>NC_086447.1:120708839-121965506 GCF_028390025.1 Pseudophryne corroboree
TACCGCAATGAATGCTGGATAGAAAAACATTAATTCTTTCATACAATCAAAATAATCAAGACAATGACATTCAAGAAGACTAATTCAAATGGGGGTATTCAAAAAAGAGGATTATTCAATCAACAGCTCACAATACACTGGATGGCTCAATGTGGTTTAAAAGATACTCATTTATAATCAAACTAACCACAGTTATGCATGTATTAATGAGTGCAATATTCACAAAGACAATGAAGAGTATGACAAAAAAAGAAGAATTTGCATGAAACTGATTAAGGTCACTGAAGTTCAGAAAAGTACACTCTATATTTTTCCATTAATATCCCTATACACAGTCCTGATCTTCACCAGCAATTAAAATGTTGGAGCTCATCAATCCTAAAGTATCATATTGTTGCATTGGTTTAGACTGAACATGTAGCAAAAAGGGTTAAAAATCTTCTTGATGAAATACAAGTCCAGGAATTAGAGGCCTGGGTAGACTGTATTCCAATTATGCACAAAGCTTGTGTGGGCACTATACACTTTAAGTCCCAACTTGGTGAAATGTCTCTGTATCAAGATAACTAGTGTCTCTATACTGACAGCACTGCCTTTAAATCAGAGGTCAATCTATGACAGGTGTCTGTATTATGCTTCCAGGCACTTTGAATGTGACAGCAGGGCAGTGTATATGTGTGAGAAAAATGAGGTTTAGCACTCACCCTCCTGTAGTTCAGCAATTAGCATAGTCTTTTTAATTCAGTACAGCTCTTGTGCATCCCACGCCCATCTCACTTGCTCAAGTTGGCTGCTTTCCCCTGCTTAGGCCTGGCGTCTTCTTGCTTCCAGCTGCGGCGTCCCACGCCCACTCTCCTGGCTCTCGTAACCTCACAAAACAGGACATGTGACCAGTTCTGGTTAACTCCTGCTGTGCCAGCAATCATGCTCCCAGGTTAGCAACCATTTGTTTACACAATTAAAGGGGCACACACATTTTTCTCCAGGGTGCCACACTATCTCTCAGTGACCGATGCCCTGGGTAAGGCAGCACTGCTGCCCCAGCTGCTAGTGCAGCTAGATATTTCAGTGACATTGTGCATTTGCCAGAATATGTTATAAGTGTATGGTGCTCCCAGCTATCCTCTGCTGCTCCCCTTCTCCTCCTCTGGCTGCAGTGGACATGGATAGAGATATCATCAAGGACCCAGAGACATATGGTGGACCTGGGTGCTAGAAGAGGCATGGACAAATATTTGACAAAAAAAATGTATTCTTCATGGTGGCATGCACCTAGAAAGGGACATTCCACATCATCCATGGCTGACCTTGGCCTCCTCCAGTTACCTTAGACAAACCCAGGCCCGGGTAATTAGTACCCTCTCCACTCCCCTCTTGGCACCTCTGGATATCATGTCATGACGTCTGTCTTAATTGTATTATGGATCACAAGATATCAGGCAAAATAGAACCCTGTGTGTTTATTAACTGCATTTTTTTTAATTACCAGCATGGTGTCATGCCAAGGAGCCTCTGCAACGGTAATTATTTGTCTGAGACGATACCAAGTATGGGGGAGGCTGGCAGATATATGTAGGGCTAATTAGGACTGCCAGCAAATTATTTGACGGACAGATAATGGTAAAATGATGGGGTCTTATACATTCCAGGCTTGCACTTCTAACCAACATGAGATTAGTCTGAGGAGTGTCAACCTAACCTAACCAACCTTAATGACAGCATTCCCTGGACAAAGGGCCATTAAACCTAATTAGCACCTACTCAAGTCAGCAGGACAGCAGAAGGGGTGATGTGTAACCAGTATCGTATCTTGCTACGGGCACACAGGATTTTTGCCCAGGGCGCCGCCTTCCGGAGGGCGCCGCGCCATGGCAAGATCCGCTACTGTTTGTCAGTGTCCCCCGGTGCTTTGCGGCGCTGTGAAAGAAACTAGATGGGTTACGCTACCCGTCTAGTTTCCCTTCGTGTAGAGGACCTTTGCTGTGTGGTGCGCGATGACGTCATTGCGCACCGCACAGCATTGTGGGACTGGAACATAAACGCTTGGAGTCATAATTGACCTCTAGTGTCTATACTGTGCTATGGGAGAGACGTCATGACGTCTCTCCCATAGATCCGAGGAGGAGCGGCACCGGCGGAGGTCAGCAGCGATCAGGAATCAGGAGCGGGGATAGTAAGTATTAATTTAAAAATATATATATATATTTTTTGTAAGCGCCGCTACTCTACAGGGGGCACAAATGGGGGCACAACTCTACAGGGGGCACAAATGGGGGCACAACTCTACAGGGGGCACAAATGGGGGCACAACTTTACAGGGAGCACAAATGGGGGCACAACTCTACAGGGGGCGTAACTGACCACGCCCCTGTATGAAGCCACGCCCCTATTTTCACCTGGGGTGCCACAAGGGCTACAACCGGCCCTGTGTGTAAGCCCAGGTAGGCAAAAAATTGCCATTTAGTACTCTGAAACTTTGTACAATTTTTGGTAACCAATTTGACATTTTCGGTTGCTCCTTCTTATGTCTGCCTGCACACAGATTCACGTGTAAAAGCCTTCTGTTAATAATGTCCTTTTTGTTGAAAATTATTTGCCTAAGACATGGGCGTAGCTAGAATTCTATGGGCCAATGGTCACCCAAAAGGGGGCGTGTCCTGTGTAGTAGAACACCTTATACTATCTAGTACTGGTGCCCCTTTCACCTTATAGCACACGGCACGAGTTGAAATTCACATTATAGCACACGGTACAAGCCGAAGTTCACAATATAGCACATGGTACGAGCTGAAATTCACATTATAGCACACTGAATAAGCCGAAATTCACATTATAGCATACTGAATATGCCAAAATTCACATTATAGCACACTGAATGAGTCGAAATTCACATTATAGCACACTGAATGAGCCGAAATTCACATTATAGCACACTGAATGAGCTGAAATTCACATTATAGCACAATGAATGCGCCAAAATTCACATTATAGCACACTGCATGAGACAAAATTCACATTATAGCACACTGAATGAGACGAAATTCACATTATAGCACACTGAATGAGCCGAAATTCACATTATAGCACACTGAATGAGCCAAAATTCACATTATAGCACACTGAATGAGCCAAAATTCACATTAAAAATTCACATTATAGCACACTGAATGAGCTGAAATTGAGACAGCAGGGACAGCCAGAGTGACAGCAGGGACAGGGAGAGAGAGAGTGACGAAAGAGAGAGACAGTGACGACAGGGAGAGAGAGTAACGACAGGGAGAGAGAGTAACGACAGGGAGAGAGAGAGTGACGACAGTGACAGCAGATAGAGAGAGAGTGACGACAGTGACAGGAGGGAGAGCGAGAGAGATAGTAGGGACAGGGACAGTAACGACAGGGAGAGAGGGTGACAGCAGGGGAACATTACCTGACTGTGGTTGGCGGAGGCACCCATGGGCAGCGGCAGTGATAAGGAGGCCTTGGGTGCACCGAGGTCCCTCTGACCGCCATTTGTTGCTGGTGAGCGGCTGAAGGCGGTGAACGGCTGGTGGCTGGCGGCAGTGAGCGGTGGGCAGCAGCTGGCGGCGGGCTGCGGTGAGCGTCTGGGTGGCTGTGAGCTAGTACAGTGCTCTACACAGCCGACCGACCGCCGAGCAGGGAAGGGAGCACCATGTGCAGCAGGATGGCCACTTCCCTCGCCTCCTGCTGCACTTTAATTTCCGGGTCAGTGGAAGAAGTGGCGGTATACCATACCGCCGTATACCGCCCCACTTCGACCACTGGTTACAGCCTTATTCCAAAATGGAATAAATTAATTTTTCTACTCAAAATTCTACACACAATACCCCATAATGACAATGTGAAAAAAGTTTTTTGTGATTTTTGCAAATTTATTAAAAATAAAAAACTAAGAAATCACATGTACATAATTATTCACAGCCTTTGCTCAATACTTTGGTGATGCACCTTTGGCAGCAATTACAGCCTCAACTCTTTTTGAATATGATGCCACAAGCTTGGCACACCTATCTTTGGGCAGTTTCGCCCATTCTTCTTTGCAGCACCTCTCAAGCTCCATCGGGTTGGATGGGAAGCGTCGGTGCACAGACAGTTTCAGATCTCTCCAGAGATGTTCAATCGGATTCAAGTCTGGGCTCTGGCTGGGCCACTCAAGGACATTCACAGAGTTGTCCTGAAGCTAGGACAGGGGTGACGTGCACAGGACAGATGTGACGGGGACAGGGGTGATGGGGCCAGGACATGGGTGACATGCCCAGGACAGGGGTGATGTGCCCAGGGCAGGGGTGATGTTCCCAGGACAGGGGCGATGGGGCTAGGACAGGGGTGACGGGGCCAGGACAGGGATGACGTGCCCAGGACAGGGGTGATGGGGCCAGGATAGGGGTGATGGGGCTAGGACAGTGGTGACATGGTCAGGACAGGGGCGAAGGGGCCAGGACAGGGGTGACGTGGCCAAGACAGAAGTGACAGGGCCAGGAAAGCGGTGACGTGCCCAGGACAGGGGTGACAGGGAGGACAGGGGTGTCGGGGCCAGGACAGGGGTAATGGGGCAAGGACAGGGGTGACAAGGCCAGGACAGGGGTGACGGGGCCTGGACAGGGGTGACAGGGCCAGGACAGGGGTGACAGGGCCAGGACAGGGGTGACGTGCCCAGGACAGGGGTGACAGGGCCAGGACAGGGGTGACAGGGCCAGTGCACCAGGACAGGGGTGACAGGGCCATGACAGAACAGAGGGCATGGCAGAGATTGGTATTAGGGACAATGACAGATAGATGTGTCTTACTTGAGTCACTGCTGCTGGCTGCTGCTGTCCCACTTCAACCTGAGAGGAACCGATGCTGCTGGAGACTGGGCTGGGCTGACTGTCTCAGGCTGGAGTCCTGCTTCCTCCCCACGCTCCTCCACTCAGTTAAACACCGCGGCCCCTCGTGGCTACAGGGTACTACCCCCATAGTGAGCTAAGAGACTAGAGAAGAGACGCTGCAGCCGGGAGCGGGGATGTGGGAGGGGGCGGAGCATGTGGGCGGACTTCTGCAGCACTGGCCGCCGGCTAGATGAACGGTGCGAGATGGAAGTGGGCGCACCTCACCGCGGGCGGCAGCGCTGCAGCTAGCGGTGGGGGCCGGGATACCAGGGCTGGAGCATGAAAGACCTGCACAGCTCTGTGACTGGGTGCAGGGGGAAGGCGGGCCCCAAAGGTAGTTGGGGTCCTGTAGCAACTGCACTCCCTGCACCCACGGTAGCTATGCCCTTGGCCTAAGACAATCTTTGTATATCATTCTTATCAACTGTTTCTGCATATACTTTAAGCAGTGTAAGTATCATTCTCATGTTAAACTTAATTTAATAAGATTGGTCTCTGTGATTCTTATTGGATCCACTTTGCCAGGGAATTCGGCTTATCTATGCTACATATCTGTACTACTTGTTTTTATTTGGGTAATGATACCTGGGACTAAATTGTAACTGTGTGGGGAGAACAGAAACCTCCTACCTATTTTGCTCCTGAATCAACTTTTTTGGTGGCAATTATTGGGAAAGTAATAGTAAGTGGGAGAGATACTGGGGGCTGTAATAATTGCTGTAGACAAACCAGGTGGTTGTTATCTTGAATAACTCTTTATCAGACCCAGGTGGTCACACAGGCTCAAGTGAGTGCTGATCTTGACAAAGAACCTGACAGTGGATAGAGATTGGAGTATGTTGGAACTGTGTTCAATGATGAGGACTCTGGAACAACAAGAGTAATGCCAACCATAATCCTGCATGTGAACATAATTAAAAACATTACATGAACAAAAATTACACATCTGTCTGGTTTACAGATGAAGCCACATTCATCTATCCTGCAGCTTGCCATATTCACAGCAAAGCAGGCGCGGCAAGTGTGCCTACAAGTATAGGAATACATGGGCACTGCACTAATACGCAGCTCAGCGTACAATGTCGCACCCACACTTCTTGCACATTGGGGGTAATTCCAAGTTGATCGCAGCAGGAAATTTTTTAGCAATTGGGCAAAACCATGTGCACTGCAGGGGAGGCAGATATAACATGTGCAGAGACAGTTAGATTTGGGTGGGTTATTTTGTTTCTGTGCAGGGTAAATACTGGCGGCTTTATTTTTACACTGCAAATTAGATTGCAGATTGAACACACCACACCCAAATCTAACTCTCTCTGCACATGTTATATCTGCCTCCCCTGCAGTGCACATGGTTTTGCCCAACTGCTATCAAAATTCCTGCTGCGATCAACTTGGAATTACCCCCATTGTGTATGCCATGCAGCAGGCTGAATAAGTGTGGCTATTTCTGTATATATACTTTACTGTACATATTATTATTATTACCATTCATTTATTTAGTGCACACATATTCCGCAGCGCTTTACAGAGAATATTTGGCCAGTCACATCAGCCCCTGCCCCAGTGGAGCTTACAATCTATATTCCCTACCACATGTACACGCACACACATTCACACTAAGGTTAATTTGTAGGGAGCCAATTAACCTGCCAGTATATTTTTGGATTGTGGGAGGAAACCGGAGTACCCGGAGGAAACCCACACAAGTACGGGGAGAATATACAAACTCCACACAGTTAGGGCCATGATGGGAAATTAACTCATGACCTCAGTGCTGTGAGGCAGTAATGCTAAACATTACACCATCCGTACTGCCCAATTGGCAATTATAATTATTATATTATTATGACAGCTGTAATTTCAAGGAGAACAGCACAAAATGGAGAGGGGAGGCATATATTCAAGCAAAACTGTCAATGCAACAATATTCCTCTATATTTGCCATACTGTAGGCCCACTGCATACTTATTAAGCAGCTGAGGAGGAAGATGTGTTTTGCACAAGTTATATAAGTACACAGCTATCAACAAGATAAATGTTACTGTTGATTTTACAGAAATGCTGTAAATTACTCAGTTGTTTTACTGCTTTTGTTTAATTATCATTTTCCTCACTCAATCCATCTATGTGAAGAAGGAATGAAGCAAATATGGATAGGGCAGATCTACAGCAAGAAAAACCCCTCCACATTTTCCATTCCACAGTCTTGCTGTTATTTTCCAATAGCAATAATGTAGACTAAATGTATTGACACTTTTGTTACATTCATTAAATGAATATACTGTAAAGGTCTCTAAAGAAAATAGAAAATAAGTGAGATAACATAAGAGCAGTGCATTATTACCCTATAGAAATTGTATTATATAGGCAGTTATATGCCAAGACTTGGAATACAAAGTTTATCGCAAATCAAAACATCAATAGTATTTATTTACTAGCATATTGTAGGTTCAAACACATAAAGTAAAAAGCTTTCTAATCTCCCTGGACACAATGCCCTTCAGACCTCAAGGCCGCGGCACCAGCTCCTAATGTAGTTGTCCACCTCCTATAGGGGGTAATTCAGACCTGATCAGTGCTGTGCGTTTTCGCACAGTGGGCGATCAGGTCTGTACTGCACATATGTATGCACCGCAATGCTCCGGAGCATCAGACGGCTTCACAGTGCATGGCGATGGGATGGTGCAAAAAAAGCGATCGCACAAGCGATCGCAAGGTGACTGACAGGAAGAGGCCATTTGTGGGTGGCAACTGACCTTTTTAGAGGAGTGTCCGGGAAAATGCAGGAGGGACCAGGCATTTGGAAGGAGGGTTTCTGACATCAGCTCCGGTCCTGATCATCGCAGCGGCTGAGTAAGTCCTGGGCTGAGCAGAGACTGCACAAACTCATGTTTGTACAGCTCTGCTACAAATTGCGATCGCACACCTGCACATAGCTAATACCCTCCCTCTGTAGGCGGCGACTACCTGATCGCAGGGACGCAAAAAACGCACCCTAGCAATCAGGTCTGAATTATCCCCATAGTGCTGGAGTGCCCACCCCAACATATTATTTACAGTGTGCCTGGCTGTTTCCTGCTGATTCCCTATGGCTGTTTGCAGTGCCATTAGACAATTCCACAAGCCTCTTTTAGGCTCCACCACATGTCCGTTAAATACCATCAGTCCCCTCTCTATCCCCCTTTATGTGCTCCAGATGCCCCTTATCTGCCATCCAACTCTACCACATGCCCCTTATGGGCCATTAAATCCCTCCATCTGTCCCTTATGTGTCATCAGACCCCTGCACACACCTCTTATGTGCCACCGGTACCCTCCACGTGATCCTTATGGGTCATCGGACCCCTCCTTATGCCCCTTATGTGCCATCAGTCCCGTCAACATGCACATTTATAAACAGCTCCCATTGAATAATAACCACAGAATTACAATATTGCTTGAGAGTGGTAGATAGTCTCATGATTAGTCAATAATTATAAGATTTTCTATCCTTCTATGCACCTCCATAGGATTATACTTCTGTGCACCTCCATAGGATTATACTTCTGTGCACCTCCATAGGATTATACTTCTGTGCACCTCCATAGGATTATACTTCTGTGCACCTCCATAGGATTATACTTCTGTGCACCTCCATAGGATTATACTTCTATGCACCTCCATAGGATTATACTTCTGTGCACCTCCATATTGAAATTCACCTTGGAAGAATAAACACATTACCTCAGCACACAGCAGGCAGACCATTCTTTTTTTTTTTAAGGCAGGCACTTATATAGATAATTTTTATGGATGTGTGCGGCCCAAATCATGGGTTTTGGATCTGTATCGCCTTCATATTTTGGATCTGTTTCGGTTTTGCCAAAACAGCACTTGTGGGTTCTGGTTTTGGATCTATATCTCTTTTGAAAAATCATAAAAACAGCTAAAATTACAGAATTTCAGCCTATTTTTGTTCCTGTAGTTTTATTAACCTCAATAACATTAATTTCCACTCATTTCCAGTCAATTTTGACCACCTCACAATATTGTTTTCATCCAGTTTAGGCCAAAAGGTTGCAATGAGGTAGCTGGGTGACTATGATAAGCGACAGCCAGAGGCGGATTGGCCACAGGGTTTTCAGGGAAGATTCCCGGTAGGCCGACGCACCCGAGGGGCCTGTTTTGCTTGAGGACATGTGGTCATTTTTATAGACATAATGAATAAGATGCAAAATAATTTGCATATATGAAAATGACTTTGCCACTTAGCCTGTGATTGCAGATGATCTAGTCAGGGCCGTTTCTAGCCAATTTGGCTCCCAGTGCGAGATTTAAAAATGCCCCCCCCCCCCCATATTCACATAAAAAAAATGCCCCCCCCATAGATATAGAGTAAAAGCATGCGCGTGCCGTTAAAATGGTCTCGTTAAACGTGGTCTCGTTAAAATGGGCGTGGCTTTGTTAAGATAGGCGTGGCCTCATCTGATCTCATCATCACGGCCACCACAGGATAAAAAAAAAAAAAAAAGTCCTAATTTTACACATTACAGCAGGCACGCGACCCCATTTTACACAGCACGGCAGGCAAGTGTCCCCATTTTACACATTGCGGCAGGAAAGTGTCCCCATTTTACACATTGCGGCAGGCACATGCCCCCATTTTACACATTGCGGCAGGAAAGTGTCCCCATTTTACACATTGCGGCAGGCACGTGCCTCCATTTTACACAGTACAACAGGCAAGTGTCCCCATTTTACACATTGTGGCAGGCACGTGCCCCGATTGTACACATTGCGGCAGGCACGTGCCCCCATTTTACACATTGCGGCAGGAAAGTGTCCCCATTTTACACATTGCGGCAGGCACGTGCCTCCATTTTACACAGTATGGCAGGAAAGTGTCCCCATTTTACACATTGCGGCAGGCACGTGCCCCCATTTTACACAGTATGGCAGGAAAGTGTCCCCATTTTACACATTGCGGCAGGCACGTGCCCCCATTTTACACATTGCGGCAGGATAGTGTCCCCATTTTACACATTGCGGCAGGCACGTGCCCCCATTTAACACAGTACGGCAGGCACGTGCCCCCATTTTACACATTACGGCAGACTGCATCCCCATTTTACACATTCCGGCAGGCAAGTGTCCCCATTTTACACATTCCGGCAGGCAAGTGTCCCCATTTTACACATTGCGGCAGGCACGTGCCCCCATTTTACACATTGCGGCAGGGAAGTGTCCCCATTTTACACATTGCGGAAGGCACGTGCCTCCATTTTACACAGTACAACAGGCAAGTGTCCCCATTTTACACATTGTGGCAGGCACCTGCCCCCATTTTACACATTGCGGCAGGAAAGTGTCCCCATTTTACACATTGCGGAAGGCACGTGCCTCCATTTTACACAGTACAACAGGCAAGTGTCCCCATTTTACACATTGTGGCAGGCACATGCCCCCATTTTACACATTGCGGCAGGAAAGTGTCCCCATTTTACACATTGTGGCAGGCACGTGCCCCCATTTTACACAGTACGGCAGGAAATTGTCCCCATTTTACACAATACGGCAGGAAAGTGTCCCCATTTTACACATTGCGACAGGCACGTGCCCCCATTTTACACAGTACGGCAGGCACGTGCCCCCATTTTACACATTACGGCAGACTGCATCCCCATTTTACACATTCCGGAAGGCAAGAGTCCCCATTTTACACATTCCGGCAGGCAAGAGTCCCCATTTTACACATTCCGGCAGACAGGTATCCCCATTTTACACAGTACGGCAGGTGGTGGTGGTGAGGGGGGAGGGAGGGAGGGAGAGAGAGAGAGAGAGAGAGGGAGAGGGGCTGACTTACATTTGAAACGGTTCTTCCCGCTCTTCAGCCGCCTCTCCCTCGTCTGTGCGGCGCCACCGCCGGCCGTCTTGGCTCCCCCTTCTCCCTCCTCCCGAGTGCCCAGCTCGGGGGGCGGGGTTTTGCGGAATGACGCAATTGCGTTGTGATGTCACAACGCAATCGTGTCATTCTGCGAAACCCCGCCCCCCGAGCTGGGCACTCGGGAGGAGAAGGGGGGGGTTGAAAGTCCTCAAGAAGTGCCGCGGCGGGCGCCCCGTGCGGTTGCACGGCTCGCCCGCCACAAGAAAGGGCACTGGATCTAGTGTATGCTCTGTCTGCCTGCTTGGCTGACATATAAGATTGAGTGAATAGTGATTGGGATACGGTTGGTGTAATAAGCAAGAAAATATATCTTTCTTAAGAATGATATAGTTTCCTAAATTCTGAAGGTGTATCATATAATGTGCTCATAATATGTAATTTTATTTCTTTTTAACTTCCCCCTTGATGCTGGACATGCCCACTATCTGGAAAGTCTTGGGGGGAGGGTGCTACTGCCACGGCCCATGGCTAGACCTTACACCTCTGGTGCTTCCCAAGTAGGGTCACTAGTGCAAATTTTTCCAGGGCCGTTTTTTGTTCCCAATCCGCCCCTGGCAACAGCAGTGGGCGGCACAAACATGTGGCACTTAAATTTCCAACATGAAACATCTAGGAAACAGAACGGAATGGCACTATGGTAGCAGAAGGGTATCAGTTTAATCAACTTGCACTGTCATGACTAGTGGCAGCAGTATGTGTTTGCTGATCTCCTCTCAATTGTTCATCCTCCATTTCTATAAAAAAACGCGAAGTTGGGTACAGCACACACCACAAATTGCAGCAAAAATTTACCACCTACAGTATCACACAATACGTTTATGAGCCAGAAATAGTAATCGACCACATAGGTTTAATTTCATCAACAGTGTCGCACAATATGTGTATGACTACTAAATAAAATATATTACTGTGGTACCAACTTCACCTAGAGTTTCACACAATATCTGTATAAGTTAGAAATATTAATCAAACAAAGCAGTTTAATCTAACCAACAGTTTCACACAATACGTGTATGAATACGGAATAAAATATATAATTGTGGTACCACCTTCACCCACAGTGTCACACAATATGTGTATGAGTCAGAAATAGTAATCGAAGACTGCGGTTTAATTTCACCAACAGTGTCGCATAATACGTGTATGAGTATGAAATAAAATATATTAGTGTGGTACCACCTTCACCAACAGTGTCACACAATATGTGTATGAGTACGAAATAAAATATATTACACTGTGGTTGACCTTCACCAACAGTGTCACACAATACGTGTATGAGTTCAAAATAATAATATACTGTGCGGTCTGACCGGCAGTGTCACATTACTTATGAAAATAAAATAAAAAATTGTATATATATACTGGGGTATATATATATATATATATATATACATACATACACACGGCTGCTCTGGCACTCTAAACAATCTATGGCAGGATTGACAATGCTCAGGTGCCCTCCCCAGCAGAGGGAATCCCCACTGTAATATAAGACAATAAACGAGGCGGCATTCAGAGACTTCAGTTTCAAAAGTGTAATAGTGCAAAAGTCGACATCAACGTTTCGGGGACCTATTCCCCTTCTTCAGGATAACACACAGTGATTTACAAACGTGTTTAAATAGACAAAGAATCACTTACCCCCCGAACATGCACTTCCGCCTGGCTCCCCCGGGCGCATCAGTGATTCCAGAAGTGACGTCACGGGAGTCAGCCGTGTGACCATGGCAACGCTGCTGATGTAAAAAATCAAAACAAACAGTTACTCGTGAAACAAACCACACGAATGATAAGATGACCAACATGGTCAATGATACTATAACATCATTTAAAAGTGCTAGTGCTGTTAGAATCAAACCATTAAAACACATAGGGGTATATGCAATTGCGGTCGAATTCCGTCTGGAATTCAACCGTTTTTTAATTCGACACAATTCGACAGACACCCTGCCGCCGGGACCCGAATTCGACATATTCAATAAAAAACGGATTCGACAGTCCCGATGTCGAAAAACGGACCAATTGACGATGGCTGTGCGTCCTGGATTTGACTTTTTGGACGGCACAAAAGTGTTTAAAAAACCCAGAAAAAAATCCCCCCTCCTAAGCATAACCAGCCTCAGGCTCGTTGAGCCGGTCCTGGTTGTAAAAATACGGGAATTTTTTTTACAGGGGATCCCCCGTATTTTTACAACCAGCACCAGGCTCTGCATCCAGTCCTGGTGCAAAAAATACGGGGGACAAAAAGCGTAGGAGTCCCCCGTATTTTTAACACCAGCACCGGGCTCCACTAGTCAGAGAGATAATGCCACAGCCGGGGGACACTTTTATATCGGTCCCTGCGGCCCTGGCATTAAATCACTAACTAGTCACCCATGGCCGGGGTACCCTGGAGGAGTGGGGACCCCTTAAATCAAGGGCTCCCCCCTCCAGCCACCCAAGGGCCAGGGGTGAAGCCCGAGGCTGTCCCCCCCCATCCAAGGGCTGCGGATGGGGGGCTGATAGCCTTGTGTCAAATAAAAGAATATTGTTTTTGTAGCAGAACTACAAGTCCCAGCAAGCCTCCCCACAAGCTGGTACTTGGAGAACCACAAGTACCAGCATATGGGGGAAAAACGGGCCCGCTGGTACCTGTAGTTCTACTGCAAAAAAATACCCAAATAAAAACAGTACACGCACACCGTGAAAGTAAAACTATTACATACATGCACGCCGACACACACATACTTACCTATGTTGACACGCCGACTCTGTCCCCTTCTCCATGAAGAATCCATGGGGTACCTGAAAATAAAATTATACACACAAAAATCCTGTGTAGCATCTGTCATCTTCTCCTTGTAATCCGCAGCCCTTGGATGGGGTGGACAGCCTCTGGCTTCACCCCTGGCCCTTGGGTGGCTGGAGGGGGGGGACCCCTTGATTTAAGGGGTCCTCACTCCTCCAGGGTACACCAGCCAGGGGTGACTAGTTGGGGATTTAATGCCACGGCCGCAGGGACCAGTATAAAAGTGTCCCCCGGCTGTGGCATTATCTCTCCAGCTAGTGGAGCCCGGTGCTGGTGTTAAAAGTACGGGGGACCCCTACGTCTTTTGTCCCCCATATTTTTTGCACCAGGACCAGACGCAGAGCCCGGTGCTTGTTGTAAAAATACGGGGGATCCCCTGTCAATTTCCCCCCCGTATTTTTATAACCAGGACCGGCTCAAAGAGCCCGAGGCTGATTATGCTTAGGAGGGGGGACCCCACACATTTTTTTTTCTTGATTTTTAACCCATTCCCACCCCTTCCCACTGAAAAACATGCTCTGATCTCTCCATATTATTTTAGTCAGTAAAAAAAATATATATATTCTTTTAAAAAATATATAAATAATACTTGTGGCTCCTAATAGACAAACCAAGTAGATAATCCCTTCTAATATAAATAGATATGCTATTAGCAACAAAAAAAACCACATAAAATACATGTTTTAAAAAAAATTTATTAGATTCCGCCAGCAAAATGAGGCGGACTGAAATTGATGAAATGACTGTCGAAAAGCACTGTTGTCGAATCGACATTCTTCAATTTAATATACTTTTGTCGAAAAGCCGCATTTTTACCATTGCAGAAATGTCGAATTTGACAACTATCGAATTTCAAAAAGTCGAATCTGAAACGGCCGTTTTTTTGACGAAAAGTACTGTATTGCATTGTCGAATCTTTTTTTTGTGTCGAAAATGCCCCGTTTTTTTCGACATTTGCGGCAATTCGACCGCAATTGCATATACCCCATAATGAAGTGCATGCAATTATACACAGTAATAATATAAAAAAAAAATGAATTAACGATATATAGATTATGTGTATTAGACTAGCATGCCCCTAGTTACCTACAGTAAACATCGCTCTCTGGGGGTAATTCTGAGTTGATTGCAGCAGGAATATTGATAGCAGTTGAGCAAAACCATGTGCACTGCAGGGGAAGCAGATATAACATGTGCAGAGAAAGTTAGAGTTGGGTGGGTTATTTTGTTTCTGTGCAGGGTAAATACTGGCTGCTTTATTTTTACACTGCAATTTAGATTGCAGATTGAACACACCCCACCCAAATCTAACTCTCTCTGCACATGTTATATCTGCCTCCCCTGCAGTGCACATGGGCCCTCATTCCGAGTTGTTCGCTCGGTAAAAATCTTCGCATCGCAGCGATTTTCCGCTTAATGCGCATGCGCAATGTCCGCACTGCGACTGCGCCAAGTAAATTTGCTATGCAGTTAGGACTTTTACTCACGGCTTTTTCATCGTTCTGGCGATCGTAATGTGATTGACAGGAAATGGGTGTTACTGGGCGGAAACAGGCCGTTTTATGGGCGTGTGGGGAAAAACGCTACCGTTTCCGGAAAAAACGCAGGAGTGGCTGGAGAAACGGAGGAGTGTCTGGGCGAACGCTGGGTGTGTTTGTGACGTCAAACCAGGAACGACAAGCACTGAACTGATCGCAGATGCCGAGTAAGTCTGGAGCTACTCAGAAACTGCTACGAGGTGTGTAATCGCAATATTGCGAATACATCGTTCGCATTTTTAAGATGCTAAGATTCACTCCCAGTAGGCGGCGGCTTAGCATGAGCAAATCTGCTAAAATCCGCTTGCGAGCGAACAACTCAGAATGAGGGCCATGGTTTTGCCCAACTGCTAAAACATTTCCTGCTGCGATCAACTTGGAATTACCCCCTCTATTAGGTGTTATTATTGTACCTATAAGAGAGACACGATTATCTGGTAATTTATAAGAAGTTAATCAGCCCTAAATTTTCATTCAGCCCCCCTGGTTTTAGGGTGTTTAACCTGTGAATCCACATGGATTCCAGCTGCAAGAGTTTTTTTTATCCCTATTGCCTCCTCGTATCGATTCTGGGACATGATCGATGATTCGATGTTTGAATGTGGCCATACTGTGCCTAAATGCTACAAAATGTTTGGCTACAGGTTGGTTTCCACTGCCAGATGCCAAAGCATTTCTAATAGCCTGTCTGTGCTGAGCCATTCTGATTTTAAATTGACACTCTGTCTTGCCAATGTATTAGCGCCCACATGGGCACATTATAGCATATATGGCAAATTTCGTGCTACACGTGAGTGACCACCTGATCTTAAAATTTTTTCCTGAATATGGATGAGCTATACTAGCGCACGGTGACATGTGTGAACATATAGTGCAACCAGTGCACTTGAAGCATCCATTTTGTCTTGCTAAAAAATGTGTAGGTGTTACTTTAAATTTAGCCATATCTGTTTTGACAAGAATGTCTTTGATGCTTCTCCCCTTTGCATAACTGGGCATGATGCGTTTGTCATGTAATAATTTAAGGTCGGGTTCTGATGTCACTATTGGCCATAATTTCCTAATTTGTTGCTGCACCTGTCTGCTCTCAACATCATATTCACATACCCAGGGAATTATTTTAGACATGTCTTTTGCAGGAGTTGGCTTCACCAAAGCAGTGCTATGTGTAGACACTGCTTTCTTTCGTGCTGATTGTACCAACTTGTGGGGGTAACCTCTTGCTAAAAATCTATTTTTCATTTCCTCAAGCTGTTTCTCTCTGACATCATCCTTATTGTTAGTCCTACACACCCTGAGAAACTGCGAGTATGGCAGACCCTTAATGGTGGATGCCGGGTGGAAACTGTCATACCGCAATATTGTATTGCGGTCAGTAGGTTTTTTTATATAGACATGTGTGTCTATCTTGCCATCCTGTAATTTAATCAGGATGTCCAAAAAACAAATCTCCACTCGGCTGCCACTCATCGTAAGTTTGGCTGGGCTGTCAGTCTGATTGTGAGATTCAACCAATTGACACACATCCTGCAATTCACCATGCCAAAAAATCAATACATCATCGATGTAGCGATAATATATGAAAAGTCGGGCTGCAATCACATTGTCAACAAAGAATAGTTCTCGCTCTATTTCCCACATAAAAGCATTAGCGAACGAGGATGCCACGGAAGACCCCATGGCACACCCCGTTCGCTGCCTGTAATACTTTCCATCAAAAATTAAAAAGTTGTGAGACAGAGTAAATGGTAGCAAATTCATAAAAAAATCAACATCTGGCCCAGTGTATAGCGCGTTGCCCACGATCAACCGCCTCACAGCCTGTAATCCCAGCAAGTGTGGTATGCAAGTATACAGGCTGGTGACGTCGACGGTGGCCAATGACACATCCGGTGGGACCTGATCTATTGTGAGAAATTTGTTTAGCAATGTCCCAGAGTCCTTTAAATACGTACAGACAGGGGCGGATTGGGAACAAAAAGCGGCCCTGGAAAAAATTTGTAATAGTGGCCCCACATGGGCACTGGGCAGCACCAGAGGTGTAAGATCTAGCCATGGGCCATGGCAGCAGCACCCTCCCCCCAAGACTTTCCAGATAGTGGGCATGTCCAGCATCAAGGGGGAAGTTAAAAGGAAATAAAATTAAATGTTATGAGCACATTATATGATACACCTTCAGAATTTAGGAAACTATATAATTCTTTAGAAAGATATATTTTCTTGCTTATTACACCAACCGCGTATCCCAATCACTATTCACTTAATCTTATATGTCAGCCAAGCAGGCAGACAGAGCATGCACTAGATCATCTGCAATCACAGGCTAAGTGGCAAAGACATTTTCATATATGCAAATTATTTTGCATCTTATTCATTATGTCTATAAATAGGACCACATGTCTTCAAACAAAACAGGCCCCGCTGGTGCGTCGGCCCACCGGGAATCTTCCCTGTAAGCCCTATGGCCAATCCGCCTCTGCGTACAGATACCCTGGATACACGGCTGCAGATAGGTATCTAATAAGATAGCAACCGGTGGAGAAAATTATGTTCTTCATAATTAATTATAAATTCCTCTAGGAAGACCTTTACCAGCAATTGCCTACAGAAAGTACACAGGGACCGGTGATGGTGGATTCCAGTGGGGACGAATTAATACTCTGTGAGGAGGAGGATGTACACAGTGAAAGGAGTGAGGAATCGGAGGATGAGGTCGACATCTTGCCTCTGTAGAGCCAGTTTGTGCAAGGAGAGATTGATTGCTTCTTTTTTGGTGGGGGCCCAAACAAACCAGTCATTTTAGCCACAGTCGTGTGGCAGACCCTGTCGCTGAAATTATGGGTTTGTTAAAGTGTGCATATCCTGTTTATACAACATAAGGGTGGGTGGGAGGGCCCAAGGACAATTCCATCTTGCACCTCTTTTTCTTCTTTGCATAATGTGCTGTTTGGGGACTAGTTTTTTTTAAAGTGCCTGTCTGACACTGCTGTACAACTCCAGGGGTACTGCCATATAATTCCAGGAGTACAGCCGTATAAGTCCAGTCCAGTGGTGCCGTCTTGTGCTGAATCAGTCCAGTGGTGGTGTCTTGTGCTGCCATAAGTCCAGTGGTGGTGTCCTATGCTGTATATTATTTACTACAAATAAAAGGGTTATATACATTATTTATATTATTATCCAAATAATTTTTACAGGGTTTGCCATGTGTGGTGTAGGGGTACACTCACCTGTGCTGCATATTATTATAATAGCTCCAAATAAAAGGGTTATTATTATTCAAATTAATTTTACAGGCTTTGCCGTGTGTGTGTTTGGTTTAGGTGTACGCTATCCTGTGCCACCAATATTGTGCATGTATTACATCTGGGCAAATTCCAGCACGTCCCATGTTGTTTGTGCCGCACACTTGTGTCGCTTAGCTTAGTCATACAGCTACCTCATTGCACCTATTTTTAATCTTTCCATGATGTGCTGTTTGGGGACTTTTTTTTATATCTGCCCTCCTGCCTGACACTGCAGTGCCACTCCTAGATGGGCCAATTGTTTGTGTCGTTTAGCTTAGCCATACAGCTACCTCATTGCACCTCTTATACTTCTTTGCATGATGTGCTGTTTGGGGCCTAATTTTTAAATCTGCCATCCTGTCTGCCACTGCAGTGCTACTCCTAGATGGGCCAGGTGTTTGTGCCGCACACTTGTGTCGCTTAGCTTAGTCATACAGAAACCTCAGTGCAACCTTTTGGCTTAAAAACAATATTGTGAGGTGTGAGGTATTCAGAATAAACTGGATATGAGTGGAAATGAATGTTACCCCCAAATTCTGTGATTTTAGCTGTTTTTATGTTTTTTTCAAAAATCATCCAGATCCAAAACCAAAATACGAAAGGGTGGTTTTGTCAAAACCAAGCCAAAACCAAAACACGAGCGGGGAATTAGAACCAAAACCAAAACACAAAACATGAAAAGTGCCCGCTGCACATCTCTACATTCAACACATACCGTACAACAGTTTATCATTTCTGTTGTTACTTTAGCTGTGAGGCTAGTATAGTGTAAAAGTAAGAATAGAAAGAAAGTAGGGTCTCAAAACAAATTATTGATAACTATGTAGAGATGTGCGGCGGACACTTTTCGTGTCTTGTGTTTTGGTTTTGGATCTGGATCTCCGTTCGTGTTTTGGATCTGGATTGGTTTTCCCAAAACCATCCTTTCATGTTTTTGTTTTAGTTTTGGATCTGTTTTTTTTTTTTTAAAGAAATATAAAAACAGCTAAAAACACAGAATTTGGGAGTAATTTTGATCCTACGGTATTATTAACGTGAATAACATTCATTTCCACTCATTTCCAGTCTATTCTGAACACACCTCACACCTCACAAAGTCACAATATTGTTTATAGGCCAAAAGGTTGCACCAAGGTAGCTTGATGACTAAGCTAAGCGACACAAGTGGGCGGCACAAACACCTGGCCCATCTAGGACTGGCACTGCAGTGGTAGACACATACCTCCCAACTGTCCCGATTTTCACGGGACAGTCCCTTTTTTTGGTACTGTCCTGCTGTCTCACCCATGGGCTGCGGTGAAGGGGGGGGCAGTCGGGGAGGCTCCTGCCATCGCTGCTCTGCTTAGCAGAGCAGCGGTGAATAGACGCTGTGCACATTCGTACAGCGTCTATTCACTGGAAACAGGAGGAGAGGGGGCATGTCAGCAGCTCACAGAGCGCTGGGCATGCCCCCTCAATGACGAAAACAGGGGCGTGGCTCGCGATCGCGGGTCCCCCCATGAAGCCACGCCCCTTTTTCATAGGCTTCGCTGCGCGTGTGTCCCTCTTTAGAAAATAGGAAAGTTGGGAGGTATGCAGACAGGATGGCAGTTTTAAAAACTAGGCCCCAAAGAGCACATAATGCAAAGAAAAAAAGAAGTGCAAGATAGAATTGTCCTTGGGACATCCCACCCTTATGTTGTTTAAACAGGACATGCACAGTTTAATAAACCCATCATTTCAACGCAGGTGGTCCCCCTGGAAAAAGCTCGCCAAGTTCTCCGAATCATAGCTAGCTAGAAACATACCACCTCCTTCTTTGATGACTTTTCACATTATGAGCAGAGGCAAGAGGACAGTGTCAAGAAGGTGATTCAAAATTAGAGAGGCACATGCAATCAGGAACAACACACAGGCTTTCACCTCCACTACTATATTGGTGTGGAACAGAAAGGACTTCGACCATGCAAATATATAATTAACTCATTACTGGACAAACTGAAAAACTAGGGGCCAAAGCCTTTGACTTTGTACCCCCTTCTCCATTTTCAGGGATTACGATAATCTCGGATTTAATGCTGGGATGCAAATAAATTGGTTTATTCCACAAGATCAAGATTGGATATTTTCGCATCCACGGAGTCTGGACACTTATTTTGTGAAAATCTCGTGGGTTTCTTTTCTTTCCATTTTTTTTAATTACATTTTTATTTACATATTTTGTGGCAGATGCATTATTTTCATTTTTCACAGCCCCCAGTCAGCATACCTGTGTGTCCCAGTTACACGCATGTGATCATACCTGTGTGTCTTGTTTATTCTTTGTCAAAGTCGAAAAATATTGTAATACATATCCATTGTACTAACCCCTCATGCACATGCACGCTGCTCGTGCACCCGGTCCCCCGTGCGTACACATACCCGCAAGTTGCGTAAGAGACACTCCGGCGACTCGTGCGCATGATATGTGTATCTACGGCGGAGTTTGTGAGCGTGTAGCGTGCGACTCGAACGTAGCATATTTAACCCAAATAGTGCATTTTGTAGATATAGTTCCCTTAGATCATGTCAGCGAGTAATGTTAGTTTAAACAGTTCCTGGACAGAGGGATTCGTCTTTGCATGATAGGAAGGGTCAGACAAAGGTTGGTAGGTGATGTCTGGTATCCAGCTGTAGGGTATTTTTACCGTAACATTCCGGTGTTAGCTAGGAAAAGATCGCTTGCTCCTGCGCGTAGTTATGTACAAAAGTAGATTATGAACATTAACTGTATTTGCTGTAAATTACACATGCGGCGGGAATCCAGAGGATACCTCCCACCAGAGCAGTTGGGGAAGGACATCGCCTACCTGTTCAAATCCACCTATGACCTTTGCTGTAATGTAGGGACACATCCCTGTGTCCAATGAACAATGAGATTACAGGGACCATTGTATTGTATATGCATGTTGTGTATAAAAAGACCACTGTTGCCTGGCCAGCACACAAGACTCTGAAGGCTTTCTCCCTGATAGCTGAGCACTGGTCCAGGACGCGCTTGCGAACGATTCCCCACGTATGTATATTCTCTGTAGCCATTATTCTCTATTATTCTGTTTAGATTTCCTTGTTAGCCTGTAGTGTATAACTTGTAACTGTTTACCCCTTTTCTCTGAATAATCCGCTGCGGTGTTAGAGCCCAGTGGTTTACCACAAACTGGTGTTGTGTTTTCACTTTCCTGCAAAGGGCTTTCTTAGCGTCTCAATCGCTATAAGGTGTATATGCATTGTTAAGGTTTTAAGGTATTGCATCGTTGCAGTACTAGACTGCTAAGATTTAAAGTATAAGCACATCCTTACACTGTTTCATTACTTAAGGTTTACTGTATATCACTCTGTGTGCGTCCGCGCCGCGTGTACGTTGTACCCACGGCACGGCGTCCGATACACTAAGAGTGTATCAATACGGTACTCAGTATGCCAATAGCGTGCTTAGTACGGAGCGTGAATCCGTGTGCGTACGTGCCGCTTGTGCGTCGCGCCCATGGCACAGCGTCTGATACGCTAAGTGCGTATCCATACGGTACTCAGTACGCAAATAGCGTACTTAGTCCGTAGTGTGTGTAATAAGTCTAGCGGCCATAGCGGCTCCACGGTAATAGTGTATAGCTTTATGTTTTAAGGTAATATTTGACATTATCATCTTTTTTCCATATTTTATTTTTAAATAAAGCAGCCCCTTAGTTGTTTTAGCAGCCCCACCTGAGCCCCATCAGCAGCCCCGGATGGGGCAAGTTGAGTTCGGGTGGGTTTGGTACAGTACTAAGGAGGACTGTGCAGTGAATTTTTTGTTATTGAGCCCCTGCCCTAGTGTAGTTTACCACTCTACAGTAAAAAATAATTTCATACTCATATAAGTAGGACTGTCGGAGGAAGCAATGCTAACCTCTGTGCCCACAGCATGTCTCAACCTGGCAAGCCAGACATCTTCCTGGCTGTAAGCCACCATGAGACTCCATACTGGGCCTTATTCAGTAACTGTGCCTCACAGGTGCTCCTGGCCCATCTAGTTCTGCAGTGCAGCAGAAAGCTGATGCAATGCATGATCACTGAAATTCTGTTCTTCTAACACCATGAGGTCTTGGATAACCCTACACAGCCCTTAGGAAAAGAACCCTGTACAACAAATGCGTATCTTGTAAATAAATAATCCCAAAATGTGGAACATTAATAATAAATCAAAATTAGGAGGGCTTCCATTTTCATGAGAAGCTGAACCACCAGTCATGAACATAGGCCAAGGCCTTAGCCTTTCCTTGCCACTTCATGTCATGAATGGCATATTGGCCCTCATTCCGAGTTGTTCGCTCGCTAGCTGCTTTTAGCAGCATTGCACACGCTAGGCCGCCGCCCTCTGGGAGTGTATCTTAGCTTAGCAGAATAGCGAACAAAAAATTAGCAGAACTGCTACTAAATAATTCTTAGCAGTTCCTGAGTAGCTCCGGACCTACTCACAGATTGCGATCAGCTCAGTCCGTTTAGTTCCTGGTTTGATGTCACAAACACGCCCTGCGTTCGGCCAGCCACTCCCCCGTTTCTCCAGACACTCCCGCGTTTATCCCTGACATGCCTGCGTTTTTTACAAACGCCGGGAAAAGGCTGAGTTACCACCCAGAAACGCCCCTTTCCTGTCAATCATTCACCGATCAGCAGTGCGACTGAAAAGGGCCGCAGAAGTTTTTAGTTAAATAACTAAGCGCATGCGCCATGCGTGCCTTGCGCATGCGCAGTTTGCAACAAATCGCAGCATAGCGAAAATCGGCAACGAGCGAACAACTCGGAATGACCCCCATTGTCAATTTTACGTTTCTTATCAGCAAATTTTTGTTATGTTTCTTAATTTTTGCTTCTTGGATTTTACATGCCCTCTATGACATTGGGCATTGGCCTTAGCAGACGACATTGAGGGAATTGCATCGTCAACGTCATGACTGGTGGAAGCAGCAGTTTTAGTACTAGTACTAGGTACTGGAAGTGGTTCCTGATTTTTCACTATTTTTTCCTCCAAATTTTTGTTCTCCATTTCATAGGACAGCACCTGTTTATTAATACAGTACACAGAACAGTGCCCCTTTAGTTTCACAGCCCCCTGAATTTTTACAGCATACAAGACAGGGCCAGTGTACATTTATTTTCACAACCCCCCTGTATTTTTACAATATACGGGACAGTGCCAGCAACCCTGTATTTTCACAACACCCCTGTTATTTTACAGCAAACAAGACAGGGCCAGCACCCCTTTGTATTTACAGCACCCCTGTATTTTTACAGCATACAGGACAGGGCCAGTGCATATTTCTTTTAAGAGCACCCCTGTATTTTTACAGCATACAGGACAGTGCCAGCACTCCTATATTTTCACAACACCCTGTAATTTTACAGCATACAAGGCAGGGCCAGCACCCCTTTATATTAACACCCCTGTATTTTTACAGCATACAAGACAGGGCCAGTGTACATTTATTATATCAACAGCACCCCTGAATTTTTACAGCATACAATACAGGGCAAGTGTACATTTATTTTAACAACAGCAGCCCTGTATTTTTACAGCATACAAGACAGGGCCAGTGTACTTTTATTTTAATAACAGCACCGCTGTATTTTTACAGCATACAAGACTGGGCAGTGTACTTTTATTTTAACAAGAGCACCCCTGTATTTTTACAGCATACAAGATAGGGACAGTGTACATTCATTTTAACAACAGAACCCCTGTAGTTTTACAGCATACAGGATAGGGCCAGTGTACATTTATTTTCACTGCACCCCTGCATTTTTACAGCACACAAGACAAGGCCAGTGTACATTTATTTTAACAACAGCACCCCTGTATTTTTACAACATACAGGACAGGGCCAGTGTACATTTACTTTCATTGCACCCCTGAATTTTTACATCATACAAGACAGGGCCAGTGTACATTTATTTTCACTGCACCCCTGAATTTTTACAGCATAAAAGACAGGGCCAGTGTACATTTATTTTAACAACAGCACACCTGTATTTTTAAAGAGTACAAGACAGGGCCAGTATACATTTATTTTAACAACAGTACCCCTAAATGTTTACAGCATACAATACAGGGCCAGTGTACATTTATTTTCACTGCACCCCTGAATTTTTACAGCTTACAAGAAAGGGCTAGTGTACATTTTTTTTTCACTGCACCCCTATATTTTTACGGCGTACAAGACAAGGCCAGTGTACATTAATTTTAACAACAGCACCCCTGAATTTTTACAGCATACAAGACAGGGCCAGTGTACATTTATTATATCAGCAGCACCCCTGAATTTTTACAGCATACAATACAGGGCCAGTGTACATTTATTTTCACTGCACCCTTCAATTTTTACAGCATACAGACAGGGCCAGCACACCTGTTTTTTCATAGCCTACAGGAGGACAGTGCCCCTGCCCCTTGTACAATACAGTGACAGCCAGGACAGCAACACCCTTTTACAGCTGCAGCACCCCTAGCAGCACATGAAACACCAGTGAATTCCAGGACAGCCCTCCTAACATCACAGGGACACCACAGTGACAGGACAGCACACACTGAACCCACCCAACATCACTACCCACAGAGAGAGACTGAGGTCTTTCTCCCTCACTCTCCAAGTCCAGAGTGAAAATGGCAGCGATGCACGCCCCTTTATATGGAATCCAAAACCCACGAGAATCCGACAGCGGGATGATGACGTTTTGCTTCGTTCTGGGATCCGAGTCTGGCAGGAAATCCCGAGCCGGACTCGGTACCCGGCTCGGATCATGAAGTTCTGGGGTGGGGTGGGGGTGGGGGTTTGGTTCTCTGAGTACCAAACCCGCTCATCTTTAGTTCTATGAATGGAACATAATATACATTATACTGTATGTAGACAAGAACAACTTGCAGAAAATCTCTAACAGACACAGACTGGGAACCATTTGTAATTGCTCAAATGTGAAAATCAAGAAACTAAAAATAGAAGCTGCTATAATCACACTGCAGCCTCAATACAAAGCTATTATGTTAAATAAAATCACAGCCAAATATCAAACATGTATGCCAATCAATCCCATGCAATAGCTTAACCTTATGCAGCTATTTATATATTCAAAGTGCGGCCAGATCAATTCAGAATACATTAACCTTTAATAACCTGAATCCATGATTCAGTTCCATTAAAAATAAAAAAAATACAGAAGCTGATTGGTTGGTACTTTATCTCTCTCCACTTTATCTCTCTCCTAGCTTTGTTAAATCACCCCTATGCTGCCGTCATAGTCATACCCATGAGTTGCAGTGTTTTGCAAGGGGGGGGGGGGGTGAAGGGGTGGAGGGAGCACTCACTTACTTACAGCATCTATACAGTGTGAAGAGAGCCCTGGGGGCAGCCTGGCATCTTCAAATAGTGCTGGGCATGCACTCAGAATGATGGAAACAGGGATGTGCCACAAGGCCACACCCTTTCCTGTGATGCCACACCCCCTTTGGGAAGGGGTCTCAATTTTTCCTTCCCATATGTTGGGAGGTATGGAAGAGGTTTGCGTATGCTTCTCTCTCACTCTAAGGGAAATATAGCAAACCTTGGAGAGTGATAAAGTATCTCTCACCACTTTATCTCTCTCCAAGGTTTGATACATCTCCCCCCTCTGTGGTGTACTGTAGATATGAATAACTACAGATGGAGCCTCCATTATCTTTGCTGGCTGAGGCGTTAGTCGCGATCGGGCATACACGGCGTGCCTGGGCGCAAGGAGGCTTGCCTAGTCATAGGGAGGCGCACAGAGCATTTGGCGTTACCTTTAAGTGTAATACCTGCAATCATCCACCAGATGTCGCTTTTTAAAATCACCATTGCGCATGCATGTGGTCTCCATTAAAATACAATACCGAACTACTTTACTGGTGCGTCTCATTACGCTACCATATGCTAGATTACAGCACTGTATATACAGACGCAAACGAACGTGATAAAGCCACAGTATAGTCCATTGACTTTAGTAATATGTAAGCATCCATGTCCCGCAGGCAAATCAACAAATTAAAATCAGTAGTGTACACAGACGCAAACGAACGTGTTAGAGGTACAGTGTGGTCTGTTGATGTTAGGGATATGTTAGCGTCCAAATCCTGTAGCCATTACGGCATAATCAAAACCAATGGGTTTATGCATCTGTCATGTAGCGACGTGTCCGTGTGGTGAAGTGTGCTGCTTCCTTTGCTTAGAGTCCCACGTTCAATTCCTAAAGAGCAAATGCATGTTAATTTTTTACTGACACTGTATTAATTTTTTATTTTTGTATCTATTGTACTATACCTGCACAGTCAATAGAAGTGTGCACACAAGTTTTACATAAAGCAGGGAAAAGCTGCAGGAGCGTATCTACTGTAAAATACACAGCGGCTACAAGGATAAGGTTCTATGCACCGTACGATACACATACAATTCTGTAGCAGGCCAGACTCAATTGAAATGGCTACCATCCGTGACCCTTTGCGTCGTGGCAGCCCTCAGCTATGGTTTGAGCGACGGCATAGGTTTTGCAAGTTACGGGGCAATGCTGAAGGAGTGTCACAATACCCTGGCTAAAATACACAGGGTCGATAGGGATAAGCGAGCTCTATGCACATTATGATACACCGGACTCGATCGCATAGCAAGTTGACAAAATGGCTGCTGCCCATGACCCCTTGCCACGTGGAAGCCGTCAGCTATGGAGCCAGGTTTTGCAGGCTACAGGGCAATGCTGAAGGAGCGTCTGAATCCCCTACCTAGCATACACAGGGGCGATAGGGCTAAGCGAGCTCTATGCACATTCGATACACCGGACTCGACCGACAGCATAGCAAATCAACAAAATGGCTGCCACCCATGACCCCTCGCCCCATGGCAGCCCTCAGACATGGAGCGAGTGACGGCATGGGTTTTGCAGGCTACAGGGCAATGCAGAAGAAGTGTCACAATACCCTAGCTAAAATACACAGGGTCGATAGGGATATACGAGCTTTATGCACATTGCGATACACCAGACTCGATCGCATAGCAAGTTGACAAAATGGCTGCCGTCCGTGACCCCTTTCCCCGTGGAAGCCGTCAGCTATGCAACTAGTGACAGCATAGGTTTTGCAGGCTACAGGGCAATGCTGAAGGAGCGTCTGAATCCCCTAGCTAAAATACACAGGGGCAATGAGGTTCCACAGGGGCAATGAGGTCCCGTAGAATGATCAATTAATAAATATAGTGTATACAGACGCACAACAAGGAGTTTGAGCTACAGTACAGTATGGTCCATTGAAGTCAGGGATACAGTACAGCATAGTACGTGAGCAGCCAAGTCCTGTAGCCATTAGGGCATAATCTAAAACCAGTGGTACGGGATCACTGCTTACTGTACATTTAGACATGAGCTTGTGTATCTGTCATGAGGCGTGCCCATGCCTTTTTTCCCCCTGACACGTTATTTATTTATTTTCTACTGTAATATACTCTTATACTGTACTGTACTGTAACTTTACATTCAATAGAAATACTGTATGCACCCAGGTTTTACATGAATCAGGGCAATGCTGCAGGAGCGTTTCATTACGCTATCTAAAATACACTGCAACTATGGGTGGGGATACAGTAAGTGAATCCTGTCACCATAAGCTGTCTGCTGTACTGTACAGTACAGAAGATTTGCGTCTGGGATGCATTTGTGTCTTTGTAATTAAAAAAATCATTTACTGTACATTTAGTGTACACAGTACCTCTAATACACATTTCCAGTGGAAAATACTGAACAGTCCTGTACAGTACTGTACATGGAGCATTTTCTTTACTGATCCATATTTTTTTTTTAAATACTTCACACTGTACACTTCGGTCCTCCAGCTGTTGTTGAACGAACTACACAAACCAGCATGCCTTGCTAGTTTTGCTATTTGGCCATGCTAAAACTGTTGCTGGGCATGCTAGGATGTTTAGTTCAACAACAGCTGGAGGACTGAGGGTTCCCCATCCCTGATGTACAGTATTGAACAGTGTTTCTTTGGAAAATGACTTACTGTACATTATATTTATAGACCAGCCTACTGTACACCCAACAATTTTGTTTGCCATAATACAGTAGAATATGTATAAAGTACCATATTAAAGAAGCAACTTAAGAAAAATCACAAAGCATGGCTACTGTACTGTAAATCTTATAGTCTGAGATTTCATACCGTGCCATACTGTACATGGCAGGATAAAGTACTGTAAATACTGTATGTACAGCACAGTACATTGTGGCCAGATCTGTACTGTATGCATTAATTTCCAAATGCAATTTAGAGTAACCTTGTCCAAAGTCTTTTGTCTGTTTAACTGAAGACTAGATGCAGTGTCAGACTGGGGCATGTAGGGCCCACCGGGAGAATGCAGTGGTAGGGGCCCATGTTTAGGGGTGTGGTTAGTCTGCAGAGGGGGTGTGGCCTGCCATCTCATTGGTTTGACTAACCATTAGAGAGTGCAACGTCTGGGCCCCTTCATAAATATATACAGTAAATTCAGCTGCTGCATGCATGATAATGAACCAGATTAATAACAGACTGATAACAGCAATGCACTGTAAAAAATACACCATAGCCCAGTATAAGGTAACATATGTATAATGTATAATTCAAGTGCACAGTCTGGAACCTGATCCTTAGAGCAGGAGGTGGGCCCCCAGGCAGTGGGGCCTACCGGTGGTTTCCCCTGTACCCCTGTGGGCCAGTCTGACCCTGACTAGATGGTCCAAGTGGTTCTTACAGTATCTTCCGTCAAAATCTATGTTTCTTTGTACAGTACCTACTGTATTACTAATAAAACATTTGCACCTACACACTTCCAAGTATTAGCAGACATTGAGATACTGTACAGTACAGTAAGAAGCATGCTGGTACACAGGATGTGTTCACTACCGCAGGGGGGGGGCGGGCTAGGAGGGGGTTGCTTAGAGTCTGGACTGCATTGCACAAATACTGTACAGTAGCAGTCATACTGTACCTGTATTGACTGGCGCATATCACTTTCCTTACAAATTCCTTGTTGTAACCCGGACTGCGGTTAACATTTTGGGAGATTTGATTTACTGTACTGTATGATGCAGGCGATTAGGAGATAAGAATTGCAATTTGGAGACTCCTGCAATATCCGTGAGGGTAGGCAACTGCTGTACTGTATGAACCAACAGAATATGTGCTGAGAGGAATTATCCTCCACTGCATAAAGGAAGCACTCAGTACAATTGTGCAAAGTTCTCAAATGCTTTTTTATTGCATAAAATAATTAAAAACAATTACACACATCATTTATAACCGTGTAACATACAGTATTATACAGAAAAATGTAAGCACAATTGTGACTTGAATATTAATACAGTAATGTACAGTACAGTACCTAAAAAAATACTGTACAGGACAGTATGCAGCTTAGACAAATCACATTTCTTCATAGTGGTGATTATTAGAATTCATGTTACTCTAAAACATGTATACAGTACCAGGGGTGTATGAGAAATTAAAGTCCAAGATTCATGAGGGTGCATAGCCCCTCTGAGTTTGGAAGCCTGGTACAAGCATACTCCTTTGTCCCCGCTGTTGCCAGACCTGGCTGCTGTGTCCACCAGTGACTGACATCACAATACATGTCCGCCCAGTTGTGACATCATGCATGACACATTGGTACTGTCAGAGGGAGATAGGCCATAGGCCTCACCAGGAAGAATCCTGGTAGACTGATGTGTCTGTGTGGCCATGTGGTAAAAACTACAGTATTGCTTTATTAACACATTTGTTGCGTCTGAGTCTATATACACTAACACGGCAAAGTGTTTTAACACGTTCGTTTGCGTCTCTATAAACTTTTTTTTCTTGACTCTCTCCGTCTGATCATTGGTCTGTGTGTACAGTATGCAGTACGTACATTCATCACTGACCATTTGCCAGAGCTTGTAGATCAATCCACCGCTATTCACTCTAAAGTACTGGATTAGTGGAGCATTAGCCATCCAGTGGTGGAGATGTGTATTGCATGCTGAGTATGTAGTCGTGCCTCAACGCGCCTGTCCATGATTAAATTCAGCAACCTAAGCTATCACCTAGGTGCTACTAAACCTCCGTTTAGGTGGAGAAATTTGTTTTAAGAACCATGAGCCTGATTCAAGTTTGTAAGTAAAGCAAGCAACTGGGCTAAACCATGTTGCACTGCGGGTGGGACAGATGTAACATGTGCAGAGAGAGTTAGATTTGGGTGGGGTGTGTCCAAACTGAAATCTAAATTGCAGTGTAAAAATAAAGCTGTCCAGTGTTTGTGGGCTACATTCAAAAGCAGCTGGTATTTACCCTTCACAGAAACAATAACCCACTGAAATCTAAATCTTCATCTGGCCCACCTGCATGGCAAAATAGTTTTGTCCAGTTGCTTGCTTTTTTGCTTTACTTACAATACAAACATGAATGAAGTCCTAAGTACTATGGGGCCGATTCTGAGTTGACGCATTTTGCGGTCACTTCTCCATACGGCTGTAGCAGCCCACTAACTAGTTTATGCTAATCCGAGAATCCACTTGTTTATGCTGAACATCCATTAATCTGCACCTGTAATATGATCCCGCCATCTTTTTTTCCATCTCCAGCCACAGCCATCACCATTAGGACGGGATGTACTAAAGCCTAAACTGTGATGCATTCCGGAGCTTGGATCCAATGTGTAACATTACTCAACAGAAGCCTATGGGCTTCTTTTTGTAATTTCCCAATCCCTCCCAGCACCCCCCCCCCCCCCCGCAGCCACCACGTCTATCTGCGCATATGCAGATGGATTTTCGTGTTTTAAACCTGAAAGTCCTGACCTTGCAAAAGGCAGCTCTTATCGGGAAAGCTGTCCTTTGCCATACTAACTGCAAATGTAAGTACATACACAATTAGCATGTCTGTGATAAGTGGCCTGATGTACACATCCTGGATTCGATGTTTCGTACAGCCCGCCCATAGCCTCTGGACATGCACCTGTCCATGCTGGGTGCAATAGATCCACCTGAAACAGGCATCCCATCTCGGTCAGCACACTACTGAAGATGGCTGACATGACCACAGCCCTCCAAAGACACTTCTGCTAGATGGATAGATGGAACACTTACATGCTTCTGCCTGGTCACCACCCACTTACTGGCCAGAAATGCCCCTTTCACAGAAAGAGTGGTCTGATTAATCTGTCTGGACTTGTGATCTCCATCCATGTTGATATGCCTGATTTAGTCACCACTTTATTTGTACATTACCAGTGCAATATGCGGAAACCCACAGGATGCATCTGCAAACCCACTTTTGCATCTCACTCAGGTCCTATGTTTATGGAAGGAGACCTCTGAAGGATGTAATCATAATAGCAATGACAAACCTCGTTTATATACCAATATGCACATTTCTCTGTTGGCAAATGTGGCCAGTATCAACCCAATTGGAATAGAAATGGCTGATTGTATTGTTTGCCTTTGGACATTTTAATTAAACCCCATCTTTAATCACAAAGATGCTACCATACCTTTATAGCATGGATGGGGAACCTTCGGCCCTCCAGCTGTTGTTGAACTACACATCCCAGCATGCCCTGCAACAGTTTTAGCATGGGCAATTAGCAAAACTGTAGCAAGGCATGCTCGTATGTGTAGTTCAACAACAGCTGGAGGGCCAAAGGTTCCCCACCCCTGCGCTATAGGAATATTTAATAAAGATATTGAAATGATTTTTAAAATAGTGAATGAGAGAATAATCCTATAACACTCTCCTCTGATCCCCAAGTCTACTGTCATTGTAGACAATACCGTTTCCTTCATCCCTCCCATTCAGTCCTCAACCTTCTACCTCCATAATATTTACAAGGTCAGGCACTTTATCCTCCTGGGAGCCACTAAACTTTTTACTCATGTCCTCATCATCTCTTGTGTAGATCACTGTACTCCTATCTACCATTCACCAGACTTGCCCCTATTAAGTCCATACCATACTTGCCAACACTCCCGCATTCTGCGGGAGGCTCCCGTTCAGCCAAGCATTCTCCCGCTGCCCCGAAAAACCCTCCCAATCCCCCGGAATCCCCCATCCCCGTCAGAAATCCGCACCGCGATGGGGGAACAGAGCTTGGATTGAGCATGCAGAATAGGTCGGACAACACCGTGGGCTAATGGGCAGCATCGGACTCCCGGCCCTGCAGAGACTGCGAGCAGCCAGCCACTGTGGAGACCTTACAGCACCTATCCCTCTCCAGCGGCCGTGTCAGCTGCAGCGGCTGATCCGACCCCCTCTCCACCACTTACATGCAGACCTGTGGAGAGTAAGTCATCTAGGAGGGCGAGTGATCTGGGAGGATTGAGTCATTGACAGTCTGGAGGTGGCTAGGAAATATTCTTCCACAGGGTAACAGATGGACGCGACTGTGACCTCTGGCCTCCAACGGTAGCTTGGCAGAGCTCCCACTAGATTTATGCTGTATCTGCCGTTTCTGTACATACTTGGTAGTCACTGAGTTTATAAGGCACCCGCCCACACTACTGTGCGTCCAGATCGCTCTGGTGACTACCTTCTCTGTACCGCTGCTGCATAGACTACTCATACTGTGATCCGGTAACCTTACCTGACCCTCCTTATCACAGGCTGCCTTCCATGCTGAGAGACTAAACAGCCCCACTGATGACCTTTTATTCTGGTCCCATCCTGCTGCTCTGAAGTCTGCTGAGTCCTGGTGAGTTTGTGTAACTCCTAATCACCTGCCATTTGTAATACAGTTTCTGGAACCTAGCAAGCCCACACGGCTTGGCTCTTCCCCACCCTCCTATTCCTTACCCTTGTTTGTTGTATCCCCCTCTGTTAAAGTTCAGGGTTAGGGTTATTACTTCAGCCAAGGACTGGCACTATACCATTCCTTTTTGACATTAGAAGCACTGTATCCACCAAGAACAATAGGATATTTAATTATTACTGGTTATTAAATACACTGAGCTGAATAGTACACATTTATCCTGGCAATTAGCAGATTCCTGTAACTGCCAATCACAGTTTCTGTTTACTACTGCTGCAAATGTGTTATATGCTAGCTTTATACTGCAAGTATAAAGGCTAATAAACAGCTGGGGATGTGGTCACATGATCGGCGGTCGGGATCCTGACGGTCAGGATGTCGACGCCGGGATACCAATTGCTGGTAATGACGACGGTCAGCATGCTGACACACAGGGACTATTCCCACTTGTGAGTGTCCACGACACCCATAGAGTGGGAACAGAAGCTGTGGCAAGCGCAGCGAGCCCGCCAAGGGCTCCATTGTGCCCCCCAGCCCCGCCGGCATTCTGGGCTAGGAATGCTGACCCCCAGGATCCCGACCGCAGGCACAACAATCGCAACCCAATAGCTGAATATGAATACTCTACTTGCCCTGTACTTTATAAGGTTGACTACTTATATAATGCAGTGAGAGAGAAAAACAAAGAGAGAGAGAACACTGGGGGTCATTCCGAGTTGTTCGCTCGCAAGCTGCTTTTAGCAGCTTTGCACATGCTAAGCCGCCGCCTACTGGGAGTGAATCTTAGCATATCAAAATTGCGAACGAAAGATTAGCAGAATTGTGAATAGAAATTTCTTAGCAGTTTCTGAGTAGCTCCAGACTTACTCGGCATCTGCGATCAGTTCAGTGCTTGTCGTTCCTGGTTTGACATCACAAACACACCCAGCGTTCGCCCAGACACTCCTCCGTTTCTCCAGCCACTCCCGCGTTTTTCCCAGAAACGGTAGCGTTTTTTTGCACACACCCATAAAACGGCCTGTTTCCGCCCAGAAACACCCACTTCCTGTCAATCACACTCCGATCACCAGAACGAAGAAAAAACCTCGTAATGCCGTGAGTAAAATTCCTAACTGCATAGCAAATTTACTTGGCGCAGTCGCAGTGCGGACAATGCGCATGCGCATTAGCGACTAATCGCTCCGTTGCGAGAAAAACATAACGAGCGAACAACTCGGAATGACCCCCACAGTGTGGTATATCAATACACATGCTGTCCTATGCTCTAATGTGTCAATATATCAGCAGCCTATACAGCAAAATATATCTATCTATATTTATCCTTTAAACTGCACAGTGAAGTGTATTTGAGTCATTGCAACATAATAACCATATGAAAATTCTTTAGCAACTGATATATAACTGTTACAACTACTACTGTGAATCCAATTAAACTATTGAACAATCAAATAGACACTTCTGAGCACATAAAAGATTCAGGCTGTACTGTTACCAAGGATATTTAACACAGTAAACTAGGATTAGTATTCATTATTTGCATAAGGGTGAGAAATTGATTGAGATACAATATATTTTTGGCTATCAGTAATGACAATATCCGGTATAATCCAAAAATATACTGGTAGGTTAATTGGCTCCTGACAAAAAAAATTAACCCTAATGTGTACATGAGCAGACTAGATAGGCCAACTGGTTCTTTTCTGCTGTCAAATTCTATGTTTCTATGAGGAGTGCCCAATCCCAAGGTGAGTGTATGTGGTTCTACCTCAGCGACTCCATAGGCTGGCACTGTGTATAGGCTGCTACTGTCCTATGTGGTGTGTGTGGGTGTGTGTGTGTATAAACTGGCACTGACCCCTGTGTGTGTGTAGGCTGGCACAGATCCATGTGTGTATGTAGGGTGGCACTGACCCCTTTGTGTCTAAACAGTGGAGGTTATAAAAACACAAGAGGGTCATGTTGCAAGGAGTCAATCAGTGTCAGTAATCACATAAATTAGTGATATTTTGTGACTGTATATGCCACCCATACACATGCTTCCTCTGGCAGCATGCTGCACTTAATAATTTAGTTTCTACCTGCCACTGCAGGACACACCCCTGAGTGGCAATAGACACACCCACAGGTGGAGCTCAAAATATCCTTTAGGTAGATCATGACACGCCCCCTCAGTGGCGTACTGTGCAAGCTCTTATACCATCTAGAATCTCCCAGAAACTAGTTTCCAAAAGTAGGCAAGTATGGTCCATACTCAACACCGCTGCGGCGCTGCCCTCCTCATTTTGCTTTCACAATGCCTCATCTCCACTTGGTCCTCATTTCCCTGGCTCCCTATCCCAAATAAAATCAAATAAACACTCCTCTCACTTACCTACAAAGCAATAACTCCTCTCCCCCTACTTCTCCACCCTCATCTCCACACATATTCCCTCCCAACCTCTTTGCTCTGCCAATGACTGCTGCTACACCTCCGTCATCACCGCTTTCCAGTCCTGCATTCAAGATTTCTCCTGTGATGTGCCCACCATCTGGATTACCTTCCCAAACTCAATTAAACTTGTATTCATCTTCTCAGCCATTAAAGCTGAACTCGTCCTAACTCTTCACCTTCTGCATCACTTCTACTGTGTTCTACGCTCTTTTTTTCCCACCCTAATAATGTCGTTCAGGGTTATTCAACATGCGGCTATCCATCGACTGTGGTACTACATGTTCCAGCATGCTCTGCCACAGTTTTGCTTTTAGGAGGACATGCTAAAACTATGGCAGAGCATGCTGGGTTGTGTAGTCCCGCAACAGCTGCAAGGCCGCATGTTGAATACCTCGGATGTAGTTTCTGATGAGCAGGACCCTCCCTCCTGTTGTCTTCTCTATGTTATTGCTTAATTTACTGACTGTAACTGGGAAAGTATGTTAATACATACTGTACATTTGTTATCTCACCTCTAAACTACTAATGTACTTGTGTTATTCTACCTCTTTGTTATGGCACCATATAAATAAAAGATAATAAAAGCTAAATGGGATATTTATGGAAGCATGGAGAAAGATAAAGTGAACAGAGATAAAGTACTAAGCAATCAGTTCCTAACTGCCATGTTACAGGCTGTTCAATACATAAAAATAAGAATTTACTTACCGATAATTCTATTTCTCATAGTCCGTAGTGGATGCTGGGGACTCCGTAAGGACCATGGGGAATAGCGGCTCCGCAGGAGACTGGGCACATCTAAAGAAAGCTTTAGGACTATCTGGTGTGCACTGGCTCCTCCCCCTATGACCCTCCTCCAAGCCTCAGGATACTGTGCCCGGACGAGCGTACACAATAAGGAAGGATTTTGAATCCCGGGTAAGACTCATACCAGCCACACCAATCACACCGTACAACTTGTGATCTGAACCCAGTTAACAGCATGATAACAGAGGAGCCTCTAGAAAAGATGGCTCACTACAGCAATAACCCGATTTTTTGGTAACAATAACTATGTACCAGTATTGCAGACAATCCGCACTTGGGATGGGCGCCCAGCATCCACTACGGACTATGAGAAATAGAATTATCGGTAAGTAAATTCTTATTTTCTCTAACGTCCTAAGTGGATGCTGGGGACTCCGTAAGGACCATGGGGATTATACCAAAGCTCCCAAACGGGCGGGAGAGTGCGGATGACTCTGCAGCACCAAATGAGAGAACTCCAGGTCCTCCTCAGCCAGGATATCAATTTTGTAGAATCTTACAAACGTATTTGCTCCTGACCAAGTAGCTGCTCGGCAAAGTTGTAAAGCCGAGACCCCTCGGGCAGCCGCCCAAGATGAGCCCACCTTCTTTGTGGAGTGGGCATTTACAGATTTTTGGCTGTGGCAGGCCTGCCACAGAATGTGCAAGCTGAATTGTACTACAAATCCAACGAGCAATAGTCTGCTTAGAAGCAGGAGCACCCAGCTTGTTGGGTGCATACAGGATAAACAGCGAGTCAGATTTCCTGACTCCAGCCGTCCTGGAAACATATATTTTCAGGGCCCTGACAACGTCTAGCAACTTGGAGTCCTCCAAGTCCCTAGTAGCCGCAGGCACCACAAATAGGTTGGCTCAGGTGAAACGCTGAAACCACCTTAGGGAGAAACTGAGGACGAGTCCTCAATTCCGCCCTGTCCGAATGGAAAATCAGATAAGGACTTTTTCAGGATAAAGCCGCCCATTCTGACACGCGCCTGGCCCAGGCCAGGGCCAACAGCATGACCACTTTCCATGTGAGATATTTTAACTCCACAGATTTAAGTGGTTCAAACCAATGTGACTTTTGGAACCCAAAACTACATTGAGATCCCAAAGTGCCACTGGAGGCACAAAAGGAGGCTGTATATGCAGTACCCCTTTTACAAACGTCTGAACTTCAGGGACTGAAGCTAGTTCTTTTTGGAAGAAAATTGACAGGGCCGAAATTTGAACCTTAATGGACCCCAATTTCAGGCCCATAGACACTCCTGTTTGCAGGAAATGTAGGAATCGACCCAGTTGAATTTCCTCCGTCGGGCCTTACTGGCCTCGCACCACGCAACATATTTTCGCCAATTGCGGTGATAATGTTTTTGCGGTTACATCCTTCCTGGCTTTGATCAGGATAGGGATGACTTCATCCGGAATGCCTTTTTTCCTTCAGGATCCGGCGTTCAACCGCCATGCCGCCAAACGCAGCCGCGGTAAGTCTTGGAACAGACAGGGTCCTTGCTGGAGCAGGTCCCTTCTTAGAGGTAGAGGCCACGGATCCTCCGTGAGCATCTCTTGAAGTTCCGGTTACCAAGTCCTTCTTGGCCAATCCGGAACCACGAATATAGTGCTTACTCCTCTCCATCTTATCAATCTCAGTACCTTGGGTATGAGAGGCAGAGGAGGGAACACATACCCTGACTGGTACACCCACGGTGTTACCAGAGCGTCTACAGCTATTGCCTGAGGGTCCCTGGACCTGGCGCAATACCTGTCGAGTTTTTAATCATGTGGAAGACTTCTGGGTGAAGTCCCCACTCTCCCGGGTGGAGGTCGTGCTGAGGAAGTCTGCTTCCCAGTTGTCCACTCCCGGAATGAATACTGCTGACAGTGCTATCACATGATTTTCCGCCCAGCGAAGAATCCTTGCAGCTTCTGCCATTGCCCTCCTTCTTCTTGTGCCACCCTGTCTGTTTACGTGGGTGACTGCCGTGATGTTGTCCGACTGGATCAACACCGGCTGACCTTGAAGCAGAGGTTTTGCTAAGGTTAGAGCATTGTAAATGTCCCTTAGCTTCAGGATATTTATGTGAAGTGATGTCTCCAGGCTTGACCATAAGCCCTGGATATTCCTTCCCTGTGTGACTGCTCCCCAGCCTCGCAGGCTGGCATCCGTGGTCACCAGGACCCAGTCCTGAATGCCGAATCTGCGGCCCTCTAGAAGATGAGCACTCTGCAACCACCACAGGAGGGACACCCTTGTCCTTGGTGACAGGGTTATCCGCTGATGCATCTGAAGATGCGACCCGGACCATTTGTCCAGCAGGTCCCACTGGAAAGTTCTTGCGTGGAATCTGCCGAATGGGATTGCTTCGTAGGAAGCCACCATTTTACCCAGAACCCTTGTGCATTGATGCACTGAGACTTGGCTCGGTTTTAGGAGGTTCCTGACTAGCTCGGATAACTCCCTGGCTTTCTCCTCCGGGAGAAACACCTTTTTCTGGACTGTGTCCAGGATCATCCCTAGGAACAGAAGACAAGTCGTCGGAACCAGCTGCGATTTTGGAATATTGAGAATCCAATCATGCTGCCGCAACACTACCTGAGATAGTGCTACACCGACCTCCAACTGTTCCCTGGATCTTACCCTTATCAGGGAATTGTCCAAGTAAGGGATAACTAAAATTCCCTTCCTTCGAAGGAATATCATAATTTCGGCCATTACCTTGGTAAAGACCCGGGGTGCCGTGGACCATCCATACGGCAGCGTCTGAACTGATAGTGACAGTTCTGTACCATAAACCTGAGGTACCCTTGGTGAGAAGGGTAAATTTTTACATGAAGGTAAGCATCCTTGATGTCCCAAGACATCATGTAGTCCCCTTCTTCCAGGTTCGCAATCACTGCTCTGAGTGACTCAATCTTGAATTTGAACCTCTGTATGTAAGTGTTCAAAGATTTTAGATTTAGAATCGGTCTCACCGAGCCGTCCGGCTTCGGTACCACAACATTGTGGAATAATACCCCGTTCCCTGTTGCAGGAGGGGTATCTTGATTATCACCTGCTGGGAATACAGCTTGTGAATGGCTTCCAAAACTGTCTCCCTGTCAGAAGGAGACATCGGTAAAGCCGACTTTAGGAAACGGCGAGGGGGAGACGTCTCGAATTCTAATTTGTACCCCTGAGATATCACCTGAAGGATCCAGGGGTCTACTTGCGAGTGAGCCCACTGCGCGCTGAAATTCATTGAGACGGGCCCCCCACCGTGCCTGACTCTGCTTGAAAAGCCCCAGCGTATACTGAGGGCTTGGCAGAGGCGGGAGAGGGTTTCTGTTCCTGGGAACTGGCTGATTTCTGCAGCCTTTTTCCTCTCCCTCTGTCACGGGGCAGAAATGAGGAACCTTTTGCCCCCTTGCCTACGAAAGGACTGCGCCTGATAATACGGCGTCTTCTCATGTTGAGAGGCGACCTGGGGTACAAACGTGGATTTCCCAGCTGTTGCCGTGGCCACCAGGTCTGAAAGACCGACCCCAAATAACTCCTCCCCTTAATAAGGCAATACTTCCAAATGCCGTTTGGAATACGCATCACCTGACCACTGACGTGTCCATAACCCTCTACTGGTAGAAATGGACAACGCACTTAGACTTGATGCCAGTCGGCAAATATTCCGCTGTGCATCACGCATATATAGAAATGCATCTTTTAAATGCTCTATAGGCAAAAATATACTGTCCCTATCTAGGGTATCAATATTTTCAGTCAGGGAATCCGACCACGCCAACCCAGCACTGCACATCCAGGCTGAGGCGATTGCTGGTCGCAGTATAACACCAGTATGTGTGTAAATACATTTTAGGATACCCTCCTGCTTTCTATCAGCAGGATCCTTAAGGGCGGCCATCTCAGGAGAGGGTAGAGCCCTTACAAGCGTGTGAGCGCTTTATCCACCCTAGGGGGTGTTTCCCAACGCACCCTAACCTCTGGCGGGAAAGGATATAATGCCAATAACATTTTAGAAATTATCAGTTGTTATCGGGGGAAACCCACGCATCATCACACACCTCATTTAATTTCTCAGATTCAGGAAAACTACAGGTAGTTTTTCCTCACCGAACATAATACCCCTTTTTGGTGGTACTCGTATTATCAGAAATGTGTAAAACATTTTTCATTGCCTCAATCATGTAACGTGTGGCCATACTGGAAGTCACATTTGTCTCTTCACCGTCGACACTGGAGTCAGTATCCGTGTCGGCGTCTATATCTGCCATCTGAGGTAACGGGCGCTTTAGAGCCCCTGACGGCCTATGAGACGTCTGGACAGGCACAAGCTGAGTAGCCGGCTGTCTCATGTCAACCACTGTCTTTTATACAGAAATATACAGAAGATAGTGGGCGCTATTAATAAAATTGAATAATTAATATAATTTAGTTTCTACTGAGTAATAACGTTCTATTTCTCTAGCTGCCCACAAATGGGGATCTGGATATCCCCTAAACTAGAAACAACAAAAAGATACAATAATGTGGGCGCTCTGAAAAATACAATTACAGACAACTGCTGGTTTTATAAAATATAAAAATATTTTTATTATTAATATAACTCCTGGTTTCTATATCTCATGTGTATCATAATAAAACATTTATCCCATTATTAAAACATTCAGAGAGAACTAATGTCCCAATACTCAAGACTTGCTGACAGTCCTGCAGGTAAGCTGGTGATTAATAGAGTTAGTGCATGAATGCCAGCTGTTAGTAATTAGTAATATTTAGCATGCAATTTTGGCTTGGTGCCAAATTAGTATAGGCAGTTCGTTATACGTATAGCTTTTAATACTTCACCAAGTCCGGACTGGTTGGTTGGATCCAATATTAAGTGGCATATGTTGCAAACAGTTCCGCGTCTGTAATTACATCTGGATTTAAATCTCACTCATATTTCAGACAGATCACTCGGTGTTTCCCCAATGCTGGGGTGTTGTTTCAAGAGGTATTGGTGTTTTTGTACCTTCTTGCACCGCTTGGCCGTCTGATGGAGTGGTGGGGCAGCAAGCCCTGGATTGCAGAGGACGCCGTGCTTAGCCGCGGTTCGCGGCTTCCGGGTTCGGTGCTTCCGGCTTCCGGTTTTTGCGTTCCACCTGCGTTCCACGTCCGAAGATCAGTCACCTGACGCGTTTCTCCGCCTCTTTAGGGGGCGGTTTCATCAGAGGTATGACTGACACTGTTTCCAAGGCTCTTTTTATACCAACTTCAATTTCCAAATTGGTTACCTTTCAGGAGAGTTTTAACTCATTCATAACCTTTCTCAGCAAGTGTATAACAATACAAATAACCAGCAGTTTAAACAATACTTAGTCATAGTTATATTATACTCCAGGGACATTCCGTCATCTATGTATTTTTATGCCAGTAAAAACAATTTACATGAAACATATAATTTAAAACGTACATATTCTTTATTCCAAAAACTTAAATAGTAAATAAATATGACTACGGGACCACACTGAGGCGCCTGACAGATGCGGACAGAGAGCAAGATACCATACTAAAAATTAAAACACATATAGACAAATAAATAATTAATTTAGTATTTTTATGGTTTAATAGTTATTCAGACTTCTTAATATGACAAATCTACGTATGTAGATATATAGACCGACATTTCTAGTACAGATGATCTCCATATAATTGATATATTTTCATTCCAATTTTAAATATTCATATCCATATATGGTCAACCTTTTTTGTCAGTATGAATTAGACAGGCAGAGAGATAAACATGAATACAGGAACCATAGCTTGTAGACGGTATATTTTCATACAAATTTAGTTCTCATAGGTTACTTTGTCTTAGTATATTCGTATGTTCATTAATCATTAGTTCCGGTCTTTAGATTTGATGTTCTTAATCTAAACTGACCCTTATCCTATACATATATGTATATACTAGACCTGTAATTAATAGTTCTATAGTATATAAAATGTGAAGGGGAAGATATTTCTTAACAATTGTCATCGACATAATGACAATTTTCAAGAAGAGGGATAATGAGAAAGGACAGATGATGCAAGGAGGAAAACGAAAAAGACCCAATACGATATAATAAGGGGTATATATTAGGGGGACCAATTATATATTATTAAGTTCTATGTTTTCGTTGAGGCCATGTGGTTCGAGTGTTCTCAATCGAAAAATCCAGAAGGCCTCCCTTCTACATAGTAAGGTGAAACGATCCCCCCCTCTCTCTGTTAGTTTGGCTTGTTCTAACGCCATTACCCGAATATTTGTTATGGCACCAAGTTCACAGGAGCTAGTGTGTCTAGATAGACTATGTAGTGGGCATTTTTTCAGTATATTCCTTCTATGTTCTAAGAACCGCACCTTCAGTTTCCTGATGGTGCGGCCCACGTACTGTATGCCACAGCCACATTCCACTACGTACACTACATATGTGGAATTACAGTTCAAAAACTGGGATATCACAAAATCCTCACCTGTAGTTTTTGATTTACATAGTTTATTACTCATGTTTATGTTGTTACATGTTAGGCACCTGGATAAACCACATCTAAAAAATCCGAGAGGTTTTTGTCTCTTTTTGAGCCAGTCGGAGGGGGTTGTCTCTGTAATCACATTACCAGAGGTTTCTTCATTATCTGTTTCATTTTGTCCTAGAGTCTTTTTGGTTATTTTAATGTTTTTGTCTAGATTAAACATGCTTGGTGCTAATTTGAGTTGTAATGATTCTGATTTTTTGTACACCACCTTCACTTTAGTGCCAATATCGGACTCTAGTAAGGGATCAATTCTGAGTAGTGGGGTATTTTTATCAATTATTTGTCTTATTTGTGTTGCATGTGTATTGTATTGTGTAACAAATACACAATTCTCTCTGGTGGTGTTTATTTCTTTAGTTTTATTCTTATTCTTTCTGGAGTCCCTCTCTTCCAACAGGGTAGTTCTATCTCGATGATTTACCTCTTTTAAAGCTTTTTTCAATACATATTCAGGGTAGCCTTGTTCTTGAAAGGCTTGGTAGATCTTATTAGCCTGCTCCTTATAATCACTCTCCTCAGAACAATTTCTTTTTAACCTGAGGAACTGGCTTTTTGGGATGTTATTCCTCCATGCCACATGGTGGCTGCTATTATATCTAAGAAAATTATTAGTGTCAACTGTTTTGAAAAATGTTTCTGTATGGATACAATCATTTATGGACTGGAGTGCAATATCCAGGAAAGTTATAGAATGTGAGTGAGTGGTGTACGTGAATTTCAAATCATAATTATTATTATTCAAATAGGTGACAAACTTGTGAACTGACTCGGTGTCCCCATCCCAAATGAAAAATAAATCATCTATATAACGTCCGTAGAGGACCAGGTTCGCCCCGAGGTCTGCCCCCCAAATGAGCTCTTCCTCGAGCGCACCCATATAGAGGTTTGCATAACTCGGGGCGAACCTGGTCCCCATAGCGGTTCCACGTGACTGTAAATAAAATTTGTGCGCAAAAGTAAAATAATTGTGTTCTAGAATGAACTTTATGGATGCCACCAAAAAGGTTTTTAATTGAACAGAGACCGAGTTATCCCTATCTAGAGTATTTGTAATTACTTGAATACCCTTAGTATGTGGGATATTCGAGTATAGCGATTCTACATCACATGTTAGGAATCGATAGGAGCTTTTCCATTTTATATCTTTAAGCAAGTTCAAAAAATTTGTCGTGTCCTTAATATAGGATTTTAGCTGTGTCACATAACCCTGTAGGTGTACATCCACAAAGTGTGATAAATTTGACGTGATAGACCCGATACCTGATATTATGGGGCGACCCGGAGGTGACGTGAGTGTTTTGTGAATTTTGGGCAAATGATAATAAACAGGAGTGATAGGGTGTGAGGGAAAAAGAAAAAAGTAAGTGTCCTTGGATATTGCACCCTCTTCCAGAGCCTCATCCAACAGATTTCTAAGTTCATTTTGAAAAAATACTGTGGGGTTATTAGGCAATATTGCATAGAAACATGTATTTGTTAATTGCCTGTTCGCCTCTTTAACATAATCAGATGTGTTTTGCAGCACCACACCCCCCCCTTTATCTGCCTTTTTTATAGTTATACTTGTGTCGGACATCAGAACTTTCAGTGCCTTTCTTTCACTAGCTGTTAAATTATCTTTAAGGGGATTTTTATCCGCAGATGTACATAGTTGTCTAAAGTCCTCCATAGTGGTGTTATAAAAACCCACTATAGATGGACCTTTGTATTGTAGTGGAAAAAAATCAGACTTTTTCTTAAAAAGTTTTTTGTCTTTGTCTTTTTCATCTATTGAAAAAAATTTTATTGGTGTAGTTGCCCCATATGAATTCTCTGATAAGAGTTCCTCCAGGGTTTCTATTGCCAATCTGTCTGGCTCGTCTAATAATATTGGCAGTATGTTATCATTTTCTCTCTTAGATTTAAGTTTCTTATAGGCAAAATAGCGTTTCCTACTTAGATTTCTCGTGAATCTATTAAGATCCACGAACAAGTTAAAAAGATTTGGCTTTCTTGCTGGTGCGTATTTTAAGCCCTTACTTAATAAGGTTTTCTCAGAGTCAGACAAATCCCTAGAAGATAAGTTAAATATACCTCTTTGGTTCAGTATTGTCTTTGATTTTTTCCTTTTCTGTCGTTTTCCTCCCCTACATCCCCTGCATCTCCCTCTCTCCCTCTTTTTGTATAATTTGTGTTGGGTCTGTTGGATGGATTTAGTTTTTGGGGGCTCTGTTCTAAAAAATGTGCCCGATCATTTTCTCGAGTACTCTCCTGATTCTGTGGGAGTCTTTTTGGTCTAGCTCCCCCTCTTGCTACTGAAGCTGGAGAGTATCCGTCCCTTGTCAGGCATTCATATCTATTCTGTAGGACAACTCCCCTTGGGTCCTTAATAGGACTTCCCCTATCGGATGTATTTCTCCCCCTCATTGTTTTCCATTTCCCTGTGTTACTCCTTGATCTATTCCTTTCGTTTGTATATTTGGGTCTCCTATTAGGAGACTCTCTATTGTAGTTTCTATTAATTGATCTAGAGTACTCGCGTTGCCTATTGTATGTTCTGACAGTGTCAGTTTCATAATCCCCTCTATCACGTTCTAATTTCTTTGATTTATTGGAAATTACTGTTTGTTCAAAGTCTTCGATCTTTTTGTTAACTCTTTGGTCCCTTTCTGAAAATTCTATCTCTTTCTCAAAGGGTTTTAATAGTTCCTGTACACGTTCGATCTCTGCCTGTATAGCTCTAACTTTTGAACTCCTATACTGAACGAGGTGCTCCATAAGTTTAAATGAGCAATCGTCCAGTATAGAGTTCCAGCGTGCCAAAAATTCTGCATCATCTTTAAAGGATGCCGATTTAAATAATCGAAGTCCCCTTGGAATACATTTATTGTCAATATATTTTTGTAAGGTTGACTGGTCCCACCAGTGACGTGTTTCTGACATGCATAATGTCTCCAATTTATTAAACAATTTATGCATGTCATTATTTGCACTGGTTGGGGCACTCAGCCTCTCTTTAACTGGTTCCTGAACATATTTCTGTCGCCTCTCTAACCGCTCTGTCAAGCACCTCAAAGTAGTCATCTTCACAATACAAGCAGCCACACAGCCAGACCCTCTAAGGGGAAAACCAAGAAATATACAGAAGAACTTTCCTGGATATTGCACTCCAGTCCATAAATGATTGTATCCATACAGAAACATTTTTCAAAACAGTTGACACTAATAATTTTCTTAGATATAATAGCAGCCACCATGTGGCATGGAGGAATAACATCCCAAAAAGCCAGTTCCTCAGGTTAAAAAGAAATTGTTCTGAGGAGAGTGATTATAAGGAGCAGGCTAATAAGATCTACCAAGCCTTTCAAGAACAAGGCTACCCTGAATATGTATTGAAAAAAGCTTTAAAAGAGGTAAATCATCGAGATAGAACTACCCTGTTGGAAGAGAGGGACTCCAGAAAGAATAAGAATAAAACTAAAGAAATAAACACCACCAGAGAGAATTGTGTATTTGTTACACAATACAATACACATGCAACACAAATAAGACAAATAATTGATAAAAATACCCCACTACTCAGAATTGATCCCTTACTAGAGTCCGATATTGGCACTAAAGTGAAGGTGGTGTACAAAAAATCAGAATCATTACAACTCAAATTAGCACCAAGCATGTTTAATCTAGACAAAAACATTAAAATAACCAAAAAGACTCTAGGACAAAATGAAACAGATAATGAAGAAACCTCTGGTAATGTGATTACAGAGACAACCCCCTCCGACTGGCTCAAAAAGAGACAAAAACCTCTCGGATTTTTTAGATGTGGTTTATCCAGGTGCCTAACATGTAACAACATAAACATGAGTAATAAACTATGTAAATCAAAAACTACAGGTGAGGATTTTGTGATATCCCAGTTTTTGAACTGTAATTCCACATATGTAGTGTACGTAGTGGAATGTGGCTGTGGCATACAGTACGTGGGCCGCACCATCAGGAAACTGAAGGTGCGGTTCTTAGAACATAGAAGGAATATACTGAAAAAATGCCCACTACATAGTCTATCTAGACACACTAGCTCCTGTGAACTTGGTGCCATAACAAATATTCGGGTAATGGCGTTAGAACAAGCCAAACTAACAGAGAGAGGGGGGGATCGTTTCACCTTACTATGTAGAAGGGAGGCCTTCTGGATTTTTCGATTGAGAACACTCGAACCACATGGCCTCAACGAAAACATAGAACTTAATAATATATAATTGGTCCCCCTAATATATACCCCTTATTATATCGTATTGGGTCTTTTTCGTTTTCCTCCTTGCATCATCTGTCCTTTCTCATTATCCCTCTTCTTGAAAATTGTCATTATGTCGATGACAATTGTTAAGAAATATCTTCCCCTTCACATTTTATATACTATAGAACTATTAATTACAGGTCTAGTATATACATATATGTATAGGATAAGGGTCAGTTTAGATTAAGAACATCAAATCTAAAGACCGGAACTAATGATTAATGAACATACGAATATACTAAGACAAAGTAACCTATGAGAACTAAATTTGTATGAAAATATACCGTCTACAAGCTATGGTTCCTGTATTCATGTTTATCTCTCTGCCTGTCTAATTCATACTGACAAAAAAGGTTGACCATATATGGATATGAATATTTAAAATTGGAATGAAAATATATCAATTATATGGAGATCATCTGTACTAGAAATGTCGGTCTATATATCTACATACGTAGATTTGTCATATTAAGAAGTCTGAATAACTATTAAACCATAAAAATACTAAATTAATTATTTATTTGTCTATATGTGTTTTAATTTTTAGTATGGTATCTTGCTCTCTGTCCGCATCTGTCAGGCGCCTCAGTGTGGTCCCGTAGTCATATTTATTTACTATTTAAGTTTTTGGAATAAAGAATATGTACGTTTTAAATTATATGTTTCATGTAAATTGTTTTTACTGGCATAAAAATACATAGATGACGGAATGTCCCTAGAGTATAATATAACTATGACTAAGTATTGTTTAAACTGCTGGTTATTTGTATTGTTATACACTTGCTGAGAAAGGTTATGAATGAGTTAAAACTCTCCTGAAAGGTAACCAATTTGGAAATTGAAGTTGGTATAAAAAGAGCCTTGGAAACAGTGTCAGTCATACCTCTGATGAAACCGCCCCCTAAAGAGGCGGAGAAACGCGTCAGGTGACTGATCTTCGGACGTGGAACGCAGGTGGAACGCAAAAACCGGAAGCCGGAAGCACCGAACCCGGAAGCCGCGAACCGCGGCTAAGCACGGCGTCCTCTGCAATCCAGGGCTTGCTGCCCCACCACTCCATCAGACGGCCAAGCGGTGCAAGAAGGTACAAAAACACCAATACCTCTTGAAACAACACCCCAGCATTGGGGAAACACCGAGTGATCTGTCTGAAATATGAGTGAGATTTAAATCCAGATGTAATTACAGACGCGGAACTGTTTGCAACATATGCCACTTAATATTGGATCCAACCAACCAGTCCGGACTTGGTGAAGTATTAAAAGCTATACGTATAACGAACTGCCTATACTAATTTGGCACCAAGCCAAAATTGCATGCTAAATATTACTAATTACTAACAGCTGGCATTCATGCACTAACTCTATTAATCACCAGCTTACCTGCAGGACTGTCAGCAAGTCTTGAGTATTGGGACATTAGTTCTCTCTGAATGTTTTAATAATGGGATAAATGTTTTATTATGATACACATGAGATATAGAAACCAGGAGTTATATTAATAATAAAAATATTTTTATATTTTATAAAACCAGCAGTTGTCTGTAATTGTATTTTTCAGAGCGCCCACATTATTGTGTCTTTTATACAGAGCTGACACTGTCACGTAATTTCTTCCAACAGTTCATCCACTCAGGTGTCGACCCCCTAGGGGATGACATCACTATTACAGGCAATCTGCTCCGTCTCCACATCATTTTTCTCCTCATACATGTCGACACAAAAGTACCGACATACAGCACACACACAGGGAATGCTCTGATAGAGGACAGGACCCCACTAGCCCTTTGGGGAGACAGAGGGAGAGTTTGCCAGCACACACCAGAGCGCTATATATATACAGGGATAACCTTATATAAGTGTTTTTCCCCTTATAGCTGCTGTATAGTTAATACTGCGCCTAATTAGTGCCCCCCTCTCTTTTTTAACCCTTTCTGTAGTGTAGTGACTGCAGGGGAGAGCCAGGGAGCTTCCCTCCAATGGAGCTGTGAGGGAAAATGGCGCCAGTGTGCTGAGGAGATAGGCTCCGCCCCCTTATCGGCGGCCTTATCTCCCGTTTTTCTATGTATTCTGGCAGGGGTTAAATGCATCCATATAGCCCAGGAGCTATATGTGATGCATTTTTTTGCCATCCAAGGTGTTTTTATTGCGTCTCAGGGCGCCCCCCCCCAGCGCCCTGCACCCTCAGTGACCGGAGTGTGAAGTGTGCTGAGAGCAATGGCGCACAGCTGCAGTGCTGTGCGCTACCTTGTTGAAGACAGGCCGTCTTCTGCCGCCGATTTTCCGGACCTCTTCTGCCCTCTGGCTCTGTAAGGGGGCCGGCGGCGCGGCTCTGGGACCCATCCAAGCTGGGCCTGTGATCGTCCCTCTGGAGCTAATGTCCAGTAGCCTAAGAAGCCCAATCCACTCTGCACGCAGGTGAGTTCGCTTCTTCTCCCCTTAGTCCCTCGATGCAGTGAGCCTGTTTCCAGCAGGTCTCACTGAAAATAAAAAACCTAAACTAAAACTTTCACTAAGAAGCTCAGGAGAGCCCCTAGTGTGCACCCTTCTCGTTCGAGCACAGAGATCTAACTGAGGCTTGGAGGAGGGTCATAGGGGGAGGAGCCAGTGCACACCAGATAGTCCTAAAGCTTTCTTTAGATGTGCCCAGTCTCCTGCGGAGCCGCTATTCCCCATGGTCCTTACGGAGTCCCCAGCATCCACTTAGGACGTTAGAGAAAAAAGGAGCGCTTGTAATGTGTGGTACTTATTATTGAACGCTCATACCTGTAAAAAAAAGTTCCGGTTAATAAAATGTAAATAGCTCTTTTTCTGAAGTAGTTAGGAGATGGAGTATGGCTTTAGTGTGCCAGGGGTTCCGACAGTCCGGTTTACACATTGTTCACGGGTACAAGATCTAACTTTCCCTGCTCTCCCAGCTTCAGCCTCTGTTGGTGTTTCTCAGCCTTTTTCAAGGATCTTGACTGAAAAAGGGAGCCCCAGCCCGAAACGCATTGGAGAGACTACAGAGATAGAGCAGATAGATGTGATATTGATATTCACATCAGCGCTCCCTGGAGCCGCAAGCTGTACAGGGGAACCAAGCCGGGAGAGATCGGAAGCCGCAGAAGCAGGCGCTGCAGACGTTTGAGCTGAGAAACACCAACAGCCACTGAAGCTAGCAACACAGGTAGGGAGAACAAGGAAAGTTAGATCTTTTACCCGTGAACACCGTGTAAACCGGACTTTCGGAACCCCTGATGCACTAAAGCAAAACTCCATCTCCTAACTACTTCAAATAAAGAGCTGTTTACATTTTATTAACCAAAACTTTTTTTTACAGGTATGCGCGTTCAGTAATAAGTACCACACATTACAAGCGCTCCTGTTTTTATGTATTGAATTGTTATAATTATTATGGAGCAGCTTTAATATTCATATATACACATAGTGTGAATGCCAAATTGCTTTCTCACAAATGTTTAAAATGCCCGCTCTAATATATATTGTAAACGCCTGCACCTCTTATTACCATATCCCATGAATGTGCGCTATATATATAGCAAAACACTGCATCCCATAAGAGAAAACAATACACCCACACATTATCTGAGTTCCAAAGCTCATTGATGTATATATTTGTTATTAAAAAGGATACGGATTCAATATATTACAATGTACAGTATACACATAATTACATGGTTACAACTCACACAGTAAGAAGGTTAAAACATACAGTTACAGTTACAGGCTAGTGATACAATTACCATTATCTTTCTCATATAAATTTGTCTCTCCATATCACTCTCTCTCTCTCTGTAAAATCATGCAGGAACTCCATCATCGTCTGATACCAAACAGCAACTGCCCTCCTATGTGATCAGCAATGTGTTATCTAGTTTGGGGGAGGGAACTTACTCATTCATGATGAGTCACTAGTCTCTTTGTATATGCTAATCAGGTTCAGTTTTGAAGACATCCAAAGGGCTGGCCTGAGCTTCCTGTCCACTACCTGTTTGGAATATCTATTGTTCTAATAAAAGTGATTTTAGCTTTTATACATTTAATCATAATTATTTGTTGCAATGTCCTACAACTTAATAACAAGTATCAAATGAATCTACACATTAATCTGCTTGCTTTAATACCAAATATGACAGGTGTATCTGGTTTCGTTAAAATAATACGCATACATAACATTACTTCATTATATAATTTTAAATCATAATGATGTCTGACGCTTAATATTATTATAATTATGTACTGTATGACATATAAGTCGAATCCATCTCTGTGGCACGTCCGTGTAAATGCGTGTGTTACCATATATTGCTGTGCTCGCTGCGTGTATTTGCAAGTATAGCGACTCATAATGTGTGTAGTTTGTATGTTCTTTTTATGTAATATTTTTGACTTCGACAGTCCACCCTTTGGCAGCAAACAATAACTGGCATCAATTAATAACATAAGAAAAAAAATATTTCATACAATAATCGGTGACCTAGACACAAGTATGTATTAATTTCGCAAATCAGACACTTGACTATATTTGGGGAAGACAGGGAGGAGGACGAGACATCCTCTATATGCACTCGGCGGTCACGGGACCACTGGTTGGGTGTGGGACAACATTCAACCTATAGAGTATGCTGGGACAGTGCTTTGACCTATAATGTCTGATTTGCGACGAACATTTCACACCTACATGTTCCTACGTCTTTGTTCACTGATGTTTGGATTCGATTGAGGTTCTGCTGGGTAGATGAAGAAGACACAAACAAATCGTGAAAGTGGCATATAAAATTTTCATGATCTACATATTCCTATCATTTTCTGAACATTGTTTCCATTTCTGGAACGTATGCTAGGTCTGTTTAATAATTGAACAAGGGTTATAAGTAGTATCCTTCCTAAATAACATAAACCTTCGGAGTTCGGGGAGAGCCACTCATAAACCTTTCTTCCACATATATTAATGAGCTCTTTATCTGCAATGTGTGAATAGCCATTGTCTGATTGTTCCTGATTACCTCCGAACTCCATAACTACTAGACCTTTGATTTTTCTCTGACTTTAACAAACTGATCGGCTAATCCTGGGATCCTATAAGAAAATCACTCCTTCCTCCTGAACCAGTTCCAGTCCCACACTCAACTCCTCATAAAAAAACCTCGCAAAAATAGAATATCCTGAAAAAAATGTTTGTCAGCGGGAAAGAGAGAAAAGAGAAATAGAACAAAACAACTCTTGTTCATAACAAATCAATTACAATGACTGGTCTTTCTGCAATCCTTTAGTACGCTCAGGTAGTGTTCAAAAGTGCCGCCTCTCAGTCTTCACGGAACAGAGTCTCTGGTGATACTTTTGCGATCTCACTCCATTTACGAGTTCCTTCCGGACTACCGACTTTCCTGCAATGGGAATCGTGGACCCAAGTCTCTCTCTCGGCTACTTTCACTTGGATAATGCTGTCAACAAAACTTTGTATGGTCCTTCCCACCTGTCTACTAGGCAACCTGAGCGTAAGAACAATCACACAGTCTCTTGGTTCACAATCAAGACAGTTAGTATTTGGCATACCAGCAATCAACAGTTTCAAGTTCTTTTGTCAAGTTCTCAAATGCTGGCTCATCTCAATAATGTACTGTACTGTCACCTCATTGGTGTATTTCTGATCATTGTGCGGATCAATCATGACATGAGGTTGTCTTCCAAAAACAACCAAAAAGACACAGATCCCAAAACCAAAACAAATTTCGAAGAGGGTGATTCGTTGAGTGAAGATCTGGGAGTGGTTCCGATGCTACATAATACTAGTGGCAGTATCTATGATCACAATAGTACAATTTCAAGCTTTGCTCCTACTTTTAGGGGTACCATTATCTACACACAAATTTCTGTGCAATTTTTTTCTTTGTGGTAAATACAGCAGCATCCGTGGTTGCAGGAAATGCCTCTACCCAGTGCACACCAATACATAACAATAATTCCTAAAGGGTGTTAACTGTACGAAGTCGATTTGTATTTCCTGAAAAGATCCGTCTGCAGGAGGGATATGGGATGGCTCTGTTGGTATTGCTTTACCAATATTCTTCCTCAAGCAAGCAAGACAGGTCATTGCTCTCTTACCTGCATGAGAATAGAATCCTGGTGCACACCAGTAGGCTCTCATCAGCCTGCACATACCCTCTTTGCCTAGATGAGTCAGACCGTGTACCACCTCAGCTTGACTTGGAAGGTATGCTCTGGGGGCTACTGGCTTACCATGTCCACCTGTCCACAGCCCTGAGGACTCCTGGCTATACCCCTTTGTCCACCAGACTGCCTTTTCCTGTAGGGAACACAAATTTTTCATTTTAATTTACTATCGAGTGTTTGCAATGTAGAGTACCATGAGCATAACTCAAAAAATAAAAAATAAAAAAGAAACATCTCTAGAGGAGAGAAAGAAGAAGAAAATGAAAAAGAAAATGTCAGGTTTGCCATTCACCAACAGGCATATCAGATTCTATACAACATTTCCCTTCACCAGTATTCCCATTCTCCACCCTTTGTGCATGACAAGGCACACTGCAGTAATACTGGTGTTATCGTGCTGTTGAGATATACTGGGTTTAGGCAGGACCTAGGCATGTGGAGTTTGAACTGTAATTGGGTCCATGTATTAGTGTTCACTCTAGGAGTGAAAAGGGGCAGGGCGCCGGACTCCGGGGGCACATGTGTGCGCGCGCGGCTTCGCCGCGCGTGCGCCCGACATGGGGGCGCGGTCACGCAATTAGGGGGCGTGGCCACGCCTGCGTCATTTTAGGGAGCGCTGCGGCCCACAGACGCTACTATAGAGAGCGTCTGTGTCCGGCGACATCACTGTTGGGGGCGTGCCCAGCACCTCCGTCAGTGCTGGGCTTCCCCCAGCCCTCTCCCAATGCGTGAATGGATGCCGCGCGCATGCGCACGGCATCTATACATGCCGGGAGGGCAGGGAGCGGGCGGCTGTTCTAGCAGGACGCCGCAAAATGGGCAGGGCGGGTTTTGCCTGTTAAAAAACGGGCAGGGCGCGGCGCCCTGCTAAAACAGCCTAGAGTGAACACTAATGTATTGTACCACCCTGTGTGAACGCAAAAGATGAAGAGGAAAACTGTAGAGAAACAGAATAGAGGTTGGTGACAGATGAGTTTGTAGAGGTGAAGAAGATTTTATAAAGATTTGACAACTGGATTGGGCACTACGGGGAAGTGATTCTCTACTTGGTCTACTCCCCTTAAAAAAATTCTGTGTTTATCGTATCACTATTGGGACTATCCCAGCCACCAATCCAGTGTCCTGTCCATCCTAAGTTCATAGGGAACCCGGTCTCTGTGAGTTAATTTCCTCTACCTGTGATGGACATGCATCTAGAACAGTGAAATGTAACATTAGTCTTCGTGGGTGTCTAACATACTTTGTACTTCCTGAGCGGGAGCACAGTTTATGTTTATCATATCTAACAAAATTAAGTTAATCAGGGGCCATTTCTGCTAGGAAAAAGAAGCAAAAGTTTAGAGGCCCCATCTTAACCCCAGCAAGTTTTGTCAAAGGGTAATGTTGCATTTATTTTGTTCTTCCCATTAGCCGAATCTGTGTTTTCTATATGGCTTATGATTCCTTACTATATGTCCCTTGGTCCCGTCTATGTGTTTAATAATGTGGCTTGTGTTTTCTGTCTAGGGGATCTATATTGACTATGTGTCCTACTACTCCTACAATCTCTGGCAAAATGCCCTTCCTTCCTACAAGTGTAACATATTATTGACCATTAGGGATCTGGGGTTTGGACTGATGGGTCTTTCCTGTATGTGCCAGTATACTTACCGTCCTCAACCTCTCCACCAGTTGTTCTCTGCGCATAGCACTATTCTTGTGATGTTCAATAGCACACTATCTAAGATTAGCTACTGTGACCCCTTTCCAATTTTGCAAAGAAGTCGGCACCCTGACACTCAATGCCTTATTGAGCCCGTCCATTTGCACAGACAGCCACCTGCCATTTGCTGAATTAGTGTTTACCAGTGATCTTATCCAGATGGAGAGTTTTCTATTACTGCAAAAGACAAAAAACAAAAAAAAAGTTTAACAAGCTTCTAGGTCATGCGAAGTATTCATTCAATCCTTCTCATCCCGTATTAAGGGTCTGTACATGGTCCAACAAACATTTCCTAGCTCATCTTTACTAGGGGCATTACTAGGAATGAATACTTCTTATATGGTAACTGAAAGAAATACCCGGGGGTTACCTTGTCTCTGTCCGCTTTCCTACTGGCAAATACTAATGTGTGGACAGGTTTTTCTCCATTTCTGATGTTACTTTCTTGATTTTTTTGTTTTATTGTTGGGTTTTACTATATATGTACACAAATTATACCATACTTACCTGTTCCACTGGTCTCAGCCACTTCCCCCACAGGCTACTGCTCTGCTTTTACCGGTTGGATACTCCTCTGGGTACATGAGTAATGGCTGAAAACAATCAGGTCACCTTCTCCTCCTAAATAAAACTTCAACATTCATTAGTACATATATAGGTTACAGTCATATTTTTCATATTTTTATTATTTTCTATAGTTTGTATGCTGGCCGTAACTGCTTCCACATCTACATAAGGTGGTGTACTTGCATTCTCTCTTTTTTCTTCCTACTTGTTTATTGTTGCTACAAGTTCAAACAGTTCTTATATTTCCATTCTTGTCTTATATGACTTTGGTTAGACATACCACCTGCAATACCTTAGGATCAAACTCTCCAACCCCTCTTGCTGCCACAGGTTTAAACAATATGTATGTCTGACCCTTTGTTTTTGGTATTTTATCAGACATATTCTACTGCTTACATTCTGCAGTACCTCTGGTTCAAAGCTGCCCACCTTAGGGAATCGTACCCTATCTTTGTCAGTCATACATACTCATTCAGACAAAAAGTCTTCAGCGTGTGGGCCATATTTCCCACACATAACAAACCTTGCTGACCCCTTGGGCCGCGGCTCTTCAACCTGAACCCACGCTACCATACGTCCACCGCTTGTGCAATTGGATCCGATCGCAGACTTTTTCCTTTTACGCAATCCCCAATGCACGACACGGATAGACGGTGAAAGTTCTCAGAGTGCTTTCAACCACTCCTTCTCTGCTGAGTACCACGACTCACTCCAATAGTTTACACCGCGTACCCAGTGAGGCCCTATTGGTTTCAATTTACTGGAAGTGTTAGGAGTGACTTACCTTTTCCAGTAAATATCTGCCGCTGGAGATTTTCCTGAGAGAGACCAGCAAAAACTCCCTATACACTTATACACAAATCACGCTTGCGTATGCTCTATACCTAATATAGGTAATGATACCGCGATTCTACGCAAAAAACTCGTAAAAGGGGTATCAAGTTGCGCTATATATCGCACCCACAAACGCGCGGTCCAATCGCACAGCATACAGGTACTTGTTACCTATCTGCCGTACAACCACGGGTCAATGTACAAACTGTGATCCTCAGCTCAGAGCGTAACAAAAAACCTTTTTACTTCAATACTACACAATGCACAATTCCCTATTACGCTCCTCTGCAAATCTCCTCATGATTTGCGTATTAAACCTTATATTAACGTGAGTCAGTCGCCTCATGCCACCAAGCCTCCACTTACTTGCTGTACCACACGACGGGATCCCGAATTCCCTGGGTTCAATATCCACTCCTACGTTCGCTCACTCAAATACACTTTGGTTTTTCTGTACAGAAAATTTCAATTCATTCAGATAGGCAGCTTTACCCCAGAGGCAACACAGCTTAAACAAAAGTTTTATACTAATCTGCTTTAGAAACCGGGTAGTTTTGTGCTATTGTATTAAATGTCTACTATCCCACCTTTGAACTAAACGACACTATTGTATAATTTGTACTTAGCGCCAGCACTCTTACGCACTTTGCGTAAACACGCGACCGTGCTTGTCTCTTACGCTGCGTGCGCAGTCCATTACTTTGTCCGAGACACGTGTACAAAACCCTGCGTCCGCAATAAAACAAATCACACAGCTCTATAAATGTGAACAATACTAATTACTATTGCCCACTAGACACAACTTGTTCTGTATAAACTTTTATGCAGACCTGCGTTTGTGTCTTTACACTTACTTCCTTAAAATACTGTTATTTCAAATTTACCTATACAGCAACAAATGTATCCTATTTCACACAGATCTATAATGACTCTAGCAATAATCAAAAATTTAAATGATATGATTCAGATTGGATAGCTATCTTGCAGAACATACACTGATATAAATATACACATAATTATAATAATATTATATATATGTACCATTCACTGGTCTCCTATGAGACACCTTACCTCTTATTTGCATATCAAAGCTATTTGCTTTTCCACTGCTAAAAAAAAAGCAGTTACACAGGTTAATTTGCATTTCAGTGGCTATCCTCCCTGTAAGCAGATTCTGCAAGTCTTGGAAGGAAAAAAAACAAAACCAACTCTTTCTTTCTTTTTCTATCTGTGTGCAACCCCCTCACTTGATGTAAAGTAATTACGCACAGACAAGGACAGGAAAAAAAAACTTATCTCACCATTTACTCTCACTAGGCCCAACTGAAACTATTTGTAATTGACTATGGCATGGATTAAATAAATGCATTGGTGACTCATAAATGGTGTTTGATTTGACCAAGGAAACTGATTGTTCTGAGCAGAGTGAAAATCAGCTATTCAGAAAATGACCTTTCTAAAATGGCCACTGCTCCTCCCCCTTCCACATCTATGAGGTTTATACAAAATGGTGGACAGGCCATGTGGTTAGTCCAAAATGGAGGACAGCCCATGCGGCTTCCTTTGTCACAAAGAAATCACACATTATACAAGCACCTGAAGTTATTTTAGGCCTGAGTTAAAAAAAAACTATATCAAGGCTATGCAGCAACTTTTAAATGTACTTTTAAACCTACTTAACAGATAAACAATCCAATCTGAATCAAACACAATATGACTTATTTGAACTTTGTTATGCAACTATAAAAATACATTTTAGCATCTTAAATATTATGAGAAACGCATTGTCCCTTGAAATTTCATATCATTGGCTTACTGATAACACAACAATACACGTGGATGTTATTCATCAGCGTCGCGATGCGTCCATCGGAGCCGGTCGATCACAGCCACATTTGTAATGTACAGTGGATCATTAAGACCCTGATATCGCGGACCAGCCCCCATCTGTGAATGCCAAATTGCTTTCTCACAAATATTTAAAATGCCCGCTCTAATATATATTGTAAACGCCTGCACCTCTTATTACCATATCCCATGAATGTGCACTATATATATAGCAAACCACTGCATCCCATAAGAGAAAACAATACACCCACACATTATCTGAGTTTCAAAGCTCATTAATGTAAATATTTGTTATTAAAAAGGGTATGGATTCAATATATTACAATGTACAGTATACACATAATTACATGGTTACAACTCACACAGTAAGCAGTTAAAACATACAGTTACAGTTACAGGCCAGCAATACAATTACCATTATCTTTCTCTTATAAATTTGTCTCTCCATATCACTCTCTCTCTTTCTGTAAAATCATGCAGGAACTCCATCATCGTCTGATACCAAACAGCAACTGCCCTCCTGTGTGATCAGCAATGTGTTATCTAGTTTGGGGGAGTGAACTTATTCATGATGAGTCACTAGTCTCTTTGTATATGCTAATCAGGTTCAGCCTTGAAGACATCCAAAGGGCTGGCCTGAGCTTCCTGTCCTCTACCTGTTTGGAATATCTATTGTTCTAATAAAAGTGATTTTAGCTTTTATACATTTAATCATAATTATTTGTTGCAATGTCCTACAACTTAATAACAAGTATCAAATGAATCTACACATTAATCTGCTTGCTTTAATACCAAATATGACAGGTGTATCTGGTTTCGTTCAAATAATACACATACATGACATTACTTCATTATATAATTTTAAATCATCATGATGTCTGACGCTTGATATTATTATAATTATGTACTGTATGACATAAGTGTCGAATCCATCTCTGTGGCATGTCCGTGTAAATGCGTGTGTTACCATATATTGCTGTGCTCGCTGCGCGTATTTGCAAGTATAGCGACTCATAATGTGTGTAGTTTGTATGTTCTTTTTATGTAATATTTTTGACTTCGACAATAGCGCGATATTATTTTATATATTTAATTGTTACAGGCTGTGTTTGAAAAATTAGTTAGGAGCTGATTGCTTGGTACTTTATCTCTCTCCACTTTATCTTTCTCCAAGTTGTAATAAATCTTACAAGTCCTACATAAATGTATTTATATGATATATTATAAACCAATAGTGACAACTGAACGAAAATGTTAATTTCTTTTTAATTATAACAATTCAGCTGATGAGACTGTGAATCAAATAATTATCTTAATGTTACAGCATGGTAACAGTTCACAATCAGATACATAAATACATAAGCCATCAAGCATCTGCTCAGAAAACAGTAGAAATAACATACACTTAATTGGTCTAATGGTACTGTGTAAACACAGTAAATACTTTGTTGAAATGTGGACAAATAAACAAAGAGACAACACTGTGTTCTGTGTTTAATACAATAACTCAATAATAACAATAGGGAGATTATGGTACAACATTAAAATAAATATTTTATAACAACTGCATATTATGTCAGCGGTGTTCAGAAGAGAAAACAAATCTTCAGGAAATATAATCTCCTATATAATAGCCCAGATCTGTGACTCTGTGACTGTGTGGATAATGCGGGGCGTGGCTAGGAGCTCTCACTGGGTTAGCAGCAGGTCTATCACACCCAGTCCACAGCTGATTGGGCGAGAAACGCCCTCCCACACAGGTTACATCCAATGGGAGGCTCTGCCCTTTGGCTGATTTGTGTTCCCTAGAGCAGGATTAACAATGGGGCTGATGGAGCTGCAGCTCCAGGTCCACACCCCAAAATAGGCCCACTGCATCTGCAGCAACAAACCCTCCAACAATTTGCACAAATAAAATCGCTACAAATTCGAAAAGGGGGCGTGGCCACACACCCTTTCCTATACTTTCAATGGAAGTTTGGAGAGCCAAAAATCAGTACAGACCATAAAAAAAAGGTACTGTACCTGCCAAAAAGGTGCAGCTGGAGGGTATGACACTGCATCTGCAGCAAGTCTCTGTGCTGTAGATGGGGGGGGGGGAATCCTTTTACTGCAGCGTCCTATGTCCTGCTGCTAGTCCGCCTGCCCTCTCCGGCATCAACAATCCAAACTCCCTAGCTGCGGCGCAGGTGGAACAAAAACTGCAGCGGCCACCGGCATAGATGTGTATGCTTTCGTAGCCCTTCCTGCGCTGCATACTCTTTGAGCCCCCGGAGCCTCCTCTGCACGTGATGTCACAGAAGTGCCTCACCACCACAGCCGCTCCCAGATCCCCAGAGGCCCTGACTCCACAACACAGCACCTGGGCTGCCGGTCTGGAAGCCCCGAGATGGCTAATGCAACGGACAGAGTAGGTGATATCGTAGACGGTAATGTCTGAACGCTGAATCAATGTAAAAGGTGACAGTGCTGTGCAGTGCAGTGCAGTGGGTGTGCAGTGTCACTACATCACTCTCACCTTTTACATTGATTCAGCCAGTCAGTCAGTTCTGCCAGCCAGTCACTATTGTTAGCGCCGGTGTCCCAACATGCCACATTACAGGGAAGTAGACGCACTAAATAAACTACAGCTCCCAGCAGCCCGTAGTGCTGAAGCATTCTGGCGCTAAGGCCTGCTGGGAGCTGTAGTATATTGAGTGCATCTTCTTCCCTGTAATGCGGCGCGTTGGGACACCGATACTAACAATAGTGACTGGCCGCTTGGCTGCTATGCAAGTCTCCGGGAGAGCCACTGCCAAAGAAAGGAGGAGAAGCATTACCTGCCCCTCCCCCACACGCAGATCCTATGGGCCCTATACGTGTGGCACCCCCACACACCCCCTCCACCACCTGCGGTGGCTCAAGACCCCTCCCCCGTCCACAGCACCCCCACCTGGGGGTGGCAGATAGGGCCAATATAAGGGGGGGCTGGTTTGTGTCTACAGCTAACTCCCTCTTTAGTGCCTAACCCTAACCCCCCCCCCCCCTCCCAGGCCCTAACCCTAACAGTGACCACCAGGCGGTGCCCCACCCTTGGCTGGTGCCCCTGGCAAGTGCCATCCTAGCCAAGGAGTAGATAAGACCATGCCCTAATCACTCGCAAATAATGTGGTTTTCTAATGTCCCATTCTGCATCTGTTTGCAACTGTGTTAGCATGATCTTAATGCAGTCAGTAAGTTAGAATGCTTTTTCCCTTCTCTTTTTCACCTTTCTGGACTCAGTGGTGAATACAGAAAGTTTTCATTTGCATACTGTAAGCACAAACAGTATGTTTGGGCAGTGGCACACAGAGGGGGGGGGGGGGGGGGGGGGAGACAGGTACTAATTACCTGGGCCCGGGGCTTGTTGGAGTGGCCTGGCGGGGCTGTACATCATCTCCCTTCATAACCAGCAACTAGATCATCACAGTGAGGTTCAGTTTTTCACTCTCTTGCAAACATGAGTTTGACTTTGCACAAATTAGAGGAGAAAAACATAATTATATGTTCAGATAAAGGAAAGAATACAATAAATATGTAAATCAAGTTCATCTACAGTCGATGAAATAATAAGTGATGCTTAATAGTGCTGCCAGTGACACTATCTGCATGAAATATTCCAGTCGCATTGTAATGCAGTTTATGTAAAGAGACTCAAGTACTTTAACGTTGAAAATAGTGATGTGAATATGCAGCAAGATCGTTACTGTCAAATTGCGATCCTCCATTGGGCTATGGTGGAATGATCCACGCTTCAGTTTACTTACTGTGATTTTACTTTTTCCCGTTTGATAATGACAATAGAAATGCAAAATAAATCTATTGAGATTAAATATGGAACATGTTATGTTATTTAATTGCTTAAACGCTCGTTCAGTCTCTACTAAATCAGTCATCATCTGCATTCCTATTATATAGTGCAATGTTATTTCATTTTCTACTAAATCAGGATACATCTGTGATAAGAAACGTCATGAAGATTGATAAGATTTATCAAGTATGCAAATCAAAATGTTTCATTAAATAAAGAAGAAATAATTGTTTGTATTAAAAGAGGCAATGATGGGAAGGCATTATTTTACACGTTATACTGTACTACAGTGTTCCCCAAACTCTTTCCTCAGGACACCCTAACAGCACAGGTATGCATGCTTGAGCACAGATAGATAAATCAAAATGACAGAGGTATGTGCGGACAGGGAGGCAGAGCCCCACCTGTCATACTCCAGTGTGCTCCAGAGTTTTGACTATAACAATGATTAGAATAATACACAGAAGATATTTAGAACTTATAAATATCATATTTGTATTATTGTAATCATTTTTATAGTCACTTTCACCACCAAAACATATATATGTGTGTGTGTAAAATAAATCTGGCTCTAATACTAGCCAGTGCTTCCCCAGCCACTGACCTTGCAGCACATCACTGTACTTACTGTAAGTCACTTCTGCTCAAGCATGGAGATCCATAAATACGAGACTGATAGGGAGAGCTGAGGGCCAAATTTGGGAAGCACTGCTGTAGCAGCTGGCAAAATGCTCTGCTTCACTTTTTTGCATCTGATAGAACAGTTGTGTCACTGAAAGGTCCATTGTGAACAATTGCTCTTTTCAACTGCCATCATCACACAAGAAGATACCTCAGAGAAGGAAGACAGTGTTAGACCTCACCAGACAGGTAAGTTATGGTAAGTACTGGAACACTAAGGGTGTAATTCAGAGTTGATCGCAACAGCAAATTTGTTAGCAGTTGGGCAAAACCATGGGGTCATTCCGAGTTGATCGCTAGCTGCCGTTGTTCGCTGCGTAGTGATCAGTGAAAAAAATGGCTAATCTGCGCATGCGTATGCACCGCAATGTGCACGTGCGTCAAACGGGTACGAAGTCCTTTGTGGTTTTGCACTGGTTCTAGCGACGATTCCAATCGCACAGCCGAACGCAAGGAGATTGACAGGAAATGGGAGTTTCTGGGTGTCAACTGACCGTTTTCTGGGAGTGTTTGGAATAACGCAGGCATGGCTGGGCGGATATCTGACGTCATTACCATGTCACTTGTCCCAGCAATCATCGCACAGAATAAGTAACTACAAGGCTGGTCTTGTTCTGCACAAAATGTGTTTGCTGCCGTGCGGCTGCACATGCGATCGCACACTTGCAAAGCGAAAATACACTACCCCGTGGACGGCAACTATACGTTTGCATGGCTGTAAAAAGTAGCTAGTGAGCGATCAACTCGGAATGAGGGTCCATATGCACTGCATGGAGGGTAGATAAAATCATTTGTAGAGAGAGTTAGATTTGGGTTGGTTATTTTGTTTCTGTGCAGGGTAAATACTAGAGATGAGCGGGTTCGGTTCCTCGGACTCCGAACCCCCCCAAACTTCACCCATTTTACACGGTTCCGAGGCAGACTCGGATCCTCCCGCCTTGCTCGGTTAACCCGAGCGCGCCCGAACGTCATCATCCCGCTGTCGTATTCTCGCGAGATTCGGATTCTATATAAGGAGCCGCGCATCGCCGCCATTTTCACTCATGCATTGGAGATGATAGGGAGAGGACGTGCAGCGTTCTCTCAGTTGTGTTCAGTGTGCTGCAAATATCTGTGCTCAGCGTGCTGCAAATATCTGTGCTCAGTGTGCTTGCAAATATCTGTGCTCAGTGTGCTGAAAATATCTACGTTCTCTGCCTGAAAAACGCTCCATATCTGTGCTGCATTTTACTATATAGTAGGAGGACAGTGCAGAATTTTGCTGACCAGTGACCACCAGTATTATATCAGTACGGTACAGTAGTCCACTGCTCTACCTATCTCTGTGTCATCAAGTATACTATCCATCCATACCTGTGGTGCATTTTAGTTGTGCGCAGTATATATAGTAGGAGGACAGTGCATCATTTTGCTGACCACCAGAATATAATATATAGCAGTACGGTACATTAGTCCACTGCTCTACCTACCTCTGTGTCGTCAAGTATACTATCCATCCATACCTGTGGTGCATTTAAGTTTTGCGCAGTATATATAGTAGGAGGACAGTGCATAATTGTGCTGACCACCAGTATATAATATATAGCAGTACGGTACAGTAGTCCACTGCTCTACCTACCTCTGTGTCGTCAAGTATACTATCCATCCATACCTATGGTGCATTTAAGTTGTGCGCAATATATATAGTAGGAGGACAGTGCATAATTGTGCTGACCACCAGTATATATATAGCAGTACGGTACAGTAGTCCACTGGTCTACCTACCTCTGTGTCGCCAAGTATACTATCCATCCATACCTGTGGTGCATTTAAGTTGTGCGCAGTATATATAGTAGGAGGGCAGTGCATAATTGTGCTGACCACCAGTATATAATATATAGCAGTACGGTACATTAGTCCACTGCTCTACCTCTGTGTCGTCAAGTATACTATGCATCCATACCTGTGGTGCATTTTAGTTGTGCGCAGTATATAGTAGGAGGACAGTGCAGAAGTTTGCTGACCACCACTATATATATAGCAGTATGGTACAGTAGTCCACTGCTCTACCTCTGTGTCGTCAAGTATACTACAAAAGTTCAGTAAAATGACCCAAAAATCGAAATTAAAAGCGTCTGATGAGAAGCGTAAACTTGCCAATATGCCATTTACGACACGGAGTGGCAAGGAACGGCTGAGGCCCTGGCCTATGTTCATGGCTAGTGGTTCAGATTCACATGAGGATGGAAGCACTCATCCTCTCGCTAGAAAACTGCAGTGCCACTCCTAGATGGGCCAGGTGTTTGTGTCGGCCACTTGGGTCGCTTAGTTTAGTCACACAGCTACCTCATTGCACCTCTTTTTTTCTTTGCATCATGTGCTGTTTGGGGACTATTTTTTAAATCTGCCATCCTGTCTGACACTGCAGTGCCACTCCTAGATGGGCCAGGTGTTTGTGTCGGCCACTTGGGTCGCTTAGCTTAGTCACACAGCTACCTCATTGCACCTCTTTTTTTCTTTGCATCATGTGCTGTTTGGGGACTATTTTTTAAATCTGCCATCCTGTCTGACACTGCAGTGCCACTCCTAGATGGGCCAGGTGTTTGTGTCGGCCACTTGGGTCGCTTAGCTTAGCCATCCAGCGACCTTGGTGCACCTCTTTTTTTTGCATCATGAGCTGTTTGGGGACTATTTTTTGAAGTGCCATCCTGTCTCACACTGCAGTGCCACTCCTAGACGGGCCAGGTGTTTGTGTCAGCCACTTGGGTCACTTAGCTTAGTCACACAGCTACCTCATTGCACCTCTTTTTTTCTTTGCATCATGTGCTGTTTGGGGACTATTTTTTAAATCTGCCATCCTGTCTGACACTGCAGTGCCACTCCTAGATGGGCCAGGTGTTTGTGTCGGCCACTTATGTCGCTTAGCTTAGTCACACAGCTACCTCATTGCACCTCTTTTTTCTTTGCATCATGTGCTGTTTGGGGACTATTTTTTAAATCTGCCATCCTGTCTGACACTGCAGTGCCACTCCTAGATGGGCCAGGTGTTTGTGTCGGCCACTTGGGTCGCTTAGCTTAGCCATCCAGCGACCTTGGTGCACCTCTTTTTTTTCTTTGCATCATGTGCTCTTTGTGGACTATTTTTTGAAGTGCCATCCTGTCTGACACTGCAGTGCCACTCCTAGATGGGCCAGGTGTTTGTGTCGGCCACTTGGGTCGCTTAGCTTAGTCACACAGCTACCTCATTGCACCTCTTTTTTTCTTTGCATCATGTGCTGTTTGGGGACTATTTTTTAAATCTGCCATCCTGTCTGACACTGCGGTGCCACTCCTAGATGGGCCAGGTGTTTGTGTCGGCCACTTGGGTCGCTTAGCTTAGCCATCCAGCGACCTTGGTGCACCTCTTTTTTTTTGCATCATGTGCTGTTTGGGGACTATTTTTTAAGTCTGCCATCCTGTCTGACACTGCAGTGCCACTCCTAGATGGGCCAGGTGTTTGTGTCGGACACTTGGGTCGCTTAGCTTAGTCATCCAGCGACCTCGGTGCAAATTTTAGGACTAAAAATATTATTGTGAGGTGTGAGGTGTTCAGAATAGACTGGAAATGAGTGGAAATTATGGTTATTGAGGTTAATAATACTATAGGATCAAAATGACCCCCAAATTCTATGATTTAAGCTGTTTTTGAGGGTTTTTTGTAAAAAAAACCCCGAATCCAAAACACACCCGAATCCGACAAAAAAATTTCAGGGAGGTTTTGCCAAAAAGCGTCCGAATCCAAAACACGGCCGCGGAACCGAATCCAAAACAAAAACACAAAACCCGAAAAAAGTCCGGTGCACATCACTAGTAAATACTGGCTGCTTTATTTTTACACTGCAATTTAGATTTCAGTTTGAACACACCACACCCAAATCTAACTCTCTCTGCATATGTTCTATCTTCCCCCCCTCTGCAGTGCACATGGTTTTACCCAACTGCCCAACAAATTTGCTGCTGCGATCAACTCTGAATTAGGCCCTAAATCACTAATACAGCTTTTACACCAAAATCCCGGGTCTGTCCTAGGATTTGGAACATGGTTCCAAGCCGGGTCAGACCCATGACTCCCTCTTTTACACCGCAGTGCTGATCTGGGAATATCCCAGATCAGCACCGTTTACGCTGCACATGGGTGCAGTGTCTATGGGGCCGACGCTTAGAGATGATGTCATCTCCAAGCGCCAGAAAACCTGGGAGATTGGGACTCCTTTGTGTCACGCTGGGGGCAAGCCCAGCAATCTGGAAGCTGCTGGGCACCTGATACAGCACTGCGGTGTGTGTAGACAGCATGCGCTGTTTCTACAGTCTCCTGCGTTGCATGGAAGCCAGCATGGGGCTGCTGTCTACATGAACAGTGTGCACCGTGAACCCCAGCCTCCCGACTGCCCACCCCGGACATTGCAGTTCGGGAGGTCTGTCATGCTGTAAATGGCTACCGGGTCGGATGATCCGGCTTACCCATTTACACCGCCTCCTACCCCGGGTCTTACCCATATCTAACCCTGCGCGCAAGCCGGGTTGGATTCCCGGAAAAATATACCCGGAGTTTTGGAGAAGGACCCTTTTACAACGCCTGCAATCCTGGGATTTTATGCACTCCCGTGCAAAATCCTGGGGTATTTCAGGTGATGTAAAAGGAGTATAAGATACTCAACAAATTATGCTGCTGGAAATTAGTGCCATTGTAAATAGAGCCCCGTGTGGTTAATGGGAAATTTGTTGATATCACTGTGACATTGCTAGGAATCCTTTAGTAATGCATATCAGATCTCACTTCACTCTAAAGGCTTCATTTAAGAAAGAGCTTTAGCGAGTGCTAAATTAGTTATGGCCTTGTTTGCAGTGAATTTATCCCTGAATACAGGCACAAGCAGAGATTGATTGTCCTATTAGGGTATCATACAGTAGGCAGGAGCATATGGAAGCTACATTTGGTTAATAGTGCAAACAAATCACATTTATCATCCACAGGATGGGTGTTCCCATGGTCCAGTAAGAAGCACTCAGATCAATGATATTTTACAAAGCCCCTGGGTCAGTGATGGACTGGAGCTCTAAAAGAGCCCTGACATTCTACTGCACACGACAAAGGGGCATGGTCATAACTCAAGGGGTCATGTCACAAGTCACGGGGGCCTGTCTGACCTCACAGCACGCCCTTGTTTCTCAATGTGTGGGGTGGCTGAGCAGAGGCCTGGGAGGCAGAGCTACTTGACCAGACACCGTCTCTACATGTGCTATGTGGCCTAGCAGAGCTGGTTGGCCATGCCTTTAGGCCGGACCAGCCCATCAGTCCATTAATCCTTCTGTTATTTGCCAGAAGTGCAATTTGTCCAGCCCAGCCCTGTCTTGGATAATCAGATGGATGATAATTGTCCACCAACATGTAATATTCTTAGCCATGCTAAGCAGCTAAATAATGTTTCCTCAACTGTGCTAAAATGTTTCTACAGTAGCCTTTGTCACAACTGAGGGCTGGAGCTGATGGGAGGGAGCCTCAGTTGTAGGGGCTGAGGTATACTTAAACCTGGGCGGTAGTATGGGTCTCTTATATGCAGTATCCCAGCCCGAAGGCGTGACCACGACAACCAGGAGTAAGGTTAAAAGTTTTATTCAAGCACTGTTCAGGTGGTATGTCAACAGCAACGTCAGATATGGTAAAAGAATATGCAATACACAGTTCCTGTAGATACAGCAGAGATGCAGATCGTTCTGGGTGTGGTAATGATAGGTATCCGTCTAAGCAGACTTAGGAGATGGAATGTCCTTAACCGGCACAAGTGCTGAGTGGTGGAATGAGTACAGGAACTGACCAGCAGGTGGTCCTCTGGAAGCTGGTTGTATTGACTGAGAGGTGAGTTAGTTGCTGGGTAGACCGGATGGAACCGGACTGAAATGATGAGATGAATGGAGTGCTTGATGATCCAATGTAGCTGGAGAATAGCTAGAAGCACTGGAGATGCTAGAGATCGTTGGAATTAGGAAGACGGTGACGGAGCACCGATGATTGCTAGTATTTGATGGCAGAGCACCAATGATTGCTGGTATTCGATGGCGGAGCACCGATGAGGTCTGAAGACAGAACACCGCTGGAAGCTTGCTGCTGGAAGCCGGTGTTTGGACACTGTCAATTGCAGGGGGCAATGTTAGGACACTGCGGAGTCAGGCTGCACCGCTTGATGTTAAACTGGTGCGGGTCTCTAGTGGAGTTGGAGACAGGAGCTGGAATACCTGTAATAGCAAACAACCACAAGCAAGGAGACTGGTAACACTGGGTTGACAACCAAAGCACTGACAACTTCCTGGTTCAGGAACAGGACCTTTATACCTGCAGCAGTGCAGGGATTGGATGAGCAATCAGGCAGAGTTCAGCGGTGCAGGATTTGGTGGAAATAGTGTCATGTGACTGAAACCAACATGGCTGCGCCCATACTAGCATTTGGAGGGAAAGCTAGCTTGTTGAACCATGTGAGGAATTACAGTAATGGCGGCGGAGGCCGCGGAGGGCAGTAGACGCCAACTTGCACACTTGATTCACAGAGATGGCGGCAGAGGCCGCAGCGGGCAGGAGACGCCATGCAGACTTGTTTGCGCTTTTGAATCAAAGAGATGGCGGCAGAGGCCGCAGCGGGCAGGAGACGCCACGCAGACCCATCTGAGTACTGGAAGTGCAGAAATGGTGGCGGAGGCCGCGGAGGGCTGGAAATGCCATTCTTAACTTCATGAGTTCACTGTTACAGCACCTGCGGACTGACAGAGAGGAGATGTGAAGTGAGGATGTCAGCAGCACGACTGAGACCCGGCCCTGGAATGCTGAGCCAGCCTCAGGAGACACCTGAAAGGTAGATAATGGCGTCCAGTAACCCGGATCGTGACAGCCTTTTGTGTTTGCATTTCATTTTTCAAGCACGGTATGGACCAGGATTCAGTTATACCCCGGTCTGTGGGATATACTGAGTGCACAAGGTCCATGGGTCGATTAGAGTTCTTGGTTGTAGTAGGACTTCCAATTCTCTCAGCTGTATCGCTATCTACTGTTTGTAATCATACATAACCATACTCAAATGTCTACCATTCTGGTGTTGCCAGTTGGAAGAAGCTACAAACGCCAGTTATCTACAAGGATAATCACCGGCTATACACACCTCACTCAAAGTTATGGTGTTCTCCTTTAGTCCTTTTATCCACTTCCTCAAGTCTAGGTCTGGGTCACCACCCTCAAATATCTGGGAGGTTATACTGTAGTGACTGTTGTCTCGACTAGTGTTCTCTAGAGATGAGCGCCTGAAATTTTTCGGGTTTTGTGTTTTGGTTTTGGGTTCGGTTCCGCGGCCGTGTTTTGGGTTCGACCGCGTTTTGGCAAAACCTCACCGAATTTTTTTTGTCGGATTCGGGTGTGTTTTGGATTCGGGTGTTTTTTTCAAAAAACACTAAAAAACAGCTTAAATCATAGAATTTGGGGGTCATTTTGATCCCAAAGTATTATTAACCTCAAAAACCATAATTTACACTCATTTTCAGTCTATTCTGAATACCTCACACCTCACAATATTATTTTTAGTCCTAAAATTTGCACCGAGGTCGCTGTGTGAGTAAGATAAGCGACCCTAGTGGCCGACACAAACACCGGGCCCATCTAGGAGTGGCACTGCAGTGTCACGCAGGATGTCCCTTCCAAAAAACCCTCCCCAAACAGCACATGACGCAAAGAAAAAAAGAGGCGCAATGAGGTAGCTGTGTGAGTAAGATTAGCGACCCTAGTGGCCGACACAAACACCGGGCCCATCTAGGAGTGGCACTGCAGTGTCACGCAGGATGTCCCTTCCAAAAAACCCTCCCCAAACAGCACATGACGCAAAGAAAAAAAGAGGCTTTTTACTGATATTTGGTGTTTTGGATTTGACATGCTCTGTACTATGACATTGGGCATCGGCCTTGGCAGACGACGTTGCTGGCATTTCATCGTCTCGGCCATGACTAGTGGCAGCAGCTTCAGCACGAGGTGGAAGTGGATCTTGATCTTTCCCTAATTTTGGAACCTCAACATTTTTGTTCTCCATATTTTAATAGGCACAACTAAAAGGCACCTCAGGTAAACAATGGAGATGGATGGATTGGATACTAGTATACAATTATGGACGGGCTGCCGAGTGCCGACACAGAGGTAGCCACAGCCGTGAACTACCGCACTGTACTGTGTCTGCTGCTAATATATAGACTGGTTGATAAAGAGATAGTATACTCGTAACTAGTATGTATGTATAAAGAAAGAAAAAAAAACCACGGTTAGGTGGTATATACAATTATGGACGGGCTGCCGAGTGCCGACACAGAGGTAGCCACAGCCGTGAACTACCGCACTGTACTGTGTCTGCTGCTAATATATAGACTGGTTGATAAAGAGATAGTATACTCGTAACTAGTATGTATGTATAAAGAAAGAAAAAAAAACCACGGTTAGGTGGTATATACAATTATGGACGGGCTGCCGAGTGCCGACACAGAGGTAGCCACAGCCGTGAACTACCGCACTGTACTGTGTCTGCTGCTAATATATAGACTGGTTGATAAAGAGATAGTATACTCGTAACTAGTATGTATGTATAAAGAAAGAAAAAAAAACCACGGTTAGGTGGTATATACAATTATGGACGGGCTGCCGAGTGCCGACACAGAGGTAGCCACAGCCGTGAACTACCGCACTGTACTGTGTCTGCTGCTAATATATAGACTGGTTGATAAAGAGATAGTATACTCGTAACTAGTATGTATGTATAAAGAAAGAAAAAAAAACCACGGTTAGGTGGTATATACAATTATGGACGGGCTGCCGAGTGCCGACACAGAGGTAGCCACAGCCGTGAACTACCGCACTGTACTGTGTCTGCTGCTAATATATAGACTGGTTGATAAAGAGATAGTATACTCGTAACTAGTATGTATGTATAAAGAAAGAAAAAAAAACCACGGTTAGGTGGTATATACAATTATGGACGGGCTGCCGAGTGCCGACACAGAGGTAGCCACAGCCGTGAACTACCGCACTGTACACTGGTTGATAAAGAGATAGTAGTATACTCGTAACAACTAGTATGACACTATGACGGTATAAAGAATGAAAAAAAAACCACGGTTAGGTGGTATATATTATAATAATAATACAATTATGGATGGACGGACTGCCTGCCGACTGCCGACACAGAGGTAGCCACAGCCGTGAACTACCGCACTGTACACTGGTTGATAAAGAGATAGTAGTATACTCGTAACAATTAGGATGACACTATGACGGTATAAAGAATGAAAAAAAAACCACGGTTAGGTGGTAGGTATATAATAATAAATAATACAATTCTGGTCGGACGGACTGCCTGCCGTGTGCCGACACAGAGGTAGCCACAGCCGTGAACTACCGCACTGTACACTGGTTGATAAAGAGATAGTAGTATACTCGTAACAATTAGGATGACACTATGACGGTATAAAGAATGAAAAAAAAACCACGGTTAGGTGGTAGGTATATAATAATAAATAATACAATTCTGGTCGGACGGACTGCCTGCCGTGTGCCGACACAGAGGTAGCCACAGCCGTGAACTACCGCACTGTACACTGGTTGATAAAGAGATAGTAGTATACTCGTAACAATTAGGATGACACTATGACGGTATAAAGAATGAAAAAAAAACCACGGTTAGGTGGTAGGTATATAATAATAAATAATACAATTCTGGTCGGACGGACTGCCTGCCGTGTGCCGACACAGAGGTAGCCACAGCCGTGAACTACCGCACTGTACACTGGTTGATAAAGAGATAGTAGTATACTCGTAACAATTAGGATGACACTATGACGGTATAAAGAATGAAAAAAAAACCACGGTTAGGTGGTAGGTATATAATAATAAATAATACAATTCTGGTCGGACGGACTGCCTGCCGTGTGCCGACACAGAGGTAGCCACAGCCGTGAACTACCGCACTGTACACTGGTTGATAAAGAGATAGTAGTATACTCGTAACAACTAGTATGACACTATGACGACGGTATAAAGAATGCAAAAAAAACCACAGTTAGGTGGTATATATTATAATAATAATACAATTATGGATGGACGGACTGCCTGCCGACTGCCGACACAGAGGTAGCCACAGCCGTGAACTACCGCACTGTACACTGGTTGATAAAGAGATAGTAGTATACTCGTAACAACTAGTATGACACTATGACGGTATAAAGAATGAAAAAAAAACCACGGTTAGGTGGTATATATTATAATAATAATACAATTATGGATGGACGGACTGCCTGCCGACTGCCGACACAGAGGTAGCCACAGCCGTGAACTACCGCACTGTACACTGGTTGATAAAGAGATAGTAGTATACTCGTAACAATTAGGATGACACTATGACGGTATAAAGAATGAAAAAAAAACCACGGTTAGGTGGTAGGTATATAATAATAAATAATACAATTCTGGTCGGACGGACTGCCTGCCGTGTGCCGACACAGAGGTAGCCACAGCCGTGAACTACCGCACTGTACACTGGTTGATAAAGAGATAGTAGTATACTCGTAACAATTAGGATGACACTATGACGGTATAAAGAATGAAAAAAAAACCACGGTTAGGTGGTAGGTATATAATAATAAATAATACAATTCTGGTCGGACGGACTGCCTGCCGTGTGCCGACACAGAGGTAGCCACAGCCGTGAACTACCGCACTGTACACTGGTTGATAAAGAGATAGTAGTATACTCGTAACAATTAGGATGACACTATGACGGTATAAAGAATGAAAAAAAAACCACGGTTAGGTGGTAGGTATATAATAATAAATAATACAATTCTGGTCGGACGGACTGCCTGCCGTGTGCCGACACAGAGGTAGCCACAGCCGTGAACTACCGCACTGTACACTGGTTGATAAAGAGATAGTAGTATACTCGTAACAATTAGGATGACACTATGACGGTATAAAGAATGAAAAAAAAACCACGGTTAGGTGGTAGGTATATAATAATAAATAATACAATTCTGGTCGGACGGACTGCCTGCCGTGTGCCGACACAGAGGTAGCCACAGTCGTGAACTACCGCACTGTACACTGGTTGATAAAGAGATAGTAGTATACTCGTAACAATTAGGATGACACTATGACGGTATAAAGAATGAAAAAAAAACCACGGTTAGGTGGTAGGTATATAATAATAAATAATACAATTCTGGTCGGACGGACTGCCTGCCGTGTGCCGACACAGAGGTAGCCACAGCCGTGAACTACCGCACTGTACTGTGTCTGCTGCTAATATAGACTGGTTGATATTTAAAGAGATATTAGTAGTATACAACAATACTATACTGGTGGTCAGGCACTGGTCACCACTCCTGCAGCAAAAGTGTGCACTGTTAATTAATATAATTGTACTCCTGGCTCCTGCTAACAACCTGCAGTGCTCCCCAGTCTCCCCCACAATTAATTATAAGCTTTTAATTTATACATTGATGACTGTGCAGCACACTGGGCTGAGCTGAGTGCACACAGACTGAGTCACACTGTGTGACTGACTGTGCTGTGTATCGTTTTTTTTTTCAGGCAGAGAACGGATATAGCAGAGAGAAGTGAACGGATATATTATATTAAATAAAAGTTAACTAGCAACTGCACTGGTCACTGACTGTGGTAAACTAACTCTGTCTGCGACTCTGCACAATCTCTCTCTATCTAATCTATCTATCTCTATTCTAATGGAGAGGACGCCAGACACGTCCTCTCCCTATCAATCTCAATGCACGAGTGAAAATGGCGGCGACGCGCGGCTCCTTATATAGAATCCGAGTCTCGCGATAGAATCCGAGCCTCGCGAGAATCCGACAGCGTCATGATGACGTTCGGGCGCGCTCGGGTTAACCGAGCAAGGCGGGAAGATCCGAGTCGCTCGGACCCGTGGAAAAAAAAGTGAAGTTCGTGCGGGTTCGGATTCAAAGAAACCGAACCCGCTCATCTCTAGTGTTCTCTTTCCCCTCTTTGGGCTAAGGGTTCCGTGTCTAGTGACAAATAGATTAGTAAATAGGACCCCATAGATACAAATGTTTGGAACATAGCGTAGCACCAAAGCACATTTTGCTTAAGCTTCTTCAAGGATATTAACGCAATCATTGGTTGGCACTGGGATTAAAACTGGGATCCTCCTTTCATCGATTATTTAATGAAATTATATATCTCTGCCATCTGTGTTGACATGCTGTTTGTCTATTTCATTCATCCATTGCACATTGAGTAATAAATACCAAAGATATTGTTAAGATGCTAGCAGATTCAATCCAGTGATATTCAGCATTTTAATTCTCCCTTATAGAGATATAACATATAGATCCCCATGTTATTAAATTTTAATCTACTGTCAATCATCTTTTTTATACTCCAGAAAACTAATATAATGTGTAGATAACGATGTGTGTATTCTACTTCAAGAGAGATCTTGGTTCTGTCTCCTTGGTGTCTATTACAGCTATTAACAAAGTATGTTCGAGGAAATTATGGAAATTTAAATTATAACTTCTCAAATAGCAGCTTTTGGCTGATAAATCCCTTATATTTATTTATAAAAGAGTGTTTTTAAACATTACGTTGTTTATAGATCATATTTATAATGTATACAAATATCATCTAATAGGGATTAATTTAAATATACCAGTTTGTTGTATTTATTATTATTAATTTAAAATAATTTTAACTTTTATAAATTGTGTTCTTTAGTACATCATAGTAAGTGTAGTTACTGAACCTCTAACATCACATATTGTATGTTTTATATTATACAACATCATATTTTATTGGTACATAGCACAATATGCTTGCATTATACTTTTATTACTGGGTGTGGTATGGAATATCTACATTAATTATATAGACAGTCATTAGGTCGACCCCATATGGTCGACATGTATTAGGTTGACAGGGTTAAAAGGTCAACAGGGTCAAACGGTCGACATGGAAAAGGTAGACAGTAGAAAAGGTTGAAAGGGTCAAAAAATCGTCATGGAATAGTTGACACAATTAAAGGGCAACACCCATTTTTTTGTTTTTGTTGTTGTCATTTTTTCTGTTTCATCGTAATTTATGTGACCACAATTATAGCAAATATATAACCTTGCAAACTCGCTTCTTTCGCCACACTTTGGACAAGGTCCCAATCGTAGTCCACGTGGATGGTAAATCAAGAAAAAAGTTGAACAATATGTGAAAACCCCGCAAATACTTGTATGTCGGCCAGTGTCATAACCTTTTCTACCTGTCGACCTTATGCACTGTCTACCTTTTACCTGATAACTTTCTGAATAATGTCAGCCTGATGCATGTCGACCATAAGGTGTCGACCTATTGACTGTCTACCTAGACACTGTCTATACATACATTAAAACCCGTTATAACTGACATGTGCTCTTTTTTGTATCACACATCAATAGTATTTTGCAGGTATAGGTGTATGTGCACAGGCAATCCTGCGCCCTTGTAACACCGTAAATTATAATTTCTCAGAGTATCAATAAATTGCTGAAACATCTGTCCATCCTTTATTTTTTGTTCTCTCATTACAACACCAAGGGCCGGCTGTAATAGAGTGCGAGATGGGTGGAGCTCCGAGACTCCGGCCGAACTTGTACATTTTTTTACAGCAGCAAACGTTTACAAGGTAAAAACAACCTGGTTTTGCCTTGTAAATGTTTGCTGCTTTGAAAAAATAAGATTTTAAACCTACCGGTAAATCTTTTTCTCGTAGTCCGTAGAGGATGCTGGGACTCCGTAAGGACCATGGGGATAGACGGGCTCCGCAGGAGACATGGGCACTTTAAGAAAGACTTTGGATCTAGGTGTGCACTGGCTCCTCCCTCTATGCCCCTCCTCCAGACCTCAGTTAGAGAAACTGTGCCCAGAGGAGACGGACAGTACGAGGAAAGGATTTTAGTTAATCCAAGGGCAAGATTCATACCAGCCACACCAATCACACCATATAACTTGTGATATACTAACCAATTAACAGTATGAAAACAACATAGCATCAGTCCAAGACCGATGAAAACTATAACATAACCCTTATGTAAGCAAAACTATATACAAGTCTTGCAGAAGTAGTCCGCACTTGGGACGGGCGCCCAGCATCCTCTACGGACTACGAGAAAAAGATTTACCGGTAGGTTTAAAATCTAATTTTCTCTAACGTCCTAGAGGATGCTGGGACTCCGTAAGGACCATGGGGATTATACCAAAGCTCCCAAATGGGCGGGAGAGTGTGGATGACTCTGCAACACCGATTGAGCAAACAGGAGGTCCTCCTCAGCCAGGGTATCAAACTTATAGAACTTTGCAAAGGTGTTTGATTCTGACCAAGTAGCAGCTCGGTACAGCTGTAGTGCCGAGACCCCTCGGGCAGCCGCCCAAGACGAGCCCACCTTCCTAGTGGAATGGGCCTTAACCGATTTTGGTAATGGCAATCCTGCCGTAGAATGCGCCTGCTGAATCGTGTTACAGATCCAGCGACCAATAGTCTGCTTTGAAGCAGGGCCGCCGACCTTGTTGGCTGCATATAGGACAATCAGTGCTTCTGTTTTTCTGATCCTAGCCGTTCTGGCCACGTAAATTTTCAAAACCCTGACCACATCAAGGGACTCGGAATCCTCCAAGTCACGTGTAGCCACAGGCACGACAATAGGTTGGTTCATATGAAAGGATGAGACCACCTTAGGTAGGAATTGAGGACGGGTCCGCAATTCCACTCTATCCATATGGAAAACCAGATAGGGGCTTTTATGTGATAAAGCCGCTAATTCCGAAACTCGCCTAGCCGAAGCCAAGGCTAACAACATGACCACCTTCCAAGTGAGATATTTCAACTCCACTGTTCTAAGTGGTTCAAACCAATGTGACTTAAGGAAACTTAACACCATGTTAAGGTCCCAAGGCGCCACCGGAGGTACAAAAGGAGGCTGAATATGCAGTACTCCCTTCACAAAAGTCTGTATTTCAGAAAGAAAATGGATAAGGCCGAAATCTGAACTTTAATGGAGCCTAATTTTAGGCCCAAATTCACTCCAGTTTGTAGGAAGTGAAGAAAACGGCCTAGATGGAATTCTTCCGTAGAAGCATTCCTGGCCTCACACCAAGAAACATATTTTCGCCATATTCGGTGATAATGTTTAGATGTCACGTCCTTCCTTGCCTTTATTAGCGTAGGAATGACCTCATCTGGAATACCTTTTTCCGATAGGATCCGGCGTTCAACCGCCATGCCGTCAAACGCAGCTGCGGTAAGTCTTGGAACAGACAGGGACCCTGTTGCAACATGTCCTGTCTTAGAGGAAGAGGCCACGGATCTTCTGTGAGCATTTCCTGCAGATCCAGATACCAGGTCCTTCGTGGCCAATCTGGAACAATGAGTATTGTTCTCACTCCTCTTTTTCTTATTATTCTCAACACCTTGGGTATGAGAGGAAGAGGAGGAAATACATAGACCAACTGGAACACCCACGGTGTCACTAGGGCGTCCACAGCTACCGCCTGAGGATCTCTTGACCTGGCGCAATACCTTTGTAGCTTTTTGTTGAGACGGGACGCCATCATGTCTATTTGGGGCAGTACCCACCGACTTGCAATATGTGCGAAGACTTCCTGATGAAGTCCCCACTCTCCCGGATGCAGGTCGTGTCTGCTGAGGAAGTCTGCTTCCCAGTTGTCCACTCCCGGAATGAACACTGCTGACAGTGAGCTTACATGATTCTCCGCCCAGCGAAGAATTCTGGTGGCTTCCGCCATTGCCACTCTGCTCCTTGTGCCGCCCTGGCAGTTTACATGAGCTACTGCGGTGACGTTGTCTGACTGGATCAGAACTGGTCGGTCGCGAAGTAAGGTCTCCGCTTGACGTAGGGCGTTGTATATTGCCCTCAGTTCCAGGATGTTGATGTGAAGACAAGTCTCTTGACTTGACCAAAGGCCTTGGAAATTTCTTCCCTGTGTGACTGCTCCCCAACCTCGGAGGCTCGCATCCGTGGTCACCAGGATCCAATCCTGAATGCCGAACCTGCGGCCCTCTAGAAGGTGAGCACTTGCAGCCATCACAGGAGAGATACCCTGGCTCTGGGGGACAGGGTGATCCGCTGATGCATTTGCAGATGTGACCCGGACCATTTGTCCAATAGGTCCCATTGGAAAGTCCTTGCATGGAACCTGCCGAAGGGAATGGCTTCGTACGTCGCCACCATTTTTCCCAGAACTTGAGTGCAATGATGTACTGACACTTGTTTTGGCTTCAACAGGTTCTTGACTAGAGTCATGAGTTCCTGCGCTTTTTCTATCGGAAGAAAAACCCTTTTCTGGTCTGTGTCCAGAATCATGCCCAAGAAGGGCAGACGAGTCGTAGGATTCAGCTGCGACTTTGGAATATTGAGAATCCAGCCGTGTCGCTGTAACACCTTCAGTGAAAGTGATACGCTGTTCAGCAACTTCTCCCGTGATCTCGCTTTTATGAGGAGATCGTCCAAGTACGGGATAATTGTGACACCCTGCTTGCGCAGGAGCACCATCATTTCCGCCATTACCTTGGTCAAAATTCTCGGGGCCGTGGAAAGCCCAAACGGCAACGTCTGAAATTGGTAATGACAATCCTGTACCGCAAATCTCAGGTACGCCTGATGAGGAGGATATATGGGAACATGCAGGTATGCATCCTTTATGTCCAGAGATACCATAAAATCCCCCCCTTCCAGGCTGGCGATGACCGCTCTGAGCGATTCCATTTTGAATTTGAACCGTTTTAAGTAAAGGTTCAGGGATTTTAAATTCAAAATGGGTCTGACCGAACCGTCCGGTTTCGGGACCACAAACAGAGTTGAGTAGTACGCCTTCCCTCTTTGAAGCAGGGGAACCTCGACCACCACTTGTTGAAGACACAATTTGTGAATCGCATGTAATACTATCTCCCTTTCCAGGGGAGAAGTCGGTAGCACCGATTTAAAAAACCGGCGAGGAGGCACCTCTTCAAATTTCAGCTTGTATCCCTGGGAAACAATTTCTATTGCCCAGGGATCCACCTGTGAGTGAACCCAGATGTGGCTGTAAAGTCGAAGACGTGCCCCCACTGGAGCGGACTCCCTCAGGGGAGCACCAGCGTCATGCGGTGGATTTTGCAGAGGCCGGGGAGGACTTCTGTTCCTGGGAACTAGCTGTGTTGTGCAGCTTTTTCCCTCTGGACTTACCTCTGGCAAGAAAGGATGATCCACGTACTCTTTTGCTTTTATTTGAACAAAAGGACTGCATTTGATAATGAGGCGCTTTCTTAGATTGTGAGGGAACATAAGGCAAAAAATTCGATTTACCTGCCGTAGCTGTGGAGACGAGGTCCGAGAGGCCCTCTCCAAACAATTCCTCACCCTTGTAAGGCAAAAACTCCATATGCCTCTTTGAGTCGGCATCACCTGTCCACTGTCGGGTCCATAAGACTCGCCTAGCAGAAATAGACATAGCGTTTATTCTGGAACCCAGTAAACTAATGTCTCTTTGAGCATCCCTCATGTATAAGACAGCATCTTTTATATGCCCTAGGGTCATTAAAATGGTATCCTTATCAAGGGTCTCAATATCCGCTGATAAGTAATCTGTCCATGATGCTACAGCACTACAAACCCAGGCCGACGCAATTGCCGGTCTGAGTAACGTACCAGAATTTGTGTAAATGGACTTCAAGGTAACCTCCTGCTTGCGGTCAGCAGGATCCTTGAGGGTAGCCGTATCTTGGGATGGGAGTGCTATCTTTTTTGATAAGCATGTCAAAGCCTTGTCTACCCTTGTCTACCATACGGAGGATTCCCACCGTATTCTGTCCTTTGGCGGGAAAGGATACGCTATAAGAATCCTTTTGGGAATCTGCAGTTTTTTGTCTGGAGTTTCCCACGCTTTTTCGCATAATTCGTTCAGCTCATGTGAGGAGGGAAAGGTGACCTCAGGTTTCTTTCCCTTATACATGTGTACCCTCGTGTCAGGGACAGGGGGTTCCTCTGTGATATGCAAAACATATTTTATTGCAATAATCATATATCGAATACATTTAGCCACTTTTGGCTGTAATTTTGCATCATCGTAGTCGACACTGGAGTCTGAATCCGTGTCGGTATCTGTGTCTACTATTTGGGATAGTGGGCACTTCTGAGACCCCGAAGGTCCCGGCGACATTGGGACAGACACGGGTTGACTCCCTGACTGTTCCCTAGCTTCAGCTTCGTCTAATCTTTTGTGCAATAAATTAACATTAGCACTTAAAACATTCCACATATCCATCCAGTAGGTGTCGGCGCTGCCGACGGAGACCTTACATTCATACACTCCCCCTCCTCCTTAGGTGAGCCTTCAACCTCAGACATGTCGACACACGCGTACCGACACATCACACATACACAGGGAAGCTCTTTTCTGAAGACAGGTTCCCCACCAGGCCCTTTGGAGAGACAGAGAGAGAGTATGCCAGCACACACCCCAGCGCTATGTGACCCAGGAAAAAACACAGAATGTTTACCCAGTAGCGCTTTTCAAGTATGTATATGCGCCAATTCTGTGCCCCCCCCCCCTCTACTTTAAAACCCTCTTTCACTGTGGTATCAAGCAGGGGAGAGTCCGGGGAGCTTCCTCTCAGGGGTGCTGTGGAGAAAAATGGCGCTGGTGAGTGCTGAGGGAGAAACCCCGCCCCCTCGGCGGCGGGCTTCTGTCCCGCTCAAAATTCTTAAAAACATGGCGGGGGCTCTTTATATACATGTACAGTGCCCAGCTGTACATGTATATATGTACATTTGCCACAGGAGAGGTTTATATTGCTGCCCAGGGCGCCCCCCCTGCGCCCTGCACCCTTACAGTGACCGATGTGTGTGAGGTGAATGGGAGCAATGGCGCACAGCTTCACTGCTGTGCGTTACCTCTATGAAAATCAAGCTGTCTTCTGCCGCCTCTGAAGTCTTTTCCTCTCATACTCACCCGGCTTCTATCTTCCGGCTCTGCGAGGAGGAAGGCGGCGTGGCTCTGGGACGGACGACGAGGGTGAGACCTGCGTACCAATCCCTCTCGAGCTAATGATGTCCAGTAGCCTAAGAAACAGAGCCCTGAAACTCAGAGAAGTGGGTCTGTTTCTCTCTCCTCAGTCCCTCGATGCAGGGAGTCTGTTGCCAGCAGGCTCCCTGAACATAAAAAACCTAACTAAAATACTTTCTTTGCAGGAAACTCAGGAGAGCTCCCTGAAATGCACCCAGTCTCCACTGGGCACAGTATCAAACTGGAGGAGGGGCATAGAGGGAGGAGCCAGTGCACACCCAGATCCAAAGTCTTTCTTAAAGTGGCCATGTCTCCTGCGGAGCCCGTCTATCCCCATGGTCCTTATGGAGTCCCAGCATCCTCTAGGAAGTTAGAGAAAATTATGAGTTCGGCCGGAGTCTTGGAGCTCCGGCCGTTTTGCACTCTATTACTGTACATCCAGTCCCAAATGTTAAATGCAAAGGCCTTTTTTTCTTAGGTTGCTAACTAGGTTTCACTCATGCTGGAGAGGTCATTGGAGGTCGCTTTGGGACTGGGGGGTGAAGGGTCCACCGGGGAAATACAGTGGTAGGGGCCTATGTTTAGGGGTGTGGCCAGTCTACATAGGGTGTGAGTGGTCAGCCACCGCATTTGATTTACCTAACCATGAGAGAATGCATGGTCTGGGCCCCTTAAAATATATATAGTAAATACTGGTAGTGCATGCATGCTAATGTACCAGATTAATAACAGCAATGCACTGTAAAAAGTAACACAATAGTCCTGTGCAGTATAAGGTAACACAGTCTGGAACCTGATCCCTAGAGGAGGAGGGAGGCCCACGGCAGTGGGACCCACCGGGGGTTACCCCTGTACTCCTGTGGGCCAGTCCAACCCTGCTTTGGGATACCCAATGCAATCACTTGCACTAACCACATGTGAATGGCACAGTCAGCATTTGAAAAACAAACTCCAGAGCAATGCTTCCACACTCCTGAACCTAATGGGTTACTGGCCTTAAAATTGCCACCGCCTGATTTTGTGTTGCATGAAGTCTGAGTGCGGCCACTAGCACGCTGTGTATTTGCCTCATGTGGTATAGGCATCTTTGTGAATATACACACAATTCAGTACTGTATATTAGTGATGAGCGGGTTCGGTTCCTCGGAATCCGACCCGCCCGAACTTCACCTTTTTTTTACACGGGTCCGAGCGACTCGGATCCTCCCGCCTTGCTCGGTTAACCCGAGCGCGCCCGAACGTCATCATCCCGCTGTCGGATTCTCGCGAGACTCGGATTCTATATAAGGGAGCCGGGCGTCGCCGCCATTTTCACACGTGCATTGAGATTGATAGGGAGAGGACGTGGCTGGCGTCCTCTCCGTTATAGTAGAACACAGAGTGACTTAGTTAGTTATAAATGGGGGGACGGGGAGCAGCTGTTAGGGAGTACAGTGCAGGGTTTTGATTAGTTTAATCCTTTGTTTCTCTGCCTGAAAAAAAGTCTCCACCATATCTGTGCTCACTCAGTGTGCTGCACTGCTGCATGATATATCTGTGCTGAGTGCACTGCTCACACTGCCTAATTGTGAGCAGTTATAGCAGGAGTACAGTGCACAGTTTTGCTGACAGTGACCACCAGTCCAGTATACGTTTGTCTGCCTGAAAAACACTGTGGTGTTTTTTTTTTCCTTTCTTCATGCTAGTTTGTTTAGCAGTCTGCTGACAGTGTCCACCAGGTCCGTTATACAGTATATTATATATATAAGCACTAAGCAGCAGTACGGTAGGCCACGGATGTACCTACCTCTGTGTCGTCAGTGCACTCGTCGTCCATAAGTATAAGTAATACTAATACTATCCAACCATTTACATTGTATACCTGTGGTGTTTTTTTTTTCTTTCTTCATACTAGTTTGTTTAGCAGTCTGCTGACAGTGTCCACCAGGTCCGTTATACAGTATATTATATATATAAGCACTAAGCAGCAGTACGGTAGGCCACGGATGTACCTACCTCTGTGTCGTCAGTGCACTCGTCGTCCATAAGTATAAGTAATACTATACTATCCATCCATCTACATTGTATACTTGTGGTGTTTTTTTTTTCTTTCTTCATACTAGTTTGTTTAGCAGTCTGCTGACAGTGTCCACCAGGTCCGTTATACAGTATATTATATATATAAGCACTAAGCAGCAGTACGGTAGGCCACGGCTGTACCTACCTCTGTGTCGTCAGTGCACTCGTCGTCCATAAGTATAAGTAATACTAATACTATCCATCCATCTACATTGTATACCTGTGGTGTTTTTTTTCTTTCTTCATACTAGTTTGTTTAGCAGTCTGCTGACAGTGTCCACCAGGTCCGTTATACAGTATATTATATACATAAGCACTAAGCAGCAGTACAGTAGGCCACGGCTGTACCTACCTCTGTGTCGTCACTCGTCGTCCATAAGTATAAGTAATAATAGTATACTATCCATCCATCTACATTGTATACCTGTGGTGGCTTTTAGTTGTGCGCAAAATATGGAGAACAAAAATGTGGAGGTTAAAAAAATAGGGAAAGATCAAGATCCACTTCCACCTCGTGCTGAAGCTGCTGCCACTAGTCATGGCCGAGACGATGAAATGCCATCAACGTCGTCTGCCAAGGCCGATGCCCAATGTCATAGTACAGAGCATGTAAAATCCAAAACACAAAAGATCAGTAAAAAAATGACCCAAAAATCAAAATTAAAAGCGTCTGAGGAGAAGCGTAAACTTGCCAATATGCCATTTACGACACGGAGTGGCAAGGAACGGCTGAGGCCCTGGCCTATGTTCATGGCTAGTGGTTCAGCTTCACATGAGGATGGAAGCACTCATCCTCTCGCTAGAAAAAAGAAAAGACTTGCGGCAAAAGCACAGCAAAGAACTGTGCGTTCTTCGAAATCCCAAATCCCAAAGGAGAGTCCAATTGTGTCGGTTGCGATGCCTGACCTTCCCAACACTGGACGGGAAGAGCTTGCGCCTTCCACCATTTGCACACCCCCTGCAAGTGTTGAAAGGAGCACCCGCAGTCCAGTTCCTGATAGTGAAATTGAAGATGTCAGTGTTGACGTACACCAGGATGAGGATATGGGTGTTGCTGGCGCTGGGGAGGAAATTGACAAGGAGGATTCTGATGGTGAGGTGGTTTGTTTAAGTCAGGCACCCGGGGAGACACCTGTTGTCCGTGGGAGGAATATGGCCATTGACATGCCTGGTGAAAATACCAAAAAAATCAGCTCTTCAGTGTGGAAGTATTTCAACAGAAATGCGGACAACAGGTGTCAAGCCGTGTGTTGCCTTTGTCAAGCTGTAATAAGTAGGGGTAAGGACGTTAACCACCTCGGAACATCCTCCCTTATATGTCACCTGCAGCGCATTCATAATAAGTCAGTGACAAGTTCAAAAACTTTGGGCGACAGCGGAAGCAGTCCACTGACCAGTAAATCCCTTCCTCTTGTAACCAAGCTCGCGCAAACCACACCACCAACTCCCTCAGTGTCAATTTCCTCCTTACCCAGGAAAGCCAATAGTCCTGCAGGCCATGTCACTGGCAAGTCTGACGAGTCCTCTCCTGCCTGGGATTCCTCCGATGCATCCTTGAGTGTAACGCCTACTGCTGCTGGCGCTGCTGTTGTTGCTGCTGGGAGTCGATCGTCATCCCAGAGGGGAAGTCGGAAGACCACTTGTACTACTTCCAGTAAGCAATTGACTGTCCAACAGTCCTTTGCGAGGAAGATGAAATATCACAGCAGTCATCCTGTTGCAAAGCGGATAACTGAGGCCTTGACAACTATGTTGGTGTTAGACGTGCGTCCGGTATCCGCCGTTAGTTCACAGGGAACTAGACAATTTCTTGAGGTAGTGTGCCCCCATTACCAAATACCATCTAGGTTCCACTTCTCTAGGCAGGCGATACCGAGAATGTACACGGACGTCAGAAAAAGACTCCACAGTGTCCTAAAAAATGCAGTTGTACCCAATGTCCACTTAACCACGGACATGTGGACAAGTGGAGCAGGGCAGACTCAGGACTACATGACTGTGACAGCCCACTGGGTAGATGTATTGCCTCCCGCTGCAAGAACAGCAGCGGCGTCACCAGTAGCAGCATCTCGCAAACGCCAACTCGTTCCTAGGCAGGCTACGCTTTGTATCACCGCTTTCCAGAATACGCACACAGCTGAAAACCTCTTACGGCAACTGAGGAAGATCATCGCAGAATGGCTTACCCCAATTGGACTCTCCTGGGGATTTGTGGCATCGGACAATGCCAGCAATATTGTGCGTGCATTACATCTGGGCAAATTCCAGCACGTCCCATGTTTTGCACATACCTTGAATTTGGTGGTGCAGAATTATTTAAAAAACGACAGGGGCGTGCAAGAGATGCTGTCGGTGGCCAGAAGAATTGCGGGCCACTTTCGGCGTGCAGGCACCGCGTACAGAAGACTGGAGCACCACCAAAAAAACCTGAACCTGCCCTGCCATCATCTGAAGCAAGAGGTGGTAACGAGGTGGAATTCAACCCTCTATATGCTTCAGAGGATGGAGGAGCAGCAAAAGGCCATTCAAGCCTATACATCTGCCCACGATATAGGCAAAGGAGGGGGAATGCACCTGACTCAAGCGCAGTGGAGAATGATTTCAACGTTGTGCAAGGTTCTGCTGCCCTTTGAACTTGCCACACGTGAAGTCAGTTCAGACACTGCCAGCCTGAGTCAGGTCATTCCCCTCATCAGGCTTTTGCAGAAGAAGCTGGAGGCATTGAAGGAGGAGCTAAAACAGAGCGATTCCGCTAGGCATGTGGGACTTGTGGATGGAGCCCTTCATTCGCTTAACCAGGATTCACGTGTGGTCAATCTGTTGAAATCAGAGCACTACATTTTGGCCACCGTGCTCGATCCTAGATTTAAAACCTACGTTGGATCTCTCTTTCCGGCAGACACAAGTCTGCAGGGGTTCAAAGAACTGCTGGTGAGAAAATTGTCAAGTCAAGCAGAAAGCGACCTGTCAACATCTCCTCCTTCACATTCTTCCGCAACTGGGGGTGCGAGGAAAAGGCTACGAATTCCGAGCCCACCCGCTGGCGGTGATGCAGGGCAGTCTGGAGCGACTGCTAATGCTGACATCTGGTTCGGACTGAAGGACCTGCCAACGATTACTGACATGTCGTCTACTGTCACTGCATATGATTCTCTCACCATTGAAAGAATGGTGGAGAATTATATGAGTGACCGCATCCAAGTAGGCACGTCAGACAGTCCGTACGTATACTGGCAGGGAAAAGAGGCAATTTGGAGGCCCTTGCACAAACTGGCTTTATTCTACCTAAGTTGCCCTCCCTCCAGTGTGTACTCCGAAAGAGTGTTTAGTGCCGCCGCTCACCTTGTCAGCAATCGGCGTACGAGGTTACTTCCAGAAAATGTGGAGAAGATGATGTTCATTAAAATGAATTATAATCAATTCCTCCATGGAGACATTCACCAGCAGCAATTGCCTCCAGAAAGTACACGGGGATCTGAGATGGTGGATTCCAGTGGGGACGAATTAATAATCTGTGAGGAGGGGGATGTACACAGTGAAAGGGGTGATGAATCGGACGATGATGATGAGGTGGACATCTTGCCTCTGTAGAGCCAGTTTGTGCAAGGAGAGATTGCTTCTTTTTTGGTGGGGGCCCAAACCAACCAGTCATTTCAGTCACAGTCGTGTGGCAGACCCTGTCGCTGAAATGATGGGTTGGTTAAAGTGTGCATGTCCTGTTTATACAACATAAGGGTGGGTGGGAGGTCCCAAGGACAATTCCATCTTGCACCTCTTTTTTCTTTCATTTTTCTTTGCGTCGTGTGCTGTTTGGGGAGTATTTTTTGGAAGGGCCATCCTGCGTGACACTGCAGTGCCACTCCTAGATGGGCCAGGTGTTTGTGTCGGCCACTAGGGTCGCTTAGCTTACTCACACAGCTACCTCATTGCGCCTCTTTTTTTTCTTCTTTGCGTCATGTGCTGTTTGGGGAGTATTTTTTGGAAGGGCCATCCTGCGTGACACTGCAGTGCCACTCCTAGATGGGCCAGGTGTTTGTGTCGGCCACTAGGGTCGCTTAGCTTACTCACACAGCTACCTCATTGCGCCTCTTTTTTTTCTTCTTTGCGTCATGTGCTGTTTGGGGAGTATTTTTTGGAAGGGCCATCCTGCGTGACACTGCAGTGCCACTCCTAGATGGGCCAGGTGTTTGTGTCGGCCACTAGGGTCGCTTAGCTTACTCACACAGCTACCTCATTGCGCCTCTTTTTTTTCTTCTTTGCGTCATGTGCTGTTTGGGGAGTATTTTTTGGAAGGGCCATCCTGCGTGACACTGCAGTGCCACTCCTAGATGGGCCAGGTGTTTGTGTCGGCCACTAGGGTCGCTTAGCTTACTCACACAGCTACCTCATTGCGCCTCTTTTTTTTCTTCTTTGCGTCATGTGCTGTTTGAGGAGTGTTTTTTGGAAGGGCCATCCTGCCTGACACTGCAGTGCCACTCCTAGATGGGCCAGGTGTTTGTGTCGGCCACTTGGGTCGCTTAGCTTAGCCATCCAGCGACCTCGGTACAAATTTTAGGACTAAAAATAATATTGTGAGGTGTGAGGTATTCAGAATAGACTGAAAATGAGTGGAAATTATGGTTACTGAGGTTAATAATACTATGGGATCAAAATGACCCCCAAATTCAATGATTTAAGCTGTTTTTTAGGGTTTTTTGAAAAAAAACACCCGAATCCAAAACACACCTGAATCCGACAAAAAAAATTCGGTGAGGTTTTGCCAAAACGCGTTCGAACCCAAAACACGGCCGCGGAACCGAACCCAAAACCAAAACACAAAACCCGAAAAATTGCCGGTGCACATCACTACTGTATATATCTCAAGTGTTTATCTGCAGCCACTAAATGGGTGCTTCTGTGTAGCTACTAGGCAGCAACAATGCAAAACGCACACAAGAGAACCATGTTGTGGGTGTGTTGAGGTGTGTCATGTTGCCAGAGTTACTTGCTAGTCCTCTGCATGCATTGTGGAAGCTGAATTTATTTGTATATCATGCAAGTAGCATGTTTAAGTGTGATAAGAATGACAGCTACTCTCGTAGATGGAAGTTGGAATCACTGCAATCACATAAATGTCTACGACTCAGAGCGTGCGTATTGTCACATTTGAAGTCAATTCACATCAGGCATACAGTACAAATCAGATTGCGCTTCAAGCGCTGGATTTAGAAAACAAGTTAAATAGCTAACAACCAACCAATGGACTTTGGGCCTCATTTGAGGGGTGAGAACATTACATTATACTAATGCCTCAGGAGACGTCTTTTGTTAAGACACCCACTGCCGGCTTCCCAGATTCACTACCTGCGCATGAAGACACAGCACTGGCTCAACAGCACTTAAATGCCACCGCAACAGCAATTCGCACCCGTCATCCACAATTGAATACCCTCTTAGTGTCTATTTAATCAATTTACAATTTGAAGTCATTGTTTTCTTTCTATCATTTTAATTTTTCATATTTTGCTGAACGACTGGGCAATTCTATAATACTTTAATGCTAATATGTGTGTATTACCTTAAAACCATGGCAAGTTTTACTAATTGATACAAAATGTGGAATTTGTGATGCTAAAAGTGGTATTTTAATACAATATGAAGTTCACATGAAGCAATTTTCAAGCCAATACAAATATAACATTTTAAGAAAATAAATCCCATTGAGAAATGATGTCCAGGGTTGTTAAAGCCACCAATGATCAGTGGCTTTGACAATTTGCACCATAGTAAATGTACCTCAAAATCAAAACATTAACAAACACCCTTTTAGCAAACAAGGGCTAAAGGAAACCATCCACGTTTGATAGTTTTAACAAGACACGCAATCAGGGGCACCAAGAAGAGAGGGTTATGGATTACCCAGACCAGGCCTCAATAGGGACCCACATGCCCCTTACCTGGTATGGCATCACCACGCCTCTTCCATTTTCCACATCCCACTTAGAACCCAGCCTCCCCAAAGTCTTAGGTGGCCCCAAACGCATGATGTACTTATTTGTTTTTTAAAACATGTTTTATCTCAAACTCTCTCACATTCCATGAGGTGCTAGAATTACTTTGCAAGAAATTAACCCAGCAATAGTAGACTTTACGGCCATAGGCCTTGTATATATGGAGCTGGCTTAATTTAAAATAAAATTTTCTCATTATGAGAATGCTATAATGAGACTATATTTTAAGGCAGTGAAATCTATATTTATAATCAGTATCCAATTATTATATAAAGCCTAACTACCTTGATTTACCAAAAAAGCGTTAAACTGGAGAAAGTAATGAAGATATGAAAATACAATAAAGGATAAAAGCTTTTGCCGCCCGCACATAATCACTTACAATGACGAGGACTATATGTCTTGCGCAACAAATGTTTCTGCTCCATGACTCTCCCATAAAGAAGATGAAAAGTACCATGAATCTCACTCTGTATTTTCTTCAAAGTTGAGTAATGTCTCGTTCAGGTAAAATGCTGAGTTAGCTTTTAATTATTCATGTCAGACTGCTTGAGTAGACACATTAGGATAGGATGCCAATAAAAGAGGCTGCGTTTTCTTTCATCCTGACTGAAATTTTTTTTTAAATAAAAATTAACATTACAGGGTCATTAATGTCTATAATAGGCTACTGAAATAATAAGCAATGCTGGTGTGGCACAGCTAGGCAGTTACCAAGATGCATCAAACATGTACAAGAAGAAAGTAGCAATTAAAATGAATACAAGTAGAAAGTTTATGACTAGTGCAGAAGGTCTCCGGACCCATAAACAATAGAATATGATGCAGCAGGTTTATGAGACAAATGCATACGTATAATACTCACCCAGACAAGTACTGTATTAAGCAGTTAAAACTTTCATTATAAGCTGACAATATAAGAAAGCTGTCTTGCAACATCAAATATATATATATATATATATATATATATTTATACACACACACACACACACACACACACACACACACACACACACACACACACACACACACACACACACGTTGAGTATCAGATATCCAAATACTCCAAAATGCGGAATTTTCCGAAATACAGAATTATTGGAGTGAGCGTGAGATGGTGAAACCTTTGTTTTCTGATGGCTCAATGTACACAAACTTTGTTTAATACACAAAGTTATTAAAAATATTGTATTATAAGACCTTCAGGCTGTATGTATAAGGTGTATATGAAACATAAATGAATTGTGTGTATGTACACACTTTTTTTAATGCAAAAAGTTATTAAAAATACAGGTTGAGTATCCCATATCCACATATTCCGAAATACGGAATATTCCGAAATACAGACTTTTTTGAGTGAGAATGAGATAGTGAAAACTTTGTATTTTGATGGCTCAATGTACACAAACTTTGTTTAATACACAAAGTTATTAAAAATATTGTATTAAATGACCTTCAGGCTGTGTGTATAAGGTGTATATGGAACATAAATGAATTGTGTGAATGTAGACACACTTTGTTTAATGCACAAAATTATAAAAAAAAATGGCTAAAATGACCTTCAGGCTGTGTGTATAAGGTGTATATGAAATATAAATATATTCTGTGCTTAGACTTAGGTCCCATCACCATGATATCTCATTATGGTATGCAATTATTCCAAACTACGGAAAAATCCCATATCCAAAATACCTCTGGTCCCAAGCATTTTGGATAAGGGATACTCAACCTGTATTGGCTAAAATTACCTTCAGGCTGAGTGTATAAGTTGTATATGAACAGGGCTGCCAAGAGAACTCCTGGGCCCCAGTACAACAACTTCCTGGGCCCCCGTGCCTCCCCTGGAAGGGGTGTGACCAGAGCATGTTTTGGGCATGGCCACACCTCTTTGGGGGGGTGTTTAACACATGAGAAGCACCCACTCACAGGAGCATGGCATGCCTACCAGCCAGGGCAGTAGACAGCCTGTTTGGGCCCAGGTCCTTTTCAGGGGGCATGGCCTAATCATAGGGGGCGTGGCCATGCACCCTTAGAAAAAAAATACAGAAATAAATAACCAGAAATAACGTAACCTTCCTCATCAAACATGTCGACACAGCCATACCGACACACCGCACACACACAGGGAATGCTCTGACTGAGGACAGGACCCCACAAAGTCCTTTGGGGAGACAGAGAGAGAGTATGCCAGCACACACCAATGCGCTATATAATATAGGGATTCACACTTCCTACAGTGATTTTTCCCTTATAGCTGCTATAATACACAATTTTGCGCCTAAATTTAGTGCCCCCCCTCTCTTTTTAACCCTTTGAGCCTGAAAACTACAGGGGAGAGCCTGGGGAGCTGTCTTCCAGCTGCACTGTGAAGAGAAAATGGCGCCAGTGTGCTGAGGGAGATAGCCCTGCCCCTTTTTCGGCGGACTTTCTCCCGCTTTTTATGGATCTCTGGCAGGGGTATTTTTCACATATATAGCCTCTAGGACTATATATTGTGATTAATTTGCCAGCCAAGGTGTTAATATTGCTGCTCAGGGCGCCCCCCCCCCCCCAGCGCCCTGCACCCATCAGTGACCGGAGTGTGAGGTGTGCATGAGGAGCAATGGCGCACAGCTGCAGTGCTGTGCGCTACCTTGTTGAAGACCGAAGTCTTCTGCCGCCGATTTTCAGGACCATCTTCATGCTTCTGGCTCTGTAAGGGGGGGCGGCGGCGCGGCTCCGGGACCGAACGATCGAGGTCGGGTCCTGTGTTCGATCCCTCTGGAGCTAATGGTGTCCAGTAGCCTAAGAAGCCCAAACTAGCTCCAATCAGGTAGGTTCGCTTCTTCTCCCCTTAGTCCCTCGTAGCAGTGAGTCTGTTGCCAGCAGATCTCACTGAAAATAAAAAACCTAACATATACTTTCTTTTCTAGGAGCTCAGGAGAGCCCCTAGTGTGCATCCAGCTCAGCCGGACACAAGATTCTAACTGGGGTCTGGAGGAGGGTCATAGTGGGAGGAGCCAGTGCACACCAGGTAGTCCTAAAGCTTTCTTTAGTTGTGCCCAGTCTCCTGCGGAGCCACTATCCCCCATGGTCCTTACGGAGTCCCAGCATCCACTACGGACTACGAGAAATAGATTTACCGGTGAGTAAAATCTTATTTTTAAGCACTTCCCTGGCCACACTGCAGCCAAGCAGTGTGTGCTGGGCTGAGAAGAAAAGCTGCAGCTACTGCTTCCAGGTAAGAGGGAAGTGGGGACCTGGGCCACCACTGGGCCCCTCCATCAGATCTGGGCCCGGGTAATTTGTACCCTCTCCCCCTCTGTCTCGGCGCCACTGTATATGAAACATAAATGCATTCTGTGCTTAGGGGGTGATTCCAAGTTGATCGCAGCAGGAAATTTTTTAGCAGTTGGGCAAAACCATGTGCACTGCAGGGGAGGCAGACATAACATGTGCAGAGAGAGTTAGATTTGGGTGTGGTGTGTTCAATCTGCAATCTAATTTGCAGTGCAAAAATAAAGCAGCCAGTATTTACCCTGCACAGAAACAAAATAACCCACCCAAATGTAACTCTCTCTGCAAATGTTATATCTGCCTCCCCTGCAGTGCACATGGTTTTGCCCAACTGCTAAAAAATTTCCTGCTGCGATCAATTTGGAATTACCCCCTTAGACTTAGGTCCCATCGCCATGATATATCATTATGGTATGCAATTATTCCAAAATACGGACAAATCCAATATTCAAAATACTTCTGGTCCCAAGCATTTTGGATAAGGGATACTCAACCTGTATATACAGTATGTATGTATGTATATTAGAGATGAGCGCCGGAAATTTTTCGGGTTTTGTGTTTTGGTTTTGGGTTCGGTTCCGCGGCCGTGTTTTGGGTTCGACCGCGTTTTGGCAAAACCTCACCGAATTTTTTTTGTCGGATTCGGGTGTGTTTTGGATTCGGGTGTTTTTTTCAAAAAAACCTAAAAAACAGCTTAAATCATAGAATTTGGGGGTCATTTTGATCCCAAAGTATTATTAACCTCAAAAACCATAATTTCCACTCATTTTCAGTCTATTCTGAATACCTCACACCTCACAATATTATTTTTAGTCCTAAAATTTGCACCAAGGTTGCTGGATGACTAAGCTAAGCGACCCAAGTGGCCGACACAAACACCTGGCCCATCTAGGAGTGGCACTGCAGTGTCACGCAGGATGGCCCTTCCAAAAAACACTCCCCAAACAGCACATGACGCAAAGAAAAAAAGAGGCGCAATGAGGTAGCTGTGTGAGTAAGATAAGCGACCCTAGTGGCCGACACAAACACCGGGCCCATCTAGGAGTGGCACTGCAGTGTCACGCAGGATGGCCCTTACAAAAAACACTCCCCAAACAGCACATGACGCAAAGAAAAAAAGAGGCGCAATGAGGTAGCTGTGTGAGTAAGATAAGCGACCCTAGTGGCCGACACAAACACCGGGCCCATCTAGGAGTGGCACTGCAGTGTCACGCAGGATGGCCCTTCCAAAAAACACTCCCCAAACAGCACATGACGCAAAGAAAAAAAGAGGCGCAATGAGGTAGCTGTGTGAGTAAGATAAGCGACCCTAGTGGCCGACACAAACACCGGGCCCATCTAGGAGTGGCACTGCAGTGTCACGCAGGATGGCCCTTCCAAAAAACACTCCCCAAACAGCACATGACGCAAAGAAAAAAAGAGGCGCAATGAGGTAGCTGTGTGAGTAAGATAAGCGACCCTAGTGGCCGACACAAACACCGGGCCCATCTAGGAGTGGCACTGCAGTGTCACGCAGGATGGCCCTTCCAAAAAACACTCCCCAAACAGCACATGACGCAAAGAAAAATTAAAGAAAAAAGAGGTGCAAGATGGAATTGTCCTTGGGCCCTCCCACCCACCCTTATGTTGTATAAACAGGACATGCACACTTTAACCAACCCATCATTTCAGTGACAGGGTCTGCCACACGACTGTGACTGAAATGACGGGATGGTTTGGACCCCCACCAAAAAAGAAGCAATTAATCTCTCCTTGCACAAACTGGCTCTACAGAGGCAAGATGTCCACCTCATCATCATCCTCCGATATATCACCGTGTACATCCCCCTCCTCACAGATTATCAATTCGTCCCCACTGGAATCCACCATCTCAGCTCCCTGTGTACTTTGTGGAGGCAATTGCTGCTGGTCAATGTCTCCACGGAGGAATTGATTATAATTCATTTTAATGAACATCATCTTCTCCACATTTTCTGGATGTAACCTCGTACGCCGATTGCTGACAAGGTGAGCGGCGGCACTAAACACTCTTTCGGAGTACACACTTGTGGGAGGGCAACTTAGGTAGAATAAAGCCAGTTTGTGCAAGGGCCTCCAAATTGCCTCTTTTTCCTGCCAGTATAAGTACGGACTGTGTGACGTGCCTACTTGGATGCGGTCACTCATATAATACTCCACCATTCTTTCAATGGGGAGAGAATCATATGCAGTGACAGTAGACGACATGTCCGTAATCGTTGTCAGGTCCTTCAGTCCGGACCAGATGTCAGCATCAGCAGTCGCTCCAGACTGCCCTGCATCACCGCCAGCGGGTGGGCTCGGAATTCTGAGCCTTTTCCTCGCACCCCCAGTTGCGGGAGAATGTGAAGGAGGAGATGTTGACAGGTCGCGTTCCGCTTGACTTGACAATTTTCTCACCAGCAGGTCTTTCAACCCCAGCAGACTTGTGTCTGCCGGAAAGAGAGATCCAAGGTAGGCTTTAAATCTAGGATCGAGCACGGTGGCCAAAATGTAGTGCTCTGATTTCAACAGATTGACCACCCGTGAATCCTTGTTAAGCGAATTAAGGGCTCCATCCACAAGTCCCACATGCCTAGCGGAATCGCTCCGTGTTAGCTCCTCCTTCAATGTCTCCAGCTTCTTCTGCAAAAGCCTGATGAGGGGAATGACCTGACTCAGGCTGGCAGTGTCTGAACTGACTTCACGTGTGGCAAGTTCAAAGGGCAGCAGAACCTTGCACAACGTTGAAATCATTCTCCACTGCGCTTGAGACAGGTGCATTCCACCTCCTATATCGTGCTCAATTGTATAGGCTTGAATGGCCTTTTGCTGCTCCTCCAACCTCTGAAGCATATAGAGGGCTGAATTCCACCTCGTTACCACTTCTTGCTTCAGATGATGGCAGGGCAGGTTCAAATGTTTTTGGTGGTGCTCCAGTCTTCTGTACGTGGTGCCTGTACGCCGAAAGTGTCCCGCAATTCTTCTGGCCACCGACAGCATCTCTTGCACGCCCCTGTCGTTTTTTAAAAAATTCTGCACCACCAAATTCAAGGTATGTGCAAAACATGGGACGTGCTGCAATTTGCCCATATTTAATGCACACACAATATTGCTGGCGTTGTCCGATGCCACAAATCCACAGGAGAGTCCAATTGGGGTAAGCCATTCCGCGATGATCTTCCTCAGTTGCCGTAAGAGGTTTTCAGCTGTGTGCGTATTCTGGAAAGCGGTGATACAAAGCGTAGCCTGCCTAGGAGAGAGTTGGCGTTTGCGAGATGCTGCTACTTGTGCCGCCGCTGCTGTTCTTGCGGCGGGAGTCCATACATCTACCCAGTGGGCTGTCACAGTCATATAGTCCTGACCCTGCCCTGCTCCACTTGTCCACATGTCCGTGGTTAAGTGGACATTGGGTACAACTGCATTTTTTAGGACACTGGTGAGTCTTTTTCTGACGTCCATGTACATTCTCGGTATCGCCTGCCTAGAGAAGTGGAACCTAGATGGTATTTGGTAACGGGGACACACTGCCTCAATAAATTGTCTAGTTCCCTGTGAACTAACGGCGGATACCGGACGCACGTCTAACACCAACATAGTTGTCAAGGCCTCAGTTATCCGCTTTGCAGCAGGATGACTGCTGTGATATTTCATCTTCCTCGCAAAGGACTGTTGGACAGTCAATTGCTTACTGGAAGTAGTACAAGTGGGCTTCCGACTTCCCCTCTGGGATGACGATCGACATCCAGCAGCAACAACAGCAGCGCCAGCAGCAGTAGGCATTACACTCAAGGATGCATCGGAGGAATCCCAGGCAGGAGAGGACTCGTCAGAATTGCCAGTGACATGGCCTGCAGGACTATTGGCATTCCTGGGGAAGGAGGAAATTGACACTGAGGGAGTTGGTGGGGAGGTTTGCGTGAGCTTGGTTACAAGAGGAAGGGATTTACTGGTCAGTGGACTGCTTCCGCTGTCGCCCAAAGTTTTTGAACTTGTCACTGACTTATTATGAATGCGCTGCAGGTGACGTATAAGGGAGGATGTTCCGAGGTGGTTAACGTCCTTACCCCTACTTATTACAGCTTGACAAAGGCAACACACGGCTTGACAAATGTTGTCCGCATTTCTGGTGAAATACTTCCACACCGAAGAGCTGATTTTTTTGGTATTTTCACCAGGCATGTCAACGGCCCTATTCCTCCCACGGACAACAGGTGTCTCCCCGGGTGCCTGACTTAAACAAACCACCTCACCATCAGAATCCTCCTGGTCAATTTCCTCCCCAGCGCCAGCAACACCCATATCCTCCTCATCCTGGTGTACTTCAACACTGACATCTTCAATCTGACTATCAGGAACTGGACTGCGGGTGCTCCTTCCAGCACTTGCAGGGGGCGTGCAAATGGTGGAAGGCGCATGCTCTTCACGTCCAGTGTTGGGAAGGTCAGGCATCGCAACCGACACAATTGGACTCTCCTTGTGGATTTGGGATTTCGAAGAACGCACAGTTCTTTGCGGTGCTTTTGCCAGCTTGAGTCTTTTCATTTTTCTAGCAAGAGGCTGAGTGCTTCCATCCTCATGTGAAGCTGAACCACTAGCCATGAACATAGGCCAGGGCCTCAGCCGTTCCTTGCCACTCCGTGTGGTAAATGGCATATTGGCAAGTTTACACTTCTCCTCCGACAATTTTATTTTAGGTTTTGGAGTCCTTTTTTTACTGATATTTGGTGTTTTGGATTTGACATGCTCTGTACTATGACATTGGGCATCGGCCTTGGCAGACGACGTTGCTGGCATTTCATCGTCTCGGCCATGACTTTTGGCAGCAGCTTCAGCACGAGGTGGAAGGGGATCTTGATCTTTCCCTAATTTTGGAACCTCAACATTTTTATTCTCCATATTTTAATAGGCACAACTAAAAGGCACCTCAGGTAAACAATGGAGATGGATGGATACTAGTATACTTATGGATGGACTGACGAGTGCCGACACAGAGGTAGCTACTGCCGTGGACTACCGTACTGTGTCTGCTGCTAATATAGACTGGATGATAATGATATGAAATCAATATATATATATGTATATATAATATCACTAGTACTGCAGCCGGACAGGTAGATATATATTTATTAGGTAATGATGACTGATGACGGACCTGCTGGACACTGTCAGCTCAGCAGCACCGCAGACTGCTACAGTAAGCTACTATAGTAGTATGTATCAAGAAGAAAGAAAAAAAAAAACCACGGGTAGGTGGTATACAATTATGGATGGACTGCCGAGTGCCGACACAGAGGTAGCTACAGCCGTGGACTAACGTACTGTGTCTGCTGCTAATATAGACTGGATGATAATGATATGAAATCAATATATATATGTATATATAATATCACTAGTACTGCAGCCGGACAGGTAGATATATATTTATTAGGTAATGATGACTGATGACGGACCTGCTGGACACTGTCAGCTCAGCAGCACCGCAGACTGCTACAGTAAGCTACTATAGTAGTATGTATCAAGAAGAAAGAAAAAAAAAAAAACCACGGGTAGGTGGTATACAATTATGGATGGACTGCCGAGTGCCGACACAGAGGTAGCTACAGCCGTGGACTAACGTACTGTGTCTGTTGCTAATATAGACTTGATGATAATGATATGAAATCAATATATATATGTATATATAATATCACTAGTACTGCAGCCGGACAGGTAGATATATATTTATTAGGTAATGATGACTGATGACGGACCTGCTGGACACTGTCAGCTCAGCAGCACCGCAGACTGCTACAGTAAGCTACTATAGTAGTATGTATCAAGAAGAAAGAAAAAAAAAAACCACGGGTAGGTGGTATACAATTATGGATGGACTGCCGAGTGCCGACACAGAGGTAGCTACAGCCGTGGACTAACGTACTGTGTCTGCTGCTAATATAGACTTGATGATAATGATATGAAATCAATATATATATGTATATATAATATCACTAGTACTGCAGCCGGACAGGTAGATATATATTTATTAGGTAATGATGACTGATGACGGACCTGCTGGACACTGTCAGCTCAGCAGCACCGCAGACTGCTACAGTAAGCTACTATAGTAGTATGTATCAAGAAGAAAGAAAAAAAAAAACCACGGGTAGGTGGTATACAATTATGGATGGACTGCCGAGTGCCGACACAGAGGTAGCTACAGCCGTGGACTATCGTACTGTGTCTGCTGCTAATATAGACTGGATGATAATGATATGAAATCAATATATATATGTATATATAATATCACTAGTACTGCAGCCGGACAGGTAGATATATATTTATTAGGTAATGATGACTGATGACGGACCTGCTGGACACTGTCAGCTCAGCAGCACCGCAGACTGCTACAGTAAGCTACTATAGTAGTATGTATCAAGAAGAAAGAAAAAAAAAAAACCACGGGTAGGTGGTATACAATTATGGATGGACTGCCGAGTGCCGACACAGAGGTAGCTACAGCCGTGGACTAACGTACTGTGTCTGCTGCTAATATAGACTGGATGATAATGATATGAAATCAATATATATATGTATATATAATATCACTAGTACTGCAGCCGGACAGGTAGATATATATTTATTAGGTAATGATGACTGATGACGGACCTGCTGGACACTGTCAGCTCAGCAGCACCACAGACTGCTACAGTAAGCTACTATAGTAGTATGTATCAAGAAGAAAGAAAAAAAAAACCACGGGTAGGTGGTATACAATTATGGATGGACTGCCGAGTGCCGACACAGAGGTAGCTACAGCCGTGGACTAACGTACTGTGTCTGCTGCTAATATAGACTGGATGATAATGATATGAAATCAATATATATATGTATATATAATATCACTAGTACTGCAGCCGGACAGGTAGATATATATTTATTAGGTAATGATGACTGATGACGGACCTGCTGAACACTGTCAGCTCAGCAGCACCGCAGACTGCTACAGTAAGCTACTATAGTAGTATGTATCAAGAAGAAAGAAAAAAAAAAAACCACGGGTAGGTGGTATACAATTATGGATGGACTGCCGAGTGCCGACACAGAGGTAGCTACAGCCGTGGACTAACGTACTGTGTCTGCTGCTAATATAGACTGGATGATAATGATATGAAATCAATATATATATGTATATATAATATCACTAGTACTGCAGCCGGACAGGTAGATATATATTTATTAGGTAATGATGACTGATGATGGACCTGCTGGACACTGTCAGCTCAGCAGCACCGCAGACTGCTACAGTAAGCTACTACAGTAGTATGTATTAAGAAGAAAGAAAAAAAAAAAAACCACGGGTAGGTGGTATACAATTATGGATGGACTGCCGAGTGCCGACACAGAGGTAGCTACAGCCGTGGACTAACGTACTGTGTCTGCTGCTAATATAGACTGGATGATAATGATATGAAATCAATATATATATATGTATATATAATATCACTAGTACTGCAGCCGGACAGGTAGATATATATTTATTAGGTAATGATGACTGATGACGGACCTGCTGGACACTGTCAGCTCAGCAGCACCGCAGACTGCTACAGTAAGCTACTATAGTAGTATGTATCAAGAAGAAAAAAAAACACGGGTAGGTGGTATACAATTATGGATGGACTGCCGAGTGCCGACACAGAGGTAGCTACAGCCGTGGACTAACGTACTGTGTCTGCTGCTAAAATAGACTGGATGATAATGATATGAAATCAATATATATATGTATATATAATATCACTAGTACTGCAGCCGGACAGGTATATATATTTATTATGTAATGACTGATGACGGACCTGCTGGACACTGTCAGCTCAGCAGCACCGCAGACTGCTACAGTAAGCTACTATAGTAGTATGTATAAAGAAGAAAGAAAAAAAAAAAAAACACGGGTAGGTGGTATACAATTATAATATTATATATATATTAATTATATACAATTATATATATATATATATATATATATATATATATATTAAACTGGTGGTGATTATTAAACTGGTGGTCAGGTCACTGGTCACACTATCAGCAACTTGCAAGTAGTACTCCTAAGCATACAATCACAATATATATTATACTGGTGTGGCACTCAGGCAGCAAAAGTGTGCACTGTACGTTATATGTACTATGTACTCCTGAGTCCTGAGTCCTGCTCTCAGACTCTAACTGCTCCCCACTGTCAGTGTCTCCCCCACAAGTCAGATAATACAATACAGTCACACTATCTATCACTTCACTTCAGCAAGTACTAGTAGTAGTAGTAGTACTCCTAATGCTCCCCAAAATTACTACTGTGTCTCTCTCTAGTGAGACTGTCTCACTCTCTTCTCGAATCTCTATATATAAACGGAGAGGACGCCAGCCACGTCCTCTCCCTATGAATCTCAATTCACGTGTGAAAAATGGCGGCGACGCGCGGCTCCTTATATAGAATCCGAGCCTCGCGAGAATCCGACAGCGTGATGATGACGTTCGGGCGCGCTCGGGTTAACCGAGCAAGGCGGGAGGATCCGAGCCTGCTCGGCCCCGTGTAAAAAACCCTGAAGTTCGGGCGGGTTCGGATTCCGAGTAACCGAACCCGCTCATCTCTAATGTATATATATATATATATATATGCAGTAAGGTTGCACTCACATCATCCAAAGATCTTTCAACAGCTGGGGTGTCCACCAAATACCAAGGTATCATAATACAGAAATGATTACAAGAGGAGGCACTCTCCAGACTTCCAGAAATTTTATGCAAAATAAGTTTAGTAAAATATACTCAGCTTAGACATATCGTTCTTTCTCAAACGTTTTTCGGCCCGCACGGGACCTTCATCAGGAGGCACAACAATACAGCATCTTAATTCCACCATAGGTGTAGTCTCTGAGTAATCTGCTGGATTACTCAGAGACTACTCCTATAGTATGGTGGAATTAAGATGCTGTGTTGTGTCTCCTGATGAAGGTCCCATACGTGTCAAAAATGTTTAAGAAAGATCGATATGTCTAAGCTGAGTATATTTTCCTAAACTTATTTTTGCATTAAAATTTCTGGAGGTCTGGAGAGTGCCTCCTCTTGGAATAATATATGTGAGTCAATGCGATACGCAGCTCGGTGTCAATGCGATACGCGGCTCGGTGTTTCCTACCGGGCTCGGATTCCAAATCAATCTATTTAAGATGAGATGTTGCCCGTAGCAACCAATTAGATTCCAGGTATTATCTTCTAGAAGGTGCTAGATAAATGAGACATAGAATCTGATTGGTTGCTATGGGCAACATCCCAATCTCTAAAATAGAACTCCCATCTTAGTAAATTTACCCCTTAATGGCTGTGCTGTGTATACAAGTGGCTGTGCTGTGTCCAGACTCACAGTGGCTGTGCTGTGTATATAAGTGGCTGTGCTGTGTCCAGACTCACAGTGGCTGTGCTGTGTCCAGACTCACAGTGGCTGTGCTGTGTATACAAGACAGTGGCTGTGCGGTGTCCAATCTCATAGTTGCTGTGCTGTGTATACATGTGGCTGTAATGTGTACACAAGTGGGTGTGCTGTATCCAATCTCATAGTGGCTGTACTGTGTATACAAGTGGCTGTGCTGTGTCCAGACTCACAGTGGCTGTGCTGTGTATACAAATGGCTGTGCTGTGCCCAATCTCATAGCGGCTGTACTGTGTATACAAGTGGCTGTGCTGTGTCCAATCTCATAGTGGCTGTACTGTGTATACAAGTGGCTATGCTGTGTCCAGACTCATAGTGGCTGTGCTGTGGACTCTAGACTCCATTCAAGTGGCTGTGCTGTGTGTATCTAAGTGGCTGTACACTCACATATTAGCAGCACTTTAAAAAATAGTAAAAATAAATAAAAAAATTAATAAAAAAATTAGTGATGAGCACCGGAAATTTTTCGGGTTTTGTGTTTTGGTTTTGGGTTCGGTTCCGCGGCCGTGTTTTGGGTTCGAACGCGTTTTGGCAAAACCTCACCGAATTTTTATTGTCGGATTCGGGTGTTTTTTTCAAAAAACCCTAAAAAAACAGCTTAAATCATAGAATTTGGGGGTCATTTTGATCCCAAAGTATTATTAACCTCAATAACCATAATTTCCACTCATTTTCAGTCTATTCTGAACACCTCACACCTCACAATATTATTTTTAGTCCTAAAATTTGCACTGAGGTCGCTGGATGGCTAAGCTAAGCGACCCAAGTGGCCGACACAAACACCTGGCCCATCTAGGAGTGTCACTGCAGTGTCACGCAGGATGGCCCTTCCAAAAAACACTCCCCAAACAGCACATGACGCAAAGAAAAAAAGAGGCGCAATGAGGTAGCTGTGTGAGTAAGCTAAGCAACCCTAGTGGCCGACACAAACACCTGGCCCATCTAGGAGTGGCACTGCAGTGTCACGCAGGATGGCCCTTCCAAAAAACACTCCCCAAACAGCACATGACGCAAAGAAAAAAAGAGGCGCAATGAGGTAGCTGTGTGAGTAAGCTAAGCGACCCTAGTGGCCGACACAAACACCTGGCCCATCTAGGAGTGGCACTGCAGTGTCACGCAGGATGGCCCTTCCAAAAAACACTCCCCAAACAGCACATGACGCAAAGAAAAAAGAGGCGCAATGAGGTAGCTCTGTGAGTAAGCTAAGCGACCCTAGTGGCCGACACAAACACCTGGCCCATCTAGGAGTGGCACTGCAGTGTCACGCAGGATGGCCCTTCCAAAAAACACCCCCCAAACAGCACATGACGCAAAGAAAAATGAAAGAAAAAAGAGGTGCAAGATGGAATTGTCCTTGGGCCCTCCCACCCACCCTTATGTTGTATAAACAGGACATGCACACTTTAACCAACCCATCATTTCAGTGACAGGGTCTGCCACACGACTGTGACTGAAATGACGGGTTGGTTTGGACCCCCACCAAAAAAGAAGCAATTAATCTCTCCTTGCACAAACTGGCTCTACAGAGGCAAGATGTCCACCTCATCATCATCCTCCGATATATCACCGTGTACATCCTCCTCCTCACAGATTATCAATTCGTCCCCACTGGAATCCACCATCTCAGCTCCCTGTGTACTTTGTGGAGGCAATTGCTGCTGGTCAATGTCTCCACGGAGGAATTGATTATAATTCATTTTAATGAACATCATCTTCTCCACATTTTCTGGATGTAACCTCGTACGCCGATTGCTGACAAGGTGAGCGGCGGCACTAAACACTCTTTCGGAGTACACACTTGTGGGAGGGCAACTTAGGTAGAATAAAGCCAGTTTGTACAAGGGCCTCTAAATTGCCTCTTTTTCCTGCCAGTATAAGTACGGACTGTCTGACGTGCCTACTTGGATGCGGTCACTCATATAATACTCCACCATTCTTTCAATGGGGAGAGAATCATATGCAGTGACAGTAGACGACATGTCCGTAATCGTTGTCAGGTCCTTCAGTCCGGACCAGATGTCAGCATCAGCAGTCGCTCCAGACTGCCCTGCATCACCGCCAGCGGGTGGGCTTGGAATTCTGAGCCTTTTCCTCGCACCCCCAGTTGCGGGAGAATGTGAAGGAGGAGATGTTGACAGGTCGTGTTCCGCTTGACTTGACAATTTTGTCACCAGCAGTTCTTTGAACCCCAGCAGACTTGTGTCTGCCGGAAAGAGAGATCCAAGGTAGGTTTTAAATCTAGGATCGAGCACGGTGGCCAAAATGTAGTGCTCTGATTTCAACAGATTGACCACCCGTGAATCCTTGTTAAGCGAATTAAGGGCTCCATCCACAAGTCCCACATGCCTAGCGGAATCGCTCTGTGTTAGCTCCTCCTTCAATGTCTCCAGCTTCTTCTGCAAAAGCCTGATGAGGGGAATGACCTGACTCAGGCTGGCAGTGTCTGAACTGACTTCACGTGTGGCAAGTTCAAAAGGTTGCAGAACCTTGCACAACGTTGAAATCATTCTCCACTGCGCTTGAGACAGGTGCATTCCACCTCCTATATCGTGCTCAGTTGTATAGGCTTGAATGGCCTTTTGCTGCTCCTCCAACCTCTGAAGCATATAGAGGGTTGAATTCCACCTCGTTACCACTTCTTGCTTCAGATGATGGCAGGGCAGGTTCCGGCATATTTGGTGGTGCTCCAGTCTTCTGTACGTGGTGCCTGTACGCCGAAAGTGTCCCGCAATTCTTCTGGCCACCGACAGCATCTCTTGCATGCCCCTCTCTTTTTTTAAATAATTCTGCACCACCAAATTCAAGGTATGTGCAAAACATGGGACGTGCTGGAATTTGCCCATATTTAATGCACACACAATATTGCTGGCGTTGTCCGATGCCACAAATCCACAGGAGAGTCCAATTGGGGTAAGCCATTCTGCGATGATCTTCCTCAGTTGCCGTAAGAGGTTTTTAGCTGTGTGCGTATTCTGGAAAGCGGTGATACAAAGCGTAGCCTGCCTAGGAAAGAGTTGGCGTTTGCGAGATGCTGCTACTGGTGCCGCTGCTGCTGTTCTTGCGGCTGGAGTCCATACATCTACCCAGTGGGCTGTCACAGTCATATAGGCCTGAGTCTGCCCTGCTCCACTTGTCCACATGTCCGTGGTTAAGTGGACATTGGGTACAACTGCATTTTTTAGGACACTGTGGAGTCTTTTTCTGACGTCCGTGTACATTCTCGGTATCGCCTGCCTAGAGAAGTGGAACCTAGATGGTATTTGGTAATGATGGATACCGGAACCACGTTTCTCACCGCCCAGGATGCCAAGGCCTCAGTTATCCGCTTTGCAGCAGGATGACTGCTGTGATATTTCATCTTCCTCGCAAAGGACTGTTGGACAGTCAATTGCTTGGTGGAAGTAGTAAAAGTGGTCTTACGAGTACGACTTCCCCTCTGGGATGACCATCGACTCCCAGCAGCAACAACAGCAGCGCCAACAGTAGTAGGCGTTACACGCAAGGATGCATCGGAGGAATCCCAGGCAGGAGAGGACTCGTCATAATTGCCAGTAACATGGCCTGCAGGACTATTGGCATTCCTGGGGAAGGAGGAAATTGACACTGAGGGAGTTGGTGGGGTGGTTTGCGTGAGCTTGGTTACAAGAGGAAGGGATTTACTGGTCAGTGGACTGCTTCCGCTGTCGCCCAAAGTTTTTGAACTTGTCACTGACTTATGATGAATGCGCTGCAGGTGACGTATAAGGGAGGATGTTCCGAGGTGGTTAACGTCCTTACCCCTACTTATTACAGCTTGACAAAGGCAACACACGGCTTGACAAATGTTGTCCGCATTTCTGTTGAAATACTTCCACACCGAAGAGCTGATTTTTTTGGTATTTTCACCAGGCATGTCAATGGCCCTATTCCTCCCACGGACAACAGGTGTCTCCCCGGGTGCCTGACTTAAACAAACCACCTCACCATCAGAATCCTCCTGGTCAATTTCCTCCCCAGCGCCAGCAACACCCATATCCTCCTCATCCTGGTGTACTTCAACACTGATATCTTCAATCTGACTATCAGGAACTGGACTGCGGGTGCTCCTTCCAGCACTTGCAGGGGGCGTGCAAATGGTGGAAGGCGCATGCTCTTCACGTCCAGTGTTGGGAAGGTCAGGCATCGCAAACGACACAATTGGACTCTCCTTGTGGATTTGTGATTTCGAAGAACGCACAGTTCTTTGCTGTGCTTTTGCCAGCTTGAGTCTTTTCATTTTTCTAGCGAGAGGCTGAGTGCTTCCATCCTCATGTAAAGCTGAACCACTAGCCATGAACATAGGCCAGGGCCTCAGCCGTTCCTTGCCACTCCGTGTGGTAAATGGCATATTGGCAAGTTTACGCTTCTCCTCCGACAATTTTATTTTAGATTTTTGAGTCCTTTTTTTACTGATATTTGGTGTTTTGGATTTTACATGCTCTGTACTATGACATTGGGCATCGGCCTTGGCAGACGACGTTGCTGGCATTTCATCGTCTCGGCCATGACTAGTGGCAGCAGCTTCAGCACGAGGTGGAAGTCGATCTTGATCTTTCCCTATTTTTGGAACCTCAACATTTTTGTTCTCCATATTTTAATAGGCACAACTAAAAGGCACCTCAGGTAAACAATGGAGATGGATGGATACTAGTATACTTATGGATTGACGAGCGACTGCCGACACAGAGGTAGCTACAGCCGTGGACTACCATACTGCGTCTGCTGCTAATATAGACTGGATGATAATGATATAAAAAATGTATATATATATCACTACTGCAGCCGGACAGGTATATATTATATAATGACGGACCTGCTGGACACTGTCAGCTCAGCACTGCAGACTCCTAAAGTAAGCTACTAGTAGTATCAAGAAGATATAAAAAAAAAAACACCACAGGTAGGTGGTATACAATTATGGATGGACTAGCGACTGCCGACACAGAGGTAGCTACAGCCGTGTACTACTGTACTGCGTCTGCTGCTAATATAGACTGGATGATAATGATATAAAATATATATATATATATATATATCACTACTGCAGCCGGACAGGTATATATTATATAATGACGGACCTGCTGGACACTGTCAGCTCAGCACTGCAGACTCCTAAAGTAAGCTACTAGTAGTATCAAGAAGATAGAAAAAAAAAAACCACAGGTAGTTGGTATACAATTAAGGATGGACTAGCGACTGCCGACACAGAGGTAGCTACAGCCGTGGACTACCGTACTGCGTCTGCTGCTAATATAAACTGGATGATAATGATATAAAAAATATATATATATATATATATCACTACTGCAGCCGGACAGGTATATATTATATAATGACGGACCTGCTGGACACTGTCAGCTCAGCACTGCAGACTCCTAAAGTAAGCTACTAGTAGAATCAAGAAGATAGAAGAAAAAAAATCACCACAGGTAGGTGGTATACAATTATGGATGGACTAGCGACTGCCGACACAGAGGTAGCTACAGCCATGGACTACCGTACTGCGTCTGCTGCTAATATAGACTGGATGATAATGAGATATAAAATATATATATATCACTACTGCAGCCAGACAGGTATATATTATATAATGACGGACCTGCTGGACACTGTCAGCTCAGCACTGCAGACTCCTAATGTAAGCTACTAGTAGTAACAAGAAGATAGAAAAAAAAAAAAACACCACAGGTAGGTGGTATACAATTATGGATGGACTAGCGACTGCCGACACAGAGGTAGCTACAGCCGTGGACTACCGTACTGCGTCTGCTGCTAATATAGACCGGATGATAATGAGATATAAAATATATATATATATCACTACTGCAGCCGGACAGGTATATATTATATAATGACGGACCTGCTGGACACTGTCAGCTCAGCACTGCAGACTCCTAAAGTAAGCTACTAGTATCAAGAAGATAGAAAAAAAAAAAAAAACACCACGGGTAGGTGGTATACAATTATGGATGGACGAGCGACTGCCGACACAGAGGTAGCCACAGCCGTGGACTACCGTACTGCGTCTGCTGCTAATATAGACTGGATGATAATGATATAAAAAATATATATATATCACTACTGCAGCCGGACAGGTATATATTATATAATGACGGACCTGCTGGACACTGTCAGCTCAGCACTGCAGACTCCTAAAGTAAGCTACTAGTAGTATCAAGAAGATAGAAAAAAAAAAACACCACAGGTAGGTGGTATACAATTATGGATGGACTAGCGACTGCCGACACAGAGGTAGCTACAGCCGTGGACTACCGTACTGCGTCTGCTGCTAATATAGACTGGATGATAATGAGATATAAAATATATATATATCACTACTGCAGCCGGACAGGTATATATTATATAATGACGGACCTGCTGGACACTGTCAGCTCAGCACTGCAGACTCCTAAAGTAAGCTACTAGTATCAAGAAGATAGAAAAAAAAAAAAAACACCACGGGTAGGTGGTATACAATTATGGATGGACGAGCGACTGCCGACACAGAGGTAGCTACAGCCGTGGACTACCGTACTGCGTCTGCTGCAGTGCTAATATAGACTGGATGATAATGATATAAAAAAAATATATATATCACTACTGCAGCCGGACAGGTATATATTATATAATGACGGACCTGCTGGACACTGTCAGCAGAATGCGTTTATAGAATAAAAACACCACACGACGAGTGTTTAACTTTTTCAGGCAGACAATCACAATATACTGGTGGTCAGTGGTCACTGGTCAGTCACACTGGCACTGGCAGTGGCACTCTGGCAGCAAAAGTGTGCACTGTTAAAATATGTACTCCTGCTATAACTGCTCCCCAGTCTCCTCCACAATTAAGCTGTGTGAGCAGTGAGCACTCAGCACAGTCAGATATACAGTATTACATAGATGATGCAGCACACTGAGGGCACACTGAGGCTGAGCACAGATATGGTATGTGACTGTGTCACACTGTGTATCGTTTTTTTTCAGGCAGAGAACGGATTAATTAAACTGGTGGTCACTGGTCACACTATCAGCAAGTAGTACTCCGTCCTAATATGCTCCCCAAAATTACGAAATCAAGTGTCTCTACTCTCGACTACTCTCTAGTCTACTCTAAACGGAGAGGACGCCAGCCACGTCCTCTCCCTATCAATCTCAATGCACGTGTGAAAATGGCGGCGACGCGCGGCTCCTTATATAGAATCCGAATCTCGCGATAGAATACGAGCCTCGCGAGAATCCGACAGCGGGATGATGACGTTCGGGCGCGCTCGGGTTAGCCGAGCAAGGCGGGAAGATCCGAGTCTGCCTCGGACCCGTGTAAAAAGCGTGAAGTTCGGGGGGGTTCGTTTTCCGAGAAACCGAACCCGCTCATCACTAAAAAAAATGTTATTTTAAGTGTACAAACAGGCATATCACAAAGTCCCTTTGATTACTGTAAGGAAATAAAGGTAATTTAGAGACCCTTGTACAAACTGGCTTTGCATTACTTAAGCTGCCCACACTCCAGTGTGTACTCAGAAAGAGTTTTCAGCACAGCCGGGCACCTTGTCAGCGATCAGCGTAAGAGGCTACTTCCTCAAAATGTGGAAAAGATTATATACATCAAAATGAAAAAAGGATGCTTTCAAAAATAGAAGTGTTAATAGTTATTTTTTTATCAATAAACAAAATGCAAATAAATGAAAAGAAGAGAGCTCTAAATCACATCAATATTTGGTATGGCCCCCTTTGCATTCAAAACAGCATCAATTCTTCTAGGTCTACTTACGCAGTTTTCGAAGGAACTTGACAGGGAGGTTGTTCCAAACATCTTGGAGAGCTAGCCACAGATCTTTTGTGGATGTAGGCTCGCTCAAATTCTTCTGTCTCTTCATGTAATCCCAGACAGAAGAAAAAGAGGTGCAATGAGGTAGCTGGCCCATCTAGGAGTAACACTGCAGTGGCAGACAGGATGGCACTTAAAAAAAACTAGGCCCCAAACAGCACATCATGCAAACAAGAAAAAGAGGTGCAATGAGGTAGCTGTATGACTAAGCTAAGCGACACAAGTGTGCGGCACAAACAACATGGGACGTGCTGGAATTTGCCCAGATGTAGTACACGCAGAGGTGTAGCTAGGTGCCATGGTGCCCGGCGCAAGGATATGTTTCAGCGCCCCTTCCCCTTTACTGAATTCAGTGCATGTTACATTTGAAAAGAAAAAATATTTAAAAATCCAAAATCGGTAACAGGACCGGTTATAGACCTTGCGGATCTCAGGGCGAAAGTTTCCTTTGGGTGCCCCTCCATATTTAAAAAAGGGCCATGGCTTCATGGGGAAGGGGTGTGGCCAGAGAATAGTACCAATTCACATTACACCACACAGTACTGTCCGTTATTCACCATATAGTATATACACGTTACGCCATACAGGATAACCCTTTATACACGTTATGCCACAGTAGAGCCACTTATACATGTTACTCTGCAGCTTGTAATGCAGAGAGAGGTGCTGCAGCAGCTGGGGCAGAAATAGATGCTGCTGCAGCTGGGACAGAGAGAGGTGCTGCAGCAGCTGGGACAGAGAGAGGGATGTAGCATGACAGATGTAATCCTGACGCACAGCTACAAGCAGACAGTGAGACATATAAAGACGGAGGCAGGGCGCCGGCTGTGTCTCCTATTGTCGCCTCTGGCCTGCCTTGTTCCCTACCTAGTCTCCGAGTTAGTGTGTAACCCTCTGCTTCTCCTCCTTCTGCTCTGTGGCTGCCTGTACAGTGGCATGCGGTATAGCGGATGGAGGGAGGGGGGATTTTAGGCGGCTGCACGCCCTCTAACTTTTCCAGTGCTCGTAGCTTGAGCTCCACAGGAGCCACCCTCGCTACACCCCTGAGTACACGCACCATATTGATGGCACAGGAGAGTGTACCCCTAAATCACACACACAAACACACACACACACACACACACACACACACACACACACACACACACACACACACACACACACAGCAAAGTCTGTAAATTGAATTTGGATAATAAAAACCCTTTTATTTGGACCTATTATAATAATATGCAGCACAGGCGAGTGTACCCCTACACCACACAGGGCAAACCCTGTATAAATTATTTGGATAATAATATAAGTAATGTATATAACGCTTTTATTTGGAGTTAATAATATACAGCACATGAAACCACCACTGGACTTATGGCAGCACAAGACACCACCACTGGACTGGACTTATACGACAGTACTCCTGTACTTATACGACAGTACTCCTGGAGTTGTACGGCAGTGTCAAACAGGATGGCACTTTAAAAAACTAGTCCCCGAACAGCACATGATGCAAAGAAGAAAAAGAGGGGCAAGATGGAATTGTCCTTGGGCCCTACCACCCACCCTTATGTTGTATAAACAGGACATGCACACTTTAACAAACCCATCATTTCAGCGACAGGGTCTGCCACACGACTGTGGCTGAAATGACTGGTTGGTTTGGGCCCCCACCAAAAAAGAAGCAATTAATCTCTCCTTGCACGAACTGGCTCTACAGAGGCAAGATGTCAACCTCATCTACATCCTCCGATTCCTCAATCCTTTCAGTGTGTATATCCTCCTCCTCACAGAGTATTAATTCGTCCCCACTGGAATCCACCATCACAGGTCCCTGTGTACTTTCTGGAAGCAATAGCTGGTAAAGGTCTTCCCGGAGGAATTTCTAATTCATTTTGATGAACATCATTTTCTCCACATTTTGTGGAAGTAACCTCCTACGCCGATCGCTGACAAGGTTATCGGCTGCACTCCTTCTGAGTACACACTGGACAGGGGGAAACTTAGGTAAAATAATGCCAGTTTGTGCAATGACATCCAAATTGCCTCTTTTTCCTGCCAGTATACATACGGACTGTCTGACATGCCTACTTGGATGCTGTCGCTCATATAATCATCCACCATTCTTTCAATGGTGACAGAATCATAGGCAGTGACAGTAGACATGTCAGGAATCGTTGGCAGATCCTTCAGTCTAGACCAGATGTCAGCACTCGTTCCTGACTGCCCTGCATCACCAGCAGCGGGTGGGCAAGGAAATCTTATCCTTTTCCTCACAACCCAGTTGCAGGAGAAAATGAAGGAGGAGCTGTTGATGGGTCACGTTCTGCTTGAGTTGACAATTTTCTCACCAGCAGGTCTTTGAACCTCTGCAGACTTGTGTCTGCCGAAAAGAGAGATACAATGTGACTTTAAACCTAGGATAGAGCCTGGTGGCCAAAATGTAGTGCTCTGATTTCAACAGATTGACCACTTTTGAATCCTGGCAAAGCGAATGAAGGGCTCCATCCACAAGTCCCACCTACTTTGCGGAATCGCTCCATCTTAGATCCTCCTTCAATTCTCCAGCTGCTTCTGCAAAAGCCTGATGAGGGGTATGACCTGACTCAAGCTAGAAGTGTCTGAACTGACTTCACGTGTGGCAAGTTCGAAGGGTTGGAGAACCTTGCACAAGATGGAAATCATTCTCCACTGCGCTTGAGTCAGGTGCATTCCCCCTCCTTTGCCTATATCATAGGTGGATGTATAGGCTTGAATGGCCTTTTGCTGCTCCTCCATCCTCTGATGCATATAGAGTGTTGAATTCCACCTCGTTACCACCTCTTGCATTGCTGGTTCAGGAGTGTTTGCTGGCGCTCCAGTCTTTAGCACATGGTGGCTGAATGTCGAAAGTGGCCCGCAATTTTTTGGGGCCACCGACAGCATCTCCTGCACGCCCCTATCATTTTAAAAAAAATGCACCACCAAATTAATTGTATGTGTAAAACACGGGACGTGCTGGAATTTGCCCAGATGTGATGCACGCACAATATTGGTGGTGATGTCCGATATAACAAATACCCAGGAGAGTTTAATTGGGGTAAGCCATTGTACAATGATGTTCCTCAGTTTCCATAAGAGTTTGTCAGCTGTGTGCCTCTTACAGAAAGCGGTGATACATAGCGCAGCCTGCCTAGGAATGAGTTGGCGTTTGCGAGATGCTGCTACTGGTGCCGCTGCTGTTATTGCTGCGGGAGGCAATACATCTACCCAGTGGGCTGTCACAGTCATATAGTCCTTAGTCTGCCCTGTTTCACTTGTCCACATCTCGGTGGTTAGGTGGACAGTGGGTACAACTGCATTTTTTAGGACACCGAGGACACTTTATCTGACGTCTCTGTACATTCTCGGTATCGCCTGCCTAGTAAAGTGGAATCTATATGGGAATTGGTACCGGGGACACACTGCCTCCATCAATTCTCTAAGTCCCACTGAACTAATGGCGGATACCAGATGCACGTCTAACACCAACATAGCTGTCAAGGCCTCAGTTATCCACTTTGCAACAGGATGACTGCTGTCATATTTCCTCTTTCTCGCAAAGGTCTGTTGAACAATCAATTGCTTACTTGAAATAGTACAAGTGGTCTTCCGACTTCCCCTCTGAGATGACGATCGACTCCCAGCAGCAACAACAGCAACAGCAGCAACAGCAGGCGTACCACTCAAGGATCCTCCGGAGGAATCCCGGTTAGGAGAGGACTCCTCAGTCTTGCCAGTGACATGGCCTGCAGGACTACTGACGTTCCTGACTGAGGAGGAAGTTGACATTGAGGGAGTTGGTGGTTTAGCTTGCGGGAGCTTCGGTACAAGAGGAAGAAGGTGTCAGTGGACTGCTTATGCTCTTACCCAAAATTTCAGAACTTGACAATGACTTCTGATGAATGCGCAGCAGGTGACATATAAGGGAGGATGTTCCTAGGTGGTTAACCCCTACTTATTAAGGATTTACAGAGGCAACACATGGCTTGACACCTGTTGTCCGGATTGTGGAGAAATAATTCCACACCGAAGAGGTGGCTTTTGTGGTATTTTGCCCAGGCATCACAATTGGCCTATTCATCCCACGGACAACAACTGTCTCCCCGGTGCCTCATTTAAACAAACCACTTCACCTTCAGAATCCTCATCGTCAACTTCCTCCTCAGCGCCAGCAAAACCGATATCCTCATCCTGGTGTACTTCAACAGTGACATCTTCAATTTGAATATCAGAAACTGGGCTGTGGGTGCTACTTCCAGCAATTGCAGAAGGCGTGCAAATGGTGAAAGGAGCCACCTCTTTCCGTCCAGTGTTGGGAAGGTCAGGCATAGTAACCGCCGACACACTAAGACTCTCCTTGGGGATTTGTGATACCATCTTAGAACGCACAGTTCTTTGCTATGCTTTTGCCAGCTTAACTCTTATCATTTTTCTAGCTGGAGGATGAGTGCTTCCATCATCATGTAAAGCTGAACCACTAGTCATGAACATAAGCCAGGGCCTTAGCCATTCCTTGCCACTCCATGTCATATATGGCATATTGGCAAGTTTACGTTTCTCTTCAGACCATTTTTTTGAGTCTTTTACTGAACTTCGGCTTTTTGGATTTTACATTCCCTTTACTATCACATTGGGCATCGGCCTTGGCAGACGATGTTGATGGCATTTCATCATCTATGTCATGACTAGTCCCACGTGCAAATTTTCTGTTCCAAGTTTGCCGAGGGGATGATGTGAGTTACAGAACACAGATCAATAATATCCTTGTGTCTCAGATGTATTTCCTCACAGTGGGAATAGATGTCACCTTCAATTGACCCAAAAACAAATAGACATGGTGAGAGGAATCGTTTTGACATAAATAGAAAAAGGGATCATGTTTCTCCTTTTTTAGATCAGGATTTGAGGATGGGGAGGAGGTGGTAAAGGAGATGAAAAGGCAAAAGAAGACTAGGAGGGGTAAGAGAGGATCAGGGAAGAAAAATAGGAGGATTAAAAGAGTTAATCCACCTCAAAACCCCATTATGACCAATTCCACTACTAAGATTTTTAATTTAAGTAAAAGGCTTTTGAGTAAAGACGAGGAAAGTGTTTTGAGAAAAGGCCTAAAATTTTCACCCACGAGACGGGTTGATCCCTTTGAGTGTTTTGTTGATATTAACAAGTATATCCGCAAGCTCACAGTTAAAAGGTTCTTTTTGAATAAGGAAGGGAAGGAATGCGAATATGAGGAAGGAGGAGTTACCTCTAAATTTAAACCGAAATCAACCTTTTACCCGGCCCATCAGAAAGAATGCTTTATTGAGTGTTTTGGTAAATTAGTAAATAACGAAGTACAGGAACTTATGAAAAAGAAAAATAAGTTCAAGTGCAATTTGACTAAAAATGAATATTTAGCACTCAAGTTGTTAAGAGATGATGAGAGTTTAATAATCAAACCAGCCGATAAAGGGGGTGTGGCTGTCCTTATGGACAAAGACAGCTATATTGAGGAAATTAGGAAACTACTAGAGAATGGCACTACATATCACAAGCTAAAGACAGATCCAACGGCTAGGATAGTGAAAGAACTTAAAGGTTTGACGGATGTGGCCATACAAAGTGGGGTTTTGACAAAGCCCAAAGGTGATTTCACAAATATCAAATTTCCAACTGTACCAACCTTCTATACTTTACCCAAGATCCATAAGGATCCTTTGAATCCTCCGGGGCGACCCATAGTTGCCGGCACAAATAGTATTTCCTCGAACCTTTCGGCAGTGGTCGACTCATATTTACAACCCCTAGTGAGATTAACAAACTCTTATCTTAAGGATACGAGCGATGTCCTACGAGTGTTAGAGGATATACAATGGAGTGAGAACTATACTCTAGTCAACGCAGATGTATCTACGCTTTACACAATAATAGAGATGGATAGGGGTTTGGAGGCAGTGACATATTTCTTGGATAAGTCTAAACTTTCAGGGGCCACAAAATCGTTTGTTTTAAAAAGTTTCAAGTTTATTTTAATGAACAATTATTTTTATTTTGGAGGATCATATTACATTCAGATGGTTGGTACCGCCATGGGCACCAGATTTGCCCCCAGTTATGACAACTTATTTATGGCATATTGGGAAACAACTATGGTCTGGCATGATGACCAACTGGGGGCGGGTCTGGTGTCCTGGCGACGTTTCATAGATGATATTTTATTCATCTGGAATGGAACGGATGAGAATCTTGACAAATATTGTCAGAGTTTAAACACCAATGAATATAACATTAATCTTACCTTCTCCATTAGCAAAACAGTCATTACTTTTTTAGATCTGTGTATCTATGTTAGGAATGATACTCCCTTTACAAAACTATATAGAAAGGACACAGATTCCAGCTATATAGAGAAGAGTAGTCTTCACCACAAAAATTGGCTTGATGGCATACCCTATGGCCAGTTTTTAAGGGCTAAACGCAACTGTATGGAAGAAACAGTGTGCGAACAACAGATTGTTGAGATGAGTGAGAGATTCCTTGAAAAGGGTTATAAGAGTGACGATCTATGTTCTAAAGAACGTGTTGAATTGATAGATAGGAAGTTCCTGTTAGATGGAAATAAGAAAGATCAGCAGATACATAGACAATTCCAATCGTGGAACTTTATAAGTGACTTTAGTATTCAACACAAAGAAATTGAGTCCATTTTTAGAAAGCACTGGAAAATCTTAAAAGAGGACCCTGTTTTAGGAAAAGAAATTCCTGATAGACCTGTGTTCACTTATCGTAGGGCCAAAAACATCAAGGATAAGTTGATACACAGTGTGATTAATGATACCAAATGCACAAGTACGAGGAGTCATGGGTTCCACAGATGTGGACTGTGTACCATGTGCCATCTGGTGAAGGGCCCAAGCAAACAAAAAGAGTTTGAAGTTAAGGGGGAAAAATTTTGTATTTGCAATTTTATTACGTGTAATACTAAAAATGTAATTTATGTTTTATCCTGCACTTGTGATCTTTTTTATGTCGGCAAGACTAGCAGGAATTTAAAGACTCGTCTTGCCGAACATACGTACAAAATAAGAAAGGGGTTGGAGACACATACGGTCTCCATGCATTTTAAGAAAGTACATCAAAGTAACCCTAAACATCTTAAATCATTTATTGGGATTCAAGCTATCATTCCTAGTTGGAGAAATCGTGATTTGGAAATTAACCTGGCAAGATCAGAGATGAAATGGATTTTTAAATTAAATTCATTAATTCCGAATGGTCTTAACTCTGAGTTTGAGCTTAAGTGGTTTTTATGAGATTTTTTTTTTTAATTTAAAAATTGCTATTGTCTTAATATGTGTTTATGTTTTTTGTATTTTCGGTTATATCTATATGGACTTTATGACCTTTGTATAAGGACTTGGATTTCCTCTATATACTGCACTTTTCATTCACATTGACTGATGGACACCTTATACAACTGTCTACGTGAGAATTGAAGCACTTTGACATCCGAGAGTACTATTTCCGGATATTTGGAGCGCACCATGAAGCGCAAGAAGCTTATTTCCGGCGGGAGAACAAGTGGAACGCATTGTGGAACGCACGATGTGTACTTCCGGTTCCGGATTGAATCCCGCGAGCATCATTTCCGCTGTTTGAATTAGCGGGAATCAGCGTGGCGGGACTTGAGGCCACACCTGGCGCTGTTTGTGTGATTAGGGAGGGTATTTAGGAGGAGTACTTTCAGTCAGCCACCATGCCTCTGATGAAGGACTAAGGTCCGAAAAGCTTTAGGCGTGGTGACTGATTCATTTGGGGACAATTCCTGGCCGACGCAGCTTCCTGTTACCGGTGGTTCAGTGTGTCCGGAGCTCTGATCTGCCTCTTCCTATGAGATCTGGGAGGGTAACTGCATGGATGCCTGGTCATATGTCCTAACCCACAATAGTGGTTACATGCCCTTTTATTTCTGTTGTTTGTGAGTGTACATCATTAAATCACCTATTTTATTCAAATGTCTGGCTGTACTTGCACCATGTCTATTTGTTTTTGGGTCAATTGAAGGTGACATCTATTCCCACTGTGAGGAAATACATCTGAGACACAAGATATTATTGATCTGTGTTCTGTCACTCACATCATCCCCTCGGCAAACTTGGAACAGAAAATTTGCACGTGGGACTTATCTTTAATGTAAGATTGTTTATTTGTTTGTAAACATCTGTTAACAGCGCTATTGGTGAACCTTAATTGTTTTTTTTCTGTCTGACCATATTGGGACTAGTGAAGAGTCTCTCATAGGTTTACTAAAGCTGCAAATTAACTGTTGGCGCTGTGTGCAATTAACATTTCTATAGAGTATGTCATGACTAGTGGCAGCAGCTTCAGCACTAGGAGGAAGTGTTTCTTGATCTTTCCCTATTTTATCCTCCAAATTTTTGTTCTCCATTATTTTTCTGGAGTTATATAACACAATATGAGGCACAGGACAGCGTATCCCTACACCACACAGGGAAAACCCTGTAAAAATTATTAGGATTAAATATTAATAACCCCTTTAAATAGTTTAAATAATATACAGCATAGGACAGTACCACTGGATTTATCCGGCAGTACCACTGGAATTATCTGGCAGTATCACTGGAATTATATGGCAGTACCACTGGACTTATATGGCAGTACCACTAGACTGGATTTATGCGGCAGTATCACTGGACTTATACGCCAGTACCACTGGAATTATACTGCCGTATCACTGGAATTATACGGCAGTACCACTGGATTTATACGGCAGTACCGCAGGACAACACAGCACCACTGCAATGGACTGGACTTTTACAGCAGCACTGGACATATGGAAGCAGAGGCATACCCTCCAACATTTTACATATAAAAATTGGTCCAAATTTGAAAAGGGGGCATGACCACGGGTAAAGGGGGCATGGTCACGCCCATTTTCCTATACTTTCAATGTAAGTTTAGAGAGCCAAAAATCGGTACAGACCATAAAAAAGGTACTGTACCTGGCAAAAAGATACAGTTGAAGGGTATGCAGAGGACACCACCACTGTGACTGGACTTATGCAGCACAAGACACCACCACTGGACTGATGCAGCACAACACAGCACCACTGGACTGGACTTATACAGCAGCACTGGACATATGGCAGCAGAGGACACCACCACTGTGACTGGACAGATGCAGCACAAGACACTACCACTGTACTGATGCAGGGCAACACAGCACCACTGCACTTGACTTATACAGCTACACTGGACATATGGCAGCAGAGAACACCACCACTGTGACTGGACTGATGCAGCATAAGACACTACACTGGACTGAGCAGCATAAGACAGCACTGGAATCGCCACCCCACTTTCCCGCATGCACAGTTCCAACCCCGTTCACTGCATTTGAGGAGTAACTCCCAGCCAGCGCAGCTCCTGTGGCTAGCCGGGAGAACCTCTTCGCTGCCCCGGTCGCAGCAGCTGCATGTGATGTCACGCAGCCGCTGTGGCCCACCCCCCCACAACGGTCCGGCTACGCCGCTGTGCGCTGCTTTTGCATTTCTGCAGGGGGGGGGAGCGGCACTGACATGTGGGGTGGACTAGCCCTGTGCTGGGTGTCCCCCCGCATGCCTGAGTACATGATCATAGCTGTGCTAAATTTAGCACAGCTACGATCAACTCGGAATGACCCCCTATACGCCCTGAGTGAGCAGCAACATGTCGAAGTTCTGACTTGCCAATTGAAAGGGCCGGCTCTTAGGGAAGTCACGTCATGGCCACAGGAAGAAAGGAAAAATGTGGACCAAGTCCTGAAGAGGTTAGCTACCACCTTTGATACACGGATAGTCCCTGACTAAAGAGGAGGTTCTACGAATGCAATTAACGACCGGGAGAGTCCCTCCGAGACTTTGCATTGAGCTAACAGTAAGCACTGGAAGCAATAACGGCCGTCGATGCAGAACAATTCTGGAATAATGGGAAGGCCCTGGTGACACAGTTTTTTGAAGGATCAGCCGGTGAATGGATCCAATCACAGTTTACGAATGCTGAGACTGCAGATGAAAGACAGCATATTCTTGGATTTCAAAGAAGCAATAATCAGGGTGATAAGCACCACCAACGAATGTAACCCACAGTTCCCAGAACTACCGGAGTCCGGTGAATATGCACGCCCACAAGGAACCATGCGCTCCAGTCCAGGAAAGGAGACAAAGAGCAAAGACACTGCGTCACAAGGTGCCCAGTCCTCATCTGTAGACCCAGTTGAAGCTTTGAGAAGGCAACTGGAGGATTTAACGACAGGGATGGCTGAGATGCATCAAGAAATGTGCAACATGGCGAGCCAACGGTCCGCTAGTCCTATTCAGCGTAGATGGAGGACAGAGCAAAGGTGACCATCTGATGCATGGCAAAATGTGCCCAGAAGGAATGGGAGGAGCCCACCGGACCAGTTTGATGGCCAAGGGCGACCAATCTGCAGACGATGCCAGAGAGCGGGCCACATGGAAAGAAATTGCAGCCACTCAGAGGTTTTAAATGCCAACTCCCCAAGGCCATGGGTCAACCCTCGGGGGGGGGGGGAGCAAGAAGAGTAGACCCTGACCCTGAACGCTGGGGGCCTCAGTACATTGGACAGTGCCCGAAAATTCCGGTCACCATCGATGGTGTTGAGACACAGGCAATGCTGGATACTGGTTCACAGATCACTACCATACAGCTTGCAACCTTTCAGCAGCATTTGGGGAATGGACAGTTATTGTTGCCTCCACCCTCCTGGCTTCGGCTTATCACTAGCAACAGCCTCGATATCTCTTGCATTGGCTACTGGGAAGTGGATATGAAGATTGGAGAAACGCTTCTACCGCGGCAAGGCTGCCTGGTGACCGAGGCATGTAATAAGGATACACCACCTATTATTCTAGGAATGACTGTTCTGCAGAAGTGCCCAGGAGAACTTGTGTCCGCGTTGCAAGGAAAATTGTTGAAAACAGCATCGTGGGGTCAGCACGCCCTAAGAAGGACTATTAAAGTGCTGCAGGGACATCAAAGGTTTATGTGTACCAGTGAAATCGGGAAACTACCACTCACAGACAGCAAACCCGTCAAGCTACTGTACGACCACACTCAGAGACTATCTTGTGGGGCAAGACCCGTTGCGGGCCGAATGGAAGAGGTTATGGTTCTTGCTAATGTACTGAGTTATTACTGTAATATTTGAAAAGTCATTCATATTATTTGATATGCTGATTGATGGTGACTATTTCTACTGAAAGTGATTAATATTTACATGACAAGTTTTCAGATTGCATTCATCGTATTCTATGCTCTATTATTGCATTTATGTTATTTAAATAAAACGCTTCATAGAGGTCTTAAACACCATATTCCAGACTGGGTTTGTGCTTCTCATCTATATCTCCGAAACCACCAGCGAATCTGTAGTGGAGACTGTAACCTGACGACTTGGCTGAAGAACTGAGAGAACAAGATCAGGTCAGTGAATTACCTCCACACCTTTCACTGCACACAGCAGGATATCACATGTGTGGTGCACACTGGCCCCTGGGTCCAGAGGGGTCCCACACCGCACACACTGCACCCATTTCGTCTATATGTACCTTTCTGGTTTCCATCGGCGTCTCCGCGTGTGGGCCCCCTACTCCTACGTAGCCAGCGCAGTTAGTGCTCTGAGCACTAGAGAGACGCTGGCACTGTGCCAGAGTCTAAAGCGCTTGTACAGATCTCCGGAAAAATGGCCACCGCTCCATTTTCCCGGACACCTGCACAAGCGCTGTTGTCTCTGGCACTGTGCAAGAGTCTCTCTAGTGATCAGAGCACTAACTGCGCTGCCTGCTACGGAGGAGGAGTGGGCCCACACGCGGAGACTGCACACGGGTCCCCTCCTCCGTAGATACGGCCCTGTTTCTATATGTATAATTAATTATATGTATATTGGGGGTCATTCCGAGTTGATCGCTAGCTGCCGTTGTTCGCTGCGTGGTGATCAGTGAAAAAAAACGGCTAATCTGCGCATGCGTATGCACTGCAATGCGCACACGCGTCGTACGGGTACAAAGTCCTTTGTGGTTTTGCACTGGTTCTGTTCTAGCGGCGATTTCAAATGCACAGCCGATCGCAAGGAGATTGACAGAAAGAGGGCGTTTCTGGGTGTCATCTGACCGTTTTCTGGGAGTGTTTCAAAAAACGCAGGCGTGGCCGGGCATTTGCTAGGCGGGTATTTGACGTCATTACCGTGTCACTCATCGCAGCAATCATCACACAGGATAAGTAACTACAGGGCTGGTCTTGTTTTGCACAAAATGTGTTTGCAGGCGCTCTGCTGCACAGGCATTCGTACTCCTGCAAAGCAAATATACACTCCCCCGTGGGCGGTGACTATGCGTTTGTATGGCTGCTAAAAACTGCTAGCGAGCGATCAACTCGGAATGACCTCCCTTGTTGTATATTGTATCTGTATGTATATTGTTATTGTTGTACAGATGGAGCTGTGCTTATCTGATGCGCTCCATCGCATACAAGCGCTCCCAGCGTGATTAGGTGATCCGTCCACCTAGTCACGCCGGGAGCACACAGACGCTCTTATTCTAGTGAATGTGGCACATGCGTGTCATGGACACGTGCGTGCCCTGGACGTGGCGATAGCGTGGCTCCATCTGTATCTGTATGTATAGTGTTAGTCCCTGTCAGGCTAGATTGTAAGCTCCTTGGAGCAGGGCCCTCTTCCCTCTTGTTCTCAGAGCCCTCTTCTCTTGCACTTAGATTGCAGCTCTTTCCTACTCAGCGAGCGTCTATACCCGCATAGCCTCCCGCTTGTAACAGTTCATCTCTTCCAGCGGCTGCCCGCCCCTAGCAGTACACAGATCAATCCTTTGCTTCCTGACATCTCAGCTGCATTGTGTACTGAGAATTGTGGTGCTAATTGTTACCTGTGCTCTGCTTTAGTTTTTCTGTTACTGTAATGTTAAGTTCTGTGTACCCTGTATTGTTCTAATGCCTGCTGTATGTATGGCGCTGCGAAACACTTGTGGTGCCCTATAAATAAAATGTCATAATAAATAATAATATGGCACTGCAGACACCTTGAATAAAGGAACAATAATTTTTTTTTGGGGGTGTCCCAGGACAGGCGCCAAGCAGCTACCGGTATAACAGATATCAAGAGGTGTCACCACACCTCAAACACAACTCTCAAAACCACAAATTTGAAATCTGTATTTACACCAACAGCGCTTTTTATAAAACCAATTATATTGTAAGTATCACCATTACATCCCTTATTGGCAGTTTCCTGTAGTGGATCCTTCAGTGGATATTGACTGATGTAGTTTCTCCAGGATATAGCAACATGTGGGGAGATATAAGAACAAGAAACCAATGTGTAGTATGTTCCTTCTCTATGTCAATTAAATCTTTTACACAAAGACTAGTAGTGGTTCTGTGCGTACCCCACTCACACTATAATCAGATATATTTAAGCTCATCAAGGTTTCTTTTCCAGTACCAAGGCCTGATTCACTTGAACTGCGCCTGGTACAATGGATGTAATCAATGGTATACTGATGGAGCGTACCCCAAAACTCACACTCGCGAGAAGGGTGGTAAACACATCAAGGTATCTTTTATAGACTTGAGAATGTCTAGGTGGGGCGTACCGAAAAACTCACACTCATAGGGGCGATAATACACACATCAAGGTATCTTTAAGGTGACAGGAGAGATCTAGGGATCCACTTATGCGTACCCAAAACTCACAGTTCTTAAAGTCTTCGTACTCCCATCAAGGTATCTTTAAAGTTCAGCTCCCCTGTCCAAAATTCTTAGTGGTGACGTTCTTGCCTCCCCAAATAAAGGAACTCAATCTCCTCAGATTTTATATAGGGGGGTACAGAAATTTATTGGCAGTCACGAATACAGACGGATTGTCTTAAAACCATAAAGACACACAATATACAAAAATAGAACAGTTCCTAGGCAGAACCGGCAAGGAAAAAACTAAAGGGGTTCCCCAGAAAAACGGGATAGCCCTTTTAAATATAAAATCAAGAATAAAAAATCCAATAAAATAAAAATCCGGAAAGAATTGTCACTACTCACACTCCTGCTTGTCAACGCGTTTCGGCCCTAGCCTGGGCCTTTATCGAGACATGGTGGAGTGTGGTTGTGACTCGATATTTAAAGGGCAGCTGTCCAATCAAAAAATAGCTCTATCTAAAAAATTCGAAAATTGTGGTTATAAGAGTATAAATGTGACGAAAGCAATGGAAGATGTCAATGTATTAGAACGAAAAGCGCTGTTAAACAAAAATAATCCGAAAAGACAGAATGATAAAAAATTCGAATGGGCATTTATAACAGACTACACTGTGCAATATAAATCCATCGAAAAGATTCTCTATAAACATTGGAATCTTGTAAAAAATGACCCAGTCATTGGTCCTTTAGTTCCATGCAAACCAGTACATATTTATCGCAGGGCTCCCAATCTAAAGTCAAAATTCTTGATTTTATATTTAAAAGGGCTATCCCGTTTTTCTGGGGAACCCCTTTAGTTTTTTCCTTGCCGGTTCTGCCTAGGAACTGTTCTATTTTTGTATATTGTGTGTCTTTATGGTTTTAAGACAATCCGTCTGTATTCGTGACTGCCAATAAATTTCTGTACCCCCCTATATAAAATCTGAGGAGATTGAGTTCCTTTATTTGGGGAGGCAAGAACGTCACCACTAAGAATTTTGGACAGGGGAGCTGAACTTTAAAGATACCTTGATGGGAGTACGAAGACTTTAAGAACTGTGAGTTTTGGGTACGCATAAGTGGATCCCTAGATCTCTCCTGTCACCTTAAAGATACCTTGATGTGTGTATTATCGCCCCTATGAGTGTGAGTTTTTCGGTACGCCCCACCTAGACATTCTCAAGTCTATAAAAGATACCTTGATGTGTTTACCACCCTTCTCGCGAGTGTGAGTTTTGGGGTACGCTCCATCAGTATACCATTGATTACATCCATTGTACCAGGCGCAGTTCAAGTGAATCAGGCCTTGGTACTGGAAAAGAAACCTTGATGAGCTTAAATATATCTGATTATAGTGTGAGTGGGGTACGCACAGAACCACTACTAGTCTTTGTGTAAAAGATTTAATTGACATAGAGAAGGAACATACTACACATTGGTTTCTTGTTCTTATATCTCCCCACATGTTGCTATATCCTGGAGAAACTACATCAGTCAATATCCACTGAAGGATCCACTACAGGAAACTGCCAATAAGGGATGTAATGGTGATACTTACAATATAATTGGTTTTATAAAAAGCGCTGTTGGTGTAAATACAGATTTCAAATTTGTGGTTTTGAGACCTTGAATAAAGGACACAAATACTAATAATGGGATATAATGAACACACCTGTCTCAGCGCTGGAAATGTACTAACTCGTCCACATAAAACTCAATTCAATCAATTTTGTGGTATATAACAGTGCCGTATCTAGACATTTAAGCGCTGTGTGCAAGGAACCGCATCGGCGCCCCCCGCATATACAGGGCAGGGCCAGTGCACGCCTTAGGTGCGTGTCAAAAATATAGGGGTGTGGGTTTATGGGGAAGGGGTATGGCCACATAGATCTGTTTTACACCTCCCATATGTAAAAAAGAGACAGTGCGCACTGTAGTCACATTACACTGCACAGTAGCGTCCGTTAGTCCCAGTACCGCAAGTAGCACCCATCAGTCACATTACATCACACAGTAGTGCCCGTTAGTCCCAGTAGCGCCCATTACGCCACACAGTAGAGCATGATAGTCACATTACACCACACAGTAGCGCTCGTTAATCACATTACACTGCACAGTAGCGCCCGGTAGTCACATTACGCCGCACAGTAGTGCCCGATAGTCACATTACACCACACAGTAGTGTCTATCAGTCACATTACGCCGCACAGTAGCGCCCGTTAGTCACATTACGCTGCACAGTAGCATCCATCAGTCACATTACGCAGCACAGTAGCACCCATCAGTCACATTACGCCACACAGTAGCATCTGTCAGTTACATTACGCCACACAGTAGCACCCGATGGTTACATTACACCACACAGTAGCACCCACATATACACAGAATATTTAGAAACAATAAGTATTAAGTATTCAATCTCAGTGGATATTGGATTAAGGTATGTGCAGGTTGTTGGTTTTTTTTTTTACAAAATCTCTACACACAGTAAGTTATCTAAACTAACCACAAGGCTAGTCAAATTATTCACAATGGTACTATATATGCACATACGCAGTATTTGCATTTGACTCTGGACGAGGGGAGGGAGGGATGTTGGAAGAGACTTCACTCGTGCACGTAGTTAGTTGACGCCTCAGAGCAGCAGCCATCACTCTCCTCTCCAGGACCCGGAAGTCACAGTGCAGGGAGAGCAAGAGGAGGGGGGCGGAACATAGCACACGGGGTAAAGAGAGACTCATACACAGCTCAGCGCTGCCTGCTGTGCTTGTGATGTATATTAGCAGCGCTGCTTCTGGCAGGGAAGAAGCCGAGCGCAGCGCTACTAATATACACTACACTACAGCGGGCAGCACTGCAGCTTAGGCGGCCAACCAGTGTGGATGCGGATTGTACGCCCACAGAGTAAATGCGCTGTGTGCTAAGCACCAGCCGCCCACACCTAGTTACGGCCCTGGTATATACAGTAGAAAGAATGGAGTATACCTAAAATAAAACATAACTCCATCCTCTCATTCTCCAATAATCCTACACCACCTGCCTTTCCCCCCATATTGATTGAAACCATTATGTATAAGCCCATTGGGTCAGATGTAATTGAGTTCGCCAGAGTAACGGGTGGCCGGCTGAACTCTGGCATTTTTTTAAAGGGCCAGTCACTTATAAGGCATAGTTTTGCCTTGTACAGTAAATTATTGCCCCTTTAAAAAAAAGTCAGAGTTCAGTCAGCAACCCGCATGTCCAGCGAACTTTGACTCCATTATATCCGGCCCTATGTGTTATGCCTATGAACTGGGAAGCTGGAGAGTTTTCTCCACTCTTCAAGCACAGTTTGTTCTTCTATTCTGAAAATTCAACTCCCCATTCACACAACCAGTTGGAAACAGGGGGGCAAGGGGGCAGCGTGCCCCCCCCCCAAACATGAAAGAGGTGCAGGCGCCGGGGAGGGGGAGCGCTTACCTCTGGATCCCCGCTGAGACTCCTACTGTACTTTAAGTCTGCCGCCGGTGCCGCAGCGTGCTGCCCCCTATCCTGTTCTTCACCACTGATACATTACTGGGTGGGAGGCGGGGATGTCTCAGCAGGCCCAGCATGTCCACTCCTCCTCCCAGTAATGCATCCCTGAAGTGAAGACCAGGACAGGACATGTGGCAGCACAATGCAGCGCCGGCGGCAGCCTTTTTACAGTAGGAGTTTCCGTGGGGACCCAGAGGTAAGCGTTCCTCGCACAAGGGAGGTGGGGGTGAATGGGGAGATGAGGGGGTGGGGGAATGGGGGTGGAGCACCAAAATGTATATTTTACTATGCCCCCCAACCACAAAACATTCCTGCACACAACTCCCCACTCAGGATGTCCGGCCAATTCACACTGCTGGGGCCTGTGAAGCTGCGTCACTGGCTTAAGCAAGCCCAGAAAACGGGGAGGAGCCAACTATCGCAGCCCAAGATCTGCACACGTGCAGTGTCTCTTTCCTAAACTTATCTTACCACTTTCTTCCATTTTCACTGTTTGCTTCTAATTATGTTATTTTACAGCTTCAAGATGTGCCCATAAAAGAAGATTGACATGTTCTATTTATGTGTATTATTTTGATTTTGTTTTTCTTTTATTCACATTTTGGAGGGGGAAACAGTTTAATTTCTAGCTATTGAGCTCTTTTTAATACTTCAACAACTAAGTATGAAATTACCAAACACAACATCAACATGAGTAAGGATATGCCATTCCAAATTAAAGAATATAAAGTAACAGCAGACAAATATAAACATATAATTAAGAAAAGTATCAAAGAAATACATGGAACGTTATGTGCACCATTTAATTATATGTGACCTTAACTCCCACATTATATTCCATAGCATCCATGTGCTCTAGCAATTACTATTGGAAATATGGAAAATATGTTATATTTGTGGGAGGACAGTTCTTCATTTCAGAACGAGTTTTCATGATTCTGACTACTAACATAATTACTACTTAAACATCTTGTCAACGTTACAATACAGTGGGAGAAAAACAGATTACTGTAAATGCAAGGCTTACATTATGTTTTAGGTACATATTCTCCAAACTGTACTCCACAAAATATGTTAAAGGACAATGGGCCTAATTCAAACCTGTTCGCTCACTAGGTTTTTTTTTGCAGTCCTGCGTTCGCATAGTCGTCGCCCATAGGGGAGTGTATTTTCACTTTGCAAGTGTGCGAACGCATGTGTAGCAGAGCTGTACAAACAGATTTTGTTCAGTCTCTGCGCAGCCCAGGACTTACTCAGCCACTGGATCACATCAGCCTGTCCGGGACAGGAATTGACGTCAGGAACCTTCCATGCAAATGCTTGAACACGCCTGCGTTTTTCCAAACACTCCCAAAAAATGGTCAGTTGACACCTACAAACGCCTTCTACCTGTCAATCTCCTTGCGAACGCCCGTGCAAATGGATCCTTCGCACAAACCCACCGCTGAGCGGCGATCCGCTTTGTACCCGTGCAATGCACCTGCGCATTGCGGTGCATACGCATGCGTAGTTTAGACATGATCGCTCGCTGTACGAAAACGCAGCCTAGCGATCAGGTCTGAATTAGGCCGAATATATTATCGCTGACATCCAGCAAGTGCCACAATTCATCCTCTTTATTCTACTTCCATTGAAATCTCTGGATGTCATTTACAATGGGCCAGTACAGTACTAACATTTTTGGACCTGCTTATTCCGAATGTGCATATATTGTTTGTGTGTACGGGATGCGGTCAGAATACCGACAGCTGGATCCCGACAGCCAAAATCCTGATGGATCCCGGAGGTAAGTACAGGGGTTGGGGCAGGGCTGGATTAAGGTCTGTGGGAGCCCTGGACAACAAACTTGTGGGGGCCCCTATCAATTAAAGTGATATAATAATAATGTTATAAAAATAAAGTATATATACATGTATATATAATATATACTATGTAGTATACAAACACAGCACTGTGTCTGGCTGCTGTGTCCTGGAGCCAGAAACAGTGCTGTGTTTGTATACTACAGTATATAGTATATATATAATATGAATTACGTGGAATTGAGAAATAACACTCAGGTGCAGCCCAGGCACCTCAATGCTGCAGCGGTGGGGTGGCGGCGACACAGAAAATAAAGCAGCTCCAGTGTCAGACAGTCACTCACATACAGCCGGCGCCGCTGAGGAATGAGTTGAGGGCAAAATGGCGCCGACTCACTCTCAGCTCCTAAACATCACAGAAATCCCAGCTGCTGCGGTGGCAAGTGAAATCTCGATGAGAGTCTCTGATGTCTGCAGCAGCAGCTCGGTGGGTGGAACTGGCCGGCGGCCATGTACTGGGTAAATCGGAGACACAGCTAAATCATGCTGTGCTCCGATTTCAGTGCCGGTGGCAGGTGCAATGCAGGGGGAGCAGCGGCGGGCTCAAAGCAGGGCTAGCGGCTGTGGTGGACGCAATCCAGGGGGAGAGTGTGGGGGCCCCTAATGTGTGGGGGCCCCAGGATAACTGGCCCTGTCGTCCCTAGTTGGATCTGGCCATGGGTTGGGGTTAGGGTTAGGCACTAGGGGAATGGTTAGGCTGCAGGGCTGAGGGCAGTTAAGGTTAGTTTATGGGAGGGAGAGGTTAGGGTTAGGCTGCAGGAGCGGGAAGTTAGGGTTTGACTGCGGGAAGGGTGGGTTAAATAGAGGAGTAGAATAAAAATGCTTTCGCCAGTCTGTTCCGATTCTGGCCGTTGGGATCCTCTTGTTGGTCTTCTGACTGTCTGGATCCCAACTGCCGAGAATTTACATTTATACAGTTTACACACAGTACATTAGCCAACATGATCTGTCAGTGCAATCTTTTCACATATACTAATTTACTGTCATATATCACATTACTGTTGACATTTCCTCTTGGTGAGAACAAAAGACACCAGCGGAATGGGAAATAGAGCTTAGTCCAGACAGAGCGGGAGGTTTATCAAAGCTTAGAGAGATAAAGCGGAGAGAGAAAAAGTACTAACCAATCAGCTCCTACAGTGCATCTGGAAAGTATTCACAGCACTTCACTTTTTCCACATTTTGTTATGTTACAGCCTTATTCCAAAATGGAATAAATTAATTTTCCCCCTCCACATTCTACACACAATACCCAATAATAATAACAACGTGAAAAAAGTTTTTTGAGATTTTTGTAAATGTATTAAAAATAAAAAACTACGAAATCACATGTACATAAGTATTCACAGCCTTTGCCATGAAGCTCAAAATTTCGCTCAGGTGCATCCTGTTTCCACTGATCATCCTTGAGCTGTTCCTACAGCTTAATTGGAGTCCACCTGTGGTAAATTCAGTTGATAGGACATGATTTGGAAAGGCACACACCTGTCTATATAAGGTCCCACACTTGACAGTGCATGTCTGAGCACAAACCAAGCATGAAGTCAAAGGAATTACTGAATAACATCTTGCGCTAATATAACTTAGGCTCTGGTATGGGTGAATAACCAAGCCCAAAAGTTAAATAATCACTTATTTATTAAAATATAGAGATATAAATAATCCTACAATATTCAATATTAATTAAGGTGAAACCTCATATGAAACAATATATCATACAACCTAAAATCAATCCATAAAGAATCCCCTGAAGGTGGATCAATTAGAAAAAATGTGCATACTATAAAACATTATTATATAAAAAAAAATATTTTGTTGAATACAGATAGTCAGTGCATATCCGGATATTTTACCCCATGAGTAAATAAAAGATATTTAACGATAAATATTAGATAGTATACCATTCCTTATCTCTGTGCAACAATGCAATAGCTGAAATCCACAGTGAGTCATGTTTTATTGTAGGGGCCTCAATATCTGGTGGGAATTAACGTACCTCCTGTCGGACTAACACTTGCTTCAAGAATATAGTCTGTCCGCGGTCTATCTCACCGGATTAACGGATAGTGGCTGTGGTTCCCCCATGTCTCGTACTGTACTACAGAAGGAAGGAGCAGGCTGGGCAGTAATGGACATCTCCGTTTTCCAGGATTGTGCACCGCTCACATTTCCAATCAAGGGAGGGTACAGTCAGCAGGGTCCGGCTTCCAGGCTAAGGAACATAGGGTCTTAGCAGATAACCTCTAACACGTTTTGCTCTAAGCTGGAGCTTTTTTGACTCTTTGAAAAAGCTCCAGCATAGAGCGAAATGCATTAGGGTTATCTGCTAGGACCCTATGTTCCTTATGGTAGATGATTGGTTGGTACTTTATTTCTCCACTTTATCTCTCTCCAAGCTTTCATAGATATCCCCCAGTGTATCCTTAAACAGGTTGTAGGTTTATTCAGGATAACAGTGGATGTCAGTGGTAACAGTATACTGAACAGAGTAAGCAGTATTGTTATAGGAGACGTGGTAACAGTAATTATATTGATTATCTGAGTAGACTTCCCCAGAGGAGCATGTGCTGCAGGCTGTTGCAGACATGGCGTAACATACACGGAGTGAAATGTGGGGCGCGCGTTCATGCATGCGAGTGAGATTATCTTGGTAAGTATTGGTTGGCCCGCTTCACTGTACAGAGCAGGTGCTGGAGTGCACTCATCTCTAACAATTTACTTCTCTCAAGGTGCAACCTTATTAACTGTTCTTTCAAAATCCCTACCTCCCTACCTGCTGCTGTGCTACCAGGGAGTACAACGGAATGTGGTCTGGATCTTCAGCTTGAATTCAGACAAACTGCAGCAATCTGCATTACAGCCATCTCAGAGCAACTAGGGAGCCACGTCTAGTTGGCAGCACGGAAACAATGCTGCAACTGTAAGTGCTGAATCTCCTCCACTGTGGGCGACTGCTAATGGGTTTAGTATGAAATCCCGACAAGGTCAAAATACAACATTTAAAATGCCGACAAGGTCAAAATACCGACATTTAAAATGTTGACAGGTCAAAAAGTCGACACAGGCTTTTCTTTTTACTTTTGGTGTGTTTGTCGACATATGCTGACGTTGGCTCCGTATAAATAACTCACAGCGACTTTTTGACCTGTCAACATCTTAAATGTTGGTATTTTGACCTTTTCTTTATTTTAAATGTCAGTATATTGACCATGTCGGGATTTTGACCTTGTCGGGGTTTTGATCGTCGGTCAATGGTTGTTGGTATTTTGACCATCTGGATTTTGATTGTAGGTAAATTGACCGCATCCCCTGCTATCATGGGTGCTGCGTGGTCTTGCCCGTCTTGAGTACTATTATTGAGGGCCAGATTCATTTTCTCATTCTGTGCTGCATCAGTCATCTTGCCTGCGTAGTACGGGTATCTAGCTTTGGTCTCTGAAATCCTGTATGTGATGTCAAAAATGATGTGTTACCCCGGGATGGAAGTGTGGGCGCAGATACTGTAAGTAAGGTATAGATGGCACTTTGCAGTAGAGAGGGGTAGCTCCAGTGGACCTTCATTTCGCCTGGCAACAACTCCACCTGGTGTTCCTTCCCAGATTACAGCAGAGAGGATAGGCAAAACACAGTAAAATGACTTACAGTACCATGACAACCATGGTAGACAGAATAATCTGGCAAATGTAGTACAAGTAGTAAGAGGACATTGGTCTAGGCATAGGATATACAATAAATAATTATCAGCATAAAAATTACATGGGACTTCACACAATAAAGAATTTGCAGCAAATAAGTAGAAAGCAATTATCCCTATGCAAATGACATACAATTCTGCACAAATAAAAATAATATTAATACGTACCAAATTCCTGTCTCTGGTGAATAACCAGCAAACTGCGTCTCTCTTGCCAAACACACTTTTTTTTAAACTATGACTGCTTTTAGTCACTTACAGATGGAGCCATGCTGGTTGTGGCTCTGTCTGTGATTAGGCGAGTCCGCCCGGGCGCGCCTGATGGTGAGAGCATCTCTGTTCGTCCGGGTGTGCGCACCCATGACGGAGACGCGCCCCATTCACTTCAATGGAGAGCATCTCTGTTCGGGCACGCACGACGGAGACACTCAGAATTTGGGCGTCTCTGTGCACTCCTGGCGTGACTAGGCGGACGGATCGACTAGTCACGCCGAGAGCGCACCCCTGCGATGGAGCCGCCTCAGATGAGCACAGCTCCATCTGTAAATTATGACTAGGTAGAGAATGCAGTTCCTAAACTACTTCAACTCTGTACAGTGTATAATATGCATATATTTGCAAGCCGCAATAAGGCCAAGGTTAGCATTTACTATAATGCTATTTGTCCTGCACACACAGGAAATTATATCTTTCACACTTTAGCAGGTATATCTCAGTACTGGGGGGCACATATATCTTTAGCACTCTAGCAATTATATCTCAGGCCTGAGTGCACAAATATCATCAGCACTTAGTAAGGCTCAGTCCACTTACACACATTATTATCAAGATGCAGTACAGACTTACTGTACTATAGGATATCTGTCTCAGTGCCAGTCAGCCTCCAAAGATAGTCCACGACCACAGCGCTGGCACACTTAACTGCAGACTGTATCTGTGCTCCTCTCAATTCTGGAACTCAGCTGCACATAGCGGGTACATGGTGGCCCTGTGCTCGGCTCCACCTCAGTAATGCCACTTGCCCCATTCCAGCTGGCACATCATTACTCCACTGCTTCTCTCCATCACACTGTGCATGTGTCCTATTGGATTACTGAATGTCTCTTCTGTGCTCTACAGTGCCACCACTGTTAGGCCTATGGTACTACAAGGCCCATAGGCTTTAATAATAAGCTGTGCTCTGGTGTATCAAATAAGCAAGATTCCTGGCTATTTATACAACAAAATCATGTATTACATGATAGGGAAATATATGGTTCTGTAACCCTGTGTAAGGGATAAGGTACATTTCTAACTAATTAATAGAACAATGTTTCTTGGGCTTCTTAATTGGTTACCAACAAACATTGGCTAGTTTGCTGAGATAGATACATCACTGTCCAGTTTTTAACTCATTCTATTCACTCTGGTGCAATTTGGGGAAAGATTTGCCCAGAAATAAAAATCATTATCTCTATGGTAAAAGGAGTATCAGTGCATATGGAGTGGGCTTAAAGTCAGGAAATAAAGTACAAACACATGAACATTCCACCATAAGTGAAATACTGCAAGCCAGTCCATCAGATGTCTTCTGCTCCATGGTCAGACAGAACCATTAGTTGGTGGTTTATTGGAAAAATTCACAAAAATGTAGAACTTGATGTTACAAATTCAGAACACCTTCTACGTCATTTTCTTATATCTTTTCTCTACTTCCTAGTTTCACTTTATCTCCTGAGACATTGATACATGACCCCCTATAAATTTCAACAAGTGTTTTTTTCCTGAGAAAATACTCTTTCCAAACAACTTCTCATATTAGTTTGTGATGGCAATGTTATCCGTCAATGGTTTTGTGACCCCAGCCAGTCAACGCGCTCAACATTTCTCCAATGCTTCCCATGCAATTGATTTTGAAACAACCACACTGAATCCCAGGTGCTTCAGACACATTTCAACAGCAAAAACAAAAAGGAATATTGTCAGATGGAGAAATTAAAGCATTATAAGGTCATATTAAGTGCACAATGAAAGGTCAAGTTGCAGAGAGAGCACCACATTGCTTTTTTATAATGATAATAAAAAATCACAGTTTCTATACTTTGTTACATTAGTTAAAGCCACAAGATATTTCATTTTGTGCCGTTTTGACGACAATAAATGGAATTTTCCCTACCGTATTTTCAAACTGAAATTATGTACATTTATCACTATATATATATATATATATAAAATAGTGTTCTTATTTTATGTTATTTTATTTTACCAAATGTCTCCCTGTGGAGACATTTGCTGTATTTTTCATCTTTGGTTTATGTGAACATTTTCAACACTTGCCGCAAGTTGACTGCTAATCTATTGTATGAATATTTAAAAAATCTGTTCCTTAAGAAGAATAGAACTTTAAAGAAATTGCTACATGAACCATAAACGTTAAAATGCTTTACAATTAAAAGATTGCATATATTTAAATGAAGGAATTATGCATTATATTCATTTGTGAATACAAACTTAGTGTGGCAGCGACATTTCATGCAGATTCTTTGTTGTATAACTAGAAGCTGTTTCTAAACATTATTGTATTTCTACATTTGTAGCTCTTGGAAATGAATTTGGTTTTCTGTAGTCAAAAATAGTGAATTGTGGTGATTTGAGTATATATACAGTATTATAGATATACAATAGTCATTATTTTGTGCCAACCAGAAAAGAAAAAGGTCTTCATCAACTGCAAGTAATAATGATGACCTTTATTTAGTAATGTACTAAAATGTAAAAGAGCCTTTTAGGTACACATGACAGTTAGTTGCTGATTGGTTGGTACTTTATTTGAAGAGATACACCTCTTCCAAAATTATGCAATTTTTATGGCGCATGCTGGGGTATATTCAATTAGTGCTGAGCATATTGACCTGGCTATTTCTCCTGACACAAGCCCCTTTAGTCCAGCGGAGCCCACACCTCACATACTGCACCCATATACTCAGGGTCTGGCTGACAACTTTCAGCCTGCAGGGGCAGATATAAGCAATTGGCCTGACTTTTCTACCAGTGCATTTAACAGATTTGTAGGCAGCACTCGGAAAAAACTCACAAGAAAATATACTGTATGTACTCTGAGGTAAGTGTTTCAATACTCTGAAAGTTTTGCTCTTTTTGCTATGTTTTTCCTGATTCTGAGTCAGAAGCATTCGAAGCTGTCCTTGGGTCTTTTGCCGCAATTGTATCTGCGTCTTTATTCTACTGCTGCTACAAAGCCCTATCCTGGTGTAGAGCTATGTTCCCGAATGTGCAAAGACTGAGATACCCACTTTCATTGTCTTTAGATGCCAAGCACATGTGAGTGTGTAGAGCCATTTCAAAGTAACTAACGTTACATACCTACTGTTTATTAAGTGAACAATACTACATAACTTCCAAATAGGTGGAAGATGTATAAAATATACTATTACAAGATAAAAGGAATTTACTATGCTTTTTTTGTGTATTTTACTTTCTTTGCTGAAAAACTTAGGTTGACATTTAATTTAAAATTCTGGTCCAACTTGATGTAACTAACGTTACATGTAATGAGTTATTTAAAGTACCAGCCTTTGTTACAATTTAATTTTCTGCTTCTCTATATAGTTTATGTAAAAGGCATTTTTTTTTTATTTAGTACAGCACTAAGTATGATCATGTTGGTATATTTAGTTAAATGTAATATCATGAGTTTCAACTGTGTTTAATATTTATTAAATAGATGTTCTTGTAACTAACATTACACACACATAACTAACGTTATGTAGATAAAATACAATACAGGAAAAAATTTTCTCTTTTATAGTATAATAAGAATAAACTCAATTCTACTTGGTAAATTAGAGAAGTAATGTTTCTCACACATTTTTTAAATGTGAGGAAAACATGCCATGAGTGATTAAAAAAACCTTAGTATTAAACTTTTTTTTATATAACTTTGTTAAATGAGGTAAATGGCAACCTTTACCTTTACAATATCAATAGTCCTACATAAGATTATGTTTGTATAGTTAAATGATGTACCATTAATATCCAGGTATGTTTATGCATAAGAATTACCAAAATAGGCATATGTTTTTAAACTTAATATCACATAATATAACTGTTACACAAAGAATATACAGTTGCAAGAAAAAGTATGTGAACCCTTTGGAATTTCCTGGATTTGTGCATAAATTGGTCATAAAATGTGTTCTGATCTTCATCTACGTGACAACAATAGACAAACATGGTCTGCTGAAACTAATACCACACAAACAATTATATGTTATCATGTTTTTATTGAACACACCATGTAAACATTCACAGTGCAGGGTGGACAAAGTATGTGTACCCCTAGGCTAATGACTTCTTCAAGAGCTAATTTGAGTCAGGAGTCAGCCAACCTGGAGTCCACTCAATGAGACGAGATTGGAGGTGTTGGTTAAAGCTGCCCTGCTCTATAAAAACACACACACCATTTTTGAGTTTGCAATTCTCAAGAAGCATTGCCTGATGTGAACCATGCCTCGCAGAAAAGAGCTCTCAGAAAACCTACGATTAAGAATTGTTGACTTGCATATAGCTGGAAAGGGTAACAAAAGTATCTCTAAAAGCCTTGATGTTCATCAGTCCATGGTAAGACAAATTGTCTATAAATGGAGAAAGTTCAGCACTGTTGCTACTCTCCCTAGGAGTGGGTGTCCTGTAAAGATGACTGCAAGAGCACAGCACAGAATGCTCAATGAGGTGAAGAAGAATCCTAGAGTGTCAGCTAAACTCTTACAGAAATCTCTGGCACATGCTAACATCTCTTTTGACGAATCTACCATACTGTTCGTAAAACACTGAACAAGAATGGAGTTCATGGGAGGATACTACGGAGGAAGCCACTGCTGTCCAAAAAAAGCATTGTTGCACATTTGAAGTTTGCAAAAGAGCACCTGAATGTTCCACAGCACTACTGGCTAAATATTCTGTGGACAGATGAAACCAAAGTTGAGTTGTTTGGAAGGAACACCCAACACTATGTATGGAGAAAAAAAGGCACAGCACACCAACATCAAAACCTCATCCCAACTGTGAAGTATGGTGGAGGGGGCATCATGATTTGGGGCTGATTTGCTGCCTCAGGGCCTGGACAGATTGCTATCATCGACCAAAAAATGAATTCCCAAGTTTATCAAGACATTTTATCAGGAGAACTTAAGGCCATCTGTCCACCAATTGAAGCTCAACAGAAGATGGGTGATGCAACAGGACAACGACCCAAAGCACAGAAGTAGGTCAACCACAGAATGGCTTCAACAGAAGAAAATACGCCTTCTGGAGTGGCCCAGTCAGAGTCCTGACCTCAATCCGATTGAGATGCTGTGGCATGACCTCAAGAGAGCGATTCACATCAGACAACCCAAGAATATTGCTGAACTGAAACAGTTTTGTACGAAGAAATGGTCCAAAAGAAAGTCCCCCTGACCGTTGTGCAGGTCTGATATGCAACTATAGGAAACGTTTGGTTGAGGTTATTACTGCCAAAGGAGGGTCAACTAGTTATTAAATCCAAGAGTTCACATACTTTGTCCACCTTGCACTGTGAATGTTTACATGGTGTGTTCAATAAAAACAAGAGAATATATAAATGTTTGTGTGGTATTAGTTTGTCTATTGTTGTGACTTAGATGAAGATCAAAACACATTTTATGACCAATTTATGCACAAATCCAGGAAATTCCAAAGGGTTCACATACTTTTTCTTGCAACTGTACATTATACTCTGTGCAGTGCAACAATAAACATTTAACAAAACTCAATATTATATGGCAAATCAGAGAAATAATTTTTCAATACAATTTATGTTACTCGGCCAAAGTACACAGCACTAAGGGGCAGATGTATTAAGCCTGGAGAAGTGCAAGGTGATAACGCACCAGACAATCAGCTCCAATATGTAAATTGACAGGAGCTAACTGGCTGGTGCATTATCACCTTACATCGCAGACCCCACAAACAAGGCGCAGGCACAGGGCGGCCATTTTTGTTTCGTAGCAGCCGCATGGGCGCTCCTGCGTGTGACTTCATCCCAAAAACATCCCGGACCAGCCTGGGTTTCCATAGCCACGACCTTGAAAATCCGCATCGCTGCTCCCAACTGCCCCGAGAATGCCTCTGCCTGTCAATCAGGCAGAGACATTTGCATCAATGGGATGTAAACGCATGTCCTGGGCCACACACACTCAGGGGCGCGTGCGCACTGGCCTGGAAATCTGCCAGATGCGATCACATCGCAGTAGCAATTGCTACTAGATAAGTCCCTTGGATTCAACTTCTTGGGTATTGGGTGCATTTCTTCTGATGGTGGTCACATACCATGCATTAAATTCATGTTCTTCACCTAATTCACTCGTAAAAAAAACCTCGACAATTTCTGAGCGTTTTTTGGGGGGGGAAATTGTCAGTTAAGTGGTTAATACAGGGGGTCCCATGTTCTGAACTTGAACCTAAAATATCCTACTATATAATTGTCAAGGCATACTGGATAATGACTCACTTCTTATAAGCCCCTTACTCCTCCACTAATGGTCACTGACACTGCAACATGGACCCCGGCACACAGTCTGCCACAGAGTAGTGTCATTCTGAGAGCCAATTAGTGGGAAATGCAGGCAACTCATACCACATCGCAAACTTATACAGTACATACAGCATGGGGTATATCTGTTAAATGCAACAAGAGACTACTGTATGTTTTTTGTATGAGGTCCTCCGTCTATTACTTGCTCTGTCTTTGCAAACAAAAATATGAAAGCACCAAAAAAAATGTCCAAAGGTGTCCCCATCCCTTGCCCTCAAATGATCATCATCCTAACAATGCTTTTACATTTTAAAATTTCAGAATTTCATAAAAATAACTAACTACAATTTTCTAGAGCTCATTGTATTTGCACTGTAAAAGAGGATGAAGTATTAGATAAAAACATGTATTTAGCATATGATGTTGACTAAAATTCACATGTTAGTTACCATTTATAATATAAGCTATTTTATTTAATGGCCATCAATGGACATAGAAATATTGGTTATATATTATAGATGTTCGCCTGGCCATTTTTCGGGTTTTGGTTTTGGATTTTTTCCCACGCGTGTTTTGGTTTTGGATTGGTTTTGCCAAAACCACCCATGTGTGCTTTGGTTTAGGTTTTGGATCCAATTTAAAAAAACAACCCATAAAAATAGCGAAAAAAATCACAGAAGTTGGGGTGTTTTTGTTCTTACAGTATTATTAACCTCAATAACATTCATTTCCACTAATTTCCCATCTATTTTGAACACCCCACAGCTTACAATATTGTTTATATCCAGTTTAGGCCAAAAGGTTGCACCGAGGTGGGTGACAGAAGTGGGTTGCACAAACACCTGGCACATCTAGGAGCAGTGGCGGATCCAGGGGGGGGGGGGGGCACCCAGGCACGTGCCCCCCCTGTCATTTAGGATAATTCACTATAGCTGCCCCCGGCACCCTGCCACACCACAGATCGGATTGGAATAGAGATCCGACCTGCGGTGCTGCGCTCCCCGGCTCCTGTCCATCCCCACTTGGCACTACCGCTCAGGAAGCCGGCTAGCCCGGTCCCCCTGTGTGCGGCACACTCGGGCAGCAGGGGGTCCGTCCTCCAACCCCCCCGTCCGTCCGTCCGCCGCCGCACCGGACGGAAGCCGTGGTCAAACCAGGACTCCCAGCTGCAGCAGATCCCAGCGTGCAGCTCCCACCGCTGCCCTGCTGCCTGTGCTTCCCCCTCTCCCCATCCTCCTCACACATGGCCGGCCGCCAGAGCCCCGTAGCACTCTCTCCCGCAGCCGCACCTCGTCTCTTCATCTCGGCAGCACAAGGCCCCCTCCCCTTCTAATCTGTAAGTAGATTGCTTTCGGGCCATCAGTGCTGCGGCCCCCTGCCTGATATAGTCACAGTGTTGTATAGAGACTACACATAACCAGTATAATATGGGGGCATTGAAGTTATTTCCCCCCTGGCTCCCCTCTCATAGGACCCTTTACTTTAGAGACTGCTGATGGGGATCAGTACTAAATCCCGCTGGACGGGATCCCGACGGTCGAAATACCGATGCCGGAATCCCGACCACACAATCCCAACAGGGGTGGCGAGCAGAATGCAGCCCCTTGCGGGCTCGCTTCGCTCGCCACACTATTATATTCTCCCTCTATGGGTGTCGTGGACACCCACGGAGGGAGAATATGTCAGGATTGTGCCGGTCGGGATTCTGGCGTCGGTATTTCGACCGCCGGGATTCCGTCCGGCGGGATCTTGACCGCATCCCCTGCTGATGCACTCCTTCAATTTCCATGTGTCCCCACCCAACTCTTCTCCATTATTTTCCTCCTCCCATGCTTGTACAGTATTAGAGGCACCCAGAAGCTTCACTAGTGTGCCTCTTACCCCCTCCCATAGTTGTCCTCTAACCCCCCTGTGCCGCTGACCTACCTACCTATGTGTGCCACTGAACTGCCTCGGCACCCACCTGTCCATGTGTGCCACTAACTATCTCCCCTATGTGCTTATCTGAACCCACCTCCCCTTGTGCTCGCAGACACCTCATCCCATGTGTGCTTCAGCGTCACCTAACCCGGTGTGCTTCTGACCACCCTATGTGCCTTTGAGCCACCCACCCCATCTATTTCTGTGTAATCACCGCCATCCCCAATTAATTTCCCTCTTTTTAATACTGCGCAGCAGCACCAGCCTTGAGCCCGGACTACCAGCTGCAGCAGATCCCAGCGTGCAGCTCCCACTGCTTCCTCCTCTCTGCCCTGCTGCCAGAACTTCCCACTCGATCCCCGTCCTCCTCACGCATGGCAGACAGAGCCCCACAGCACTTTCTCCCACAGCGGCACAACTAGTGAAGGCCCCCTCCCCTGCTCCGGCCTCTGCTGACACTTTCAACTAGGTATAAAGTGCAGATATATATCTGATATAAAAGTGCCCCATTGCCACATCTGGCATGCCATGTGTCACTAACCCCTGACAATGAGCATGAAACCTATGGCAATGAGCATGAAACCACTGGCAATGAGCATGGAACCAAGGGCATGAAACCCTTGGCAACGAACATGAGACCCCTGGCAACGAGCATGAAACCGTTGGCAATGAGCATGAGACCCCTGGCAACGAGCAGGTAATTTAAAAATAATTAGAGGCCTTACTGTGGGCATAATTTGTAAGAGACATTATTGTGTGTGGAGCATAAAGTGGTGTCAGGGGTATACTGTATGTGGCATAATGTGTAATGGGCATTACAGCGTATGGCATAATGTGTGGCATTGATTGGACTGGGCATTACGGTGTGTAGAATAATGTGGAAAGGCCACTACTATAAGGAACAAACATGACAAATAATGCAAAGGGCATGAATCAGTTTTTTCCCCCTGTGTTTTTATATTTCCTGTGTTGTATAGGGGGCTCTACCTGGCATAATGTGTACAAGGTGTACTACTGTGTGGTGTAATGTGACTGACAAACACTACTGTACAGTGTAATGTGAATTGGTACTATTCTGTGGCCATGCCCTTTCCCCATGAAGCCACGCCCCTATTTTTGGCAGCACACCTTCGGCGCGCACTAACCCTTTCCTTTTTCCATACCCCCACTTCAGAAATTCCACTTCGACCACTGTATATATATATATATATATATATATATACCTTCTCTTTACTAGGGGCCCCACTGTCTTAAGTGCCCCGGGCCCCCCATGGTCTTAATCCAGCTCTGCCGGCACAGTGACAGAGAGAAGCCCTCGTCTCTAGCGGCTCCAGCGTTCCCTGTCATGCAGGCCGGGCAGCTTAAACTCACCCGACTTCTCCTGCTATTAGGGGCGTGAAACTACACCTTACTCCATGCCACGGCGTTTGCTCTCCCTGCTGGAGACCCCGGTTGACCAGGGAACCAGAACAGGCATCTTCTTCTCGGTCTCCCCTGTTCCGGCCGCTGTCAGTGTGAGTAGTGTCCCCGGCAACCAGCAGTGCAGAGGGGTGAGAAGGCGTGAGGGAGGATGAGAGGGCATCCACAAAGCTGCAGTGGATCTTTGGTATTATGGGGAGAAATGTCACAGGGGGAGGGGGGGTCTTCTGTGCTTGGGGAAGATGCTCTATCTGGGGGTAGGGGGGTCTTCTGTACTTTGAGGTATATAATGGTGTTGGAGAAGCTGCGATGTGATGAAGTGCATTGAAGTGGGGGAGTGCTGTGAGGTAGTATTGAAGGGCGAGTAGGGGTACTCTGCCCAGTCCTGGTTACAGACTCTCTCACCCTGTCAACCACAACATCTGCCCCACAGACACTCACCCCATCCCCCACCACACCTGTCCCTGTCCCCCACCACACCTTTCCCTGTCCCCCACCACACATGTCATTGCACACTCACCCTGTCACCCACCAGACCTGTACTCCATGCCCCCAGCGTGATGAAACAAGGTTGTGGCTGGTGAGTACGGAATTCCCTGTGAGGCCACACCCACCATCCCAGGAGTTTGCACAAAGACCAACCCCCCCCCCGCCACCTTTCCCTATCGTGGTGCAGCCCTGTCATTTTGTCCTGGATCCGCCCCTGTCTAGGAGTAGCACTGCAGTGGCAAACAGGATGACAGTTTTAGAAACTATGCCCAGAAAATGCTCCAAAGAGCACATAAGGCAAAGAAATAAAGTGCAAAATGGAAATTGTCCAATGGAAATTGTCCTTGGGCCCTCCCACCCTTATGTTGTACATTAAACAGGACATGCAAAGTTTAACAAACCAATCATTTTAGCAACAGGGACAGCCACGATGTCGTAGTTGTAATCATCATAATCTGATTCTTAACCCCCATCAGTGTCTACAGCCTCTTCTTCACAAACTGTTAATTCACCTCCACTGGAATCCACCATCCCAGGGCCCTCTGGACTTTTTGGAGATAATTGCTGGTAAAAGTCTCCCTGGTGGAATTTGTCATTCATTTTGATGAACATCATCCTTTTTACATTATGGTGAAGTAACCTCCTACACCGATCGCTGACAAGCTGCCCAGCTGCGCTAAAAACTCTTTCTGAGTACACACTGGAGGGTGGACAACTTAGGTAAAACAAAGCCAGTTTGTGCAAGGGCCTCCAAGTTTCCTTTTTTTGCTCTTCTACGGGGAGGAGGAGGGCTTACATTATCATTATGAGCTGCAGAACCACTAGTCATAAACAAAGGCTAAGGCCTTAACCTTTTCTCGCCACTTAGTGTACTGAATGGCATATTGTCAATTTTACTCTTCAGCTAACTTAAATTTTTTATTATCACCTTAAAATATTGCTTCTTTGACTTTACATGCCCTGTATGCCATTGGTCATCGGCCTTAGCCAATGTCGTTGATGGAATTGCATTGTTGACATGACTAGTGGTAGCAGCTTCAGCACTAGTAGTAGGAAGTGGCTCCTGATCTTTCAATTGTTTGTCCTCCATAATGTCACAACTGAGGGCCTGAGCTGACGGGAGGCAGCCTCAGTTGTAGGGGCTGAGGTGTAGTGGAACCTGGGAGGTTGTATCAGAGCCCTAGACATGTAAGTTACACGTAGAAGAATTGCCCGAAGGCGTGACCACGACAACCAGAATAAAAGTCAATGATGTTTATTATGACATACTCCGTATCACAGCAGCAATAAAAGGAAAACATAAAATCAGCAGTGAAATAATACAGTTCCTGGGTACTACAGGGTGGCAAGGGCCACAGGGCTCTGGTAGTATGAGACAGTTCTTATTATCTTCTAGTTGGAAAGTCCTTACCAGGCCCGACTGTAGCAATGGAGATAGCCCAGGATCGTACCAGCTGGTGTTCCAGGAAAAGCTGGGCTACTGTGGGTAAAATGGCTGCTGTGGGTACTGGCTGGAACCAGACTGATGTTAGCACGGAGTGGATTGCTGGATGGAACCAGCCAAATAATAAATGAAGCTTGAGAGCGATGAAATATGATGGATATATGGAGCTTAAGAGCGGTGAAATAATAGTACCGGTGGTGAGAGGTAATCTGCAGAAATGATACCGGCACTTTAAGAAAAGCTGAACTCTGCTGGAAGCTAGGCTGGAAGCAGGTAATTCTGTAACTGGAAACAGATGAGTCCCAGAGGACTGGAGAGTCAGGCTGCACCGCAGATGGTAAACTGGAGCGGGTCTCTTTAGTGGAAGTTTGGAGATGGTAACTGGAACCTGGAAAACAACCACAGGAGAGAGAGAGACAAACTGGAACTAGGTTTGACAACCAAAGCACTGACGCCTTCCTTGCTCAGGCACAGAATACTTATACCTGCAGCAAGGAAGGGATTGGCTAGGCAATTATGCAGATTACAATGCAAACAACGGATTGGAGGAATTTGAGCAGGTGACAGAATCCAACATGGCTGCGCCCATGCAGACACTTGGAGGGAAGATTGGTTTGTAATCCATGTGGGAACTTAGACAGTAATGGCGGCGCCGGCCACAGTAAACAGGAGACGCCAGACTGATGAGTACACATTTGAACCACGCGGGCAACAGCGGAGGCCGCGGCTGACGTAAGCGCCATTCTGACATCCTGCATGCAGAAACTCAGGGACGGCGGCGGAGGCCGCGGGAGACGCCATTCCAGATGTAACATGGCGCCGCTGTGACAGCGTCTCAGAGTGACAGGAGAGGAGGCAGGAATGTGGACATCAGTATAACAGATGAGATCCGGTACTGGAGCGCTGAGCCAGCCTTAGGAGGCATCTGTAAGGTAAGTAATGGCGTCCAGATACCCGGATCGTGACAGCACCCCCCCCCCTTTAGGAGTGGCCCCAGGACACTTCTTCGGCTTTTGAGGAAACTTGGAGTGGAAATTCTGGACCAAGGCAGGAGCATGGACATCAGAAGCATTGGTCCATGAGCGTTCCTCAGGGCCGTAACCCTTCCAGTCAATAAGATACTGTAATTGACCATAACGGTGACGTGAGTCCAGAATCTTGGCCACTTCATACTCAACGCCTCGTTGAGTTTGGACTTTCGGAGCTGGAGAAAGGGTAGAATGAAACCGATTCAGGATCAGCGGTTTCAACAGGGAAACATGGAATGTCCTGGGTATTTTTAAGAAGGGAGGTAACTGGAGTCTGTAAGCAACAGGATTGATGACTTGTTCAATTTTGAAAGGACCGATGTAGCGAGGTGCAAACTTCATGCTGGGAACTCTTAACCTCAAATTCTTCGTGGATAACCACACCCGATCACCCACCTTGAGAGCAGGAACCGCTCTACGCTTCTTATCCGCAAACTTCTTGTACCTGAACGATGCTTTGAGCAGAGCCGCTCGTACATTCTTCCAGTTGCGTGCAAACTGACGTAAAGTGATATCCACTGCTGGAACAGAAGTTGCTGGAAGCGGTTGGAATTCAGGAACTTTAGGGTGGAATCCATAGTTAGAGAAGAATGGTGTTGAAGAAGATGAGGAATGATATTGGTTGTTATGACAAAACTCGGGCCAGGGAAGTAGTTGAACCCAGTCATCTTGAGAGGAAGACACATAGATGCGGAGGAAGGCCTCCAAGTCCTGATTCACCCTCTCAGTTTGACCATTGGTCTGAGGATGGTAAGCCGTGGAAAACTTTAGTTTGACTTGGAGGACTTGACATAAACTTCGCCAGAATTTGGCTGTGAATTAGACTCCTCGATCTGAGATAATTTCTTCAGGAAGACCGTGGAGTCGGAAGATCTCTTGTATGAACACTTGGGCCAGCTTGGAAGCTGACGGAAGACCGGTAAGAGGAATGAAGTGTGCCATCTTGGTGAACCGGTCAACTACCACCCAGATGGTATTGAACTTGTTGCACATAGGTAAGTCTGTAACGAAATCCATCGACAAATGGGTCCATGGTCGACGAGGAACGGATAGTGGAACCAGTTGCCCTGCAGGCGACTGGCGGGATACTTTGTGTTGGGCACACTTTGGGCAAGATGCAATAAACTCCATGACGTCCTTTTTCAGAGTTGGCCACCAATAGGACCTAGAGATAAACTCCAGGGTTCTTTGGATACCTGTATGTCCGGCAAAACGGGAAGCATGGGCCCAATGCATGAGCTTCTTCCTTAGCACCGGCTTCACAAAACTTTTCCCTGGTGGGGGCATAGAGTCCATCCCTACCGTGGAGAATGCCAACGGATTAATAATAGGATGCTTGTCTGAAGACTCTGACTCATTTTCTTGCTCCCATGAGTGGGAAAGGGCATCGGCCTTGCGATTCTGAGAGCCCGGACAGAACTGGAGTTTAAAGTCGAACCTGGAAAAGAAAAGTGCCCATCTGGCCTGACGAGGGTTGAGACATTGTGCGCTTTTCAGATATAAAATATTCTTGTGGTCGGTAAGTATAGTGATTGAATGAGAAGCTCCCTCCAACAGATATCTCCACTCCTCTAGAGCGAGCTTGATGGCTAGCAACTCCTGGTCGCCAATGGCATAGTTGCGCTCAGCTGGGGAGAACTTCCGGGAGAAGAAACTGCAAGGATGTAGATGGCCATCTTTAGCCCTCTGAGATAACACCGCTCCTACTCCAACGGAGGAGGCATCCACCTCTAAGATGAAAGGAGAGTCGATGTCGGGCTGTTTTAAAACTGGTGCAGAGATGAACCGTTGTTTTAGGAGATGAAAAGCTTGCGTAGCTTCTTCAGACCACTTGGACGGGTTAGCACCCTTCTTGGTTAATGCAGTGATAGGCGCCACAATGGTGGAAAAGTCTCGTATAAACTTTCTGTAATAATTGGCGAACCCTAAGAACCTCTGGACCCCTTTGAGGGTTAAGGGTATCGGCCAATTCTGGATTGCTTGTAGTTTCTCAGGATCCATCTCTAGTCCGGAACCGGACACAATGTAACCTAGAAACGGAATGGATTTGACTTCAAAGACACATTTCTCTAATTTGCAATAGAGATGATTGACACGGAGACGGGACAGAACCTCCTTTACCCAGAAACGATGTTCCTCTAGATTATTGGCAAAGATGAGGATATCATCTAGATAGACCACGACATGGCGGTATAAGATGTCTCTGAAGATCTCATTCACGAAATGCTGGAAGACAGCTGGAGCGTTGCTCAATCTGAAGGGCATGACGAGGTACTCATAATGTCCGTCACGGGTGTTAAAGGCGGTCTTCCACTCGTCACCCTCACGGATCCGGATGAGATTGTATGCACCTCTCAAGTCCAGCTTTGTGAAGATGGTGGCTCCGCTAACTCTATCAAAGAGCTCGGTAATCAGGGGTAAAGGATAGCGGTTCTAGATGGTAATGTCGTTCAAACCTCTGTAGTCGATGCACGGCCGCAGACCACCATCTTTTTTCTTTACGAAAAAGAAGCCTGCGCCGGCTGGAGAAGAGGAAGGTCGGATGAACCCCTTCGCTAGGTTCTCTTTAATGTATTCCTCCATGGAATGCATCTCAGGCAGAGACAACGGATAAGTTTGGCCTCGAGGTGGAACCTTCCCTGGAACGAGATCAATCAGGCAGTCCCATTCTCTATGAGGAGGAAGGATATCAGCAGAAGCTTTACTGAACACATCCGTGAAATCTTGATATGGAGGAGGTGGAACATCAGACGACCTGGAGGAGGAAGAACAAACAGGCAATACTTTAAACAAACATGTCTCAGCACAGGAGGGACCCCATGCCATAATTTGCGTAGTCGTCCTGTCAATTGATGGATTGTGGAGACGGAGCCATGGAAGGCCCAGAACCACTGGATGTGTGGCTCTTGGAATCACTAGAAAAGAGATAAATTCAGAATGAAGAACTCCCACTCTCAGACGAACTGGTAGAGTCCTTAGAGAAATAACTGCGTCGAAAATCTTGCTGCCATCCACGGCAGTTAAGGAGGTGGATGAAGGAAGTCTCTCGTGGGTAGGGACCACCGTTTTACATAGGCTTCAGTTATAAAATTTCCAGCTGCTCCGGAATCAAGGAGGGCAATGACGTTCCTGTAACGTTGAGCAATTTGGAGCGAGACTGGGAGATTACAATCATGAGGAGATGGAGAGGAGATCATTACTCCTAGCCGGCCCTCTCCTTGGTGAGCTAGGATCTGGAGTCCCGGACGTTTGGGACAGGCATTGATGGTGTGAGACGGAGCTGCACAGTAAAGACAAAGAGACTCCGAGAGACGTCTTCGGCGCTCAGCAGGAGTTAGACGGGAACGACCAATTTGCATGGGCTCATCTTTGGATGGTGACAGTTGGTGAGGAGGAGGAGCAGAAGACTTTGGAGCAGATGATCTTCCACGCTCAGTAGCTCTTTCTCTGAAACGTAAATCAACTTTCGTGCAGAGTGAGATTAGCTCATCTAACTTAGAAGGCAAGTCTCTGGTAGCTAACTCATCCTTAATACACTCTGATAAGCCATGCCAGAATGCAGCATATAGGGCCTCGTCGTTCCATGCCAGTTCGGATGCCAGGATCTGGAACTGTATAAGATACTGTCCTACAGTATGCGATCCCTGGCGTAGACGGAGAATCTCAGATGAAGCTGAAGTTACCCGGCCTGGCTCGTCGAAGATACGCCTGAATGTTGACACAAAATCAGTATAGGAGGACAGCAGGGTATCAGACCTCTACCATAACGGTGATGCCAAGTCAAGGGCTGAGCCACTGAGAAGAGAAATAATGTAGGCAATTTTGGTTCGGTCACTGGGAAAATTGCCAGGTTGTAGCTCAAAATGAATTTCACACTGGTTGAGAAATCCCCTGCAGAATCTTGGAGATCCATCAAACTTTGCTGGCGTTGGAAGATGAAGACGTGGAGCAGAAATGGGTAAGGTGGGTGGGGTTACAGCTGGAGTCACTGTGGGTGACGCACCGGACGCGTCCGATCCACGGAGGGTTGTCTGAATCCCATCCAGCCGAGTAGAGAGATCCTGGAGACAGCGGATGATGTGGCCCTGTGCAGCCTCCTGATGTTCAAGTCGGGCTGCCAGTTCTTGCATCAGCCTGGCCACTTGATCCTGGTCGCCGGCTGGATTCATATGGTCAGTGCTTACTGTCACAACTGAGGGCCTGAGCTGACGGGAGGCAGCCTCAGTTGTAGGGGCTGAGGTGTAGTGGAACCTGGGAGGTTGTATCAGAGCCCTAGACATGTAAGTTACACGTAGAAGAATTGCCCGAAGGCGTGACCACGACAACCAGAATAAAAGTCAATGATGTTTATTATGACATACTCCGTATCACAGCAGCAATAAAAGGAAAACATAAAATCAGCAGTGAAATAATACAGTTCCTGGGTACTACAGGGTGGCAAGGGCCACAGGGCTCTGGTAGTATGAGACAGTTCTTATTATCTTCTAGTTGGAAAGTCCTTACCAGGCCCGACTGTAGCAATGGAGATAGCCCAGGATCGTACCAGCTGGTGTTCCAGGAAAAGCTGGGCTACTGTGGGTAAAATGGCTGCTGTGGGTACTGGCTGGAACCAGACTGATGTTAGCACGGAGTGGATTGCTGGATGGAACCAGCCAAATAATAAATGAAGCTTGAGAGCGATGAAATATGATGGATATATGGAGCTTAAGAGCGGTGAAATAATAGTACCGGTGGTGAGAGGTAATCTGCAGAAATGATACCGGCACTTTAAGAAAAGCTGAACTCTGCTGGAAGCTAGGCTGGAAGCATGTAATTCTGTAACTGGAAACAGATGAGTCCCAGAGGACTGGAGAGTCAGGCTGCACCGCAGATGGTAAACTGGAGCGGGTCTCTTTAGTGGAAGTTTGGAGATGGTAACTGGAACCTGGAAAACAACCACAGGAGAGAGAGACAAACTGGAACTAGGTTTGACAACCAAAGCACTGACGCCTTCCTTGCTCAGGCACAGAATACTTATACCTGCAGCAAGGAAGGGATTGGCTAGGCAATTATGCAGATTACAATGCAAACAACGGATTGGAGGAATTTGAGCAGGTGACAGAATCCAACATGGCTGCGCCCATGCAGACACTTGGAGGGAAGATTGGTTTGTAATCCATGTGGGAACTTAGACAGTAATGGTGGCACCGGCCACAGTAAACAGGAGACGCCAGACTGATGAGTACACATTTGAACCACGCGGGCAACAGCGGATGCCGCGGCTGACGTAAGCGCCATTCTGACATCCTGCATGCAGAAACTCAGGGACGGCGGCAGAGGCCGCGGGAGACGCCATTCCAGATGTAACATGGCGCTGCTGTGACAGCGTCTCAGAGTGACAGGAGAGGAGGCAGGAATGTGGACATCAGTATAACAGATGAGATCCGGTCCTGGAGCGCTGAGCCAGCCTTAGGAGGCATCTGAAAGGTAAGTAATGGCGTCCAGATACCCGGATCGTGACACATAATAATTACACACTGCGGTTGACTTCACCAATAGCAATGCACAAATGAGTCAGAAATGTATATAATAATTACACACTGCGGTTGACTTCACCGACAGCATCGCACAAATGAGTCAAAAATGTATATACAGTTCATCCGGAAAGTATTCGCAGTGCTTCACTATTTTTGCTTTTTGCTATGTTACAGCCTTATTCCATTTTTGAAAATTTATTAAAAATAAAAAACTAAGGGGGCGTGGCTTGGCGGGCAGGCAGGTTAGACGTTCCAGAGGAGAGCTCCTGTGTATTCCTACCCAAAACTGCTTCATTTGGCCCTGTTTCAGCCTAACCCTGTTCCCTATATCCTGCCCTTATCTCCTCTGATCCTGGTGAGCAGAGTCCCGGAGCCAGAGGAGGCCTCCTGCCTCCTTGCGGGTTGGGGCCTGCCCACCTTCCAGAAGCCGGGGGCTCGAGTTCTGCTGTGCCCCGTACCTGGTGATCCCCGCCGCGACATACTGTAGCTGCGCCTGACTCACCCGGCGCCTGGACTCCTGTTGCCTGCGGCTCCCTCCACCCCTGGGCAGGCTCGTTGGTCCTCTGTGGAGCGTCCGAGCGGGCTCCGTGCCTGTCGTCCGCCTCGGGGCCTGCTTCCGCCTGCCACGCCGGGAACTGAGGGGACGGCGGCGGCTGCCGTGCGCTCCTGGCGGCCGGGGTCCGGACCGGAGGTCCCCGCGGTGGAGCGGGCTGGGCCCCCCCTTCTTGCAGGGACACTGTGCTGGCTGGCGCCGGACGCTCGGGGAGCCCGGCCTAAAGGTATCACAGGGTGCTGGGCCCAGGATTCTTTGCCCTCCCTTAACGCCGGCGGCCATCTTGGTTAGGGGCAACCAGAGCTCCTGCTTCCCCTGATAGCTGGGGGTGACTAGGGGGTTCCCTGGCTATTGGCTGATCCGTGGCTGGGGCCCCCTTTGGGCTGGGCTCTGCCCCTTGTCACCTGGGATCTTTGGGGAGTAAAATAGTGCTTTGGGGAGAAAAACAAAAAAAGGAATTCCCACCCCTTATAGCACTTATCCCTATCCCTATCCTAGCTGGCTCCCCTCCCCACTGTTGGGGTCCTGTACGCACTGAGTCACACTGTGGGATTCTGGAGGGGGCTCCCCCTGTGCCCCACGTGCTGGGAGTATTTCTGTCCCTATTATATGCTTTCAGAGCCCTGCCTGTGTCACACCGTCTATGATAACTGACCCTGGAGCTCCACCTGCTGGCAGCTTTTCTTGATGGGATTGCTTTGCCTGGATGAAGCTTGCTTCCCTTAACATGTGACCCTTTGGAACGTGCCCTGAGTCTTGGGACCTTCTTTTACCGATATCTATGTTTGAATAACTTCAGTACTGTCCCCCTGCTACCGGGATTTATCTAGCTCCGTGTTGCGGTGGCTTTTCTCAGGTGTTCGGTCTCTGGGTTTCACCATGCCTGGAAAAGGCAAAAAACAACGTGGAGCGGACCTGACCCCAAAAAAACCTCTCCAAGTCAGGTAACCCCCTCGCACCCTGATGTTTCGGACTCGGAGGATTCGGACCACTCCCTGCTGACCCGGAAAGATCTACAGCTGCTCTTCCGTGAGATACGAGAGACAAGGAAATCTATCCAAGCGGTGCAGGTGGAGGTGCACACGGCTATAGCCTCCCTTAAAACAGACGTTGCCGAACATGGAGACAGAACGGACCACCTGGAGACTAGAGTGGATGAAGTGATCACTACCCAACAGGGCATGAGCGACGACATTCATGGTCTAAAGCAGGAGATCCAGCACATCCTGGACCATCAAGAAGACCAGGACAACAGGGCGCGACGTAATAATCTGCACATTAGAGGCGTCCCCGAGGACGTCGACATGACGTCCCTGCAAGATTACCTCAAAAAACTGTTTGTCCACTTATCGACGTCGACTCCAGAGGATCAGCTCTTGTTAGATAGGGCCCATAGAGCTCTACGCCCACGATCACAAGACTCTGCTATGCCTAGGGATGTCATCCTGAGATGCCACTACTATACGACTAAGGAGGCTATCCTCAGAGAGGCTAGGAAGATTTACAACTTGCTATTCCTGGGGCACTCGCTCCAAATTTTCCAAGACATTGCTCCTGCTACTCTGATCAAGAGAAAAGATTTCAAACCGATCACCTCGGTGCTTCGGGACAATGGCATTAGCTACAGATGGGGTTTTCCCTTTTGCATCTTGGTGTGGCATCATAACCGTCTCCACTCGGCGAGGGACCTGGCTGAAGCGCATGGACTTTTGCGCACCTTGGGCCTCTCCCCCCCACCGGCTTCATCTGTCTACCCGCAGCGGGCACATGTGGCCTCACCCATGGTGTCGACTGCCACCCCTTGACGATCCTTGAACCGGGACTGGACGAAAGTGCCCTCTGCGCGGAAATCTGCTTCCGCTGGCCCTGCCACCTGATGTTGTACATGTCCCGATGCCATTTCCTTCTGTGGTTCTGTATTTTTGTCTATGCATATGTTGTGAGGGGCTAATCTCTTCTTTCTTTAGTCTTTCTTTTTCAGCTTTGATTCTTGGATATGTCCTGCTCCATGCCTTCTGTGTTGGTCTAAGAGCAAAAGCCCCTCTTTTTCTTCTATTAGACCACCTTAGGTTTCTATCATGTCTCATCCCCCCTTATGGGGGTGGGACCCCCCCCCCTGTGGGGGACCTGACGCCCCCTGCCTAGGGGTAGTTTGGCGCTGTTACCTTCCCCAGGCCTGACTCGTTCAAGCCTTGGATAGTCTCGCCACCGTTAATAGTTGCCCTAATCAGTAGTAGGTTCTAGGATAATAAGTCCCATTCTTATCCCCTTTTGCTACTGGTCCCTGGACTCGGGACACATGTTGAGTGTCCGCTGTACCCAATGCGCCTGGCCTGGCTAGGTTGCATCCCCCCTACTGGTCCGGTTGTTGTCACTTAGTGACTTTTCTCTGGCATTTCCTGACCGGCATGTTAGACCAGATGTCGTTTCTTCTGGTCCCCAACGTTCCCCTCTTCCCTGCTTTCCCCGAATTCTTTCTGTCCTGTCCTCTTTTCTCTTTTCTTTCACTCAGCCGTTCACTGATGACGGCCAGTTGCCGTGTTTGTTTCTAATGTTTATGATGTTTTCTGTTTGGTCTATTGCAGTGGTGTGGTGTCCGGAGGGAGGAGACGTGGCGTTACTGAGAGGGGATTGTCATGGCCCTTAGGATATTTTCCCACAACGTTAAAGGTTTGAATAGCCCCACCAAGCGCACCAAGCTTTCTTTCTCTTAAACAGGCCAGGGGAGACTTGGTCTTCGTGCAGGAAACCCACTTTAAAAAGTCCCTCCACCCTGATTTAAAATCTAAACTCTTTCCACATACATTTCATGCCTGTGATGCGTTGCACAAAAAAAAGGGGGGTTTCCATTTTGCTCGCTGCTCACCTTACGTTTGAGTTGTTGGACAGTCATGCAGATAAATCTGGTAGATGGCTGATTCTTGTTGGGAAGCTTAACAATACCCTGTGTACCCTTGTCAATGTCTATGCTCCGAACCAAAATCAGGATGACTTTTTTAGGGGTTTAAACTCACGCATATCTATGCTCCGCCAAGGGGAGATCATAGTGGCCGGTGACTTTAATGAGGTCCTGGATGCCTCGTTAGACAGATCCTCCCCTCTCTCCTCTCTTCCTTCCACCCCTAAACGCCCGTCCCCGGGATATCTCGCACTGTTAGATCTTTTGAAGCTTCAATTACTATTTGATTCCTTTAAACTCACTGATCCTCTTACTAGAGATTACACTTTCTACTCCCCTGTACATAAATCCTACTCTAGGATAGATATGATCCTACTCAGCCGGGACCTTTCCGCTAAACTGAAGTCTACCCGTATACTTCCTATGGTATGGTCGGACCATTGTCCAATCACTGCTGAGCTCCACTCTATTGCTCCACGCCCCCCTCCCGCCTCTTGGCGGTAGAATAACTCCCTATTACATAACCCAGAAATTACTGATTTGATTAAATGCCATATTACTGATTATTTTTTACTCAACGACCTCCCTGAGACCTCACCTATCATATTATGGGAAGCGCATAAAGCTGTTCTCCGTGGTCACTTGATAAGTCAGTCTGCTAGGTATAAGAAGTCACAGGACTCGAATTTCCTCTCCTTGTCCACTAGACTGCAGGGGCTTGAAAGACAACACAAGTTCTCCCCTACCCTTGCCAATTTAGAGATTTTGCTGAGGGCGCGGTCTGAGTTGTCTCTTTTCTTGTCGGAACGTACGGCTAAGACCCTCCAGAGGCTTAACCAGTCCTTCTATGAGAAGGGAGATAAAGCGGATAGGATGCTGGCATCCCGCCTACGTGCACAACGCTCTCGGAATAATATCCTGGCGGTGCATACTACGTCAGGTGAGATCACGTATAACCCGGATGCCATTAATAAAGCATTTCAGGAGTTTTATGCTCAGCTCTACAATTTAAATCCTGTCAATCCAGGTTCTGGCCCCCCAGATAATTTAATCTCGGAATTCTTGCATAAGGCTAAACTCCCCAAACTGTCTGACGATGCTTCTTCAGAACTGAATAGTGATATAACAGATGAGGAAATTGCTGCCGTCCTGAAGTCCTTTGCCCACCTGCTCACCCCCATACTCAAAGAACAATCAAATAGAAGTGATACCCAAAAGACGGCCCTGTGTTTGGAAGGACAGAACTGTCAACTTTCACTTTGTGACCCCCATACCCAGAGCTCCTGCACTTAACATAAACAAAACTGAAGGCCCCCTGGTATGCCCAATCAGGTCAGTCCTTTGTAATGCCAGATCTATAAGAAACAAGACTGCAACAATTGCTGACCTTATTGAATCTGCAGATCTAGCCTATATTACAGAGACCTGGCTAGATGAAAATGCAGCACCTATATTGGAGGCTGCAATACCAACAAACTACTCTGTCATCCACAACCCAAGACTGGACCGCAGGGGTGGCGGGGTGGCTATCTGCTTCAAAAAAGAACTTAAACTTAGGGTCCACCCTATTAAAACTACTCGCTCATTTGAGTGCATTGCTGCCCGGAGTTCGACAGGATTAGGTTTCAGAGTACTTCTCATTTACCGGCCACCTGGAGATGGAAAAATATTTCTGCAAGAAATTGCAGACACTGTCGCTGGCCTGGTTCTGGAACATCAAAGATGGCTCATCCTCGGGGATTTCAATGCATGGGTGGATGATGAGCTCTCACGCCTTGGCCAAGACCTCGTGTGCACAATGAATGGTCTGGGCTTCACACAGGTCATTCCCTCTGCCACACATAAAAGTGGTCACACTCTGGACCTTGTCTTTCAGATTGGATTAGAAGTCACTGACCTAAAAATAAACCCAGTCATCTAGTCAGACCACTACTCCCTCTGGTTCTCAGTTGCAACCCCTCAATTAAGATCTCTGCCCGTGGAGTTGACCAGGTATCGTCCAAGGAGGGGTATGACTCCCCAGGCTCTTGCAGCAAATCTGGATCTCTCTGCTATACTGGGTGCCTGTGAAGATCCCTGTTCCCTAGTCCGTTATTATAATAGGGATGTTATGGCTGCAATTGATATTATCGCCCCTGTGCGTATTAGACCTCGCAAACCACAACGTCAAGCTCCATGGTTCGACAACAGTGTTAGTGAGCTCAAAAAAAGGGGGCGTAGACTGGAAAGACGATGGAGGAATACTAACCTAGTGGATGACAAAATAAAACTAATAAAGCATAACGTAGAATATCAATCGACAATCACTCGTAAGAAAGCACAGTTCCTGTCAAATGAGATCACAGCAGCAAACAATAGGCCAGCTCAACTTTTCCGCACAGTGGAGATGCTTTGCAAGCCAGCATGCCTGCAGACTGATGAGACCCTCTCCCAGGCAAGATGCAACGAGTTTGCAAACTTCTTTGCAGATAAAATATCCACCATCCGGGCTGGAATCTCCACAGTGCCATCAAAGGAGTGCCAAACTACAAAGCCTGCCAATATAAGCTACCTGCCTTCATGGACCAGCTTTGATCCAGTGGATGTAAAGGACACTGCTGAAATTGCTCGTATTTTGCGTCCCACCACCTGTGATCTGGACCCAGCCTCAACCAAGCTTCTAATAGGTTGTATGGATATAATTGGTCCTGTCTTTACAAAAATTGTTCATTGCTCTTTGCAGACAGTCATTTTTCCTGGACCCCTAAAGGAAGCAATTGTTAGACCGCTTCTTAAAAAACCTAAGTTAGATCCCGACTGCATGACCAACTACAGACCGGTATCAAACCTTCCTTTCCTAGGAAAGGTTATTGAGAAAGTCATTGCAAATCAACTGGAAACCTGCCTGACAACCCATGATATTTATGATCCATTTCAATCAGGATTCAGGAGAAGACATAGCACTGAAACAGCCCTGGTGTGTGTGTTAAATGATCTTCTGATGGCAAAAGACAGAGGTGACTGTTCAATATTAATCCTTCTGGATCTCTCGGCAGCATTTGATACCGTGGACCATGGGCTTCTGATTGAGCGACTGATACATTTCTGTGGTCTGGATGGCAAAGTTCTAAGCTGGTTCATATCATTTCTCACAGGCAGGTCACAGAGAGTATCATCTGGATTATACTCATCACCACCAGTGCCATTGCCATGTGGTGTCCCACAAGGTTCTATACTATCCCCCATGCTTTTTGCAGTATACATGCTCCCATTGGGTGAAATAATCAGGCGCCATGGCCTGGTCTACCACTGCTATGCAGATGATACACAACTGTACTTGTCCTTTGCTTCGGGCACTGATAACCCAATAGCAACCCTAAATGGCTGTCTAGCTGAACTACTGGAGTGGATGAGCGCCAGTTGGCTGCGACTGGACCCGGATAAAACAGAGGTCCTTATGATACGACCGCAACATCAAAGGACAAGACTGCAGCATAGCCAACCAACTGGACTTACACTTGGGGATTCAGAATTACAGACCAGTGATCGTGTGCGGAATCTTGGCGTTGTCCTGGATGGTGGCTTGACACTTAAACATCAGATATCAGCCACAATCAAATCCTCATTCTTTCACCTGAGGAACATAGCCAGAATCAAGCACTTAATTCCCTCAGATGATATGCCAAAAGTCATACATGCATTTGTATCATCTCGTTTAGACTACTGTAATGCCCTCTACCTTGGTCTACCAGCAAAAGAATTGCAGCGCTTACAGCTGGTGCAAAACACAGCTGCCAGGCTATTAACCAACCAGCCCCGTTCTAGCCACATAACACCCATCCTCTACTCCCTTCACTGGCTGCCTGTACGATGGCGAATCATCTTCAAGATTGGATTACTGAGTTTCAAAGCATTACATGACCAAGGCCCAAGGTACCTGAAACAGCTTCTTACCCCATACTGCCCCACTCGATTACTGCGATCTGTAGATGAAGGACTTTTAGCAGTACCTAGAATCTACCGTAATTCATCTGGGGGTCGAGCTTTTAGTCATGCGGCTCCGACTCTATGGAATTCACTTCCCCGCACAGTGCGAGAGGCCCCAACTATAGAATCCTTCAAAAGTAGACTCAAGACTTTTCTGTTTACTCAAGCATTTCCATAATGTCCCTTTTAGTATCTTCATGCTTCTGTATTTTATGAAAATGTACTTCATTATTTTCTGTACTATATTATGCTATGTATCTGTTAAGCGCCTTGGGTCCTATTGGAGAAAGAGCGCTATATAAATAAAATTATTATTATTATTATTATTATTATTATAAATCTTCCAAAGCTCCAGGGCCTGATGGCTTCTCGGCTTCATATTATAAGAAATTTGCTCCCATTTTAATCCCACGTCTCAGAGTATTGTTCAATGCTGTACTACATGGCACCCCATTCCCGAGCACCAGCATGGGAAGCCAGAATAATAGTTATCCACAAGGAGGGTAGAGACCCCCGGGATTGCGCTAGCTATCGGCCGATATCCCTTTTGAATTAAGCTTTATGCCAAAATTTTAGCTACCCGTCTCAATGGTGTGCTCCCTGGCCTGATACATTATGATCAGGTTGGTTTTATTCCTGGCCGTCAGGCCAGGGATAACACTAGAAGAGCGATAGATCTAATACAACGATTGAACTGCAGACACACCCCGTCTATTGTCCTTTCATTAGATGCTGAGAAGGCGTTCGACCGTATATCGTGGCCCTTCTTGTTTCAGACCCTGCGGGCGTTTGGGATATCGGCTGAATTTTTGATGGGGGTCTCTGCCCTCTACTCCTCCCCTATAGCTAAGGTCCTCACCAACGGAGTGCTGTCCGCTCCCTTCCCACTGTCCAACGGTACAAGGCAGGATTGCCCTCTCTCCCCCCTGGTGTTCGCTATGGTCATAGAACCCCTGGCTGCTGTGATAAGGAATTCTGGTAGAATCCGGGGAGTGAAGGTGGGCTCTCAGGAGTTTAAGATCTCACTTTTTGCAGACGATGTACTTCTGTCCCTCACTCAGCCACGGTCTTCACTCCCCGCCTTATATCAGATTATAGAGGAGTATGGTTCCCTATCGGGATATAAAATTAATTTTGTTAAATCTGAAGCCATGTTATTACATGTTTCAGGAGACCTTAAACGTGACCTGCAGGCCTCCTATGACCTCCGCTGGCAAACCAATAAGATCAAGTACTTAGGAGTCTATATCACATCTCACTATAGCTCCCTATATTCTGAAAACTTCCCACGCATGTTCGCTAAGATTAAAGGTGACCTGTCGAGATGGAAGTCCCATATCATATCCTGGCTGGGTAGGATAGTTGCCCTCAAAAAGACTGTCATGCCACAACTTCTCTACCTCTTTCAAACTCTACCTGTCAAGGTCCCGGAGAGGGTTCTTAGGGATGCCCAGGCCTCATTTGTGAAGTTTGTATGGAACGATAAACCTCCAAGAATAGCTTTTGCAGTTCTCCGACTCCCTCGTTCCGCAGGTGGCCGGGGTTTCCTGGATGTCAGGTTCTATTACCTGGCTAGTCACCTGAGCCAAATAGTGGCTTCCTTTGTGCCCCGTGGCTCTATTGCCTGGGTGGACATGGCGGCTCTCTCCTTGAGGATCCGTTCATTGGCTTCGCTTTGGGGCCTGGGCAAACCATACCAGCTCACTCTGGCAGACTCTTCTCCGTCTCTCAAATTCCATCTATCTATCTGGCATAACTCCCTCACGAAATATAAATTGTCCTCCCCCTGCTCCCCTCTCACCCCCCTATGGGATAATCCTGTTTTTCCAGCCGGGGTTTCAGCCCTTCGTTTCACCCCTTGGTTTAGTACGGGTGTCCATGTGGTACATGATCTCCGCCTCCGGGATAACTGGATGACGCTAACCGATATCAAATGTAAGTTTTCCACTCCTTCTTTGAATACTTCCAGATCCGACACTTCTTACTCTCCCTACCTCAACCCGAAGTCCAGCGGGATCTCACCCCCTTTGAATCGCTCTGCACCACGAAACCTATATGTAGAGGTCTAATTTCGCTAATATACTCAATGTTAGTTGGGGCTTCCTCGGGCCCGCAGACTCGCCATGAGAGGGAGTGGGAGAGGGACCTGGGCCCCCCACCGGACGATGCCTGTTGGGAGGAGGTACGAGAGGGCATTGCTGAAAGCTCTATCTCAACTAGACTTAAGGAAACATCCTATAAACTGTATTACCGGTGGTATTTTACCCCGGATAAATTGTCTAGGATGTTCCCTTCTGCCACCCCGGTGTGTTGGCGAGGATGTGGGCATCGGGGAACTCTCCTCCATATTTGGTGGACTTGCCCCCGTATAGCTCAATTTTGGAATACGGTGCTTGAATTATTGAAGTCCCTCTCTGGCCTTCCCCTCGGGTTGGATCCTTGGGTGTTTCTGTTGGCGCGCCCGTACCCAGATCTTGACCCACCCCTGAATAAGCTGTTTTCCCATATAATGGTGGCAGCTAAATCCCTGATAGCCAAGAACTGGAAGTCTCCCGATGCTCCTACTGTTTCAGCGCTAAATAATTACGTTTGGTTTGTGGCCAACATGGAAAGGATCACTTACTACCTGCATGACTGTCCACACAAATTTGAACTAGTGTGGAGCCCTTGGTTGCTTAAGATGTCCCCCCCTACTTGATACTCTGACTGCCCCCCTGATCGGACCTTCTGGAGCTGTATGCCGTGCTGCGCCTGGCTCCTCCCTCCGGATACTTGCCTACCATTCCTAGAAGTCTCTCGGTGGACGGGGAGTAACTTTTTTTTTTTTCTTACATATACACTTGTATACTGTTATATTCACACACTGCATATGGATATGTTTGGTATACCTTTTTAAGTATGGCTTAGATCGGCCTGACATGGCCCGTTTGTGTGTGCTTCTTTCTCCTTCTCCTCCCCGTTTTCTCCTCTTCCTCTTCTGCTGCTCCCCTTCTATTTTTCTTCCCTGTTTGTCTGTCGTCGTCCCCCTTGTGGGGACCCCCCTCCTTACGTGTTGAATTTATTCCTGAAAATTTCTTAGGAGAACCTTTTGTATTTAGTCATACGCCTAATTGTATTTCGCGCATTTGATTGTTTCTCCTATTATAAATAAAGAGTTTAAAAAACAAACAAACTAAGAAATCACATATCCACAGCCTTTGCTCAATACTTTGTTGATGCACCTTTGGCAGCAAATACAGACTCAAGTCTTTTTGAATATGATGCCACAAGCTTTGCACACCTACCTTTGGCAGTTTTTCCCATTCCTCTTTGCAGCACCTCTCAAGCTCCTTCAGGTTGGATGGGAATTGTCGGTCCACAGCCATTTTCAGACCTCTCCAGAGTTTCAATCGGATTCAAGTCTGGGCTCTCGCTGGGACACTCAAGGATATTCACAGAGTTGTCCTGAAGCCACTCCTTTGATATATTTGCTGTGTGCTCAGGGTTATTGTCCTGCTGAAAAATGAACCATCACCCCAGTCTGAGATCAAGAGTGCTTTAAAGCAGAATTTAATCCAAGATATCTCTTTACATGGCTGCATTCATCTTTCTCTCTATCCTGACTAGTCCCTTATTTCATGCTGCTGAAAACATCTCCACAGCATGATGCTGCCACCACCACGCTTCACTGTAGGGATGGTATTAGCATGGTGATGAGTGGTGCCTGGTTTCCTCCAAACATGATGCCTGGCATTCACGACAAAGAGTTCAATCTTTGTCTCATCAGACCAGAGAATTTAGTTTCACATGGTCTGAGAGTCCTTCAGGTGCATTTTGGCAAACTCCAGATGGGCTGCCATGTGCTTTTTACTAAGGAGTGGCTTCCGTCTGGCTTCTCTTCCATACAGGCCTGATTGGTGGATTGATGCAGAGATTGTTTTCCTTCTGGAAGGTTCTCCTCTCTCCACAGAGGAATGCTGTAGCTCTGAGTGACCATTGGGTTCTTGGTCACCTCCCTGACTAGGGCCCTTCTCCCCAAATCGCTCAGGTTAGACTGCCAGCCTGCTCTAGGAAGAGTTCTGCTGATTCCGTACTTCTTCCATTTATGGATGATGGAGTCTACTGTGCTCACTGGGACCTTCAAAGCAGCAGATATTTTTCTGTACCCTTCCCCAGATTTGTGCCTTGAGACAATCCTGTCTCCGAGGTCTATAGACAATTTCTTTGGCTTCATGCTTGGTTTGGGCTCAGACATGCACTGTCAAGTGTGGGACCTTATACAGACAGGTGTGTGCCTGTCCAAATCATGTACAATCAACTGAATTTACAGTACCACAGATGGACTCCAATTAAGCTGTAGGAATATCTCAAGGATGATCAGTGGAAACAGGATGCACCTGAGCTAAATTTTGAGCTTCATGGCAAAGGCTGTGAATACTTATGTACATGTGATTTCAAGTTTTTTTATTTTTAATACATTTGCAAAAATCTCAAAAAAAACTTTTTCACGTTGTCATTATGGGGTATTGTGTGCAGAATTTTGTGGGGGAAAAATAATTAATTCCAGTTTGGGATACGGGTGTAACTTATAGATGGAGCCTCCGTTGTCTTTGCTTCATGTGAGACTAGGCGCACCCGCCCTTGCGCACCTAGTCACTGTGAGCGTCTCCGTCTGGACGGGCGCGCGTGCTCGGACAGAGATGCGCCCCATTCACTTGAATGGAGAGCGTCTCCGTCTGCACGCCTGGACAGACTCTCGCGCCTGGACAGAGATGCTCTGAATGGGAGCGTCTCTGTGCACTGCCAGCATGACTAGGCGGATGGGTCGCCTAGTCACACTGGGAGTGTTCGCCTATGACTAGGCAGGTAAAGATAATGGAGGCTCCATCTGTAACAAAATGTGGAAAAAGTGAAGCGCTGTGAATACTTTCCGGATGCACTGTAATAATTACACACTGTGGTTGACTTCACTAACAGCGTCGCACAAATGAGTCAGAAATGTATATAATAATTACACACTGCGGTTGACTTCACTAACAGCACAATACGTACATGAGTAGGAAATAATATACTGTGGTCTAACCGCTAGTGTCACAGTACTTATGAAAATAAAATAAAAATTGTATTGTATACTGGGGTACAGCAAAAAAAAATATAGGATTTTAATTACCTACCGGTAAATCCTTTTCTTGTACGATGGTAATGTTTAGACGTAACTCCTTTCCTAGCCTGTATCAGGGTAGGAATAACCTTGATCGGAATGCCCTTCCGAGCTAATATCTGATGTTCAACCTCCATCATGTCAAACGTAGCTGCGGTAAGTCTTGATAAGCGAATGGCCCCTGTTGCAGAAGGTCCTCCCGAAGAGGAAAAGGCCTCTGATGTTCCAGCAGTAGGTCCAGAAGATCCGCGTACCAAGCCCTTCTTGGCCAGTCCGGAGCAATGAGAATTGTCTGAACTCTTGTTCTCCTTATGATTTTTAGAATCCTTTGAATGAGTGGAAGAGGAGGAAACACATACACTGACTGGTACACCCACGGAGTCACCAGGGCGTCCACCGCCACTACTTGCGGGTCTGTGGACCTGGAACAATACCTCCAAAGCTTCTTGTTGAGAAGGGAGGCCATCATGTCTATTTGAAGTACACCTCAAAGATTTGTCACCTCCTTGAACACCTCCGGATGGAGGCCCCACTATCCTGGATGGAGATCATGTCTGCTGAGGAAATCCGCTTCCCAGTTGTCTAATTCCGGAGTGAAGATTGCTGACAGAGCCAGCGCGTGCCTTTCTGCCCAGAGGAGGATACTTTTTACCTCTGACATTGCAGCTCTGCTCTTCGTTCCGCCCTGTCGGTTTATATAGGCCACCGTCGTTACATTGTCTGACTGTACTTGAATGGTACGATCTCGCAGAAGATGTGCCACTTGGAGAAAACCGTACACGGCTCTTAGTTCCAGAATGTTTATTGGAAGACTGGATTCCTGACTTGACCATCTTCCTTGGAAGCTTTCCACTTTAGTGACTGTGCCCCAACCCCGGAGACTTGCATCCGTGGTTAGAAGGATCCAGTCCTGAATCCCGAACCTGCGGCCCTCCAGAAAGTGAGACATCTGCAGCCACCAGAGGAGTGAAATCCTTGCCTCCAGCGACAGATGTATCCTCAAGTGCATATGTAGATGAGACCCCGACCACTTGTCTAGGAGATCCAGTTGGAAGGATCGAGCATGAAATCTTCTTTTACTGTAGAGCCTCGTAAGAGGTAACCATCTTCCCCAGAAGGTGAATGCACTGATGAATCGATACCCAGACTGGCCTCAGGACATCCCAGACCATTGTTTGAATCACAAAAGCTTTTTCCTCTGGTAGAAACACCCTCTGCACTTCCGTGTTGAGGATTATCCCCAAGAAAGACAATCTCCTTGTCGGCTCCAAATGTGACTTCGGAAGGCTCAGGATCCAACCATGTTCCCTGAGCAGATGAGTCGTGAGAGCAATGGACTGCAACAAGGTCTCTCTGGTCGACGCTTTTATCAGCAGATCGTCCAGATATGGAATTATGTTCACTCCCTGTCTGCGGAGGAGAGCCATCATCTCTGCCATCACCTTGGTGAACACCCTTGGTGCCGTTGAGAGACCGAATGGCAGTTCCTGAAACTGATAGTGATTGCCTAACAGTGCAAACCTGAGATAAGCCTGGTGTGGTGGCCAAATCGGAATGTGGAGGTACGCATCCTTGATATCCAGGAATACCAGAAACTCCCCCTCCTCTAGACCTGAGATCACCGCTCTCAGAGACTCCATTTTGAACTTGAACTCCCTCAGATAAGGGTTTAACGATTTCAAGTTCAAAATTTGTCTGACCAAACCATCCGGTTTTGGTACCACAAAAAGGTTTGAATAGTAACCATTGTTTTGCATATGCAGTGGAAATGTAACGATGACCGCTGACTTCCAATTTTTGAATTGCATCTTGTAGGACAGCCCTGTATGGCAGTAAAGCTGGCAAGCCTGATTTGAAGAATCGTGAGGTGGGAGTTTTTGAAACTTCAGTCTGTACCCCTGGGACACAATAACCTGTACCCAGGGGTCCAGGCCGGACGACACCCAGACGTGGCTGAAACGTCTGAGCCTCGCACCCACCAGACCGTCCTCCAGACTGTGCGGTCCACCGTCATGATGAGGAATTTGAGGAAACAGAAGCAGGCTTCTGGTCCTGGGAGCCTGCAGGTGCAGGCTTTTTGGATTTTGCATGCCTACCTCTAAAGAAAGTGGTAGGGGCTTTGGACTTTGGATTATTTTGTCTTAGTGGTCCGAAAGGACTGCAATGCGGATTAAGAAAAGGGTTTCTTTGTAGAAGGTGTAGCTGAGGGAATACAGGGTGACTTACCAGCGGTTGCCGTGGAAATCCACGCATCCAACGCTTCCCCAAACAGAGCCTGACCTGTGTATGGTAGGTTCTCCACACTTTTCCTGGATTCTGCGTCTGCCGACCATTGGCATAGCCAGAGACCCTGCGAGCTGAGACAGACATGGAAGATATCTGTGCATTCAGTGTACCTAGGTCCTTCATGGATTCCACCATGAACCCTGCAGAATCCTGCATGTTACGTAAAAACAGTTCAGTATCACTTCTATCCATTGTATCTAAGTCCTCTAGTAACGTGCCTGACCACTTTACTATAGCTTTTGAGATCCATGCACAGGCAATAGTAGGCCTTAATGCCACCCCTGAAGCAGTGTATATGGATTTGAGCGTAATGTCAATCTTACGATCAGCGGGTTCTTTTAACGCGGTAGATCCAGGGACAGGTAAAACCACTTTTTTGACAGTCTGGAGACAGAGGTGTCAACTATGGGTGGGTTTTCCCATCTTTTTCTATCCTCCTTCGGGAAGGGAAGAGCAACCAGAACCCTCTTGGGGATCTGGAATTATTTCTCTGGGGTTTCCCAGGACTTTTCAAATAAAGCATTTAATTCTTTAGACCCAGGGAAGGTTAGCGAGGCTTTCTTATTATCTGTGAAGTAAGCCTCCTCAACCTGCTCAGGTGTTGTGTCAGAAATGTTTAATGTGATGTTAGTGTATTAGAATGCTTAATATTTGTAGACACTCCCTTACTAACATGTGTAAGCCTGAATCTTCAGTGATGGTCCCTAGGACCAGGGGGATGATGGGAAGCGGGTGGTCCAGTGTGCAGTGTGCCTGTAGTTGGTGATGGAATAAAGCAGCACAGCAGTGAACTCACATGTCTCTGTTTCCTGATGACTGGATTTACAAACATATGAACAAAACATGGTGTCAGAAGAAGTTTAACTTGGACTGCTAGTGCTCTCAGAGTGTGATGAATCTTGCAGAATTCTGTAAGGCTGTGATACTCTGTGTCTGCAAAACCTGCCGTGTGCTCCTCTCTTCAAACAGTGAGTAACCATGGATAAACTAGCTCCTCCAACCGGCATGCTGATGTCTGGTAACTTGTCTGAAAACTGGAAAAGATTTAAGCAAAGGTTTAATATATATCTTGCTGCATGTGGAGCTGATACAGAGGCTGACAAAACGAAGGCATCCATTTTCCTCCATGTGATAGGAGAGGATGTGCTGGACATTTATAATAGTTTTCAGTTTGCTGAGGGGCAGAATATGGTGCTATCTTCTATAATGCAAAAGTTTGAAGATGGCTTTGTACCAAGGAAAAATGTGACATATGAAAGATATAAGTTTTTCACATGTGATCAGAAGTCTGTAGATGGATTTGATCAGTATATTACAGAGCTGCAATCACTCAGTAAAACCTGTGAGCTTGGTGATTTAAAGGATTCACTGATTAGAGATCGTATTGTCTGTGGAATACCTGATAATGGACTCAGAAAGAGACTGCTGAGAGAGCAAGACCTAACACTAGACAAGGCAGTGACTAGGTGTAGATCTGCAGAAATAACTAGATTTCAAGCCAAAACGTTACACAAGGAAGCTGATGCTTATGTACATGTAGTGCAGACAACAGAGCCAAGCAAACCACCATTCTTAAGAATGAAGCAGTCTAAGCAACAGTCTAATAAGAAAAAGTGTAGTAGATGTGGAAATGCTCACAATCCTAAAATGTGCCTGGCTTATGGTAAAACCTGCATGAAATGTGGTAGACTTAATCACTCTGCCAAATGCTGTAAAATTAAAAGTGAAACAACCAATGTGCATGCTGTTAAACAAACAGAGGAATTCTTTGTGGATTGCATTGAACTTTGCAGTGCAGATAAGAAAGAATGGATTGTCCCTTTAACTGTGAACGAGATTGTCATTCCCTTTAAGCTTGATACTGGCGAGCAGGTGAATTTAATATCGTTTCAAGACTATAAGACTTTTAGAGTAAAACCTAAAATTCATCCAGCCAAAGTGAAAGTTACAGGGTACACTGGGGGTTAAATTCCTGTGAAAGGTATATGCTTAGTGACACTGAAATATAAGGGACAACAGTTTAAAACATCTCTACTGATTGTGGATAAAAATGTGCAACCGATTCTGGGATTAAGTTCCTGTGAGAAGCTAAGCTTGCTAAAGAAAGTTTTTATGGTGACATCACAAGTAGAAGATGACTGCAAATCGAGATTTACAGAATACAGAGACTTGTTTGAAGGTCTAGGTTGTTTGCCTGGAGAACATAAAATAAATATAGACACGCAAGTTTCTTCAGTGATACACCCCTGTAGAAAAGTGCCGTTTGCGCTGAGAGAAAAACTGAAACAAGAGTTAAATCGCATGGAAGCCTTGGGTGTGATACAGAAAGTTGATGAGCCTACTGAATGGGTAAGCTCCTTAGTAATTGTTGAAAAGAAAAATGGACAACTCAGAATATGTCTAGACCCCAGAGATTTAAACAAAGCTAATAAATGAGAACATTTCAAACTACCAACCAGAGATGAAATCATGTCACAATTTGCGGGAGCAAAATGGTTCAGTAAATTGGACGCATCTTCAGGATTCTGGCAAATGAAGCTAGATGAGCCCAGCTCAAAGCTTTGTACATTTAATACACCAGAAGGTCGATACAAATTTCTTCGACTACCATATGGAATATTGTCTGCTCCAGAAGTATATCACAAAAAGATACACATGATTTTTGAACATATTCCAGGTGTTGAAACAATGATGGATGACATTATTGCCTGGGGATCTACAAAGGAAGAACATGATTCTAGATTGAGACAAGTAATGGAACTTGTCAAGAAAGTGAATCTAAAGCTAAACAAGGACAAATGTGAATTTGGCGTGAATACACTTACCTTTATGGGCGACGTGGTCTCGGATCAAGGTGTAAAACCAGACCCAAGGAAAATATCAGCCATAGTTAACATGGAACGTCCTAACAACAAATACGATGTCAGAAGATTCCTAGGAATGATTACTTACTTAGGAAAGTTTATTTCTCAACTCTCTGAATGAACAGCCTCTCTTAGATGGTTGTTGGACAAAGATAATGAGTGGATGTGGTCACATGAACAAGAAGAAAGTTGGCAAAACTTGAAACAGATCATTACAGAGCAACCAGTGCTAAAATTCTTTGATCCTGCGAAAAGAATAAGAATTTCAGCAGATGCTTCGCAATTTGGCCTAGGCTCAGTGCTGTTACAAGAACATGAGGATACATGGCAACCAGTAATCTATGCATCAAGAGCACTGACAAGTGCTGAATCAAGGTATGCTCAGATTGAAAAAGAACTTCTAGCGATCACATATGCATGTGAGCGATTTCATCAGTTTGTGTATGGTCAAACATTTACAGTGGAAACTGACCACAAGCCATTGATAGCTATCATGACTAAATCATTACATGACTGTCCCATGAGAATTCAACGAATGCTTATCAGACTACAGAAATATGATGTACACTTGCTGTACTGTCCCGGCAAATACATGTACATTGCTGATACACTTTCTCGTGCGGTGGACAAAAGTGAAGGTTCCAAAAGTCTGATGGATGAAGAGATAGAAGCCTATGTTAATTTGATCGTAGCTTCTCTACCAGTGTCTCTTGCAAGACAAGAACAGATTAGGAAAGAAACTGAGACAGATGACACAATGAAAGTGTTGAAAGATATTATTCTGAAAGGTTTGCCAGCATAAAAACATGCGTGCCCGCTGTCTATCCATGATTATTGGATGTACCGCAGTGACCTTACAGTTGTCGATTGTATTATTTACAAAGGCAATAGGTTTGTAATATCTGCACGACTAAGAAAAACTATGCTGTGCAAGATACATGAAGGCCACTTAGGAGAAGAAAAATGTAAGCAGAGAGCGCGTGAAGTTATGTATTGGCCAAGAATGAACCAAGAAATAGCACAGACTACAGCTACATGTGAATTATGTCTTACGTATAGACCGAAACAACAAGTCGAGCCACTGAGTCCTCACGCAGTGCCAGAGAGACCGTACCAGAAAGTTGGCACAGATTTGTTTGATTGTAATGGGAAAGCATACATTATTGTGACTGATTATTACTCTAACTACCCTGAGGTGAAGACACTACATACAACTACTAGTAAAGCCGTAATCAATTGCATGAAGTCAATCTTTGCAAGGCATGGTGTTCCTATGGAAGTGTTCACTGACAATGGTCCTCAGTTTTCCAGTGCTGAATTTAGACAATTTGCTGATGAGTGGGAATTTGTTCATACTACGTCAAGTCCCCACTATCCACGCTCAAATGGGTTGGTAGAAAGTTCAGTAAAAACTGTAAAGAGTCTCATGAAAAAAGCTCAAGAAGGTAAAGAAGATTTCTACTAAAGTCTTTTAATCTACCGCAGTACGCCTTTACAGAATGGACTTTCTCCTGCACAAATGCTGATGGGAAGGAGGATTAGAGCAAATCTCCCGGTACATGATGAACTGCTTAATACACATAACTCAGCGTTGGTCAGACTGAGTAAGGAACGTCAACAGGCGAAACAGAAACTGTTCCATGACAGACGAACAAAACGCTTATCTGATCTAAAATCGGGTGACCAAGTCCGTCTCAGAGATCACGAGAAAGGTATTTGGGTGCAGAAAGGTATTGTGCAAGCACAAGTAGCACCAAGAACTTATACTATACGTACAGAGCATGGAACGGAAGTAAGAAGAAATCAGGTGGATTTAAGATCTCAACCTAACCATAATGAAGACAACATGACTGAAGAATACCCTTCATCTGACATGTATGATGATCCTGATAATGGTGAACAAACCACGATTCTAGAAAGGTCCAACATGGTCGATGAAACACAGACTGTGTATGAAAGACCCAAAAGGGAAATACGCAGACCTGAGAGACTCATTGAAACGTGTTAGATGATGTTCTTAATATGACATTGTTAATTGTTGCATGGAAGCATACAGGGCTTATCTTTAAAAAAAGAGGATGTGATGTTAGTGCATTAGAATGCTTAATATTTGTAGACACTCCCTTACTAACATGTGTAAGCCTGAATCTTCAGTGATGGTCCCTAGGACCAGGGGGAGGCTGGGAAGTGGGTGGTCCAGTGTGCAGTGTGCCTGTAGTTGGTGATGGAATAAAGCAGCACAGCAGTGAACTCACATGTCTCTGTTTCCTGATGACTGGATTTACAAACATATGAACAAAACATTTAATACATCTCTAATGGCCTCAATCATGAGCTGCACCCCCTTAGCCAAGGATGCCGCCCCCCTTAGCACATCCCCATCACTGTCAGCCGTGTCAGAGTTGGTATCCGTGTCATCTTGCATAATCTGTGCAAGTGCACGTTTCTGTGGGTATATGCTAGGGGATTTTGAAGGAATAGGAACAGAACCTGACCAAAATGCCATAGACTTCTTTAAAACCTGAGTTTCAGTCTCAGTATGAGCTACCCTCGTAGAAATCTGAGAGATCATTCCCTTAACAGAGGTCAACCACTCAGGCTCAGTAATAGGGATCTGAGACAAGACATTACATTCCTGGACTCTTCTGGAGAAGAAATGTCCTCTGCAGCATAATACACAGAGTCCCTAGACATGGCTATGTGAGAAATCAAATACCCACACACACACACACACACACATGAAATGTCAGACACAGTTTCCTTTCCAAGAATGCTACAGAGAAGCATAGAGCTTGGAGCCAGCACACACACAGCATACTGGATCTGCAGGCAGGAAAATAGCTCTTTGCGCTGCTGGGTCCTCTCTGAGGAGAAGCTCCACCCCTTTAACATGGCACTGCTTCACATCTTTATACTGGCCTGAGTAATTATGCTGGCAGCGTTACCGAGGTCCCTGACAGCCTTCGTGACCAGTGTAGGGTATAGGCGCTGGCTCAGGGCACCCCTCATAGCACCGCACTGTGTACCGCTGAGCCTCCAGAGTGCAGTTAGTACTGCACTCCCACCCTGTTGCCGCCATCTTCACACCGGCTCCTCGCTTGCTGTGGGGGCCAGTGATTCACTCGCCACCAGAATCTTCTGGCTCTGTTATAATATAGAATTTTGGCTGTTTGTTTACCTTTACACACAGAGAAGCACTGTTTCCCTTGTACTCCTGTGGGCCAGTCCAACCCTGCTCACACTATCAACATTACTAAACATGATTGCATACACCAGGGATGGCCAACCAGTCAGTGGCAAAGAGCCAGAAAAGATCTGTAGTCAAGGGTAAGAGCCATATCATGCTCCCCAGTGTCAGATATGCCCCCACTGCCAGATATACATCTCCCCAGTACCAGATATGCCCCCAGTGTAAGATACAGATGTTCCCCCAGTGCCAGATATGCCCCCAGTGATAGATACACATGTCCCCCCAGTGCCAGATATGCCCCCAGTGTAAGATACACATGTCCCCCCAGTGCCAGATATGCCCCCAGTGTAAGATACACAAGTCCCCCCAGTGCCAGTTATGCCCCCAGTGCCAGATACACATGTCCCCCCAGTGCCAGATATGCCCACAGTGCCAGATATGCCCACAGTGCCAGATACACATGTCCCCCCAGTGCCAGATATGCCCCCAGTGCCAGATATGCCCACAGTGCCAGATACACATGTCCCCCCAGTGCCAGATATGCCCACAGTGCCAGATATGCCCACAGTGCCAAATACACATGTCCCCCCAGTGCCAGATATGCCCCCAGTGCCAGATACACATGTCCCCCCAGTGCCAGATATGTCCCAGTGTCAAATATGCCCTCACTGTCAGCTACACGTCTCCCCAGGAGCCAGCCCACACTATTAAACTCTTAAAGTGCCAGTGACTCCTAGTGGACCCGTCTATACCCCATGTACTAATGTGGACCCCAGCATCCTCTAGGACGTAAGAGAAATGTTTTAATAATTTTAGGCTTTTTGTTTTTATTTTTTATTTTTTTTATTTTATACTGGGTCAGAGCCCCTGGATGGACAGACAGATCACCCCTTTTAGATACAGCAGACAGAGAGAGCACCCCTTTTTCAGATACAGCAGACAGAGAGCACCCCTTTTTCAGATACAACACACAGGGCACCCCCACCCACCACACACTATGCCACGCCACCCAGTACTGAGACGTACACATCCTTCCAGTGCACTCTCCAATGCCGGAGTGAAGACGGCGCTGATGCACAGGGACTTATATAGAATCCAAAACCCACAAGAATCCGACAGTGGGATGTTGACCTTTTGCCTCAATAACGTAGTTGAGGTGGGCGGGAAAACCCGAGCCAGGCTTGGATTCCCTCTCAGATCAGCAAATTCGTGTGGGTTCGGTTCTCAGTTAACCGAACCCGCTCATCTCTATTAGATATCCAGAATCCACGTGAAGTTTATAGTATCTAAAAATTACACATCTTACAAAGCTAAAGGAAACATTCATGTTTTGTAACTAACGTTACAAGTTAGTTATAGTGACGTTCACCTTCAATATTCAGCTTTAAACTCTGATTGCTCTTGCATGTGAACACTTGTGATCAACCACCATATACTAATGGTAACACCACCAAGTGATAAACTGTAGAACTCCCATTTTCAATGTGGGAAAATCAAACATTAAATTGCATCCCTTACCAACATTTTCTTCTTTAGAATAATGTTAACTTTACATAATGTTCTCTCTACTTTATGTAGATACCAACATTATATTTATGATTAATGTTGCTCCATCTATTACCTAATTTGTGGGACACAGAAAATGAATATTGAAGAGATTAAATTTTTTACTGAATTTGTCCTTTTTTATATGAAATGGCCCTGTAATAAAGTGCTACCATAGTAGGTGTGTGTGTGTCTTATGGATATTTTAATATTGCATTTACAGGGGGACTATAGGTACCAGCGGCCCCTTAATGCTCTGCATGATGGCACTTGCTGTTCTCTAATTAATGGGATGCAAGGGAGGCTTGCTGAGACCTGAAGTCCCCTGTAAAGTGCACTAAATTATTTTCATTCTAACTTTTACTGTCAGCTATCAATCACGCACCCGTTGCTAGGGGTGCTGGAGATAGCCCTGGGCTTAAGACCAGGCCTGGGGTATACTTGAGAGGGAGCAAACTTTTGTTGGGGGGGGGGGTCCCCACTTCCTGAGGAATCCCAGCCTGTGCTGACTAGTTGGGGGATTAATGAGGGATTAATGCTTTGGCAAGGGTGACCCCATTAAGTGTGTCCCCTGACTGTGGCATTACCCAACTGCTTGTGAGCCCAGTGCTGGTTCTAAAAACATGGAGTACTCCTACTCCACATTTTTAGAACCATGGCCTGCTCAAAGACCCCGCAGCTGGTTATGCTTGTGGGAGGGGGGACCCCATGCCTTTTTTTTCAGAATTTTGGCTGTTTGTTTACCTTTACACACAGAGAAGCACTGTTTCCCCTGTACTCCTGTGGGCCAGTCCAACTCTGCTCACACTATCAACATTACTAAACATAATTGCATACACCAGGGGTGGCCAACCAGTCAGTGGCAAAGAGCCAGAAAAGATCTGTAGTCAAGGGTAAGAGCCATATCATGCTCCCCAGTGCCAGATATGCCCCCACTGCCAGATATACATCTCCCCAGTACCAGATATGCCCCCAGTGTAAGATACAGATGTTCCCCCAGTGCCAGATATGCCCCCAGTGATAGATACACATGTCCCCCCAGTGCCAGATATGCCCCCAGTGCCAGATACACATGTCCCCCCAGTGCCAGATATGCCGACAGTGCCAGATATGCCCACAGTGCCAGATACACATGTCCCCCCATTGCCAGATATGCCCCCAGTGTCAAATATGCCCTCATTGTCAGCTACACGTCTCCCCAGTGTCAGATATGCCCCCACTGCCAGCTACACATCTTCCCAGTGCCAGATATGACCCCAGTGCCAGATACACATCCGCCCCAGTGCCAGATATGCCCCCAGTGCCAGAAACACATGTCCCCCCAGTGCCAGATACACGTCCCCCCAGTGCCAGATATGCCCCCAGTGCCAGATACAAGTCGCCCCAGTGCCAGGTATGCCCTCAGTGTAAGATACACATGTCCCCACACTGCTCTCCCCCAATTATTGCTCACCGCCGCACTGCTGCTCTGCTCAGTCTGCTGCTTGTGAGGGGAGGAGAGCACAGTGTGCGCCTCTCCTGCCCCTCAGTCTCCACTCTCCGGCGGCGTTGATTCTCTCTAATTAGGAGCAGGTCCGTGAGCCAATCAGAGTTCACGGACCGGCAGCTAAGACTCCAGATTGGCTGCCAGTCTGCAAGCTGTGATTGGCTCACGGGCTGGCGCCGGGCACTGCAGAACAGGGCAGCGGGAGGCGCCGCTGGAGCTTACGAGCCACATGCGGAGATAGAAAGAGCCGCATGCGGCTCGAGAGCCGCGGGTTGGCCACCGCTGACATACACCATTGGAAAACACGATTCTGTCAGACACACGATTTTTAGTCAATTGAGTGTTTGATATTGAAAAACTCTCACATATCCCAGCGATGTAGATCATGTTTAAACATGGACTAAACCTAATTCTTTGTAAATGTAATCCTAAATGCTGAGTTACTGTGATGCGTCATCAGAACTTCCTAACATATTTCAAAATATTGAATACTAGGAATGCTTTTTGATCTGCAAATTCATTTGAACCACTGACCCAAGTTTGCCAGTTGTCATTAATTTATTCACATTTTGTCTCCAACTGTTGAATCGATGAGAAGTGAGCTAGCAACACACTTTTTTCTTTATTAAACAGAATGCCTCATATATATATAAGTTAAAGAAAACACACTAATTGTATATAGGGTGGGTTATAATGCTGCCTGAGATCGGCCAACGCCTGGGATTCTGGCCGAACTCTGACATTTTTTTTTAAAGGGGCAATCACTTACAATACATGGTTTTGCCTTGTAAGTGATTGCCCCTTTAAAAAAAGGTCATTCTGACGGAATCCTGCACATTGGCCGAACCCGGCAGCATTGCATCCCACCCAAAGACTGTGATAGATATTACTTATTCTAACATGCTTAAAAATATGAAGCAAACAGAGTGAACCAAAACAGCTGAAATTCTGTAGGCACACAAATTTATAAATGATAAAACTAAGCTTATATTCTCAGCTACATCTATACAATCCTATTTGTTATGAAAAGGAAGAACAGAATTAAAGGTGGAGGAGTCGTCCATATCTGAAATAACAAAAACCAAAATATTCTGAAATCCAAATTTTTTGGAGGACAATTGAAATAATAACACCTTTGCTTTCTGATGGTTCAATGTACACAAACTTTGTTTCATGCACAAATTTATTAAACATATTGTATAAAATGATCTTCAGGCTGTGTGTATATGGTGTATATGAATCATAAATGCATTCTGTGTTTAAACGTGGGTCCCATCCCCAAGATATCTCATTATGGTATGCACATATTCCAAAATATGGAAAAATCTTAAATTCAAAATACTTCTGGTCCCAAGCAATTCGGATATGGGATTCTCAACCTGTATTATCTTATCTAGAAAGTTCTGAAAACCAGAAATACAGTTACTATAATCTCAGTAGTAAAACTAAGATGCAGACAAATTTCAAGGGGGAGATTCAAATATTTGAAAAGTCAGTTGTGAGTCTGTATATTCCTATCTAATACACAGGAAAAAACAGATACCCAACCGACTTTTCAAACATTTGAATTCCATCCCAGGAGTCTCCATAAATGGGCACTGTAAGGAGCGCCACCCCCAGCCGTAATTAGGGTTGTGCTTATGGTGCTGAACTGGTCACCCCCACCCATCCGCATGTGTGCATCTGTTTGAGCCACTCATTCCTACCTAGCGTCCTTCTGCACATGGCCCATTGCATCCTTCATGCTACGGTGCCGACCAGTGGCGTACGGTGAGGTCAGTGGCTGGTGAGGCACTACAGCCGTAATGTCCGCTGAGTCCCGCCGATTATCCCTACCGCCGCCGAGCCAATGTGCACTACTGCCCCTGAGCCGATGTCTACTACTGTCACCTTCCCTGATGCCCGCTACCCCTGCCACTAATGGACACCACCCCCACCAACGGATTACAAAATCACCCACCATCAAATGCCCCGGCCCACCGCCACTAATTCGCATACAGTACCAGTCCGATGCCACCGCCGCCAATGCCTGCAGCCTGCCTGCTCATCAAACTTGTGATGAGCAGGTGGCTAATATATTGTAAATTTTTATAAAATAAAATAAAAACTAGTCTTTGGGACTGGGGAGGGAGTGGAAGGAGGTCATGAATGCAATTTTGTTGTACAGGGCTTCCACGGAGTACGGCAGAGTAGGCCAGAGACGGGCAGTGAAAATGAGGTGGGCGCAAGGTACAGGACTGGGCAGAGTTGGCCCCGACTATTTTGATGCCCTAGGCAATATTCTTGCTGGTGATCCCCCTCCCCCTCCCCGGAGATAGTGGGTGACTGGGACAGGGTAACATGGAGATTGTGGGTGATGGATGTAGTGGATGAAATGATCAGGGTGACGGGGAGATAGTGGGTGACATGGTTAGGGTGACAGGGAGATAGAGGGTGACAGGGAGATAGAGGGTGACAGGGAGATAGCGGGTGACATGGTGAGGGTGACAGGGAGACATTGGGTGACAGGAAGATAGCGGGTGACATGGTTAGGGTGGCAGGGAGATAGAGGGTGACAGTGGGTGACATGGTTAGGGTGACAGGGAGATAGTGGGTGACATGGTGAGGGTGACAGGGAGACATTGGGTGACAAGGAGATAGTGGGTATTATGGTTAGGGTGACAGGGAGATAGTGGGTGATGGAGGTAGTGGGTGACATGGTCAGGGTGACAGGGAGATAGATGGTGACAGGGAGATAGAGGGTGACAGGGAGATAGTGGGTGACATGGTGAGGGTGACAGGGAGATAGTGGGTGATGGAGGTAGTGGGTGACATGGTCAGGGTGACAGGGAGATAGAGGGTGACAGTGGGTGACATGGTTATGGTGACAGGGAGATAGAGGGTGACAGGAAGATAGTGGGTGACATGGTTAGGGTGACAGGGAGTTAGTGGGTCATGGAGATAGTGGGTGACATGGTCAGGGTGACAGGGAGATAGAGGGTGACAGGGAGATAGTGGGTGACATGGTGAGGGTCACAGGAAGATAGAGGGTGACAGGGAGATAGTGGGTGACATAGTGAGGGTGACAGGGAGATAGTGGGTGATGGAGGTAGTGGTTAACAGGGTACAGCCAGGCTCCTCTAACAACCCCTTCCCCCATCCCATCACAGGGGGCATCCCAGCAGCACAGATAGCCTACTACCCCCACAAGTCACAGGGGATGTCTCACACTACTCAGGCAGATTCCCCCCCCCCACACACACACACACCCGCAATCACAGAAGATGACTCCGTCTCAGCGGCATAGGCAGCCCCCTCTCCTTCCCCCTCCCATCGCAGGGGAATCAGGGGATGCATCACAGCGGCACAGGCACAGCCTGTCTCCTCCCCGTCCCCGCTCACCTCTCTGTAGGTCCGCATATCCGCCTAGTGGCTAGGGCTAACTCTGGGATTGGGGGCTCTCTGGCTGCACGCAGGGAAATTACTCTGCAGCTACTTCTCTGGCCGGCGGCGCCCTCCTCTACCACGGTGCACGGGGACGGGCTGTGGAATGGAATGGAGGGCTGGCGGGCGGGCGGGCAGGCGGGGACGGCTCTTACATATGGTAAGGGGAAAAAAAACAAGATGACAGGGTGGACACCTGCCTTGGTGTCTCCCCCAAAGCTGCCACTGCCCAATCACATCTTTCTCAGTGACAGGGGCGTGCTTTCAGATGGGATGAAAGCACGTCCCTATCAAAGAGGCACTTCTACTAGTGCCGCTTTCATAGATTTTTTGAATGGGCTTTTACTGCCCGATGTTAGGCCCCGCCCCCCGCTTCCACTCCTTTACTATTGACAGCGGGAGGCACCACTCTTGGTGCCTCCAAAACACTATTAAAACTTTTTTTACAAAGCTAAAAATGATTAAAATAATTTAGAGGCTAAAACAGATACTTATGACACAGAATATGTGTTATAAGTATCTTCTTTGTATTATTTTAATCATGAATTACAGGGAAGGCACTGCCTCCCCTGGTGCCGACGACACGACAGACCCTCCTTCTCTTCCCATTTGCTGCTGATGAAAGCGTTGTGCTGTATGCTGGGAGATGTAGGAATTTCTGTGTGTATCCTTATTGTTTTTTGAATAACTGATTAAAAGGTCTTTTTTAAATCTTTTTCATTGCTGTATTAAGCGTAACCCACCAAAGAGAGTTTATTTTTTCGTTTTTCTTTTGACTGACACTACTGACTTTGGAGCACCACCAACAGGCATAATTGGTCACACCCCTTGGGGGTATAATAACTAACTTTTACTGTTAGTTTTTTTGACAATAACTCTAATAAGAAACATTGTCACCCCAGTCCATTGCAGATCCAACCCCACAGGTGTTGTAATATGTATAAGGCGTACTACTGTGTAGTGTAAAGAGTATAATGTATACTACTGTGTGTTGTAAAATGTTTAAGGTGTACTAATGTGTGGTGTAAACGTGTATAATGTATACTACCGTGTGATGTAACATGTATAAGGTGTACAACTGTGTGGTCTAACATGTATAGAGAGCACTACTGTGTGGCATAAAGTGTACAAGGTGTACTACTGTGTGCTTAACATATATAAGGTGTACAACTGTGTGATGTAACATGTATAGGAAGCACTACTGTGTGGCATAAAGTGTATAAGGTGTACTACTGTGTGCTGGAACGTATATAAGGTGTACTACTGTGCGGTGTAAGGTGTATAAGAAGCACAACTCTGTGGCAAAATGTGTATAAGGAGCACTACTGTGTGACACAATGTGATTAAAGGACATTACTGTGTTGCGTAGACCTGTTCAAGTTATTTAAGTGATCATCTTTGTACCAGTCATCTTTGATGAGGAATAATATCAGGTCCTATGTAGTAATTTTGAAATGTTTTACTATATTTCTGTCAGAAATGTGTAATTTTGTGCTGCTGTCAGTGAGGCTGTGATGTGCTGCTATCAGTGAGGCAGGAATGTGCTGCTGTCAGTGAGGCAGTGATGTGCTGCTGTCAGTGAGGCAGTGATGTGCTGCAATCAGTGAGGCAGTGATGTGTTGCTGTCAGTGAGGCATGCTGTCAGTGAGTCAGGGATGTGCTGCTGTCAGTGAGGCAGTGATGTGTTGCTGTCAGTGGGGCAGGGATGGGCTGCTATCAGTGAGGCAGGGATGTGCTGCTGTCAGTGAGGCAGGGATGTGCTGCTATCAGTGAGGCAGGGATGTGCTGCTGTCAGTGAGGCAGTGATGTGTTCCTGTCAGTGGGGCAGGGATGTGCTGCTGTCAGTGAGGCAGTGATGTACTGCAATCAGTGAGGCAGTGATGTGTTGCTGTCAGTGAGGCATGCTGATAGTGAGGCAGTGATGTGCTGCTGTCAGTGAGGCAGGGATGTGCTGCTGTCAGTGCGGCAGTGGTGTCCTGCTGTCAGTGAGACGGGATGTGCTGCTGTCAGTGAGGCGGGGATGTGCTGCTGTCAGTGCGGCAGTGGTGTGCTGCTGTCAGTGAGGCAGTGATGGCTGCTGTCAGTGAGGCGGGATGTGCTGCTGTCAGTGAGGCAGGGATGTGCTGCTGTCAGTGAGGCAGTGATGTGTTCCTGTCAGTGGGGCAGGGATGTGCTGCTGTCAGTGAGGCAGTGATGTACTGCAATCAGTGAGGCAGTGATGTGTTGCTGTCAGTGAGGCATGCTGTCAGTGAGGCAGTGATGTGCTGCTGTCAGTGAGGCAGGGATGTGCTGCTGTCAGTGCGGCAGTGGTGTCCTGCTGTCAGTGAGACGGGATGTGCTGCTGTCAGTGAGGCGGGGATGTGCTGCTGTCAGTGCGGCAGTGGTGTGCTGCTATCAGTGAGGCAGTGATGGCTGCTGTCAGTGAGGCGGGATGTGCTGCTGTCAGTGAGGCAGAGATGTGCTGCTGTCAGTGATGCAGGGATGTGCTGTTTCTCTGTGAATAGTGTCTCTTGGGAAGATGTACTAAGCAGTGATAAGAGTGGAGAAGATAGCCAATGGAGAAGTTGCCCATGGCAACCAATCAGCTGCTCTGCATAATTTTATAGTATACAAATTATAAATGTTACATCAATGCTGACTGGTTGCCATGGGCAACTTCTCCACTGGCTCACTTCTCCACTGTTTTCACCGCTTAGTACATCTCTCCCTCTGTGAGTGATGCTATTGTTTACAGTTGTGGAGTGATACTGCTTTGGCTGTGTGATGAGGTTTTGATGACAGTTGGAAGTAGTTCAGGCGTGGGAGGTGTGCAGTCGTTGGGAAATAATGAATGGTCATGTGATCTAGTGAGTCCAATTATGTTATTGCTGTCATTGTAACACACCGTTTTATAAATAATTATATATTATATAACACATTTATGTTTATATTTATTGCATTTCCTTTTAGCACCATTAACTTGTGGACTACATACAGTAGGTATGAATATAACGGATTGTTTCTTTTCCTGCGCTGTTGATGATTGCATTTCAACTTCCTATTCCACAGACCTATTTCAAGATATTTGTTAGAAACCAGCCAGCACTGACAGCAGACTATTGCCTTGTATTTTAGACTTCTGCTCTTTTTAACATGTCACCTTGAGTTATTCAAAGAGACGAGTAGTCCACTGCGAGTCCCTAGTCAAAGGTAGCTCTAAAATGTCCTTGTACGATATAACTTGCACAAAAGTGAAAAGTCTGATATGTTTTATTCAGAGGGCTTAAATAATTCAGTTGCCTCAGCTGGAAGTGATTTCAATAATTCCGGGAATCCTTCACTATAGGAACTTTAATACACAGTAGATGTGCCAGCGCTGAGAGAGTAACAGGTGAAACATATAATTGGGTAGACATGTGATATTGCTGTCACTCTGGGAGCTGGGGGTTTAGAAGAGCCATGGATATAGCGAGATACCTGAACATCTATGACAGTCAGAAATCACTACTTACAAGGGTGGCTCAAATCTAGCATTACAGCTGACTTCTGTAATTAGTACATCTGTCAGTGCCCCACAAACTTTTCCAAACTTTCTTCTATTTTTATGGAGTTCAAAATGAATCCAAGTGATGGAAATGACATTTTAGCTGAGCCGGGAAGGTATTTAATGACATAGCAGTAGCGGTTCATATGTATTTTGCTCTTCCATGTTTTACAACAACTGTCCAAAAAGACTGAAAAGCAGAGTGTAATCCTAGTTTCTCTATTATTAGTATACAGTCTGCTGTTATATAGGTAAGGGAACAGGCTGAGATTCTGCTTTCAATTACGCTGTAGGGATCAGATGGGGATGGATAGTGGGGGGAATTCAGACCTGATCGTAGCAGCAATTTTGTTAGCAGTTGGGCAAAACCATGGGGGTAATTCCAAGTTGATCGCAGCAGGAAATTTTTTCGCAGTTGGGCAAAACCATGTGCACTGCAGGTGGAGCAGATATAACATGTGCAGAGAGAGTTAGATTTGGGTGGGTTATTTTGTTTCTGTGCAGGGTAAATACTGTCTGCTTTATTTTTACACTGCAATTTAGATTGCAGATTGAACTCACCACACCCAAATCTATCTCTCTCTGCACATGTTATATCTGCCTCCCCTGCAGTGCACATGGTTTTGCCCAACTGCGAAAAAATTTCCTGCTGCGATCAACTTGGAATTACCCCCCATGTGCACTGCAGGGGGGGGCAGATATAACATGTGCAGAGAGAGTTAGATTTGGGTGGGTTATTTTGTTTCTGTGCAGGGTAAATACTGTCTGCTTTATTTTTACACTGCAATTTAGATTTCAGTTTGAACACACCCCACCCAAATCTAACTCTCTCTGCACATGTTATATCTGCCCACCCTGCAGAATTGCACCACGTGTATGCACCTTTACACACAGAAGCTTGCACAGATCTGTGCACGTTTCAGTCAAACTCGCCTATCTGAAGCTGGTATATTTTTTGCAACTTATTTTAAGTATTCTGTGCGAGCTAACGGATCACTTTTGAAAAAGGATTTGTATCCGAAATGCGTTAAGTGGAGCCTGTGGACTGGATTTACCAGACACTGGGCTGTGTCCATCATTGGGTGTCCCTGTGGTAAGCTGAGTATCCGGAACCTTGCTTGCCCAGCTGTTTTATCATCTCAAGCACTGTTTGGGGAAGAACCTGTGCCACAGCAATGGAATAGCAGACCTGATGCTATTTATATGCTTGTATATATTTTAGACATGTGAGTGCGTTGTGTAAAATTAAAATTGTTATTTTATTTAAGAATCTCTGCATTACTGGTCTCTCTTTTCTTGTGTCTCTCATCTGCTTTTACTCTACATGAGTGACATAAGCAGAAAGACATGTTCTTTAAGGTACTAAAGCAGGCATGTCAAACTCATGGTCATCCAGCTGTAGTGAAACTGCAAGTCCCTGCATGCTTTACCAGCTGATCAGTAGAAGGTATGCTGACAAAGCATGCTGGGACTTGTAGTTTCACAACAGCTGGAGGGCTACGAGTTTGACATGCCTGTACTAAAGGCAAAAAAAGACTATGTGGATAAACGAGAAACCATCTTTGGATTTGGATGCGGTTAGTATAGAAGCTCTCAGGAGGAAAGACAGAGTCCAGCATGCGGAAAAAGGCATTCCCGTGCAAAGAGGACAGTTCACTAGCAGCAGAGGACTGACAGCACAGGTAACTGGTAATTGTCCACAGAGAAAAAGTGCATGGAGAATGGCCTTGAGGATGATAGAACCAGGTAAGTGGTCAGTTGTTTGTCCTTCAATCTAGCTCCTGACCCCTTTCTTGCAGCTCCAATCCCAGCCCTCTGTCCCAAGGCAAAACAATGCCAGCCCTAGGCCCTATAGGAAGGACTTTCCCAGGACTCAACCCAGGTGTAGTGGCACATTTTACTAGATGGAGCAGAGTCCAGTGTAATACCCTGAAGCTATGGCACCATGGGGATCCCCTTGTGATTTTTTTTTTGTTATGTTTACATTGTGGAACTACAAGTCCCAGAGTAGATCGTGGGCTGAACTGTGATGTTCCCTGTCAGATTGAGACAGGGATTTTGCCGCCAATTCTCTGGTCCTGTCAACTCTTACCCAGCAACATAAAAAGTCCGGGAAACAGGTCCCCAGCTGATTGGGTCCCCTGGGTTGTAGGGCAGAGTGACCAGGGGGTGGTCTGTTGCTGGGGCCCCGGGAGCCAGTCATCATAGAGGAGAGGGGAGGTGGAGGAGCACCAGTACCCTTAAAAGAAGCCTCACAGCACAGGAGGGGGAGAGACCTGGAGGAATGGGAATATGTACCTGGGGAAGTGGAGCCATGTAGTGTCCAGAGCCTGAAGACTGGAGTATGCAGCGCTGGGAGGATCGCTGCCAGAGGAGCCCTGGAGGAATGGGAAGATTACCTGGGGAAGGTGTCGCCATGTAGCCCCAGGAGCCGCCTGCCAGTGTGTGAGGACCGTCTGCGCAGAGAAGAAGCCGAGGGGAGAACCAGCGACCGGAGCACCAGTGCCAGAAGAATGCCGGAGACCCTGCCTGAGGAGAAGAGCTGGCCGCGTCAGTGCCAGCGGGGATGGAGTGCGGAGAAGAGCCGCCGCTGCTGAGAGACTGGAGCGCTGGGCCGGAGGAACCGCAGCCCGTCCAGCAGAGCAGTGATGACATCCGTCCCCTGGATTCCAAGGAGCGGCAGATGAGAAGCGCGCAGGCACCGCGAAGGACGACCCCGGGAAGAAGACCCCAGCGAGGACCCCTGGCGGCTGGAGTACGGCGAGGACCCGAGAAGACCCCAGCGTAGAGATGACGGCGCGGACCGGAGTCTGCTGCACAAGAGGAGTGAAGACCCGGAGACGGCGCGGCGGCAGCTGAAGAGGAGAAGACCGGACCGGAGACTGAGGAGGGAGACTCCAGACAGCCACGCTGAAGATGCGGAGGATCGGAGGTGGCAGAAGCGCCGCAGCGATGGGTGAGAACTTGCAAACAACCCTTCCGCTGCCAGAAACTCTGCCCCTGTTGAGCCCTTCCGCTGCTTGAACTCTGCAAAGAGGGGACATAGTATAAGTAAAGGGTGTAGACACCCCTAAGATCCCCTGTGTCCGATATTTAACCCCTTCCGCTGCATAAACTCTGCAATTGGGAACATCTTATGTAATAAAAGGGGTGTGCTCCCCTCATCACAGTACCCCCGCAAGTTTAGATAATTAGGAGTTGCGCTCCCCTCATTTGTATGTGCCCGGCTTAACCCCTTCTGCTGCAAAGACTCTGTAATCTGGGGGCAATATATTGTATTCCAGGGGAAGAGGCTCCCCACTAGTGCTGTGCCCCGCATATTTGTTTTGGAATGTTGTAAAAGGGGGTAGACTGCCCTTATATATTTGTGAATGTATTTGTCTGCTATTAGGGAATGCTGGTACTGATAGTTCTTTTATTGCAAGCTCCGCCCAGCAGTGTGAAAGCTAATGTTAATGCATTTGTCCGCTATTAAGGAATGCTGGTACTGATAGTTCTTTTTATGCAAGCTCCGCCCAGCAGTATGAAAGCTAATGTTAATGCATTTATCTACTATTAAGGAATGCTGGTACTGATAGTTCTTTTTATGCAAGCTCCGCCCAGCAGTGTGAAAGCTAATGTTAATGCATTTATCTGCTATTAAGGAATGCTGGTACTGATAGTTCTTTTTATGCAAGCTCCGCCCAGCAGTGTAAAAGCTAATGTTAATGCATTTGTCTGCTATTAAGGAATGCTGGTACTGATAGTTCTTTTTATGCAAGCTCCGCCCAGCAGTGTGAAAGCTAATGTTAATGCATTTATCTGCTATTAAGGAATGCTGGTACTGATAGTTCTTTTTATGCAAGCTCCGCCCAGCAGTGTGAAAGCTAATGTTAATGCATTTATCTGCTATTAAGGAATGCTGGTACTGATAGTTCTTTTATTGCAAGCTCCGCCCAGCAGTGTGAAAGCTAATGTTAATGCATTTGTCTGCTATTAAGGAATGCTGGTACTGATAGTTCTTTTTATGCAAGCTCCGCCCAGCTGTGTGAAAGCTAATGTTAATGCATTTATCTGCTATTAAGGAATGCTGGTACTGATAGTTCTTTTTTTATGCAAGCTCCGCCCAGCAGTGTGAAAGCTAATGTTAATGCATTTATCCGCTACTAAGGAACGCTGGTTACCTGAGACTGTTGTTTACAAGCCATAACCAGCCTGCTTTAATTGTGCACAAGTTACCTGCTTACCTGCTACTTGTATTGATAACGCTGGTTACCTGAGACTGTCGTTTAATAGCCATAACCAGCCTGCTTTAATCGTGCACAAGTTCCTGCTTACCTGCTACCTGTATTGCTGACGCTGGTTACCTGAGACTGTCGTTTAATAGCCATAACCAGCCTGCTTTAATCGTGCACAAGTTCCTGCTTACCTGCTACCTGTATTGCTGACGCTGGTTACCTGAGACTGTTGTTTAGTAGCCATAACCAGCCTGCTTTAATCGTGCACAAGTTCCTGCTTACCTGCTACTTGTATTGCTAACGCTGGTTACCTGAGACTGTCGTTTAATAGCCATAACCAGCCTGCTTTAATCGTGCACAAGTTCCTGCTTACCTGCTACCTGTATTGCTGACGCTGGTTACCTGAGACTGTCGTTTAATAGCCATAACCAGCCTGCTTTAATCGTGCACAAGTTCCTGCTTACCTGCTACCTGTATTGCTGACGCTGGTTACCTGAGACTGTTGTTTAGTAGCCATAACCAGCCTGCTTTAATCGTGCACAAGTTCCTGCTTACCTGCTACTTGTATTGCTAACGCTGGTTACCTGAGACTGTCGTTTAATAGCCATAACCAGCCTGCTTTAATCGTGCACAAGTTCCTGCTTACCTGCTACCTGTATTGCTGACGCTGGTTACCTGAGACTGTCGTTTAATAGCCATAACCAGCCTGCTTTAATCGTGCACAAGTTCCTGCTTACCTGCTACTTGTATTGCTAACGCTGGTTACCTGAGATTGTCGTTTAATAGCCATAACCAGCCTGCTTTAATCGTGCACAAGTTCCTGCTTACCTGCTACTTGTATTGCTGACGCTGGTTACCTGAGACTGTCGTTTAATAGCCATAACCAGCCTGCTTTAATCGTGCACAAGTTCCTGCTTACCTGCTACCTGTATTGCTGACGCTGGTTACCTGAGACTGTTGTTTAGTAGCCATAACCAGCCTGCTTTAATTGTGCACAAGTTACCTGCTTACCTGCTACTTGTATTGCTAACGCTGGTTACCTGAGACTGTCGTTTAATAGCCATAACCAGCCTGCTTTAATCGTGCACAAGTTCCTGCTTACCTGCTACCTGTATTGCTGACGCTGGTTACCTGAGACTGTTGTTTAGTAGCCATAATCAGCCTGCTTTAATTGTGCACAAGTTACCTGCTGACCTGCTACTTGTATTGCTAACGCTGGTTACCTGAGACTGTCATTTAATAGCCATAACCAGCCTGCTTTAATCGTGCACAAGTTCCTGCTTACCTGCTACCTGTATTGCTGACGCTGGTTACCTGAGACTGTTGTTTAGTAGCCATAACCAGCCTGCTTTAATTGTGCACAAGTTACCTGCTTACCTGCTACTTGTATTGCTAACGCTGGTTACCTGAGACTGTCGTTTAATAGCCATAACCAGCCTGCTTTAATCGTGCACAAGTTCCTGCTTACCTGCTACCTGTATTGCTGACGCTGGTTACCTGAGACTATTATTTAGAAGCCATAACCAGCCTGCTTCAATTGTGCACCAGTTACTTGCTTACCTGCTACCTGTATTGCTAACGCTGGTTACTTGAGACTGTTATTTAGAAGCCATAACCAGCCTGCTTCAATTGTGCGCCAGTTTCCTGTTTACCTGCCACTTGTAAATTTTGTTAGGATAATAAAATGGAGTTGGATACTATATTATGTTTGTGTTGTCATTGTGTCTGAGAGGTAAAGCAGGTCTGCCGCTCTGATCACCCGAACCTGACTCACACTAGCACCCCACAATTTAGTTCAAGTTTTCGGCACCGTAAATGTCATGTGTTTGTTTGTGGGTGGACATTACATAAATTTTGGCGTCACGAACAGGATCAGAGAATCTCAGGCAGGCCTGTGCTCCAGACACAATGACTTGTTTGCCAACAGAGCTGTACCCAGTTCAAGGCTTATGTTAACCGATGTATAGTGTTAAGGTGTATACGTGAGGACACGTATAATTTTAGGGGGGTAGAATGTAATACCCTGAAGCTATGGCACCATGGGGATCCCCTTGTGATTTTTTTTTGTTATGTTTACATTGTGGAACTACAAGTCCCAGAGTAGATCGTGGGCTGAACTGTGATGTTCCCTGTCAGATTGAGACAGGGATTTTGCCGCCAATTCTCTGGTCCTGTCAACTCTTACCCAGCAACATAAAAAGTCCGGGAAACAGGTCCCCAGCTGATTGGGTCCCCTGGGTTGTAGGGCAGAGTGACCAGGGGGTGGTCTGTTGCTGGGGCCCCGGGAGCCAGTCATCATAGAGGAGAGGGGAGGTGGAGGAGCACCAGTACCCTTAAAAGAAGCCTCACAGCACAGGAGGGGGAGAGACCTGGAGGAATGGGAATATGTACCTGGGGAAGTGGAGCCATGTAGTGTCCAGAGCCTGAAGACTGGAGTATGCAGCGCTGGGAGGATCGCTGCCAGAGGAGCCCTGGAGGAATGGGAAGATTACCTGGGGAAGGTGTCGCCATGTAGCCCCAGGAGCCGCCTGCCAGTGTGTGAGGACCGTCTGCGCAGAGAAGAAGCCGAGGGGAGAACCAGCGACCGGAGCACCAGTGCCAGAAGAATGCCGGAGACCCTGCCTGAGGAGAAGAGCTGGCCGCGTCAGTGCCAGCGGGGATGGAGTGCGGAGAAGAGCCGCCGCTGCTGAGAGACTGGAGCGCTGGGCCGGAGGAACCGCAGCCCGTCCAGCAGAGCAGTGATGACATCCGTCCCCTGGATTCCAAGGAGCGGCAGATGAGAAGCGCGCAGGCACCGCGAAGGACGACCCCGGGAAGAAGACCCCAGCGAGGACCCCTGGCGGCTGGAGTACGGCGAGGACCCGAGAAGACCCCAGCGTAGAGATGACGGCGCGGACCGGAGTCTGCTGCACAAGAGGAGTGAAGACCCGGAGACGGCGCGGCGGCAGCTGAAGAGGAGAAGACCGGACCGGAGACTGAGGAGGGAGACTCCAGACAGCCACGCTGAAGATGCGGAGGATCGGAGGTGGCAGAAGCGCCGCAGCGATGGGTGAGAACTTGCAAACAACCCTTCCGCTGCCAGAAACTCTGCCCCTGTTGAGCCCTTCCGCTGCTTGAACTCTGCAAAGAGGGGACATAGTATTAGTAAAGGGTGTAGACACCCCTAAGATCCCCTGTGTCCGATATTTAACCCCTTCCGCTGCATAAACTCTGCAATTGGGAACATCTTATGTAATAAAAGGGGTGTGCTCCCCTCATCACAGTACCCCCGCAAGTTTAGATAATTAGGAGTTGCGCTCCCCTCATTTGTATGTGCCCGGCTTAACCCCTTCTGCTGCAAAGACTCTGTAATCTGGGGGCAATATATTGTATTCCAGGGGAAGAGGCTCCCCACTAGTGCTGTGCCCCGCATATTTGTTTTGGAATGTTGTAAAAGGGGGTAGACTGCCCTTATATATTTGTGAATGTATTTGTCTGCTATTAGGGAATGCTGGTACTGATAGTTCTTTTATTGCAAGCTCCGCCCAGCAGTGTGAAAGCTAATGTTAATGCATTTATCTGCTATTAAGGAATGCTGGTACTGATAGTTCTTTTTATGCAAGCTCCGCCTAGCAGTATGAAAGCTAATGTTAATGCATTTATCTGCTATTAAGGAATGCTGGTACTGATAGTTCTTTTTATGCAAGCTCCGCCCAGCAGTGTGAAAGCTAATGTTAATGCATTTATCTGCTATTAAGGAATGCTGGTACTGATAGTTCTTTTTATGCAAGCTCCGCCCAGCAGTGTAAAAGCTAATGTTAATGCATTTGTCTGCTATTAAGGAATGCTGGTACTGATAGTTCTTTTTATGTAAGCTCCGCCCAGCAGTGTGAAAGCTAATGTTAATGCATTTATCTGCTATTAAGGAATGCTGGTACTGATAGTTCTTTTTATGCAAGCTCCGCCCAGCAGTGTGAAAGCTAATGTTAATGCATTTATCTGCTATTAAGGAATGCTGGTACTGATAGTTCTTTTATTGCAAGCTCCGCCCAGCAGTGTGAAAGCTAATGTTAATGCATTTGTCTGCTATTAAGGAATGCTGGTACTGATAGTTCTTTTTTATGCAAGCTCCGCCCAGCAGTGTGAAAGCTAATGTTAATGCATTTATCTGCTATTAAGGAATGCTGGTACTGATAGTTCTTTTTATGCAAGCTCCGCCCAGCAGTGTGAAAGCTAATGTTAATGCATTTATCTGCTATTAAGGAATGCTGGTACTGATAGTTCTTTTTTTATGCAAGCTCCGCCCAGCAGTGTGAAAGCTAATGTTAATGCATTTATCCGCTACTAAGGAACGCTGGTTACCTGAGACTGTTGTTTACAAGCCATAACCAGCCTGCTTTAATTGTGCACAAGTTACCTGCTTACCTGCTACTTGTATTGATAACGCTGGTTACCTGAGACTGTCGTTTAATAGCCATAACCAGCCTGCTTTAATCGTGCACAAGTTCCTGCTTACCTGCTACCTGTATTGCTGACGCTGGTTACCTGAGACTATCGTTTAATAGCCATAACCAGCCTGCTTTAATCGTGCACAAGTTCCTGCTTACCTGCTACCTGTATTGCTGACGCTGGTTACCTGAGACTGTTGTTTAGTAGCCATAACCAGCCTGCTTTAATCGTGCACAAGTTCCTGCTTACCTGCTACTTGTATTGCTAACGCTGGTTACCCGAGACTGTCGTTTAATAGCCATAACCAGCCTGCTTTAATCATGCACAAGTTCCTGCTTACCTGCTACCTGTATTGCTGACGCTGGTTACCTGAGACTGTCGTTTAATAGCCATAACCAGCCTGCTTTAATCGTGCACAAGTTCCTGCTTACCTGCTACCTGTATTGCTGACGCTGGTTACCTGAGACTGTTGTTTAGTAGCCATAACCAGCCTGCTTTAATCGTGCACAAGTTCCTGCTTACCTGCTACTTGTATTGCTAACGCTGGTTACCTGAGACTGTCGTTTAATAGCCATAACCAGCCTGCTTTAATCGTGCACAAGTTCCTGCTTACCTGCTACCTGTATTGCTGACGCTGGTTACCTGAGACTGTCGTTTAATAGCCATAACCAGCCTGCTTTAATCGTGCACAAGTTCCTGCTTACCTGCTACTTGTATTGCTAACGCTGGTTACCTGAGATTGTCGTTTAATAGCCATAACCAGCCTGCTTTAATCGTGCACAAGTTCCTGCTTACCTGCTACTTGTATTGCTGACGCTGGTTACCTGAGACTGTCGTTTAATAGCCATAACCAGCCTGCTTTAATCGTGCACAAGTTCCTGCTTACCTGCTACCTGTATTGCTGACGCTGGTTACCTGAGACTGTTGTTTAGTAGCCATAACCAGCCTGCTTTAATTGTGCACAAGTTACCTGCTTACCTGCTACTTGTATTGCTAACGCTGGTTACCTGAGACTATTATTTAGAAGCCATAACCAGCCTGCTTCAATTGTGCACCAGTTACTTGCTTACCTGCTACCTGTATTGCTAACGCTGGTTACTTGAGACTGTTATTTAGAAGCCATAACCAGCCTGCTTCAATTGTGCGCCAGTTTCCTGTTTACCTGCCACTTGTAAATTTTGTTAGGATAATAAAATGGAGTTGGATACTATATTATGTTTGTGTTGTCATTGTGTCTGGGAGGTAAAGCAGGTCTGCCGCTCTGATCACCCGAACCTGACTCACACTTGCACCCCACAATTTAGTTCAAGTTTTCGGCACCGTAAATGTCATGTGTTTGTTTGTGGGTGGACATTACACCAGAAACAGTCTCTGAAGGAGGACTGTTCCATACTACTCATACAGGTACAGGCAGTAAGGTGACATTGCAATCCAGGGTGGTACCCATCCCTGTAGCATATGTTGCAGTCTCCATACCAGTCCAGAACACCCTGTGGGATGGATTAGTGTCTAAGATAGGGTTCCAGTCTCCCAGCTATGACCCTTGACATACAATTTCCATCCACCCCACTCACCAATGCCATATGAGCTGTGCTCCCTTCTCTAGATCATACACAATTGGTGGGGAAGCAGTGCAGTTGAGTAGGTTGGGTCTTCACCATAGCTATTGGTCGAGTTCAGGTACTGTAAATGCTTTGCTCTCCTCTACAAGTGTAAGTAGATTGGACTTTGAAGTCTCTTTCCTGCAGGCACACTACCCAAAGCTAGTCACAGGGGCAATTTCATAAACCAGTAATTGAGTGTGAACATTGAAATGCACTAGTACGACAAGTAATAGATGTAGCACAAATAACAACCATTGCAGTTCCGATATATGGCATATTGACGTTACAAGCCCTGTCACTGCTGTAATAACTTACTTTTCTGTAAAGACTCCAAAAGTGTTCTTCAATTGCTAAGCAGAGTTTTAGATTTCAATGCACAATACTTAACATCTTTCTCCTTGAATGCTCCTTTGTACTTGAATAGGTATAGTATTACTGCCTTGATTCAATATACTGTAGATGTATAAAGTAGGAATTAATACAAAACCATTTGGAAGAAAATCAATGTTATCAGATGAGGTGATAGAGTTCAGACAGTAGAATAAAGAAGGAACAGGGAAATTCTATACTCAGACACTTGTTGAACACATTTTATCTATTCCAGCTGAAAAGAAGCAGATAATGGTAAAATAAATGTTGTTAGACCTTGTTAAAGTGTCACATTTACACCTTTTTGAAATGTAATAGTGGATGTTGTCTATTTCCTGAAGATCAATACAGGTTGAGTATCCCTTATCCAAAATGCTTGGGACCAGAGGTATTTTGGATATGGGATTTTTCCGTATTTTGGAATAATTGCATACCATAATGAGATATCATGGTGATGGGACCTAAATCTAAGCACAGAATGCATTTATGTTACATATACACCTTACACACACAGCCTGAAGGTAATTGTGGCTAATATTTTTTATAACTTTGTGCATTAAACAAAGTGTGTCTACATTCACACAATTCATTTATCTTCCATATACTAGAGATGAGCGGGTTCGGCTTCTCTGAATCCGAACCCGCCCGAACTTCATGTTTTTTTTCACGGGTCCGAGCGACTCGGATCTTCCCGCCTTGCTCGGTTAACCCGAGCGCGCCCGAACGTCATCATGACGCTGTCGGATTCTCGCGAGACTCGGATTCTATATAAGGAGCCGCGCGTCGCCGCCATTTTCACACGTGCATTGAGATTGATAGGGAGAGGACGTGGCTGGCGTCCTCTCCGTTTAGATTAGGGTTGAGACTGAGAGAGAGAGAGAGAGAGAGATTGACCTGAGGCTGTGATACTGTAGAAGAGAGTGCAGAGTTTAGTGACTGACGACCACAGTGACCACCAGACAGTGCAGTTGTTTGTTTTATTTAATATATCCGTTCTCTGCCTGAAAAAAACGATACACACAGTGACTCAGTCACATACCATATCTGTGTGCACTGCTCAGCCCAGTGTGCTGCATCAATGTATATATATATCTGACTGTGCTCAGCTCACACAGCTTATAATTGTGGGGGAGACTGGGGAGCACTGCAGTGCCAGTTATAGGTTATAGCAGGAGCCAGGAGTACATAATATTATATTAATATTAAACAGTGCACACTTTTGCTGCAGGAGTGCCACTGCCAGTGTGACTAGTGACCAGTGACCTGACCACCAGTATATATAATATTAGTAGTATACTATCTCTTTATCAACCAGTCTATATTAGCAGCAGACACAGTACAGTGCGGTAGTTCACGGCTGTGGCTACCTCTGTGTCGGCACTCGGCAGCCCGTCCATAATTGTATATACCACCTAACCGTGGTTTTTTTTTCTTTCTTTATACATACATACTAGTTACGAGTATACTATCTCTTTATCAACCAGTCTATATTAGCAGCAGACACAGTACAGTGCGGTAGTTCACGGCTGTGGCTACCTCTGTGTCGGCACTCGGCAGCCCGTCCATAATTGTATATACCACCTAACCGTGGTTTTTTTTTCTTTCTTTATACATACATACTAGTTACGAGTATACTATCTCTTTATCAACCAGTCTATATTAGCAGCAGACACAGTACAGTGCGGTAGTTCACGGCTGTGGCTACCTCTGTGTCGGCACTCGGCAGCCCGTCCATAATTGTATATACCACCTAACCGTGGTTTTTTTTTTCTTTCTTTATACATACATACTAGTTACGAGTATACTATCTCTTTATCAACCAGTCTATATATTAGCAGCAGACACAGTACAGTGCGGTAGTTCATGGCTGTGGCTACCTCTGTGTCGGCACTCGGCAGCCCGTCCATAATTGTATATACCACCTAACCGTGGTTTTTTTTTCTTTCTTTATACATACATACTAGTTACGAGTATACTATCTCTTTATCAACCAGTCTATATATTAGCAGCAGACACAGTACAGTGCGGTAGTTCACGGCTGTGGCTACCTCTGTGTCGGCACTCGGCAGCCCGTCCATAATTGTATATACCACCTAACCGTGTTTTTTTTTTCTTTCTTTATACATACATACTAGTTACGAGTATACTATCTCTTTATCAACCAGTCTATATATTAGCAGCAGACACAGTACAGTGCGGTAGTTCACGGCTGTGGCTACCTCTGTGTCGGCACTCGGCAGCCCGTCCATAATTGTATATACCACCTAACCGTGGTTTTTTTTTCTTTCTTTATACATACATACTAGTTACGAGTATACTATCTCTTTATCAACCAGTCTATATTAGCAGCAGACACAGTACAGTGCGGTAGTTCACGGCTGTGGCTACCTCTGTGTCGGCACTCGGCAGCCCGTCCATAATTGTATATACCACCTAACCGTGTTTTTTTTTTCTTTCTTTATACATACATACTAGTTACGAGTATACTATCTCTTTATCAACCAGTCTATATATTAGCAGCAGACACAGTACAGTGCGGTAGTTCACGGCTGTGGCTACCTCTGTGTCGGCACTCGGCAGGCAGTCCGTCCATAATTGTATACCACCTAACCGTGGTTTTTTTTCTTTCTTCTTTATACATACATAGTTACATAGACATCTCTTTATCAACCAGTCTATATTAGCAGCAGACACAGTACAGTACGGTAGTTCACGGCTGTGGCTACCTCTGTGTCTGCACTCGGCAGGCAGTCCATAATTGTATACTAGTATCCATCTCCATTGTTTACCTGAGGTGCCTTTTAGTTGTGCCTATTAAAATATGGAGAACAAAAATGTTGAGGTTCCAAAATTAGGGAAAGATCAAGATCCACTTCCACCTCGTGCTGAAGCTGCTGCCACTAGTCATGGCCGAGACGATGAAATGCCAGCAACGTCGTCTGCCAAGGCCGATGCCCAATGTCATAGTACAGAGCATGTCAAATCCAAAACACCAAATATCAGAAAAAAAAGGACTCCAAAACCTAAAATAAAATTGTCGGAGGAGAAGCGTAAACTTGCCAATATGCCATTTACGACACGGAGTGGCAAGGAACGGCTGAGGCCCTGGCCTATGTTCATGGCTAGTGGTTCAGCTTCACATGAGGATGGAAGCACTCCGCCTCTCGCTAGAAAAATGAAAAGACTCAAGCTGGCAAAAGCAGCACAGCAAAGAACTGTGCATTCTTCGAAATCCCAAATCCACAAGGAGAGTCCAATTGTGTCGGTTGCGATGCCTGACCTTCCCAACACTGGACGTGAAGAGCATGCGCCTTCCACCATTTGCACGCCCCCTGCAAGTGCTGGAAGGAGCACCCGCAGTCCAGTTCCTGATAGTCAGATTGAAGATGTCAGTGTTGAAGTACACCAGGATGAGGAGGATATGGGTGTTGCTGGCGCTGGGGAGGAAATTGACCAGGAGGATTCTGATGGTGAGGTGGTTTGTTTAAGTCAGGCACCCGGGGAGACACCTGTTGTCCGTGGGAGGAATATGGCCGTTGACATGCCAGGTGAAAATACCCAAAAAATCAGCTCTTCGGTGTGGAGGTATTTCACCAGAAATGCGGACAACAGGTGTCAAGCCGTGTGTTCCCTTTGTCAAGCTGTAATAAGTAGGGGTAAGGACGTTAACCACCTCGGAACATCCTCCCTTATACGTCACCTGCAGCGCATTCATAATAAGTCAGTGACAAGTTCAAAAACTTTGGGTGACAGCGGAAGCAGTCCACTGACCAGTAAATCCCTTCCTCTTGTAACCAAGCTCACGCAAACCACCCCACCAACTCCCTCAGTGTCAATTTCCTCCTTCCCCAGGAATGCCAATAGTCCTGCAGGCCATGTCACTGGCAATTCTGACGAGTCCTCTCCTGCCTGGGATTCCTCCGATGCATCCTTGCGTGTAACGCCTACTGCTGCTGGCGCTGCTGTTGTTGCCGCTGGGAGTCGATGGTCATCCCAGAGGGGAAGTCGTAAGCCTACTTGTACTACTTCCAGTAAGCAATTGACTGTTCAACAGTCCTTTGCGAGGAAGATGAAATATCACAGCAGTCATCCTACTGCAAAGCGGATAACTGAGGCCTTGGCATCCTGGGTGGTGAGAAACGTGGTTCCGGTATCCATCATTACTGCAGAGCCAACTAGAGACTTGTTGGAGGTACTGTGTCCCCGGTACCAAATACCATCTAGGTTCCATTTCTCTAGGCAGGCGATACCGAAAATGTACACAGACCTCAGAAAAAGAGTCACCAGTGTCCTAAAAAATGCAGCTGTACCCAATGTCCACTTAACCACGGACATGTGGACAAGTGGAGCAGGGCAGGGTCAGGACTATATGACTGTGACAGCCCACTGGGTAGATGTATGGACTCCTGCCGCAAGAACAGCAGCGGCGGCACCAGTAGCAGCATCTCGCAAACGCCAACTCTTTCCTAGGCAGGCTACGCTTTGTATCACCGGTTTCCAGAATACGCACACAGCTGAAAACCTCTTACGGCAACTGAGGAAGATCATCGCGGAATGGCTTACCCCAATTGGACTCTCCTGTGGATTTGTGGCATCGGACAACGCCAGCAATATTGTGTGTGCATTAAATATGGGCAAATTCCAGCACGTCCCATGTTTTGCACATACCTTGAATTTGGTGGTGCAGAATTTTTTAAAAAACGACAGGGGCATGCAAGAGATGCTGTCGGTGGCCAGAAGAATTGCGGGACACTTTCGGCGTACAGGCACCACGTACAGAAGACTGGAGCACCACCAAAAACTACTGAACCTGCCCTGCCATCATCTGAAGCAAGAAGTGGTAACGAGGTGGAATTCAACCCTCTATATGCTTCAGAGGTTGGAGGAGCAGCAAAAGGCCATTCAAGCCTATACAATTGAGCACGATATAGTAGGTGGAATGCACCTGTCTCAAGCGCAGTGGAGAATGATTTCAACGTTGTGCAAGGTTCTGATGCCCTTTGAACTTGCCACACGTGAAGTCAGTTCAGACACTGCCAGCCTGAGTCAGGTCATTCCCCTCATCAGGCTTTTGCAGAAGAAGCTGGAGACATTGAAGGAGGAGCTAACACGGAGCGATTCCGCTAGGCATGTGGGACTTGTGGATGGAACCCTTAATTCGCTTAACAAGGATTCACGGGTGGTCAATCTGTTGAAATCAGAGCACTACATTTTGGCCACCGTGCTCGATCCTAGATTTAAAGCCTACCTTGGATCTCTCTTTCCGGCAGACACAAGTCTGCTGGGGTTGAAAGACCTGCTGGTGACAAAATTGTCAAGTCAAGCGGAACGCGACCTGTCAACATCTCCTCCTTCACATTCTCCCGCAACTGGGGGTGCGAGGAAAAGGCTCAGAATTCCGAGCCCACCCGCTGGCGGTGATGCAGGGCAGTCTGGAGCGACTGCTGATGCTGACATCTGGTCCGGACTGAAGGACCTGACAACGATTACTGACATGTCGTCTACTGTCACTGCATATGATTCTCTCAACATTGATAGAATGGTGGAGGATTATATGAGTGACCGCATCCAAGTAGGCACGTCACACAGTCCGTACTTATACTGGCAGGAAAAAGAGGCAATTTGGAGGCCCTTGCACAAACTGGCTTTATTCTACCTAAGTTGCCCTCCCACAAGTGTGTACTCCGAAAGAGTGTTTAGTGCCGCCGCTCACCTTGTCCGCAATCGGCGTACGAGGTTACATCCAGAAAATGTGGAGAAGATGATGTTCATTAAAATGAATTATAATCAATTCCTCCGCGGAGACATTGACCAGCAGCAATTGCCTCCACAAAGTACACAGGGAGCTGAGATGGTGGATTCCAGTGGGGACGAATTGATAATCTGTGAGGAGGGGGGTGTACACGGTGATATATCGGAGGGTGATGATGAGGTGGACATCTTGCCTCTGTAGAGCCAGTTTGTGCAAGGAGAGATTAATTGCTTCTTTTTTGGGGGGGGTCCAAACCAACCCGTCATATCAGTCACAGTCGTGTGGCAGACCCTGTCACTGAAATGATGGGTTGGTTAAAGTGTGCATGTCCTGTTTTGTTTATACAACATAAGGGTGGGTGGGAGGGCCCAAGGACAATTCCATCTTGCACCTCTTTTTTCTTTTCTTTTTCTTTGCGTCATGTGCTGTTTGGGGAGGGTTTTTTGGAAGGGACATCCTGCGTGACACTGCAGTGCCACTCCTAGATGGGCCCGGTGTTTGTGTCGGCCACTAGGGTCGCTTATCTTACTCACACAGCTACCTCATTGCGCCTCTTTTTTTCTTTGCGTCATGTGCTGTTTGGGGAGGGTTTTTTGGAAGGGACATCCTGCGTGACACTGCAGTGCCACTCCTAGATGGGCCCGGTGTTTGTGTCGGCCACTAGGGTCGCTAATCTTACTCACACAGCTACCTCATTGCGCCTCTTTTTTTCTTTGCGTCATGTGCTGTTTGGGGAGGGTTTTTTGGAAGGGCCATCCTGCGTGACACTGCAGTGCCACTCCTAGATGGGCCCGGAGTTTGTGTCGGCCACTAGGGTCGCTAATCTTACTCACACAGCTACCTCATTGCGCCTCTTTTTTTCTTTGCGTCATGTGCTGTTTGGGGAGGGTTTTTTGGAAGGGCCATCCTGCGTGACACTGCAGTGCCACTCCTAGATGGGCCCGGTGTTTGTGTCGGCCACTAGGGTCGCTAATCTTACTCACACAGCTACCTCATTGCGCCTCTTTTTTTCTTTGCGTCATGTGCTGTTTGGGGAGGGTTTTTTGGAAGGGACATCCTGCGTGACACTGCAGTGCCACTCCTAGATGGGCCCGGTGTTTGTGTCGGCCACTAGGGTCGCTTATCTTACTCACACAGCGACCTCGGTGCAAATTTTAGGACTAAAAATAATATTGCGAGGTGTGAGGTATTCAGAATAGACTGAAAATTAGTGTAAATTATGGTTTTTGAGGTTAATAATACTTTGGGATCAAAATGACCCCCAAATTCTATGATTTAAGCTGTTTTTTAGTGTTTTTTGAAAAAAACACCCGAATCCAAAACACACCCGAATCCGACAAAAAAAATTCGGTGAGGTTTTGCCAAAACGCGTTCGAACCCAAAACACGGCCGCGGAACCGAACCCAAAACCAAAACACAAAACCCGAAAAATTTCAGGCGCTCATCTCTACCATATACACCTTATACACACAGCCTGAAGGTCATTTAATACAATATTTTTAATAACTTTGTGTATTAAACATAGTTTGTGTACATTGAGCCATCAAAAAACAAAGGTTTCACTATCTCACTCTCACACAAAAAAGTCCGTAATTCGGAATATTCCGTATTTCGGAATATTTGGATATGGGATACTCAACCTGTATTCCCAGCATAGGGGGTAATTCCAAGTTGATCGCAGCAGGAATTTAGTTAGCAATTGGGCAAAACTATGGCCCTCATTCCGAGTTGTTCGCTCGCAAGCTGCTTTTAGCAGCATTGCACACGCTAAGCCGCCGCCTACTGGGAGCGAATCTTAGCTTATCAAACTTGCGAACAAAAGATTCTGAAAATTGCGAATATAAATTTCTTAGCAGTTTCTGAGTAGCTCCAGACTTACTCGGCCACTGCGATCAGTTCAGTCAGTTTCGTTCCTGGTTTGACGTCACAAACACACCCAGCGTTCGCCCAGACACTCCCCCGTTTCTCCAGCCACTCCCGCGTTTTTCCCAGAAACGGCAGCGTTTTTTCACACACTCCCATAAAACGGCCAGTTTCCGCCCAGAAACACCCACTTCCTGTCAATCACACAACGATCACCAGAACGAAGAAAAAACCTCGTAATGCCGTGAGTAAAATACCAAACTTCTTAGCAAATTTACTTGGCGCAGCCACAGTGCGAACATTGCGCATGCGCAGTTTGCGGAAAATCGCTGCGATGCGATGAAAAAGAACGAGCGAACAACTCGGAATGAGGGCCCATGTGCACTGCAGGGGGGGCAGATATAACATGTGCAGAGAGAGTTAGATTTGGGTGTGGTGTGTTCAATCTGCAATCTAATTTGCAGTGTAAAAATAAAGCAGCCAGTATTTACCCTGCACAGAAATAAAATAACCCACCCAAATCTAACTCTCTCTGCACATGTTAAATCTGCCTCCCCTGCAGTGCACATGGTTTTGCCCAATTGCTAACTAAGGGGGTCATTCCAAGTTGTTCGCTCGTTATTTTTTTCTCGCAATGGAGCGATTAGTCGCTAATGCGCATGCGCAATGTCCGCAGTGCGACTGCGCCAAGTAAATTTGCTATGCAGTTAGGAATTTTACTCACGGCATTACGAGGTTTTTTTCTTCGTTCTGGTGATCGTAATGTGATTGACAGGAAGTGGGTGTTTCTGGGCGGAAACTGGCCGTTTTATGGGTGTGTGTGAAAAAACGCTGCCATTTCTGGGAAAAACGCGGGAGTGGCTGGAGAAACGGGGGAGTGTCTGGCCGAACGCTGGGTGTGTTTGTGACGTCAAACCAGGAACGACAAGCACTGAACTGATCGCACTGGCAGAGTAAGTCTGGAGCTACTCAGAAACTGCACAGAGAAGTCTTTTCGCAATATTGCGAATCTTTCGTTCGCAATTTTGATAAGCTAAGATTCACTCCCAGTAGGCGGCGGCTTAGCGTGTGCAAAGCTGCTAAAAGCAGCTTGCGAACGAACAACTCAGAATGACCCCCTAAATTCCTGCTGCGATCAACTTGGAATTACCCCCATAGTCCGGTGCTGCTGTCAGGTTTACAGTCAGAATCCTAAAACCAGTTATACTCTGATTCGAGGAAATTTAATTCAAACTGTTTAAAATCTTCTTTGATTCTAAGATATTAAACAACTCCCTCTGTGGAAAAAAATGGTATGGTATATTTTGCCGACATTCACCTTTTTGTCATTCATAATATCGACATGAGATCTCTGTGATCCGGCTGCTTCAGCTCCCTGCTTCCCTTGCCTGTGGAGGGGTCAGAATGCCAATGTCGCTGCAACAACAGGGTCTGCATCTCTGTCCTGGACTGCTGCCCACTGTTTCCTCCCACTCACATTCCCAGCTGCTGGGAATCACTTTGGTTTCTGGTGCCGCATTTCATGGTCCTGGGCTGCCTCTGCTATATCCATTGTCATCACTGCCTGGCTCCTGCTCTTCTCTCGTGACTGGGCTATGAAAACACCAGGACCTCTCCTGTCTGCCGCCATCTTGCTGACTTGGGCTCTTCTCTCTGACCCTGACCGCTGTGCCTCTCCCACGGCCCAAACCTCTCTCCAAGCAGACGTCACACCAAACATGGAACTAGCCCAAGGGTACTGCTGCACCATCCATGCCGTGTCATGACGGGATCAGTATGAGATCCCGCTGGACGGAATACCAACACCGGGATCCTGACCGGCACAATCCCGACAGGGGGGCGAGCGCAACGCAGCCCTTTGCAGGCTCGCTGCGCTCGCCATGCTGCGGGCACGGTTCTCGCTACGCTCGGCACACTAATTTATTCTCCCTCTATGGGTGTCGTGGACATCTACAGAGGAAGAATATGTCGGGATTGTGCTGGTTGGGATGACGGTGTCGGTATTCCGACCGCCGGGATCCCGTCCGGCAGGATCTTGACCACATCCCGTCATGACAAGTAGCCTATACTCCCAAGTAGTGATGTTTACTACAATACTGTATATTACTATTTTAATTTTAACAGGTTTCAGTACCTCCCTCCCACATCGGCTCCACTGTGATACTGTAACTTGGCCTCTATGGGGTAAATGTAATAGGGTCCGAGTTGCCAGAGTTGCGGCACATCAGCCAAGAATGCATGTATTTTTAAAGCAGCAATCAATTACAAGGCAAAACCAGGTTTCGCTTCAGCACTGTCTCCTCTCCTGTGCAATACATGCTGGGCACTAGGACCTACAGTAGATTCAGCCAGGAGATCTAACCTCCATCCAGACACTGTACTCAGGGACGTATCTAGAGAGGAGGAGGCCAGTGTGCAGGCTCCGTCAGGGCCCCCTCCTAGGTATTGAGGTACTTTCTCTGCCAATGCACAGGTTAGGCTGATTCTATCCTACTGAGGTCAGTGGCAAAACTGGTCCCTGTGGGTCTTTTTGTGTTTCATTGGCAGGGGAGTTTGGACACTTTGGGTTGTTGGTAGAGATGAGCGCCGGAAATTTTTCGGGTTTTGTGTTTTGGTTTTGGGTTCGGTTCCGCGGCCGTGTTTTGGGTTCGACCGCGTTTTGGCAAAACCTCACCGAATTTTTTTTGTCGGATTCGGGTGTGTTTTGGATTCGGGTGTTTTTTTCAAAAAACCCTAAAAAACAGCTTAAATCATAGAATTTGGGGGTAATTTTGATCCCAAAGTATTATTAACCTCAAAAAACATAATTTACACTCATTTTCAGCCTATTCTGAACACATCACACCTCACAATATTATTTTTAGTCCTAAAATTTGCACCGAGGTCGCTGTGTGAGTAAGATAAGCGACCCTAGTGGCCGACACAAACACCGGGCCCATCTAGGAGTGGCACTGCAGTGTCACGCAGGATGTCCCTTCCAAAAAACCCTCCCCAAACAGCACATGACGCAAAGAAAAAAAGAGGCGCAATGAGGTAGCTGACTGTGTGAGAAAGATAAGCGACCCTAGTGGCCGACACAAACACCGGGCCCATCTAGGAGTGGCACTGCAGTGTCACGCAGGATGTCCCTTCCAAAAAACCCTCCCCAAACAGCACATGACGCAAAGAAAAAAAGAGGCGCAATGAGGTAGCTGACTGTGTGAGAAAGATAAGCGACCCTAGTGGCCGACACAAACACCGGGCCCATCTAGGAGTGGCACTGCAGTGTCACGCAGGATGTCCCTTCCAAAAAACCCTCCCCAAACAGCACATGACGCAAAGAAAAAAAGAGGCGCAATGAGGTAGCTGTGTGAGTAAGATTAGCGACCCTAGTGGCCGACACAAACACCGGGCCCATCTAGGAGTGGCACTGCAGTGTCACGCAGGATGTCCCTTCCAAAAAACCCTCCCCAAACAGCACATGACGCAAAGAAAAAAAGAGGCGCAATGAGGTAGCTGACTGTGTGAGAAAGATAAGCGACCCTAGTGGCCGACACAAACACCGGGCCCATCTAGGAGTGGCACTGCAGTGTCACGCAGGATGTCCCTTCCAAAAAACCCTCCCCAAACAGCACATGACGCAAAGAAAAAAAGAGGCGCAATGAGGTAGCTGTGTGAGAAAGATAAGCGACCCTAGTGGCCGACACAAACACCGGGCCCATCTAGGAGTGGCACTGCAGTGTCACGCAGGATGTCCCTTCCAAAAAACCCTCCCCAAACAGCACATGACGCAAAGAAAAATAAAAGAAAAAAGAGGTGCAAGATGGAATTGTCCTTGGGCCCTTCCCACCCACCCTTATGTTGTATAAACAAAACAGGACATGCACACTTTAACCAACCCATCATTTCAGTGACAGGGTCTGCCACACGACTGTGACTGAAATGACGGGTTGGTTTGGACCCCCACCAAAAAAGAAGCAATTAATCTCTCCTTGCACAAACTGGCTCTACAGAGGCAAGATGTCCACCTCATCATCATCCTCCGATATATCACCGTGTACATCCCCCTCCTCACAGGTTATCAATTCGTCCCCACTGGAATCCACCATGTCAGCTCCCTGTGTACTTTGTGGAGGCAATTGCTGCTGGTCAATGTCTCCGCGGAGGAATTGATTATAATTCATTTTAATGAACATCATCTTCTCCACATTTTCTGGATGTAACCTCGTACGCCGATTGCTGACAAGGTGAGCGGCGGCACTAAACACTCTTTCGGAGTACACACTTGTGGGAGGGCAACTTAGGTAGAATAAAGCCAGTTTGTGCAAGGGCCTCCAAATTGCCTCTTTTTCCTGCCAGTATAAGTACGGACTGTGTGACGTGCCTACTTGGATGCGGTCACTCATATAATCCTCCACCATTCTATCAATGGTGATAGAATCATATGCAGTGACAGTAGACGACATGTCCGTAATGGTTGTCAGGTCCTTCAGTCCGGACCAGATGTCAGCATCAGCAGTCGCTCCAGACTGCCCTGCATCACCGCCAGCGGGTGGGCTCGGAATTCTGAGCCTTTTCCTCGCACCCCCAGTTGCGGGAGAATGTGAAGGAGGAGATGTTGACAGGTCGCGTTCCGCTTGACTTGACAATTTTCTCACCAGCAGGTCTTTGAAACCCAGCAGACTTGTGTGCGCCGGAAAGAGAGATCCAAGGTAGGTTTTAAATCTAGGATCGAGCACGGTGGCCAAAATGTAGTGCTCTGATTTCAACAGATTGACCACCCGTGAATCCTTGTTAAGCGAATTAAGGGCTCCATCCACAAGTCCCACATGCCTAGCGGAATCGCTCTGTCTTAGCTCCTCCTTCAATGTCTCCAGCTTCTTCTGCAAAAGCCTGATGAGGGGAATGACCTGACTCAGGCTGGCAGTGTCTGAACTGACTTCACGTGTGGCAAGTTCAAAAGGTTGCAGAACCTTGCACAACGTTGAAATCATTCTCCACTGCGCTTGAGACAGGTGCATTCCACCTCCTATATCGTGGTCAGTTGTATAGGCTTGAATGGCCTTTTGCTGCTCCTCCAACCTCTGAAGCATATAGAGGGTTGAATTCCACCTCGTTACCACCTCCTGCTTCAGATGATGGCAGGGCAGGTTCAGGCGATTTTGGTGGTGCTCCAGTCTTCTGTACGTGCTGCCTGTACGCCAAAAGTGTCCCGCAATTTTTCTGGCCACCGACAGCATCTCTTGCACGCCCCTGTCGTTTTTTAAAAAATTCTGCACCACCAAATTCAAGGTATGTGCAAAACATGGGACGTGCTGGAATTTGCCCAGATGTAATGCACGCACAATATTGCTGGCGTTGTCCGATGCCACAAATCCACAGGAGAGTCCAATTGGGGTAAGCCATTCCGCGATGATCTTCCTCAGTTGCCGTAAGAGGTTTTCAGCTGTGTGCGTATTCTGGAAACCGGTGATACAAAGCGTAGCCTGCCTAGGAACGAGTTGGCGTTTGCGAGATGCTGCTACTGGTGCCGCCGCTGCTGTTCTTGCGGCGGGAGTCCATACATCTACCCAGTGGGCTGTCACAGTCATATAGTCCTGACCCTGCCCTGCTCCACTTGTCCACATGTCCGTGGTTAAGTGGACATTGGGTACAGCTGCATTTTTTAGGACACTGGTGACTCTTTTTCTGAGGTCTGTGTACATTTTCGGTATCGCAACCCTAGAGAAATGGAACCTAGATGGTATTTGGTACCGGGGACACAGTACCTCCAACAAGTCTTTAGTTGGCTCTGCAGTAATGATGGATACCGGAACCACGTTTCTCACCACCCAGGATGTCAAGGCCTCAGTTATCCGCTTTGCAGTAGGATGACTGCTGTGATATTTAATCTTCCTCGCAAATGACTGTTGGACAGTCAATTGCTTGGTGGAAGTAGTAAAAGTGGTCTTACGACTTCCTCTCTGGGATGACCATCGACTCCCAGCAGCAACAACAGCAGCGCCAGCAGCAGTAGGCGTTACACGCAAGGATGCATCGGAGGAATCCCAGGCAGGAGAGGACTCGTCAGACTTGCCAGTGACATGGCCTGCAGGACTATTGGCATTCCTGGGGAAGGAGGAAATTGACACTGAGGGAGTTGGTGGGGTGGTTTGCGTGAGCTTGGTTACAAGAGGAAGGGATTTACTGGTCAGTGGAGTGCTTCCGCTGTCACCCAAAGTTTTTGAACTTGTCACTGACTTATTATGAATGCGCTGCAGGTGACGTATAAGGGAGGATGTTCCGAGGTGGTTAACGTCCTTACCCCTACTTATTACAGCTTGACAAAGGGAACACACGGCTTGACACCTGTTGTCCGCATTTCTGGTGAAATACCTCCACACCGAAGAGCTGATTTTTTTGGTATTTTCACCTGGCTGAACCACTAGCCATGAACATAGGCCAGGGCCTCAGCCGTTCCTTGCCACTCCGTGTGGTAAATGGCATATTGGCAAGTTTACGCTTCTCCTCCGACAATTTTAGTTTAGGTTTTGGAGTCCTTTTTTTTCTGATATTTGGTGTTTTGGATTTGACATGCTCTGTACTATGACATTGGGCATCGGCCTTGGCAGACGACGTTGCTGGCATTTCATCGTCTCGGCCATGACTAGTGGCAGCAGCTTCAGCACGAGGTGGAAGTGGATCTTGATCTTTCCCTAATTTTGGAACCTCAACTTTTTTGTTCTCCATATTTTATAGGCAGAACTAAAAGGCACCTCAGGTAAACAATGGAGATGGATGGATTGGATACTAGTATACAATTATGGACGGACTGCCACGGTTAGGTGGTATAAAAAAACCACGGTTAGGTGGTATATATTATAATAATAATACAATTATGGATGGACGGACTGCCTGCCGACTGCCGACACAGAGGTAGCCACAGCCGTGAACTACCGCACTGTACACTGGTTGATAAAGAGATAGTAGTATACTCGTAACAACTAGTATGACACTATGACGACGGTATAAAGAAAGAAAAAAAAATACCACGGTTAGGTGGTATATATTATAATAATAATACAATTATGGATGGACGGACTGCCTGCCGACTGCCGACACAGAGGTAGCCACAGCCGTGAACTACCGCACTGTACACTGGTTGATAAAGAGATAGTAGTATACTCGTAACAACTAGTATGACACTATGACGACGGTATAAAGAATGAAAAAAAAACCACGGTTAGGTGGTATATATTATAATAATAATACAATTATGGATGGACGGACTGCCTGCCGACTGCCGACACAGAGGTAGCCACAGCCGTGAACTACCGCACTGTACACTGGTTGATAAAGAGATAGTAGTATACTCGTAACAACTAGTATGACACTATGACGACGGTATAAAGAAAGAAAAAAAAATACCACAGTTAGGTGGTATATATTATAATAATAATACAATTATGGATGGACGGACTGCCTGCCGACTGCCGACACAGAGGTAGCCACAGCCGTGAACTACCGCACTGTACACTGGTTGATAAAGAGATAGTAGTATACTCGTAACAACTAGTATGACACTATGACGACGGTATAAAGAATGAAAAAAAAACCACGGTTAGGTGGTATATATTATAATAATAATACAATTATGGATGGACGGACTGCCTGCCGACTGCCGACACAGAGGTAGCCACAGCCGTGAACTACCGCACTGTACACTGGTTGATAAAGAGATAGTAGTATACTCGTAACAACTAGTATGACACTATGACGACGGTATAAAGAAAGAAAAAAAAATACCACAGTTAGGTGGTATATATTATAATAATAATACAATTATGGATGGACGGACTGCCTGCCGACTGCCGACACAGAGGTAGCCACAGCCGTGAACTACCGCACTGTACACTGGTTGATAAAGAGATAGTAGTATACTCGTAACAACTAGTATGACACTATGACGACGGTATAAAGAATGAAAAAAAAAACACGGTTAGGTGGTATATATTATAATAATAATACAATTATGGATGGACGGACTGCCTGCCGACTGCCGACACAGAGGTAGCCACAGCCGTGAACTACCGCACTGTACACTGGTTGATAAAGAGATAGTAGTATACTCGTAACAACTAGTATGACACTATGACGACGGTATAAAGAATGAAAAAAAAACCACGGTTAGGTGGTATATATTATAATAATAATAATACAATTATGGATGGACGGACTGCCTGCCGACTGCCGACACAGAGGTAGCCACAGCCGTGAACTACCGCACTGTACACTGGTTGATAAAGAGATAGTAGTATACTCGTAACAACTAGTATGACACTATGACGACGGTATAAAGAATGAAAAAAAAACCACGGTTAGGTGGTATATATTATAATAATAATACAATTATGGATGGACGGACTGCCTGCCGACTGCCGACACAGAGGTAGCCACAGCCGTGAACTACCGCACTGTACACTGGTTGATAAAGAGATAGTAGTATACTCGTAACAACTAGTATGACACTATGACGACGGTATAAAGAATGAAAAAAAACCCACGGTTAGGTGGTATATATTATAATAATAATACAATTATGGATGGACGGACTGCCTGCCGACTGCCGACACAGAGGTAGCCACAGCCGTGAACTACCGCACTGTACACTGGTTGATAAAGAGATAGTAGTATACTCGTAACAACTAGTATGACACTATGACGACGGTATAAAGAAAGAAAAAAAAATACCACAGTTAGGTGGTATATATTATAATAATAATACAATTATGGATGGACGGACTGCCTGCCGACTGCCGACACAGAGGTAGCCACAGCCGTGAACTACCGCACTGTACACTGGTTGATAAAGAGATAGTAGTATACTCGTAACAACTAGTATGACACTATGACGACGGTATAAAGAATGAAAAAAAAACCACGGTTAGGTGGTATATATTATAATAATAATACAATTATGGATGGACGGACTGCCTGCCGACTGCCGACACAGAGGTAGCCACAGCCGTGAACTACCGCACTGTACACTGGTTGATAAAGAGATAGTAGTATACTCGTAACAACTAGTATGACACTATGACGACGGTATAAAGAAAGAAAAAAAAATACCACAGTTAGGTGGTATATATTATAATAATAATACAATTATGGATGGACGGACTGCCTGCCGACTGCCGACACAGAGGTAGCCACAGCCGTGAACTACCGCACTGTACACTGATTGATAAAGAGATAGTAGTATACTCGTAACAACTAGTATGACACTATGACGACGGTATAAAGAAAGAAAAAAAAATACCACGGTTAGGTGGTATATATTATAATAATAATACAATTATGGATGGACGGACTGCCTGCCGACTGCCGACACAGAGGTAGCCACAGCCGTGAACTACCGCACTGTACACTGGTTGATAAAGAGATAGTAGTATACTCGTAACAACTAGTATGACACTATGACGACGGTATAAAGAATGAAAAAAAAACCACGGTTAGGTGGTATATATTATAATAATAATACAATTATGGATGGACGGACTGCCTGCCGACTGCCGACACAGAGGTAGCCACAGCCGTGAACTACCGCACTGTACACTGGTTGATAAAGAGATAGTAGTATACTCGTAACAACTAGTATGACACTATGACGACGGTATAAAGAAAGAAAAAAAAATACCACAGTTAGGTGGTATATATTATAATAATAATACAATTATGGATGGACGGACTGCCTGCCGACTGCCGACACAGAGGTAGCCACAGCCGTGAACTACCGCACTGTACACTGGTTGATAAAGAGATAGTAGTATACTCGTAACAACTAGTATGACACTATGACGACGGTATAAAGAATGAAAAAAAAACCACGGTTAGGTGGTATATATTATAATAATAATACAATTATGGATGGACGGACTGCCTGCCGACTGCCGACACAGAGGTAGCCACAGCCGTGAACTACCGCACTGTACACTGGTTGATAAAGAGATAGTAGTATACTCGTAACAACTAGTATGACACTATGACGACGGTATAAAGAATGAAAAAAAAACCACGGTTAGGTGGTATATATTATAATAATAATAATACAATTATGGATGGACGGACTGCCTGCCGACTGCCGACACAGAGGTAGCCACAGCCGTGAACTACCGCACTGTACACTGGTTGATAAAGAGATAGTAGTATACTCGTAACAACTAGTATGACACTATGACGACGGTATAAAGAATGAAAAAAAAACCACGGTTAGGTGGTATATATTATAATAATAATACAATTATGGATGGACGGACTGCCTGCCGACTGCCGACACAGAGGTAGCCACAGCCGTGAACTACCGCACTGTACACTGGTTGATAAAAAGATAGTAGTATACTCGTAACAACTAGTATGACACTATGACGACGGTATAAAGAATGAAAAAAAACCCACGGTTAGGTGGTATATATTATAATAATAATACAATTATGGATGGACGGACTGCCTGCCGACTGCCGACACAGAGGTAGCCACAGCCGTGAACTACCGCACTGTACACTGGTTGATAAAGAGATAGTAGTATACTCGTAACAACTAGTATGACACTATGACGGTATAAAGAATGAAAAAAAAACCACGGTTAGGTGGTATATATTATAATAATAATACAATTATGGATGGACGGACTGCCTGCCGACTGCCGACACAGAGGTAGCCACAGCCGTGAACTACCGCACTGTACACTGGTTGATAAAGAGATAGTAGTATACTCGTAACAACTAGTATGACACTATGACGACGGTATAAAGAAAGAAAAAAAAATACCACGGTTAGGTGGTATATATTGTAATACAATTATGGATGGACGGACTGCCTGCCGAGTTCCGACTGCCGACACAGAGGTAGCCACAGCCGTGAACTACCGCACTGTACTGTGTCTGCTGCTAATATAGACTGGTTGATAAAGAGATAGTATACAATACATACAACAATATACTACTATACTGGTGGTCAGGCACTGGTCACCACTAGTCACACTGGCAGTGGCACTCCTGCAGCAAAAGTGTGCACTGTTTAATTTTAAATTAATATAATATTATGTACTCCTGGGGGCTCCTGCTATAACAACCTGCAGTGCTCCCCAGTCTCCCCCACAATTATTATAAGCTTTGCCTTTTATACATTGATGTGCAGCACACTGGGCTGAGCTGAGTGCACACAGACTGAGTCACACTGTGTGACTGGCTGCTGCTGTGTATCGTTTTTTTTCAGGCAGAGAACGGATATAGCAGAGAACGGATATATTGGCCCTCATTCCGAGTTGTTCGCTCGCAAGGCGAATGTAGCAGAGTTACACACGCTAAGCCGCCGCCTACTGGGAGTGAATCTTAGCTTCTTAAAATTGCGACCGACGTACGCGCAATATTGCGATTACAAACGAGTTAGCAGTTTCAGAGTAGCTCCAGACTTACTCTGCCTGTGCGATCATTTCAGTGCTTGTCGTTCCTGGTTGACGTCACAAACACACCCAGCGTTCGCCCAGGCACTCCCACCGTTTCCCCGGCCACTCCTGCGTTTTTTCCGGAAACGGTAGCGTTTTCAGCCACACGCCCCTGAAACGCCGTGTATCCGCCCAGTAACACCCATTTCCTGTCAATCACATTACGATCGCCGGAGCGAAGAAAAAGCCGTGAGTAAAAATACTTTCTTCATAGTAAAGTTACTTGGCGCAGTCGCAGTGCGAACATTGCGCATGCGTACTAAGCGGATTTTCACTGCGATGCGATGAAAAATACCGAGCGAACAACTCGGAATGAGGGCCATTATATTAAAATAAATAAAAGTTAACTAACAACAACTGCACTGGTCACTGTGGTAAACTCTGTCTGACTCTGCACAATCTCTCTCTCTCTTCTAATCTAATTTCTAATGGAGAGGACGCCAGCCACGTCCTCTCCCTATCAATCTCAATGCACGTGTGAAAATGGCGGCGACGCGCGGCTCCTTATATAGAATCCGAGTCTCGCGAGAATCCGACAGCGTCATGATGACGTTCGGGCGCGCTCGGGTTAACCGAGCAAGGCGGGAGGATCCGAGTCTGCTCGGACCCGTGAAAAAAACATGAAGTTCGTGCGGGTTCGGTTTCAGAGAAACCGAACCCGCTCATCTCTAGTGTTGGTGATGGTCTGGCAGTTGGCTCCCATCTAGGTTTTCCATTGGGGTATCCTGTCTATAGATCTACACTAATAAGATCTACAGTCAATAGGTCAACCACTAATGGTAGACATGCGTTAGGTCAACAGGGTCAAAAGGTCAACGTGGTCAAAGGTCGACATGTAAAAGGTAGGCTTTTGACCTGTCAACCTTTAATACCCTTTCTATGTTGACCTTTTGACGCTGTCAACTTTTTTGACCTAATTTATGTCTACCTTTAGTGGTAGACCTATTGACTGTAGACCTTTTTAGTGTAGATCTAATAATCCTCACCCCTTCCATTGTTGGTGATGGGATGGTAGCTGGCACCCATCTAGGTCATGAGTTGTGGGTAATGAGCTACCAGTTGCCCCACATCTGAGCCTGATTATATGCACAGATGACAATACTGTGCGTGTGGCCATTCTTTCTTCACCACCATACTTTTTCATCCTTTTATTAACATTACATGAAGCTGACCCTTTCCTTCACCAGTGTGTCATTATGTTATATAAGATATATTTCTATTTACTTGCACTGAAATCTCCAGAAGGCTGACATCAGCTGATAGGGACTTTATAAATGTATTGACTGGCGTGAAAGGACTGTAAATAAAAGATGCAGACATTATAAAATCTTCTATTTTGTAAAAGTTTCTAGTGTTGTTTATTTTTATTAACAGTCTAGGGGTGATGCTACCAGGTCCCTTACAGGCATTTACAATATATAATGGCATAGCTGCAAAATCTATCCATTCTGAAGTTCTACCCTGTGAATTACCAACCACAGTTATCGAATCATTAACTCCTTTACTGCCACAGAGGCCTGAAACTTAGTGTTAATCAATAGGTTACACAGCCCTCCGGCACAGAGACGCTCTGTGTAACAAGTGCTGATCAGGGTAAAATGTTTTCCAATAAAACTGCGCTGTTTCAGTTATTTTCATAATCGTAGCTATTTTTTTACATTATTTATTTCACAGGAGATTTGAAACCACTTTTCTACACATTTGTTGTTCATCTGTACTTACTTTGGTCTAAATAAAAGTTTACCAAGTTACAGCTTTCATTTTCTGGAAAACTGATTGAGGTGATACATCATAGACCAAGGTCTGCATAAACTGCACATAGGAAATGTTGCTTCACTATTGTTTCCTGACCCATCTGCAGAGTTGTGATCAGCAGATTACATACATCTTACAGGCAGATGGGATGCCGGCTATCAATGGCCTGACAGCAGCATCCCGCCCACCAGAATGCTGGCAGCGGGGCATGCGCTAAGAGTCCCCTTGCGTGCTCACTGCGCTCGCCATGATGCGGGCTCGGTGGCTCACTGCACTCCAGTGGCATGCTGTGAGGTCAGTGGCTGGTGAGGCATGCCCCCGCTACCACCACTATAGCTGGCGCCAGAGCACGCTACTGTACTGCCACCCACGCCAGCTGCCAATGCCTGCTAAAGTTACCGCCAGCTATGGCCCCCACCGCTCATTCCCAGTCCGATGCTGCCACCAATGCCCACGAAGTCTGGGCAGCAGTAGAGATGAGCGGGTTCGGTTCCTCGGAATCCGAACCCCCCCGAACTTCAGCCTTTTTACACGGGTCCGAGGCAGACTCGGATCTTCCCGCCTTGCTCGGCTAACCCGAGCGCGCCCGAACGTCATCATCCCGCTGTCGGATTCTCGCGAGGCTCGTATTCTATCGCGAGACTCGGATTCTATATAAGGAGCCGCGCGTCGCCGCCATTTTCACACGTGCATTGAGATTGATAGGGAGAGGACGTGGCTGGCGTCCTCTCCGTTTAGATAGAGAGTGAGACACTTGATTTACTAGTAATTTAATTTTAATAATATTGGGGAGCATTAGGAGTACTCAGAGACTGCAGAGTTTTGCTGATAGTTATACTAGTGACCACCAGTTTTATTTATTTAAAATCCGTTCTCTGCCTGAAAAAAAACGATACACAGTCACATACCATATCTGTGCTCAGCCTCAGTGTGCTGCATGATAATATCATCTATGTATATCTGACTGTGCTGAGTGCTCACTGCTCACACAGCTTAATTGTGGGGGAGACTGGGGAGCAGTTATAGCAGGAGTACATAACAGTGCACACTTTTGCTGCCAGTGTGACTGACCAGTGACCACCAGTATATTGTCTGCCTGAAAAAGTTAAACACTCGTGTGGTGTTTTTTTTTTTTATTCTATAAACGCATTCTGCTGACAGACAGTGTCCAGCAGGTCCGTCATTCATTATATTATAATATATACCTGCAGTAGTGATATATATATATTTTTTATATCATTATCATCCAGTCTATACTAGCAGACGCAGTACGGTAGTCCACGGCTGTAGCTACCTCTGTGTCGGCAGTGCTCGTCCATAATTGTATACCTACCTGTGGTGGGGTTTTTTTTTCTATCTTCTTCATACTAGTAGTTTAGGAGTCTGCTGCTGACAGTGTCCAGCAGGTCCGTCATTATATAATATATACCTGTCCTGCAGTAGTGATATATATATTTTTTTTATATCATTATCATCCAGTCTATACTAGCAGACGCAGTACGGTAGTCCACGGCTGTAGCTACCTCTGTGTCGGCAGTGCTCGTCCATAATTGTATACCTACCTGTGGTGGTTTTTTTTTTTCTATCTTCTTCATACTAGTAGTTTAGGAGTCTGCTGCTGACAGTGTCCAGCAGGTCCGTCATTATATAATATATACCTGTCCTGCAGTAGTGATATATATATATTTTTTATATCATTATCATCCAGTCTATACTAGCAGACGCAGTACGGTAGTCCACGGCTGTAGCTACCTCTGTGTCGGCAGTGCTCGTCCATAATTGTATACCTACCTGTGGTGGGGTTTTTTTTCTATCTTCTTCATACTAGTAGTTTAGGAGTCTGCTGCTGACAGTGTCCAGCAGGTCCGTCATTATATAATATATACCTGTCCTGCAGTAGTGATATATATATATATTTTTTATATCATTATCATCCAGTCTATACTAGCAGACGCAGTACGGTAGTCCACGGCTGTAGCTACCTCTGTGTCGGCAGTGCTCGTCCATAATTGTATACCTACCTGTGGTGGGTTTTTTTTTTCTATCTTCATACTAGTAGTTTAGGAGCCTGCTGCTGACAGTGTCCAGCAGGTCCGTCATTATATAATATATACCTGTCCTGCAGTAGTGATATATATATATTTTTTATATCATTATCATCCAGTCTATACTAGCAGATGCAGTACGGTAGTCCACGGCTGTAGCTACCTCTGTGTCGGCAGTCACTCGTCATCCATAAGTATACTAGTATCCATCCATCTCCATTGTTTACCTGAGGTGCCTTTTAGTTGTGCCTATTAAAATATGGAGAACAAAAATGTTGAGGTTCCAAAAATAGGGAAAGATCAAGATCGACTTCAACCTCGTGCTGAAGCTGCTGCCACTAGTCATGGCCGAGACGATGAAATGCCATCAACGTCGTCTGCCAAGGCCGATGCCCAATGTCATAGTACGGAGCATGTAAAATCCAGAACACCAAATATCAGTAAAAAAAAACTCAAAAATCTAAAATAAAATCGTCGGAGGAGAAGCGTAAACTTGCCAATATGCCATTTACCACACGGAGTGGCAAGGAACGGCTGAGGCCCTGGCCTATGTTCATGGCTAGTGGTTCAGCTTCACATGAGGATGGAAGCACTCAGCCTCTCGCTAGAAAAATGAAAAGACTTAAGCTGGCAAAAGCACAGCAAAGAACTGTGCGTTCTTCGAAATCACAAATCCACAAGGAGAGTCCAATTGTGTCGGTTGCGATGCCTGACCTTCCCAACACTGGACGTGAAGAGCATGCGCCTTCCACCATTTGCACGCCCCCTGCAAGTGCTGGAAGGAGCACCCGCAGTCCAGTTCCTGATAGTCAGATTGAAGATGTCAGTGTTGAAGTACACCAGGATGAGGAGGATATGGGTGTTGCTGGCGCTGGGGAGGAAATTGACCAGGAGGATTCTGATGGTGAGGTGGTTTGTTTAAGTCAGGCATAAGTCAGGCACCCGGGGAGACACCTGTTGTCCGTGGGAGGAATATGGCCATTGACATGCCTGGTGAAAATACCAAAAAAATCAGCTCTTCGGTGTGGAAGTATTTCAACAGAAATGCGGACAACATTTGTCAAGCCGTGTGTTGCCTTTGTCAAGCTGTAATAAGTAGGGGTAAGGACGTTAACCACCTCGGAACATCCTCCCTTATACGTCACCTGCAGCGCATTCATCATAAGTCAGTGACAAGTTCAAAAACTTTGGGCGACAGCGGAAGCAGTCCACTGACCAGTAAATCCCTTCCTCTTGTAACCAAGCTCACGCAAACCACCCCACCAACTCCCTCAGTGTCAATTTCCTCCTTCCCCAGGAATGCCAATAGTCCTGCAGGCCATGTCACTGGCAATTCTGACGAGTCCTCTCCTGCCTGGGATTCCTCCGATGCATCCTTGCGTGTAACGCCTACTGCTGCTGGCGCTGCTGTTGTTGCTGCTGGGAGTCGATGGTCATCCCAGAGGGGAAGTCGTAAGACCACTTTTACTACTTCCACCAAGCAATTGACTGTCCAACAGTCCTTTGCGAGGAAGATGAAATATCACAGCAGTCATCCTGCTGCAAAGCGGATAACTGTGGCCTTGGCATCCTGGGCGGTGAGAAACGTGGTTCTGGTATCCATCATTACTGCAGAGCCAACTATAGACTTGTTTGAGGTACTGTGTCCCCGGTACCAAATACCATCTAGGTTCCATTTCTCTAGGCAGGCGATACCGAAAATGTACTCAGACCTAAGAAAAAGACTCACCAGTGTCCTAAAAAATGCAGTTGTACCCAATGTCCACTTAACCACGGACATGTGGACAAGTGGAGCAGGGCAGACTCAGGACTATATGACTGTGACAGCCCACTGGGTAGATGTATGGACTCCCGCCGCAAGAACAGCAGCGGCGACACCAGTAGCAGCATCTCGCAAACGCCAACTCTTTCCTAGGCAGGCTACGCTTTGTATCACCGCTTTCCAGAATACGCACACAGCTAAAAACCTCTTACGGCAACTGAGGAAGATCATCGCAGAATGGCTTACCCCAATTGGACTCTCCTGTGGATTTGTGGCATCGGACAACGCCAGCAATATTGTGTGTGCATTAAATATGGGCAAATTCCAGCACGTCCCATGTTTTGCACATACCTTGAATTTGGTGGTGCAGAATTATTTAAAAAACGAGAGGGGAGTGCAAGAGATGCTGTCGGTGGCCAGAAGAATTGCGGGACACTTTCGGCGTACAGGCACCACGTACAGAAGACTGGAGCACCACCAAAAACGCCTGAACCTGCCCTGCCATCATCTGAAGCAAGAAGTGGTAACGAGGTGGAATTCAACCCTCTATATGCTTCAGAGGTTGGAGGAGCAGCAAAAGGCCATTCAAGCCTATACAACTGAGCACGATATAGGAGGTGGAATGCACCTGTCTCAAGCGCAGTGGAGAATGATTTCAACGTTGTGCAAGGTTCTGCAACCTTTTGAACTTGCCACACGTGAAGTCAGTTCAGACACTGCCAGCCTGAGTCAGGTCATTCCCCTCATCAGGCTTTTGCAGAAGAAGCTGGAGACATTGAAGGAGGAGCTAACACAGAGCGATTCCGCTAGGCATGTGGGACTTGTGGATGGAGCCCTTAATTCGCTTAACAAGGATTCACGGGTGGTCAATCTGTTGAAATCAGAGCACTACATTTTGTCCACCGTGCTCGATCCTAGATTTAAAACCTACCTTGGATCTCTCTTTCCGGCAGACACAAGTCTGCAGGGGTTCAAAGAACTGCTGGTGAGAAAATTGTCAAGTCAAGCGGAACGCGACCTGTCAACATCTCCTCCTTCACATTCTCCCGCAACTGGGGGTGCGAGGAAAAGGCTCAGAATTCCGAGCTCACCCGCTGGCGGTGATGCAGGGCAGTCTGGAGTGAGTGCTGACATCTGGTCCGGACTGAAGGCAGGAAAAAGAGGCAATTTGGAGGCCCTTGCACAAACTGGCTTTATTCTACCTAAGTTGCCCTCCCACAAGTGTGTACTCCGAAAGAGTGTTTAGTGCCGCCGCTCACCTTGTCAGCAATCGGCGTACGAGGTTACTTCCAGAAAATGTGGAGAAGATGATGTTCATTAAAATGAATTATAATCAATTCCTCCATGGAGACATTCACCAGCAGCAATTGCCTCCACAAAGTACACAGGGAGCTGTGATGGTGGATTCCAGTGGGGACGAATTGATAATCTGTGAGGAGGGGGATGTACACGGTGATGAATCGGAGGATGATGATGAGGTGGACATCTTGCCTCTGTAGAGCCAGTTTGTGCAAGGAGAGATTAATTGCTTCTTTTTTGGTGGGGGTCCAAACCAACCCGTCTTTTCAGTCACAGTCGTGTGGCAGACCCTGTCACTGAAATGATGGGTTGGTTAAAGTGTGCATGTCCTGTTTATACAACATAAGGGTGGGTGGGAGGGCCCAAGGACAATTCCATCTTGCACCTCTTTTTTCTTTCATTTTTCTTTGCGTCATGTGCTGTTTGGGGAGTGTTTTTTGGAAGGGCCATCCTGCGTGACACTGCAGTGCCACTCCTAGATGGGCCAGGTGTTTGTGTCGGCCACTTGGGTCGCTGAGCTTAGTCATCCAGCGACCTCGGTGCAAATTTTAGGACTAAAAATAATATTGTGAGGTGTTCAGAATAGACTGTAAATGAGTGGAAATTATGGTTATTGAGGTTAATAATACTTTGGGATCAAAATGACCCCCAAATTCTATGATTTAAGCTGTTTTTTAGGATTTTTTGAAAAAAACACCCGAATCCAAAACACACCCGAATCCGACAAAAAAAATTCGGTGAGGTTTTGCCAAAACGCGTTCGAACCCAAAACACGGCCGCGGAACCGAACCCAAAACCAAAACACAAAACCCGAAAAATTTCCGGTGCACATCTCTAGGCAGCAGAGGTACCCCGGGTTAAGGAGAGCAGCGGAGAGTCTGCTGGAAGTATGGAAGATGGATTACAGCTGTAGGCCCCTTATACCCCGGCACAGATGTAGTAATCAACCCCTCCTCCCATTATACCGCGGCACAGACACAGTTATCACCCCCCTCCCCTTATACCCGGCACACACGCACTATACACCCCCTCCCATTACACCCCCCGGCACACATGCAGTAATTACCCCCCCTCCCCTTATACCCCGGCACAGACACAGTAATTTGCCCCCCTCCCCTTATACCCCGGCACAGACACAGTAATTTGCCCCCCTCCCCTTATACCCCGGCACAGACACAGTAATTTCCCCTCCTCCCCTTATACCCCGGCACAGACACAGTAATAACCCCCCTCCCTTTATACCACGGCACACACGCACTATACACCCCCTCCTTCCATTACACCCCGGCACACATGCAGTAATTACACCCCCTCCCCTTACACCCCGGTACACATGCAGTAATCACCCCCTCTTCCCATATACCCTGACACACACGCAATATACACCCCCCTTCCCTTACACCCGGCATTCATGCAGTAATAACCCCCCCCCCCCCCCTGGCACACACGTAGCAACTAGCAACCACCCTTACTCCCCTTATACCCCAGCACATAGCCACATATCTCCTTATACCCCAGCACATAGCCACATATCACCTTACACCCCAGCACATAGCCACATATCAGGTAATCTCCCCCTGCCCAACCCCTTTTCCCCCCTGGCCATGGAGCAATTGCACCCCCCTCTTCGTCACAGTGGCACATCTCCATGCTGAGCGCTGCTGTGTACAGACCATGGGCTGCCCAGAGCTCTGAAACACAGAGTGCAGGGCAGCCCATGGTCAATACACAGCAGCGTTCAGCACGGACACCGGGAGATGACATCTGGCCGTGCTGCTAGTACAGTGGCGGGGCGGAGCAGCCGATGGTAGTGGAGGCTCGACTCTCAAGACTGCATGCCCCCCCTAATTGTGATGCTGGCACTTACCTGGAATGGCCAATCCTGGGGGCAGCCCCCCGGCTTCCAGCGGTAATGAGAGGTGAGCAGGAGCAGCAGCGGCCTCTCTCGGGGTGGAGAATAAGGAGTCCAAGTGAAGTGGTGGGCTGGACCAGGGAGAGCTCCGAACCTGGTGCCCAATCATTTCTGCCTCAGTGACAGGGGCGTGCTTGCAGCCCATGTGAAAGCCCGCCCCTGTCACTGAGGCACTCATACTAGTGCCGCTTACCCTGCTTTTTTTAAATAGACTTTTTACTGCCCATTGTTTGGCCCCGCCCCCCGCTTCCGACCCTTTATCATTGGCAGCGGGAGGCACCGCTCTTGGTGCCTCCGAAACTATTTTAAACCTGCTTTAACATTTAACACACTTTGTGTCATAAGTATCTTCTTTGTATTGTTGTACTCATTAATGACAGGGGAGGCACTGCCTCCCCTGACTGCACTTTCCTGCTGCACTCACGACAGGATCTATAGCCCTGGTGTCCCGGCATTGTTGGCTGTCAGGATTTAGGCATCGGTATCCTGAACGTTGGGATCCTGACAGCCAGCATTTTAACTGCAACCCATGATCAGCATAGGGTGACAGTGGATCAATGCCCTGATCAAACAGTTAGTCATACTTACTGTACCTACTCCCGGAGGGGCATAAAGTGTCATCCATTCGCAGAAATGCACCTGCTTGTCTACAGCACAGAGGGATGTAATGAAATCCAAGTTCAGCGCCTGTGCGTGATGCCGGACGAATTCAGAATTTTTGTTAAAAGGGCAATCATTGACAAGGCATGGTTTAGCCTTGTAAATGATTGCCCCTTTAAAAAAAAGTCACAGTTCGCCCGGTATCCCGCACGTCCTCTGAACTCGGACTTGATTACACCCCACCCATGTTCTTAGACTGCTCCTGAAAATGTGTATGACTTGGGGGTGTATTCATGTAAATCAGCAGATCCTGTGTTACTTTACACTATATATCGCATCAGTTTAATGCAATATCTAGCTTTTTTAAATAGCAATTCTTGTATACTTCCCTTTCCTGCAATGCAATCAGAAAAGATGTGATCCAGTGTTCTCCTGTGGTCTTCCGATTTGCAGAAAAGGGTGAGTCATGAGCCGATGATGGGCAGAAAGAAAAGGAAGTAATCAATTTCTTTGCCCTTTTCGTTTTGAAGTCCAGATTACGCCATCCTGAGATGGCAAATCTGAGCACAGCAGAGAAACTAAAGGATGAGCTTTCTGTTCTTCTATTAGGCCCTAAACACTGGGCAATATTATTGAAAGATAGGAACGATCTCGTTCATTAATGAATGAGATTCCATTCATATCTTTCAGTATGGAGGCACCAGCGATGAACGATGCGCGGCCCCGCGCTCGTTTATTGTTGGTGCCCCGTCGCTTGTGCATGCAGGTCAATACGGACGATCTCGTCCATATTGGCACGCACTGCTATGGAGCCGGGTGACGGGGGGAGTGAAGAAATTTAACTCCCCCCGTCACTGCCCCCCGCCGACGGGTCGCCCGTCGGCCGTATCCACCGTCGGGCAGCTCAACAGCGGATCGCATAGTGTGTAGGGCCCTTAAGAATCGCTCTCCCCATAATACCACACACGGACCAGAGGCACCGCTAGAGAAATCATGAACTTCTCTCCAGTAACCATCTTCTTGGATAGAATGAAGCAGTGAACAGCACTGTTTTCTGTTGAATAGGGTTTTACACTACTTCATGAATAGACCCCTAAGATATTGCTGGTAAATCCAATCTACAGTACTGTACCTCTTTCATTATTTTAATTATTATGTTTTTCTTGTAAAATACTTCTAGGTTTAGTTACATTTATGTTTTAAATAGAGATGAGCGGGTTCGGTTTCTCTGAAACCGAACCCGCACGAACTTCATGTTTTTTTCACGGGTCCGAGCAGACTCGGATCCTCCCGCCTTGCTCGGTTAACCCGAGCGCGCCCGAACGTCATCATGACGCTGTCGGATTCTCGCGAGACTCGGATTCTATATAAGGAGCCGCGCGTCGCCGCCATTTTCACACGTGCATTGAGATTGATAGGGAGAGGACGTGGCTGGCGTCCTCTCCATTAGAAATTAGATTAGAAGAGAGAGAGAGATTGTGCAGAGTCAGACAGAGTTTACCACAGTGACCAGTGCAGTTGTTGTTAGTTAACTTTTATTTATTTTAATATATATCCGTTCTCTGCTATATCCGCTCTCTGCCTGAAAAAAAACGATACACAGCAGCAGCCAGTCACACAGTGTGACTCAGTCTGTGTGCACTCAGCTCAGCCCAGTGTGCTGCACATCAATGTATAAAAGGCAAAGCTTATAATAATTGTGGGGGAGACTGGGGAGCACTGCAGGTTGTTATAGCAGGAGCCCCCAGGAGTACATAATATTATATTAATTTAAAATTAAACAGTGCACACTTTTGCTGCAGGAGTGCCACTGCCAGTGTGACTAGTGGTGACCAGTGCCTGACCACCAGTATAGTAGTATATTGTTGTATGTATTGTATACTATCTCTTTATCAACCAGTCTATATTAGCAGCAGACACAGTACAGTGCGGTAGTTCACGGCTGTGGCTACCTCTGTGTCGGCAGTCGGAACTCGGCAGGCAGTCCGTCCATCCATAATTGTATTACAATATATACCACCTAACCGTGGTATTTTTTTTTCTTTCTTTATACCGTCATAGTGTCATACTAGTTGTTACGAGTATACTACTATCTCTTTATCAACCAGTGTACAGTGCGGTAGTTCACGGCTGTGGCTACCTCTGTGTCGGCAGTCGGCAGGCAGTCCGTCCATCCATAATTGTATTATTATTATAATATATACCACCTAACCGTGGTTTTTTTTCCATTCTTTATACCGTCGTCATAGTGTCATACTAGTTGTTACGAGTATACTACTATCTCTTTATCAACCAGTGTACAGTGCGGTAGTTCACGGCTGTGGCTACCTCTGTGTCGGCAGTCGGCAGGCAGTCCGTCCATCCATAATTGTATTATTATTATAATATATACCACCTAACCGTGGTTTTTTTTCCATTCTTTATACCGTCGTCATAGTGTCATACTAGTTGTTACGAGTATACTACTATCTCTTTATCAACCAGTGTACAGTGCGGTAGTTCACGGCTGTGGCTACCTCTGTGTCGGCAGTCGGCAGGCAGTCCGTCCATCCATAATTGTATTATTATTATAATATATACCACCTAACCGTGGTTTTTTTTTTCATTCTTTATACCGTCGTCATAGTGTCATACTAGTTGTTACGAGTATACTACTATCTCTTTATCAACCAGTGTACAGTGCGGTAGTTCACGGCTGTGGCTACCTCTGTGTCGGCAGTCGGCAGGCAGTCCGTCCATCCATAATTGTATTATTATTATAATATATACCACCTAACCGTGGTTTTTTTTCCATTCTTTATACCGTCGTCATAGTGTCATACTAGTTGTTACGAGTATACTACTATCTCTTTATCAACCAGTGTACAGTGCGGTAGTTCACGGCTGTGGCTACCTCTGTGTCGGCAGTCGGCAGGCAGTCCGTCCATCCATAATTGTATTATTATTATAATATATACCACCTAACCGTGGTTTTTTTTCCATTCTTTATACCGTCGTCATAGTGTCATACTAGTTGTTACGAGTATACTACTATCTCTTTATCAACCAGTGTACAGTGCGGTAGTTCACGGCTGTGGCTACCTCTGTGTCGGCAGTCGGCAGGCAGTCCGTCCATCCATAATTGTATTATTATTATAATATATACCACCTAACCGTGGTTTTTTTTTCATTCTTTATACCGTCGTCATAGTGTCATACTAGTTGTTACGAGTATACTACTATCTCTTTATCAACCAGTGTACAGTGCGGTAGTTCACGGCTGTGGCTACCTCTGTGTCGGCAGTCGGCAGGCAGTCCGTCCATCCATAATTGTATTATTATTATAATATATACCACCTAACCGTGGTTTTTTTTCCATTCTTTATACCGTCGTCATAGTGTCATACTAGTTGTTACGAGTATACTACTATCTCTTTATCAACCAGTGTACAGTGCGGTAGTTCACGGCTGTGGCTACCTCTGTGTCGGCAGTCGGCAGGCAGTCCGTCCATCCATAATTGTATTATTATTATAATATATACCACCTAACCGTGGTTTTTTTTCCATTCTTTATACCGTCGTCATAGTGTCATACTAGTTGTTACGAGTATACTACTATCTCTTTATCAACCAGTGTACAGTGCGGTAGTTCACGGCTGTGGCTACCTCTGTGTCGGCAGTCGGCAGGCAGTCCGTCCATCCATAATTGTATTATTATTATAATATATACCACCTAACCGTGGTTTTTTTTTCATTCTTTATACCGTCGTCATAGTGTCATACTAGTTGTTACGAGTATACTACTATCTCTTTATCAACCAGTGTACAGTGCGGTAGTTCACGGCTGTGGCTACCTCTGTGTCGGCAGTCGGCAGGCAGTCCGTCCATCCATAATTGTATTATTATTATAATATATACCACCTAACCGTGGTTTTTTTATACCACCTAACCGTGGCAGTCCGTCCATAATTGTATACTAGTAAACTATCCAATCCATCCATCTCCATTGTTTACCTGAGGTGCCTTTTAGTTCTGCCTATAAAATATGGAGAACAAAAAAGTTGAGGTTCCAAAATTAGGGAAAGATCAAGATCCACTTCCACCTCGTGCTGAAGCTGCTGCCACTAGTCATGGCCGAGACGATGAAATGCCAGCAACGTCGTCTGCCAAGGCCGATGCCCAATGTCATAGTACAGAGCATGTCAAATCCAAAACACCAAATATCAGAAAAAAAAGGACTCCAAAACCTAAAATAAAATTGTCGGAGGAGAAGCGTAAACTTGCCAATATGCCATTTACCACACGGAGTGGCAAGGAACGGCTGAGGCCCTGGCCTATGTTCATGGCTAGTGGTTCAGCTTCACATGAGGATGGAAGCACTCAGCCTCTCGCTAGAAAACTGAAAAGACTCAAGCTGGCAAAAGCACCGCAAAGAACTGTGCGTTCTTTGAAATCCCAAATCCACAAGGAGAGTCCAATTGTGTCGTTTGCGATGCCTGACCTTCCCAACACTGGACGTGAAGAGCATGCGCCTTCCACTATTTGCATGCCCCCTGCAAGTGCTGGAAGGAGCACCCGCAGTCCAGTTCCTGATAGTCAGATTGAAGATGTCAGTGTTGAAGTACACCAGGATGAGGAGGATATGGGTGTTGCTGGCGCTGGGGAGGAAATTGACCAGGAGGATTCTGATGGTGAGGTGGTTTGTTTAAGTCAGGCACCCGGGGAGACACCTGTTGTCCGTGGGAGGAATATGGCCGTTGACATGCCAGGTGAAAATACCAAAAAAATCAGCTCTTCGGTGTGGAGGTATTTCACCAGAAATGCGGACAACAGGTGTCAAGCCGTGTGTTCCCTTTGTCAAGCTGTAATAAGTAGGGGTAAGGACGTTAACCACCTCGGAACATCCTCCCTTATACGTCACCTGCAGCGCATTCATAATAAGTCAGTGACAAGTTCAAAAACTTTGGGTGACAGCGGAAGCAGTCCACTGACCAGTAAATCCCTTCCTCTTGTAACCAAGCTCACGCAAACCACCCCACCAACTCCCTCAGTGTCAATTTCCTCCTTCCCCAGGAATGCCAATAGTCCTGCAGGCCATGTCACTGGCAAGTCTGACGAGTCCTTTCCTGCCTGGGATTCCTCCGATGCATCCTTGCGTGTAACGCCTACTGCTGCTGGCGCTGCTGTTGTTGCCGCTGGGAGTCGATGGTCATCCCAGAGGGGAAGTCGTAAGCCCACTTGTACTACTTCCAGTAAGCAATTGACTGTTCAACAGTCCTTTGCGAGGAAGATGAAATATCACAGCAGTCATCCTACTGCAAAGCGGATAACTGAGTCCTTGACAACTATGTTGGTGTTAGACGTGCGTCCGGTATCCGCCGTTAGTTCACAGGGAACTAGACAATTTATTGAGGCAGTGTGCCCCCGTTACCAAATACCATCTAGGTTCCACTTCTCTAGGCAGGCGATACCGAGAATGTACACGGACGTCAGAAAAAGACTCACCAGTGTCCTAAAAAATGCAGTTGTACCCAATGTCCACTTAACCACGGACATGTGGACAAGTGGAGCAGGGCAGGGTCAGGACTATATGACTGTGACAGCCCACTGGGTAGATGTATGGACTCCCGCCGCAAGAACAGCAGCGGCGGCACCAGTAGCAGCATCTCGCAAACGCCAACTCTTTCCTAGGCAGGCTACGCTTTGTATCACCGCTTTCCAGAATACGCACACAGCTGAAAACCTCTTACGGCAACTGAGGAAGATCATCGCGGAATGGCTTACCCCAATTGGACTCTCCTGTGGATTTGTGGCATCGGACAACGCCAGCAATATTGTGTGTGCATTAAATATGGGCAAATTCCAGCACGTCCCATGTTTTGCACATACCTTGAATTTGGTGGTGCAGAATTTTTTAAAAAACGACAGGGGCGTGCAAGAGATGCTGTCGGTGGCCAGAAAAATTGCGGGACACTTTCGGCGTACAGGCACCACGTACAGAAGACTGGAGCACCACCAAAAACTACTGAACCTGCCCTGCCATCATCTGAAGCAAGAAGTGGTAACGAGGTGGAATTCAACCCTCTATATGCTTCAGAGGTTGGAGGAGCAGCAAAAGGCCATTCAAGCCTATACAATTGAGCACGATATAGGAGATGGAATGCACCTGTCTCAAGTGCAGTGGAGAATGATTTCAACGTTGTGCAAGGTTCTGATGCCCTTTGAACTTGCCACACGTGAAGTCAGTTCAGACACTGCCAGCCTGAGTCAGGTCATTCCCCTCATCAGGCTTTTGCAGAAGAAGCTGGAGGCATTGAAGAAGGAGCTAACACGGAGCGATTCCGCTAGGCATGTGGGACTTGTGGATGCAGCCCTTAATTCGCTTAACAAGGATTCACGGGTGGTCAATCTGTTGAAATCAGAGCACTACATTTTGGCCACCGTGCTCGATCCTAGATTTAAAGCCTACCTTGTATCTCTCTTTCCGGCAGACACAGGTCTGCTGGGGTTGAAAGACCTGCTGGTGACAAAATTGTCAAGTCAAGCGGAACGCGACCTGTCAACATCTCCTCCTTCACATTCTCCCGCAACTGGGGGTGCGAGGAAAAGGCTCAGAATTCCGAGCCCACCCGCTGGCGGTGATGCAGGGCAGTCTGGAGCGACTGCTGATGCTGACATCTGGTCCGGACTGAAGGACCTGACAACGATTACGGACATGTCGTCTACTGTCACTGCATATGATTCTCTCAACATTGATAGAATGGTGGAGGATTATATGAGTGACCGCATCCAAGTAGGCACGTCACACAGTCCGTACTTATACTGGCAGGAAAAAGAGGCAATTTGGAGGCCCTTGCACAAACTGGCTTTATTCTACCTAAGTTGCCCTCCCACAAGTGTGTACTCCGAAAGAGTGTTTAGTGCCGCCGCTCACCTTGTCAGCAATCGGCGTACGAGGTTACATCCAGAAAATGTGGAGAAGATGATGTTCATTAAAATGAATTATAATCAATTCCTCCGCGGAGACATTGACCAGCAGCAATTGCCTCCACAAAGTACACAGGGAGCTGAGATGGTGGATTCCAGTGGGGACGAATTGATAATCTGTGAGGAGGGGGATGTACACGGTGATATATCGGAGGGTGAAGATGAGGTGGACATCTTGCCTCTGTAGAGCCAGTTTGTGCAAGGAGAGATTAATTGCTTCTTTTTTGGGGGGGGTCCAAACCAACCCGTCATATCAGTCACAGTCGTGTGGCAGACCCTGTCACTGAAATGATGGGTTGGTTAAAGTGTGCATGTCCTGTTTTGTTTATACAACATAAGGGTGGGTGGGAGGGCCCAAGGATAATTCCATCTTGCACCTCTTTTTTCTTTTCTTTTTCTTTGCATCATGTGCTGATTGGGGAGGGTTTTTTGGAAGGGACATCCTGCGTGACACTGCAGTGCCACTCCTAGATGGGCCCGGTGTTTGTGTCGGCCACTAGGGTCGCTAATCTTACTCACACAGCTACCTCATTGCGCCTCTTTTTTTCTTTGCGTCATGTGCTGTTTGGGGAGGGTTTTTTGGAAGGGACATCCTGCGTGACACTGCAGTGCCACTCCTAGATGTGCCCGGTGTTTGTGTCGGCCACTAGGGTCGCTAATCTTACTCACACAGTCAGCTACCTCATTGCGCCTCTTTTTTTCTTTGCGTCATGTGCTGTTTGGGGAGGGTTTTTTGGAAGGGCCATCCTGCGTGACACTGCAGTGCCACTCCTAGATGGGCCCGGTGTTTGTGTCGGCCACTAGGGTCGCTAATCTTACTCACACAGCTACCTCATTGCGCCTCTTTTTTTCTTTGCGTCATGTGCTGTTTGGGGAGGGTTTTTTGGAAGGGCCATCCTGCGTGACACTGCAGTGCCACTCCTAGATGGGCCCGGTGTTTGTGTCGGCCACTAGGGTCGCTAATCTTACTCACACAGCTACCTCATTGCGCCTCTTTTTTTCTTTGCGTCATGTGCTGTTTGGGGAGGGTTTTTTGGAAGGGACATCCTGCGTGACACTGCAGTGCCACTCCTAGATGGGCCCGGTGTTTGTGTCGGCCACTAGGGTCGCTTATCTTACTCACACAGCGACCTCGGTGCAAATTTTAGGACTAAAAATAATATTGTGAGGTGTGATGTGTTCAGAATAGGCTGAAAATGAGTGTAAATTATGTTTTTTGAGGTTAATAATACTTTGGGATCAAAATTACTCCCAAATTCTATGATTTAAGCTGTTTTTTAGGGTTTTTTGAAAAAAACACCCGAATCCAAAACACACCCGAATCCGACAAAAATAATTCGGTGAGGTTTTGCCAAAACGCGTTCGAACCCAAAACACGGCCGCGGAACCGAACCCAAAACCAAAACACAAAACCCGAAAAATTTCAGGCGCTCATCTCTAGTTTTAAATTATTTTAGAAAACGTGACTTTATTACTTGTGTCACTTTTGTGTGTTTTTTATTTGATATTTTTTTAATTATATAACCTCATGTTCTGCAACAGTGACTAATTGAAAGTGGTATAAGTTCCAAATATTAAGCCCCATCCCTCGTTACCCTCCACAAAGTAAGAAAAAATGTAAGTATTTAAAGCAAAATCTCATTTTTATTAGAGATGTGCACTTGAAATTTTTCGGGTTTTGTGTTTTGGTTTTGGGTTCGGTTCCGCGGCCGTGTTTTGGGTTCGACCGCGTTTTGGCAAAACCTCACCGAATTTTTTTTGTCGGATTCGGGTGTGTTTTGGATTCGGGTGTTTTTTTCAAAAAACACTAAAAAACAGCTTAAATCATAGAATTTGGGGGTCATTTTGATCCCAAAGTATTATTAACCTCAAAAACCATAATTTCCACTCATTTTCAGTCTATTCTGAATACCTCACACCTCACAATATTATTTTTAGTCCTAAAATTTGCACCGAGGTCGCTGGATGACTAAGCTAAGCGACCCTAGTGGCCGACACAAACACCTGGCCCATCTAGGAGTGGCACTGCAGTGTCACGCAGGATGGCCCTTCCAAAAAACCCTCCCCAAACAGCACATGACGCAAAGAAAAAAAGAGGCGCAATGAGGTAGCTGTGTGAGTAAGATAAGCGACCCTAGTGGCCGACACAAACACCGGGCCCATCTAGGAGTGGCACTGCAGTGTCACGCAGGATGTCCCTTCCAAAAAACCCTCCCCAAACAGCACATGACGCAAAGAAAAAAAGAGGCGCAATGAGGTAGCTGTGTGAGTAAGATAAGCGACCCTAGTGGCCGACACAAACACCTGGCCCATCTAGGAGTGGCACTGCAGTGTCATGCAGGATGTCCCTTCCAAAAAACCCTCCCCAAACAGCACATGACGCAAAGAAAAAAAGAGGCGCAATGAGGTAGCTGTGTGAGTAAGATAAGCGACCCTAGTGGCCGACACAAACACCTGGCCCATCTAGGAGTGGCACTGCAGTGTCACGCAGGATGGCCTTTCCAAAAAACCCTCCCCAAACAGCACATGACGCAAAGAAAAAAAGAGGCGCAATGAGGTAGCTGTGTGAGTAAGATAAGCGACCCTAGTGGCCGACACAAACACCGGGCCCATCTAGGAGTGGCACTGCAGTGTCACGCAGGATGGCCCTTCCAAAAAACCCTCCCCAAACAGCACATGACGCAAAGAAAAAAAGAGGCGCAATGAGGTAGCTGAGTGAGTAAGATAAGCGACCCTAGTGGCCGACACAAACACCGGGCCCATCTAGGAGTGGCACTGCAGTGTCACGCAGGATGTCCCTTCCAAAAAACCCTCCACAAACAGCACATGACGCAAAGAAAAAAAGAGGCGCAATGAGGTAGCTGTGTGAGTAAGATAAGCGACCCTAGTGGCCGACACAAACACCTGGCCCATCTAGGAGTGGCACTGCAGTGTCACGCAGGATGTCCCTTCCAAAAAACCCTCCCCAAACAGCACATGACGCAAAGAAAAAAAGAGGCGCAATGAGGTAGCTGTGTGAGTAAGATAAGCGACCCTAGTGGCCGACACAAACAACTGGCCCATCTAGGAGTGGCACTGCAGTGTCACGCAGGATGGCCCTTCCAAAAAACCCTCCCCAAACAGCACATGACGCAAAGAAAAAAAGAGGCGCAATGAGGTAGCTGTGTGAGTAAGATAAGCGACCCTAGTGGCCGACACAAACACCGGGCCCATCTAGGAGTGGCACTGCAGTGTCACGCAGGATGTCCCTTCCAAAAAACCCTCCCCAAACAGCACATGACGCAAAGAAAAAAAGAGGCGCAATGAGGTAGCTGTGTGAGTAAGATAAGCGACCCTAGTGGCCGACACAAACACCTGGCCCATCTAGGAGTGGCACTGCAGTGTCACGCAGGATGGCCCTTCCAAAAAACCCTCCCCAAACAGCACATGACGGAAAGAAAAAAAGAGGCGCAATGAGGTAGCTGTGTGAGTAAGATAAGCGACCCTAGTGGCCGACACAAACACCGGGCCCATCTAGGAGTGGCACTGCAGTGTCACGCAGGATGGCCCTTCCAAAAAACACTCCCCAAACAGCACATGACGCAAATAAAAATGAAAGAAAAAAGAGGTGCAAGATGGAATTGTCCTTGGGCCCTCCCACCCACCCTTATGTTGTATAAACAGGACATGCACACTTTAACCAACCCATCATTTCAGTGACAGGGTCTGCCACACGACTGTGACTGAAATGACGGGTTGGTTTGGACCCCCACCTAAAAAGAAGCAATTAATCTCTCCTTGCACAAACTGGCTCTACAGAGGCAAGATGTCCACCTCATCATCATCCTCCGATATATCACCGTGTACATCCCCCTCCTCACAGATTATCAATTCGTCCCCACTGGAATCCACCATCTCAGCTCCCTGTGTACTTTGTGGAGGCAATTGCTGCTGGTCAATGTCTCCACGGAGGAATTGATTATAACTCATTTTAATGAACATCATCTTCTCCACATTTTCTGGATGTAACCTCGTACGCCGATTGCTGACAAGGTGAGCGGCGGCACTAAACACTCTTTCGGAGTACACACTTGTGGGAGGGCAACTTAGGTAGAATAAAGCCAGTTTGTGCAAGGGCCTCCAAATTGCCTCTTTTTCCTGCCAGTATAAGTACGGACTGTGTGACGTGCCTACTTGGATGTGGTCACTCATATAATCCTCCACCATTCTTTCAATGGTGAGAGAATCATATGCAGTGACAGTAGACGACATGTCCCTAATCGTTGTCAGGTCCTTCAGTCCGGACCAGATGTCAGCATCAGCAGTCGCTCCAGACTGCCCTGCATCACCGCCAGCGGGTGGGCTCGGAATTCTGAGCCTTTTCCTCGCACCCCCAGTTGCGGGAGAATGTGAAGGAGGAGATGTTGACAGGTCGCGTTCCGCTTAACTTGACAATTTTCTCACCAGCAGGTCTTTGAACCCCAGCAGACTTGTGTCTGCCGGAAAGAGAGATCCAAGGTAGGCTTTAAATCTAGGATCGAGCATGGTGGCCAAAATGTAGTGCTCTGATTTCAACAGATTGACCACCCGTGAATCCTTGTTAAGCGAATTAAGGGCTCCATCCACAAGTCCCACATGCCTAGCGGAATCGCTCCGTGTTAGCTCCTCCTTCAATGTCTCCAGCTTCTTCTGCAAAAGCCTGATGAGGGGAATGACCTGACTCAGGCTGGCAGTGTCTGAACTGACTTCACGTGTGGCAAGTTCAAAGGGCATCAGAACCTTGCACAATGTTGAAATCATTCTCCACTGCGCTTGAGACAGGTGCATTCCACCTCCTATATCGTGCTGAATTGTATAGGCTTGAATGGCCTTTTGCTGCTCCTCCAACCTCTGAAGCATATAGAGGGTTGAATTCCACCTCGTTACCACTTCTTGCTTCAGATGATGGCAGGGCAGGTTCAGTAGTTTTTGGTGGTGCTCCAGTCTTCTGTACGTGGTGCCTGTACGCCGAAAGTGTCCCGCAATTCTTCTGGCCACCGACAGCATCTCTTGCACGCCCCTGTCGTTTTTTAAAAAATTCTGCACCACCAAATTCAAGGTATGTGCAAAACATGGGACGTGCTGGAATTTGCCCATATTTAATGCACACACAATATTGCTGGCGTTGTCCGATGCCACAAATCCACAGGAGAGTCCAATTGGGGTAAGCCATTCCGCGATGATCTTCCTCAGTTGCCGTAAGAGGTTTTCAGCTGTGTGCGTATTCTGGAAAGCGGTGATACAAAGCGTAGCCTGCCTAGGAAAGAGTTGGCGTTTGCGAGATGCTGCTACTGGTGCCGCCGCTGCTGTTCTTGCGGCGGGAGTCCATACATCTACCCAGTGGGCTGTCACAGTCATATAGTCCTGACCCTGCCCTGCTCCACTTGTCCACATGTCCGTGGTTAACTGGACATTGGGTACAACTGCATTTTTTAGGACACTGGTGAGTCTTTTTCTGACGTCCGTGTACATTCTCGGTATCGCCTGCCTAGAGAAGTGGAACCTAGATGGTATTTGGTAACGGGGGCACACTGCCTCAATAAATTGTCTAGTTCCCTGTGAACTAACGGCGGATACCGGACGCACGTCTAACACCAACATAGTTGTCAAGGCCTCAGTTATCCGCTTTGCAGCAGGATGACTGCTGTGATATTTCATCTTCCTCGCAAAGGACTGTTGGACAGTCAATTGCTTACTGGAAGTAGTACAAGTGGGCTTACGACTTCCCCTCTGGGATGACGATCGACTCCCAGCAGCAACAACAGCAGCGCCAGCAGCAGTAGGCATTACACTCAAGGATGCATCGGAGGAATCCCAGGTAGGAGAAGACTCGTCAGAATTGCCAGTGACATGGCCTGCAGGACTATTGGCATTCCTGGGTAAGGAGGAAATTGACACTGAGGGAGTTGGTGGGGTGGTTTGCGTGAGCTTGGTTACAAGAGGAAGGGATTTACTGGTCAGTGGACTGCTTCCGCTGTCACCCAAAGTTTTTGAACTTGTCACTGACTTATTATGAATGCGCTGCAGGTGACGTATAAGGGAGGATGTTCCGAGGTGGTTAACGTCCTTACCCCTACTTATTACAGCTTGACAAAGGCAACACACGGCTTGACACCTGTTGTCCGCATTTCTGTTGAAATACTTCCACACCGAAGAGCTGATTTTTTTGGTATTTTCACCAGGCATGTCAATGGCCATATTCCTCCCACGGACAACAGGTGTCTCCCCGGGTGCCTGACTTAAACAAACCACCTCACCATCAGAATCCTCCTGGTCAATTTCCTCCCCAGCGCCAGCAACACCCATATCCTCCTTATCCTGGTGTACTTCAACACTGACATCTTCAATCTGACTATCAGGAACTGGACTGCGGGTGCTCCTTCCAGCACTTGCAGGGGGCGTGCAAATGGAGGAAGGCGCATGCTCTTCACGTCCAGTGTTGGGAAGGTCAGGCATCGCAACCGACACAATTGGACTCCCCTTGTGGATTTGGGATTTCGAAGAACGCACAGTTCTTTGCGGTGCTTTTGCCAGCTTGAGTCTTTTCATTTTTCTAGCGAGAGGCTGAGTGCTTCCATCCTCATGTGAAGCTGAACCACTAGCCATGAACATAGGCCTGGGCCTCAGCCGTTCCTTGCCACTCCGTGTGGTAAATGGCATATTGGCAAGTTTACGCTTCTCCTCCGACAATTTTATTTTAGGTTTTGGAGTCCTTTTTTTACTGATATTTGGTGTTTTGGATTTGACATGCTCTGTACTATGACATTGGGCATCGGCCTTGGCAGACGACGTTGCTGGCATTTCATCGTCTCGGCCATGACTAGTGGCAGCAGCTTCAGCACGAGGTGGAAGTGGATCTTGATCTTTCCCTAATTTTGGAACCTCAACATTTTTGTTCTCCATATTTTAATAGGCACAACTAAAAGGCACCTCAGGTAAACAATGGAGATGGATGGATACTAGTATACTTATGGATGGACTGCCGAGTGCCGACACAGAGGTAGCTACAGCCGTGGACTACCGTACTGTGTCTGCTGCTAATATAGACTGGATGATAATGAGATGAAATCAATATATATGTATATATAATATCACTAGTACTGCAGCCGGACAGGTATATATATTTATTATGTAATGACTGTTGACGGACCTGCTGGACCCTGTCAGCTCAGCAGCACCGCAGACTGCTACAGTAAGCTACTATAGTAGTATGTATAAAGAAGAAAGAAAAAAAAAACAACCACGGGTAGGTGGTATACAATTATGGATGGACTGCCGAGTGCCGACACAGAGGTAGCTACAGCCGTGGACTAACGTACTGTGTCTGCTGATAATATAGACTGGATGATAATGAGATGAAATCAATATATATGTATATATAATATCACTAGTACTGCAGCCGGACAGGTATATATTATATATTTATTATGTAATGACAGATGACGGACCTGCTGGACACTGTCAGCTCAGCAGCACCGCAGACTGCTATAGTAAGCTACTATAGTAGTATGTATAAAGAAGAAAGAAAAAAAAAACAACCACGGGTAGGTGGTATACAATTATGGATGGACTGCCGAGTGCCGACACAGAGGTAGCTACAGCCGTGGACTAACGTACTGTGTCTGCTGATAATATAGACTGGATGATAATGAGATGAAATCAATATATATGTATATATAATATCACTAGTACTGCAGCCGGACAGGTATATATATTATATATTTATTATGTAATGACTGATGATGGACCTGCTGGACACCGTCAGCTCAGCAGCACCGCAGACTGCTACATTAAGCTACTATAGTAGTATGTATAAAGAAGAAAGAAAAAAAAAAAAAACACGGGTAGGTGCTAGGTGGTATACAATATTATATATATATTATATACAATTATATATATATATATATATATATATATAATATATATTAAACTCATAAACTGGTGGTGATTATTAAACTGGTGGTCAGGTCACTGGTCACACTATCAGCAACTTGCAAGTAGTACTCCTGAGTCCTAAGCAGACAATCACAATATATATTATACTGGTGGTCAGTGTGGTCACAAACAATGGCAGTGTGGCTGGCACTCTGGCAGCAAAAGTGTGCACTGTACGTTATATGTACTCCTGAGTCCTGAGTCCTGCTCTCAGACTCTAACTGCTCCCCACTGTCAGTGTCTCCCCCACAAGTCAGATAATACAGTCACACTATCTCTCTCTATCACTTCAGCAAGTACTAGTAGTAGTAGTACTCCTCCTAATGCTCCCCAAATTACTACTGTGTCTCTCTCTGTCTCACTCTCTTCTCGAATCTCTATAAACGGAGAGGACGCCAGCCACGTCCTCTCCCTATGAATCTCAATGCACGTGTGAAAAATGGCGGCGACGCGCGGCTCCTTATATAGAATCCGAGTCTCGCGATAGAATCCGAGCCTCGCGAGAATCCGACAGCGTGATGATGACGTTCGGGCGCGCTCGGGTTAACCGAGCAAGGCGGGAAGATCCGAGTCGCTCGGACCCGTGTAAAAAAACCTGAAGTTCGGGCGGGTTCGAATTCCGAGGAACCGAACCCGCTCATCTCTAATTTTTATATGTGGGTGCAAAAGTAACAGAAACAGAAAGGGGAAGAGGGAAAGATCAGAGGAGCAATTACGGACAATCAAGAGCAATTTAGAACATAAGATAACAAAATGTAGATGGAAAATTATTATGGCACTTCAACAAGGCTAAACACTGGATAAAGAACAATGGACCTCAAGGGTTTATAGTAGAGATGAGCGGGTTCGGTTCTCCGAGATCCGAAACCCCCCCAACTTCACCTATTTTACATGGTTCCGAGGCAGCCTCGGATCTTCCCGCCTTGCTCAGTTAACCCGAGCGCGCCCGAACGTCATCATCCCGCTGTCGGATTCTCGCGAGATTCGTATTCTATATAAAGAGCCGCGCGTCGCCGCCATTTTCACTCGTGCATTGGAGATTGAACGGAGAGGATGTGGCTGCGTTCTCTCCCTGAAAAGCTCCGTAATCTGTGCTCAGTGTGCTGCAAATATCTGTGCTCAGTGTGCTGCAAATATCTGTGCTCAGTGTGCTGAAAATATCTACGTTCTCTGCCTGAAAACGCTCCATATCTGTGCTCAGTGTACTACAAATATCTGTGCTCAGTGTGCTTTATTGTGGGGACTGGGGACCACCAGTATATAATTATATTAGTACAGTACAGTAGGCCATTGCTGTATCTTGCAGCTCTGTGTCAAGTATACTATCCATATCTGTGCTGCATTGTTGTGAGCAGTATATAGTAGGATAGTGCAGCATTTTGGTGACCAGCAGTATACATATAGTACAGTACAGTAGGCCATTGCTGTATCTTGCAGCTCTGTGTCAAGTATACTATCCATATCTGTGCTGCATTATTGTGAGCAGTATATAGTAGGACAGTGCAGCATTTTGGTGACCAGCAGTATACAGATACAGTAGTACAGTACAGTAGGCCACTGCTGTATCTTGCAGCTGTGTCAAGTATACTATCCATATCTGTGCTGCATTGTTGTGAGCAGTATATAGTATGACAGTGCAGCATTTTGGTGACCAGTAGTATACATATAGTACAGTAGGCCATTGCTGTATCTTGCTGCTCTGTGTCACTTCTAGTATCCTGATCAGTGCTCAATATCTGCTGCATTGTAGTGACCAGTATGTATACTGTACTGTGCGACGTGTGTTATACACCTGGTGATTTTATACATCCTGTAATCTGTACTGAGCGATGTGTGAGATACACCTGGGTATTATACACCCTGTATACTGTACTGTGCGGCATGTGATACACCTGGTAATGATTATACACCCTGTATACTGTACTGTGCAACGTTTGTGATAACCTGGTGATTATACACCCTGTATACTGTACTGAGCGATGTGTGAGAAACACCTGGGGATTATGAACCCTATATACTGTAATGTGTGATGTGTGAGATACACCTGGGGATTATACATCCTATATACTGTACTGTGCGATGTGTGAGATACACCTGGTGATTATACACCCTATATACTGTACTGAGCGATGTGTGAGATACACCTGGGGATTATACACCCTGTATACTGTACTGTGCGGCGGGTGATATACCTGGTAATGATTATACACCCTATATACTGTACTGAGCGATGTGTGAGATACACCTGGGGATTATACACCCTGTATACTGTACTGTGCGGCGTGTGATACACCTGGTGATGATTATACACCCTATATACTGTACTGAGTGATGTGGGAGATACACCTGGGGATTATACACCCTATATACTGTACTGTGTGATGTGTGAGATACAACTGGGGATTATACACCCTATATACTGTACTGTGCGATGTGTGAGATACACCTGGTGATTATACACCCTATATACTGTACTGAGCGATGTGTGAGATACACCTGGGGATTATACACCCTGTATACTGTACTGTGCAGCGTGTGATACACCTGGTGATGATTATACACCCTATATACTGTACTGAGTGATGTGTGAGATACACCTGGGGATTATACACCATGTATACTGTACTGTGCGGTGTGTGATATATATCTGGTGATGATTATACACCCTATATACTGTACTGAGCGATATGTGAGATACACCTGGGGACTATACACCCTATATACTGTACTGTGCGATGTGTGAGATACACCTGGTGATTATACACCCTATATACTGTACTGAGCGATGTGTGAGATACACCTGGGTTTTATACACCCTGTATACTGTACTGTGCAGCATGTGATACACCTGGTGATGATTATACACCCTATATACTGTACTGAGCGATATGTGAGATACATCTGGGGATTACACACCCTGTATACTGTACTGTGCGGCGTGTGATACACCTGGTGATTATTATACACCCTATATACTGTACTGAGCAATGTGTGAGATACATCTGGGGATTATACACCCTATATACTGTACTGAGCGATTTGTGAGATACACCTGGGGATTATACACCCTATATACTGTACTAAGCGATGTGTGAGATACACCTGGGGATTATACACCCTGTATACTGCACTGTGCGGCGTATGATACACCTGGTGATTATACATCCTGTAATCTGTACTGAGCGATGTGTGAGATACACCTGGTAATATCTGTGCTCATTGTGCAGCATTGTGGTGACCACCAGTATATAGTAGTACAGTACAGTAGGCCATTGCTGTATCTTGCAGATCTGTGTCGCTTCTAGTATCCTGATCAGTGCTTAATATCTGTGCTCAGTGTCAGTGCTGCATTGTGGTTACCAGTATACTACAGTACAATAGTCCAGTGCTGTTCTCGCTGCTCAGTGTCAGTTCTCCGTAGTATCATCAGTGATCAGTATAATCAGTTCTCAGTATAATCAGTGCGCTGTTAGACGTGCGCCCGTTTTCTGCCATTAGTGCAGTGGGATTTAGCCAATTGATGAAGTTATTGTGTCCCCGGTACAAAATCCCATCTAGATTCCACTTCACTAGGCAGGCGATAGCGAGATTTTACCAATTAATATCAGTGATTTATAATTATTAATTACAGTGATCTTGCCAAATAATTCCAGTGATTTTGTCATTTTCTTCCAGTGATTTGTACCAATAATACCATTGATTAGAATGAATAATTCCTATGATATTGAGGTGTTTGTGTCGCTTAGCTTAGCCATCCAGCGACCACAGTGCACCTCTTTTTCTCTTTTATTTGCATCATGTGCTGTTTGGGGCCAATTTTTTTAAGTGCCATCCTATCAGACACTTCCGTATATGTCCAGTGGTACTGCCATTTGATATAATTCCCGACATTACTGCCATTTAATTCCAGTGATTTTGTCATTTTCTTCCAGTGATTTGGACCAATAATACCATTGATTAGAACAAATAATTCCTGTGATATTGAGGTGTTTGTGTCACTTAGCTTAGCCATCCAGCGACCACAGTGCACCTCTTTTTCTCTTTTATTTGCATCATGTGCTGTTTGGGGCCAATTTTTTTAAGTGTCATCCCGTCAGACACTCCAGTGCCACTCCTAGATGGGCCAGGTGTTTGTGCCGCCCACTTGGGTCGCTTAGCTTAGTCATCCAGCGACCTCAGTGCAAATTTTAGGACTAAAATAATGTTGTGAGGTGTTCAGAATAGACTGGAAATGAGTGGAAATTATAGTTATTGAGGTTACTAATACTATGGGATCAAAATTACCCCCACATTCTATGATTTAAGCTGTTTTTGAGGGTTTTTTTTAAAAAAAACACCGGAATCCAAAACACACCCGAATCCGACAAAAAATTTTCAGGGAGGTTTTGCCAAAACGTGTCCGAATCCAAAACACGGCCGCGGAACCAAATCCAAAACCAAAACACAAAACCCGAAAAATTTCCGGTGCACATCTCTAGTTTATAGTGAGCAACTTTATAGCCTCAGTCATACAGTAGCCATGCTCATCTTACTGCTGCATGGCATGCCAGGCTGTGACTATTTGCAGCCGTCAATCACTCAATTAATTTCATTAGGGATTAATGGAGCGATCAATGGCTGCAAATAGGTGGTCATTCCGAACCCGTTCGCACACAGCGGTTCATCACTACTGTGTGAACGGGTCAGAACTACGCATGTGCGGCGGACACATTGCGCATGTGCGGCGTTGCCCAGCGACGGAAGTCACCGGGCAGTGGCCAGAATAAAGAAGAAAGTGATCGCTAGCGCATTCGCAAGAAGATTAACAGCGGGGAGGTGTTCCAGGGCGTCTACTCACCATTTTCTGGGCATGGAGATCCGAACGCAGTCATGTCCAGGCGTTTGGAGGGCGGATGTCTGACGTGAGATCTGGGACCTTCATCGCTGGATCGATGGCACAGGGTAAGTAACTGCAGGGCTAGTCTACTTCTGCACAAAACTTTTTTTGCATAGCAGGGCTGCACAAGCGATCGCAGCCCTGCAATGCTAAAATACACTCCCCCATCGGCGGCATCTAGTTGATCGCATGAGCAGCAAAAGTTGCTACGTGCGATCAACTCGGAATGACCCCCATAGTCGCAGCCCGGCTTGCTATGCAGCAAGCTGTGTTGCAACATGCTGCATCATAGCTAAAATGAGCATGGCTACATCTGTACATGTCAAGGGAATATCTTAACCATGGGGTGAATGCAGAGGTAGAGTAAGGGGTATTGGCTATCTCCAGCAAAAGGCATATTGATTTTTGGTGATGAGAAAGCAATCTTCCAACTCTGGGCAATAGAAGGTTTTGCAGCAGGAGATGGACCAAGGAATATTTATTATGATGGGGAAGATCCGGCCTTATCTATAAGCAAATGCCATAGGCGTTTTTCATTCTTTAAGAAGTAAGGGACAGTCTGCAAACTATTTCTACTTTACCAACACTGTTGCTTACACTTGCATACACTGTTGATTAGACTTGGCAAGCAGATTGCAGACTGTCCCTTACTCTCAGCGTGAGTGACTTGTGAGAGACAGAGAATGTTCATGCCCAGAGACTGCAATTCCTGGACATCACTGTGACATATTCATTGACTACATAAGATTATTAGTGGATGGCTCCATATGATACCACATGGGTATTTTGCAGCCTGTCCCAAATAATATGGACATCACCTATACTGCTTGTTCTTAAAGTGTGCACATGGGGTAGGGGGGGCCTTATCATCCTGTGTGTCCCTTATACCTGTGCAAACCCCAGGTGTCTGCAGGGACGTAACATGGGCAGTGTTCCACCCACACTTTATTTCTCAGTTTAGTCCATGCCATAAAATTCCCCTATCCTCAGCACTGTAATGTGGTCAATAAGTTGTGTTGCACTATTTCTATATGAAACGTCAATGCAGTGTGACTTTTGGATGCATCAGACTGGAGAGCAGAACATATCATTCCCACAGTATAAAATAAAAGGCATGCGGTTGCCGGGGGTAACAGACACCAGCAAACACACTGAACAGTGAAGAGAGTGGACAGTTGCTACAGGTTTGTTACTGGTCATTTTGTGTAACCAGCAAGTATTTATTTTTTTATTTACAGGCAGTATCTGGACATTGCTGCCATCTGTGTCCATCCAGCAAGTTGGGATGAGTATCTTTGTCCAACCAGCAAGTCCACAGTAACTTGGCAAATGTATTTGTGCACTAAAAAATGAAAAAAAGGGTTGAGACTTGCAAAGGATGGCATACCCTGTGAGGCCACATCCTTTGTAGAGAGGACATGCCCCTTTAGCGGGTGCAAGTTTAAGCACACACCCATCCAATGAATACCACAAGTTGCAGGATGTGATGCACAAGCTGACCACTCCCCCTTCCCCCTATCATTGTGCACCTCTCTAATTTTTTTCTAGACCTGCCCGTGGGTGGAGGTCCTGCTTTGGACTGGCTACCTCAATCAGAGCTCTCAGCAGCGGGAGCTGACAGGCCAAGAACAGTCAGTGAGGGCAGCAGGGAGCATCAAAAATGGCTGCAGGAGGAGGGCTGCTGCACATGACCAGCAACAGCTCCTCCTCTTATGGGCATTTGCGGAGACACTGTGTCCCTACAGCCACGGCACCACCCAGCCTGCCACCCCACCTCACAATACGCAGTCAGGGATTAGGCAGCAAGCAAAAGTAAGTTTTATTAAAAAAAAGCTACTAGCATTACTAATGTAGGGCATATGTGTAAGGTGAATTGCTGTGTGGAATTATGTGTATTATAGGCATTACTAATGTGGGGCATATGTGTAAGGTGCATTACTATGTGGAATTATGTGTATTATAGGCATTACTAATGTGTGGCATATGTGTAAGGTACATTACTGTGTGGAATTGTGTGTATTATGGGCATTACTAATGTGGGGCATATGTGTAAGGTACATTACTGTGTGGCAATTATGTGTATTATAGGCATTACTAATGTGTGGCATATGTGTAAGGTACATTACTTTGTGGAATTGTGTGTATTATGGGCATTACTAATGTGGGGCATATGTGTAGGGTACATTACTGTGTGGCAATTTTGTGTATTATAGTCATTACTAATGTGGGGCATATGTGTAAGGTACATTACTGTGTGGCAATTTTGTGTATTATAGGCATTACTAATGTGGGGCATATGTGTACGGTACATTACTGTGTGGCAATTTTGTAAATTATGGGCATTACTAATGTGGGGCATGTGTGTAAGGTACATTACTGTGTGCCAATTTTATGTATTATGGGCATTACTAATGTGGGGCATAGGAGTAAGGTGCATTACTGTGTGGCATTATGCAGGGTTGGACTGGGCTAGACTGGAGGGGTGCCGGGTCAGATGCAGGACTAGCAGCGGTGCTAGGAGGCACCAGGCAAAATCTGGAGGGGTGCTGGGTCAGATGCAGGACTAGCGGTGGTGCTAGGAAGCACCAGGCAAAATCTTGCCTAGGGCATCAATTAGCTAGGGTCGGCTCAGGGGGAAGTCCTTGTAATATATGTCAAATACATCTGCAGTCAGGGCTAGTTTAACAGGGAAAGGGAAGACCTTTAGGATAGTCATACTGACTTCTAACTAGAGATTTAAGGTAGGGGGGGGTGCGGGTGGATTTGCCGTCACCAAATGCATATGCTGAAAAAGACAATACTAAATGTTTATGTCCCCACTGTTGACACCCTGGGCAAACTGGGCATGGAGAGTGACTGTAAAGCACCCCATGTTTTAGGCAGGCTAAGAAGCAGTGGTATGTTTAGTCATATCTGTAGCTATCTCATGTGGTCAAAGCATGCCTAGATAGGGTGATTGGGATTATAGAATTTGCAGACAATAAGTCAACATGTGTGTAAATACCTCTGCAGATCTAGGTGGAGCTGTTTAGGTCCAAGATCATAGTAACATAGTATCTGAGGTTGAAAAAAGACAATTGTCCATCGAGTTCAACCTATTTGTGGTCTCCTATGCATGATGATTTGACTAAAATTTCTGACTAATGCTGCTGTCAGCCGTTGCATTTTATCCCTATTTGTAGTAACTATAATGCATGACTATGCACCATACCCCTGGATATCCTTATCCATTAGGAATTTATCTAACCCATTCTTAAAGGTGTTGACAGATTCCGCCATTACAACTCCCTCAGGCAGGGAATTCCAAACACGTATTGTCCTTACCGTGAAAAAGTCTTTACGCCGTATTGTGCGGAATCTCCTCTCCTCTAACCTGAGTGAGTGTCCACGAGTCCTCTGTGTTGATCTAACCAAAAACAGGTCCCGCGCAAGCTCTGTGTATTGTCCCCTTATATATTTGTAAATATTGATCATATCCCCTCTTAGTCTCCGCTTTTCCAATGTAAAGATGCCTAGTCTTTAAAGCCTTTCCTTGTATTCCATCGTCTCCATGCCCTTAATTAGTTTGGTCACCCTCCTCTGTACCTTTTCTAGCTCCAGGATATCCTTTTTGTAGTACGGTGCCCAGAATTGTACACAGTATTCAAGGTGTGGCCTCACTAGTGATTTATATAACGGGAGTATAATACTCTCGTCCCTAGCATCAATACCCCGTTTTATGCATGCTAATATCTTATTAGCCTTCTTTGCTGCAGTCCTACTTTGGGTACTACTGCTTAGCTTGCTATCTATGAGGACACCTAAGTCCTTTTCCAGTACAGAATCCCCTAATTTTACCCCATTTAATAGGTAGGTGTAATTTTTGTTCTTGTTACCACAGTGCATTACCTTACACTTGTCTGTGTTGAAGCGCATTCTCCATTTGGCTGCCCATGCTTCTAATTTAACTAAGTCGTTCTGAAGAGACTCGGCATCCTCCTCTGTATTTATAGCCTTACACAATTTGGTATCATCTGCAAAAATTGACACCATGCTCTCTAGACCTTCTGTTAGGTCGTTAATGAAAATATTGAACAATAGCGGTTCTAATACTGAGCCTTGCGGCACACCACTTAGCACTTCAGTCCAAGTTGAAAAGATCCATTAACCACAACGCGCTGCTCCCTATTATCTAACCAGTTTTTGACCCAAGTGCATATTGTGCTTCCTAGCCCTGATTCTTGTAGCTTGTAGATAAGTCTCATGTGTGGTACAGTATCGAACGCTTGGCAAAGTCTAAAAAGATTACATCCACGTCTTTACCCTGATCTAGGTTGCGCTTACTGTTTCATAAAAGCCAAGTAAGTTGGTTTGACAGGATCTGTCCTTCATAAACCCATGTTGATTCCTTTTAATGACCTTATTGACTTCAAGGAACTTCTGAATACTATCTCTTAGAATACCTTCCAATACTTTCCCCACTATAGATGTAAGACTAACTGGTCTATAATAACCTGGTTCAGCTTTACTTCCCTTTTTTAATATAGGCACTACTTCCGCTATACGCCAGTCTTTGGGAACCATATGTGATATAACTGAATCCTTAAAGATCAAAGATAGTGGTTTTGCCAGTTCAGAGTGAAGCTCCATTAGAACCCTTGGGTGAATACCATCGGGCCCTGGTGATTTATTAATCTTTAAATGTTTTAATCGGTCACAGACTACTTCCTCGCTTACATAAATACCTATCAGTGGGATATTCTCATTATTGAGATTGTGTGTCAGTCCCTGAATTGGGTCCTCTCTAGTGAATACTGTTGAAAAAAACTAATTTAGTGTGTCCGCTATGTCATTATCATTTTTGCTTAAGACTCCCAACTTGTCTTTTAAAGGGCCTATACTCTCCTTCTTTAATCTCTTGCTATTAATGAATTTAAATAATTTTTTTGGGATTCGCTTTGCTTTCCTTTGCTACTAGTTTTTCAGTTTCTACTTTAGCCGCTCTTATTTCCTTTTTGCAAATATTGTTACATTCCTTATAGTGCTGAAATTACTCTGCTTCTCCATCAGATTTGTATTTTTTAAATGCTCGCCTTTTCTTGCCCATAAGTTCCTTAATCTTTTTGTTAAGCCACATCGGTTTATGATTTTTATTCCTTTTTTTGCTGCTCATAGGAATAAATTTGAGTGTATTTTTAGCTAGCAGGAATTTTAGTACCTCCCATTTCTCCGTAGTATTTTTTCCTAAAAACAAACCTTCCCATTCAATAGCCCTGAAAAATACCCTCATCTTTTCAAAATTTGCTTTGCTAAAGTTTAGAGTCCTAGTTGAGCCAGTATAGGGCTGTTTATGGAAACTGATATTGAATGTGACCATATTGTGGTCGCTATTTCCTATGGGTTCCCATACTATAATACCTGATACCAAATCCCCATTGTTTGTTAATACCAGGTCTAAGATTGCATTGTACCTAGTTGGTTCCTCAATTAGTTGGACTAAGTAGTTATCATTAAGTGTGTTTAAAAACATATTGCCCCTAGCAGTATCACATGAATCGTTTTTCCAGTTTATCTCTGGATAGTTAAAATCTCCCATCACTACTATGTCTCCTACTCCTGCTGCTCTTTCAATTTGCTTTAGTAACAATTCCTCATCAGATGCGTTGATACCAGGCGGCCTATAGCATACACCCAATACTAACTTTTTTATTCCTTTTTCCCCGCATGCAATTTCTACCCATAATGTCTCGACAGTGTCTACAGTCCCCTCCTGAATATCTTCCCGTATATCAGGTTTTAAAAACGGCTTTACGTAAAGACACACCCCTCCACCCTTTTTATTTAGTCTGTCTCTCCTAAACAGTGTATAGCCCTCTAGATTGACTGTCCAATCATGAGATTCATCCTACCAAGTTTCAGTAATGCCTATAATATCATACTGTTTGCTTGCTGCAAGTATTTCTAGTTCACCCTTTTTACCAGTAATGCTTCTGGCGTTTACATACATAAAACTAAGATAAGTATTTTCCCTTGCGTTAGGGACATCTTTCATCTTACAGATGTAGCCACCTTTATCTTGAGTGGCCGCGGCGTTTGTCCCGTTCGACCATACGCAGCGTACTGTGGCGTAGCGAGGCGCGCCTAGCCACAGAGAGGCTATCTAATCGCACGGAGACAGACATTTGACGTTTGGCGTTACCTTTACGTGTAATACCTGCGATCAGCCACCAGATGTCGCTTTTTACAATCACCACTGCGCATGCGTGTGGTCTCCCGTAAAATACAATACTGACATACATAATAAGGACTACTTTACTAAGGCGTCTCATTACGCTGCATACAGTAAATACTGTACTCATTACGCTGCATTATTTAATACAGTACTGTATATACAGTACGACACCGACGCAAATAGTACAGCATACAGTATATGATCCATCTACAATACTTTATGAATACTGTATGTGAGCGTCCAAGTCCCGCAGACAAAACACAGTACTGTAAAACCAGTAGTGTACACTGTCGCAAATGGATGTGTGTTACAAGTTCACTATTGCCTCTCAAGATTAGGAATTTTCTACAGTATGTTATCGTCCTAATCCCGTAGCCATTACAGCATAATCAAAACCAACGGATTTATACATTTGTCTGCGGCGAAGTGGTGAAGTGTTTCGCTTCCTATACTCAGAGTCCAGGGTTCGATTCCTTAAGTACGAATGCATGTTACTGTAGTTTTTTTCAGACACTTTATTATTTTTTTTATTCACATACTGTAAACCAGGGCATACAGTAGCTGCATGAGCGGTTCTATGCGATCGAGTCCGGTGTACCATAATGTGCAGGTTCTATGCAGGTTAAGGTTCTATGCTCCGTACACAGTACACATACAATTCTGTAGCTGGGCAGACTGAATAGAAATGGCTACCACCTATGACTCCTTGCCCCACAGAGGCCCTAGGCTACGGAGCAAGTAATAGTCCAGATTGTACAGACTATGGGGCAATGCTGAAGGAGCGTCACAATCCCCTAGCTAAAATACACAGTATGCATATTATGGTACACCGGACTCGATGACATACTGTAGCACACTGGCAAAATGGCCGCCGCCCCTGAACCCTTGTGCAGGTTATGGGGCAATGCCAAAGGAGCGTCACAATCCCCTAGCCAAAATACACAGGGGAGGGATAAGCTACTGTAGGATTGCATACAGTATTACGGTACACCGGACTCAATCGCATAGCACACTGTCAAAACGACCACTACCCATGAACCCCCACCTCCTGAACCCCCACCTCGTGGCAGGCAGCAGTTGGGTATGGAATGAGAAATGGCATAAGCTGTGCAGGCTACGGGGCGATGCTGAAGGAGCGTCACAATCCCCTAGCCAAAATACACAGAGATACTGTAAGCGAGGTCTATGCACATTACAGTACTGTACGTTACACCGGGCTCGGTCGCATAGCAAACTGACAAAACACAAGTTTTACAGTACATACAGTAAAGCAGGCCAAAGCTGCAGGAGAGTTTCTACTGTAAAGGTTCTATGCACCGTATGGTAATGTACACATACCTGTACAATTCTATAGCAGGGCAGACTCAATTGAAATGGCTACCGCCTGTGACTCCTAGCTCCTAGGAGGCACTCAGCTATGGAGCAAATAACAGCACAGATTTTGCAGGCTACGGGGCAATGCTGATGGAGCGTCACAATCCCCTAGCTACAATACACAGGGGTGATAGAGATAATCGAGTGGCTGGAGGGGGGTCCCCTTGATTTAAGGGGCCCCCACTCCTCCAGGGTACTCCGGCCAGGTGTGACTAGTTGGGTATTTAATTCCATGGCCGCAGGGACCGGTATAAAAGTCTCCCCCGGCTGTGCATTATCTGTCCAGCTAGTGGAGCCCAGTGCTGATTCAAAAAATATGGGGAACCCCTACGCTTTTTTTGTCCCCCTTATTTTTTGCACCAGGACCAGGCGCAGAGCCCGGTGCTGGTTCTAAAAAGATGGGGGATCCCGTGTCCATTTTTTCCGTATTCCTGCCGGAATTCGACTGCAATTGCATATACAGTACTGTACCCCTTAATGTCACTGCTTACAGTATACAGTATTTAGACATGAGCTTGTGTACAGTATCTGTCATGAGGTGCTTTTTTCACTGACACTATAACTTTTTTCTATTGTGATATACTGTACAGAGGCGGCAAACTAGCCAAACGGGAATAATCAGCTTCTGCAGAATAAAATGAGATGCTACAGTACATGCCTATATTCTGTGAGTGACTGCGGCTCTATGAAATTAAATCAGAAAATTTAAATATGAAATGCATTACTAATGTGTGGCATTACTGTACTGTATGTGTATAAGGTGTACTACAATATTTTCTGGTGTAACATAAGGAAAGGGCACTACTGCATGGTCTAATGCAGTGGTTCTCAAACTTGGTCCTCAGGACCCCACACAGTGCATGTTTTGCAGGTAAACCAGCAAGTGCACAGATGTATTCATTACTAACTGACACATTTTAGAAGGTCCATACAGTAGGTGGAGCTAATTTTTTCACTTGTGATTCTGTGAGACCTGCAAAACCTGCACTGTGTGGGGTCCTGAGGACTGAGTTTGAGAACCTGTGGTCTAATGTAAATAAAGATGAATGTGGTGGGGTGTAATGTGAATAAGGGGCATTACTGTTAGGAGTAATGTGGTACTATGATATGATGTCATGAGAATAAGAGACACCACTGCATGATATAATGTGAATAAAGTTGCAGTACTGTGTTGTGTCATTTCATCTTCGGGTATTATTGTGTTACCATGCCCCTTCCCAGCAAGAACATACTGTACACTGTTTTGGGCTGGCACTAAATGTGCACATTGTTCTTATTTAGATTATAGGGGGTAGGAGCGCCAAAATGGGTGATGGTGCTGGGAAAGGGGTGCAGGGTTAGAGGCGGAACTACGTAGCATCTGTGCAAGAGGGCATCAGCCAAAATCTAGCCTAGGGCATCATGTTGGTCAGGTTTGGCTCTGATAATACTGTATACTGTACTCTTACTGTACTTTGCATTCAATACAGATACTGTTTGCACACAGGTTTTACATGAATCATTGGCAATGCTGCAGGAGTGTCTCATTAGGCAATCTAAAATATACCACGACTATGGGTGGGGATACAGTAGGGAAGTTCTGTCACCATAAGCTGTCTGCTGTGTATAGCATATTTCCATCTGAGATGCATTTGTGTGTTTGTAATAAGAAAAAAACATTTTACTGTACATTTAGTGGATACAGTATTTCTCCCCCATAATGACGTATCATACTGTACAGGTACCCTCATATACTGTACCGTACCATACTGTAAAATTGAATATTTATTGGAAAAACATCAATATTAATGTAAAAATAAAGTATTACAACATCCGATTCCATGTACTGCACTGATCAAAATGTACAGTACTCTTATTCAGGACTTATAAAACTGAAAATAACTGTTCATACAGTACACATCAATAACATTACTACTGTATAATATTCTACATTAGTTTATGCAATAATCAGACAAAGGCAATTTTATAATTTTTTTTAATAATGCACCAATTTAAAATTTTAAACAGAAAATACAGAACTACATATTTGTGGCTTGACCATTTCTTTCAACTACAACAGGTAATACTTTATACAGGTGATTTATATAATTATTACAATGTTCAGGTGTGAGTACTTCTAGCCAAAATTTCTTTATCCCATCCACCAGTTGCTGTTTTGTTGTTGGCTTTGCAACACTCCTAACGTACCTCTTCAATTGAGCCCACACTAATTCGATTGGGTTCATGTCTGGTGATCTATATAAAAATAAAAAAAAAGCGTATAGAAAAAATTAATTACATTACAGTAAATAGAGAAAATTAAACATACAATATTGTACTGTTTATTAAACAAAAAATTTTTTTACAGTACTAGAGTGCTATCCAAAATTTTACTTGTACACTGTTGAAAGAATACTCACTCTGGTGGTGTGCGTTCCCAATTCATACCTTTCTCTTCCATAAATTTGGCTGAGGCGGAGTGTTTAGGATCATTGTCTTGGAATATCCTATGGTGAGTTGGGTAATATTTATTCACAAATGGCACCATACATTTCTCTACTATTGTTTCTTGGAAAAATTTCTTATCCATGATTCCTACAGAAATCAAAAAATGTTGTTCATTAATAAGCAACTCCTTTTATTGTGCAGTTACACGTACTCTACAGTACAACATGTATTTTTACAGAACACAGGCACAGAATAAAGTATAGTACTGTACCTTCGAAAAATAATAGGGGACCAGCTCCTAATCGTGATATGCCTCCCCATACATGGACTTTCAATGGATGCTTTGGGCGTGGTTTTAAAGAGATATGGTTACGTTTCCTGAATGACATTCTGGAGAACCGCTCAAGGGCAACAGACGATTCATCTGTGAAAATGACATCATCAAATGTTTCACCACTCTCAATCCATCGCCGTGCCTGTTCCACTCTCTTTTCTTTATTCACATCTCTTATCATTGGAGATATCCTGTGAAGAGCCAAAAATAATGAAATCAGATACAGTTATGAAATTACAGATTTACAGATTACTGTATATTCAGTAGACTGTATGTGCAGTATACTGTATTATATACCTACTGTATACATTAAACTGTACATACAGTACATTAAGTTACATACAGAGTAATATATATATACATACTGTACATACACACAAACACACACACACAGTATACAGTATGTAATCATCACAATAAGCCGGCAATGCTTCATTGCTGTCTCTGAGTGCCTATACAGTAGGTATCTCTTTTGGGATAGAATATATACAGTATATACACACACACATACTGTATATAGTATAAAGTACACACTCTGTATAATGATTTATGGCATTATTATATCACGTATCAAGGGATTATTAACAGTGCATTTACTGTATGGTTTATACTGCTTTCAGTATTTTACCTTGTTGCGCCAAAGGTCCATCCCATTTTCCGTCGCATCCTTCTGATGCTGGTGGCCGATATGTCCAGGTCATACTTGGAATGGAGAATTCGTTTTATTTGCAGAGCAGTACGCTCATCATCCTCACGAGTTAGTTCCTCCACAATTTGTTGCACTCTCCTACAGTACAATACAGTATGAAAAATATGAATTCATGAACAGCACAATCACAGTTACAATTGATGAAGTTTTTATTTTATTTCAAAAAAATTGTTTATGGTATAAAGCAAGTCATTTAAACATTACAGTAGTGTACAGTACGTACCATGTGCATTTTGTAGGAAATACAAATCTGGGCGTTGTTCTCTCGAATGCATGATAGCGCACCGTTTCTAAAGTGACTATAATGCCACTTTCCTTGAGCCATGCATGGATCTCTTTGATGGTTTTATTTTCTTTTTTCATGTTGGCGATTATCTTGCTCATCGTTTTGTTGATAGTTACTGGCATGTTGTCCAACTATAATTCCTGTATGGAGAGAAAACATTTGTGAATACTGTAGTCTAAAATTTACACATCTGAAAATGCATAAGAGTTTTATGATAGAAGTTAATACTGTACATGTTTACTATCCAGTACCTGATGTTCAAATTTAAGTATTGTATACTGTACAGTACTGAAAATACAACTTCAGTGTTATGGACTGCAATTAGTTTCCTGTATGAAACAGATACAGTACAGTAAATAACCCTCCTTGGAAGTGCATGGGCCCTGTGAGACTTACAGTAGTGTACAGCATAAGGGTCGACTGACATGATGTACAAGCATTACATACAGTACATGTCAGTACTGTATGTAAATTCTTCAATTATTGCCTAACAACAATGCTGCTTACTGTATATTAAATACTGTAGGCCTAGAAATGTGCATCTCAATATAGTAGTTAAAAACACAGGGGCCTATGTGGATAAGCGAGTTCTATGCACACTAAAAATGGCCACCGACCGTGAACCCCCAGCACGTGGCAGCGCTCGGATATGTAGTGAGATACAGTATGGCATACATTTCACACTCCAGGGGGCAATGCTGAAGGAGCGTCACAATCCCCTAGCTCAATTACACTGGGATAAGCGAGGTCTACTGTATGCACATTACGGTATACCGAGCTGGATCGCTTAGCAACCTGACAACATGGCCGCCGACCGTGAACTCCCAGCACGTGGCAGCGCTCGGATATGTAGTGAGATACAGTATGGCATACATTTCACACTCCAGGGGGCAATGCTGAAGGAGCGTCACAATCCCCTAGCTCAATTACATTGGGATAAGCGAGGTCTATGCACATTACGGTATACCGAGCTGGATCGCTTAGCAACCTGACAAAATGGCCGCCGACCGTGAACTCCCAGCACGTGGCAGCGCTCGGATATGTAGTGAGATACAGTATGGCATACATTTCACACTCCAGGGGGCAATGCTGAAGGAGCGTCACAATCCCCTAGCTCAATTACACTGGGATAAGCGAGGTCTACTGTATGCACATTACGGTATACCGAGCTGGATCGCTTAGCAACCTGACAACATGGCCGCCGACCGTGAACTCCCAGCACGTGGCAGCGCTCGGATATGTAGTGAGATACAGTATGGCATACATTTCACACTCCAGGGGGCAATGCTGAAGGAGCGTCACAATCCCCTAGCTCAATTACATTGGGATAAGCGAGGTCTATGCACATTACGGTATACCGAGCTGGATCGCTTAGCAACCTGACAAAATGGCCGCCGACCGTCAACTCCCAGCACGTGGCAGCGCTCGGATATGTAGTGAGATACAGTATGGCATACATTTCACACTCCAGGGGGCAATGCTGAAGGAGCGTCACAATCCCCTAGCTCAGTAATCTACAGTAATGTACTGTACTTACAATCCCTTATGGCCTGCAGGCGTCGTGGGGTCCTCCTCACGAGGTCACTCCATCTCCTCTGGAGAGACCTCACCGTTCTCCTCCGGTTGTAGGTCCGGAGGATATCCCTGCTGGCCCTCCTATATGACCTAACCTTCTCCTCGTTGCTGGCGAGAGTTCTGTCCCGCCAGCGAACGAGGAGACGCAGCTCACCCAGAGCATAGGGACGGTCCCGTACAGCAGCCATGACCGTCCTTATGCTCAATGAGCGTCTCAGATGTCGTGCGCCTCAGACGTCGTGCGTCTCAGACGTCGTGCGGTCCAGGCATTCAACGTACAGTACTGTAGTTACTGTACTTTGTGACAGTTTCCCTTAGTTTTAAATATGCCCTTTCTTTGACCACAGTATTTTCCACTGTCTTGCCCTACGCCCTTCCCTCCTGGGAGCCTTCACAGGTCTTATGCAATACACAAATACCGAAGATGCACAGTCCGTCAGAATACACTCATTTCATTCCCGCTGTTTAGGTGCATTTAGCGTAAAGAATCGCTCCTGCAGATGTACTTTGATTTATGTGAAATCTGTGTGCATCCTTCCATTGACTGTCTTACAGTGTAAATAAAATAAAAAGCACATCAGGTCTCGAACCCTGGACCCCCAGCGAGGGAGGTGGGAGCCTTCACCCCTAGCCCACGACGCCTCATGAGAGATTTCCAATTTCATGTGTGAAAGTACTGCAAACAGCGGCCGGCCCCCGCCCCATTGCTGTTGGTTTATGCCTTAGAGGACTCGGACGCTCGCATTTGTAAAGCACGGTGTTTTCCTCCGCCTCCGGCTAGCCTGTTGCCCTTCCCCCATGGGAGCCTGCACAGATCATGCAGTAGACAGGGAGGGAATGCAAATGCTGGTCATGTGCAATACACAAACGCCCACTGTAGTACTGTTTTGCTCACTTACAGTACTGTACTGTAGGTTGCATTTAGCGTAAAGAATCGCTCCTGCAGATGTACTTTGATTTACTGTATGTGAAACCTGTGTGCATCCTTCCATTGGATGTACTGTATTGGAGAGAATTTTTTTTTTTTTAAAGTGAATGTCACGGGAACACATTAAAAATAAGGTTGGCACTTCCTTCCCATTGGTGTTGGTTTACAGTATGCCGTAGTGTACTCGGACGCTCATGTAATTGCATTTCAAAGGCACAGTATTTTCCATCGTCTCCCCCCTACCCCCATCGCCCTTCCCCCCTGGGGGCCTGCACAGGGAGGAAATTCAGGTCCTGTGCAATACACAAACGCTGAAGATCTACAGTACTGTTTTGCTCAGTTGGTAGCGTCAGAATACACTCATTTCATTCCCGCTGTTTAGGTGCATTTAGCGTAAAGAATCGCTCCTGCAGATGTACTTTGATTTATGTGAAATCTGTGTGCATCCTTCCATTGACTGTCTTACAGTGTAAATAAAATAGAAAGCACATCAGGTCTCGAACCCTGGACCCCCAGCGAGGGAGGTGGGAGCCTTCACCCCTAGCCCACGACGCCTCATGAGAGATTTCCAATTTCATGTGTGAAAGTACTGCAAACAGCGGCCGGCCCCCGCCCCATTGCTGTTGGTTTATGCCTTAGAGGACTCGGACGCTCGCATTTGTAAAGCACGGTGTTTTCCTCCGCCTCCGGCTAGCCTGTTGCCCTTCCCCCATGGGAGCCTGCACAGATCATGCAGTAGACAGGGAGGGAATGCAAATGCTGGTCATGTGCAATACACAAACGCCCACTGTAGTACTGTTTTGCTCACTTACAGTAGTGTACTGTAGGTTGCATTTAGCGTAAAGAATCGCTCCTGCAGATGTACTTTGATTTACTGTATGTGAAACCTGTGTGCATCCTTCCATTGGATGTACTGTATTGGAGAGAAATTTTTTTTTTTAAAGTGAATGTCACGGGAACACATTAAAAATAAGGTTGGCACTTCCTTCCCATTGGTGTTGGTTTACAGTATGCCGTAGTGTACTCGGACGCTCATGTAATTGCATTTCAAAGGCACAGTATTTTCCATCGTCTCCCCCCTACCCCCATCGCCCTTCCCCCCTGGGGGCCTGCACAGGGAGGAAATTCAGGTCCTGTGCAATACACAAACGCTGAAGATCTACAGTACTGTTTTGCTCAGTTGGTAGCGTCAGAATACACTCATTTCATTCCCGCTGTTTAGGTGCATTTAGCGTAAAGAATCGCTCCTGCAGATGTACTTTGATTTATGTGAAATCTGTGTGCATTCTTCCATTGACTGTCTTACAGTGTAAATAAAATAATACAGTGCATTATTACAGAAAAAAAAAAAAAAAGAAAGAAAGAAAGCACATCAGGTCTCGAACCCTGGACCCCCAGCGAGGGAGGTGGGAGCCTTCACCCCTAGCCCACGACGCCTCATGAGAGATTTCCAATTTCATGTGTGAAAGTACTGCAAACAGCGGCCGGCCCCCGCCCCATTGCTGTTGGTTTATGCCTTAGAGGACTCGGACGCTCGCATTTGTAAAGCACGGTGTTTTCCTCCGCCTCCGGCTAGCCTGTTGCCCTTCCCCCATGGGAGCCTGCACAGATCATGCAGTAGACAGGGAGGGAATGCAAATGCTGGTCATGTGCAATACACAAACGCCCACTGTAGTACTGTTTTGCTCACTTACAGTACTGTACTGTAGGTTGCATTTAGCGTAAAGAATCGCTCCTGCAGATGTACTTTGATTTACTGTATGTGAAACCTGTGTGCATCCTTCCATTGGATGTACTGTATTGGAGAGAAATTTTTTTTTTTAAAGTGAATGTCACGGGAACACATTAAAAATAAGGTTGGCACTTCCTTCCCATTGGTGTTGGTTTACAGTATGCCGTAGTGTACTCGGACGCTCATGTAATTGCATTTCAAAGGCACAGTATTTTCCATCGTCTCCCCCCTACCCCCATCGCCCTTCCCCCCTGGGGGCCTGCACAGGGAGGAAATTCAGGTCCTGTGCAATACACAAACGCTGAAGATCTACAGTACTGTTTTGCTCAGTTGGTAGCGTCAGAATACACTCATTTCATTCCCGCTGTTTAGGTGCATTTAGCGTAAAGAATCGCTCCTGCAGATGTACTTTGATTTATGTGAAATCTGTGTGCATCCTTCCATTGACTGTCTTACAGTGTAAATAAAATAATACAGTGCATTATTACAGAAAAAAAAAAAAAAAGAAAGAAAGAAAGCACATCAGGTCTCGAACCCTGGACCCCCAGCGAGGGAGGTGGGAGCCTTCACCCCTAGCCCACGACGCCTCATGAGAGATTTCCAATTTCATGTGTGAAAGTACTGCAAACAGCGGCCGGCCCCCGCCCCATTGCTGTTGGTTTATGCCTTAGAGGACTCGGACGCTCGCATTTGTAAAGCACGGTGTTTTCCTCCGCCTCCGGCTAGCCTGTTGCCCTTCCCCCATGGGAGCCTGCACAGATCATGCAGTAGACAGGGAGGGAATGCAAATGCTGGTCATGTGCAATACACAAACGCCCACTGTAGTACTGTTTTGCTCACTTACAGTACTGTACTGTAGGTTGCATTTAGCGTAAAGAATCGCTCCTGCAGATGTACTTTGATTTACTGTATGTGAAACCTGTGTGCATCCTTCCATTGGATGTACTGTATTGGAGAGAAATTTTTTTTTTTAAAGTGAATGTCACGGGAACACATTAAAAATAAGGTTGGCACTTCCTTCCCATTGGTGTTGGTTTACAGTATGCCGTAGTGTACTCGGACGCTCATGTAATTGCATTTCAAAGGCACAGTATTTTCCATCGTCTCCCCCCTACCCCCATCGCCCTTCCCCCCTGGGGGCCTGCACAGGGAGGAAATTCAGGTCCTGTGCAATACACAAACGCTGAAGATCTACAGTACTGTTTTGCTCAGTTGGTAGCGTCAGAATACACTCATTTCATTCCCGCTGTTTAGGTGCATTTAGCGTAAAGAATCGCTCCTGCAGATGTACTTTGATTTATGTGAAATCTGTGTGCATCCTTCCATTGACTGTCTTACAGTGTAAATAAAATAATACAGTGCATTATTACAGAAAAAAAAAAAAAAAGAAAGAAAGAAAGCACATCAGGTCTCGAACCCTGGACCCCCAGCGAGGGAGGTGGGAGCCTTCACCCCTAGCCCACGACGCCTCATGAGAGATTTCCAATTTCATGTGTGAAAGTACTGCAAACAGCGGCCGGCCCCCGCCCCATTGCTGTTGGTTTATGCCTTAGAGGACTCGGACGCTCGCATTTGTAAAGCACGGTGTTTTCCTCCGCCTCCGGCTAGCCTGTTGCCCTTCCCCCATGGGAGCCTGCACAGATCATGCAGTAGACAGGGAGGGAATGCAAATGCTGGTCATGTGCAATACACAAACGCCCACTGTAGTACTGTTTTGCTCACTTACAGTACTGTACTGTAGGTTGCATTTAGCGTAAAGAATCGCTCCTGCAGATGTACTTTGATTTACTGTATGTGAAACCTGTGTGCATCCTTCCATTGGATGTACTGTATTGGAGAGAAATTTTTTTTTTTTAAAGTGAATGTCACGGGAACACATTAAAAATAAGGTTGGCACTTCCTTCCCATTGGTGTTAGTTTACAGTATGCCGTAGTGTACTCGGACGCTCATGTAATTGCATTTCAAAGGCACAGTATTTTCCATCGTCTCCCCCCTACCCCCATCGCCCTTCCCCCCTGGGGGCCTGCACAGGGAGGAAATTCAGGTCCTGTGCAATACACAAACGCTGAAGATCTACAGTACTGTTTTGCTCAGTTGGTAGCGTCAGAATACACTCATTTCATTCCCGCTGTTTAGGTGCATTTAGCGTAAAGAATCGCTCCTGCAGATGTACTTTGATTTATGTGAAATCTGTGTGCATCCTTCCATTGACTGTCTTACAGTGTAAATAAAATAATACAGTGCATTATTACAGAAAAAAAAAAAAAAAGAAAGAAAGAAAGCACATCAGGTCTCGAACCCTGGACCCCCAGCGAGGGAGGTGGGAGCCTTCACCCCTAGCCCACGACGCCTCATGAGAGATTTCCAATTTCATGTGTGAAAGTACTGCAAACAGCGGCCGGCCCCCGCCCCATTGCTGTTGGTTTATGCCTTAGAGGACTCGGACGCTCGCATTTGTAAAGCACGGTGTTTTCCTCCGCCTCCGGCTAGCCTGTTGCCCTTCCCCCATGGGAGCCTGCACAGATCATGCAGTAGACAGGGAGGGAATGCAAATGCTGGTCATGTGCAATACACAAACGCCCACTGTAGTACTGTTTTGCTCACTTACAGTACTGTACTGTAGGTTGCATTTAGCGTAAAGAATCGCTCCTGCAGATGTACTTTGATTTACTGTATGTGAAACCTGTGTGCATCCTTCCATTGGATGTACTGTATTGGAGAGAAATTTTTTTTTTTAAAGTGAATGTCACGGGAACACATTAAAAATAAGGTTGGCACTTCCTTCCCATTGGTGTTGGTTTACAGTATGCCGTAGTGTACTCGGACGCTCATGTAATTGCATTTCAAAGGCACAGTATTTTCCATCGTCTCCCCCCTACCCCCATCGCCCTTCCCCCCTGGGGGCCTGCACAGGGAGGAAATTCAGGTCCTGTGCAATACACAAACGCTGAAGATCTACAGTACTGTTTTGCTCAGTTGGTAGCGTCAGAATACACTCATTTCATTCCCGCTGTTTAGGTGCATTTAGCGTAAAGAATCGCTCCTGCAGATGTACTTTGATTTATGTGAAATCTGTGTGCATCCTTCCATTGACTGTCTTACAGTGTAAATAAAATAATACAGTGCATTATTACAGAAAAAAAAAAAAAAAAGAAAGAAAGAAAGCACATCAGGTCTCGAACCCTGGACCCCCAGCGAGGGAGGTGGGAGCCTTCACCCCTAGCCCACGACGCCTCATGAGAGATTTCCAATTTCATGTGTGAAAGTACTGCAAACAGCGGCCGGCCCCCGCCCCATTGCTGTTGGTTTATGCCTTAGAGGACTCGGACGCTCGCATTTGTAAAGCACGGTGTTTTCCTCCGCCTCCGGCTAGCCTGTTGCCCTTCCCCCATGGGAGCCTGCACAGATCATGCAGTAGACAGGGAGGGAATGCAAATGCTGGTCATGTGCAATACACAAACGCCCACTGTAGTACTGTTTTGCTCACTTACAGTACTGTACTGTAGGTTGCATTTAGCGTAAAGAATCGCTCCTGCAGATGTACTTTGATTTACTGTATGTGAAACCTGTGTGCATCCTTCCATTGGATGTACTGTATTGGAGAGAAATTTTTTTTTTTTAAAGTGAATGTCACGGGAACACATTAAAAATAAGGTTGGCACTTCCTTCCCATTGGTGTTGGTTTACAGTATGCCGTAGTGTACTCGGACGCTCATGTAATTGCATTTCAAAGGCACAGTATTTTCCATCGTCTCCCCCCTACCCCCATCGCCCTTCCCCCCTGGGGGCCTGCACAGGGAGGAAATTCAGGTCCTGTGCAATACACAAACGCTGAAGATCTACAGTACTGTTTTGCTCAGTTGGTAGCGTCAGAATACACTCATTTCATTCCCGCTGTTTAGGTGCATTTAGCGTAAAGAATCGCTCCTGCAGATGTACTTTGATTTATGTGAAATCTGTGTGCATCCTTCCATTGACTGTCTTACAGTGTAAATAAAATAATACAGTGCATTATTACAGAAAAAAAAAAAAAAAGAAAGAAAGAAAGCACATCAGGTCTCGAACCCTGGACCCCCAGCGAGGGAGGTGGGAGCCTTCACCCCTAGCCCACGACGCCTCATGAGAGATTTCCAATTTCATGTGTGAAAGTACTGCAAACAGCGGCCGGCCCCCGCCCCATTGCTGTTGGTTTATGCCTTAGAGGACTCGGACGCTCGCATTTGTAAAGCACGGTGTTTTCCTCCGCCTCCGGCTAGCCTGTTGCCCTTCCCCCATGGGAGCCTGCACAGATCATGCAGTAGACAGGGAGGGAATGCAAATGCTGGTCATGTGCAATACACAAACGCCCACTGTAGTACTGTTTTGCTCACTTACAGTACTGTACTGTAGGTTGCATTTAGCGTAAAGAATCGCTCCTGCAGATGTACTTTGATTTACTGTATGTGAAACCTGTGTGCATCCTTCCATTGGATGTACTGTATTGGAGAGAAATTTTTTTTTTTTAAAGTGAATGTCACGGGAACACATTAAAAATAAGGTTGGCACTTCCTTCCCATTGGTGTTAGTTTACAGTATGCCGTAGTGTACTCGGACGCTCATGTAATTGCATTTCAAAGGCACAGTATTTTCCATCGTCTCCCCCCTACCCCCATCGCCCTTCCCCCCTGGGGGCCTGCACAGGGAGGAAATTCAGGTCCTGTGCAATACACAAACGCTGAAGATCTACAGTACTGTTTTGCTCAGTTGGTAGCGTCAGAATACACTCATTTCATTCCCGCTGTTTAGGTGCATTTAGCGTAAAGAATCGCTCCTGCAGATGTACTTTGATTTATGTGAAATCTGTGTGCATCCTTCCATTGACTGTCTTACAGTGTAAATAAAATAATACAGTGCATTATTACAGAAAAAAAAAAAAAAAGAAAGAAAGAAAGCACATCAGGTCTCGAACCCTGGACCCCCAGCGAGGGAGGTGGGAGCCTTCACCCCTAGCCCACGACGCCTCATGAGAGATTTCCAATTTCATGTGTGAAAGTACTGCAAACAGCGGCCGGCCCCCGCCCCATTGCTGTTGGTTTATGCCTTAGAGGACTCGGACGCTCGCATTTGTAAAGCACGGTGTTTTCCTCCGCCTCCGGCTAGCCTGTTGCCCTTCCCCCATGGGAGCCTGCACAGATCATGCAGTAGACAGGGAGGGAATGCAAATGCTGGTCATGTGCAATACACAAACGCCCACTGTAGTACTGTTTTGCTCACTTACAGTACTGTACTGTAGGTTGCATTTAGCGTAAAGAATCGCTCCTGCAGATGTACTTTGATTTACTGTATGTGAAACCTGTGTGCATCCTTCCATTGGATGTACTGTATTGGAGAGAAATTTTTTTTTTTTAAAGTGAATGTCACGGGAACACATTAAAAATAAGGTTGGCACTTCCTTCCCATTGGTGTTGGTTTACAGTATGCCGTAGTGTACTCGGACGCTCATGTAATTGCATTTCAAAGGCACAGTATTTTCCATCGTCTCCCCCCTACCCCCATCGCCCTTCCCCCCTGGGGGCCTGCACAGGGAGGAAATTCAGGTCCTGTGCAATACACAAACGCTGAAGATCTACAGTACTGTTTTGCTCAGTTGGTAGCGTCAGAATACACTCATTTCATTCCCGCTGTTTAGGTGCATTTAGCGTAAAGAATCGCTCCTGCAGATGTACTTTGATTTATGTGAAATCTGTGTGCATCCTTCCATTGACTGTCTTACAGTGTAAATAAAATAATACAGTGCATTATTACAGAAAAAAAAAAAAAAAAGAAAGAAAGAAAGCACATCAGGTCTCGAACCCTGGACCCCCAGCGAGGGAGGTGGGAGCCTTCACCCCTAGCCCACGACGCCTCATGAGAGATTTCCAATTTCATGTGTGAAAGTACTGCAAACAGCGGCCGGCCCCCGCCCCATTGCTGTTGGTTTATGCCTTAGAGGACTCGGACGCTCGCATTTGTAAAGCACGGTGTTTTCCTCCGCCTCCTGCTAGTCCTCCATTCCCATTATGCATTAGCGAACTCAGACGCTCATATATTTTAAAAGCACGGTGTTTATACATTGTACTGTACATTCTTCCTTTTACACAATTACTGTAGTTGCGTCTCCATACACATACTGTACAGTACTCCATACTTTTTCCACCGCCTCCCGTTACGCCTACAGTATTGCCAGAGCTGTAGATCAATCCGCCGCTATACTGTACGATCGAAAGTACTGGATTAGTGGAGCATTAGCGACACAGTGGTGGAGATGTGTAATGCATGATGAGTATCTAGATCGCCTCAACGCGCCTGCCTGTGATGAAACTCAGCTATCGCATTAGCGTGACTAAACGCCCGTCTCGGCGGAGAAACAGTCAAGATAAAGGTGGCTACATCTGTATGTAGCAATGATGACCTGTAATCGTCATTGGTTAGTGCTTTGGTAAAATCTCTTTTAGTACCCATGTTAGTAACCTTACCGCCTGCTCTTACCCTCCCCCCAACTTCTCCCCCATTTCGTTTACTACCGCCATCCCCACTATTCTCACTGCATGACCCGTAGTTTCTAGCTAAACCCTCCCCCCAGGCTCCTAGTTTAAAATCTCCTCCAACCTTCTAACCATCCTTCCCCCCAGCACCGCTGCCCCCTCCTCAGTCAGGTGCAATCCATCACAACAAAAGAGATGGCGCCTGACTGAGAAGTCCGCCCAGTGTTCCAGGAACACAAACCCCTCTTTCCTGCACCAATCCCTAAGCCACACATTTACCTCCCTAATCTCCCTCTGCCTCCCTGGACTAGCGCGTGGCACGGGTAATAATTCCGAGAATATTACCTTAGATGTCCTTGCCTTCAGTTTCTTTCCTAAGTCCCTATAGTCTTTCTTAAGGACATCCCACCTTCCGCTAACTTTGTCATTGGTGCCAACGTGCACCAAGACCGCCGGGTCTTTCCCAGCCCCTCCCAACAATCTATCTACCCGGTCCGCGATGTGCCATACTCGAGCACCCGGGAGACAACAGACTGTACGGCGATCACAGTCCCGGTAGCAGATTGCCCTATCTGCCTTCCTGATGATAGAATCCCCTACCACCACCATCTGGTTAGGTACCTCACTATCTTTTATCCCAACCGTGCCAGAGGGACTGCTCCTCTGGATGCTAGAGGGAGCAGTCTCCTCCGGCACTGTCATTTCTTCACTATCATCCTCCGATTCCTCGTCCAATCGGGCAAATTTGTTCGGGTTTGATAGTTCGGAGATGTCGAGCCTCCCCCTCTTTTTCTTCCTTCCTTCTAACTGTGACCCAACTGGCTACCTGATCATCATCCTCTTCTACCAGTGACCCCTCCCGCAACTCCTCCACCGTTCTGTCTAAACTACGCTCGAGATTGTGAATCTCCCTCAGTCGCGTAACGGTTTGCTCTAGATCAGTTACCTGGGCTTCCAGGGCAACCGTTCGCACACACCTCGTGCAGATGTAATCACACTGGGCCGGTAGCTCCAGGTGTGCATACATCTTGCACGACATGCACTGAGTGAGGTCCCCAATCTTAGCCCCTCCCATATTGTTTGAAAGGTCTAACTCCCTGTTACTCTCAAAGAAAAAGCAGCAAAAATAAAAAGTAGAAGACAAGCGATCTCACTTATACAATAATTAAGCTGGCTTATACTTATCTATCTTTGTGCGGTTCTTGGTCCTTCACTTTTATGCAGCCGTAGTACTCTCTCCTGCGGCACCTATACTCCACTTAGCAGTTGCAGTTGTTCCAGCTCACTGCACCTCCTTTTCACTCTGCTTCCAGCTCCTTTTTGCTGTTTACAACTCACACTTAGAAATCCAAGCAGCACTTAAAAAATACAAGCCTTTACACAGAGCCTACAAGCCTTTACACAGATCTATTTAGCTAAGGCTGCAAGTGATAAAAAATTAGAAGACAGAGTGAACTCTTTATTCAAAGCAATGATCTTATCCCGTGCTTTAAATATATATAGGACAGGAGATGTACTGGTGTGGGTAAGGGTCAGAGCTGTGTGGGTGTCCATAAAAGATCTGCCAGAGGGTAGTCCAACACAAGAATCGATTCCAGGACAACCCAGGGCTTGAATAGGGGTGGCAAGAGCAAATTATATAGTTGAGCTAGGATGCAAGCCACACGATAGTTTCAAATATATGCTAGGAGGGCCCTGTGACTCTAAAGTAAATATTTCTTTGGGGTACGAAATGGGTTGAGAGAGACAATACAAATGCATTAACTTAAGTAACACTATCATCTTAAACACCGCCGATCGGCCCAATCAGGAGAATTAAATACCAAGATTTTTTTTATCAAGTCAGAGACATGTTGCAGGTGTCAAAAAGTTATTCTGGAAAACTGGGGATACCCATTCCAAAATAAATTTCCACATACACCCATAGTGTGATTTACTGTAGGTCTGCTTTAGATGAAGTCAGTGATATCAATGAGTAGTGCTTTGAATTTGGAGGTGTTTCATTTCTTAAAGGAGGCAGTGTTAAAGTTATGGAGTACAGTATGGAGGATCAGTAGTGAGGTCTCTTATGCATTATCGCAGTGCTAAGTAGAGAGGGTGAGGCATGTGACTAAAGGATGGCGTGAACCAGGTAAAGCACCGGTCATTGCAGAAGGCACTGGATGGATTAAGGTAATTGTAAAATCCCTGAGTGAAGAAGGAGCAGGGGGGAATAAAGGTATAAACAGAGAGAAAGGCAAACTGAACCAGCCCCAAAATTATTTATTACAAGTTATTTATATAGCACACACATATTCCACAGCGCTTTACACAGAATATTTAGCCATTCACATCATTCCCTTCCCTATGGAGTTTACAATTTATGTTCCATACCACATGTATACACACATACTATGGTTAATTTTTTTTATTTTTTTTTTGGGGGGGGGGGCAATTAACTTACCAGTATATTTTTGGAGTATGGAAGGAAGCTGGAGTACCCACTCAAGTACAGGGAGAATATACAAACTCACATATAGCTATGGCCGTGTTGGAATCGAATCCAAGACCTCAATGCTGTGAAGCATAATTGCTAACCATTACACCATAATCAGAACTAAGGGGTCATTCAAGCCTGATCGCTCGCTAGTTGTTTTTTGCAGTCCTGCGTTCGCATAGTCGCCGCCCACCGGGAAGTGGATTTTAGCTGTGCAAGCGTGCGATCGCATGTGCAGCCGAGTGGTACACTTCAGCCTGTCCGGGGCCGGAAATGACGTCAGACACCCGCCCTGCAAACGCCTTCTTATTGTAAATCTCCCTGCGATCAGCTGTGCGAATGGATTCTTCGTAAAACCCATCGCACAGCAACGATCCACTTTGTACCCGTGCAACACGCCTACGCATTGCGGTGTATATGCATGCGCAGTTCTGACCCGATCGCAGCGCTGCAAAAAATGCCAGGTCTGAATTACTCCCTAAATTAGATGCCAAAAGGGGAAATATATTTGCTGGGTGTGGATGGGTCTATTGGGGCTGTCCAAGCAGCAACAATAGACATCGATAAGCATTAAAGACAGAAAGTGCACAGACAATCCAAAAGCATGTTATAAAGTAGCAGCCAGGAGGGTCAGTGCATATACTGAACATAGGGGGTCATTCCGAGTTGTTCGCTCGCAAGCGGATTTTAGCAGATTTGCTCATGCTAAGCCGCCGCCTACTGGGAGTGAATCTTAGCATCTTAAAATTGCGAACGATGTATTCACAATATTGCGATTACACACCTCGTAGCAGTTTCTGAGTAGCTTCAGACTTACTCGGCATCTGCGATCAGTTCAGTGCTTATCGTTCCTGGTTTGACGTCACAAACACACCCAGCGTTCGCCCAGACACTCCCCCGTTTCTCCGGCCACTCCTGCGTTTTTTCCGAAAACGGTAGCGTTTTTCCCCACATGCCCATCAAACGGCCTGTTTCCGCCCAGTAACACCCATTTCCTGTCAATCACATTACGATCGCCAGAACGATGAAAAAGCCGTGAGTAAAATTCCTAACTGCATAGCAAATTTACTTGGCGCAGTCGCAGTGCGGACATTGCGCATGCGCATTAAGCGAAAAATCGCTGCGATGCGAAGATTTTTACCGAGCGAACAACTCGGAATGACCCCCATAGTGAAAACACTATCCAAAATAGAGAAAATCATGCCAGCAACAGAAACATACAATATACATATAATAGTATGGGATACCTGTGACTTCTGTGCCAGGAGGAGGTCCGGGAGCAAGTGAGGTGTTTGTAATAACAAATAGGATGAATATGCATAGAGAAAAAGTACAGTGACTAAGGAAAAGTATTTGTCCATGGCAAGTGACAGCTACAGTATGTGACCAGCAGGGACCAGTGCCAAACTGGAAAGTCCTGGTCCTGATAGGAACTAGAGGAAGTGGGAATGAGTGTACTGTATCAGAATGAGAATCACAGTGTCTGCAACCACTCACCAGCCATGGATGCCATAGGTTGAGAAGTAATGGAAGAAGATATGGATATGTCCAACTCCACCAGTAATGTGGTACCCACTCCATGAAGGTAATCACATAGGCAATGGGTAGCAAGTCACCGAAATCCCCACCAGTAAGAGATATTATTCTCCTGCAATGCTGATATGATGGGACATGGCAGAGAAATCCAGGTACAACTGTTATCCACTAAGGAAAAAAGAGAACCAGTCCTGATCTGGAACAGTTACAGTATTATGATGTCAATCGGTCACCATAGCCAATCAGAGTTTGTGATTAGATACTTGATTTGTTATTGTGATAATAACCAATCGGATGTGCTACCGTCTATCTAGACTATAAACAGAACATGTATTGAATAGAAGATAAAAGGATGTCTTATATTGACAGTGCACCTAGGACTACTTAGTTTGATATTGTTTAATTAAAACATAAAAAAAAATATAATACCTATAAATGTTAATTTGAGTCTTTAACACGGTCTCAAGTTAACATTTATAGGGATTATATCTTTACTTTTAATCATTAACAATAAAGTTTTAATTAAATGATATCAAAGTAAGTAGACCCAGGTGCACTGTGAATATAAGATTTTTTTTTGCTTTCTTTTGTTCAATACAATTGTAATCCACCAAGAGTGCTGGTGGCCTTTATAGAGCAGGCAGCCCAAAGCCAACTTTACTTATTATGGAAGTCAATTATCACAAGAGTAACTCTGTAAAAACTGCCTTGTGCAGACCTTGGACCCCGTACGGCAATAAATACATCATTAATAATATTCCTGTCCTTGAGCAAGAGTATAAGAAACAGAGCTGTAGCATAATCCATGAGTCTCGGGCTGGACCCAGAATCTGGAATGCCTCTAATTTTCAGTGTGTTCCACCTCAAGCAGTCATCTGTGTCAGCCATTTTGTCAAGCAGTGTTGAGATCTCAAGCTTGAAGTTTGGGCAGAAATAAGGTGATTGTGTGAAGAGACCAATACATGCATCTTGGTTTCAAGATGATCTGTGAGGTCACCACTTTCCGTGAATTCAGATCTTAGTTTACAGAAAGACACTCTTTTCAGCAGACAGGTCCAACCGGAAAACTGTGAACGTTTTACACTGGATCTTCTCCGTACCAGAGGCCTTAGACTCCTGGCTGAGGACCCCTTATGTGTGAGTGAAAAACTAAAAAGGGGTTGGGGATGACACTGGTGGTGTGTCACTTGTTCGTACTGCAGAGGAATATGAAGCAAGCTTTCTGAGTGCTGTGTTAGTAGGAAATTACATATATACAAATATAGTGCCCTTAACTTTATATAACAGCATGATGGAAAGGGAAGCAGTTGGCTTTCCGACATCGGGATCCTGAGGGAGGACACTATCCCGCTGTCAATATACCAATGCCAAACGGGATGCTGGCATCAAAATGCCTACAGCCAGCATCCCTATCAACCTGACAGCAGGATAGGGGCAGGGAGGTAGGTTTAGGCAGGAGAAGGGGGGTTAGCTTCAGGGTGCAGGGCCAGGAAGGTTAGGGTTAGGGTTAGGCACATACAAGGGGAGGTTAGGATTAGGCACCTAGTGAGGAAGGTTAGGGTTAGGCACCCACAAGGGAGGTTTAGGGTAGGGGGTACTGGGGGGTTAGGGGGATAAATGGGGGGCTGTCGGGATTATGATGGACGGGATGCCACTGTCAATATACTGACCACCGGCATCCCGTCCATCGGTATATCATACTGAACCCGATGGAATATTGGCAAAGTAGTATAGTGTAGAGATCCAGGCAAAGATGGTACTGGAGTCAAAGTGGATAGATGGACTAAGTTTGCATTTCTAAGGGGGTTTCCCCTGTGTGTGCATGCAGTCACCTGAAATCAAGCTAACACCACTGACCAGTGCTGTATTAAACCCAGTGGAGGTCCCTAAGGCCAGGCATTCCCAACCTCGTTCCTCAACACACACTAACAGTATAAACAGAAAGAGGCGATCTCCCAGCGATGCTATGTGTAACTTCCTGATCCGTATGTGTTCCTGTTCCTCAGAAAAAGAACACAATGTGCAATATGTCCATTAGCATGTACTAGTGTTTCAACAGACTTCCAAAGTCACTCCTCTTAGTGACTGACCTGGGTTAAATGAGATGCATTCACATAACGGTTTCTTTAATACTGCATGCAATCGACCTTCATCAGCTTATCTACACCAGGCTTACCTTTATTATAAGCCCTATATGCGTTAAAAGGTATCTTTTCCGGTCTCTATGTCTGGACCTTTGTTGTCTCCACTCAAATGGATCCCAATGACAGCGAATAGTAAAAAATATGTATTTATTAAAAAACAAAAATACCCACCAACATTGTGGGAAATATAAAAAGACTTGAACAATAAAAACAAAACACTATACAAGGTACCCAATCTATAAGACCAAAAAACCACTTCCAATGATACCGGTAGGATGGATGGGGGTAAGTATTCTTAATTTTTGAGGATGAAGAAAAAGTTACCCACAAAATGCCGCCAACCACCGTGGAAGGGTCTGGTCCAGGGTCCCCTTGTGGAAAACCAACGCGTTTCGGATAAAATCCTTCCTCATGGTATGTATTGGAAGTGGTCCCCTCGCCTTTTTATACCTGACTGACCATATCACATGACGACCCTGGACAATCAGGTTCCACTATTCCCAAATATATATAAAAATCCATCATATTCTTTCACAATTACCATACAATTATGATTCATAACCATATAGTCCTATTCAGCTGTCAACATTTGTCAATATCTAAAAAATGACCTAAAAGAAATACTATTTCCATTTAATTGGTAGGGATGAAAGTCCGGAATGGATTGCAGGAGTGGTTCATTATAAATGATATCCATTACTGCTCCCGGATGTCCGTATCCACAAATTCCTGGTGAGCAAATGGTCATGTGTCCCCGCGTACTTCCGTCCACCAGATGTCCGTGTTCATAACGCATACTGGTCTCCTTGGAGACCGCTTGTCACTTTTCCCCGCTATCCGCGGTCCGTCACGGCCGGAAGTTGTTATCACGTGATACCTCTTACTTCCGGTTATTGAACCGCAAACACGGAAGTCCACACTCGCCGTGTTGAGCCGCACAGCGGTAGCGTTATACTTCCATATAGGGTTAGCATGGAAAAAAGCAAAAGTGTATGTCAGTACATTTGTATTAAATCATAGCCCTCCTTTCTGATAACACTACATATTCTCTATATTCTTTTATACTTATTGAATAACACTGACAATCTCGATGGGTATATCCCCAAGCCTTAATTACTTATGCCTTTACTAAAAATGTATTCAATTTTATGTACAGTCTATATTATTAGAAAGATACCAAAACCATAATTCTTATTAATATGTCTTCTTTATTCCCATATGTATGTTTTATCATATCCTACCTCATTTAATTAGACAAAGAGGGGGAAATCTACAGAAACCACTTGGTTTCAAAATCTAAGTTTAAACCTTTAGGATGGAGTGTTTTTAGTTCGTAAATTTTTCTCATTTCCGCCCTCGCCAATCTGTCCTCATCATCATTCTTTCGCCAATTAGATTGAATGCTTAAAATGGCACAAAAACTCACAAGATGGTTAATATTACACTCATGTGTACTTTTAAAATGCTGGGACACGCTGTGTGTTTCAAGGCCTTTCATGATATTTCGGACGTGCTCTGCCATCCTTACCTTGAGTGCCCTTGTCGTGCGTCCCACATATTGTGTACCACATCGGCACTCTAATAAATATACACAGTTTTTAGTAGAACAAGTGAGGAACTGTCTAATTGGATATACCACATTTGTTTGTAGGGACTTATATTCAGTTATTTTACTCCCATTCCCCTTACAGTGACGACACATGATGCATATACCACATCTATAAAAACCTTTTGATTTTATCCTAGTCTGCATTTTCGGGGCCATCACCACACTGTTCACCACATTCTCTGTGTGGTGATGGCCCCGAAAATGCAGACTAGGATAAATCAAAAGGTTTTTATAGATGTGGTATATGTATAAGTCCCTACAAACAAATGTGGTATATCCAAACTTCCGGCCGTGACGGACCGCGGATAGCGGGGAAAAGTGACAAGCGGTCTCCAAGAGACCAGTATGCGTTATGAACACGGACATCCGGTGGACGGAAGTACGCGGGGACACATGACCATTTGCTCACCAGGAATTTGTGGATACGGACATCCGGGAGCAGTAATGGATATCATTTATAATGAACCACTCCTGCAATCCATTCCGGACTTTCATCCCTACCAATTAAATGGAAATAGTATTTCTTTTAGGTCATTTTTTAGATATTGACAAATGTTGACAGCTGAATAGGACTATATGGTTATGAATCATAATTGTATGGTAATTGTGAAAGAATATGATGGATTTTTATATATATTTGGGAATAGTGGAACCTGATTGGCCAGGGTCGTCATGTGATATGGTCAGTCAGGTATAAAAAGGCGAGGGGACCACTTCCAATACATACCCTGAGGAAGGATTTTATCCGAAACGCGTTGGTTTTCCACAAGGGGACCCTGGACTAGAGATGAGCGCCTGAAATTTTTCGGGTTTTGTGTTTTGGTTTTGGGTTCGGTTCCGCGGCCGTGTTTTGGGTTCGAACGCGTTTTGGCAAAACCTCACTGAATTTTTTTTGTCGGATTCGGGTGTGTTTTGGATTCGGGTGTTTTTTTCAAAAAACACTAAAAAACAGCTTAAATCATAGAATTTGGGGGTCATTTTGATCCCAAAGTATTATTAACCTCAAAAACCATAATTTACACTCATTTTCAGTCTATTCTGAATACCTCACACCTCACAATATTATTTTTAGTCCTAAAATTTGCACCGAGGTCGCTGTGTGAGTAAGATAAGCGACCCTAGTGGCCGACACAAACACCGGGCCCATCTAGGAGTGGCACTGCAGTGTCACGCAGGATGTCCCTTCCAAAAAACCCTCCCCAAACAGCACATGACGCAAAGAAAAAAAGAGGCGCAATGAGGTAGCTGTGTGAGTAAGATTAGCGACCCTAGTGGCCGACACAAACACCGGGCCCATCTAGGAGTGGCACTGCAGTGTCACGCAGGATGGCCCTTCCAAAAAACCCTCCCCAAACAGCACATGACGCAAAGAAAAAAAGAGGCGCAATGAGGTAGCTGTGTGAGTAAGATTAGCGACCCTAGTGGCCGACACAAACACCGGGCCCATCTAGGAGTGGCACTGCAGTGTCACGCAGGATGTCCCTTCCAAAAAACCCTCCCCAAACAGCACATGACGCAAAGAAAAAAAGAGGCGCAATGAGGTAGCTGTGTGAGTAAGATTAGCGACCCTAGTGGCCGACACAAACACCGGGCCCATCTAGGAGTGGCACTGCAGTGTCACGCAGGATGGCCCTTCCAAAAAACCCTCCCCAAACAGCACATGACGCAAAGAAAAAAAGAGGCGCAATGAGGTAGCTGTGTGAGTAAGATTAGCGACCCTAGTGGCCGACACAAACACCGGGCCCATTTAGGAGTGGCACTGCAGTGTCACGCAGGATGTCCCTTCCAAAAAACCCTCCCCAATCAGCACATGATGCAAAGAAAAAGAAAAGAAAAAAGAGGTGCAAGATGGAATTGTCCTTGGGCCCTCCCACCCACCCTTATGTTGTATAAACAAAACAGGACATGCACACTTTAACCAACCCATCATTTCAGTGACAGGGTCTGCCACACGACTGTGACTGATATGACGGGTTGGTTTGGACCCCCCCCAAAAAAGAAGCAATTAATCTCTCCTTGCACAAACTGGCTCTACAGAGGCAAGATGTCCACCTCATCATCACCCTCCAATATATCACCGTGTACATCCCCCTCCTCACAGATTATCAATTCGTCCCCACTGGAATCCACCATCTCAGCTCCCTGTGTACTTTGTGGAGGCAATTGCTGCTGGTCAATGTCTCCGCGGAGGAATTGATTATAATTCATTTTAATGAACATCATCTTCTCCACATTTTCTGGATGTAACCTCGTACGCCGATTGCTGACAAGGTGAGCGGCGGCACTAAACACTCTTTCGGAGTACACACTTGTGGGAGGGCAACTTAGGTAGAATAAAGCCAGTTTGTGCAAGGGCCTCCAAATTGCCTCTTTTTCCTGCCAGTATAAGTACGGACTGTGTGACGTGCCTACTTGGATGCGGTCACTCATATAATCCTCCACCATTCTATCAATGTTGAGAGAATCATATGCAGTGACAGTAGACGACATGTCCGTAATCGTTGTCAGGTCCTTCAGTCCGGACCAGATGTCAGCATCAGCAGTCGCTCCAGACTGCCCTGCATCACCGCCAGCGGGTGGGCTCGGAATTCTGAGCCTTTTCCTCGCACCCCCAGTTGCGGGAGAATGTGAAGGAGGAGATGTTGACAGGTCGCGTTCCGCTTGACTTGACAATTTTGTCACCAGCAGGTCTTTCAACCCCAGCAGACTTGTGTCTGCCGGAAAGAGAGATCCAAGGTAGGCTTTAAATCTAGGATCGAGCACGGTGGCCAAAATGTAGTGCTCTGATTTCAACAGATTGACCACCCGTGAATCCTTGTTAAGCGAATTAAGGGCTCCATCCACAAGTCCCACATGCCTAGCGGAATCGCTCCGTGTTAGCTCCTCCTTCAATGTCTCCAGCTTCTTCTGCAAAAGCCTGATGAGGGGAATGACCTGACTCAGGCTGGCAGTGTCTGAACTGACTTCACGTGTGGCAAGTTCAAAGGGCATCAGAACCTTGCACAACGTTGAAATCATTCTCCACTGCGCTTGAGACAGGTGCATTCCACCTACTATATCGTGCTCAATTGTATAGGCTTGAATGGCCTTTTGCTGCTCCTCCAACCTCTGAAGCATATAGAGGGTTGAATTCCACCTCGTTACCACTTCTTGCTTCAGATGATGGCAGGGCAGGTTCAGTAGTTTTTGGTGGTGCTCCAGTCTTCTGTACGTGGTGCCTGTACGCCGAAAGTGTCCCGCAATTCTTCTGGCCACCGACAGCATCTCTTGCACGCCCCTGTCGTTTTTTAAAAAATTCTGCACCACCAAATTCAAGGTATGTGCAAAACATGGGACGTGCTGGAATTTGCCCATATTTAATGCACACACAATATTGCTGGCGTTGTCCGATGCCACAAATCCACAGGAGAGTCCAATTGGGGTAAGCCATTCCGCGATGATCTTCCTCAGTTGCCGTAAGAGGTTTTCAGCTGTGTGCGTATTCTGGAAAGCGGTGATACAAAGCGTAGCCTGCCTAGGAAAGAGTTGGCGTTTGCGAGATGCTGCTACTGGTGCCGCCGCTGCTGTTCTTGCGGCGGGAGTCCATACATCTACCCAGTGGGCTGTCACAGTCATATAGTCCTGACCCTGCCCTGCTCCACTTGTCCACATGTCCGTGGTTAAGTGGACATTGGGTACAACTGCATTTTTTAGGACACTGGTGAGTCTTTTTCTGACGTCCGTGTACATTCTCGGTATCGCCTGCCTAGAGAAGTGGAACCTAGATGGTATTTGGTAACGGGGGCACACTGCCTCAATAAATTGTCTAGTTCCCTGTGAACTAACGGCGGATACCGGACGCACGTCTAACACCAACATAGTTGTCAAGGCCTCAGTTATCCGCTTTGCAGCAGGATGACTGCTGTGATATTTCATCTTCCTCGCAAAGGACTGTTGGACAGTCAATTGTTTACTGGAAGTAGTACAAGTGGGCTTACGACTTCCCCTCTGGGATGACCATCGACTCCCAGCAGCAACAACAGCAGCGCCAGCAGCAGTAGGCGTTACACGCAAGGATGCATCGGAGGAATCCCAGGCAGGAGAGGACTCGTCAGAATTGCCAGTGACATGGCCTGCAGGACTATTGGCATTCCTGGGGAAGGAAGAAATTGACACTGAGGGAGTTGGTGGGGTGGTTTGCGTGAGCTTGGTTACAAGAGGAAGGGATTTACTGGTCAGTGGACTGCTTCCGCTGTCGCCCAAAGTTTTTGAACTTGTCACTGACTTATTATGAATGCGCTGCAGGTGACGTATAAGGGAGGATGTTCCGAGGTGGTTAACGTCCTTACCCCTACTTATTACAGCTTGACAAAGGCAACACACGGCTTGACACCTGTTGTCCGCTTTTCTGTTGAAATACCTCCACACTGAAGAGCTGATTTTTTTGGTATTTTCACCAGGCATGTCAACGGCCATATTCCTCCCACGGACAACAGGTGTCTCCCCGGGTGCCAGACTTAAACAAACCACCTCACCATCAGAATCCTCCTGGTCAATTTCCTCCCCAGCGCCAGCAACACCCATATCCTCCTCATCCTGGTGTACTTCAACATCTTCATCTTCAATCTGACTATCAGGAACTGGACTGCGGGTGCTCCTTCCAGCACTTGCAGGGGGCGTGCAAATGGTGGAAGGCGCATGCTCTTCACGTCCAGTGTTGGGAAGGTCAGGCATCGCAACCGACACAATTGGACTCTCCTTGTGGATTTGGGATTTCGAAGAACGCACAGTTCTTTGCGGTGCTTTTGCCAGCTTGAGTCTTTTCAGTTTTCTAGCGAGAGGCTGAGTGCTTCCATCCTCATGTGAAGCTGAACCACTAGCCATGAACATAGGCCAGGGCCTCAGCCGTTCCTTGCCACTCCGTGTGGTAAATGGCATATTGGCAAGTTTACGCTTCTCCTCCGACAATTTTATTTTAGGTTTTGGAGTCCTTTTTTTACTGATATTTGGTGTTTTGGATTTGACATGCTCTGTACTATTACATTGGGCATCGGCCTTGGCAGACGACGTTGCTGGCATTTCATCGTCTCGGCCATGACTAGTGGCAGCAGCTTCAGCACGAGGTGGAAGTGGATCTTGATCTTTCCCTAATTTTGGAACCTCAACATTTTTGTTCTCCATATTTTAATAGGCACAACTAAAAGGCACCTCAGGTAAACAATGGAGATGGATACTAGTATACAATTATGGACTGCCTGCCGAGTGCAGACACAGAGGTAGCCACAGCCGTGAACTACCGTACTGTACTGTGTCTGCTGCTAATATAGACTGGTTGATAAAGAGATGTCTATGTAACTATGTATGTATAAAGAAGAAAGAAAAAAAAAACCACGGTTAGGTGGTATACAATTATGGACGGACTGCCTGCCGAGTGCAGACACAGAGGTAGCCACAGCCATGAACTACCGTACTGTACTGTGTCTGCTGCTAATAATATAGACTGGTTGATAAAGAGATGTCGTAGTAGTATGTATGTATAAAGAAGAAAGAAAAAAAAACCACGGTTAGGTGGTATACAATTATGGACGGACTGCCTGCCGAGTGCAGACACAGAGGTAGCCACAGCCGTGAACTACCGTACTGTACTGTGTCTGCTGCTAATATAGACTGGTTGATAAAGAGATGTCTATGTAACTATGTATGTATAAAGAAGAAAGAAAAAAAAACCACGGTTAGGTGGTATACAATTATGGACGGACTGCCTGCCGAGTGCAGACACAGAGGTAGCCACAGCCGTGAACTACCGTACTGTACTGTGTCTGCTGCTAATATAGACTGGTTGATAAAGAGATGTCTATGTAACTATGTATGTATAAAGAAGAAAGAAAAAAAAACCACGGTTAGGTGGTATACAATTATGGACGGACTGCCTGCCGAGTGCAGACACAGAGGTAGCCACAGCCGTGAACTACCGTACTGTACTGTGTCTGCTGCTAATATAGACTGGTTGATAAAGAGATGTCTATGTAACTATGTATGTATAAAGAAGAAAGAAAAAAAAACCACGGTTAGGTGGTATACAATTATGGACGGACTGCCTGCCGAGTGCAGACACAGAGGTAGCCACAGCCGTGGACTACCGTACTGTACTGTGTCTGCTGCTAATATAGACTGGTTGATAAAGAGATGTCTATGTAACTATGTATGTATAAAGAAGAAAGAAAAAAAAACCACGGTTAGGTGGTATACAATTATGGACGGACTGCCTGCCGAGTGCAGACACAGAGGTAGCCACAGCCGTGAACTACCGTACTGTACTGTGTCTGCTGCTAATATAGACTGGTTGATAAAGAGATGTCTATGTAACTATGTATGTATAAAGAAGAAAGAAAAAAAAACCACGGTTAGGTGGTATACAATTATGGACGGACTGCCTGCCGAGTGCAGACACAGAGGTAGCCACAGCCGTGAACTACCGTACTGTACTGTGTCTGCTGCTAATATAGACTGGTTGATAAAGAGATGTCGTAGTAGTATGTATGTATAAAGAAGAAAAAAAAACCACAGTTAGGTGGTATACAATTATGGACGGACTGCCTGCCGAGTGCAGACACAGAGGTAGCCACAGCCGTGAACTACCGTACTGTGTCTGCTGCGACTGGATGATAAATGATATAAAAAATATATATATATCACTACTGCAGCCGGACAGGTATATATTATATATTATATAATGACGGACCTGCTGGACACTGTCTGTCAGCAGAATGAGTTTTATTTTTATAGAATAAAAAAAACAACAACACACAAGTGAAGTCACACGACGAGTGTTTAACTTTTTCAGGCAATCACAATATAAGTATACTACTAACTATACTGGTGGTCAGTGTGGTCAGGTCACTGGTCAGTCACACTGGCAGTGGCACTCCTGCAGCAAAAGTGTGCACTGTTTAATTTTAATATAATATTATGTACTCCTGGCTCCTGCTATAACCTATAACTGGCACTGCAGTGCTCCCCAGTCTCCCCCACAATTATAAGCTGTGTGAGCTGAGCAGTCAGACAGATATATAATATATATAGATGATGCAGCACACTGGGCTGAGCCTGAGCAGTGCACACAGATATGGTATGTGACTGAGTCACTGTGTGTATCGCTTTTTTCAGGCAGAGAACGGATATATTAAATAAACTGCACTGTCTGGTGGTCACTCACTAGTAAACTCTCTGCACTCTCTACACTTCTACAGTACTCCTCCTAGTCCTAAGCTCCAGTAAATCTCTCTCTCTTATAATCTAAATGGAGAGGACGCCAGCCACGTCCTCTCCCTATCAATCTCAATGCACGTGTGAAAATGGCGGCGACGCGCGGCTCCTTATATAGAATCCGAGTCTCGCGATAGAATGCGAGAATCCGACAGCGTCATGATGACGTTCGGGCGCGCTCGGGTTAACCGAGCAAGGCGGGAAGATCCGAGTCGCTCGGACCCGTGAAAAAAAACATGAAGTTCGGGCGGGTTCGGATTCAGAGAAACCGAACCCGCTCATCTCTACCCTGGACCAGACCCTTCCACGGTGGTTGGCGGCATTTTGTGGGTAACTTTTTCTTCATCCTCAAAAATTAAGAATACTTACCCCCATCCATCCTACCGGTATCATTGGAAGTGGTTTTTTGGTCTTATAGATTGGGTACCTTGTATAGTGTTTTGTTTTTATTGTTCAAGTCTTTTTATATTTCCCACAATGTTGGTGGGTATTTTTGTTTTTTAATAAATACATATTTTTTACTATTCGCTGTCATTGGGATCCATTTGAGTGGAGACAACAAAGGTCCAGACATAGAGACCGGAAAAGATACCTTTTAACGCATATAGGGCTTATAATAAAGGTAAGCCTGGTGTAGATAAGCTGATGAAGGTCGATTGCATGCAGTATTAAAGAAACCGTTATGTGAATGCATCTCATTTAACCCAGGTCAGTCACTAAGAGGAGTGACTTTGGAAGTCTGTTGAAACACTAGTACATGCTAATGGACATATTGCACATTGTGTTCTTTTTCTGAGGAACAGGAACACATACGGATCAGGAAGTTACACATAGCATCGCTGGGAGATCGCCTCTTTCTGTTTATATTGTATCTATAGAGGAGTGGTGCTCCTCTTTGGGGATCTGCCGAGCTGAAGCTAGGGCGCAAGTTACTTTTTCAATCTATCTTTTGCCCCTTACACACTAACAGTGCAGGTTTTAGTAATATCCATGTTTCAGCACATATGGTTAAATCAGCATAAATGAGGTACTAATTAAGTCATCTGGGCTCAAGCATGGATATCACTAAAACCTGGACTGTTTATATGCCTTGAGGACCGATGTTTGGAATGCCTGCCCTAGGCTGTCAAAATCTTGGGGCACCCCTTGCAAATTATCTTCTGATACATTTTTAATTTTACCAACCAACAGTCTATGATCTGGAAACTGTAATGTGAATCTGATGTCTATGGGTAAGTTGTTAATGGGTAAATTACATTAATACATTATTTTTTCTTTAGCGTCTTTAATGTAAAATTTTTGTTTCTTTGAGTTGATGAATTTTTTCTATCTTTTGGAAACAATTTAAGAAAGCTTGACTGTAATTTTCTTTCAAGATTAAATCAATATTATTTTGATTTGTTGTCGCGTCGCTCCTAAAAGGCGCAGGCATATAGGCCGATGCCTACACGGCTGCTGTCAGAAAAAGTGTAACCACAGTTTATTTAGCACGCATAAATAGGGGTGAATTCAATTGCAGGTACAGGTTGAGTATCCCATATCCAAATATTCCGAAATACTGACTTTTTTGAGTGAGAATGAGATAGTGAAATCTTTGTTTTCTGTGGCTCAATGTACTCAAACTTTGTTTAATACACAAAGTTATTAAAATATTGTATTAAATGAACTTCAGGCTGTGTGCATAAGGTGTATATGAAACATAAATGAATTGTGTGAATGTAGACACACTTTTTTTGTGCACAAAGTTATTAAAAATATTGGCTAAAATTACCTTCAAGCTGTGTGTATAAGGTGTATATGAAACATAAATGCATTCTGTGCTTAGATTTAGGTCCCATCACCATGATATCTCATTATGGTATGCAATTATTCCAAAATACGGAAAAATCCGATATCCAAAATACTGCTGGTCCCAAGCGTTTTGGATAAGGGATACTCAACCTGTACTAAGGGGGTGATTCAGACCTGATCTCACGCAGGCGTTTTTTTCAGTGCTGCGGTCAGGTAGTTGCCGCCTACAGGGGGAGGGGGTAATCGCTGTGCAGGGCTGCGATCGCTTGTGCAGAGAACTGCACAAACAAAAGTTTGTGCAGTCTCTGCACAGCTCAGGACTTACTCAGCCGCTGTGATGATCCGGCCAGGAGCTGGTGTCAGGAATCCTCCCTCCAAATGGCTGGGTACGCCTGCGTTTTTTCCGGACACTCTCTAGAAACGGTCAGTTGACACCAACAAACAGTCTCTTCCTTTTAATCTTCTTGCGATCGCCAGTGCAATCGCTTTCTTTGTTAAATCCGTCACTGTCCGGCGATCCCCGTCACCAGCGGCCGACGCGCCTGCGCATTGCGGAGCATAAGCATGCACAGTTAAGACCCGATCGCATCGCTGCAAAAAAAGCTAGTGTGCGATTGGGTCTGAATGACCCCCTATATTAAGTTAACACAGGTGAATAAAGATGGTAGCCTCTGACTTTAAGGCCTGGGGCTATTCAATTGCACACCCTTTTTCACCTGACACACTTGTGAAGGGATACATACTATTTACCGGCGGCCAGGATACCGGCTGTCAAGATACCAACAGCGGCATCCTGGTCACCAGTATGCAGGCAGCAGGGCGAGCGATAGAAAGCCCCTTGCGGGCTCGCTGCACTCACCAGGCTGCGAGCATGGTGACTCGCTGCGCTCGCCGGCGCCACAGGCTTTCTCCATAGAGGGAGAATATAACCTGTGGCACTGGTCTTCCGGCGGTGACATTTCACCACCGTCTGTTGGGATTCCGGCATCAGCATTGTGACTGCCTGGATCCTGACAGGCGGTCTCGTGATTGCCTCTCTTTGTGAACGCCCATTTAATTTAACATGTGTTAATGGGTGTTAATACATAGAATTTGTGAAACAGACATATATGTGTTAACAAGTTTACGGCCACATTAACACACTAGTTATTGTTTAAAAGGAATATTTGCTGAATCAGGTTATATCTATCTATCTGTATCTATCTATCTATCTATCTATCTATCTATCTATCTATCTATCTATCTATATATATATATATATATATATATATATATATATATATATATATATATATATATATATATATATATATATATATATATATAAATGCGAAAGCCCTCACTGACTGACTGACTGACTCATCACTATTTCTCTTACTTCCCAATATGTTAGGAAGCTGAAATGTAACATAGGTATTCTGCAGGTGGGAAATAGGAAAACTACGTAATTCGAATTTTAATAAACATCCCTGAAGGGGATGAAAAGGAATGACATAATGACATACCGATGCGTGGCTTGCATTGCATGAACGATAACGCCCAAACAGACAATAAGATCAAAATTTTGATTGTACCTCTAATGTGTAGAATTTAATAAACTACAAAAATGATCCTGTCACTTTGTACCGTATTTGCAACGGGTGCTCCTCGGGTAACGCCAAGAGCCATGGATTAATGTTTACATACTGTACATTAAGATGTCTCAAATTTACATCTCTATAGATTTACCAAATTTTTAACTATCATTTATATGTACAACTGTGAAAATCAGAATCTCCCGTGCGAAGAATGGGTAGAACAGCTAGTTTGCAATAAACGGATACTTGGAAAATGCAGATACTTGGAATAACAGATTTGCAATGCTTAGAATGCTGAGAATGGTGCTAAGGGACTGAGGAAGGTTGTTAGGGGCTGAGGAAAGTGATGAGGGCTGATGATGGTGCTGAGGATGGTGATGAGCTGTGAACGCTGATGAGGCGTTGAGGAAGGTGTTGAGGAGCTGTGGATGTTGATGAGGGTCTGCGGACGCTGATGAGGGGAAGAGGGTGGTGAGGAGGAACTGGAGGAAGGTGATGAATGGCTAAGGATGGTGCTGATGGTTGTGGAAAATTATGAGGGCTGAGAAAGATATTAAAGGGCTGAGGATGGTGCTGAGTTGCTGAGTTGCTGAGGAAGGTGATGAGGGCCTATGGACGATGATGAGGGGTTGTGGATGTTGATAAAGGGCTATGGATGATGATGAGGGGTTGTATATATTGATGAGGGGCTGAGAAAGGCGATGAGGGGTTGAAGATGGTGATGAGTTGCTGAGGAAGGTGATGAGGGGCTATGGACGATGATGAGGGGTTGTGGATGTTGATGAAGGGCTATGGACTATGATGAGGGGTTGTGTATATTGATGAGGGGCTGAGAAAGGTGATGAGGGGTTGAGGATGGTGCTGAGTTGCTGAGGAAGGTGATGAGGGGCTATGGACAATGATGAGGGGTTGTGGATGTTGATGAAGGGCTATGGACTATGATGAGGGGTTCTGTATGTTGATGAGGGGCTGAGAAAGGTGATGAGGGGCTAAGGATGGTGCTGAATTGCAGAGGAAGGTGATGAGGGGCTATGGACGATGATGAGGGGTTGTGTATGTTGATGAGGGGCTGAGAAAGGTGATGAGGGGCTAAGGATGGTGCTGAATTGCAGAGGAAGGTGATGAGGGGCTATGGATGATGATGAGGGGTTGTGTATATTGATGAGGGGCTGAGAAAGGTGATGAGGGGTTGAGGATGGTGCCGAGTTACTGAGGAAGGTGTTGAGGGGCTATGGACAATGATGAGGGGTTGTGGATGTTGATGAAGGGCTATGGACTATGATGAGGGGTTGTGTATGTTGATGAGGGGCTGAGAAAGTTGATGAGGGGCTAAGGATGGTGCTGAGTTGCCGAAGAACGTGATGAGGGGCTATGGACGATGATGAGGGGTTGTATGTTGATGAGGGGCTGAGAAAGTTGATGAGGGGCTAAGGATGGTGCTGAGTTGCCGAGGAACGTGATGAGGGGCTATGGACGATGATGAGGGGTTGTGGATGTTGATGAGGGCCTGAGAAAGATGATGAGGGGCTGAGGATGGTGATGAGGGACTGAGGAAGGCAATGAGTGGCTGCTGATGATGATGGTGCTGAGATTGCCAATGAGTAGCTGAGAACATAGTTGCCTACCCGCCCTCATTCTGCAGGAGACTCCCTGAAATAGTAGCAATCTCCCTGACCCCTGAATAGTCCCTCAATCTCCCTGAAAAAAAGAGAAATCAGAGATACATACATTCAAATGGGATAATCAGTGCCATTTCCCTGTATTGGTTATTATAAGGCACAATGATCCCTATGGCTACATGCATTTTAAAGGTTTCTTGTGGCCACTTACAGTAAATGGAACCTCTTGTAAAACACAATACACAAAAAAACCTGCAAAATATTAGTCTCTTTTCTTCAACAAGTAGATCTTACTAACTTTGGGGCTCATTTACATTTAGATGTAAGTTATTTTTATGACACGCCTCTCAGATGTAGCAGTACACCTCCGCACTAATAGGTGTTTATTTCACAATCTCCCTGAAATGCTTTCTCAAAAGTAGGCAAGTATGGCTGAGAATTCTGCTGATGATGGTGATGAGGGGCTGTGAAGGCTGATGAGGGGCTGTGGATCCTGATGTAGGGCACTCTGGGCAGCAGTGGAGTCGGCTGCCGCCGGGCTTCTGACCTCAAGGGGGCAGATCTCCTCCATTGTCTCCAGCTGCCTGACTCTGAAGATCGTTCGCTGCGAAGAGCTTTCATGTCAGTGACACGGAAGCTGCTTCCTAGTATATAGAGAGAGCTGGCTGTGGCTACAGCGAGGGGGAGCTCCAGAACGCAGCTCCTGCCAGGCCCTACCAGATGAGCTGGCCGAGTGAAGCTCTCTGTTCCTCCGTTGGGCTGATAGCAGCAGGTAGGCACTTGCAGCACTTGCCTCAAGCTGCACTGGGGGTGTGTGTAGTTGAAAAGGGGAGGGGTGCTGGGGGATCTTTAATAAATGTTGGTAGCACTGTGTTTTATGTGTTCATGTTTAAGAGAGGTGTGTGTGTGTGTGTGTGTGTGTGTGTGTGTGTGTGTGTGTGTGTGTGTGTGTGTGTGTGTGTAAGTGAAGGAAGCATGTGTTTGTTTTTGTTTGTGTGTGTGTTTTTAAGTGAAAGAGGCATGTGTGCGTGTAAGGGAGACGTGTGTGTGTGTGTGTGTGTGTGTGTGTGTGAGAGAGGCATATGTGTGTTTAAGTGAAAGAGGCATTTGTGTGTGTATGTGTGTGCATGTGTTAGTGAAAGAGGCATGTTTGTGTGTTTAAGTGAAGGAAGCGTGTGTGTGTGTGAGTTTAAATGAAGGAGGCGTGTGTGTGTGTGAGTTTAAGTGAAAGAAGCATGTGTAAGTGAGAGGCGTTTGTGTAAGTGAGAGGCGTGTGTGTAAGTCAGGAGTGTGTGTGTTTAAGCGAAGGAGGCATGTGTGTGTTTAGGCTAAGAAGGCGTGTGTAAGAGGCGTGAGTATAAGTGAGAGGCGTGTGTGAGTTTAAGTGAAAGTGGCGTTTGTGTGTATGTTTAAGTGAAAGTGGCGTTTGTGTGTTTTTTATATATATACTGTATATCGGCACACCACTGCGCCAAAGCATCTACATTGTGACACGCTGGTGGATGAGGGAGTACTGTAGGTGTGCTAGAAAGGTATGCTGTTGTCTATTTTATTGTGATGACCGACTTGGAGTGCCGTCCACTTTGCTTGTTTATCTATATTACTATTGGAAAAGGCACCTGAGCACGCTACTACTGTTCAGCATGAGTGCCGGATAGCTACATATGAAGAAGGTGTGTGTGTGTGTGTGTGTGTGTGTGTGTGTGTGTGTGTGTGTGTGTGTGTGTGTGTGTGTGTGTGTGTACCAACATTTATCATGCCTCCGGGCGACTGGGGCAAACTTATGCCATTGGTGGTGGCCCAGTGGGCTGAGGGACCTGTATGACCTGGGCACCCTGTACCCATTTTATACACTCTTATGTCCCCCTCTTCCCCATCTCACACCAGATTTATGGATTTTTGTACACAGACCTAAAGTAAATTATTTAATCTACCTTTATCTGTAACATGAATTTTATATCCTTTGAAGAATATACAGGTTGTGAATGGAAGTATACATTCACACAAACAGCTTGCACTTCATCTAAAAAAGGATGTTATATATCTTGCTGCAGTAACAAAAAAGTTAGGTTAGGTTGTTTTTAACAAAAAAGTTAGGTATTTCTGTCTTGATTTTTTTTCGATATCGCAAGTCACAAATAAACAACAACATACTGCTTTTTGAAATATTTTGTGCTTATTTTGAGTGACGTTCAGCTATAGCCTATATAATTTGCTGTAAATGTACAAAAATTTTATGAAAAAGGTAAGTGTATAATTTTACATATTCTATATTTAATGTGTGCGCTAGATCATATAGAATTTATGTGGTTATATTTTATTCTTATGTTGTTTCGAGTGAAAGTATATGTAAAGAAGATTTTTTCAATCCTGAGCTGGAGATAGGATTTGTTTTTAAATCAAAAATTGTAACACAGCTCCACCTACAGGATATTCATGTCTACTACACCAAATGTTCCTTCAACTCACGTTCTTTCAATGATATTTATTTTTGCCCACAAACAATATTGAAATTGTGAAGAAGAGATGAGTGAAACAATTCTGTAAATTTCTAAATGTCAGATTTTGCCATTTTCGTGCCCCTGATCCAATTTTGACTGAAAGTTGAAAGAGTCAGGATAGATTTGTGTTCATGGAACCAATTAAAATATATTAAAAGCATGACATGATTGCAGATATCAATAAATAGCACTTTAACTTGATGTCATACTGTGCAGCAATGTGCTGTGATGCATTATTAGATATTGTAGTACATCCAAGGCATCGAATAACAACAAATAACACAAATCCTGTCTGCAAGCAATTTCTAAAAGTCTTCAAGGAAATGGCCGGGGAGAAAATGACTGAGGGTAGGGGGGATGGTTGTTTTTATAACTACTAGAAGTCACATAGAAGTAATACCAAAAGTGCAACTTTACAGTGATAATGTTCTTTTGTGCCTTACTTTTTCAGAAACGGTTGTGTTTATGCCATACTTGCCTACCTGACCCTCTCCATGAGGGAGAAAATGCTCTATTCCTGGACTTTCCTAGTAATGTATGATTGCCAGGGCCGTCTTAACAGCAGTGTAGGCCCCTGGGCACAGCAATCCACTGGGCCCCCTACCCATCCTCCAGCAGTAGAGGTGGGGGTGCTATCAGTGGCAGCTTTGATGTCCCATGGGCGGTAGGGGGTGTTCTATCTTCCGCTCAGCATGTAGTACCTGGAGCAGTAATTTCTGCTAATTACTCCTTTACTGCACAGATGGGGATAAACTGTAGAAGGGGGCATTGGGCTGAATGAAGAAGCCCTGGTACATGACTTCCAGGGTGGTAGGGGGTGTTTAATACGTAGGGGAGGGGTGGATAGTGGAGTGGGCTTAATATTTATCATTTTCTGGTGGGAGGGTAGCTTACTTAACTGCAGATATCTCAAGTTCCTGAAAATATATTTTTTAGCTTTAAATGGGATAAAAAACTAGAGAGTCCCACCTTTCAGAAGGTTCTGAAGACTTGGGGATCAGAGTTTAGGAGCCAGAACAATTTCACCAACGAAAATCTAAAACTGCATATTAGGTGTGTGGAGCTGGAGCAGGGACCGGCTGCTGGAAGGCTGATATCTCTAGTTCTGGGCATAGTAGAGACAAGCTGCCAATGTTCTCCGAAAGGGGAGAGTCCCAGCTTTTGGTTTATAACCTCATAAAATCTCTAAGCCAGACAAAACCCAAGATATCTGGCTGAGAAGAGCAATTAACAGGCTTGGATTGGGACCACTGCTTTCAAGTCGGATATCTCCGGTTACCCAGGGCCGATTTTCAAAAATCTGGTACCCCTGGAAAGAGGGGACCCTCAGCTATCAGCCTAGGACCCTTATACTCCTGGGGCCCTTGGGCAAGAGCCCATTGAGCCCATATGAAAAGACGGCCCTGATGATTGCCATCACCTGTGGTGAAACACCTGTCTTATCAATTAACTAGCTCACCACAGGTGATGGCAATCATACATTACCAGGAAAGTCCAGGAACAGAGCATTTTCTCCCTCATGGAGAGGGTCAGGTAGGCAAGTATGGACTTTATGCCATTGCAAAAGTTTGCATTCTATAACGAACAGCTTGGGCAATAGCTCACCAAATCATACTTGCCTACCTGACCCTCTCCATGAGGGAGAAAATGCTCTGTTCCTGGACTTTCCTGGTAATGTATGGTTGCCATCACCTGTGGTGAAACACCTTTCTTATCAATGAACTAGCTCACCACAGGTGATGGCAATCATGCATTACCAGGAAAGTCCAGGAACAGAGCATTTTCTCCCTCATGGAGAGGGTCAGGTAGGCAAGTTTGCACCAAATGCATATTTGGACCTCATGTACAGGTGGACGCAGTTTACGTCTATAACACAGATTAAAGTTGTGTTCTGAAAAATATGCATTTTGCACAAATGCAGTGTCGCAGGTATCTAAATATGCCTGTGACCAGAGCTGGACTGGCCATCTACAAATGCCCGTAGGTCTGATGGCCAGATGAGCCAGTCCAGCCAGGGTCACTGAGGGGAGCTGGGTATTGCCTGCCTGCTGGTTACAGCTGGCGCACCAGCAGGCATCCATGGAGGGACAGCGACACATCGCTGCCATCATTTCATATCTGGCACTGTCCACGAACCAATTGGAGATTACAGACAGGCCGACAATCAGGAGTAGCCACAGCAGTGGTTCCAGATGGCCTGTCGGTTTGCAAGCTCCAATTAGCTTGCCGACAGCGCCAGATTTGAAACATCTGTGGCACTGTGCCGCTGTCTCTCCATTGATGCCTGCTGGGCCCAGAACCAATTCCATACATCCTGCTGCTGCTGAGGGGCACATGAGGGGGATGTGAGAGGCTGCTGCTGGGGGAACACAGGGGGAGACGCTGTTGGAGGGCATTACTGTGGTGCATAATGTCATAAGGGGCACTACTATTGTGTGGCAAAATGTGTTAGGGGCCGTACTACTGTGTAACAATTTGTGAGGTGCACTAGTATGGTGTGGCATAATGTGTAAGGTGCACTACTATTGTGTGGCATAATGTGTAAGGTGCACTACTATTGTGTTGTATAATATGTAAGGGGCACTACTGCATGGTATAATTTGTAGAGGGCATTACTGTGTGGCAAGTGTGTGAGGGGCATTACTGTTTGGCATAATGTGTCATAAGGGACATTATTGTGTGGCATAATGTATAGAGGGTACTAATAATGTGTGTCATAGTGTGTATAAGGGATACTACTGTGTGACATAACCTGAATGAGCTCTATTGTGTGACATAACATGAATAATGGGTACTACTGTGTGATGTAACGTGAACACAGGGGACTACTGTGTGACATAACGTGAATACGGGGCACTACTGTGTGGTGTAATGTGACTAAGTGCACTACTGTGTGGCATAACATGAATAATGGGTACTACTGTGTGATGTAACGTGAACACAGGGGACTACTGTGTGACATAACGTGAATACGGGGCACTACTGTGTGGTGTAATGTGACTAAGTGCACTACTGTGTGACATAACATGAATAATGGGTACTACTGTGTGATGTAACGTGAACACAGGGGACTACTGTGTGACATAACGTGAATACGGGGCACTACTGTGTGGTGTAATGTGACTAAGTGCACTACTGTGTGACATAACATGAATAATGGGTACTACTGTGTGATGTAACGTGAACACAGGGGACTACTGTGTGACATAACGTGAATACGGGGCACTACTGTGTGGTGTAATGTGACTAAGTGCACTACTGTGTGGCATAATTTAAATTGTCTGTACTATTGTGTGGTCATGCCCCTTCCCAGTGAGACCACACCTTTTTTTTCAAAGCATACCTTTGGCGCGCGCTATCTTTGCTTCAGTTAAGGATGGGGAACCAATGCTCTTTATGTAGATAGAGTACCAAAATGTGTAGTTATGGCTCTGTTTTGGTATACACTTATGTGTCCTCTGTGTTCAGCACCCCTGCCCTAAACACTATCTACAGTAATATTCATTATCTAATCCTATATAACTGCTAAGCCAGTGTCAATTGGGAAAATGCCTACCCTTTTCTTTGTATGTGACCTATACCAATGAAGTGCCAGCTTTACCTAACCAACCAAATATGACTATGGAACATGTTTTAATCCCCTGCAGGATGAGCTCTGTTGTGTGCATGTTAATACAAAGAATGATGTACACTTGTTTGTTGTTCTAGTATTAATTATATTTGTAAGGGCACAGACTAAAAAGTAGGAGGAGTCAGGGATAGTAAGGGGAGGGGTCTATGCCAGGAGCCAGGTGCTGACACAAGGTGGGCCTGTGTGCTTTAAATGCCAGGGTCTATTTTTAGTCTCAGTCTGGCCCTGCCTGTGACTGTGCTTAGTATGTAAAATGTGTATTTTTTTAAGGTGCATTAAAAACATAAGATAAGCCAATAGGGGATGTGGTCAGGATCCCAAAAGTCAGAATACTAACAATGGGATCCCAACGGTCAGAATCCCTATGGAACCCAACAGTAAGTACAGGGGTTTAAGGTTACAGTTAGGCTGTGCGGTGGGAGAGGTTAGGTTTAGGCTGCAGGAGGGGTGGGTTAGGGTTAGGGGTAGGGTTTAATTGCTTACCAGGATCCGTTGGAATTTTGACTGTTGAGATGCCGGCATTTTGTACCCAACCCCCAATAGCATACAGTAGGATACATTTAAAATATATTAAATGCTTTTTTGATTACCTCCATGAACAGAATTGCAGTGGGGATTTCACATGATCTAACCTTGGAAAATACCTACTGTATAAATAGTAGTGATAAGCTAAATCTATTGTCATTTTTGGACAGGTCCCAACACTTTTAGTTTGTATTATATTACTATTAAACATTTGACAGTGGGCCCAGATTCAGCTCAATATCATCCATAGATTTGTTTCATACTAGTGAAGTAAGACCATTGAGAGCCCTAATAGTGGTGTTGGGGCATAGGCAGTGCAGTCATGGTTGTCCAATGGGGTAAAATTGTTAATCTGGGCTAGATGAGTGGTGCACCTTAACAGCCAGGGGCAAACGCAGGATTTTTCCAGGGAGGTTTCTATAGATAGATAAATATAGAGAGATAGACAGCCAGACATATACACACACACAGGTATATGTGACAAGAGTACATTACACACACATACATATAAACATACAGTATACCATACACACACATACAAACATATACACACACGTGTGTCACAGTCACACATACAGTACACTGCGCACATACACACTCTCCCTTACCTACAGTAGCTGCGTGTTGTAGATGATGATGAGTGAGCGGGCATGATATGACTAAGGCCTGGGGCCAAATAACACTATTGTAATATAATTGCGTCATATTGGCTAATTAATATCGTGCCCGCTCTCTCTCCTCTGTCTGGCCGATTTCTGGGTACTAAAAAACCCCTCCTGTGTGCGCTACTGTAAACTAGTGATGAGCGGGTTCGGTTCCTCGGAATTCGAACCCCCCCGAACTTCACCCATTTTACACGGTTCCGAGGCGGACTCGAATCTTCCCGCCTTGCTCGGTTAACCCGAGCGCGCCTGAACGTCATCATCCCGCTGTCGGATTCTCATGAGATTCATATTCTATATAAGGAGCCACGCGTCGCCGCCATTTTCACTCGTGCATTGGAGATGATAGGGAGAGGACGTGTGCAGCGTTCTCTCAGTTGTGTTCAGTGTGCTGCAAATATCTGTTCTCAGTGTGCTGCAAATATCTGTGCTCAGTGTGCTGCAAATATCTGTGCTCAGTGTGCTGCAAATATCTGTGCTCAGTGTGCTGCAAATATCTGTGCTCAGTGTGCTTGCAAATATCTGTGCTCAGTGTGCTGAAAATATCTACGTTCTCTGCCTGAAAAACGCTCCATATCTGTGCTGCATTGTAGTATATAGTAGGAGGACAGTGCAGAATTTTGCTGACCAGTGACCACCAGTATTATATCAGTACGGTACAGTAGTCCACTGCTCTACCTACCTCTGTGTCGTCAAGTATACTATCCATCCATACCTGTGGTGCATTTAAGTTTGCGCAGTATATATAGTAGGAGGACAGTGCATAATTTTGCTGACCACCAGTATATAATATATAGCAGTACGGTACAGTAGTCAACTGCTCTACCTACCTCTGTGTCGTCAAGTATACTATCCATCCATACCTGTGGTGCATTTTAGTTGTTGTGCGCAGTATATATAGTAGGAGGACAGTGTATAATTTTGCTGACCACCAGTATATAATATATAGCAGTACGGTACAGTAGTCCACTGCTCTACCTACCTCTGTGTCGTCAAGTATACTATCCATCCATACCTGTGGTGCATTTAAGTTTTGTGCAGTATATATAGTAGGAGGACAGTGCATAATTTTGCTGCCCACCAGTATATAATATATAGCAGTACGGTACAGTAGTCCACTGCTCTACCTACCTCTGTGTCATCAAGTATACTATCCAGAGCTGGACCTAACCAATTTGATGCCCTAGGCAAGATTTTGGCTGGTGCCCCCTAGCACCGCCGCTAGTTCTGCAGGAGATGCCTGGCATGAGTCAGCTGGTAGCTCTGCTAACGTCGGGCGCCTTTTGTTTATGAAAATGCATCATATTATTTGCATTACTATGTGGCTAGGATGCACAAGCAGCTTCTGCTGATCAATATTATATGCTGCATGCCTATATTCTGTGTGCTACTGTGGCTGTATCTGCATACGAAATGCTACATTACAGTGATTTCCAGGAATACACTGCAATGTAGCATTTCGTATGCAGATACAGCCGCAGTCACACACAGAATATAGGCATGCCACATATCATTTTAATCAGCAGAAACTGCTGGTGCCCCTAAGCATATCAAATGTCCTAGGCATTTGCTTAGTTTGCCTATGCCTAAGGCCAGCTCTGATACTATCCATCCATATCTGTGGTGCATTTTAGTTGTTGTGCGCAGTATATATAGTAGGAGGACAGTGCAGAATTTTGCTGACCACCAGTATATAATATATAGCAGTACGGTACAGTAGTCAACTGCTCTACCTACCTCTGTGTCGTCAAGTATACTATCCATCTATACCTGTGGTGCATTTAAGTTTTGCGCAGTATATATAGTAGGACGACAGTGCATAATTTTGCTGACCACCAGTATATAATATATAGCAGTACGGTACAGTAGTCCACTGCTCTACCTACCTCTGTGTTGTCAAGTATACTATTCATCCATACCTGTGGTGCATTTTAGTTGTTGTGCGCAGTATATATAGTAGGAGGACAGTGCATAATTTTGCTGACCACCAGTATATAATATATAGCAGTACGGTACAGTAGGCCATTGCTATTGATATATTACTGGCATATAATTCCACACATTAAAAAATGGAGAACAAAAATGTGGAGGGTAAAATAGGGAAAGATCAAGATCCACTTCCATCTCGTGCTGAAGCTGCTGCCACTAGTCATGGCCGAGACGTTGAAATGCCATCAACGTCGTCTGCCAAGGCCGATACCCAATGTCATAGTAGAGAGCATGTAAAATCCAAAAAACAAAAGTTCAGTAAAATGACCCAAAAATCTAAATTAAAAGCGTCTGATGAGAAGCGTAAACTTGCCAATATGCCATTTACCACACGGAGTGGCAAGGAACGGCTGAGGCCCTGGCCTATGTTCATGGCTAGTGGTTTAGATTCACATGAGGATGGAAGCACTCATCCTCTCGTTAGCAAAAAACTGCAGTGCCACTCCTAGATGGGCCAGGTGTTTGTGTCGGCCACTTGGGTCGCTTAGCTTAGCCACACAGCTACCTCATTGCACCTCTTTTTTTCTTTGCATCATGTGCTGTTTGGGGACTATTTTTTGAAGTGCCATCCTGTCTGACACTGCAGTGCCACTCCTAGATGGGCCAGGTGTTTGTGTCGGCCACTTGGGTCGCTAAGCTTAGCCATCCAGCGACCTTGGTGCACCTCTTTTTTTCTTTGCATCACGTGCTGATTGGGGACTTTTTTTAAGGGCCATCCTGTCTGACACTGCAGTGCCACTCCTAGATGGGCCAGGTGTTTGTGTCGGCCACTTGGGTCGCTTAGCTTAGTCACACAGCTACCTCATTGCACCTCTTTTTTTCTTTGCATCATGTGCTGTTTGGGGACTATTTTTTAAATCTGCCATCCTGTCTGACACTGCAGTGCCACTCCTAGATGGTCCAGGTGTTTGTGTCGGCCACTTGGGTCGCTTAGCTTAGTCACAGAGCGACCTTGGTGCACCTCTTTTTTTCTTTGCATCATGTGCTGTTTGGGGACTATTTTTTGAAGTGCCATCCTGTCTGACACTGCAGTGCCACTCCTAGATGGGCCAGGTGTTTGTGTCGGCCACTTGGGTCGCTTAGCTTAGCCATCCAGCGACCTTGGTGCACCTCTTTTTTTCTTTGCATCATGTGCTGATTGGGGACTTTTTTTTGAAGGGCCATCTTGTCTGACACTGCAGTGCCACTCCTAGATGGGCCAGGTGTTTGTGTCAGCCACTTGGGTCGCTTAGCTTAGTCACACAGCTACCTCATTGCACCTCTTTTTTTCTTTGCATCATGTGCTGTTTGGGGACTATTTTTTGAAGTGCCATCCTGTCTGACACTGCAGTGCCACTCATAGATGGGCCAGGTGTTTGTGTCGGCCACTTGGGTCGCTTAGCTTAGTCATCCAGCGACCTCGGTACAAATTTTAGGACTAAAAATAATATTGTGAGGTGTTAGGTGTTTAGAATAGACTGGAAATGAGTGGAAATTATGGTTATTGAGGTTAATAATACTATGGGATCAAAATGACCCCCAAATTCTATGATTTAAGCTGTTTTTGAGGGTTTTTTGTAAAAAAACACCCGAATCCAAAACACACCCGAATCCGACAAAAAAAATTTCAGGGAGGTTTTGCCAAAACGCGTCCGAATCCAAAACACGGCCGTGGAACCAATTCCAAAACCAAAACACAAAACCCGAAAAATGTCCGGTGCACATCTCTACTGTAAACAGCCTCTGTCACATACAAAAGACTGGCTAAGCACACCCCTCAGATGGTGTAGTATTTTATTGGTTTATTCAGGTAAAGGAAGACATTTATTTATTTATTTATAAACAATTTCTTATATAGCGCAGCAAATTCCTTTACAATTGGAAATGATGGCCACTTTCCCTTTACCTACTGTACACAGTATAACAACTTTATCAGTAAGTAATTATTTATTTATCATGGTTATGCATCACCTATACTTTAGGCTATTTATATCATAAGGAGCATTTAGGATATAGAACATGTAAAAAATCAATCCCTTTGCCCTATACCAGCATGGAGTGGGAGTAAGCCCAGATAGTCAGGATGGTTGCAGCTGTAGATATGCAGTAAGAACAATGGGCAGGATAGTCCCACATGTAGATGCACGGATCTTCATCATTGCTGTGTGACCATATCATGCAGCCCACCAAGAACCTTAACAATCTGGTGGCCAATTATGCAATAGATAACATCTATCCTTGTGTATTAATGCCTATTTCCCTATAGATTGTGAACTTGTGAGCAGAACCTTCCAACCTCTATTGCTGTTTGTTATTACCCAGTTTTGTTTTATCATTATTGTTTCCAATTGTAAAGCGCAACAGAATTTGCTATGCAATATAAGAAACTGTTAATAAATAAATAATAAATAAATAAATAAATATGCATCTTAAATTTTTCCTACTCATGAGACCTCCATCTTGGCACACTGACTGCAGTGCTGTCCACATGTCTTTAGCTGACATCTTCCCATGTATGAGAGAGTACACATGTTGCGCTACACTTATGCCTGTTGCGCCTATGGCTGTCTCTACTTCATCTGTGCTTGAACTGTAACCAGGATCTACTGTTACTTTCCACAATCTTTCACATTTTAATTGCATTTTAATACAAAACTTTAAGGTTGTGTAATTCTCTGCACCTTTTAGTTTGAGGAGCCCATTATAGTGTAGCTCAAGTATGCATGCTTCTTACAGACATAATTGTGCAACCGGAAGGCAATTACAAGATCGCCTGTCGGGATCCCATCATTCACAATGCCAACACTGGAATCTCGACAGGCGGTGGAATGCCGCAGCCGGAATACCGGCGCCACAGGCTTTTCTCTCACGACAGCCAAAGGGAGAATATAACCTGTGGCGAATGCAGCAAGCCTTCTAGCGCTCGCCCTGTTGCCGGCATAAGGTGGGTAGGATCCAAATGTCGGGATCATGACAGCCGGGATCCCAGCCGCCGTTAAAAAATATGTATTCCACGCAACCTCTGGGTTGCCTGTATTAGGAGCTTTCAGCAGCACTGCAGGCAGTGACAAAAACAAACACCTGTGTGCACCAAGTATCAATGCTGTACCTGTATTAGAAGCTCTAAGCCGCACTGTGAGCAGTGACAAAAACACCAGTTTGCACCAATAAAGGGTTAACCAAATAATGGCATGTCTAGTGGATGTGCTTTCTCTCCGGAGACCTGTTTGAAATGGCAACCTAGTCTCTGGGTGAGGGATTTATTTCTAATCCAAAACACGTAAGAACTAACACTGGGAAGATGAAGTTTTGCCTCGTTTTGAAATCTGAGCCTGGCAGGAAACCCCAAGCCACTGCTCGGATTACCTCGGATCACGGAAAATCGTGTGGGCTCGGTTCTTGTAGAATTGAGCCTGCTCATCTCTAATTGCAACACAAATAAAGAGGGGTTGGGTATGCGTGACATGTCCGCTGGTCACCATACCGACGCCGGAATCCCGGCTTTTAGATGCCTGGCGGGGAATAGTCCCTGTTAGACCGCATACTGACTATCGGGACTGTAAGGGTGCGGGATTCTGGCGTTGGTATTGTGACCTCCTATAAAGAGAGAGTCTTGCAGCTACTTTGACAAAGATTGAAAGCTTCCAACCAGTGACAGGGTGTTCTCGGTAAATGGGGGGTTACAAGCCTGTGCAGCTATAAGTTTTCATACCCTTAATAAGGGTCTGCCGCCCTGCTTGGTTTTTGGATATTATGACTGGATGTTTATAGGCCTTATCCATGTCCTACAATGTTCTGTACTGTCAGTGACTTTTTTCTTGTTTGTTTTGTGCATACTGTTTCCGTTATGTACTTTGCAAGGCACTCAAGATACCTTGTGGTGCCGTATAGTGTAAGGATAATTATAATTATCCTATTTAATAAAAGACTAATGCTGCTCCTCACCTCTATTGGGGGAATTCAAGTGTTTTGCTCACCGGCGGCCACTAGATGGCCCAATGGAGCAATTCAAGTGCTGCTCCGTTTGGGCGTGCACAGCCATGATCGCTAACATTACTGTTATGTTATTCCGTCATTTAGATGGGCTAGTAACCAGCAATACTACTGAGGGTGTGCTAATCCACATATGCTAGCTATGCTGTACATCATGAAGATATCGTTCCAACCAGCCAACTAGTTGGCTGGTTGGAACGATAATCTGGCAGTGTGTGGAAGCAAACTATTATCAGCCCTTTGCTCCTACACGCTGAAAAACGTCCAGATACGATTGGTCCAACTAGTTGGGAAAATCAAGCCTGTCACCGCCCACCTGCTTCTCCTCTCCTGGCATCTTCCGGAGAGATTAAAAATGTCGGCAAGTATGTAGCAGGGATGGCCTACTCAGTTCATAAAGCCGTTTGAAAGTGTGGCTTACTTTTCAAGGCGGATGGGGTAAGTAAAACCGTCCGATATTAATGGGTGCAGTCACGTGACTGCCCCCCCTATGTATCACACCACTATACTGGGTGCAGCAGTTTGTTTTCCAATTACCAATAAAATAGGAGAATAGCTTATTCAATTAAATATATCAGAGTATTCAATCTATAATAATGCAGGAGTTCAGTGAGCCACATATTAGCCGCACACCAGAAAAGCCGGGAGCCCAGTAGCGTCATATAGAGACTCAGGCTGTGGAACGTATTGCAGTTCATAGAAATGAATGACAGCTAGTACTGATGTAGATCATTCACTAGGGTTACTTGAAAGGAAATAATAAAACCGGGAGGTGAACTGCTTTGCCTTATCTGGTTTCTATAACATAGTTAAACAATATCACAAATATGTATACTACGTATGGGGTATTATTCATCTACCACTAGTCAACTGGCACTCGAAATCAAGCAAAAAAATGATAATATTATTGTGTGTTCTACAATGCGTTCATCTAAAGTTTACTGTGTCCCGACAGTGTACTGTATTCCAAAAGTGTTCATTATATCAACTGAATTTAGGGCAGAAAAAAATTGGCAATGGCTTCTCTGCAATTTACAACCCAAAGGGAAAAAGCATGCACCACCCAGTCAATGCTTTTCCATGGGAAAACAAATCACGACTTTGACACATTATTCCTCAACAAACTACTTATCCAAATACAGATACCTTATTGCACATCTACATCACACACCCTATGAAATGACACCTGACCCATCAAAATCTGTGTTGTCATTGAGGAGTAGTTGCTCTCACAAAAGAATTGCTTAGCCCAGTAGTTCTCAAATTGTGTGTCACTGTCTAGGTACACTGGTGTGCCTCAGGGCATTTGCAGGGGTGCCATGGATTGGTGGTAAATTGGCCAATCCCAGGCCATTTTTTCAAGCCCGGGAATCGGGATTGAAAAATGATCAATCCCGGGATTCCTGGGCTACCCAGGATTGGTTTGTTTTCAATGTGTTGTCCCCCCCCCTCCCTCCCGCTCCTCTCCCAGACCTGCCCACACAACTCACCATCGTCTGGAAGAGATAGGGGGGTCCATTTCCTGTGGAGCCTTGAGGTGCGAGGCATTGCGGGCATTGAGGTCTTGGCGGGGGCTGGCTACGCTGCATGACCTCTGACTTCACGTCATGCTGCGCAGTGTGCACAGCCGGGAGCAGGGGGAGTTAGCAGAGGGAGCCGGGTAACATCTGAGCCTCCTGAGGACACTCAGTGCTGCCCGGCATTGAAAAAACAATGGGGCTGGCTAATTCTAAAATCCTTAGGAACAAAGGGTGCAGGTGCACCATACACCATTAAAATTATTATAACCGTAATATAATATTCGAGGTTCTTGGCATATATTGGCCAGTATATGAGCCTGCCCACCTGCTTCACGGTGACCTCATCGGACAGGTCCCTAACACTATAGGGGTTCACCTCCGGGACGCAGAGCACCCCCAGACCACCCCAGCTAAACCACCCCAGGGCATCACACAGAAAAAGGATAGGAGTGAAAGATCAGTGTTAAACAAATGAAAGAGGCTGCTGAATATAAAAGAAAAGAGGAGGACAGCAGTAAAGTATCAGAATGTGAAGTTTAGCTGAGCAGTGATAAAAGTGTAAGAGATATGTGAAAAAAGCGACATAAATATAAAACAAACACAATGTGATATAAGTGTTAAAAGTAAATGTAAGGTGGTGATGCCCCAAGGTGGCCCAGCCAGAGCAATACAGGGAGCCCCACGCCCCAAAAGCTCACCCCCAAACTGACTTTGTATATAATTAAAAGGATCATACCTGTGTCTTTTGTGCAGTCAGAATGTGCTGGTTCCCTGTTTAAAATCATGAGAGGCAGTGGGTGGGGTGCTAATCCAGAAATGAGGGCTGTCCCAATCCCTCAGGTGTGTATACACACACATAATATAGACTATATGGAAACGGGGCCTGGACTGCACACCCTGGCTTATTATAATGGGATGTGCTACCTTGCTGGGACTAAGTACTGTAGTACTACAACTTAGGAACAAAGGGTGCAGGTGCACCATACACCATTAAAATTATTATAACCGTAATATAATATTCAAGGTTCTTGGCATATATTGGCCAGTATATGAGCCTGCCCACCTGCTTCACGGTGACCTCATCGGACAGGTCCCTAACACTATAGGGGTTCACCTCCGGGACGCAGAGCACCCCCAGACCACCCCAGCTAAACCACCCCAGGGCATCACACAGAAAAAGGATAGGAGTGAAAGATCAGTGTTAAACAAATGAAAGAGGCTGCTGAATATAAAAGAAAAGAGGAGGACAGCAGTAAAGTATCAGAATGTGAAGTTTAGCTGAGCAGTGTTATAAGTGTAAGAGATATGTGAAAAAAGCGACAAATATAAAACAAACACAATGTGATATAAGTGTTAAAAGTAAATGTAAGGTGGTGATGCCCCAAGGTGGCCCAGCCAGAGCAATACAGGGAGCCCCACGCCCCAAAAGCTCACCCCCAAACTGACTTTGTATATAATTAAAAAGGATCATACCTGTGTCTTTTGTGCAGTCAGAATGTGCTGGTTCCCTGTTTAAAATCATGAGAGGCAGTGGGTGGGGTGCTAATCCAGAAATGAGGGCTGTCCCAATCCCTCAGGTGTGTATACACACACATAATATAGACTATATGGAAACGGGGCCTGGACTGCACACCCTGGCTTATTATAATGGGATGTGCTACCTTGCTGGGACTAAGTACTGTAGTACTACAACTTAGGAACAAAGGGTGCAGGTGCACCATACACCATTAAAATTATTATAACCGTAATATAATATTCGAGGTTCTTGGCATATATTGGCCAGTATATGAGCCTGCCCACCTGCTTCACGGTGACCTCATCGGACAGGTCCCTAACACTATAGGGGTTCACCTCCGGGACGCAGAGCACCCCCAGACCACCCCAGCTAAACCACCCCAGGGCATCACACAGAAAAAGGATAGGAGTGAAAGATCAGTGTTAAACAAATGAAAGAGGCTGCTGAATATAAAAGAAAAGAGGAGGACAGCAGTAAAGTATCAGAATGTGAAGTTTAGCTGAGCAGTGTTATAAGTGTAAGAGATATGTGAAAAAAGCGACATAAATATAAAACAAACACAATGTGATATAAGTGTTAAAAGTAAATGTAAGGTGGTGATGCCCCAATTTGGCCCAGCCAGAGCAATACAGGGAGCCCCACGCCCCAAAAGCTCACCCCCAAACTGACTTTGTATATAATTAAAAGGATCATACCTGTGTCTTTTGTGCAGTCAGAATGTGCTGGTTCCCTGTTTAAAATCATGAGAGGCAGTGGGTGGGGTGCTAATCCAGAAATGAGGGCTGTCCCAATCCCTCAGGTGTGTATACACACACATAATATAGACCACAGGTTCTCAAACTCGGTCCTCAGGACCCCACACAGTGCATGTTTTGCAGGTAACCCAGCAGGTACACAGGTGTATTAATTACTTACTGACACATTTTAAAAAGTCCACAGGTGGAGCTAATTATTTCACTTGTGATTCTGCAAGGTGATCTGCAAAACATGCACTGTGTGGGGTCCTGAGGACCGAGTTTGAGAACCTGTGATATAGACTATATGGAAACGGGGCCTGGACTGCACACCCTGGCTTCTTATAATTAGAGATGAGCGGGTTCGGTTCCTCGGAATCCGAACCCGCCCGAACTTCATGTTTTTTTTCACGGGTCCGAGCGACTCGTATCTTCCCGCCTTGCTCGGTTAACCCGAGCGCGCCCGAACGTCATCATGACACTGTCGGATTCTCGCGAGGCTCGGATTCTATCGCGAGACTCGGATTCTATATAAGGAGCCGCGCGTCGCCGCCATTTTCACACGTGCATTGAGATTGATAGGGAGAGGACGTGGCTGGCGTCCTCTCCATTTAGATTAGAAGAGAGAGAGTGAGATTGATTTGAGACAGAGACACTTGATTTACTGGAGCTTAGGAGTACTGTAGAGAGTGCAGAGTTTAGTAGTGACTGACCACAGTGACCACCAGACAGTGCAGTTTTATTTAATATAATCCGTTCTCTGCCTGAAAAAAACGATACACAGTGACTCAGTCACATACCATATCTGTGTGCACTGCTCAGCCCAGTGTGCTGCATCATCTATGTATATATCTGACTGTGCTCACACAGCTTATAATTGTGGGGGAGACTGGGGAGCAGTGCCAGTTATAGGTTATAGCAGGAGCCAGGAGTACATATTATTAAAATTAAACAGTGCACACTTTTGCTGCAGGAGTGCCACTGCCAGTGTGACTGACCAGTGACCTGACCACACTGACCACCAGTATAGTTAGTAGTATACTATATTGTGATTGCCTGAAAAAGTTAAACACTCGTCGTGTGACTTGTGTGGTGTTTTTTTTTTTATTCTATAAAAAACTAATTCTGCTGACAGACAGTGTCCAGCAGGTCCGTCATTATATAATATATACCTGTCCGGCTGCAGTAGTGATATATATATATTTTTTATATCATTATTTATCATCCAGTCGCAGCAGACACAGTACGGTAGTTCACGGCTGTAGCTACCTCTGTGTCGGCACTCGGCAGTCCATCCATAATTGTATACCACCTACCCGTGGTTTTTTTTTCTTTCTTCTTTATACATACATACTACATCTCATTATCAACCAGTCTATATTAGCAGCAGACACAGTACAGTAGTCCACGGCTGTAGCTACCTCTGTGTCGGCACTCGGCAGTCCGTCCATAATTGTATACCACCTACCCGTGGTTTTTTTTTCTTTCTTCTTTATACATACATACTACATCTCTTTATCAACCAGTCTATATTAGCAGCAGACACAGTACAGTAGTCCACGGCTGTAGCTACCTCTGTGTCGGCACTCGGCAGTCCATCCATAATTGTATACCACCTACCCGTGGTTTTTTTTTCTTTCTTCTTTATACATACATACTACATCTCATTATCAACCAGTCTATATTAGCAGCAGACACAGTACAGTACGGTAGTCCACGGCTGTAGCTACCTCTGTGTCGGCACTCGGCAGTCCGTCCATAATTGTATACCACCTACCCGTGGTTTTTTTTTCTTTCTTCTTTATACATACATACTACATCTCTTTATCAACCAGTCTATATTAGCAGCAGACACAGTACAGTAGTCCACGGCTGTAGCTACCTCTGTGTCGGCACTCGGCAGTCCATCCATAATTGTATACCACCTACCCGTGGTTTTTTATTCTTTCTTCTTTATACATACATACTACATCTCTTTATCAACCAGTCTATATTAGCAGCAGACACAGTACAGTAGTCCACGGCTGTAGCTACCTCTGTGTCGGCACTCGGCAGTCCATCCATAATTGTATACCACCTACCCGTGGTTTTTTTTTCTTTCTTCTTTATACATACATACTACATCTCTTTATCAACCAGTCTATATTAGCAGCAGACACAGTACAGTAGTCCACGGCTGTAGCTACCTCTGTGTCGGTACTCGGCAGTCCATCCATAATTGTATACTAGTATCCATCCATCTCCATTGTTTACCTGAGGTGCCTTTTAGTTGTGCCTATTAAAATATGGAGAACAAAAATGTTGAGGTTCCAAAATTAGGGAAAGATCAAGATCCACTTCCACCTCGTGCTGAAGCTGCTGCCACTAGTCATGGCCGAGACGATGAAATGCCAGCAACGTCGTCTGCCAAGGCCGATGCCCAATGTCATAGTACAGAGCATGTCAAATCCAAAACACCAAATATCAGTAAAAAAAGGACTCCAAAACCTAAAATAAAATTGTCGGAGGAGAAGCGTAAACTTGCCAATATGCCATTTACCACACGGAGTGGCAAGGAACGGCTGAGGCCCTGGCCTATGTTCATGGCTAGTGGTTCAGCTTCACATGAGGATGGAAGCACTCAGCCTCTCGCTAGAAAAATGAAAAGACTCAAGCTGGCAAAAGCAGTAGCACCGCAAAGAACTGTGCGTTCTTCGAAATCCCAAATCCACAAGGAGAGTCCGACTCCAATTGTGTCGGTTGCGATGCCTGACCTTCCCAACACTGGACGTGAAGAGCATGCGCCTTCCACCATTTGCACGCCTCCTGCAAGTGATGGAAGGAGCACCCGCAGTCCAGTTCCTGATAGTCAGATTGAAGATGTCAGTGTTGAAGTACACCAGGATGAGGAGGATATGGGTGTTGCTGGCGCTGGGGAGGAAATTGACCAGGAGGATTCTGATGGTGAGGTGGTTTGTTTAAGTCAGGCACCCGGGGAGACACCTGTTGTCCGTGGGAGGAATATGGCCGTTGACATGCCTGGTGAAAATACAAAAAAAATCAGCTCTTCGGTGTGGAAGTATTTCACCAGAAATGCGGACAACAGGTGTCAAGCCGTGTGTTCCCTTTGTCAAGCTGTAATAAGTAGGGGTAAGGACGTTAACCACCTCGGAACATCCTCCCTTATACGTCACCTGCAGCGCATTCATAATAAGTCAGTGACAAGTTCAAACACTTGGGCCGACAGCGGAAGCAGTCCACTGACCAGTAAATCCCTGCCTCTTGTAACCAAGCTCACGCAAACCACCCCACCAACTCCCTCAGTGTCAATTTCCTCCTTCCCCAGGAATGCCAATAGTCCTGCAGGCCATGTCACTGGCAATTCTGATGATTCCTCTCCTGCCTGGGATTCCTCCGATGCATCCTTGCGTGTAACGCCTACTGCTGCTGGCGCTGCTGTTGTTGCTGCTGGGAGTCGATGGTCATCCCAGAGGGGAAGTCGTAAGACCACTTGTACTACTTCCACCAAGCAATTGACTGTCCAACAGTCCTTTGCGAGGAAGATGAAATATCACAGCAATCATCCTACTGCAAAGCGGATAACTGAGGCCTTGACATCCTGGGTGGTGAGAAACGTGGTTCCGGTATCCATCATTACTGCAGAGCCAACTAGAGACTTGTTGGAGGTACTGTGTCCCCGGTACCAAATACCATCTAGGTTCCATTTCTCTAGGCAGGCGATACCGAAAATGTACACAGACCTCAGAAAAAGAGTCACCAGTGTCCAAAAAAATGCAGCTGTACCCAATGTCCACTTAACCACGGACATGTGGACAAGTGGAGCAGGGCAGGGTCAGGACTATATGACTGTGACAGCCCACTGGGTAGATGTATGGACTCCCGCCGCAACAACAGCAGCGGCGGCACCAGTAGCAGCATCTCGCAAACGCCAACTCTTTCCTAGGCAGGCTACGCTTTGTATCACCGGTTTCCAGAATACGCACACAGCTGAAAACCTCTTACGGCAACTGAGGAAGATCATCGCGGAATGGCTTACCCCAATTGGACTCTCCTGTGGATTTGTGGCATCGGACAACGCCAGCAATATTGTGTGTGCATTAAATCTGGGCAAATTCCAGCACGTCCCATGTTTTGCACATACCTTGAATTTGGTGGTGCAGAATTTTTTAAAAAACGACAGGGGCGTGCAAGAGATGCTGTCGGTGGCCAGAAGAATTGCGGGACACTTTCGGCGTACAGGCACCACGTACAGAAAACTGGAGCACCACCAAAAACTACTGAACCTGCCCTGCCATCATCTGAAGCAAGAAGTGGTAACGAGGTGGAATTTAACCCTCTATATGCTTCAGAGGTTGGAGGAGCAGCAAAAGGCCATTCAAGCCTATACAATTGAGCACGATATAGGAGGTGGAATGCACCTGTCTCAAGCGCAGTGGAGAATGATTTCAACGTTGTGCAAGGTTCTGATGCCCTTTGAACTTGCCACACGTGAAGTCAGTTCAGACACTGCCAGCCTGAGTCAGGTCATTCCCCTCATCAGGCTTTTGCAGAAGAAGCTGGAGACATTGAAGGAGGAGCTAACACGGAGCGATTCCGCTAGGCATGTGGGACTTGTGGATGGAGCCCTTAATTCGCTTAACAAGGATTCACGGGTGGTCAATCTGTTGAAATCAGAGCACTACATTTTGGCCACCGTGCTCGATCCTAGATTTAAAGCCTACCTTGGATCTCTCTTTCCGGCAGACACAAGTCTGCTGGGGTTGAAAGACCTGCTGGTGACAAAATTGTCAAGTCAAGCGGAACGCGACCTGTCAACAACATCTCCTCCTTCACATTCTCCCGCAACTGGGGGTGCGAGGAAAAGGCTCAGAATTCCGAGCCCACCCGCTGGCGGTGATGCAGGGCAGTCTGGAGCGACTGCTGATGCTGACATCTGGTCCGGACTGAAGGACCTGACAACGATTACGGACATGTCGTCTACTGTCACTGCATATGATTCTCTCACCATTGAAAGAATGGTGGAGGATTATATGAGTGACCGCATCCAAGTAGGCACGTCACACAGTCCGTACTTATACTGGCAGGAAAAAGAGGCAATTTGGAGGCCCTTGCACAAACTGGCTTTATTCTACCTAAGTTGCCCTCCCACAAGTGTGTACTCCGAAAGAGTGTTTAGTGCCGCCGCTCACCTTGTCAGCAATCGGCGTACGAGGTTACATCCAGAAAATGTGGAGAAGATGATGTTCATTAAAATGAATTATAATCAATTCCTCCGTGGAGACATTCACCAGCAGCAATTGCCTCCACAAAGTACACAGGGTGCTGAGATGGTGGATTCCAGTGGGGACGAATTGATAATCTGTGAGGAGGGGGATGTACACGGTGATATATCGGAGGATGATGATGAGGTGGACATCTTGCCTCTGTAGAGCCAGTTTGTGCAAGGAGAGATTAATTGCTTCTTTTTTGGGGGGGGTCCAAACCAACCCGTCATATCAGTCACAGTCGTGTGGCAGACCCTGTCACTGAAATGATGGGTTGGTTAAAGTGTGCATGTCCTGTTTATACAACATAAGGGTGGGTGGGAGGGCCCAAGGACAATTCCATCTTGCACCTCTTTTTTCTTTTCTTTTTCTTTGCGTCATGTGCTGTTTGGGGAGGGTTTTTTGGAAGGGCCATCCTGCGTGACACTGCAGTGCCACTCCTAGATGGGCCCGGTGTTTGTGTCGGCCACTAGGGTCGCTTATCTTACTCACACAGTCAGCTACCTCATTGCGCCTCTTTTTTTCTTTGCGTCATGTGCTGTTTGGGGAGGGTTTTTTGGAAGGGACATCCTGCGTGACACTGCAGTGCCACTCCTAGATGGGCCCGGTGTTTGTGTCGGCCACTAGGGTCGCTTATCTTACTCACACAGTCAGCTACCTCATTGCGCCTCTTTTTTTCTTTGCGTCATGTGCTGTTTGGGGAGGGTTTTTTGGAAGGGATATCCTGCGTGACACTGCAGTGCCACTCCTAGATGGGCCCGGTGTTTGTGTCGGCCACTAGGGTCGCTTATCTTACTCACACAGTCAGCTACCTCATTGCGCCTCTTTTTTTCTTTGCGTCATGTGCTGTTTGGGGAGGGTTTTTTGGAAGGGACATCCTGCGTGACACTGCAGTGCCACTCCTAGATGGGCCCGGTGTTTGTGTCGGCCACTAGGGTCGCTTATCTTACTCACACAGCGACCTCGGTGCAAATTTTAGGACTAAAAATAATATTGTGAGGTGTGAGGTATTAAGAATAGACTGAAAATGAGTGTAAATTATGGTTTTTGAGGTTAATAATACTTTGGGATCAAAATGACCCCCAAATTCTATGATTTAAGCTGTTTTTTAGGGTTTTTTGAAAAAAAACACCCGAATCCAAAACACACCCGAATCCGACAAAAAAAATTCGGTGAGGTTTTGCCAAAACGCGGTCGAACCCAAAACACGGCCGCGGAACCGAACCCAAAACCAAAACACAAAACCCGAAAAATTATAATGGGATGTGCTACCTTGCTGGGACTAAGTACTGTAGTACTACAACTTAGGAACAAAGGGTGCAGGTGCACCATACACCATTAAAATCATTATAACCGTAATATAATATTCGAGGTTCTTGGCATATATTGGCCAGTATATGAGCCTGCCCACCTGCTTCACGGTGACCTCATCGGACAGGTCCCTAACACTATAGGGGTTCACCTCCGGGACGCAGAGCACCCCCAGACCACCCCAGCTAAACCACCCCAGGGCATCACACAGAAAAAGGATAGGAGTGAAAGATCAGTGTTAAACAAATGAAAGAGGCTGCTGAATATAAAAGAAAAGAGGAGGACAGCAGTAAAGTATCAGAATGTGAAGTTTAGCTGAGCAGTGTTATAAGTGTAAGAGATATGTGAAAAAAGCGACATAAATATAAAACAAACACAATGTGATATAAGTGTTAAAAGTAAATGTAAGGTGGTGATGCCCCAAGGTGGCCCAGCCAGAGCAATACAGGGAGCCCCACGCCCCAAAAGCTCACCCCCAAACTGACTTTGTATATAATTCAAAGGATCATACCTGTGTCTTTTGTGCAGTCAGAATGTGCTGGTTCCCTGTTTAAAATCATGAGAGGCAGTGGGTGGGGTGCTAATCCAGAAATGAGGGCTGTCCCAATCCCTCAGGTGTGTATACACACACATAATATAGACTATATGGAAACGGGGCCTGGACTACACACCCTGGCTTATTATAATGGGATGTGCTACCTTGCTGGGACTAAGTACTGTAGTACTACAACTTAGGAACAAAGGGTGCAGGTGCACCATACACCATTAAAATTATTATAACCGTAATATAATATTCGAGGTTCTTGGCATATATTGGCCAGTATATGAGCCTGCCCACCTGCTTCACGGTGACCTCATCGGACAGGTCCCTAACACTATAGGGGTTCACCAGCGGGACGTGGGTGCGCATCTATTACGGAGGTGCGGGAATCACACCCGACCCGGCGTCCGGCTCCCGCAGCGGCTTCCTGCCAATAATGGAGACTTTTGTTCTGCTCTGGACTTAGGCGCACGGAGCACATGGAGGTGCGGGAATCTCACCCGACCCGGCGCCTGTCTCCCGGAGCTGTTCTGCATAATCATTGGAGAATTTCCTGACCTTTTTACAGGCACATTAGACGTGGCATCAATCAGGTACTCAGGGCTGCTCTCTCATCCACTGTATGGCATCTGTGGGCCCCCCTGCAATGCTCCAATGCAACAGGGGAGGGGGATGCTAAACGTGGACAGCAGAAGCAGCCCGCACTGCTCTTTCCTTTCAGCCCTAGGTGGACGGCTCTTCCCCGCTCTCATTGCCTCCATTCACTGCCCATTGTGGCACATGGGGCAACAGTAGAAAGGGAACCTGTTTCCACACACCTGGGGCCCTTTTCCATCTTTAAGTTGATGCACATCATAAATGACATTATATGGATGTATTATATGCAATTCGTAGTAATTCAACAGAGACCTGTATGGGAATTTCACTTAATAATTTCATTATACCACACTTGAAAGCCACCTTATAAGTCTCTGGTTGGAATAAAATGCAATACGCAAAGCCCATTTATTTTAATTAAAAGTGCCTGTATAAAACGGTCTGGATATATTAAGAGGAAAAATCAATTCTGGTGTGCCGACATATAGTTTGAGTTACGAACCAGAGAGGAATCTCAATTATGAACTAATTGTTTATAAGCACCTTATGTTCCAGGGAGAGAAATCTCCACAGTTTTATATGAGAACAATTGCAAAAATGTAGTTCTCATTATTTGAAGGACAGGAACTACAGCAGTGTTACGGAGCAAATTAACTATAATTTTTTCTGTATTAACCAAGTTTGTACCGTCTTCTCTCTTCCTTGAAGAGGATAGAGAGCTGCCATTTGTGCCCATATATATGTTTCAATATTACATGCACATGGGTTGCAGTGATAAGAGCTGGTCGTGTGCTTGCTAATCCTCCAGATACCGCCTGCATAATTGGCCTTAAGAAGAAAGTTGTGGCTTTTACATCTGTTTGTGAATTGAAAAAAGTTACAGACCTTGAGCACAGAATGCCAAAAGAGCAGTACGGAGCAAATCAACGATCATTTTTTCTGTATTAACCAAGTTTGTACTGCTTTCTCTTTTCCTTGAAGAGGATAGAGAGCTGCCATTTGTGTCCATATATATGTTTTGATATAACATGCACATGTCTTGCAGTGATAAGAGCTCATAGATACTTACCATACATTCTTTTCTGACACACCTTTTTTTTGGACACGATTACTTGAGACAGTATATTCTAGAGATGAGCGGGTTCGGTTTCTCTGAATCCGAACCCGCCAGAACTTCATGTTTTTTTTCACGGGTCCGAGCGACTCGGATCTTCCCGCCTTGCTCGGTTAACCCGAGCGCGCCCGAACGTCATCATGACGCTGTCGGATTCTCGCGAGGCTCGGATTCTATCGCGAGACTCGGATTCTATATAAGGAGCCGCGCGTCGCCGCCATTTTCACACGTGCATTGAGATTGATAGGGAGAGGACGTGGCTGGCGTCCTCTCCATTTAGATTATAAGAGACTGAGAGAGATTTACTGGAGCTGACTAGGAGGAGTACTGTTACTGTAGAAGTGTAGAGACTGAGTGGAGAGAGTTTACTAGTGAGGACAGTGCAGTTTACGTTATAATCCGTTCTCTGCCTGAAAAAAGCGATACACAGCACACAGTGACTCAGTCACATACCATATCTGTGTGCACTGCTCAGGCTCAGGCCAGTGTGCTGCATCATCTATTATCTATATATAATATTATATATATCTGTCTGACTGCTCAGCTCACACAGCTTATAATTGTGGGGGAGACTGGGGAGCACTACTGCAGTGCCAGTTATAGGTTATAGCAGGAGCCAGGAGTACATAATATATTATATAGTGAGTGACCACCAGACACACAGTGCAGTTTATTTAATATATCCGTTCTCTGCCTGAAAAAAGCGATACACACAGTGACTCAGTCAGTCACATACCATATCTGTGTGCACTGCTCAGGCTCAGGCCAGTGTGCTGCATCATCTATTATCTATATATAATATTATATATATCTGTCTGACTGCTCAGCTCACACAGCTTATAATTGTGGGGGAGACTGGGGAGCACTACTGCAGTGCCAGTTATAGGTTATAGCAGGAGCCAGGAGTACATAATATATTATATAGTGAGTGACCACCAGACACACAGTGCAGTTTATTTAATATATCCGTTCTCTGCCTGAAAAAAAGCGATACACACAGTGACTCAGTCAGTCACATACCATATCTGTGTGCACTGCTCAGGCTCAGGCCAGTGTGCTGCATCATCTATATATATTATATATCTGTCTGACTGCTCAGCTCACACAGCTTATAATTGTGGGGGAGACTGGGGAGCACTACTGCAGTGCCAGTTATAGGTTATAGCAGGAGCCAGGAGTACATAATATATTATATAGTGAGTGACCACCAGACACACAGTGCAGTTTATTTAATATATCCGTTCTCTGCCTGAAAAAAGCGATACACACAGTGACTCAGTCAGTCACATACCATATCTGTGTGCACTGCTCAGGCTCAGGCCAGTGTGCTGCATCATCTATATATATTATATATCTGTCTGACTGCTCAGCTCACACAGCTTATAATTGTGGGGGAGACTGGGGAGCACTACTGCAGTGCCAGTTATAGGTTATAGCAGGAGCCAGGAGTACATATTATATTAAAATTAAACAGTGCACACTTTTGCTGCCGGAGTGCCACTGCCAGTGTGACTGACCAGTGACCTGACCACACTGACCACCAGTATAGTTAGTAGTATACTTATATTGTGATTGCCTGAAAAAGTTAAACACTCGTCGTGTGACTTCACTTGTGTGTTTTTTTTTTTTTTTATTCTATAAAAATAAAACTCATTCTGCTGACAGACAGTGTCCAGCAGGTCCGTCATTATATAATATATAATATATACCTGTCCGGCTGCAGTAGTGATATATATATATTTTTTATATCATTTATCATCCAGTCGCAGCAGACACAGTACGGTAGTTCACGGCTGTGGCTACCTCTGTGTCTCTGCACTCGGCAGGCAGTCCGTCCATAATTGTAATACCACCTAACCGTGGATTTTTTTCATTCTTCTTTATACATACATAGTTACATAGACATCTTCTCTTTATCAACCAGTCTATATTAGCTGCAGACACAGTACAGTACGGTAGTTCACGGCTGTGGCTACCTCTGTGTCTGCACTCGCAGGCAGTCCGTCCATAATTGTATACCACCTAACCGTGGTTTTTTTTCATTCTTCTTTATACATACATAGTTACATAGACATCTTCTCTTTATCAACCAGTCTATATTAGCTGCAGACACAGTACAGTACGGTAGTTCACGGCTGTGGCTACCTCTGTGTCTGCACTCGGCAGGCAGTCCGTCCATAATTGTATACCACCTAACCGTGGATTTTTTTCAGTCTTCTTTATACATACATAGTTACATAGACATCTTCTCTTTATCAACCAGTCTATATTAGCTGCAGACACAGTACAGTACGGTAGTTCACGGCTGTGGCTACCTCTGTGTCTGCAGTCGGCAGGCAGTCCATAATTGTATACTAGTATCCATCTCCATTGTTTACCTGAGGTGCCTTTTAGTTGTGCCTATTAAAATATGGAGAACAAAAATGTTGAGGTTCCAAAATTAGGGAAAGATCAAGATCCACTTCCACCTCGTGCTGAAGCTGCTGCCACTAGTCATGGCCGAGACGATGAAATGCCAGCAACGTCGTCTGCCAAGGCCGATGACCAATGTCATAGTACAGAGCATGTCAAATCCAAAACACCAAATATCAGAAAAAAAAGGACTCCAAAACCTAAAATAAAATTGTCGGAGGAGAAGCGTAAACTTGCCAATATGCCATTTACCACACGGAGTGGCAAGGAACGGCTGAGGCCCTGGCCTATGTTCATGGCTAGTGGTTCAGCTTCACATGAGGATGGAAGCACTCAGCCTCTCGCTAGAAAAATGAAAAGACTCAAGCTGGCAAAAGCAGCACAGCAAAGAACTGTGCATTCTTCGAAATCCCAAATCCACAAGGAGAGTCCAATTGTGTCGGTTGCGATGCCTGACCTTCCCAACACTGGACGTGAAGAGCATGCGCCTTCCACCATTTGCACGCCCCCTGCAAGTGCTGGAAGGAGCACCCGCAGTCCAGTTCCTGATAGTCAGATTGAAGATGTCAGTGTTGAAGTACACCAGGATGAGGAGGATATGGGTGTTGCTGGCGCTGGGGAGGAAATTGACCAGGAGGATTCTGATGGTGAGGTGGTTTGTTTAAGTCAGGCACACCTGTTGTCCGTGGGAGGAATATGGCCGTTGACATGCCAGGTGAAAATACCAAAAAAATCAGCTCTTCGGTGTGGAGGTATTTCACCAGAAATGCGGACAACAGGTGTCAAGCCGTGTGTTCCCTTTGTCAAGCTGTAATAAGTAGGGGTAAGGACGTTAACCACCTCGGAACATCCTCCCTTATACGTCACCTGCAGCGCATTCATAATAAGTCAGTGACAAGTTCAAAAACTTTGGGTGACAGCGGAAGCAGTCCACTGACCAGTAAATCCCTTCCTCTTGTAACCAAGCTCACGCAAACCACCCCACCAACTCCCTCAGTGTCAATTTCCTCCTTCCCCAGGAATGCCAATAGTCCTGCAGGCCATGTCACTGGCAATTCTGACGAGTCCTCTCCTACCTGGGATTCCTCCGATGCATCCTTGCGTGTAACGCCTACTGCTGCTGGCGCTGCTGTTGTTGCCGCTGGGAGTCGATGGTCATCCCAGAGGGGAAGTCGTAAGCCCACTTGTACTACTTCCAGTAAGCAATTGACTGTTCAACAGTCCTTTGCGAGGAAGATGAAATATCACAGCAGTCATCCTACTGCAAAGCGGATAACTGAGGCCTTGACAACTATGTTGGTGTTAGACGTGCGTCCGGTATCCGCCGTTAGTTCACAGGGAACTAGACAATTTATTGAGGCAGTGTGCCCCCGTTACCAAATACCATCTAGGTTCCACTTCTCTAGGCAGGCGATACCGAGAATGTACACGGACGTCAGAAAAAGACTCACCAGTGTCCTAAAAAATGCAGTTGTACCCAATGTCCACTTAACCACGGACATATGGACAAGTGGAGCAGGGCAGGGTCAGGACTATATGACTGTGACAGCCCACTGGGTAGATGTATGGACTCCCGCCGCAAGAACAGCAGCGGCGGCACCAGTAGCAGCATCTCGCAAACGCCAACTCTTTCCTAGGCAGGCTACGCTTTGTATCACTGCTTTCCAGAATACGCACACAGCTGAAAACCTCTTACGGCAACTGAGGAAGATCATCGCGGAATGGCTTACCCCAATTGGACTCTCCTGTGGATTTGTGGCATCGGACAACGCCAGCAATATTGTGTGTGCATTAAATATGGGCAAATTCCAGCACGTCCCATGTTTTGCACATACCTTGAATTTGGTGGTGCAGAATTTTTTAAAAAACGACAGGGGCGTGCAAGAGATGCTGTCGGTGGCCAGAAGAATTGCGGGACACTTTCGGCGTACAGGCACCACGTACAGAAGACTGGAGCACCACCAAAAACTACTGAACCTGCCCTGCCATCATCTGAAGCAAGAAGTGGTAACGAGGTGGAATTCAACCCTCTATATGCTTCAGAGGTTGGAGGAGCAGCAAAAGGCTATACAATTGAGCACGATATAGGAGGTGGAATGCACCTGTCTCAAGTGCAGTGGAGAATGATTTCAACGTTGTGCAAGGTTCTGATGCCCTTTGAACTTGCCACACGTGAAGTCAGTTCAGACACTGCCAGCCTGAGTCAGGTCATTCCCCTCATCAGGCTTTTGCAGAAGAAGCTGGAGGCATTGAAGAAGGAGCTAAAAGGGAGCGATTCCGCTAGGCATGTGGGACTTGTGGATGCAGCCCTTAATTCGCTTAACAAGGATTCACGGGTGGTCAATCTGTTGAAATCAGAGCACTACATTTTGGCCACCGTGCTCGATCCTAGATTTAAAGCCTACCTTGGATCTCTCTTTCCGGCAGACACAAGTCTGCTGGGGTTGAAAGACCTGCTGGTGACAAAATTGTCAAGTCAAGCGGAACGCGACCTGTCAACATCTCCTCCTTCACATTCTCCCGCAACTGGGGGTGCGAGGAAAAGGCTCAGAATTCCGAGCCCACCCGCTGGCGGTGATGCAGGGCAGTCTGGAGCGACTGCTGATGCTGACATCTGGTCCGGACTGAAGGACCTGACAACGATTACGGACATGTCGTCTACTGTCACTGCATATGATTCTCTCAACATTGATAGAATGGTGGAGGATTATATGAGTGACCGCATCCAAGTAGGCACGTCACACAGTCCGTACTTCTACTGGCAGGAAAAAGAGGCAATTTGGAGGCCCTTGCACAAACTGGCTTTATTCTACCTAAGTTGCCCTCCCACAAGTGTGTACTCCGAAAGAGTGTTTAGTGCCGCCGCTCACCTTGTCAGCAATCGGCGTACGAGGTTACATCCAGAAAATGTGGAGAAGATGATGTTCATTAAAATGAATTATAATCAATTCCTCCGCGGAGACATTGACCAGCAGCAATTGCCTCCACAAAGTACACAGGGAGCTGAGATGGTGGATTCCAGTGGGGACGAATTGATAATCTGTGAGGAGGGGGATGTACACGGTGATATATCGGAGGGTGAAGATGAGGTGGACATCTTGCCTCTGTAGAGCCAGTTTGTGCAAGGAGAGATTAATTGCTTCTTTTTTGGGGGGGGTCCAAACCAACCCGTCATATCAGTCACAGTCGTGTGGCAGACCCTGTCACTGAAATGATGGGTTGGTTAAAGTGTGCATGTCCTGTTTTGTTTATACAACATAAGGGTGGGTGGGAGGGCCCAAGGACAATTCCATCTTGCACCTCTTTTTTCTTTTCTTTTTCTTTGCATCATGTGCTGATTGGGGAGGGTTTTTTGGAAGGGACATCCTGCGTGACACTGCAGTGCCACTCCTAGATGGGCCCGGTGTTTGTGTCGGCCACTAGGGTCGCTAATCTTACTCACACAGTCAGCTAACTCATTGCGCCTCTTTTTTTCTTTGCGTCATGTGCTGTTTGGGGAGGGTTTTTTGGAAGGGACATCCTGCGTGACACTGCAGTGCCACTCCTAGATGGGCCCGGTGTTTGTGTCGGCCACTAGGGTCGCTAATCTTACTCACACAGCTACCTCATTGCGCCTCTTTTTTTCTTTGCGTCATGTGCTGTTTGGGGAGGGTTTTTTGGAAGGGACATCCTGCGTGACACTGCAGTGCCACTCCTAGATGGGCCCGGTGTTTGTGTCGGCCACTAGGGTCGCTAATCTTACTCACACAGCTACCTCATTGCGCCTCTTTTTTTCTTTGCGTCATGTGCTGTTTGGGGAGGGTTTTTTGGAAGGGACATCCTGCGTGACACTGCAGTGCCACTCCTAGATGGGCCCGGTGTTTGTGTCGGCCACTAGGGTCGCTTATCTTACTCACACAGCGACCTCGGTGCAAATTTTAGGACTAAAAATAATATTGTGAGGTGTGAGGTATTCAGAATAGACTGAAAATGAGTGTAAATTATGGTTTTTGAGGTTAATAATACTTTGGGATCAAAATGACCCCCAAATTCTATGATTTAAGCTGTTTTTTAGTGTTTTTTGAAAAAAACACCCGAATCCAAAACACACCCGAATCCGACAAAAAAAATTCGGTGAGGTTTTGCCAAAACGCGTTCGAACCCAAAACACGGCCGCGGAACCGAACCCAAAACCAAAACACAAAACCCGAAAAATTTCAGGCGCTCATCTCTAGTATATTCATTTTCTGGTCTCTAGTATGTACTGTCTTGTCAGCCACACATTGTTGCAGAATGGTGGACACAATCATGTATCAAATTACATTAGCACTGTTACTGCAGTCTTGAACAGTAGACTGGCGTAAAGGGTGACTGTATGTTACAAAACTTTCACAATATCCATTTTGTTCCTCTTCCTCCCTTTTTCACTCCTTGGAATAATACAGGAATTATTATCCTGGAAAGGCACTGATTGGTGGTTTTTGCAGAAATGTGAATCCCTCTATTGAGGGTTATTAAAGTCACAGTATTATAGAGATAACTAATATATTTAGTCTCCAAAGGGAGCATAACAGTAGCTAACTAGCACTGATAAATTTCAGTAATATATCACTTAGCTTATTAAATTGTATAAACCCGTTTTGCCTCTAAACTTATGGACTTTGACATTATTTAAATGTTCTAGTCCCATTGGCAATCTTTTTATGAATTTTGCACTTTCAGTCTATCAGATGAAATATTATGCCTGATCATAGTGACTCATTTTAAGTTTGGAAATAAAAGTTAAACTTTATATACTGTATAATCATTTCAAAAGAGTGCGCCACACACTAAGCCCTTCTTTTAGTGACAGGCCCACTAGTGGCTTGCACTAATAACCTCTAGAAAAAGACACAGAGGTAGAGCAATGGACTACTGTACCGTACTGCTATATATATATATATATATATATATATATTTATATATATATATATTTATTCTGGTGGTCAGCAAAATTCTGCACTGTCCTCCTACTATATACTGCGCACAACTACAATGCAGCACAGATATGGATAGTATACTTGATGACACAGAGGTAGAGCAATGGCCTACTGTACCATACTGCTATATATATATACTGGTGGTCAGCAAAATTCTGCACTGTCCTCCTACTATATACTGTGCACAACTACAATGCAGCACAGATATGGATAGTATACTTGACGACACAGAGGTAGAGCAATGGGCTACTGGACCGTACTGCTATATATATATACTGGTGGTCAGCAAAATTCTGCACTGTCCTCCTCTAGATACTGCGCACAATTACAATGCAGCACAGATATGAATAGTATACTTGATGACACAGAGGTAGAGCAATGGAATACTGTACCATACTGCTATATATATATACTGGTGGTCAGCAAAATTCTGCACTGTCCTCCTACTATATACTGCGCACAACTACAATGCAGCACAGATATGGATAGTATACTTGACGACACAGAGGTAGAGCAATGGACTACTGTACCGTACGGCTATATATATATATATACTGGTGGTTAGCAAAATACTGCACTGTCCTCCTACTATATACTGCGCACAACTACAATGCAGCACAGATATGGATAGTATACTTGACAACACAGAGGTAGAGCAATGGCCTACTGTACCGTACTGCTATATATATATATATATATATATATATATATACTGGTGGTCAGCAAAATTCTGCACTGTCCTCCTACAATGCAGCACAGATATGGAGCGTTTTCAGGCAGAGAACGTAGATATTTGCAGCACACTGAGCACAGATATTTGCAGCACACTAAGCACAGATATTTGCAGCACACTGAGCACAGATATTTGCACCACACTGAACAGTGAAAACAGAAACTGAGAGAACGCAGCCACGTCCTCTCGCTATCATCTCCAAAGTACGAGTGAAAATGGCGGCGACGCGCGGCTCCTTATATAGAATACGAATCTCGCGAGAATACGACAGCGGGATGATGACGTTCGGGCGCGCTCAGGGTTAACCGAGCAAGGCGGGAAGATCCGAGGCTGCCTCGGAACCGTGTAAAATAGGTGAAGTTCGGGGGGGTTCGGATCTCGAGGAACCGAACCCGCTCATCTCTAAAAATAACCCACCCAAATCTAACTCTCTATGCAAATGTTATATCTGGCCCCCTGCAGTGCACATGGTTTTGCCCAATTGCTATCAAACTTGCTGCTGCGATCAACTCTGAATTACCTCCATAGTTATAGCACATGTGGAAAATTAATAAGACGAAATTGGAAGTATACGTGTTTCCTAGTTTGCACCAGTTCTGAGGATTTGTACTGTAAAACATCAGTCTTTTGCAGGGAAAGAGCGCCTCCTATTGACCAGGAAACACTCCTATAAATGCACTCTTTCCATCTCATTTTAAATAATCACACGCTACAGGTTAAAAGCTTCTTTATTCAAGTGTGTGCTGAACTAAATGCACTCAGATACTGTACCGATTCACACATAAGTCACCCAGCTCTTCCTGTCAGAAGATGTAAAATTTACACCACTTCAGACATTTTCACCTAGAATATCTCTGAGCAATTGTATTTCATTTTTATATCGGCTGTACAATGTGACATATTGCTGGAAACTGTCTATTAAAGTGGACATAATGACTTAAAGTAGAATTACATTTTAGGAAATCAGAAATGCTATGTTTTGATCTGTTTTTATGTAAGGTATGATATTTAAATTGGCAGTAATACTTGTCCGATTCAACTTAAATTCCTGTTCACTGATCAGTTCAATCAGTTATTCATTTCAGTGACTGGAAATGGGGCCCCATATTTCGGTATTACATTGTATTACATTGTTCTTCAAGCCAAGTGAGGTTATTTTCACTAAAATGTATTTATTTGGAAATTATGGGGCATTAATTCAGCTTCTAGGACCTGACTCAAAGATTGCATGCCCCTGCGACTGAAAACATGAAGACATTTGTTTATGTTTATAAATTAAAAATGTAATTTACATTATTCAGAAATAAAATGTTAAAGAATTAAAGTATTAAGAAGGGAATACCAATAATAAACACCTTCAAACACTTAATTTTAGACTATCGAAATAGTTTAATTATAGTTCAACAACTAAGCCACTGGAGGGCAGCAATAGTACACCATACACATAACGCCATTTCACATGGGATATTGAAGTTTCTGATATTTTAGACTTTTTAAAATACAAAAATTCTCCAATTTTGAAAAATATGACATAGCAAGCCGAAAACAAGTTAATGTGAAAAACAAAAAAACAGCTGCTGTTCCTCAAAAAACAAGGTCAAATAAATCTACACTTAGGGGGAAATCTACTAAATGTAAAAGTTTAGAAGGTGTTGTAATACGAATCGCATATCCCCCAATCGTCCTGATTGTTGCGTTTTTTAGGGCAATGTCTCATCATCCCATTCACAGGCCGCAGTGTCCTAGAGTGTGGGAATTTGGGAGGAGGAGGTTGAGGTGTACACCACTGAGGTGTACCTCCACTGAGAAGTCCTTCAGTTTAGCAGCTTCTGTACTCTGCATTGGACATCCCAGATAAGGTACTGTGGACTACAACCTATCTTTGGCTCCATCCAGCCCCTCACTTAGACATCATCCACCTCTGTTCTCTGAGCAACAAATAACTGACTTATTGCATTAATCAACTAATATCAGTATATTCAGGCTCACTGTTTCAAATCAGGATCCATTCCCCAGGACATGTTATCACTACCCCCACAAGAAATCTACTTCAAAGGCCTCTCACACTGAGACTTTTCACACCTACACAGAAATTGGCTTCTAACACCTTTGCACAAGACTGCCTATCCTAGGATAATTGACTAAATCAGCAGTTATTTTATTTATCACTTGCTTCAAATATACCCAATAGGTTATAGCAATAACTTTGTTCATAAACCCATTATAATTTTGGTTCACATACTGAATTGGGAGAAAACAAAACACAAAAAGGAAAAACAAGCAAACCAAAAAAAACCACTGCCTTCTCTCCCTCTCTCATCATCATATGCAGCTCATACTTATAGTAATCTGTCATTGATGACCAAATGTATACGTATTCCTCCAGCTTCATTCTTTCACTCCGCCCTCCACGTTCCGCAGTTCCTATCACACCATCACAGGCTTCTGTTCTCCAATCCCTTGGCATTTTAAAAAGAAAACACAGGTGCATTCGTGGGAAGCGAGCAGGCCGGAAATTTATTTCCCCCGGTAACCACCTAAGTCCTTTGCCCACCTGCTTACCCCCATATTCAAAGAACAATCAAATAGAAGTGATACCCAATAGACGGCGCTGTGCTTGGAAGAACAGAACTGTCAACTCTCGCTTTGTGACCCCCCATACCCAGAGCGCCTGCACTTAACATAAAGAAAACTGAAGGCCCTCTGGTATGCCCAATCAGGTCAGTCCTTTGTAATGCTAGATCTATAAGAAACAAGACCGCAACAATTGCTGACCTTATTGAATCTGCAGATCTAGCCTGTATTACAGAGACCTAGCTAGATGAAAATGCAGCACCTATATTGGAGGCTGCGATCCCAACAAACTACTCTGTCATCCACAACCCAAGACTGGACCGCAGGGGTGGCGGGGTGGCTATATGCTTCAAAAAAGAACTTATACTTAGGGTCCACCCTATTGAAATTACTCACTCATTCGAGTGCATTGCTGCCCGGAGTTCGACAGGATTAGGTTTCAGAGTACTTCTCATTTACCGGCCCCCTGGAGATGGAAAGATATTTCTACAAGAAATTGCAGACACTGTTGCTGGCCTGGTCCTGGAACATCAAAGATGGCTCATCCTCTGGGATTTCAATGCATGGGTGGATGATGAGCTCTCACGCCTTGTCCATGACCTTCTGTGCACAATGAATGGTCTGGGCTTCACACAGGTCATTCCTTCTGCCACACATAAAAGTGGTCACACTCTTGATCTTGTCTTTCAGATTGGATTAGAAGTCACTAACCTAAAAATAAACCCAGTCATCTGGTCAGACCACTACTCCATTTGGTTCTCAGTTGCAACCCCTCAAATAAAATCTCTGCCCGTGGAGTTGACCAGGTATCGTCCAAGGAGTGGTATGACTCCCCAGACTCTTGCAGCAAATCTGGATCTCTCTGCTATACTGGGTGCCTGTGAAGATCCCTGTTCCCTAGTCCGTTATTATAATAGGTATGTTATGGCTGCAATTGTTATTATCGTCCCTGTGCGTATAAGACCTCGTAAACCACAACATCAAGCTCCATGGTTCGACAACAGTGTTAGTGAGGTCAAGAAAAGGGGACGTAGACTGGAAAGACGATGGAGGAAGACTAACCTAGTGGATGACAAAATAAAACTAGTAAAGCATAACGAAGAATATCAATCGACAATCACTCGTAAGAAATCACAGTTCCTGTCAAATGAGATCACAGCAGCAAACAATAGGCCAGCTCAACTTTTCCGCACAGTGGAGATGCTTTGCAAGCCAGCATGCCTGCAGACTGATGAAACCCTCTCCCAGGCAAGATGCAACGAGTTTGCAAACTTATTTGCAGATAAAATATCCACCATCCGAGTTGGAATCTCCACAGTGCCATCAAAGGAGTGCCAAACTACAAAGCCTGCCAATATAAGCTACCTGCCTTCATGGACCAGCTTTGACCCAGTGGATGTAAAGGACACTGCTGAAATTGCTCGGATTTTGCGTCCCACCACCTGTGATCTGGACCCGGCCTCAACCAAGCTTCTAATAGGTTGTAGGGATATAATTGGTCCTATCTTTGCAAAAATTGTTCAATGCTCTTTGCAGACAGGCATCTTTCCTGGACCCCTAAAGGAAGCAATTGTTAGACCGCTTCTTAAAAAACCTAATTTACATCCCGACTGCATGACCAACTACAGACCGGTATCAAACCTTCCTTTCCTAGGAAAGGTGATTGAGAAAGTGGTTGCAAAACAACTGGAAACCCGCCTGACAACCCATGATATTTATGATCCATTCCAATCAGGATTCAGGAGAAGACATATCACTGAAACAGCCCTGGTGTGTGTGTTAAATGATCTTCTGATGGCAAGAGACAGAGGTGACTGTTCAATATTAATCCTTCTGGATCTCTCTGCAGCATTTGATACCGTGGACCATGGGCTTCTGATTTAGCGACTGATACATTTCTATGGTCTGGATGGCACAGTCCTAAACTGGTTCAAATCATTTCTCACAGGCAGGTCACAGAGAGTATCGTCTGGATTATACTCATCACCCCCAGTGACATTGCCATGTGGTGTCCCACAAGGTTCTATACTATCCCCCATGCTTTTTGCAGTATACATGCTTCCATTGGGCAAAATAATCAGGCGCCATGGCCTGGTCTACCACTGCTATGCAGATGATACACACCTGTACTTGTCCTTTGCTCCGGGCACTGATAACCCAATAGCAACCCTAAATGGCTGTCTAGCTGAGCTACATTAGTGCCAGTTGGCTGCGACTGAACCCGGATAAAACAGAGGTCCTTATGATACGACCACAACATCAAAGGACAAGACCGCAGCATAGCCAACCAACTGGACTTACACTCTGGGATTCAGAATTACAGACCAGTGATCGTGTGCGGAATCTTGGTGTTGTCCTGGATGGTGGCTTGACACTTAAACATCAGATATCAGCCACAATCAAATCCTCATTCTTTCACCTGAGTAACATAGCCAGAATCAAGCACTTAATTCCCTCAGATGATCTGCCAAAAATCATACATGCATTTGTATCATCTCGATTAGACTACTGTAATGCCCTCTACCTTGGTCTCCCAGCAAAAGAATTGCACCGCTTACAGCTGGTGCAAAACACAGCTGCCAGGCTGTTAACCAACCAGCCCCGTTCTAGCCACATAACACCCATCCTCTACTCCCTTCACTGGCTGCCTGTAAGATGGCGAATCATCTTCAAGATTGGCTTACTGAGTTTCAAAGCATTACATGACCAGGGCCCAAGGTACCTGAAGCAGCTTCTGATCCCATACTGCCCCACTCGATTACTGCGATCTGTAGATGAATCTCCCGTAATTCATCCGGGGGTCGAGCTTTTAGTCATGCGGCTCCAACTCTATGGAACTCACTTCCCCGCACAGTGCGAGAGGCCCTAACTATAGAATCCTTCAAAAGTAGACTCAAGACTCTCCTGTTTACTCAAACATTTCCATGTCCCTTTTAGTATCTTCATGCTTCTGTATTTTATGAAAATGTACTTCATTATTTTCTGTACTATATTATGCTATGTATCTGTTAAGCGCCTTGAGTCCTATTGGAGAAAGAGCGCTATACAAATAAAATTATTATTATTATTATTATTATTATTATTACACCCTTCCCCACTATGCCACCCACATGCATGAGTGCTGAGCTTGGCCCTTCAGGGGTTGTGGCCTAGCTGACATAACGCCACTCCCCACCTCCCCCATACATGCATATGACTGGTTATGAGAATGTTGGGAGGTATGCAAACATTGTCCAGATTTCTGAATAGTAAAGAATAGAAACCACCAGATGGGTGGTTTAAGAGAAGAGAGGGCCAATGTGCAGGCTCCATATAGGTCCCCTCCTGTACAGCTGCACTGTAGACTCTGGCAGCTGGCTTTGTGCACAAAGCTCCGGGAACATGGCAGCCATGTCTTGTTCCCGGGGACATCTCTAGTGTGTATGCGCAAATAACCTGGAAAATGGCCACCACAGGATTTCTGTCTGCAGTACCAACCACCACAAGACTGTGGAGGCGTAAGTAGGAATATATGGGTGCAGGGTGTGTGGTGTGTCCAACCATGGACCCAAGGACCTGTGTGCACCACACACCGGCAACTATTATAGATTAGATTTTGTGTAGAGACCTTTTTGCTAATTATACCTTAGAGAAACAATTTCATTCTAGATTGGATTTAGTTTGTTTTTGACATATGTCTAAGTGTGATATCCCGCAGCCTTCGCTTGATAACCCACTCCTGATGTAAGCTTGATCAACTTGGCACTCTAAGGGGTAAATTTACTAAGGTGGGAGTTTGTTAGAACTGGTTATGTTGCCCACAGCAACCAATGAGATTCTATATATTATCTTCTAGAAGCAGCTAGATAAATGTTAAATAGATTGGTTGCTATGAGCAACATCACCAGTTCAAAAAAAAGCCCACCTTCGTAAATTTACCCCTAAACGTCACAATGCTTCTCATTCACTACATCTCCTACTGGGTAGTATTCATTGGTGTATCTATAATGTTTGCAGTGTGTGCGGTGCACACGGGCCCCTGAGTCCCGGGGCGGCCCACACCACACACACTGCACCCATTTCTCCTATACTTACCTTTCCGGAGTCCATCGCTGACCGTCTGTGGGCGGTGGCCATTTTTTTGAGTCCTGCGCATGCGCTGTAGACTCTGGCACTGTGCCCGAGTCTACAGCGCTCAGAATGCTAGCAGCGGCGCAACGGCTACAGGAGAGGAGGGGGCCCACACACGGAGTCTGCACATGGGTCCCCTCCTCTCTCGAGACGCCCCTGGTAGTAATAATTCTCAGAATGAGACTGCTGCTCACCCATTTTGAATGTTGGAATCTCAGGATCTCCACACAGTCAGACACTTTACCAATTCCTCATTTAAACGTCCTTTACGTTTGCAGGCACACACATGTTATGACCTTATTCAGCTTGTGACTTAGGGGGAGATGTTCTAAGCAGTGAAAAGAGTGGAGAAGTGAGCCAGTGGAAAAGTTGTCCATGGCAACCAATCAGCTGCTTGCAAATTTTAAATGTTACTTCAATGTTGATTGGTTGCCATGGGCAACTCCTTCACTGGCTCACTTCTCCACTCTTTTCACTGCTTAGTACATCTCCCCCTAAGCTTTCTTACAGACACAACACTATACTAGTAAAGTCCTATCTTTCCTATCTCCCATGGATTGGGATAAATCAATTGGATACTGCTTTCTTGTCTGCTGGCTATTGATCTAGAGCTACAGCTATTTTTTTTTAATCACATATTGAGAATGAATTACTTTAGAAAAAATAGAGTACGGGCATTACTTAGTGGACGTCATACTTTCCTGCGGAGGCTAACATTTTGTACACTCTTCAATATTCTGTCTGTACAATCGCTGTTACTACTTATAGAGAGATGTTCCAATACAGGTTATCTTTCCCCCAATCGGGTTAAAAAAAAATTACTTTTGATTCTTTCGGCTGTAGCTAAAAAATGTATTCTCCAACAGTGCATCCATCCACCCTATCCCTCCTTTAGCTATGTTCAATGAGAAATTATTTTAAGTTTTTAAAATGGATTGGCTTGACAAATACAACATTGGTTCAAATCAACACAATATTATGAGACTAGAATGCTTTTCCAAGACCCTCCTAATAACCTACAGTGCACCTGGAAAGTATTCAGAGCGCTTCACTTTTTCCACATTTTGTTATGTTACAGCCTTATTACAAAATGGAATAAATTAAATTTCCCCTCAAAATTCTGCACACAATACCCCATAATGAAAACGTGAAAAAAGTTTTTTAAATTTTTGCAAATTTATTAAAAATAAAAAATTAAGAAATCACATGTACATAAGTATTCACAGCCTTTCCTCAATACTATGTTGATGCACCTTTGACAGCAATTACAGCCTCAAGTCTTTTGGAATATGATGCCACAAGCTTGGCACACCTATCTTTTGGCAGTTTTGCCCATTCCTCTTTGCAACACCTCTCAAGCTCCACCAGGTTGGATGGGAAGCGTCGGTGCACAGCCATTTTCAGATCTCTCCAGAGATGTTCAGTCAGATTCAAGTCTGGAGTCTGGCTGGGTCACTCAAGGACATTCACAGAACTGTCCTAAAGCCACTCCTTTGATACCTTGGCTGTGTGCTTAGGGTCGTTGTTCTGCTGAATTATGAACCGTTGCCCCAGTCTGAGGTCAAGTGCGCTCTGGAGCAGGTTTTCATCCAGGATGTCGCTGTACATTGCTGCATTCATCTTTCCCTCTATCCTGACTAGTCTCCCAGTTCCTGTCACTGAAAAACATCCCCACCGCATGATGCTGCCACCACCATGTTTCACTGTAGGGATGGTATTGGCCTGGTGATGAGCAGTGCCTGATTTCCTCCAAACATGACGCCTGGCATTCATGCCAAAGAGTTTAACCTTTGTCTAATCAGACCAGAAATTTTTTTTTTGCTTGGTCTGAGAGTCCTTCAGGTGCATTTTGGCAAACTCCAGGCGGGCTGCCATGTGCCTTTTACTAAGGAGTGGCTTCTGTTTGGACACTCTACCATACAGGCCTGATTGGTGGATTGCTGCAGAGATGGTTGTCCTTCTGGAAGGTTGTCCTCTCTCCAAAGGGGAATGCTGTAGCTCTGATAGAGTGACCATCAGGTTCTTGGTCACCTCCCTGACTAGGGCCCTTCTCTCCCCGATTGCTCAGTTTAGACAGCTGGCCAGTTCTAGGAAGAGTCCTGGTGGTTCTGAACTTGTTCCATTTACGTATGATGGAGGCCACTGTGCTCTGTTAGGTCTGTGGTTATGTCTGTCCCCGGAGGGGGCACTAGTGGGTCAGTGGTGGTGCGATGGAGAAACCGAGGAAGCTGTAAGAGATTCCTGCGATGTTTATTATATGCTCATGAATATATACAATAATTGAAGCAGATGATAGCTTAGATGGATGGTACATGAAATGCTGACAACGATTAAATAAACAGTCACAGGTATTTAGCTGGTCTGGAATCCAGTGCAGTAATTAGGCAATTAAATACAGGCAATTAACTAGTCTGGAAACTAGTATAGCAATCAGAAAGTGATCACTCCCACAGTTGGTTTTGGAAACCAGCAACGATACTTCACAGTCAGTTTATAGGGGGTCATTCTGAATTGTTCGCTCGCTAGCAGTTTTTAGCAGTCGTGCAAACGCTTAGCCGCCGCCCTCTGGGAGTGTATCTAAGCTTAGCAGAAGTTCGATCAAAAGGATCGCAGAGTGGCTACAAAAAAAATTGTGCAGTTTCTGAGCAGCTCCAGACCTACTCCTATCATGCGATCACTTCAGACTGTTTAGTTCCGGATTTGACATCACAAACACGCCCTGCGTTCTCCCAGCCACGCCTGCGTTCTCCCAGGCACGCCTGAGTTTTTCCTGGCACGCCTGCGTTTTTTCAAACACTCCCTGAAAACGGTCAGTTGACACCCAGAAACGCCCCTTTCCTGTCAATCACTCTGTGGCTGCCATTGCGACTGAAAAGCTTCGCTATACCTTGTGTAAAAATACTTCAGCCGTTGTGAAAGTATGTCGCGCGTGTGCACTGCGCCGCATACGCATGCACAGAAGTGTCGCTTTTTCACTTAATCGCTGCGCAGCGAACATTTTTATCTAGCGATCAACTCGAAATGACCCCCAAAATGCAAAGTCCACAACCAAGCAAAGTTAAGCAGGAGACAACTTGAAACATATATGGAGTGGTTGTATTAAGTGCCAGATGCCATAGCACAATGCTGGATGCAAGTTAACCATACACAAGTGAGGATAATGAATAACACCTGAAGAAAGTCTCTTACTGCAGAAGGTGGAGGCTGACTGTAACAAAAGTTGGATCTGAAGTAAATGCTGGGACCTGTAGCTCCACAGGAATACTGGAAATAGAAGATCACTTGAAGATGCCAGAAATAGGAGATCGCTGGAAGACTGGAGACTGGAGACTGGAAACTCGAACTGGAGACTGGAAACTGGCAACTGGAGATTGGAAACTGGAGATTGGAAACTGGAGATTAGAAACTGGAAACTGGAGATTGGAAACTGGAACCAGGAGACGCTATGCAGCAATGTGACGTGTTGTCCAAGGTGATGAGACTGAGCCGATGCTCTGGACTTATACCCCCTGGTCAGCAGTAATTGGATACTTGGATCATGCGAGCAATCACAGCACAGGATTGGGTGCTCTCCGGTCAGCTGACCACAAGTGTCATGTCGGCGCCCATGCTGTACACAGGAGGGCACCCTCAGAATGGACTTAAGGGGTTCACCAATAGTGGGTACTGCGCTCCGCAGACAGGATGCTCATACAGCCGCAGACTGGGACCGTGACCTCCAGAGGCCTGCACACCAGCGCGTCGGTAAGTGAGACATCACTGAATGCTGATTCCTGACATTCTCATTGGGACCTTTAAATCAGCAGATATTTTTCTGTACCCTTCCCCAGATTTGTGCCTCAAGACAATCCTGTCTCTGAGGTCTACAGACAATTCCTTTGACTTCATGCTTGGTTTGTGCTTAGACATGCACTGTCAAATGTGGTACCTTATATAGACAGGTGTGTGCCTTTCCAAATCATGTCCAATCAACTGAATTTACCACAGGTGGACTTCACTTAAGCTGTAGGAACATCTCAAGGATGATCAGTGGAAACAGGATGCACCTGAGCTCAATTTTGAGCTTCATGGCAAAGGCTGTGAATACTTATGTACATGTGATTTCTTAGTTTTTTTATTATTAATACATTTGAAAAAATCTCAAAAAACCTTTTTGTGTGTAGAATTTTAAGGGAAAAATGAATTTATTCCATTTTGTAATAATGCTGTAACATAACAAAATGTGGAAAAAGTGAAGCGCTGTGAATACTTTCCAGATGCACTGTACACTTAATAGACAGTGGTGGCATTGGGCCTGGGTGTGCATAACTTATCCCTTATCCACTTTTCCTTCTCTGCCTTAATTTCAATTCCTTCTATGACTATTGAAATCGTTATTTTATCCTTTAAGACTGGTTAGAAAAAGAGAAAATAGATGTCACAAGATGGAAATATGTGTCTGTCTATTTGATATTGCCAAAGGACCATGAAGACAGATGACATTGCAGTTTGATTTTGTTTAATCCCTTCTCAATATGTCACAAAGTAATTTTGTACCTCCTACTATGTGATGTTTTCTTTTGTTCATTGCACTGTCACATTCAAACTGTGATTACTGCGTGATGGTACAGCATGTTAATAACATCTCGTACTGTACCTTTTTTTGGCTTTAATAAAAACTATTTAGAAAAAAATGATTAATTAGCACAGTCTCCTGGTGCATCCTAGTCGCATCGTGTTGCATCGTGTTACCCCATGCAGTTGTTCCAGGTCTATTCACAGATTCTAAACTCCCCCAAATCATCATTTACAAATGTGTTGCAGAATTGGCAAGGCAAAACAGAGACTTGTGTTGCTCATCTTTACTGGCGCGTGTTATGGTGTTACTAGCTTGCTTGGCTGTATTACGGGATTGTACAGTAGGTGGGTGGAACATATTCTGCTCAAGATATATAATGGGGACAGTATGTAAAATATTGTTTAACTGTTCAATTTTATTCACTGTCACAAATTTTATCACTGGTCATGAGAAAATTTCTCACTATACACACATATTTGCATATAGCATATGTTATTATAAGATAGCAAATATTAATTATTTATAACCCCATCTGTGTCACCCCTGTCTGTCTACCCCTCCCCTTTAGATTGTAAGCTCTCACGAGCAGGGCCCTCTTCCCTCATGTGGTTATCCTTGGTCTTACTTTAATAATCTTCAACTGTACCACATCCAGCAGTCTTCTGCCACCTAATACTTATTCCAGTGTCATCTGCTGATGTAACTGTTTATTTACCCTGTACTTGTCCTATACTGTCATCAACTGTAAGTTGCTGTTTTCCTGTTTGATTATTTATGTACTCTGTAATTGTGCGCTGCGGAACCCTTGTGGGGCCATATAAATAAAGGATAATAATAATAATAATAATAATAACATGAAAAAAATGGCAACTATTGTTCTAAAGCACAGGTTCTCAAACTCAGTCCTCAGGACCCCACACGGTCCATGTTTTGCAGGTCACCTGTAGATTTTTAAAATGTGACAGTTGGTGATACACAGTGGAGCTGCTGGGTAACATGGAAAACGTGAACCGTGTGGGGTCCTGAGGACCGAGTTTGAGAACCACTGTTCTAGAGCATATTTTATAATATACAGATGTAGCCGTGCTATCTTACTGCAATGCGGCATGCTGCATTACGGCATGCAGCTTGGCGTGCCAGGCTGCTGCTGTTTACAGCCGGCGATCGCTCCATTAATAAAGGAATTAATGGAGCGATCGCCGGCTGTGAACAGTCGCGACCTGGCACGCCAGGCAGCAAGCCGTGTTGCAGCACGCTGCATTGCAGCAAAAGTGAACATGGTTACATCTGTAATGTAGTAATATGGGAAGTCATCTTGAAGTTCTGTGACATTTATAACAGTATTTGGCTGCAGTATGGCAATAGAACTCCTTATTGACTATGCTTATAAACATTCATTTGCATATATTATTAAGGTCAGTGACTGTATATATGACCTCGTCCCTCAATCCAATCCGCTGACTCCGTCGCTAGTGCCAGGGTTGGAGTATTACATTACAATCTAAATTACTACAGTCAGGCAATCATTGTCAGACATGATAGAACAAGATCTAGTTTGAAGTCTACGACTGGTTTTTCAGAGAATCACATTTAGCTTTGTCCAGATCAGGATTATGCAACATTTTTTTTTTTCCGGCATATAAATATGAAATAATGAAAATAATAATATGAAAAAATGCAAATAGATAAATAGGCATTTTATATATATATTGTATTAAACAAAGTTCTTACTATAAATCCCATGCTAAAATAAATAAACCCCCAAATCTGCTTTTGTCGGTGAAAAATCATTTAATTGCAAAGCCTAAAAGGTTCTGAGGCCTGAAGAAGATTTGAATCGCTTAATATGATATTATGCATTTATTACACGGGTGGTATTCATGTGACCAGCGGTCGGGTGACTGACAGTCACATGACCTCCTCCACCATCCCGACCGCTCACTATCCCCATGGTTGGCATGCCGACCAACAGGGACTATTTCCACTCGTGGGTGTCCACGACACCCATAGAGTGGGAATAGAACCCGTGGCGGCCGCAGGTCGCCACCGAGCCAGCAGCGTGGCGAGCACAGCGAGCCCGCAAGGGGCTTGCTGCACTCGCCCCTCCCCGCCGGGATCCCGGCGTCGGTATGCTGCCGGGATCCCAGCGTCGGTAAGCTGACCCGGTCAGCCGTACTACACCCTATTACACACTTTTAATGAAATCAGTATTATTCTAGGTTGTTTTTCAAAGGAGTCCCCAACACATCAAACACATTCAGGGGGAAGAAGCCAGTAACAGTTACTGACCGAATGCCACATCCAGTCCGTCTATGTACAGGAGGAAGAGTTGATTAGTGGAAGTATCACTTGTGTGTCCTCCATACAGTATATCACACCTAACTGCAGCGCAGTACTCTGGCCCAGATTTATCAAGCCTAGGAGAGTTATACATTTCACGGTGATAAAGTACCAGTCAATCATCTTCTAACTCCCAACTTTCATGTATAGAAATTCGGGACCCTCGCACGGCATAGGAACACGCGACCTGAAAAGGGGTCTTTGCCTCGCATGGGAGAGGCGTGGCATCTGCTGAGTGGGTGTGGCCTCACGGCACAGGCCCATTTTTGGCATTTGGGGGGCGTGCCCAGCGCTCCCCGAGCTGCTGGGCAGCCCCCTGCGCACCTCCCAGCACTGAGTACCTGCCGTGTGCATGCGCATAGGATGTATTCCACGATCACTCGCTGGTTTGCAGAGCAACGGGTGATCAAAGGATTTCCAACTGCCCCCCACCTGCAGGACACTGCGGCCCACGGGCAGGACAGCGGGACAGTGTCCAAATAGTGGGACTGTCCCACTGGAATCGGGACAGTTGGGAGGAAGGCTGTGGAAGACAGACTGTGTTTGAAAAATGACAGTTAGGAGCTGATTGGTTGGTACTTTATCAGCGTGCAATATATCACTCTCCAAAGCTTGATAAATCTGGGCCTCTATTTGCTGGAAATCGCTATAATGATTATTATTATATAGCATCTCATTAGCCCCAATTGAGGAACCATTGCGCTTTCCAAAATGCTCCCATCAAATCTAAAAACCTGGATGCACAGTAAACTCCCTGCTTCTAGGTCATTTAAACACCCAAAGACAATGGGTCTCTCTAATGGATTCAGTATGATTTCCCAACAGTCAGTCAAAATTCTGGATCCTGGCGGTCGATATACTGACATCGAGCACAGTGTGTTCCTTCATGGGCTCACTGTGCTTGCCACGCATCAGGCTCATGATTGGCGAGCTTCACTCGCCACTCTATTATATTGCCCCTCCGGTGATTGCGTGGACCACCGCCCTAGTCGGAATACCGGGTGGCGGTCGGGATTTCAGCCACTGGCATTTTGACTGCTGTCGGGATTCCAGCGTCGGTATTTCAACTGCCAGGATCCCATCTGCCGGGAACTTAACTGTATCTTTCTCTAAAGTGCCAATTACTATTTTACGGCAATAACAAGGATTTGTGATTGTGCCTGATAACAGCAAAAAGTTTTAATGCAAATGAATGAGAAAATATTACCAGAGCAGCTGAGCAATACTTACCTGCCCAATGCAGGTGTATGGCTTTTACGGACAGTTTTTATGCATCTGAGCATGCGTGACACTGCATTGCTGCTTTACATATGTGCAGGAGAACTGAAGACATGACTTGGGCTTCCAGTTCCACTTGTAAAAAAATAAATAAATAGTAATATTTTAATAAAATTCCAAACTCAAAAAAAAAATATTTTATTTAGATAGAAATATTTTTCTACATATATTCATTATTTCCTGCTATTGCGGTCTTGAGATGGTGATAGTGAAAGGATAGTTACCGCAGTACAGTGCGATCCTAGGCTTTCCCAAGCTTTGCACCTCTGATATGGCGGATAAGAGGGAACAGCAAATCTAAAAACAATGATGAATATCCTACGTACAATAAAGTTTGGGGATATTTATACAATATTTGTCACGTTTCGCATGATGTTGTGATTAACAGCAAATTGTATAATCAAGCAGAGCACACCTCATTATCGGTATCCGGTTTCTAGGCCGACCACACTTAGGTCGACAGTCATTAGGTCGACCCCTATTGGCCGACATGCATTAGGCCAACAGGGTTTCTAGGTCAACATGGTCACTAAGTCGACATGATCTAGGTCAACATGACAAAAGATCTACATGAGTTTTTTTTTTTACTTTTTCATACTTTACGATCCACGTGGACTACAATTGGGAACGGTACCCTGCACCGAACTCAGTGGTAGTGGAGCAAGGCACCTTGCCCAAAGCTCGCTCACCATGCGAGAGGTCACGGTGCACTAATTGGGGTTCCTGGTCACTGTACGAAGATAACGACACCAAATTTTTTTAAAAACCTCATGTTGACCTTTTGTCAGGTCGATCTTGCTCACGTCGACCTAATGTTTGTGTCGACCTATTTTGGGTGTCGACTTAATCACTGTCGACCAATAGTGGTCGACCTAGACACTGTCAGCCTAAGTGTGGTTGACTCTATGAACCACACCCTCATTATCAAAGTTGGCGGGATTCAGTAGAGTTCTCTGGTTTTCAAGGAGTCAGGGAGCACTCCTAAATTCAGTTGTTTTCTGGAGTTTCGGGGAGTGTAGTATGACTGAGCACAAGTATGAGTCACACATTTAGATTTGACATTAGTATATTGCATATAGTATGCTTCAGGGTCTTGGCCTGCCATTGTGAAGGTTGCAGTATAAGGATGTCATTCCAAGGATGCAGAGTTTAACTGAGTTTAACCCTTTATCACCAATCATATGTTTCTAGTGTATCCCAGTTTTGACACTATGACAAATGAGGATTTTATTATTTTAATTGTTTAATATTTTGCTTATTAAATTATTATTACATTATTCAATTGTTGTTATTATTATTAATAATAATAATAATAATAATAATAATAATAAAAAACCATTACAATATTAAATTGTTATTATTATTAATAATTTCATATATATATATATATATATATATATATGTGTGTGTAGACATATGGATTAGTATTGCGCCACATGTGCGATAAGACAGATATGTTGTTTAAAAAGGCTAGTCACTAGGACACTCCCCTATGCTGCTAACAGGGCGTCTGCTGTTACCCTCAAAGAATATAGGGGTGGTAAAACCCTAAAAACAATGTAGGAAAAAAGAGGATGAGGGTGAGTAGCGACTTCGGTGTCCGTAAAAGGTATAAAATTGCCAGTAAGTTTAAGAATATTAAAAAGCTATTTATTGACATAAAATTCAAACATAAAAGAGATACATAAAACTTGGGACAATAAAATACACAACTGATCTAAAAGCACCAAATAAAAGAGCAAATTAAAAGTATCCTTATCTTTAGAGTGAGGTAGGTACAGGTAACCCAACGCGTTTCGTCTGATGAGACTTCATCACAGGGTAGGGACAAAATGAACCTTGGCAGCTATTTATAGCCATATCCCTTTGTGGGAGGGTAGTGACATCATTAGAAGTCATGTGATCTAATTAGTTAACAGGTATTCTTATACATAAGAATCTGCATACACAGCAATGGATTACAGCTTAGTGGAGGGTTGTACAGAGTGTTATTAGTTGGGAACGAGTGTTTAAAAGGTCAATACACAGAGAACAGTCTTTAAAACCTGTAAGTAGCGGTATTTCCGCCACACTTCTGATTGCGGCGGACGCGGCGCGTCACTTCCGCCCCACATCCGGTTTCTTCTGCGCATGCGCCCGCGGCGGTTCAGCGCGATCACATGCTGTATGTCCATGCAGGGTTCAGGGGCTCCTATTCCATAGAGTAGACTGCAGTGTTCAGTGTAATCATGGAGCGGCGGCCATTTTCTGCAGGATTATGTACATAGAGTCTCAGTGTGCGGCGGCCATTTCTTAGTAGTCCATTGTATGGAAATGACTCTCCATTGTTCTCCAGTGTCATAGCAACGGTTCCACACATAGAAACAATAAATGAAAGTATCAGAACAACATCATTCTTATTGAGAAGCACCCATTAACTTTAATGGCAAAAAGATGACTTAATTGAGAACAGTGTTGTTAGTGACGCAGACTCTTAATATAAATGCAGTAAACATTATAGTGCACAAATGATTAAATAGAGCTGAGAGAATTTAGAGATTGTTGTGAACTAATAATCGGATCATGACACTAAAAACATATAGTGTATATCAGAATTATACCGTGGATAGGTTATAGAGATATGACAGTGCTTATGCGAATCCTATTTACATATAGTGCTCAGTGTAACTATATACATGCGGGTAAATAAGGAGTATATTCCTTTATTAGGCACTTATTTTATTCCTGTTCCATACAGTACCTGATCTTCCCAGGTGGTCCCCCTCGCTGGTACTGATCAGGCCCAACGCTGCTTGGCTTCCTTCTCTTGAGACGTCTTCAGCATGCTTGGGGCTATCAGGTCCTTCAGGTTTCGCGATTTCTTAAAAACTATTTCGGGATGAGGAGGGAGGATTTCTTTCAGGATTGGATCCATCAATAGGAGAATGATGTCACTACCCTCCCACTAAGGGATATGGCTATAAATAGCTGCCAAGGTTCATTTTGTCCCTACCCTGTGAAGAAGTCTCGTCAGACGAAACGCGTTGGTTGACCTGTACGTACCTCACTCTAAAGATAAGGATACTTTTAATTTGCTCTTTTATTTGGTGCTTTTAGATCAGTTGTGTATTTTATTGTCCCAGTTTTTATGTATCTCCTTTATGTTTGAATTTTATGTCAATAAATAGCTTTTTAATATATATATATATATATATATATATATATATATATATATAAACTGAAGAAAAAGACTGCGGCACTCAAGGACTTTTGAAGAATCACTGTATTAAGTGCAATACATCGTTCATTGATGTTTCGGGAATTTTAACCCCTTTCTCAAGATGTGGTAGAGACAAGAAGAAGAAGAAAATCCCACTCACCTTTAAAGAAGAAGAACCCGCCACAACACCCGTGCGTACCGTCCCGGAGCTCCGTGTCCGGTGTGTGGGAGGCGCCTGGAGATGACATACCGTGACGTCCTTGCTGGGCGCGGACGCCCGTAACCTGGCAACCACAGACGCTGTACCCGCAGGCCGGAGACTGGAGAACGGGGAGAGAGAAGGGACATGAGTTATAGCACTGTACACTAAGTGCATATTGGCTACTTTAAAACACCATGCTATTACAAACTGGAGATTAAAGAGAAACATCAGTCCGGCACCATCAATACCCTTAGCTGTCACATTTCCTATGGTGTATCATCATGGGTTTATCTATATAAACATTTGATTAACTTCTATTTTTTCCCCTTACACTTTGCATGCAGGGTATTTTATTTTTACTTTCTCTGTATATTCTTTTATGGATTTAGAGGTGTTGTGGCGGGTTCTTCTTCTTTAAAGGTTAGTGGGATTTTCTTCTTCTTCTTGTCTCTACCACATCTTGAGAAAGGGGTTAAAATCCCAGAAACGTCGATGAACGATGTATTGCACTTAATACAGTGATTCTTCAAAAGTCCTTGAGTGCCGCAGTCTTTTTCTTCAGTTTGTGTTCATTTGATCCTGAGGGCACCGGGGCACTTCATATCTCTATATACAAGAGAGTGCCGGGCTGTTGATACCATTATATATATATATATATATACAGATGTAGCCACCTTTATCTTGACTGTTTCTCCGCCGAGACGGGCGTTTAGCCACGCTAAGGCGATAGCTGAGTTTAATCACAGGCAGGCGCGTTGAGACGATCTAGATACTCATCATGCATTACACATCTCCACCACTGTGTGGCTAATGCTCCACTAATCCAGTACTTTCGATCGTACAGTATAGCGGCGGATTGATCTACAGCTCTGGCAATACTGTAGGCGTAACGGGAGGCGGTGGAAAAAGTATGGAGTACTGTACAGTACTGTATGTGTATGGAGACGCAACTACAGTAATTGTGTAAAAGGAAGAATGTACAGTACAATGTATAAACACCGTGCTTTTAAAATATATGAGCGTCTGAGTTCGCTAATGCATAATGGGAATGGAGGACTAGCAGAAGGCGGAGGAAAACACCGTGCTTTACAAATGAAAGCGTCCGAGTCCTCTAAGGCATAAACCAACAGCAATGGGGCGGGGGCCGGGCGCTGTTTGCAGTACTTTCACACATGAAATTGGAAATCTCTCATGAGGCGTCGTGGGCTAGGGGTGAAGGCTCCCAACTCCCTCGCTGGGGGTCCAGGGTTCGAGACCTGATGTGCTTTCTTTCTTTTTTTTTTTTTTTCTGTAATAATGCACTGTATTATTTTATTTACATTGTAAGACAGTCAATGGAAGGATGCACACAGGTTTCACATAAATCAAAGTACATCTGCAGGAGCGATTCTTTATGCTAAATGCACCCAAACAGCGTGAATGAAATGAGTGTATTCTGACGCTACCAACTAAGCAAAACAGTACTGTAGATCTTCAGCGTTTGTGTATTGCACAGGACCTGAATTTCCTCCCTGTGCAGGCCCCCAGGGGGGAAGGGCGATGGGGGTAGGGGGGAGACGATGGAAAATACTGTGCCTTTGAAATGCAATTACATGAGCGTCCGAGTACACTACGTTATACTGTAAACCAACACCAATGGGAAGGAAGTGCCAACCTTATTTTTAATGTGTTCCCGTGACATTCACTTTAACATTTTTTTTTTCTCTCCAATACAGTACATCCAATGGAAGGATGCACACAGGTTTCACATAAATCAAAGTACATCTGCAGGAGCGATTCTTTACGCTAAATGCAACCTACAGTACGGTACTGTAAGTGAGCAAAACAGTACTACAGTGGGCGTTTGTGTATTGCACATGACCTGCATTCCCTCCCTGTCTACTGCATGATCTGTGCAGGCTCCCATGGGGGAAGGGCAACAGGCTAGCAGGAGGCGGAGGAAAACACCGTGCTTTACAAATGCGAGCGTCCGAGTCCTCTAAGGCATAAACCAACAGCAATGGGGCGGGGGCCGGGCGCTGTTTGCAGTACTTTCACACATGAAATTGGAAATCTCTCATGAGGCGTCGTGGGCTAGGGGTGAAGGCTCCCACCTCCCTCGCTGGGGGTCCAGGGTTCGAGACATGATGTGCTTTCTTTCTTTTTTTTTTTTTTTTTTCTGTAATAATGCACTGTATTATTTTATTTACATTGTAAGACAGTCAATGGAAGGATGCACACAGGTTTCACATAAATCAAAGTACATCTGCAGGAGCGATTCTTTACGCTAAATGCACCCAAACAGCGTGAATGAAATGAGTGTATTCTGACGCTACCAACTAAGCAAAACAGTACTGTAGATCTTCAGCGTTTGTGTATTGCACAGGACCTGAATTTCCTCCCTGTGCAGGCCCCCAGGGGGGAAGGGCGATGGGGGTAGGGGGGAGACGATGGAAAATACTGTGCCTTTGAAATGCAATTACATGAGCGTCCGAGTACACTACGGCATACTGTAAACCAACACCAATGGGAAGGAAGTGCCAACCTTATTTTTAATGTGTTCCCGTGACATTCACTTTAACATTTTTTTTTTTCTCTCCAATACAGTACATCCAATGGAAGGATGCACACAGGTTTCACATAAATCAAAGTACATCTGCAGGAGCGATTCTTTACGCTAAATGCAACCTACAGTACGGTACTGTAAGTGAGCAAAACAGTACTACAGTGGGCGTTTGTGTATTGCACATGACCTGCATTCCCTCCCTGTCTACTGCATGATCTGTGCAGGCTCCCATGGGGGAAGGGCAACAGGCTAGCAGGAGGCGGAGGAAAACACCGTGCTTTACAAATGCGAGCGTCCGAGTCCTCTAAGGCATAAACCAACAGCAATGGGGCGGGGGCCGGGCGCTGTTTGCAGTACTTTCACACATGAAATTGGAAATCTCTCATGAGGCGTCGTGGGCTAGGGGTGAAGGCTCCCACCTCCCTCGCTGGGGGTCCAGGGTTCGAGACATGATGTGCTTTCTTTCTTTTTTTTTTTTTTTTTTTCTGTAATAATGCACTGTATTATTTTATTTACATTGTAAGACAGTCAATGGAAGGATGCACACAGGTTTCACATAAATCAAAGTACATCTGCAGGAGCGATTCTTTACGCTAAATGCACCCAAACAGCGTGAATGAAATGAGTGTATTCTGACGCTACCAACTAAGCAAAACAGTACTGTAGATCTTCAGCGTTTGTGTATTGCACAGGACCTGAATTTCCTCCCTGTGCAGGCCCCCAGGGGGGAAGGGCGATGGGGGTAGGGGGGAGACGATGGAAAATACTGTGCCTTTGAAATGCAATTACATGAGCGTCCGAGTACACTACGGCATACTGTAAACCAACACCAATGGGAAGGAAGTGCCAACCTTATTTTTAATGTGTTCCCGTGACATTCACTTTAACATTTTCTTGTTTTCTCTCCAATACAGTACATCCAATGGAAGGATGCACACAGGTTTCACATAAATCAAAGTACATCTGCAGGAGCGATTCTTTACGCTAAATGCAACCTACAGTACGGTACTGTAAGTGAGCAAAACAGTACTACAGTGGGCGTTTGTGTATTGCACATGACCTGCATTCCCTCCCTGTCTACTGCATGATCTGTGCAGGCTCCCATGGGGGAAGGGCAACAGGCTAGCAGGAGGCGGAGGAAAACACCGTGCTTTACAAATGCGAGCGTCCGAGTCCTCTAAGGCATAAACCAACAGCAATGGGGCGGGGGCCGGGACTACCTGTTGTAGTCGAAAGAAATGGTCAAGCCACAAATATGTAGTTCTGTACTGTATTTTCTGTTTAAAATTTTAAATTGGTGCATTATTAAAAAAAATGATAAAATTGCCTTTGTCTGATTATTGCATAAACTAATGTAGAATATTATACAGTAGTAATGTTATTGATGTGTATGAACAGTTATTTTCAGTTTTATAAGTCCTGAATAAGAGTACTGTACATTTTGATCAGTGCAGTACATGGAATCGGATGTTGTAATACTTTATTTTTACATTAATATTGAGGTTTTTCCAATAAATATTCAATTTTACAGTATGGTACGGTACAGTACATGAGGGTACCTGTACAGTATGATACGTCATTATGGGGGAGAAATACTGTATCCACTAAATGTACAGTAAAATGTTTTTTTCTTATTACAAACACACAAATGCATCTCAGATGGAAATATGCTATACACAGCAGACAGCTTATGGTGACAGAACTTCCCTACTGTATCCCCACCCATAGTCGTGGTATATTTTAGATTGCCTAATGAGACACTCCTGCAGCATTGCCAATGATTCATGTAAAACCTGTGTGCAAACAGTATCTGTATTGAATGCAAAGTACAGTAAGAGTACAGTATACAGTATTATCAGAGCCAAACCTGACCAACATGATGCCCTAGGCTAGATTTTGGCTGATGCCCTCTTGCACAGATGCTACGTAGTTCCGCCTCTAACCCTGCACCCCTTTCCCAGCACCATCACCCATTTTGGCGCTCCTACCCCCTATAATCTAAATAAGAACAATGTGCACATTTAGTGCCAGCCCAAAACAGTGTACAGTATGTTCTTGCTGGGAAGGGGCATGGTAACACAATAATACCCGAAGATGAAATGACACAACACAGTACTGCAACTTTATTCACATTATATCATGCAGTGGTGTCTCTTATTCTCATGACATCATATCATAGTACCACATTACTCCTAACAGTAATGCCCCTTATTCACATTACACCCCACCACATTCATCTTTATTTACATTAGACCACAGGTTCTCAAACTCAGTCCTCAGGACCCCACACAGTGCAGGTTTTGCAGGTCTCACAGAATCACAAGTGAAAAAATTAGCTCCACCTACTGTATGGACCTTCTAAAATGTGTCAGTTAGTAATGAATACATCTGTGCACTTGCTGGTTTACCTGCAAAACATGCACTGTGTGGAGTCCTGAGGACCAAGTTTGAGAACCACTGCATTAGACCATGCAGTAGTGCCCTTTCCTTATGTTACACCAGAAAATATTGTAGTACACCTTATACACATACAGTACAGTAATGCCACACATTAGTAATGCATTTCATATTTACATTTTCTGATTTAATTTCATAGAGCCGCAGTCACTCACAGAATATAGGCATGTACTGTAGCATCTCATTTTATTCTGCAGAAGCTGATTATTCCCGTTTGGCTAGTTTGCCGCCTCTGTACAGTATATTACAATAGAAAAAAGTTATAGTGTCAGTGAAAAAAGCACCTCATGACAGATACTGTACACAAGCTCATGTCTAAATACTGTATACTGTAAGCAGTGACATTAAGGGGTACAGTACTGTATATGCAATTGCAGTCGAATTCCGGCAGGAATACGGAAAAAATGGACACGGGATCCCCCATCTTTTTAGAACCAGCACCGGGCTCTGCGCCTGGTCCTGGTGCAAAAAATAAGGGGGACAAAAAAGCGTAGGGGTTCCCCATATTTTTTGAATCAGCACTGGGCTCCACTAGCTGGACAGATAATGCACAGCCGGGGGAGACTTTTATACCGGTCCCTGCGGCCATGGAATTAAATACCCAACTAGTCACACCTGGCCGGAGTACCCTGGAGGAGTGGGGGCCCCTTAAATCAAGGGGACCCCCCTCCAGCCACTCGATTATCTCTATCACCCCTGTGTATTGTAGCTAGGGGATTGTGACGCTCCTTCAGCATTGCCCCGTAGCCTGCAAAATCTGTGCTGTTATTTGCTCCATAGCTGAGTGCCTCCTAGGAGCTAGGAGTCACAGGCGGTAGCCATTTCAATTGAGTCTGCCCTGCTATAGAATTGTACAGGTATGTGTACATTACCGTACGGTGCATAGAACCTTTACAGTAGAAACTCTCCTGCAGCTTTGGCCTGCTTTACTGTATGTACTGTAAAACTTGTGTTTTGTCAGTTTGCTATGCGACCGAGCCCGGTGTAACGTACTGTAATGTGCATAGACCTCGCTTATCTCTGTGTATTTTGGCTAGGGGATTGTGACGCTCCTTCAGCATCGCCCCGTAGCCTGCACAGCTTATGCCATTTCTCATTCCATACCCAACTGCTGCCTGCCACGAGGTGGGGGTTCAGGAGGTGGGGGTTCATGGGTAGTGGTCGTTTTGACAGTGTGCTATGCGATTGAGTCCGGTGTACCGTAATACTGTATGCAATCCTACAGTAGCTTATCCCTATCTCCCCTGTGTATTTTTGGCTAGGGGATTGTGACGCTCCTTCAGCATCGCCCCGTAGCCTGCACAGCTTATGCCATTTCTCATTCCATACCCAACTGCTGCCTGCCACGAGGTGGGGGTTCAGGAGGTGGGGGTTCATGGGTAGTGGTCGTTTTGACAGTGTGCTATGCGATTGAGTCCGGTGTACCGTAATACTGTATGCAATCCTACAGTAGCTTATCCCTATCTCCCCTGTGTATTTTTGGCTAGGGGATTGTGACGCTCCTTCAGCATTGCCCCATAACCTGCACAAGGGTTCAGGGGCGGCGGCCATTTTGCCAGTGTGCTACAGTATGTGATCGAGTCCGGTGTACCATAATATGCATACTGTGTATTTTAGCTAGGGGATTGTGACGCTCCTTCAGCATTGCCCCATAGTCTGTACAATCTGGACTATTACTTGCTCCGTAGCCTAGGGCCTCTGTGGGGCAAGGAGTCATAGGTGGTAGCCATTTCTATTCAGTCTGCCCAGCTACAGAATTGTATGTGTACTGTACGGAGCATAGAACCTTAACCTGCATAGAACCTGCACATTATGGTACACCGGACTCGATCGCATAGAACCGCTCATGCAGCTACTGTATGCCCTGGTTTACAGTATGTGAATAAAAAAAATAATAAAGTGTCTGAAAAAAACTAACATGCATTCGTACTTAAGGAATCGAACCCTGGACTCTGAGTATAGGAAGCGAAACACTTCACCACTTCGCCGCAGACAAATGTATAAATCCGTTGGTTTTGATTATGCTGTAATGGCTACGGGATTAGGACGATAACATACTGTACAAAATTCCTAATCTTGAGAGGCAATAGTGAACTTGTAACACACATCCATTTGCGACAGTGTACACTACTGGTTTTACAGTACTGTATGTTTTGTCTGCGGGACTTGGACGCTCACATACAGTATTCATAAAGTATTGTAGATGGATCATATACTGTATGCTGTACTATTTGCGTCGGTGTCGTATATACAGTACTGTATTAAATAATGCAGCGTAATGAGTACAGTATTTACTGTATGCAGCGTAATGAGACGCCTTAGTAAAGTAGTCCTTATTATGTATTTCAGTATTGTATTTTACGGGAGACCACACGCATGCGCAGTGGTGATTGTAAAAAGCGACATCTGGTGGCTGATCGCAGGTATTACACGTAAAGGTAACGCCAAACGTCAAATGTCTGTCTCCGTGCGATTAGATAGCCTCTCTGTGACTAGGCGCGCCTCGCTACGCCCCAGTACGCTGCGTATGGTCGAACGGGACAAACGCCGCAGCCACTCAAGATAAAGGTGGCTACATCTGTATATATATATATATATATACCCCAGTAGGTCCTGCACTCTCATCTCATCCAATCCAACGTAGCGGGTGCTCCCAATAGACCATGACGATCCACTTGAAATAGCAGTGTTTCCACAATGTGGAGAGTGCACTCACGCAAAGGTACAAATCAGTCCATATATAAAATGAAGAGTTTTACTGGTCATCAAAAGAGCCTTGGTGTCGACGTTTCGGTTCGATAACTAACCTTTCTCAAGACCGGCAATGCAAGACAATTACATCAACATTGAGTAATAAAGGCTGGTATAATATCTAAAACGAGAACAAAAAAGACACATTTAGAGGGCTCCGCCTCCCAGGCCATATAGCAATCAGATCTCAATCAAATACTCACATAGGGAAAAGACTAGTGTGTGCATATACCCACATCACTACCCGTCACCAACTGTATGCAGAGAAAAAAATAGAAATAGTAGTGATAAACTGGGCAAAGTGTAACACCTCCTTCACCCGTAATGTCACTGTATCACATCTCCGTGCAATCCTACTCACCTGATCTCACTTCCTCCATAATGCATATGGAAAGAAGGTAGCAGGTGTAAACTACTCAAAGAATCAAATCACATATTCAAAGAACACGAACATCTACAAGCATAATGTCAGATGATCCAAACAAGTCAAAAGGATTTTTATATTCCAAGCCACATCATTAAAGCGCCTACATGAAAGCTCAAATGGGACATACCTGATAAAGCAGCTGCTGCTGCTTAAATGAAGCTACAGGGGCACATGAGTACAGGAGATGCTAAATAGTCATTACAGAAGGATCATCAGCCAATATTCAATATTAACTTACAGGACAGAAAAAGCAATACCGTTAACTTATATTTGTGCAGGCCGCTGCAACCGCTAAGCGTGTGTGTGTAACCCCTAACAGATGCGTACACATTGCATAAGCACGCCGTCACGCTGTAAGCACGGAGTAGCTACATGTGAGGCGGAATACACTTTATAACCCCTAGCAGGAAAGGAACATGACACCAATTGTATTTAAAAATGTTGGGATCCGACCCACCAACAGTTATTTACTAACAGGGGGTTACAATAATAATACAATCACAATAAGAGATATAGGCTACAATCAATGATACATACGTTTGTTTCGCCAGTGCCACCCAGTCCTGGTCCTCGGTCAATCAAGAAAGATGACTTTTAGAGAATGTGCGACCGGCCAGGCAGCTTGGCTTTTTATACAATATTCCAAAGCATGAAACAATAGAAACTGTATGCTCTTCTTCCATTGGTTCGGGGTGGGACATATCCTGTGCACTGGGGATCACTGGTCAGCTCAAGCGGTGGGCGATGGCTAAATCTTGAGATGTCATTACTGTTGTTTGCATCTGAGTTCCCACCCCATGACCAGTCAAACCGACCACATTAATCATACATAAATCTGGTATTACTAATAACTTATTGTTGCAATATGTGATAATATTCTCATACCCACCAGATTACTGCTTATGTGACCCTGAACAATATGATCCCACACATGATATGATTATCCATTTCCATCCTCAAGATATACACATATATATATATATATATATATATATATATATATATATACATATATACATACACATACACACATACATTCCTGCTATTACAATTTGTTAGGAAATATATATATATATATATATTTCCAAGAGTTTAGACTATAAATGTTATACCTCAGATATCTAAATATCTGGTATGCAGTTTGTCAGCTGTTAGTGATTTGTACAAGCAAGGCTTGTGTTTTGTATATCTTATTGTCTTCTTGTTTGTCCTGGCTTCTAGTAAAACAATGACAGTCCAGTATCTGCTGTCTTTGACAGATACTGGACAACTGTAGAACAATGGGGGGTAAACAATGGTATTTATCTTTCCCATAGACCAGAGTCCATGTTCCATGATTACAAAGCTTTGTGTAAACAATACAGTCTGATACATTCAATACACTGTTTGTGAATCGCCTTTCTATGTGTATGAGAGGTTTGATTAATTTATGTGTGAACAGTAACTTGCTATTGACGGATGTTCAGACAGTGTGTGAGTTGTGCACTATATGGATAAAAGATTGAATATGGCTTTTGTGGCTTTTCTGTGCGAATGCGTATGTTACCGTATTTACTCATACCACATGCTAACACGCAAGACCGCGTGAGCGATTATACGTAGCTTGCAAGTATGTGTACGCATGGCAGAACAAGCACCCGCATGAAGGGCATCTGTGTGGTGTTTGTACGTGATGAGTGTGCCTATAATATTTTTTGACTTTGACACTCCACCCTTTGGCAGTCAATAATAACTGCCACACATAACTAATAAACTGAAAATATTATTTATACATTATATACAAAGTTTGGATGTGTGGATGTGTGGAAATGTGCTCCCCATTTCCAACAAATGGGGAGCACATTTATCTGATGATACATGGAGGGGAACATATGTGAGTGCTACTATATGTGGATAACACCTGTCGACTATGTGTGCCATTAACTGAGGGTTGCAGAGATGAGGGTAAGACACATATATAAAAAAAATACATTCACATAAAATTTGGGTATGGTTGACGTTTTTTCCGGTTGGATGTTTCTGGGTAGAGGGGGAAACAGAGAGAAATGGTGAAAGAAACAGGCCATGAAATTCATTTGCAATCCTTATCATAACACTGTTTCAACAGATGGGTCATAAATCAAGTCTGCTGCTGTAACAACGCCCTCGCTCCTTAGACTCATCAAATTTGTGCTGTGCTTGCGCCGCGTCAAAATTCGAACACACCTGAATATCAGGCCAATAATTATGACGACACTCAGGATACAAAGGAGAAACTTTCCCACATTCACAATAACATTCTGTGCCCACTCTCCTAACCCTGAGAACGATTTGTGTGGGTTCAACCATGAGACCCAGCCGGTCAGTTCATTACCCACAGCCATTGTGTTTCCTCCTGAACTCCCACTTCAACTGCAAGATCTCGTCCATCTTTTGATCGAGGATCTCTGTGGGGTCGTCGGTGCTATTCGCAATATACGTACAGCACTTCACACCATATTGAGAAGCCAGAGTAACACAGTACCCACCTGTCACAACCGTAACATAATTAAGGACCATCCTGTACTGGATTAATTCCTTCTTGTAGGCTTGTAACTCCCTACCCGTATACGTGAAGGTGTCATCATACATCATACATCTCGGTGATATTATCTATCAAGTTCGCCAGCGCATGGCTAGAGATGAGCGGATTCGGTTTTACTCGGATTTACTCGGTTCTCAAAACGGCATCTTCTTGGCTCACGGATGTCACGTGTTTTGGATAGCCAATCAGATGCCGTTTTGAGAACCGAGTAAATCCGAGTAAAACCGAATCCGCTCATCTCTAGGATGTACCTATAATTTATAGATCCTCTGGCAGTACGGGTGATATCTAATGCGAGAAGGAATCCCGGTGGATTCGTGGATCAAATCAGAGGCTGCGTGCTCTGCCCTATCTATGAGGTGTCTCTTGGTGATGTGTTCATAATGAGTATGAGTATAAGGAGTCTGAGCGTTGCGGTGAATGTCTTTCATTTTGTCGTGTGCTATGGTCATGACCTCTGGTAGTATTCTCCCAATATAACACAAACCCTCACAGCTCGGAGTAAGCCACTTGTATGCTTTCCTCCCACATATGAAATCGACATCATCTGGGAGAACATAAGGGACAAAATGTAACAACACCATATAACAAATCTTCCTGATAAAGAAACCAATCCCTAGTCCTCTCATTTGTTTAGTACAAGTATCGGGCTGGATGATGTGGGCACAATACCCCTGCAACACTTTTCCAACCCACATGGTTTTGATCCCACGTGTATACCTATACCGAAAATACTTCCCACTAAAGGCTATCTTGCGTACAAGTTCAGAGTCAATAGGTATTCTATCAGCTCTGTGTGAAAAGGTCATTGGTTATTCCACGTCACTTCCCAATTTCCTGGTTTCCGGAAATTGGAAACATTAAAACATAATAGCGATCTATCTACGTGGTACTGGTGGAGCTTCAAGCTAGGGGGCCTAGATATATTGAATTTCTTGTCCACCGGTCTCCCACCCCGTAATTCGAGTACCTCATCTATTGTTAAAAGGTATGGCACTAATCCCGACTTACTCTGTCCTTGAGGTACCTGTGAGCAACAACATTCTGTTTGTTTTAAGTCCTTACCCACTAATGAGTTGTAATCACTGAACGGATGTCGGTCAATGTCGATATTACTGTTTGCCTGACATCTCTGGATGCACCCATCTTCGACTATGTTCTCGCAATGCTTACATATACAATATTCATCAGACAATAACCCTTCACATTGCCTCCGAGCCCCGTGACTACCAGATCGCTTACTGATACCAGCCTTTACTAGAGTGATGTGCTGCTCCTGAGATCCTACAAATCCGTACTCGCCATCCGAACCCATTCCAGATCCTTGCTCGACGTCTCTGGGACCCTCACAAAAACATATTGTCCTGATCAAAAACAGAGTTATCAGAAAAACCCGAAACGCAAGCTCTTGAGGTAGATCCATTTCGTTAAGGAGCAAAAAGAAAAATAAGAAGGGAACAAAATAAAAGAAAAATGCAGTGCGGGTGAGGTGAAAAAAGAAAAATGGTACGACAACCATCTTTGATTTTGTTGTTCTCCGCACTCAGGTGCCGTCTCAACAGCCCTGCCTCTCAGCTTTACCAGAACAAATTCTCTAGTGATATGAGGTTCTCTTCACCTTGCTCTTTGTCACGAGTCTTCTCCGGGTCAGCGACCTTCTTGCAGTGGGACGAGTGGACCCAAGTCTCTCTCTCGGCAGCCTTTAGTGCTGTCATGCTGGTCAACAAAACTTGATACGGTCCTTCCCACCTGTCTATGAGGCAACCTGAGCGTAAAAAAATTTTAATCATCACATAATCTCCAGGCTCAATGTCATGACAATTACTGTTCGGTAGGTCAGGAATCACCAGCTTTAGATTTCTTTGTTGATTTCTCAGCTGCTGGCTCATCCTAACCAAGTATTGCACAGTTATTTCGTTATTGCACTTCAAATCACCCTGGGGGTCTATCATTACATGGGGTTGTCCACCAAAAAGAACTTTGAAGGGTGATAAGTTAAGCGGTGACCTGGGAGTGGTTCTGATGCTGTACAACACTAGTGGCAATGCTTCTGGCCACAACAATCCAGTTTCAGCCATCACTTTGCTCAATTTATTCTTAATAGTGCTGTTCATTCTCTCCACCTTCGCACTCGCCTGTGGCCGGTACGGAGTATGCAGCTTGCTATTAATACCCATCAGTTTGCACATGACCTGAAAGACTTCACCTGTAAAATGAGTACTTTTATCACTTTCAATCATTCTAGGGATACCATATCTGCACACAAATTCCTGCACGATTTTCTTTGCAGTGAACACAGCAGTATTTGTGGTATCGGGGAATGCTTCTACCCAGTTTGAAAACACATCAGTACATACTAACACATATTTCAAATTCCTACAGGGTGGTAACTGTATGAAGTCGATTTGTATTACCTGAAAAGGTCCGTCTGTAGGAGGGATATGGGATGGCTCTGTTGGTATTGCCTTACCAATATTCATCCTCATACAAGTAAGACATGTCATTGCTTTCTTACCTGCATGAGAAGAGAACCCTGGTGCGCTCCAGTAGGCTTTTACCAGCTTGCACATACCTTCCTTGCCCAGATGAGTCAGACTGTGTGCCGCCTCAGCTAGGCTTGGGAGATATGCTCTGGGGGCCACTGGCTTACCGTGTCCATCTGTCCAAAGTCCTGAGGACTCCTGACCATACCCCTTTGCCTTCCAGAATGCCTTTTCCTGTAGGGAACACAAATTTTGCATTTACATTTTTGAATGTTGTGTATTTTTTGTGTGGAGTAAAAACATCTCTAGAAAAGAGAAAAGAGGGGCATAATAAATAAATAATAAAATATCAGGTTTGTGTTCACCATCAGGTTGTCACACCATCATGCATATCAGTGTCTGTACACCTTTCCCTTTCACCAGTATTCTCATTTTCCACCCTTTGTGCATGACCAGGCACACTGCAGTAATACTGGAGTCATTATGCTGGTGAGATATTTTGGGCAGAACTCTGAAGGACCAATTAGGCATGTGGTGTTTGAACTGTAATCGGGTCCATGTATTGCACCCTCCTGTAGGTGAACGTAGAAGATGGAGAGGAAACTGTGAAGAAAAATCACATAGACGTTGGTGACAGATAAGTTTGTAGAGGTAAAGAAGATTTTATAAAATTTGACAACTGGATTGGTCACTATGGGGAATAACTTTCTACTTGGTTTACTCCTCTTAAAAAAAATTATATATGTGTTGTATCTCTACTGGGACTATCCCAGCCATCAATCCAGTGTACTGTCTACCCTAAGTTCATAGGGAACATGGTATCTGTGAGATAATTTCCTCTACCTCTACCTGTGATGGACATAAATCTAGAACAGTGAAATGCAACATTAGTCTTCGTGGGTGTCTAACATACTTTGTACTTCCTGAGCGGGAGCACACTATATGTATATCATATCTAACAAAGTTCCTGTTAAGTTATTCAGGAGCCATTTCTGATAGGGAAAAGTTTAGAATCATAGAGGCCCCATCTTAACCTCAGCAAGTTTTGTAAAAGGGTCATGTTGCATTTATTTTGTTCTTCCCATTAGCCGAATCTGTGTTTTCTATATGGCTTGTGATTCCTTACTATATGTCCCTTGGTCCCGTCTATGTGTTTAATAATGTGGCTTGTGTTTTCTGTCTAGGGGGTCTATATTGACTATGTGTCCTACTACTCCTACAATCTCTGGCAAAAGGCCTTTCCTTCCTACAATAGAAACATATTATTGACCGTTTCTTACTATCAGAGGTCTGTGGTTTAGGCTGATGGGACTTCCCTGTAAGAGCCTGTATACTTACAGTCCTCAACCTCTCCTCCTGTTGTTCTCTGCGTATAGCAATATTCTTGTGATGTTCAATAATACACTCTCTGAGATTATCTACTGTGACCCCTCTCCAATTAGGCAAAGCTGTTTGCACCCTGACCCTCAATGCCTTATTGAGCCAGTCCATTAGCACAGAGACAGCCACCTCCCTGTAATTTGCATTGTTCCCTATATCCGATACCCCAGTGTATCCAGCCATTATTTGCAAAGCCCTATGGAAATATTCAGATGTCATTTAATTTTCTCTCTGCTTTATGGAGAAAATTTTGCTCCACTTAACAGCAGTGGGGAAATAAAATCCTAGTTGCATGTTAATTAGTTCCACGTTCTCCTGATTGGATTCGTCAGTCAGAAGATCGTCTGACTTTATTTTACACTCTGTGATAAATTTGTGGGTGTCAATATTAGGGGGTAGGCACGCTTTCAAGAGTTTCCGCCAATCTTGGTTTGTAGGTTCATGGGCTTATCCTTGATATACTTCTGACATCTGGCCAAATGCTTTTGGGGATCGGGAAATTCTGAAATTATTGACCGCAGCTTTGATCTGGTCCACGGGCAATACATTGCATTATTCCTGGTGAGGGTTACTCCCAGACTATCGGTCCTCCTATATGGAGTTACTATTTCCAAGACAGGATGTAACCCAACCATTCCATTCCTAATTTGCTCACTGTGAGGTGTTAATGTCTCTGTGTAATGAACAGTCTCACACTTACCGGTGGCTGTGATCTCACCAGTCCTTTCAGTAGGGGACACCGTCACTGCTCTTATTAGTTGGGCCGAGCCCATCTGAGTTTCCTTCAAGGTAGCTGCCTGGATGAGGGCTGAGAGTAGGATGGATGCATCATTTTCCTCTGACCTATGACTTTGGAGAGAACTTAGGACAGGATACAATATACATGGGTTAGGGTTAATACATTTTACATGACTATCCCCATCATTTGCCAATGCACCATTGATTGTAGCCATTTTCTCCCCTTCAACCTGTGTCGGTAATGGTGTGCTCGTACTCACATTCCTGCCAGGTTTAGAACCTGCTGTGCAAGTCAGTTCCCTTTGCACCTCCCCCTCTTGTTGCCACAGATTTAAACAGTCTGTATGTCTGATTCTTTGTTTTCTAGATTTGATCAGACATATTCTAATCCTTATGTTCTGCAATACCTCTGGATCAAAGCTACCCATCCCAGGGAATGATGCCCTATCATCAGCAGTCATACGTACCCATTCATTGCAATAAGCCTCCGCGTGTGGACCATATTTCCCACACATTATAAACCTTGCTGACCCCCTGGGCCGCACCTCTTCTGCCTGAACCCTGGCTACTGAACGTCTCTCACTTGAGCAACTGGCTCCCACAGCCAAAATACACAATGCAAGCAGACGGTGAAAGTTCTCTGAGCACTGTTCATCTGCTCTCGCCCACATTGGCCAGTACAACAATACACTGTTGATAGTGGAAGGCAATGTACCCAACCTAGGGCTCCTATAAGACCTTACAGCACCGCAATTTCTTTTCGGTGGAGGCTCTGTTGGAATATTTTCCTGAGAAAGGCAGCGAAAAATTCCTTTTCTTTTTTAAAAATAATTATATTTATTAGGCAGATAAGATACAATACAGGAAGAGGCGGTAACATTGTGCGATAGTATTCATATAGAGTCATCAAGTTACAATGAACATCCCAGTAGGGGAGATCGAGTACCCATATGAGCAAGTTCCTGTAAGCCTATATGTTAGCAAATCAAAACTCAGACTCATCAGTTTTTAATATATTATAAGATAGTATAGAAAAAGGAAGAAAACCTGGGGTAGACAGAGAAGAAAGGAAGGATGTGGACTTAGTTTGATAGGTGAAGGGAAGGGAAGGGGAGAAGAGCAGTAAACTACAGTATCTAAGGAGGAAGGGGTGACTCGACCGGCCCTGTCTACAGGGAAATGAGCCAAAAAACCATTGTGTGGTAACGCAGATTGTTTATAAATTATGATAGAACCAGACCCAATTAGCGAAAGGGTGGAGAGGTCTTGAAAAAGAACAACCAGGCTTCCCAAGTCCTAAGAAAGGCCTCAGAAAAGCCCTTTAAAATGCTAGTGATATGTTCCATAGTATAAATGTGCCATATCTTCCCTATAATTTCTCCCAGGGTGGGAACCTCTGTGGATTTCCAGGACGATGCAATGGCACACCTAGCTGCTAGAACCATATGGGTGAATAGCTTAGTCTGACATCGAGAGGCCCCCGGCAACGACACAGAAAGAAGGAAATGTTTGGGGCACAGGGGTATGTGAACCCCTAGGATCGCGTTAATTAGGGACCCTAATTCCCTCCAAAGGGGGAGTAGTCTAGGGCATTCCCACCAAATATGCAAGAACGTTCCATCCATTGTTTTACATCTCCAACATAGTGGAGACAACTGTGGAAACATCTTAGCAAGTCGGGTGGGAACATAATACCATCTATAAAAGAGCTTATATGCATTTTATTTCGCTCGGACACAAACGGAGCTAGACGCCAGGCTAGCGTAGATGTCCGACCACTCGTCAGAATCTAATGTTTCCCCCAAGTCTGCTTCCCATGCCCTTTCATGAGGTTCCTTATCTAATTGTGAGGGGAGCACCAGTGATCTATAGATGGTGGAAATAAGTCCTCTAGTCGAGATACAGAAAAGCACTGGCTTCTGTCTAGTGCGCAATAAATAGGTGCAGCCTAAATCAAATTCCCACCATGGGGGCGTCTCCCTCAGCCCCAGAAAATACACAATATGGCACAAGAAATTGGTGAAAATGATAAATGGCGCTCCTATAAATGGATACTAAATATATCACAAATTATGAATTTGTGATATATTTAGTATCCATTTATAGGAGCGCCATTTATCATTTTCACCAAGTCCTCTAGTCGAGTCGAGCATTGTCGAGCATTGCAAGATCTTCCAAAGTAGTCAGCGGTCTGTGATTAGGTTGTGTAAGGATCGTGGAGTGGAAATGCCGAATCTGCAAGTATTGGAAGAAGAGTGTATGAGGTAGAGCAAATTTAGATTTGAGATCTGCAAAGGATGGGAACAGGGAGTCTGTTGTTAGATCATTTAATAGCTTAACCCCCCCACCCGCCGATGTAAGAAGGCATTAAGTTGACGGCCTGGTTGGAACAAGGGGTTATCAAATAATGGGACCAAAGGGCTAGGGAGCGGCGCCAAGTGGTATTTACGATTGGCCAGGACCCAGATGTCTAAGGAATGGGAGATTACCGGGTGGGATTTAGATGAGCGAGGCCGTGTTACACCGGGGAGCCATAACAAGGAAGAAATGTAATTCAAGTTAAGGGAGCCGGTTTCTATTGAGACCCAAACCCTCTCAGTTTTAGGAGTGTTCCATTGGATACATTGTGCTAATTTGGCCGCTATATAGTAGGCTTTAAAGTCCGGGACCCCTAGGCCGCCCTCTGAGGAGTGTTTTTGTAATGTTACACGTTTCACTCATGGTTTCTTTTTGGACCAGATCAATTATGACGTGGCGTGTTGAAGGTTTTTGAAGACGTGCGGGGGCACCCGGACAGGAAGAGTTTGTAACAAATAGAGGAGTCTGGGTAAAAGGTTAATTTTTACGGCATTGATACGGCCGATCCAAGAGATATAACGGCTTCCCCAGTTTTCGAGGTCTCTTTGAAGTTGGGTAAGTAGTTTGGGATAGTTGGCCTGAAAAAGGTGAGAATAATTTTTGGTTATAGCAACTCCCAGGTACTTGAGCTGCCTCGTATTCCAATGAAAGTTAAACCTATTTGTCAAACTATCTTTCGTGCTTTGCGTGATATGAAAATCTAAGACCTTAGTCTTATCAGTATTAATTTTATAGCCAGAGTGTACTCCAAACTCCTCTATTTCTCGAATAAGATGGGGCAGAGAATGTATAGGATCGGTGATTGTGAGCAACACGTCGCCTGCATATAATGCAATTTTGTGCTCAACAGCACCTACCTTTACCCCTTTAATAAGTAGGTTGGCCCGTATCCACGTGGCAAGGGGTTCTATAGAGAGGGCGAATATTAATGGGGAGAGCAGACAACCCTGTCGGGTGCCATTAGCAATTTGGAAAAACGGAGACATCACTCCATTGGCAAGTACAGCTGCCCTGGGGTTACTATATAGTGCAGATACTCCTTGAAAGAAGCGGCCTGTGATCCCCGCCTGTTGAAGTGTGTGGAACATAAAGGGCCATTGAAATGCCTTTTCGGCGTCTAAACTCAGGACCAGAGCCGGCATCTTCCCTCTTTGTGTTTCGTGAATCAAATCAACCGTTCTGCGCGTGTTATCGAGGGCTTGACGACCAGGAACGAAACCGACCTGGTCTGGGTGACTCTATTGAGGGAGAAGGGGCCCCAGCCTATTAACCAATAGTTTTGCGTAGATCTTAATATCAACATTTAAAAGCGATATGGGTCTATAGTTAACGACTAGCTCAGGATCCCGACCGGGTTTCGGAATAACAACTATACTTGCCAAAGAAGTCAAAACATCAAAAGATGCACCGTTCAATATTTCGTTAAAAAATCTTGTAAGAAAGGGAGTGAGTACCGCTGCACATTTTTTATAATATTGAGGGGGAAAACCGTCCGGGCCTGGGACAGCGGACGTTTTGAGTCCTTTGATGGCACCAAGAATTTCTATATCTGTAAAGTCAGTGTTTAAGTCAGACAGTTGGTGATCAGGAACACGAGGGAGTAATACGTTAGAGAAAAAAGAAGAGAGAGATGGGGTGTCCCGTGGTTCACGCTGGGATGTGGCAGTATGTAGATTATAGAGTTTTTATAGTAGGACTGAAATTCCCGAACAATTGTCTCTGGGTCATACGTGGTGGTCCCTGTGTGCTGAGATCTAATTTTATTAATCAAGGTCGAGGCCTTTTTTTCTCGTAGCTTATTAGCTAGAACAGAGTCGGCTTTGTCTGCCTTATCATAGTATTTCTGTTGAAGCCGTCTCAAGATGGAGGCTGATCTGCGCCATAGCACAGTATTATGTTTGCCTCTTAGAGTGTTCTGAGAGAGCAAGGTAGGGGTGGGACGCAGTTGATGTTCAGCTAATAGTGACGATATTTCGGTTTCTAAAGAAGAGATTTCACATTGGGTTTGCTTCCGGCGATGCGAGCCGAACTGATGAGTTTACCTCTAATCGTGGCTTTATGTGACTCCCAAATAACACTATTGGCATTCTCATCAGATATGTTGATCTCAAAGTATTCCGATATAATATAATGTCCTGGAGAGTAGAAGGATCCAATAGTAGGCTATCGTCCAAACGCCAAGATTTAGACCTACCACCGGAGTTAAAGAGGTCAAACAGAAGGACAGTACCCGAATGGTCCGTCCACGAAACAGGTTTTATACCCGCAAAGGTGACAGTCGGCGCCAGGGAGCGGGAAACTAATATCATATCAATTCTAGCATAAATTTGGTAGGGGACAGAGTAATGGGTATAGTCTTTAGCCATAGAATTTTTAAGGCGCCAGGAATCTAACAACATGAGCCTATTCATGCCATCTCCCAGGATCTGTGCAGTCCGCAGTACCTCAGGGGAATGTTTAATTTGTATGGGAGCTTTTTTATCGAGGGTTGGGTCTCAGACTGCATTAAAATCCCCACCAATTAGTACGTGACCTTGAGAGAATCGCTCAATTTGTCTAAAGATATTGCGGAAGAAACCCCCCTGGCCAGTGTTCGGTGCATACAGGTTAACTAGGGTAATCGTCTCTGCTCCAATGGTACCCAGTAACATGAGGAATCTACCTTCCGGGTCTACCAAGGACTTAGAAAGAGTAAAAGGGACCTTGTTAGATATCAGAATTGCCACACCTCTTTTTTTGCAGGGGGCAGAAGCAAAGTAGGATTGTGGAAAGCGCTTACCTCGCAGTTGAGAATGAGTGCCGGTCATGCGAGTCTCCTGGAGCATCGCAATGTCAGCTTTCTAAAGTCTACAGGCATCTAGGACAAGTGTACGTCGTCTGGGGGAATTTAGACCATTAACGTTCAAAGAAAAGACCTTCAGACCCATGGGGGAGGCCAGATATGAAAAGCTCTCGAGTTCCGTTGAAAAAACCTAGAAAAATTGAACAGGACCGGTCGAGTCAGGGGAAAAGAAAAGGGGGGGAGAAGGGGGAAGGAAAGAAAAGAAAGAAAAAAGAAGGTGAAGGAGGGAAGAGAAGAAAAGTCAAGGGCCTTAGCAGGCAAAAACGCCTTGTAGAGATGACCCCAACGGGGGGCCATACATATTGACAGAGAGTAACACACTTGAATAAAAAAGGGGGGGAAAAACTGGGTGAACAAGAACTAGAACTATAATCTCCTCTGATGGAGGAGGGTAAATCTAGGGCCGGTGAGACACCATGGGCCCCCTAACCATCCAGAAGACCTCCCAGAAGGGGAGGAGCAATAGTGGGGGATCCGTAATATACAGCCAAAAACGCAAAATAGCAAATTACATTTAAAACAAACAGAGAGTTATCCAAGTATCGAGACAAAATACAAAAAATAAACTTAAATAAAAACTAATGATAGGCAAAATGTTGGCCAAAATTGAGGCCAAAATGCTAGCTACCAGAGGCGCTAGCCAACTATAAAAGTGTCAAAAACAAACATTACTACTATACAGTACTAAGGAGGCTATGAAAGAAGAGTTAAACCAGTAATATAGAGCAGATACTATCAAGTAACCCATCCTACTTCCATCTCCGGACGGAGTACCAGACCAAGCAAGCGAAAGTCCCAAGTCAAGGGGGGGCAGAGTCATTTTTCGGGCCATGGCAAACTTGCTGGCAGGTCACTTGAGGGGGCCGAGTACGTTGTGACTTGGGAGTGCTTGGTGGGACAGCACCGGTGTTAGATTCAGGAAGAATATCTAAGTCCCCAAGTAATTTTTGGCCTTGTTCCAGTGTTTTGGCTGTGCGTACAGTGTTGTCCGCTAAGACTTGCAATTGAAAAGGAAAGTTCCATCTGTATTTTATGTTATAATGGCGCAGAATTCTTGTGATAGGTTGTAGATCTCTCCTTTTCTGTATGGTAGAAGGTGCTAGATCTTGGAATAGTTGGACTTGCGTGTCTCTAAATGCGATGGAAGGCGTATCTCTAGTCGCAATGACAAGCTTCTCTTCCATCTGGTAGTAGTGCAGCCAGGTGATTATATCCCTGGGCTGCTGGCCCGGAGAAGGTCTGGCTCTGAGTGCACGGTGCACCCTATCAAGTAGGAGTTCAGTGCCCTGAAGACCAGGGAGGGTATGCCTGAAAAGATCCTTAAGAAATGCGGGTATAGATGGAGCGGAGATAGTCTCAGGGACACCCCGGACCCGCAGGTTATTCCTACGTGACCTGTTCTCCATATCCTCTTGTTTCTCCTTAAAGTCGGCAATTTCAGATCTGAGGAGGGAGAGCTCTCGCTCCACCGAGCCTTGGTATTGGCATATTTTGTCCGTTTTGGACTCCAGAGCGTCTGTTCTAGTACCAAGAGAAGTTAGTTCAGATTTGAAGTCGTCCACCGCCCACTTGAGCTCTTGTTGAAATGTCAGCTTTATTCCGTCTACTAGGGTAGTGAGGACAGAATGTATAGACGGGTCTATGTCCAGCTTTGACGGGGAATCAGTGGGAGATGATCCCGCAAGATATGTATTCTGCAACGGTGCTTTAGATTTGGGTGTAAATATAGAAGGAGTAGTCGCAGCCAACGCTTTCCGGTTCTTGTTAGACATATTAAATGCTGGTGCTAGGTTGCTTGGAAACACTCTGATTACGGATCCACAGAAAGATTTAAAAAGAAAAAACCCTGGGTGTGGGGGCCACACTGGAGCACCGTCAGTCCTTCACATGTAAGGACGGGGTGTGGGATATCCTTCTAAGGTAGAACAATGCGCCTGAACCGTGAGGGACTATGCCTCCCAGCTCGGTGGCAGTGGGGTTATGGAGGGTGGCGCATGGCGTGTCAGAAGAGTACAGCGAACGGCCCGGGCCACAGGGATGTTGTTGAACCCCTAGGTTCAGGGATACTTCTCTCCCAGTCAGGGCAGCGTGCCCCCCAAGCAGCAATCAGAGGTGGAGGAGGCTGAGCTAAAATTTGTAAAATCCTAGGGCAACTAGGATAGAGCCAGGGACCAGCCCATAAACAATCCCCTCTGCAGTGTTCAGGATATAGTGCCTGCAGCTCCCAGAACTGATATGAGGATATTGGAGCAGTTAAAATGGCCGCCGTCGGCAGGATTGCAGTTTCAAGAGGTGTAATGCATATAGGGCTTACCCCATTAAGTACTCGGTTCTGGGCCGCTTGTATTGATACTTCTCCCCGTCCCACAGCAGGTGAGTGTGGTGACCGCCCCACACCCGGAGTCCGTGCAGCGCGAGTACCGCGGCTCCGGCTTCCGGCGGGTGATCGGGACGCTGCTTGGTGGGCCGGGCGTGCACTACCTTCGGCTCCCCACCGCTCCGTCCTCCAGTGGCTGGTCGGGCAGACCCCTGAGCGCTCCGCACGGGGCACTATGCGGCCGGGAAACAGCGGCGTTGATCGTGTCCGGAGTCCTCCGCCGAAAAATTCCTTTTCAGTAGCTTTCCACTGGACTTTTTGTAGGGTGAAAAATAGAAAACTTCAATAATTATTGCTCACCCTTTCCAGTGGAAGCCCACCAGGGATATTTCCTGTAAAGCGAAAAAAAACCTTGTTTACACAATCACATTTACGTGTGCTCCCCACAGTGCATATGACACAATAATATCACATTGTGCTGTGAAGAACACACGGACGTGCGGTTCAATCGCACAGCGTATAGATACTTGTTATCTATCCGCCCTACGATCGCTGTCACCTGAAACACCTAGACCACCTAGTTCACCTAGACCACCTAGATCACCTAGACCAGAGGTTCTCAAACTCGGTCCTCGGGGGCCCACACAGTGCATGTTTTGCAGGTCTCCTCACAGAATCGCAAGTGAAATAATTAGCTCCACCTGTGGACCTTTTAAAATGTGTCAGTGAGTAATTAATACACCTGTGCACCTGCTGGGTTACCTGCAAAACATGCACTGTGTGGGCCACCGAGGACCGAGTTTGAGAACCTCTGACCTAGACAATACGTAAGGTTGCGAACCCTATGCCACTGAGCCTCTACTAACCCAGTGTTTCCACGGGATCCCGATTTCTCCTCGGGGTTCAATACATCCAATCCTACTTTCACTCACTCAAATACACAGTGTTTTTCTTTTCTGTACAGAAAATATCACTTCCCTTTGACCGGCTACTTTACCCCAGAGGTAATACAGTTTAAACAAAATATCGCTGTAATCTGCTTTTGAAATCGGATAGTTATGTGCTATTTGTATTAAATATATACTACCCCGCCTTTACTTGAACAACTATCGTGTGATTTGTACTTTGCGCCACGTGTACAAACGTGCATCCGCAACTCAACAAACCACACAGTCTCTATAAATGTGAGCAATAAAAGCTACTATCGCTCACAAACACAACACACAATTTTTTTTGTATAAACCTAAGTGACCAGGCCGGAACTGTGTTTTGTGTTTTACGATTACACCCTTAATACACTATTTCAAATATTTATAAAGCAAACAAATGTATCCGATTTCACACAGATCTTTAATGACTGTAATAACCTATGGCAGCAGTATGTGAGAGAGTATGCAAAGTATCGGTATGCTTTGTGTACACTTTTGGCGCCCCAAATTTTACACACAGATTTTAAATTGCTTTTTTTCCCTGTGTCCTCCGGGTTCCATCAGCACCTCTGTAGACTAGACAGTGCAGACGTGATGTAACAGCACAAAAGAGGGTTTTAAAACACTCAAGCAACCAGGAAAAGGTTTAACTTAAAGATGCGTCTCCAACCTTTGCTGATAGATCAAAGTCTGCTATGGTCTGCAAGTCTATAAGTGTGTGAAAAACCGGACTGAGCCCCCAATTTATAAAGCTGATTAACTTACAGGACAGAAAAAGCAATACCTTTAACTTATATTTGTGCAGGCCGCTGCGACCGCGCGTGTGTGTAACCACTAAACAGATGCATACATGTTGCGTAAGCACGCCGTCACGCTGTAAGCACGGAGTAGCTACACGTGAGGCGGAATACACTTTATTTACCCCTAGCAGGAAAGGAACATTACACCAATTGTATTTAAAAATTTTGGGATCCGACCCACCAACAGTTATTTACTAACAGGGGGTTACAATAATAATACAATCACAATAAGAGATATAGGCTACAATCAATGATACATTCGTTTGTTTTGCCAGCGCCACCCGGTCCCGGTCCTCGGTCAATCAAGATAGATGACTTTTAGAGAATGTGTGACCGGCCAGGCAGCTTGGCTTTTTATACAATATTCCAAAGCATGAAACAATAGAAATTGTATGCTCTTCTTCTATTGGTTCGGGGGTGGGACATATCCTGTGCACTGGGGATCATTGGTCAGCTCAAGCGGTGGGCGATGGCTAAATCTTGAGATGTGATTACTGTTGTTTGCATCTGAGTTCCCACCCCATGACCAGTTAAACCGACCACATTAATCATACATAAATCTGGTATTACTTATAACTTTTTGTTGCAATATATGACAATATTCTCATACCCACCAGATTACTGCTTATGTGACCCTGAACAATATGATTCCACACATGATATGATTATCCATTTCCATCCTCAAGAGATATATATATATATATATATATATATACATACACATACACACATACACTCCTATTACAATTTGTTAGGAAATATATATATATATATATATATATATATATATATTTCCAAGAGTTTAGACTATAAATGTTATACCTCAGATATCTAAATGTCTGGTATGTAGTTTGTCAGCTGTTAGTGATTTGTACAAGCAAGGTTTGTGTTTTGTATATCTTATTGTCTTCTTGTTTGTCCTGGTTTCTAGTAAAACAATGACAGTCCAGTATATGCTGTCTTCGACAGATACTGGACAACTCTAGAACAATGGGGGGGGGGTAAACAATGGTATTTATCTTTCCCATAGACCATGTCCATGTTACATGATTACAAAGCTTTGCGTAAACAAGACAGTCTCATACATTCAAGACACTGTTTGTGAATCGCCTTTCTATGCATATGAGAGGTTTGGTTAATTTATGTGTGAACAGTAACTTGCTATTGACGGATGTACAGACAGTGGGGTATATTTACTAACATTCGTAATTTTCGGGAAAAGGTCAAAGTTCAATCACGAATGACATCGAAAGTGTAAAACTGCAACTTTTTGAATTTATTACGCCTAATTTACTAAGCTGTCGTATTCGGATTTTTCATTTGTTCCGATGTCGATGTCATTCGTGTTTTTTTCCCGTTTTTTACGGCAGTGATTAGCAAAACACTGCCGACTTTATCACAATGAATCTCGGCCGGATCTGTGTGATCCGTGCTGGGGTTCATTTTTTTTTTTTTTTAAATAAACACTGTAAAACTTAAAAAAAAATTGCGTGGGGTCCCCCCTCCTAAGCATAACCAGCCTCGGGCTCTTTGAGCCGATCCTGGTTGCAGAAATATGGGGGAAAAAATGACAGGGGTTCCCCCATATTTAAGCAACTAGCATCGGGCTCTGCGCCTGGTCCTGGTTCCAAAAATACGGGGGACAAAAAGAGTAGGGGTCCCCCGTATTTTTAAAACCAGCACCGGGCTCCACTAGCTGGACAGATAATGCCACAGCCGGGGGTCACTTTTATATAGTGCCCTGCGGCCGTGGCATCAAAAATCCAACTAGTCACCCCTGGCCGGGGTACCCTGGGGGAGTGGGGACCCCTTCAATCAAGGGGTCCCCCCCCAGCCACCCAAGGGCCAGGGGTGAAGCCCGAGGCTGTCCCCCCCATCCAATTGGCTGCGGATGGGGGGCTGATAGCCTTTTGTGAAAATGAAAAGATATTGTTTTTAGTAGCAGTACTACAAGGCCCAGCAAGCCTCCCCCGCATGCTGGTACTTGGAGAACCACAAGTACCAGCATGCGACGGAAAAACGGGCCCGCTGGTACCTGTAGTACTACTACTAAAAAAATACCCAAAAAAAGACAAGACACACACACCTTGAAAGTAAAGATTTATTACATACATCCACACAAACATACATACATACTTACCTTATGTTCACACGAGGGTCGGTCCTCTTCTCCAGTAGAATCCATGGGGTACCTGTTGAATAAATTCTACTCACCAGATCCAGGGTCCCAGGCTCCTCGTAGCATCCATTTGTAATCCACGTACTTGAATAAAATAAAAAAACGGAGAGCCGAGCCACGCACTGAAAGGGGACCCATGTTTGCACATGGGCCCCCTTTCCCCGAATGCCAGAAACCCACTCTGACTGATGTCTAAGTGGGTTTCTTCAGCCAATCAGGGAGCGCCACGTTGTAGCACCCTCCTGATCGGCTGTGTGCTCCTGTACTGTCTGACAGGCGGCACACGGCAGTGTTACAATGTAGCGCCTATGCGCTCCATTGTAAACAATGGTGGAAACTTTCTGCCCTGCGGTTGACCGAAAGTGACCTCACCGCTGAGCAGAAAGTTCCCACCATTGGTTACAATGGAGCGCATAGGCGCTACATTGTAACACTGCCGTGTGCCACCTGTCAGACAGTACAGGAGCACACAGCCGATCAGGAGGGTGCTACAACGTAGCGCTCCCTGATTGGCTGAAGAAACCCACTTAGACATCAGTCAGAGTGGGTTTCTAGCATTCGGGGAAAGGGGACCCATGTGAAAACATGGGTCCCCTTTCAGTGCGTGGCTCGGCTCTCCGTTTTTTTATTTTATTCAAGTACGTGGATTACAAATGGATGCTACGAGGAGCCTGGGACCCTGGATCTGGTGAGTAGAATTTATTCAACAGGTACCCCATGGATTCTACTGGAGAAGAGGACCGACCCTCGTGTGAACATAAGGTAAGTATGTATGTATGTTTGTGTGGATGCATGTAATAAAACTTTACTTTCAAGGTGTGTGTGTATTGTCTTTTTTTGGGTATTTTTTTAGTAGTAGTACTACAGGTACCAGCGGGCCCGTTTTTCCGCCATATGCTGGTACTTGTGGTTCTCCAAGTACCAGCATGCGGGGGAGGCTTGCTGGGCCTTGTAGTACTGCTACTAAAAACAATATATTTTCATTTTCACAAAAGGCTATCAGCCCCCCATCCGCAGCCAATTGGATGGGGGGGACAGCCTTGGGCTTCACCCCTGGCCCTTGGGTGGCTGGGGGGGGACCCCTTGATTGAAGGGGTCCCCACTCCCCCAGGGTACCCCGGCCAGGGGTGACTAGTTGGATTTTTGATGCCACGGCCGCAGGGCACTATATAAAAGTGACCCCCGGCTGTGGCATTATCTGTCCAGCTAGTGGAGCCCGGTGCTGGTTTTAAAAATACGGGGGACCCCTACTCTTTTTGTCCCCCGTATTTTTGGAACCAGGACCAGGCGCAGAGCCCGATGCTGGTTGCTTAAATATGGGGGAACCCCTGTCAATTTTTTCCCCATATTTCTGCAACCAGGATCGGCTCAAAGAGCCCGAGGCTGGTTATGCTTAGGAGGGGGACCCCACGCAATTTTTTTAAAGAAAATAACCACTTTCCCACCCCTTCCCACTGATATACATGCACGGATCTCATGGATCCCTGCATGCCTATACAATCACGGATTAAAAAAGCAGGTCTGTTTTTTTTTAGCACTTTTTTACGAGTTGTAATTTTTCACGGCAGTGTTTGTTTTTTTTTTGCTTTGCACTTCTTAGTAAATTACCGAGATTCATACTTAAACAGCCGCGTTTTGACCGATGGTGTATTCATTCGTATTTTTTTTGTGGGACTTCCAAAAAATTACGAATGCCCTCATCACTGCCGTGATTATTGCTTAGTAAATTACCGAGATGACACTTTGATGAAAAAACGGCATCTCGGTCAAAATCGGGACCTTAGTAAATATACCCCCGTGTGTGAGTTGTGCACTATATGGGTAAAAGATTGAATATGGGCCCTCATTCCGAGTTGATCGGTCGCAAGGCGAATTTAGCAGAGTTACACACGCTAAGCCGCCGCCTACTGGGAGTGAATCTTAGCTTCTTAAAATTGCGACCGATGTATTCGCAATAATGCGATTACTAACTACTTAGCAGTTTCAGAGTAGCTCCAGACTTACTCTGCCTGTGCGATCATTTCAGTGCTTGTCGTTCCTGGTTGACATCACAAACACACCCAGCGTTCGCCCAGACACTCCCCCGTTTCTCCGGCCACTCCTGCGTTTTTTCCGGAAACGGTAGCGTTTTCAGCCACACGCCCCTGAAACGCCGTGTTTCCGCCCAGTAACACCCATTTCCTGTCAATCACATTACGTTCGCCGGAGCGAAGAAAAAGCCGTGAGTAAAAATACTTTCTTCATAGTAAAGTTACTTGGCGCAGTCGCAGTGCGAACATTGCGCATGCGTACTAAGCGGATTTTCACTGCGATGCGATGAAAAATACCGAGCGAACAACTCGGAATGAGGGCCATGGCTTTTGTGGCTTTTCTGTGTGAATGCGTATGTTACCGTATTTACTCATACCATGTGCTAACATGGAAGACCGCGTGAGCGATTATACATAGCTTGCGAGTATGTGTACGCACGGCAGAACAAGCACCCGCACGGAGGCCATCTGTGTGGTGTTTGTACGTGATGAGTGTGCCTATAATATTTTCGACTTTGACAATATATATATATATATATATATATATATATATATATATAAAAGTCCATGTAATGGGCGGCACTCCAATGGATTTTAAGAAATCATACAGTTCGAACTAAGCTGGCTTGGTGAGCTGTATGATTTCTTAAAATCCATTGGAGTGCCGCCCATTACATGGTTTTTTGTTTGCTGGGCCTTGTGGTTCCACGGGAAGGCACCCGGGTATCCATCTTTTGCTGTAGGAGTGCCGCTCACAGCTGTTGTTATATATATATATATATATACATACATACATACATACAGTTGTGCTCATAAGTTTGCATACCTTAGCAGAATTTGTGATTTTCTGGCCATTTGTCATAGAATATGATTGATAACTCACAAACTTTTCTTTCACTCATGGTTAGTGGTTGGGTGAAGCCATTTATTGTCAAACAACTGTGTTTACTCTTTTTAAATCATAATGACAACAGAAACTACCCAAATGACCCTGATCAAAAGTTTACATACCCCAGTTCTTAATACCGTGTATTGCCCCCTTTAACATCAATGACAGCTTGAAGTCTTTTGTGGTAGTTGTGGATGAGGCTCTTTATTTTCTCAGATAGTAAAGCTGCCCATTCTTCTTGGCAAAAAGCCTCCAGTTCCTGTAAATTCTTGGGCTGTCTTGCATGAACTGCATGTTTGAGATCTCCCCAGAGTGGCTCAATGATATTGAGGTCAGGAGACAAAGATGGCCACTCCAGAACCTTCACTTTATTCTGCTGTAGCCAATGACAGGTCGACTTGGCCTTGTGTTTTGGATAATTGTCATGTTGGAACGTCCAAGTACGTCCCATGCGCAGCTTCCAGGCTGATGAGTGCAAATTTTCCTCCAGTATTTTCTGAAAACATGCTGCATTCATCTTGCCATCAATTTTGACCAAGTTTCCAGTACCTTTGTAGCTCACACATCCCCAAAACATCAGCGATCCATGTTTCACAGTAGGAATGGTGTACCTTTCATCATAGGCTTTGTTGACTCCTCTCAAAATGTAACATTTATGGTTGTGGCCAAAAAGTTGAATTTTGGTCTCATCACTCCAAATAACTTTGTTCCAGAAGTTTTTAGGCTTGTCTCTGTGCTGTTTGGAGTATTGTAAGTGGCATGCTTTGTGGCATTTGCATAGTAATGGCTTTCTTCTGGCGACTCAACCATGCAGCCCATTTTTCTTCAAATGGCAACTTATTGTGCATCTTGAAACAACCACACCACTTTTTTTCAGAGAGTCCTGTATTTCAGCTGAAGTTATTTGTGGATTTTTCTTTAGATCCCAAACAATTTTCCTGGCAGTTGTGGCTGAAATTTTGGTTGGTCTACCTGACCGTGATTTGGTTTCCACAGAATCCCTCATTTTCCACTTCTTAATTAGAGTTTGAACACTGCTGATTGGCATTCTCAATTGCTTGGATATCTTTTTATATCCCTTTCCTGTTTTATACAGTTCAATTACCTTTTCCCGCAGATCCTTTGACAATTCTTTTGCTTTCCCCATGACTCAGAATCCAGACACGTCAGTGCAGCACTGGATGAAAGATGCAAGGGTCTTTCAGGAGTCCAGAAACTCACTGACCTTTTATACACACACACTGATTACAAGCAAACAGATCACAGGTGAGGATGGTTACCTTTAGTAGCAATTCAAACCCATTTGTGTCAACTTGTGTGCATGTTATCAGGCCAAAATCTCCAGGGTATGTAAACTTTTGATCAGGGTCATTTGGGTAGTTTCTGTTGTCATTATGATTTCAAAAGAGTAAACACAGTTGTTTGACAATAAATGGCTTCACCCAACCACTAACCATGAGTGAAAGAAAAGTTTGTGAGTTATCATTCATATTCCCTGACAAATGGCCAGAAAATCACAAATTCTGCTAAGGTATGTAAATTTATGAGCACAAATGTATATAATAATAATAATAATAATAATAATAATTATTATTATTATATTTTATTTTTATTTTCTGAATTTCCATTTAAGTGGAAAAAGGGTCATAATGGGTTAAGCTGCATTCTACAACCTCCCCTGGTAAGTTAACACATTGTTGTGTAACATTGTCTATAATGACTGCATTCTGTCTGAATGCTTTGTATGTCTGTCTAAAGTGCCGCACCATAGATCCCCTGCTCAACCATCCCTGCCCTATCCCCTTTCATCCCAATCCCACTTACCCAGAATCTCCGCCCCTTCAACCTTTCTGTTCTTTTTCCTTTCTCTGTAAGTTTCCACTGCATGCTATGCTTCTATGTATTGCTTATCCTGCCCTCCGTAACCTGCGTACTGCGCCCCAGGTGGCTGCCTCGCCTGGTACTTTCAAGAGTAGGATGAACAATACGTTGAACAGTTTATGCAGTGAGTTTCTTGGTAGTCATTGGTCATTTTTTCCTTGTCTTATTAACATGTATCGCACATTGTAACTGATAGTGCGCCCAACATGGCTGCCTTGCCTGTTACTTTCTTGTTTACAATAAACAATGCGTAGAGTAGAGTTGATTATTTTGCAAGGAAATCACTTATTATTTTTATCTCCCACATTGTGCGTCATTGCTTCCAGGCATTGGTGTGGATGTATTATGCAGCGTCATGTATTACTGCGGCTTTGTACACCCCTGTCATTATTGACACTGCTGTCTATAAGATAGCAAACCGATGTATGGTTCTGACACCTACAGCTATCAATTTCGACAGATGCAGGTGTCATTGACCATACACTACTGTCCCTGGCTATGGAGGGTGCTGGCCTCGGACTGCATGTGAGATCTCGCGAGAGTAGCAAAGCCTTGCGCATGTGCACCAGAGCCAGCTGTGGAGAGACACAGCACATCATCCTTGTGCTGTGGGGCACAGGCAGCGATCGCCGGAGGGGGAGTTTTCACTCCCCCACATCAGCTGTTTCCGTCTTTGCCTCCGTAAAGATACAAAGCAGGAAACGTTATACCTGCATAATATGTGCGGGTGTAATACATACCTCCCACTGTCTATTATGCCCAGTGTAATCTTATGCAGAGTGCCCAAATGGCTGCCTCTCCGGAATCCTTTGTTGACAGGATGAATAATGCATGGAACAAATGATCCAAAATGGCTGCCGCGCCTTTGATTTATATTGATGAACTTTATTTTATGAGTCTGTAATCCTTTTTATTATGTTCTAACTATTTGAAAAGCACCTTGAGACCTATTGCAGAAAAGCTCTATATAAATAAAATTATTATTATTATTATTATTTATTACTGTTCAAACTGCATTTTATTAAGCAGACAACTATTTAGATTGAGACATTGACTTAAAGATTCATATAAAACATCCCCCGCAATACAATTACATCCTTGTGTTAATTATTTAGGACAAGCTATAATTACACTTTTCCCCAGGAAAGTTAACCAGGCAACTGATCCTTTCAGGGACACAGGAAATCTTGCAGTCACACATGGGAAAATGAAATACTAGCAGTATATACCTAGCCTTGACAACACTGACGTAGAGATAAGTAGATAGAATTTTTATTTATATATATATATATATATATATATATTAGTGATGTGCACCGGAAATTTTTCGGGTTTTGTGTTTTGGTTTTGGATTCGGTTCCGCGGCCATGTTTTGGATTCGGACGCGTTTTAGCAAAACCTCCCTGGAAATTTTTTGTCGGATACGGGTGTGTTTTGGATTCGGGTGTTTTTTACAAAAACCCCTCAAAAACAGCTTAAATCATAGAATTTGGGGGTCATTTTGATCCCATAGTATTATTAACCTCAATAACCAATAATTTACACTCATTTTCAGTCTATTCTGAACATCTCACACCTCACAATATTATTTTGAGTCCTAAAATTTGCACCGAGGTCGCTGGATGGCTAAGCTAAGCTACACAAGTGGCCGACACAAACACCTGGCCCATCTAGGAGTGGCACTGCAGTGTCAGACAGGATGGCACTTAAAAAAATAGTCCCCAAACAGCACATGATGCAAAGAAAAAAAGAGGCGCACCAAGGTCGCTGTGTGACTAAGCTAAGCGACACAAGTGGCTGACACAAACTCCTGGCCCATCTAGGAGTGGCACTGCAGTGTCAGGCAGGATGGCACTTCAAAAAATAGTCCCCAAACAGCACATGACGCAAAGAAAAAAAGAGGCGCACCAAGGTCGCTGTGTGACTAAACTAAGCGACACAAGTGGCCGACACAAACACCTGGCCCATCTAGGAGTGGCACTGCAGTTTTCTAGCGAGAGGATGAGTGCTTCCATCCTCATGTGAATCCGAACCACTAGCCATGAACATAGGCCAGGGCCTCAGCCGTTCCTTGCCACTCCGTGCCGTAAATGGCATATTGGCAAGTTTACGCTTCTCATCAGACGCTTTCAATTTTGATTTTTGGGTCATTTTACTGAACTTTTGTTTTTTGGATTTTACATGCTCTCTACTATGACATTGTGCATCGGCCTTGGCAGACGACGTTGATGGCATTTCATCGTCTCGGCCATGACTAGTGGCAGCAGCTTCAGCACGAGGTGGAAGTGGATCTTGATCTTTCCCTATTTTAACCTCCACATTTTTGTTCTCCATTTTTTAATGTGTGGAATTATATGCCAGTATCAATAGCAATGGCCTACTACTATATATACTGCGCACAACTGAAATGCACCACAGGTATGGATGGATAGTATACTTGACGACACAGAGGTAGGTAGAGCAGTGGCCTTCCGTACCGTACTGCTATATATACTGGTGGTCACTGTCAGCAAACTGCAAAACTAAAATGCACCACAGGTATAGAATCTAGATGGATAGTATACTTGACGACACAGAGGTAGGTAGAGCAGTGGCCTTCCGTACCGTACTGCTATATATACTGGTGGTCACTGTCAGCTAAACTCTGCACTGTACTCCTCCTAAATAATACTGCTGGTCCCCAGTCCCCACAATAAAGCAGTGTGAGCACAGATATATGCAGCACACTGAGCACAGATATGGAGTGTTTTTCAGGCAGACAACGTATACTGGTGGTCACTGACAGCAAAACTCTGCACTGTACTTCTCCTATATAATACAGCTGCTCCCCAGTCCCCACAATTAAGCAGTGTGAGCACAGATATATGCAGCACACTGAGCACAGATATGGAGTGTTTTTCAGGCAGACAACGTATACTGGTGGTCACTCTCAGCAAAACTCTGCACTGTACTCCTCCTATATATTATACTGGTGGTCCCCAGTCCCCACAATAAAGCAGTGTGAGCACAGATATATGCAGCACACTGAGCACAGATATGGAGTGTTTTTCAGGCAGACAACGTATACTGGTGGTCACTGTCAGCAAAACTCTGCACTGTACTCCTCCTATATAATATACTGGTGGTCCCCAGTCCCCACAATAAAACAGTGTGAGCACAGATATATGCAGCACACTGAGCACAGATATGGAGTGTTTTTCAGGCAGACAACGTATACTGGTGGTCACTGGTCAGCAAAACTCTGCACTGTACTCCTCCTATATAATACAGCTGCTCCCCAGTCCCCACAATTAAGGAATAAGCACAAATATTTTTGCATCAAGATTAATAAACGGAGAGGACGCCAGCCACGTCCTCTCCCTAACATTTCCAATGCACGAGTGAAAATGGCGGCGACGTGCGGCTGCTTATATAGAATCCAAATCTCGCGAGAATCCGACAGCGGGATGACGTTCGGGCGCGCTCGGGTTAACCGAGCCATACGGGAGAATCCGAGTATGCCTCGGACCCGTGTAAAATGGGTGAAGTTCGGGGGGGTTCGGTTTCCGAGGAACCGAACCTGCTCATCACTAATATATATATATAATGTAATCACAAAAATGTAACTAATATATCATGAAATAAAAATCTATGAGCTCAAGTCAAGTTGCCACGATTTATTGGCGGGTGAGTACAGTAAGTGCAGCAGTATCGCCCGATCCACAGATTTTTGTTTGCAGATGCATATAAAAATCCACAAATCTGAGGCAAGATATCCCCATGAGGGGGGGTGAGTTTCAGTGCCCTTGCCAGCATTTACATACAGCTGCAACAGCAAAATGGCCCCTCTCACATGCAGGGAGGGTTAATCAGATTGACCCTAACACCTTTTTTTTATTAACTTTTTACAAATGTTTTGCACTCCAATTTCCGAAAAATATTCATAAAAAAGAAATTTACTTGCACATTATAAATGACCGAAGCAAAATGACTGATGTCTGAAATCCGGGTGATACCCCCATCATGACCAGCCAATCACCAGTAAAAATCTCTGTATATGTCACTTCTCCATATGAATTAAAGGGATTTTCACTGCCTTCTGCCTACTAGTGCTAATAGGCAGGCTAGATTACGTACTAATGCTAATAGGCAAGCCAGAGCTCCCATCAAGGGGGACAACCGGTACTGGAGTCCCGGGCGCAGCGGGTCTTATAGGGCCCCTGGCCAGAGTTGTAGGGAGGGCATTTCTAGTTGACTGCATGCTCTGTCAAAAATGTCAGAGGGCTCGTCGGGATGGCTGGCTGGCTTAAGACTGCTGCAACTGTCTAATCACTGCACTGATAGCCTGCCGGGTGCCAGCTCCAGGGGCACTCGCTAGTTTCTTCTTTGATGGGATGAACATGATGTCACACACAGAGAGAGGAGCCAGGATGATGGCTAGAGGGGCACATGGGGCTGGCTGGAGTGACACATGAGGGGGGCTGGCTGAAGGTAAACATGAGAGGGCAGGAGGGGCACAAGGGCCAACCTGGAGTGACACATGAGGGGTGCTGACTGGAGGGGTACATGAGGGGAGGCTGGATGGAGGAGTACATTAGAAGAGCTGGCTGGAGGGGCACATGAGGGGGACTGGCTGGATGGACATATTAGATGGGGCTGGCTGGGGGGGCACATGAGGGGGGATGGCTGGATGGATACATTAGAAGGGGCTGGCTGGAGTGACACACGAGTGGGGCTGGCTGGAGGTAAACATGAGAGCTGGAGGGGCACAAGGGGCAGGCTGGAGTGTGACATGGGGGAGGCTGGCTGCAGGGGCACATTAGGGGGGATGGCTGGGGTGACACATGTGTGAGGGGGCTGACTGGAGGTGCCCATGAGGGAACTGGAGGGGCACATGGGGCAACCTGGAGTGACACATGAGGGGGGCTGGCTGGAGGGGCACATGAGTGGAGGCTGGATGGAGGAGTACATTAGAAGGGCTGGCTGGAGGGGCACATGAGGGGGGCTGGCTGGATGGGCACATTAGATGGGGCTGGCTGGAGGGGCACATGAGGGGGGCTGGCTGGAGGGACACACGAGTGGGGCTGGCTGGAGGTAAACATGAGATCTGAAGGGGCACAAGGGGCTGGCTGGAGGGGGGCTTGCTGCATGGATACATTTGATGGGGCTGGCTGGAGAGGCACATGAGGTGGGCTGGCTGGCGTGACACATGAGGGGGCTGGCTGGAATGACACATGAAGGGAGCTGGCTGGAGGGGCACATGAGGGGGGCTGGCTGGAGGGACACACGAGTGGGGCTGGCTGGAGGTAAACATGAGAGCTGAAGGGGCACAAGGGGCTGGCTGGAGGGGGGCTTGCTGCATGGATACATTTGATGGGGCTGGCTGGAGAGGCACATGAGGTGGGCTGGCTGGCGTGACACATGAGGGGGCTGGCTGGAATGACACATGAAGGGAGCTGGCTGGATGGGCAAATGAGAGGGGGCTGAATCGAGTGACACATGAGGATGGCTGGCTAGAGGGGTACATTAGGGGAGATTGGCTGGAGTGACACATGAGGAGGCCTGGCTGAAGGGGCACATGGAGCTGGTTGGAGTGATACATGAGGAGGGCTGGAGTGACACATGAGGGCGGCTGGAGTGACACATGAAAGGGAGCTGGAGTGCCACAGGAGGGTGTGGGATAGAGTGACACATAAGGGGCCTGGAAGGGAACATGAGGGTGCTGTAGTAACACATGAGGGGAGCTGGAGTGTATTACGCAGAACTGGCTTTTCATTGTATTTTATGCGGATCTGGCTCTTTCACTATTTCATGTAGAGCTGTTTTTTTTTCTTCAATGTATTTATGTAGATGTACAGTAAGAGGGTTTAAGTTTAGGGGAAGGTGGGGGGCTCTGGCTATTTTGTCAGTCCCAGGCCCCACAATTTCTGATTTCAGCCATGCCTATGGCAGCACTAAGTGACCCAGCTATTACTGAGAAGGGGTGTCACTTAATGTCAGCTGTCTTCTACAGCACTGGATTCATCACCTCCAGCTACTGTTATCTGCCTCTCCTCACTGGAGAAGCAGGAAGAGAGCTCTTTGTCATTTTTGCCGCTTGTCAATAAAGCTTCCATAAAAACCATTCACTGCTGCAGCTATATGGTATTCAAAGGAAGCCCTTTGAATTGCCATAGTCTTAGTTGAGCTGTGAAATGAAAATTAAAATATTGTTCTATTGTTTGTACTGTTCTGGAGCACTTTAACCCTGTGCATTTACATACAAAACATTTGTACATACAAAACATTTCTACATACAAAAGGAAGCCTTTTGAATTGCCGCAGTTTGAGTTGAGCTGCAAAGTGAAAAATACATTTGTTTTTCTATTGTTTGTACTGTTTTGTGCACTCTACCACAGTGCCCTTTGTTCACTTCACATACATATAAAATCAGTCTGACTCCACCCAGTGTAATCTGAGCTGCCAGTGAACAAATTGATAATGATCAGTTTAGAGAAGAGCAGTAGCAGCAACTCAACACTATCGCTGCAGCTGCTGCCACAAGTAATGACGATACTAGTCCTTCAATATAATCTACTAAAACCAATGTCCAAGGGCATAGAGTGTTTAAGTCAGGGCATCTGAAATAAAAAAACAATATTTTAAAGTGGCAAAGAAAAAAACACCTCTATTAAACTTTCAGTGAGGCATCTTCTTCTGCCTCTCATAACGATGCAAGACCTTTTCACTTAGGGTGTATAACAGGTGTAAAAAAAATAAAAATCACTAGGGCAGTAGAACAAACTGTGCGTTCAGAACCGTCACACATCCCTGAGGAGTGTCTAGGGGTGCCCACATTAGCTATGTGTGAGTCTGAAATTTCTCACACTGTCCTCATAGAGAAGCCTCTTTCCTCTCCTTCTACCATTTTTGCACCATCTGCACATTTGGGTAGTAGTACGAGTAAAGATGGTGATGATACTTGTGGAGAAGGGGAATAGGATGAGGGGGATATGTGTGTACTATTACTGTCTGACACTGAAGATGAGGATATAGATGATGTTGTTTGTGTAAGTCAGCCACCAGTGGCTGCAGTTCTTACCTATGATAAAAAGAAAGCCATTGTGAGGACTGGGCATAAAACCAAAGTAGCCACCTCTTGGATGTGGAATTATTTTTACCCAAATCCTGACAATGTTTGTGAGGGCATCTGCTCCATTTGTGAGGTCAAAGTTAGTAGAGGTAGGGAAATTAGCCATCTAGGCACCTCCTCTATGTTACATCATTTGTGTCGAGTTCTTAAAATTAATTTTACAAGGTTATAATGTAATTAACACCCTTATCATCAACCTCCTCATTAGTGATCGGAGGTAGTCCTTCCAAAATATTGTTTTGTGGGTGCCCATATAAACCAAGCGCTTCAGCCACAAAAGTGGCAGTCCCTGTCACTGTAGAGCTTCCAAAAAAGAACTTCCAAAAAAATGTTTTGTGGGTGCCCATATAAACCAAGTACTCAGTCACAAAATTGGCAGTCCTTGTCATTGAAGAGCTTGGTTTGTTAAACTGTGCATGTACTTTTTAATATCCACCATAATGGTGGGTGAGAGAGCCCAAGGAAAATTCCATCTTGCACCACTTTTCTTTTCTGCCACTGCTGTGTGGCAACATTTCATAAATGTGCTATAAACTACCGTGTGTTTGCATCGCTGATCTGTCACTTACAGAGGTGAAACTAGGGTTTTCTTAGCCTAGGGCAAGATTAAGAATGGAGCACCCATTAAGTACTGGGGCTATGGTTAGGTTTAGAGTTAAGGTTAGACAAAAGGCAGTGGGTTAGGGTTAAGCTCCGGGAGGGTGGTTAGGGTTCGGTGTGGGAGGGGACGGTTAGGGTTAGGCAGCAGGAGCATGGTTTAGGGTAAGGCTGCAAGAGGGGTTTGTTAGGGTTTGGATTAGGGTTTAAATACTCCCCAGTATCTGTAGTGATTTTGAACGTCAGGATGAGGCTGTTGGCATTCATATCAATACCATACTGTCCTTCACTTATTTTACAAAGCACCTCATATGGGGGAATCCAATTGGGAGCACAGTTTAGCATGGCAAAAAAACCTTGCTTACCTCACATCAGGTATGCATGCTCCCGAAACTTGTGGTATCCAATAAAAAAAAAGTACTGCATATCCCATAGCAAGGGATAAAAAAAATCAATAGAAAATAACATACTCACGTATCAGTGGTCTCCTGGGCTCCATGTGGTCTCCACTCTATCTTGCTACTGGGGAGGGTGCTGCTGTGAGTCTTGGGGGCTGCTGGGAGGTTTCGGGGTGCAGGGAGGTGCAAGGGCTACTGGGAGCTGTGGTTCTCCCAGCAGTTGGCTCCAGGAGGGATTACACTGCGGGGGGGTCACACACACCAGGGGACACTCACATATATGCACACACACATTACACACTCATGCACACTTACACACACACACACACTTGAAAACACTCACACACACTCCACACACCTCACATAATCACTGCTGCTACAGAGGACTGGCTCCCGATGCTGGAATGGAAGACACAGCTTCGGAAGGTGAGTAAGCTTATTGGAAACTTCCAATTGCTTAATTAGTCCTCAGGGGAGGGATGGGGGGGCGGAGGGATGCTGCCGGGGTCCCAGAGCAAAAGCCGGTTATTTTCTTAAAAATAATGATCTTAGGAAAAATCAGACTAGCTATGTAGGGGATATCCCGGCAGACAGGATGGCGGCTGTCAGGCTGTCATGATATCGACAGCAGCATCCCGTCTGCTGGAATCCTGGCAGCGAGTCCCCTCACAGGTTCTATTCCCACTCGATTTGTGGAGTGGACTCACGAACCGAGTGGGAATATCCAGCATGTGTTGGAATTCCGGGTATCGGTCTCCTGAACGCCGGGGTCTCGACAACCAGTATACTGACTGCATCCCCTCTGGAGGTGCAACATAAAAGACGCAGTGATTTCAATAGAAATAATTGCGTCCCATTTCCTGTCCTGTAATTGAATACCAAAACCTTGTGGCTGCCGGAAAAACCCTGTATTTTACATTTCCCTCCTGCAATTGATTTCCCCCCATAGTGTACAATGATGACGGGGAGGTAATGAAAAAGTCAACAGTTAATTACACTTTAGACAGTCAAAATGTCAACAGCAATAGCCATTTCCACATTATAACTTTAAATATGATCCTTTAAAACACATTACTACCATGTTCCCTTTGTGCGGTCGACATTACACTGTCAACATTGTGGCTGTTGCATACTTGCATACTCTCATAGAAGATTCAGGAGGCTCCTTGCTCCCGTAGAAGAAGAATAGGCAGATCTCCCGCATCCTGCCCGCACCATAGTGAAGCGGGCAGGATGGAGAGATCATTTCTGGCATATGCGGGTCTGCAGGGCAGGGGAGGGGCCAAAATGACGCAAGTTGCTTAATTTTAGCCCCGCCCCTTCCCCGTGGACCCACAAATCTCAATGTTTTCCAGAGGTCATCAATGTGCTTTTGACTAGACAAAACTCATTCCTTTCTATGGGGGGATACTATCAAACCGTGGAGAAAAGTGGAGAGAGATAAAGTACCATCCAAATATCTTCTATCATTACAGGCTGTGTTTGAAAAATGACAGTAGCTGCTTGGTTTGTTTGTACTTTATCTCTTTCCACTTCATCTCTTTCCAAGCTTTGGTACATCTCCCCAATGAATGAGATGGAATATAGCTTGCATCTTTATTTATTTAGCACGGGTGTAGTACGGCTGACCGGCGGTCAGGAGACCGCCGATCAGCTTACCGACGCCGGGATCCCGGCAGCATACCGACCATCGGGATAGTGAGGGGTCGGGATGGTGGAGGAGGTCATGTGACTGTCGGTCTCCCAACCGCCGGTCACATGAATACCACCCATTTAGCACAGGTCAGCACAGGTTAACCAGGGTTTATTAGAGTATTTTGTTTGTTTCTTGTTAATTTTCCTAATCAAGAGAATTGCCGGATGCCGGCTGATGTTACCCTCTTCTAACATTCACTTTTGCATGGTTACTGCCCTGACGTCACACAGGGGATGTAGTCAGTATACCGACGCCGGGATCCCGACTGCTTGAAATGCCAACCTTCAGAATGCCGATACACTGGGACTATTCCCACTCGTGGGTGTCCACGGCACCCATAGAGTGGAAATAGAACCTGCCGCTCGCTACCGAGCCCACAGTGTGGCGATCACAGCGAGCCCACAAGGGGCTTCATTGCACTCGCCCCCCTTCTACCATTCTAGTGCCGGCGTTGGGATGCTGACCGCCGGGATCCCAGCCACAGGTCACACGATCCCAACCCTCACACAGGACTACACAGAGGACCTTTAGCAATTAAACTTGGATTTTTTCTCTGCCCCTTCAATTTTAATTCACATACTTTACACCAGCTGGAACATCATTTGACTGCTCACGTAGATCTGAACTGCAAGTGCAAGCATGCAATGCCAGTCAGAACCTTGGCCAATCTGTTATTTTCCAGCTGTTGCAGAACTACAAGTCCCGGCATTCATGGATTAGTGGTTCTAAGGCATCAGGTGAGACAAAGGTCATCAGGATCTGCGATATGTGTATAACATATGCCATATGGATTCGGTCATCATATGGTGTAATATCAGACAATATATCTAAATGAGTAAACAGAATTACCAAGGGCTTTGGTGTATTGTATGTTTTTTCATTACAGAATGCTTTGGTTGCAGAAAAGATAACTGCAGCCAAGGTGAGTTGTCAGGCAACAGTAATGTGTAACTAGGCGACCATCAGAGAGGGCACATCTGCATGTTTTTTCATAATTCCTCATGATTAGGGAAAGCATATTTATTGACACAGGCCAAGCAGCGCAATGAAACAAATGCAGTATGTAGCCATTTATTATTGTAAGTCAAGAACAGCGATTGTTGACCTTTCTGGACACATTTTTGAACGTTAAGTTAAACAAAATGAACTGGAAACATAAATGGCTGTGTGCATAATTGGAAGTTTTAGAGTTTCTCACTAATGAAATACAAAGTCAAATTACTGATAACACTGGAAACAGCCTGGCATGAAGTGGAAGGTAAAACAATTAACGTGTTATTAAACAATAACAAACATTACAGCAAGCGGTTTCACTTACTTTACAATGTTTATATTTCTGTTCTGCTTTTTGTGTTGTTTTAGATGAAGTCGGGCATAGACTGTTGTATTAAATGTTTTTTATCTGGAACCAAATTCTCATTTAAACTTAGCTCCTCTGTTTTAATTATACAGCCCTGCCTTGTGGTTTTCATAGAACATTCCACTGTTCTGTCTACTTTACCTTTGAAGGCTACAGTATGTGTCTCACTGGGATTGGTATGAAATACATACAATCAAAATCACGACGGTCGAAATCCCGACAGCAATTGACCGACGGTCAAAATCCCGACAAGGTAAAAATCTCGACATGGACAAAATACCAACATTTAAAATACCGACAAGGTCAAAATACCAACATGTAAAATGTCGACAGGTCAAAATGCCGACATGAGTTTTTCATTGAAACTGACTTGTTCATACTTTACCATCCCAGTGGACCTGGAGGGGGAATATAATAGTGCCCGAAGTATGGCAGGCGCAGAGGTACACTTCTTCTCTGGTAATGATTCCACAAGCTTATCCATCTCAGGCTGGAGCAGAGAGTAAGAGGACGTACTGTAAGTTCAGAACAGGTCACTGCATGATGTAAATAATGATCACCATACATATGACAGTAAATTGCAGCACAGAAGGAATATGGCAAATCTGAAATAGTAGTTCGTAAGGAATCAGTATGATATCCCAATGGACGGGATGCTGGCGAATCCTGTTTGTAATATGGTAGTGAATTGACAATGGTCAATAACTCTTTCTACTGTTTAACCAGCTTCTTTAACTTAACTGCTGCAATAACTCTTTGGCTGTAACTAGGGAAAATGCAGTTTTGCTTCACAAAAAGCATATAAAGAAATAGCAGATTATTGGTCAGCAAACTTTGCAAAAACATCAGTCTGGTCAATCATTTACTAAACACAAAGTTTTGTCATTGGCGTACTCTGTTGCTGGGCTATCACTGTCTGACATGCATGTATTTGTAATTGAAACCCACAATAGGCAAAAGTAATAGGATTAGCATCTAATGCTGGTGTTCCCTGATTCCAGAGAAACAAAAGCTCTGGATTTCCAATGATAAAACACAATGGGGGTCATTCCGAGTTGATCGCACGCATTTATGCGCATGCATATGGCCCACAATACGCACGCACGGAGTATGGGTACAAAGCTCTTTGTGGTTGTGCTCAGGTTCTAGCGAAGTTTTCAGTCGCACTGATGGCCGCAAGAAGATTGACAGGAATGGGGCATTTCTGGGTGTCAACTGACCGTTTTCAGGGAGTGTTTGCAAAAACGCAGGCATGTCTGAAAAAACGCAGGCGTGGCTGGGCGTTCACTGGGCGGGTGTATGACGTCAAATCCGGACACTAATAGGCTGGAGTGATCGCAAGCGCTGAGTAGGTTCAGAGCTACTCAGAAACTGCACAAACTGTTTTTGCAGAGCTCGGCTGCACATACGTTCGCACTTCTGCTAAGCTAAAATACACTCCCCAGTGGGCGGCGGCATAGCGTTTGCACGGCTGCTAAAAACTGCTAGCGAGCGATCAACTCGAAATGACCCCCCCCATAAACACAGTTCCACTTTCTTCAGCACTTCACAGTATCAATGGGTCAGTTCCAAAGTGCTCTTTAATCATCTTAAATGTCTCTCACGTAATGGTTTCCACTCTTTACATTGTTTAATTAAATCACTGATTCAGTAGTAGAGTAGCTCAAACAGGCACATACGTCACATTGTCTGTACATTCAGATCCATTGTTTAACTCTGGCACAGGTTAGTGTAACACAGCTGTTTCGGTATGTTTACCAATATACTTTTAATATCTCTTAGTATAGTCCCACTAGCTTCCAATAGTTATCATTATCTCTCAGTAATGCTCAGTATCTCTCAGTATAGCTTAGTATTTCTCAATAGTACTTAACAGGTTTCAGAAGGAACAGGTATCCTATACAGCTTTTACTCACCAAGGGGAAGATTTATCAAATTTTGGAGAGAGATAAAGTGGAGAGAAGTAAAGTTCCAACCAATCAGCTTCAATCATTTTACAGGCTCTGCTAGAAAAATAGCTCTTAGAAGCTGATTGGTTTGTACTTTTCTCTCTCCGCTTTATCTCCACGGATCTTATATGCAACTCTCAGTTTTGACACACTGTTTCCAGCTCTTATCATCACTCTGCTGGCACTTCTAAAGCGATCCCCAGTGCACCATCAGTGGGTTTTCTGTGGCACTTGTCATTTAGCACCACTTTAGCATCATTGCTTGCGCAGTCTTTCTCATCAGACCTGTGGCACCATCTGCTCTGGCATCTCTGCAACTCCACTGTGCATGTGCAACCAGCGAGTCACTGTCTTGTTGCTGGCTTGTCCATTTTGGGCACACTGCAGCTCCCCCTAGTGCAGCCTCCTAAACTACAATGTCCATTGGCTACTACAGACACACATGTGTGGTCACCAGTCTGCTCATGTGCAGGTCTGAGATTACCGGGGAGGGATCCTTGGGATTCCTGTCCCTGAAAACTTTGTGATGTGTAGGCCATAGGCTACAATGTCTGATGTCATATAAAGATGCAACTAGCTATTGGGGCCAAGTACTGTAAAGCTACATTTTCTTGAGCATGGTAAATTGCACAATGTAGCAGGCACCAGAGAAACCTATGTGGGCTGCTTTTGTGATGTTAATAAATGTCTGAGAAAAGTTTTTAGTAACAATGTAATAGTAACACTGGTACTGAAATTGAGCAGAAATATTAAATAATACAAGGTCAGTGTATAGTATACACAGATCATCAAGAACAGAGATTAAGGGGGTAATTCTGAGTTGATCGCAGCAGCAAGTTTGTTAGCAATTGGGCAAAACCATGTGCACTGAAGGGGGGGGCAGATAAAACATGTGCAGAGAGAGTTAGATTTGGGTGGTTTATTTCATTTCTGTGCAGAGTAAATACTGGCTGCTTTATTTTTACACTGCAAATTAGAATTCAGTTTGAATACACCCCACCTAAATCTAACTCTCTGCACATGTTATATCTGCCACACCTGCAGTGCACATGGGCCCTCATTCCGAGTTGTTCGCTCGCTAGCTGCTTTTAGCAGCATTGCACACGCTAAGCTGCCGCCCTCTGGGAGTGTATCTTAGTATAGCAAAATTGCGAACGAAAGATTCGCAAAATTGCGAGTAGAAATTTCTTAGCAGTTTCTGAGTAGCTCCAGACTTACTCTGCCACTGCGATCAGTTCAGTCAGTTTCGTTCCTGGTTTGACGTCACAAACACACCCAGTGTTCGCCCAGACACTCCCCCGTTTCTCCAGCCACTCCCGCGTTTTTCCCAGAAACGGCAGCGTTTTTTCACACACACCCTTAAAACGGCCAGTTTCCGCCCAGAAACACCCACTTCCTGTCAATCACATTACGATCACCAGAACAAAGAAAAGACCTCGTAATGCCGTGAGTAAAATACCTAACTGCATAGCAAATTTACTTGGCGCAGTCGCACTGCGGACATTGCGCATGCGCAGTAAGCGGAAAATCGCAATATAGCGAAAATCGGCAAAGAGCGAACAACTCGGAATGACCACCATGGTTTTGCCCAACTGCTAACAAATTTGCTGCTGCGATCAACTCAGAATTAGGCTCTAAGTGGCTCAAGACAAAATGTGTTGGATCTTAGATGACAGAAAAATGCTTAATAATAATAATAATAATAATAATAATAATAAAAAAACACATATTAATATTATGTGCACACATTTACTCTAAATCATAGCAACTATTTAAATGTTCACTTTCATTTTCTAAACTGCAATAGAAAAATTATGGGTGTGGATCATTAGATCGACAGTGTCTAGGTCGACAATGTTTACGTCGACCACTATAGGTCGACAGTCAGTAGGTCATCAGGGTTTGAAGGCCGACAGGGTTTCTAGGTCAACATGTTCTAGGTCAACAGGTCAAAAGGTCGACATAAGTTTTTCATGTTTTTTTGGTGTCGTTTTCTCCGTACAGTGACCGGGAACCCCAATTAGTGCACCGTGTCCACTCGCATGGTTAGCTTCGCTCGTCATGCTTCAGGCAAGATGCCTCACTCCACTACCGCTGCGCTCGGCACAGGTTACCATTCCCAATCGTAGTCCACGTGGATCATTATGTATGAAAACGTTCAAAAAAATATTATTTTTTTAAAAAAAGAACTCATGTCGACCTTTTGACTTGTCGACCTAGAAACCCTGTCGACCTTGAAAACATGTCAACCTAGTGACTGTCGACCTATAGTGGTCGACCTAGACACTGTCGATCATCAGACCGGATCCCGAAAATTATATCTAGGATCTTATAGAATGCAATGGGTTCAGTGGTGGATTGAAATGGGAAAGCTGAATCAATGGCAGCAGGAGAAAAGAAAGATCCATTGTGAAAAGAAAAGGGAATTGGCTGGACAAAACAGATTGTAAGCTTGCGAGCAGGGCCTTCCTACCTCTATGTCTGTCTGTTTTTACCCAATTTTGTTCTATTACTGTTGTTCTAATTGTAAAGCGCAACGGAAAATGCTGTGCTATATAAGAAACTGTTAATAAATAAATACATAAATAAATAATTAATATACTGTATAACTTTATATATCTTAAAGTTATTACCTGTACTTACTACCAAGAATAGATATACAGCAATGACTGTTTTGCAATACAAAGTGACGTGTATAATATATATACAATATAAGGAATATTCTAATGACCAGTATACAATAGAGCACATTCTTGTGACCAGTATACATTACAGACAACCTTTTAGTGACCACTTAATAACAATGGTAATATTTCACAGAGCAATATATAATTCAGTGAGTAGCCTACTGACCAATATACAATATGCTTTTTCAACACTCCTGCCACCAACTGAGTCTACAGTGATAGGTCATTGTAGAAAACTCTTATTTATTTTTCTGCCACACCTCTGAGGTTTTTTTTTTATAGGGGCCTACTTAAATAAGTTATTGTCAGTTGAGTGCCCCTTTTTTATATTTTGCAAACCCTATGTATCCCTTCTGCTTGAGACTCTTTCTAACCTATATGGTGGTCTCTCTGCAATCGAGGACCTCTGAAGAATTTGAGCTTTCCAGGGCAGACAGTGTCTTGAGACGGTTATCAGTATGCACACAGAAGACCATGTGGTTTGGAAGCCATCTGTATGAGTAGGAATCAGGGCCAGTTCTAGACCTTGTGGCGCCCAGGGTGAAAGTTTCCTTTGGCGCCCCCCCCCCCCCCCCCCCCCACACCATATAGATATTTTTTTTTAAATGCGCGTGCGCTCCCGGCAAGGGATGTGACCTTATTAAAATGGGTATAGCCTCATCTGAAAAGACTACCTTACACCCCAGTTTTTGACCCTGCACCAACAGATCACGGCCACCACAGGAAAAAAAAAATTACCATATTAAGCAGCACACAGTAATGCCCCCTGCACCATATTATGCTACACCGCAATGCCCTTGATACATTAAATCCCCATTTTACACATTATGGCAGGCAAGTCTCCCCATTTTACACATTACGGCAGGCAAGAGTCCCCATTTTACACATAACGGCAGGCAAGAGTCCCCATTTTACACATTACGGCAGGCGAGAGTCCCCATTTTACACATTATGACAGGCAAGAGTCCCCATTTTACACATTATGACAGGCAAGTGTCCCCATTTTACACATTATGGCATGCAAGTGTCCCCATTTTACACATTACAGCAGGCAAGAGTCCCCATTTGACACATTACAGCAGGCAAGAGTCCCCATTTTACACATTACGGCAGGCAAGTGTCCCATTTTACACATTACGGCAAGCAAGAGTTCCCATTTTACACATTGCGGCAGGCAAGTGTCCCATTTTACACATTACGTCAGTCAAGTGTCCCCAATTTACACATTACGGCAGGCAAGTGTCCCATTTTACACATTACGGCAGGCAAGTGTCCCCATATTACACATTATAGCAAGCAGAACAAAGAAAGAGAGAGTGAGAGAGAGAAAGTTATACTTATGTTTGCAGCGGTTCTCTTCCATCCCGCTTCCTGCTCTTCGGCCCGTGCCTCTCCTTCCTCCTACTAGTTTGCTGGCTTCCCATGCGGCAAATGCGTCATTGCACAAAACTCTGCTCCCGAGTGGAGTAGTAATGACAGGGAGGAAGGGGAGCATACAAACTGAGCCGGGACTCGGGAGGGTAGGCCGTGCAGCGGCGGCAGCACCCTTCAGGAAGCGGCGCCCGGGAAAGAATCCTGCTTGCCCACGGCAAGAGCCGCTCCTGGTAGGAATAGTATGTAATCTTCATACAACAGAGGTTAAACCATATAATACAAACAGTACAGTAGTAATAGCAGTTTTGGGGCAGAGCAAAATTTGAACTTACCTGATCAAAAATTATAGAGTAAAGCCATCCTCATACTCTCTTCAGTGTCGTCCCTCTGCATCTCTCCAGTGCTGTCCCCTATGCATCTCTACAGCATCACCTTCTTGCATCACTACAGCACCATCCTCTCTGCATTTCTACAGCACCATTCTCCTGCATCTCTACAGCACCATCCTCCTGCATCTCTCCAGCACCATTCTCCTGCATCTCTACAGCGCCATCTTCCTGCATCTCTCCAGCACCATTCTCCTGCATCTCTCCAGCACCATTCTCCTGCATCTCTACAGCACCATCCTCCTGCATCTCTCCAGCACCATTCTCCTGCATCTCTCCAGCACCATTCTCCTGCATCTCTCCAGCACCATCCTCCTGCATCTCTCCAGCACCATCCTCCTGCAACTCCGAAGCACTATTCTCCTGCATCTCTCCAGCACCATCCTCCTGCATCTCTCCAGCACCATTCTCCTGCATCTCTCCAGCACCATTCTCCTGCATCTCTCCAGCACCATCCTCCTGCATCTCTCCAGCACCATTCTCCTGCATCTCTACAGCACCATCTTCCTGCATCTCTCCAGCACCATTCTCCTGCATCTCTCCAGCACCATTCTCCTGCATCTCTACAGCACCATCTTCCTGCATCTCTCCAGCACCATTCTCCTGCATCTCTCCAGCACCATCCTCCTGCATCTCTCCAGCACCATTCTCCTGCATCTCTACAGCACCATCTTCCTGCATCTCTACAGCACCATCTTCCTGCATCTCTCCAGCACCATCCTCCTGCATCTCTCCAGCACCATCCTCCTGCAACTCCGAAGCACTATTCTCCTGCATCTCTCCAGCAGCATTCTCCTGCATCTCTCCAGTGCAATTCTCCTGCATCTCCCCAGCACCATTTTCCAGCATCTCCCCAGCACCATTCTCCTGCATCTCTCCAGCACCATTCTCCTGCAACTCTCCTGCACCATCCTCCTGCATCTCCCCAGCACCATCCTCCTGCAACTCCGAAGCACTATTCTCCTGCATCTCTCCAGCAGCATTCTCCTGCATCTCTCCAGTGCAATTCTCCTGCATCTCTCCAGCACCATCCTCCTGCATCTCTCCAGCACCATCCTCCAGCACCATTCTCCTGCATCTCTCCAGCACCATCCTCCTGCATCTCTCCAGCACCATCCTCCTGCATCTCTCCAGCACCATCCTCCTGCATCTCTCCAGCACCATCCTCCAGCACCATTCTCCTGCATCTCTCCAGCACCATCCTCCAGCACCATTCTCCTGCATCTCTCCAGCATCATCCTCCAGCACCATTCTCCTGCATCTCTCCAGCACCATCCTCCTGCATCTCTCCAGCACCATCCTCCAGCACCATTCTCCTGCATCTCTCCAGCACCATCCTCCTGCATCTCTCCAGCACCATCCTCCAGCACCATTCTCCTGCATCTCTCCAGCACCATCCTCCTGCATCTCTCCAGCACCATCCTCCAGCACCATTCTCCTGCATCTCTCCAGCACCATCCTCCTGCATCTCTCCAGCACCATCCTCCTGCATCTCTCCAGCACCATCCTCCAGCACCATTCTCCTACATCTCTCCAGTACCATCCTCCTGCATCTCTCCAGCACCATCCTCCTGCACCTCTCCAGCACCATCCTCCTGCATCTCTCCAGCACCATCCTCCTGCACCTCTCCAGCACCATCCTCCAGCACCATCCTCCTGCATCTCCCCAGCACCATTCTCCTGCATCTCTCAAGCACAATTCTCCTGCATCTCTCCAGCACCATCCTCCTACATCTCTCCAGCACCATCCTCCTACATCTCTCTCCAGCACCATCCTCCAGCATCTCCCCAGCACCATCCTCCTGCATTCCTGCATCTCTCTAGCACCATCCTCCTGCATCTCTCCAGCAGCATCCTCCTGCATCTCTCCAGCACCATCCTCCTACATCTCTCCAGCACCGCACCATACTCCTGCATCTCTCCAGCACCATCCTCCTGCATTTCTACAGCACCATCCTCCTGCACCTCTCCAGCACCATCTTCCTGCATCTCTCCAGCACCATTCTCCTGCATCTCTCCAGCACCATCCTCCTGCACCTCTCCAGCACCATCCTCCAGCACCATCCTCCTGCATCTCCCCAGCACCATTCTCCTGCATCTCTCAAGCACAATTCTCCTGCATCTCTCCAGCACCATCCTCCTGCATTTCTCCAGCACCATCCTCCAGCACCATCCTCCTACATCTCTCCAGCACCATCCTCCAGCATCTCCCCAGCACCATTCTACTGCATCTCTCCAGCACCATCCTCCCACATCTCTCCAGCACCATTCTCCTGCATCTCCCCAGCACCATCCTCCTGCATCTCTCCAGCACCATCCTCCAGCACCATTCTCCTACATCTCTCCAGTACCATCCTCCTGCATCTCTCCAGCACCATCCTCCTGCACCTCTCCAGCACCATCCTCCTGCATCTCTCCAGCACCATCCTCCTGCACCTCTCCAGCACCATCCTCCAGCACCATCCTCCTGCATCTCCCCAGCACCATTCTCCTGCATCTCTCAAGCACAATTCTCCTGCATCTCTCCAGCACCATCCTCCTACATCTCTCCAGCACCATCCTCCTACATCTCTCTCCAGCACCATCCTCCAGCATCTCCCCAGCACCATCCTCCCGCATTCCTGCATCTCTCTAGCACCATCCTCCTGCATCTCTCCAGCTGCATCCTCCTGCATCTCTCCAGCACCATCCTCCTACATCTCTCCAGCACCGCACCATACTCCTGCATCTCTCCAGCACCATCCTCCTGCATTTCTACAGCACCATCCTCCTGCACCTCTCCAGCACCATCTTCCTGCATCTCTCCAGCACCATTCTCCTGCATCTCTCCAGCACCATCCTCCTGCACCTCTCCAGCACCATCCTCCAGCACCATCCTCCTGCATCTCCCCAGCACCATTCTCCTGCATCTCTCAAGCACAATTCTCCTGCATCTCTCCAGCACCATCCTCCTGCATTTCTCCAGCACCATCCTCCTACATCTCTCCAGCACCATCCTCCAGCATCTCCCCAGCACCATTCTACTGCATCTCTCCAGCACCATCCTCCCACATCTCTACAGCACCATTCTCCTGCATCTCCCCAGCACCATCCTCCTGTATCTCTCCAGCACCATCCTTCTGCATCTCTCCAGCATCATTCTCCTGCATCTCTACAGCACCATTCTCCTGCATCTCTACAGCACCATTCTCCTGCATCTCTACAGCACCATTCTCCTGACTCTGTCCAGCACCATCCTCCTGCATCTCTTCAGCACCATCCTCCTGCATCTCTCCAGCACCATCCTCCTGCATCTCTCCAGCACCATCCTCCTGCATTTCTCTAGCACATTTCTCCAGCATCTCTCCAGCACCATTCTCCTGCATCTCTACAGCACCATTCTCCTGCATCTCTCCAGCACCATTCTCCTGCATCTCTCCAGCACCATCCTCCTGCATCTCTCCAGCACCATCCTCCTGTATCTCTCCAGCACCATCCTTCTGCATCTCTCCAGCATCATTCTCCTGCATCTCTACAGCACCATTCTCCTGCATCTCTACAGCACCATTCTCCTGCATCTCTACAGCACCATTCTCCTGACTCAGTCCAACACCATCCTCCTGCATCTCTTCAGCACCATCCTCCTGCATCTCTACAGCACCATCCTCCTGCATCTCTCCAGCACCATCCTCCTGCATCTCTCCAGCACCATCCTCCTGCATTTCTCTAGCACATTTCTCCAGCATCTCTCCAGCACCATTCTCCTGCATCTCTACAGCACCATTCTCCTGCATCTCTCCAGCACCATTCTCCTGCATCTCCCCAGCACCATCCTCCTGTATCTCTCCAGCACCATCCTTCTGCATCTCTCCAGCATCATTCTCCTGCTTCTCTACAGCACCATTCTCCTGCATCTCTACAGCACCATTCTCCTGCATCTCTACAGCACCATTCTCCTGCATCTCTACAGCACCATTCTCCTGACTCAGTCCAGCACCATCCTCCTGCATCTCTTCAGCACCATCCTCCTGCATCTCTACAGCACCATCCTCCTGCATCTCTCCAGCACCATCCTCCTGCATCTCTCCAGCACCATCCTCCTGCATTTCTCTAGCACATTTCTCCAGCATCTCTCCAGCACCATTCTCCTGCATCTCTACAGCACCATTCTCCTGCATCTCTCCAGCACCATTCTCCTGCATCTCCCCAGCACCATCCTCCTGTATCTCTCCAGCACCATCCTTCTGCATCTCTCCAGCATCATTCTCCTGCATCTCTACAGCACCATTCTCCTGCATCTCTACAGCACCATTCTCCTGCATCTCTCCAGCACCATTCTCCTGCATCTCCCCAGCACCATCCTCCTGCATCTCCCCAGCACCATCCTCCTGTATCTCTCCAGCACCATCCTTCTGCATCTCTACAGCACCATTCTCCTGCATCTCTACAGCACCATTCTCCTGCATCTCTACAGCACCTTTCTCCTGCATCTCTACAGCACCATTCTCCTGCATCTCTACAGCACCATTCTCCTGACTCAGTCCAGCACCATCCTCCTGCATCTCTTCAGCACCATCCTCCTGCATCTCTACAGCACCATTCTCCTGCATCTCTCCGGCACCATCCTTCTGCATCTCTCCAGCACCATCCTCCTGCATTTCTCTAGCACATTTCTCCAGCATCTCTCCAGCACCATTCTCCTGCATCTCTACAGCACCATTCTCCTGCATCTCTTCAGCACCATTCTCGTACATTAGTCCAGCACCATCTGCCTGCATCACTACAGCACCATCCTCCTGCATCTCTCCAGCACCATTCTCCTGCATCTTTCCAGCACTATCCTCCTGCATCTCTATAGCATCATCCTCCAAGACCCTGGTACCCCCTGAAAGGTGTGACTCTCTATAGCTAAGAAATCCACACCCCAGAAACCAGACATATCAGCAGTCAAACAAGCTGCCCTCCCACTGGAAAATGATGAATATTAAGCCTACTCCGCTATCCACCCCTCCCTTGCATATTAAACATCCCTTACTATCCTGTAAGTCAGGTTTAAGGACCCCTTCATTCAGCCTGATGCCCTCCTACAGTTTAGTGCTGTCCCTCCCGCCCCATCTCACTAACCCGCTTCCCCTCTCCCATCTGTGCAGAAAAGGAGTAATTAGTAGAAATGACTGCTCCAGGTCTTTCACCCCACCACCTGACATTATAAGTTGTCCTTTGCTTTGCCCAGGGGCCTACACTGCTGTTAAGACGGCCCTAAAATTTCCCACAGTGCCACTGTGGCTCTGTCACTGCGGAAGAGTCTTTCCTGTCTTCTGCGCATGCACCATCTTTCTCTCTGAAAACATCTTCGGGGGGAAAAAGATGCCACCACTCACAACAGAACTGGGGGCACCGACTGCATGAGGAGGAGGGTTAACAGTGCGGCCCATTCGCATGAATGGGAGAGTCTTTGTGCGCTGCCTCTGCGGGGCTAGGCGCCGAATCTCTTAGCCACGCCAGCAGTGCACGTTTTTGTGATGTAGCCACGCTCATCGCTACATCTGTACCTCTCTGGAGTCTCACAAGACTGGCAGAGGCAACGCAGTACAAACCACTGGGATAATGGCATGGTGAACATATTTACCCAACATTTTGTGCATGTATCCCCGGAGACCAGTATATGAGCCAATGCCAGAGTCTTCTGCCTGGCTGCCAGCTAGAGAGAAGGAGGCATGGACGTAAACTGCACACAGTAACTGCAAACTGCCGCCCCCCATACACACTCTTAAAACACCCCAGCAAGGTTTGTTTACGTATGTGCAATAGTCAGACATCATTATTGCTTAGAAATAGCTTATAAGGCAGACTGTGCATTTTGCTACCTTCTTTTCAGCCATCCGAGTGGAATTTTACAGACCTGATTTACATGCTTTGCATTAAACACACTTGAACAAGCCCAGAGGCTTTACCAAACCGTGACAGTTTGTGACTAGTTTAACAGTCAATTCATTGTCCTTGTGCATTTTAATGCTTTTCCTAAGCTCAGTGAATCGTGTTTTAATTGTTTACTTGTCTTATTAACATATAGATTTCTACAGGGTCCTTGCAAGTTGAAGGCATTATGAATGCAAGGGTCACACAGGTGATCAGATTGTTAAATAGAAAAGTTAAAGCTATTTACATTTAACCTAATAAGTAAGTGTGCCAAGCTCAATCATGCATGCAAAGCACTATGTTTTATTTACTTTAGAACAACCTTTTTATTATATTATATTTTTGTGCCCAAACCAGAAGTGGTTTCGGGATAAACTGAGTATAGGAACAACGACCAGTTACATACTGTACGGTATGCCACTTCTGGTACCATTGCATCTCACCATAGTTGTCACAACTGAGGGCCTGAGCTGACGGGAGGCAGCCTCAGTTGTAGGGGCTGAGATGTAACGGAACCTGGGAGGTTGTATCAGACCCCTAGACATGTAAGTAACATGTAGAATAACTGCCCGAAGGCGTGACCATGACAACCAGGATAAAAGTCAATGATGTTTATTAAGACAAACTCCGTAACACAGCAGCAGTAAAGGAAACATAAAAGTCAACAGAGGATAAATACAATTCCTGGGTACTACAGGGTGGCAAGGGCCACAGGCACTGGTAGAGTGAGACAGTTCTTATAATCTTCTAGTTGGAAAGTCCTTACCAGGCCTGACTGTAGCAATGGAGAGAACCCAGGATCGTACCAGCTGGTGTTCCAGGAAAGGCTGGGTTGCTGAAGATAAAACGGCTGCTGTGGATACTGGCTGGAACCAGACTGTTGTTGGTACGGAGTGGATACTGGCTGGAACCAGTTAAATAATAAACGAACTTGAGAGCGATGAAATAATAATGAAGTTTGGAGTTTGAGAGCGGTGAAATAATAATACCGGTGGAGAGTGGTAAACTGCAGAAAGGACACCGGCCCTTTAAGAGAAGCTGTACACTGCTGGAAGCTGAGCTGGAAGCAGGTGATTGATGAAGTTTGGAGTTTGAGAGCGGTGAAATAATAATACCGGTGGAGAGTGGTAAACTGCAGAAAGGACACCGGCCCTTTAAGAGAAGCTGTACACTGCTGGAAGCTGAGCTGGAAGCAGGTGATTGATGTAACTGGAAACAGGTGAGTCCAGAATGGATCGGAGAGTCAGGCTACACCGCAGATGGAATGCTGGTGCGGGTCTCTATAGCAGAAGTCTGGAGACAGGAGCTGGAACCTGGAAGACAACCACAGGAGAGAGACAAACTGGAACTAGGTTAGACAACCAAAGCACTGACGCCTTCCTTGCTCAGGCACAGCTTACTTATACCTGCAGCAAGGAAGGGGTTGGCTAGGCAATTATGCAAATCAACAATACAGACAGCAGATTGGTGGAAATGCTCAGATGACAAAATCCAAGATGGCTGCGCCCATGCAGACACTTGGAGGGAAGTTTGGTTTGTAATCCATGTGAGAATTGAAACAGTAATGGCGACGCCGGCCACAGGAGACAGGAGACGCCAGACTGACAAGCGCACATTTAACCACGCGGGCACAGCGGAGGCCGCGGCTGATGAAATCACCACTCTGACATTCTGCATGTGGAAACTCAGGAACAGCGGGATCCGGTCCTGGAACGCTGAGCCAGCCTTAGGAGGCATCTGAAGGGTAAGTAATGGCGTCCAGATACCCGGATCGTGACAATAGTCTAATGATTCACAATACAATGTACCTTTCCTTATTACTGGCAGCCTACTTCTTATGTTGTGGAATAGAGCAGTGCCATTACTAGGGTTGGTGTCACCAAGGCTCGTGTTGCTCCCCTTTATTGTATCATTGGGGGCTTTCCCAGCCTCTCCCTTATGTCATCCATCACCCCAAATCAGGTGACACTATCCTAGGGGGTGACACCAAAATAGCAGAGAAGCTCTGCTCTTTTAGTGTCATCTGCTCCAATGGTGGTGTCGTCCAGTGTGCACCCGCCCCACCCCCCACCCCCTCCCATTCAATCCCCTGGTGACATCACTGGAACACAATGTTATAGATAGTAGCATGATATTTTAGAGAAATACTGGACAACTTATAATGTCAGGTTGTCAGCAGCCCCTGTGTAGAAATTGTACCTCTTCTAGGGTGGGATGTACTAAAGCAGAAATGCAGTGAAATCCCGTTTTCGTGGGTATTACTGCATTTCCAAATGTAGTACTACCCCGACACTGGAGCTCCGATGGGGAGGGTAACACCAGCTATAGGTGGCATTACCCTATAGAAACCCATGGGCTTCTTACCGCAGTGCACTGTGTGAGGGATCCAATCGTATCCCTTTCAGCATTCTCCGTGGCCGCCACATCCTTCTGCGCATGCACAGACTGATTCGGTAATAACCAGGAAGTCCAGGGACTGGAGTGCATCGTAAAGTACATCTCTTATCAGGAGAGCTGTCCTTTACGATACTAAACGCGTATGTTAGTGCGATTAGTATCGATGCAACGTGTGGCGGGATGTATACCTCAAAGTTAGTACATCCTGGCCCTAAAGTTTTATTCTTGACCAGCTAAGCATAGCAAACAGTTGGATCTCTCAGGACTTTTGCACAAGGTGATAAATTAGTTAACAAAACTCTATAATATGAAAACTGATTAAGGGGTGATTCTGGGTCGGATCCGAAAATGCGTCTCTTGCAGCAACCAATGAACTAAGATTTTCTAATATCAGCTATCTGTTCTTCTATGTGTGCATAAGTGTGATTCCTACATTCGGGTCACACCGCCTACTATTTTGAAAAAGGCATCCCAACTGCATACAAACTCCTACAGTATCTGAAACACATTATTAATAATAATAATAATAATAATAATAATAATAATATCTTGTTCTAAAGAGCAATTTTATCCAACGTGCAACCAGTCTTACCAAAACCCTACTTAACAGTTTCTGACTCACTGATACCCTATATTACACACACACACACACACACACACACACACACACACACACACACACACACACACACACACTCGCTTCTGCAGACTGACCATCAATCTAAATATTATATGAAAGCATTTGCAGCAAATATGAGCAGAACAATTTAGCACAATTTGTAATTCAATCAAATTTGTCCATTTCATGGGAGTAACTACCTATAGTTGCAAAACCCAGGAAGTTTGTTTCTTTGTTGTTTTCAATAGGTGGAACCGGTAAGCACTAACATGCAATTAAAACAATTAAATAACACGGTATACAGGATGTGTACAATACAAAGGATGTTTATTCTGACAAATGTGTTTTTGTCTCTCTGCCTTAGTGTTTCCTACTCTGTGGTTTCTTTTCTACTATATCCCAACTACCGTTCCTCAGTCTCAGCCCTTACTTTCTGGAATGAAAACATCATCCATGGGTACTGTCACCACTAATGTCCAAATCTATCACAGTTCATTTCAAAGCAATGTCTAGTTTTCCCCAACAAAACTATGTTTAGCAAATTAATTCCTTAATATTTTATCAATGGTTCAAGATTCTAAAAAAATGTAAATTACCATTTTTTTATGTTGTTTTATTATTTTCACAAATCTACACTGTTGGGGGGCTTTGGGTAGGATATGCTGGCATTCGGGATGCCGACGGTCAGAAGACTGACTGCGGCATCCCGATGCTTAGAATCACAACACGGGCAAGGTAAGTATACTTACCTTACCCCAATGCTCCCCTAACCTTCCTGCAGCCTAAACCTATCCCCCCTCCCCTGCAGCCTATCCCCCCTCCCTGGTGGTGTCTAACCTTCCCCCACTACCCCGCAGCCTAATCCTAACCCTGCCTGGTGGTGCTTAAACCTAACCCCTCCTTCCCTCAGCCCAACCCTAACCCGCTCCCCGCAGCCCAACCCTAACCCTAACCCACCTCCCTGCAGCCACCACATCCCCTCGTTGACACCATTTCACCAAGCTCTTGAAGACTTCTTTTAGTGACAGCAGTATATCTACTTCTAAGTAACGGGAGAGTCACTTACAATGCTTGCTGCATTCACAGGCCCTCCGGAAATGTATTTCATGCACAACCAGTAGCAAGTAGAGAAGGCATTCATGTCTCATTCTTGCTTGGAGTCTTCTTTCCCATATTGGTCTTATATAGAGCACAAGGGTAGTAAAAACTGCTAAGCTGGTCCGTGCAGCTGCCATTCTGCATGTCTTGGTAGATCGTTCTCATCTGTGACTTTGGTATATGGATGTCAGCACAAATGTTATTTTGGCTTTTCATGGCCTAATCCTGGGGCTACCACACTATGCATCCATCTTGGTTGGACACTAGCCATTCTGGACTTTTTTAATCATAAGTAATTTTGCTGCATCAACCTGCCCAATTTCAGTACATCTACAGTAACACCAAGATATTCTTTAGTGCTGAGCAATCATTACAAGAGAAAATAGTATAAAATACAAAACTGAGCATCAAAAAGATGAAGTTCTAAAAATCTAACCACTGTGCCAATCAGAGGCGGATTGGCCATAGGGTCTACAGGGAAGATTCCCGGTGGGCCGACGCACCCACGGGGCCTGTTTTGTTTGTGGACATGTGGTCCTATTTATAGACATAATGAGTAAGATGCCAAAAAATTTGCATATATGAAAATTACTTTGCCACTTAGCCTGTGATTGCAGATGATCTAGTGTATGCTCTGTCTGCCTGCTTGGCTGACATATAAGATTGACTGAATAGTGATTGGGATACGGTTGGTGTAATAAGCAAGAAAATATATCTTTCTAAAGAATGACATAGTTTCCTAAATTCTGAAGGTGTATCATATAATGTACTCATAATATTAAATTTTATTTCCTTTTAACTTCCCCCTTGATGCTGGACATCCCCACTATCTGGAAAGTCTTGGGGGGAGGGTGCTGCTGCCATGGCCCATGGCTAGACCTTACACCTCTGGTGCTGCCCATGTGGGGCCACTAGTTCAAATTTTTCCAGGGCCGCTTTTTGTTCCCAATCCGCCCCTGGTGCCAATATGCCAGCAGTGCAGAATGTTCAGGTGTAAAGAAGTGGAACTGTGGGGTTTATATACTAAGCCTGTGAGAGAGATAACATGGGAGGAGATAAAGTACCAACCAACCAGCTCCTAACTGTCATTTTTCAAACACAGTCTGTAACATGGCAGTTAGGAGCCGACTGTCTGGTACTTTATCTCCATCCACTTTATCTCTTTCCAAGGGTTAGTACATAGACCCCTTAAACTAGGGACACATTTAACGATGGTGCGACTCAGCGGCGCAATGTAACGAATAACGATACATCATCCCGCCATATGTACTGCATGATCCGCTGTACGATGGTGCAATATATCATTACATGCTCCACGTAACAACACCGTATTGGTCGTGGGATCATCCCACTGGACATGCAGCACATCCAATGGAACAATTTGATGAACATGGACAGTGAACAACCTATTGCGCATACACACTATACGATGTTGGTGCAGATTGGTCGAAAGTACCGTTATCGCACAATATATTGTATAGTGTATGCCCAGCCTTACTTATATTGATATGTCAACTTGAACCACAATGCCTTTGTAGCATATGCTAAGCATTGAACAAGCTTACCTGGCATATGTGCTTCCACAGGGATCAAACTGTAGTTAAATCCTTCAAACTTAACAACAGGTCAAGAATGTCCTGCGATTTGTCAAGCTTGAGCATACATTTGATGAACTAGTTTGCGACCCGATTTTTATAAAAGGTTGAGCGTCTCCAGAGAGAGAGAAACTATACTCCAGACTCGGCTAAACGGCAAGTGAGCATTTACTGTAAGTTTGCCAAAACTGAACAAAAGAAGACATCCAGTACAGTCTACATGGATGAGTCACACAGTTCATAACAGTTAATAATTAGATCCAGACCTCCCATTTAATGTCCCTAAGCTAGGCTGCTCATATCAGTTAAATTACAGTTTGTAAACGCAATAGGTGTTAGCATTGTTAAGTTCTAACACAAATCCATCTGCCGCTCAGAGTGCCTGCACTGTAGGTGGCTTGTTACTGAGCAAAAAGTTTGCTAATCGGTTTGAGGCAATGACATTTTGTTCTTTTAAAAGTGGATTAAGTTATGGAATTTTAAAATGAACTAAGTCCGTCACCTCGCTTTATTTCATGTTTGTTTGGCTGGTTATTAGTCATAATGAACAAAGAACATCCTGTGAATTATGGAGATATGCCGTATTTTAAGAGGACAAAAAAAGAAGGGAATGCTGCAATTCTATATGACGAATGAATTTACGAAGCATGTATTCTTCTGCAGAAGATTAACTTCAGTGCCTTATAATTGCTAATTTAATTGTTTTCAACACATTTCTTTGTACATAGAATTTGTACGCCATATGATTTGGATTTATGAGAATACTTGACCTTGGGGTTACAATGCATTTCATTATTCCTGATCCTAGTCTGCATTGGGTTAGCACAATGCCCAGAGGTCATGACCTCATACGTCAATGCATTTTAAGCTTAAGTAGCATTTTAATTCATTTGCTAAGCTTTGCCTTAGCCTGACTTAATTATAATTAGTCACAATGTGCAGTTGTGGTCGGCAATGTAAATGGATAACTGACAATGGAAGAAAGAAATTAATTAAAATACATTTAAATCAGAAGCAGATTATTACTGTGCGGGGGAATCTTCCTTCGTGCTCGCTTATGGTAAAAGAATGTATAGCTAGATTATGTGTTTCATTTATTCAGGAATGAATCTAACGTTGCTGATTAGAGATGTACGTTTAGGTTCTCCAGAAAATCCGAATCCACCCGAATTATATGGATCTGAACTGAACCAAAACCACATTCAGTTCTCCTAAGGAGATCCGATCGGAACCAAGGGCCTTATTCAGCTTCAGTTGCAAAATTACAAAATCGCAAATTGGGCGATTATCGGTAGACTGCGCATGTGCTGTGAACACATTGCGCATGCGTGAAGGCTAAATTGCGATCGCAATTTGATTGAAAAGAAGTGACCATTCTTGGGTGTTAACATGGCATTTGGGAAGAGTGGCTGGGAAATCGCAGTTGGATCGTGGCCGTTTTCAGAGCGTGTATCTGACGTCAGTTGCAATGGATTGTAACTAAAAACATGGCGCCGGTGAGACTGTATTCTCATTATTCTGAGTAGTCCTGGGTCAACCGCAATTGTCGATGGTACTTGATTTCTGTGTATGCATCGCAATTTTGCGATTGCATCGGTGTGCTTCTATTAGCTTTCTGAGCAGCTCTTCACATGCGATTTTTAGCACAAGCAATATTGAGAAAATCGCAATTTCTATCTCAATAGCGAACCAAGCTAAATTAGAGCCCAAGTCCCATTTTGGATCTTCCTGCTGTTCGTAATTCAGATTTTAAATCCGAATTTCGGGTTTTGGATTGCAAATATTACACAATTGTAACTGTTTTTATCGAGTTTTATCAATTTATCACCAAGCTAAAAAAACAAATCTGAATCAAAATACTTGGTGGTGATTTTTATCAAATACAAAAGCAAAATACTATAATGAAGTACTCTAGAACCAAAACCAGAACACAGGGGTCTCTATTAATGATATGAGTGTAAGCGAAATAAAAAGATAGTGTAATTACACAGTGGCATATGTAGTTATCTCTCATCGTTCCTCAGATCGCAGTCAGTTTATTAAACAGTGTTGTTAAAATTGAAAAGCGTTAACACTTAGGTATAAATCCTGCATCATAACGAGAACGTTTGCTAAAGTCACAAAATATGATAATAATGAAACAGCAGGATAAGCACAAATCAAGAGCAAAATGTTATTAGCAAAAATATTGGTGCCAAGGGAGTGAGATATAAAAGTATGATTTGTTATGCAATTCCAAATCCACTATCATATTGGATGCAGTTTTCAAATGCAAACTGCAGTATTTATTTAATCTGCAGATTATGTAAAATAACATTGCATCTGATGTGCGTTGTTTCTAAAAGATGGTTTAGAACAAACATACAGGTTGCTGCAAAGTACAGATTTGCAAACGGAACACCATTTAACAACCATACACTTGAGATAACCGTTTGCATGGGAGTATACAGTGGCGGCTGCTGCCCGTGAAGTGTGTCTATGTCTGTGTGTGTGTGTGGGGGGGGGGGGGGGGGGAGTGTGTTAGGGGGGTAGCACATATAAACATACATGTAATGTAGTATGTAATATATGTGCTGGCTGTCTTACTCAGGGACCTGCATTGTTATACTGAGCCGCCGCTGTTTGTCTATCCTCTATAAGTCTTTGCCCCCATATACCTGCGAAACTAGCCAATGAGAGTCTTGGAGCCGTCTTATAAAAGGGGCATGCAACTATGTTAATCCACCCCTGACCATTTCCAACCAATTTTGACAAACTTGTATCCTTAAGAGGTGCCTCTTATTAGACTTTATCTCTGCGTGTCCAGTAGATCTGTTACATATAGATGATACTGTAATGTGACATCTGTGCTCTGGATTCACAGCTTTGTGTAGGCATCAAAATGCAATTTGGTCAGTCTAGCCACTGAGGACAACATGCAGTGCCGGCGCTAGCCGCTCAGCAAAGCCTGCAAAGCAGGGAGGCGCTGCACTCATGAGGCGCTCTCCCTGCTCTGCTACTACCCTTTGCTGCTAGCTGGTGCTGCCCGCGCCGGCAGCATATATACGGAAGCTCTTCATTGTTCTTACGTATCATGGACCTCCCCTCTTCCTTCTTGTCCGGCTCCTCCCCGCACCTTCTGTAAAGCTGAATAACAGGCCGGCAGCAGTGTCGCAATAATGTGTGCTGGGGAGGGAGAGGTGGTATATAAGTGTGTGCTGGGGAGGGGGAGGTGGTATATTAGTGTGTGCTGGGGAGGGAGAGGTGGTATTAGAGATGAGCGGGTTCGGTTTCTTTGAATCCGAACCCACACGAACTTCACTTTTTTTTTCACGGGTCCGAGCGACTCGGATCTTCCCGCCTTGCTCGGTTAACCCGAGCGCGCCCGAACGTCATCATGACGCTGTCGGATTCTCGCGAGGCTCGGATTCTATATAAGGAGCCGCGCGTCGCCGCCATTTTCACACGTGCATTGAGATTGATAGGGAGAGGACGTGGCTGGCGTCCTCTCCATTTAGATTAGATTTAGAAGAGAGAGAGAGAGAGAGATTGCTGTGATACTGTAGATTAGAAGAGAGTGCAGACAGAGTTTAGTGACTGACGACCACAGTGACCAGTGACCACCAGAGACAGTGCAGTTGATTGTTTTATTTAATATATCCGTTCTCTGCCTGAAAAAAACGATACACAGTCACACAGTGACTCAGTCTGTGTGCACTGCTCAGCCCAGTGTGCTGCACATCAATGTATTGTATATAAAGCTTATAATTGTGGGGGAGACTGGGGAGCACTGCAGGTTGTTATAGCAGGAGCCAGGAGTACATGATAAATAATATTATATTAAAATTAAACAGTGCACACTTTTGCTGCAGGAGTGCCACTGCCAGTGTGACTAGTGGTGACCAGTGCCTGACCACCAGTATATTAGTAGTATTGTATACTATCTCTTTATCAACCAGTCTATATTAGCAGCAGACACAGTACAGTGCGGTAGTTCACGGCTGTGGCTACCTCTGTGTCGGCACTCGGCAGGCAGTCCGTCCATCCATAATTGTATTATAATATATACCACCTAACCGTGGTTTTTTTTTCATTCTTTATACCGTCGTCATACTAGTTGTTACGAGTATACTACTATCTCTTTATCAACCAGTGTACAGTGCGGTAGTTCACGGCTGTGGCTACCTCTGTGTCGGCACTCGGCAGGCAGTCCGTCCAACCATAATTGTATTATATACCACCTAACCGTGGTTTTTTTTTCATTCTTTATACCGTCGTCATACTAGTTGTTACGAGTATACTACTATCTCTTTATCAACCAGTGTACAGTGCGGTAGTTCACGGCTGTGGCTACCTCTGTGTCGGCACTCGGCAGGCAGTCCGTCCATCCATAATTGTATTATAATATATACCACCTAACCGTGGTTTTTTTTTCATTCTTTATACCGTCGTCATACTAGTTGTTACGAGTATACTACTATCTCTTTATCAACCAGTGTACAGTGCGGTAGTTCACGGCTGTGGCTACCTCTGTGTCGGCACTCGGCAGGCAGTCCGTCCAACCATAATTGTATTATAATATATACCACCTAACCGTGGTTTTTTTTTCATTCTTTATACCGTCGTCATACTAGTTGTTACGAGTATACTACTATCTCTTTATCAACCAGTGTACAGTGCGGTAGTTCACGGCTGTGGCTACCTCTGTGTCGGCACTCGGCAGGCAGTCCGTCCATCCATAATTGTATTATAATATATACCACCTAACCATGGTTTTTTTTTCATTCTTTATACCGTCGTCATACTAGTTGTTACGAGTATACTACTATCTCTTTATCAACCAGTGTACAGTGCGGTAGTTCACGGCTGTGGCTACCTCTGTGTCGGCACTCGGCAGGCAGTCCGTCCAACCATAATTGTATTATAATATATACCACCTAACCGTGGTTTTTTTTTCATTCTTTATACCGTCGTCATACTAGTTGTTACGAGTATACTACTATCTCTTTATCAACCAGTGTACAGTGCGGTAGTTCACGGCTGTGGCTACCTCTGTGTCGGCACTCGGCAGGCAGTCCGTCCAACCATAATTGTATTATATACCACCTAACCGTGGTTTTTTTTTCATTCTTTATACCGTCGTCATACTAGTTGTTACGAGTATACTACTATCTCTTTATCAACCAGTGTACAGTGCGGTAGTTCACGGCTGTGGCTACCTCTGTGTCGGCACTCGGCAGGCAGTCCGTCCAACCATAATTGTATTATAATATATACCACCTAACCGTGGTTTTTTTTTCATTCTTTATACCGTCGTCATACTAGTTGTTACGAGTATACTACTATCTCTTTATCAACCAGTGTACAGTGCGGTAGTTCACGGCTGTGGCTACCTCTGTGTCGGCACTCGGCAGGCAGTCCGTCCATCCATAATTGTATTATAATATATACCACCTAACCGTGGTTTTTTTTTCATTCTTTATACCGTCGTCATACTAGTTGTTACGAGTATACTACTATCTCTTTATCAACCAGTGTACAGTGCGGTAGTTCACGGCTGTGGCTACCTCTGTGTCGGCACTCGGCAGGCAGTCCGTCCAACCATAATTGTATTATAATATATACCACCTAACCGTGGTTTTTTTTTCATTCTTTATACCGTCGTCATACTAGTTGTTACGAGTATACTACTATCTCTTTATCAACCAGTGTACAGTGCGGTAGTTCACGGCTGTGGCTACCTCTGTGTCGGCACTCGGCAGGCAGTCCGTCCATCCATAATTGTATTATATACCACCTAACCGTGGTTTTTTTATACCACCTAACCGTGGCAGTCCGTCCATAATTGTATACTAGTATCCAATCCATCCATCTCCATTGTTTACCTGAGGTGCCTTTTAGTTCTGCCTATAAAATATGGAGAACAAAAAAGTTGAGGTTCCAAAATTAGGGAAAGATCAAGATCCACTTCCACCTCGTGCTGAAGCTGCTGCCACTAGTCATGGCCGAGACGATGAAATGCCAGCAACGTCGTCTGCCAAGGCCGATGCCCAATGTCATAGTACAGAGCATGTCAAATCCAAAACACCAAATATCAGAAAAAAAAGGACTCCAAAACCTAAAATAAAATTGTCGGAGGAGAAGCGTAAACTTGCCAATATGCCATTTACCACACGGAGTGGCAAGGAACGGCTGAGGCCCTGGCCTATGTTCATGGCTAGTGGTTCAGCTTCACATGAGGATGGAAGCACTCAGCCTCTCGCTAGAAAACTGAAAAGACTCAAGCTGGCAAAAGCACCGCAAAGAACTGTGCGTTCTTTGAAATCCCAAATCCACAAGGAGAGTCCAATTGTGTCGGTTGCGATGCCTGACCTTCCCAACACTGGACGTGAAGAGCATGCGCCTTCCACCATTTGCACGCCCCCTGCAAGTGCTGGAAGGAGCACCCGCAGTCCAGTTCCTGATAGTCAGATTGAAGATGTCAGTGTTGAAGTACACCAGGATGAGGAGGATATGGGTGTTGCTGGCGCTGGGGAGGAAATTGACAAGGAGGATTCTGATGGTGAGGTGGTTTGTTTAAGTCAGGCACCCGGGGAGACACCTGTTGTCCGTGGGAGGAATATGGCCGTTGACATGCCAGGTGAAAATACCAAAAAAATCAGCTCTTCGGTGTGGAGGTATTTCACCAGAAATGCGGACAACAGGTGTCAAGCCGTGTGTTCCCTTTGTCAAGCTGTAATAAGTAGGGGTAAGGACGTTAACCACCTCGGAACATCCTCCCTTATACGTCACCTGCAGCGCATTCATAATAAGTCAGTGACAAGTTCAAAAACTTTGGGTGACAGCGGAAGCAGTCCACTGACCAGTAAATCCCTTCCTCTTGTAACCAAGCTCACGCAAACCACCCCACCAACTCCCTCAGTGTCAATTTCCTCCTTCCCCAGGAATGCCAATAGTCCTGCAGGCCATGTCACTGGCAAGTCTGACAAGTCCTCTCCTGCCTGGGATTCCTCCGATGCATCCTTGCGTGTAACGCCTACTGCTGCTGGCGCTGCTGTTGTTGCCGCTGGGAGTCGATGGTCATCCCAGAGGGGAAGTCGTAAGCCCACTTGTACTACTTCCAGTAAGCAATTGACTGTTCAACAGTCCTTTGCGAGGAAGATGAAATATCACAGCAGTCATCCTACTGCAAAGCGGATAACTGAGGCCTTGGCATCCTGGGTGGTGAGAAACGTGGTTCCGGTATCCATCATTACTGCAGAGCCAACTAGAGACTTGTTGGAGGTACTGTGTCCCCGGTACCAAATACCATCTAGGTTCCATTTCTCTAGGCAGGCGATACCGAAAATGTACACAGACCTCAGAAAAAGAGTCACCAGTGTCCTAAAAAATGCAGCTGTACCCAATGTCCACTTAACCACGGACATGTGGACAAGTGGAGCAGGGCAGGGTCAGGACTATATGACTGTGACAGCCCACTGGGTAGATGTATGGACTCCCGCCGCAAGAACAGCAGCGGCGGCACCAGTAGCAGCATCTCGCAAACGCCAACTCTTTCCTAGGCAGGCTACGCTTTGTATCACCGCTTTCCAGAATACGCACACAGCTGAAAACCTCTTACGGCAACTGAGGAAGATCATCGCGGAATGGCTTACCCCAATTGGACTCTCCTGTGGATTTGTGGCATCGGACAACGCCAGCAATATTGTGTGTGCATTAAATCTGGGCCAATTCCAGCACGTCCCATGTTTTGCACATACCTTGAATTTGGTGGTGCAGAATTTTTTAAAAAACGACAGGGGCGTGCAAGAGATGCTGTCGGTGGCCAGAAGAATTGCGGGACACTTTCGGCGTACAGGCACCACGTACAGAAAACTGGAGCACCACCAAAAACTACTGAACCTGCCCTGCCATCATCTGAAGCAAGAAGTGGTGGAATTCAACCCTCTATATGCTTCAGAGGTTGGAGGAGCAGCAAAAGGCCATTCAAGCCTATACAATTGAGCACGATATAGTAGGTGGAATGCACCTGTCTCAAGTGCAGTGGAGAATGATTTCAACGTTGTGCAAGGTTCTGATGCCCTTTGAACTTGCCACACGTGAAGTCAGTTCAGACACTGCCAGCCTGAGTCAGGTCATTCCCCTCATCAGGCTTTTGCAGAAGAAGCTGGAGGCATTGAAGGAGGAGCTAACACGGAGCGATTCCGCTAGGCATGTGGGACTTGTGGATGCAGCCCTTAATTCGCTTAACAAGGATTCACGGGTGGTCAATCTGTTGAAATCAGAGCACTACATTTTGGCCACCGTGCTCGATCCTAGATTTAAAGCCTACCTTGGATCTCTCTTTCCGGCAGACACAGGTCTGCTGGGGTTGAAAGACCTGCTGGTGACAAAATTGTCAAGTCAAGCGGAACGCGACCTGTCAACATCTCCTCCTTCACATTCTCCCGCAACTGGGGGTGCGAGGAAAAGGCTCAGAATTCCGAGCCCACCTGCTGGCGGTGATGCAGGGCAGTCTGGAGCGACTGCTGATGCTGACATCTGGTCCAGACTGAAGGACCTGACAACGATTACGGACATGTCGTCTACTGTCACTGCATATGATTCTCTCAACATTGATAGAATGGTGGAGGATTATATGAGTGACCGCATCCAAGTAGGCACGTCACACAGTCCGTACTTATACTGGCAGGAAAAAGAGGCAATTTGGAGGCCCTTGCACAAACTGGCTTTATTCTACCTAAGTTGCCCTCCCACAAGTGTGTACTCCGAAAGAGTGTTTAGTGCCGCCGCTCACCTTGTCAGCAATCGGCGTACGAGGTTACATCCAGAAAATGTGGAGAAGATGATGTTCATTAAAATGAATTATAATCAATTCCTCCGCGGAGACATTGACCAGCAGCAATTGCCTCCACAAAGTACACAGGGAGCTGAGATGGTGGATTCCAGTGGGGACGAATTGATAATCTGTGAGGAGGGGGATGTACACGGTGATATATCGGAGGGTGAAGATGAGGTGGACATCTTGCCTCTGTAGAGCCAGTTTGTGCAAGGAGAGATTAATTGCTTCTTTTTTGGGGTGGGTCCAAACCAACCCGTCATATCAGTCACAGTCGTGTGGCAGACCCTGTCACTGAAATGATGGGTTGGTTAAAGTGTGCATGTCCTGTTTTGTTTATACAACATAAGGGTGGGTGGGAGGGCCCAAGGATAATTCCATCTTGCACCTCTTTTTTCTTTTCTTTTTCTTTGCATCATGTGCTGATTGGGGAGGGTTTTTTGGAAGGGACATCCTGCGTGACACTGCAGTGCCACTCCTAGATGGGCCCGGTGTTTGTGTCGGCCACTAGGGTCGCTAATCTTACTCACACAGCTACCTCATTGCGCCTCTTTTTTTCTTTGCGTCATGTGCTGTTTGGGGAGGGTTTTTTGGAAGGGACATCCTGCGTGACACTGCAGTGCCACTCCTAGATGTGCCCGGTGTTTGTGTCGGCCACTAGGGTCGCTAATCTTACTCACACAGCTACCTCATTGCGCCTCTTTTTTTCTTTGCGTCATGTGCTGTTTGGGGAGGGTTTTTTGGAAGGGACATCCTGCGTGACACTGCAGTGCCACTCCTAGATGTGCCCGGTGTTTGTGTCGGCCACTAGGGTCGCTAATCTTACTCACACAGTCAGCTACCTCATTGCGCCTCTTTTTTTCTTTGCGTCATGTGCTGTTTGGGGAGGGTTTTTTGGAAGGGACATCCTGCGTGACACTGCAGTGCCACTCCTAGATGTGCCCGGTGTTTGTGTCGGCCACTAGGGTCGCTAATCTTACTCACACAGTCAGCTACCTCATTGCGCCTCTTTTTTTCTTTGCGTCATGTGCTGTTTGGGGAGGGTTTTTTGGAAGGGCCATCCTGCGTGACACTGCAGTGCCACTCCTAGATGGGCCCGGTGTTTGTGTCGGCCACTAGGGTCGCTAATCTTACTCACACAGCTACCTCATTGCGCCTCTTTTTTTCTTTGCGTCATGTGCTGTTTGGGGAGGGTTTTTTGGAAGGGACATCCTGCGTGACACTGCAGTGCCACTCCTAGATGGGCCCGGTGTTTGTGTCGGCCACTAGGGTCGCTTATCTTACTCACACAGCGACCTCGGTGCAAATTTTAGGACTAAAAATAATATTGTGAGGTGTGAGGTATTCAGAATAGACTGAAAATGAGTGTAAATTATGGTTTTTGAGGTTAATAATACTTTGGGATCAAAATGACCCCCAAATTCTATGATTTAAGCTGTTTTTTAGTGTTTTTGGAAAAAAACACCCGAATCCAAAACACACCCGAATCCGACAAAAATAATTCGGTGAGGTTTTGCCAAAACGCGTTCGAACCCAAAACACGGCCGCGGAACCGAACCCAAAACCAAAACACAAAACCCGAAAAATTTCAGGCGCTCATCTCTAGGTGGTATATAAGTGTGTGCTGGGGAGGGAAAGGTGGATATTATTGTGTGCTGGGGAGGGGAGTGGTATATTATTGTGTGCTGGGGAGGGGTAGGTGGATATTATTGTGTGCTGGGGAGGGGGGGGGGTATATTATTGTGTGCTGGGGAGGGGTAGGTGGATATTATTGTGTGCTGGGGAGGGGGGTGGTATATTATTGTGTGCTGGGGGGTATATTATTGTGTGCTGGGGAGGGGTAGGTGGATATTATTGTGTGCTGGGGAGGGGGGGGTGGTATATTATTGTGTGCTGGGGGTATATTATTGTGTGCTGGGGAGGGGGGGTATAATAGTGTGTGGTGGGGAGTGGGAGGTGGTATATTAGTGTGTGCTGGGGGGGTATATTAGTGTGTGCCGGGGAGGAGGGGTGGTATAATAGTGTGTGCTGGGGAGGGGGAGGTGGTATATTAGTGTGTGCTGGGGAGGGAGAGGTGGTATATAAGTGTGTGCTGGGGAGGGGGAGATGGTATATTAGTGTGTGCTGGGGAGGGAGAGGTGGTATATAACTGTGTGCTGGGGAGGTGGATATTATTGTGTGCTGGGGAGGGGGGTGGTATATTATTGTGTGCTGGGGAGGGGTAGGTGGATATTATTGTGTGCTGGGGAGGGGGGGGTGGTATATTATTGTGTGCTGGGGAGGGGTAGGTGGATATTATTGTGTGCTGGGGAGGGGGGGTGGTATATTATTGTGTGCTGGGGAGGGGTAGGTGGATATTATTGTGTGCTGGGGAGGGGGGGTGGTATATTATTGTGTGCTGGGGGGCATATTATTGTGTGCTGGGAGGGGTAGGTGGATATTATTGTGTGCTGGGGAGGGGGGTGGTATATTATTGTGTGCTGGGGGGTATATTATTGTGTGCTGGGGAGGGGGGTATAATAGTGTGTGGTGGGGAGTGGGAGGTGGTATATTAGTGTGTGCTGGGGGGGTATTTTAGTGTGTGCTGGGGAGGGGGGGTGGTATATTAGTGTGTGCTGGCCGGTATATTATTGTGTGCTGGGGAGGGGGGGTATAATAGTGTGTGGTGAGGAGGTGGTATATTAGTGTATGCTGGGGGGGTATATTATTGTGTGCTGGGGAGGGGGGGTGGTATAATAGTGTGTGCTGGGGAGGGGGAGGTGGTATATTAGTGTGTGCTGCCCGTGGGTGTGCATGCATCTGTGATCCCTAGGATCGCATGGTGTGTACACTCCCTCAAACAGGACACAGCTTATGATGCGGCTGCTTGCAGGTAAGATGAGTGTGGCCACATCTGTATTTGTAGGAGGGCGCCAAATTTATAGTTTGCAGGAGGGCGCCGAACACCTTAGCACCGGCACTGACAACATGCAAAATATTTGCATCTTTTTCTGTGATTTTGGAACCTCTGCTTAAACGTTGCACTGTTTACATTGATCCTGGGTCATAGATGTGGCATTCTGGTTTGTAATATGTTATTTTGGGGGAAAAAGCGTTATATTGCTGAAACATTTTAAATTATTTTTGTAAAAAACATATTTTGAAACATTCCAACTAAGTCTATTAATGACATTTATAGCCTCTGCAGACAGGCTGGACTACAAAGCTTGATTGATGGAAAGGGCAGAATTCTCAACTTAACCCCCCTCTGAACCATGTTGATCAGCAGTAGGCCTATGTCTAATTAGTATAAAAGGGTACCAAAACAGTCCAAGGTATCGTCTTCTAAATAGAGACTCTAGAGCCTCACGGATTAGCACTGGTCTATTCCCTTAGCTCTAGTCTTTTTAAACCATAGGGTATAATTATTAATGTTGGATTTTGGGGTTTTGGTGATTTTGCATTTGATTTGCATTTGATTTTGCATTTGGAGATTACTAATGTAATCAAATGTAAAATCGAATCAAATGTAAAATCGAATATAAAGCTGAATACTAGTGGAAACTGAATATCAGCAAAACATTGGTACTTTTACATAGACAAATATAGAATCCCTTGATTTGCTAACATTAGAATTGATATCATACACAATTCGAACACAAAATTGAAATAAATAAGGAAGTATTTGTTCTATTTCATTAGATTTTGCATTTGATTTTATAGGTTATTTTATAGGTGATTTTGAAATGGATATTCTAAACCGAACACAAAATCACTAGTCAAAATTGAACAAAATTGATTTCAAAAGCAAATCATAGTAAATGTGGGATTTGATGAGTGAAAAAGAATATCGATTTGATTTGATTTCAGTCTATATAAATGAATTTAAAATCGAATACAAAATCGAATTTTAGTAAATATACCCCCATGAGAAATATGAACAGTTGAGACTCAGTATGTTGCAAAAAAAATAAAAAATAAATCCACTCCTGAATTCCATGTAATCAATGTTACTGTCCCCACTGTCAGGGCCGGTTCTGGGGCTCTGTGCGCCCCGGGCGGAAATAGGGGGCGTGGCTTCGTACAGGGGGCGTGGTCATTTACGCCCCCTGTACAGACTACTGTAGCGCTCTGAACTGTGCTGTGCGCGATGACGTCATCGCGCACCGCACAGCAAAGGTCCTCTCCACGAAGGGAAACTAGACGCGTAGAGTCTTGTTTCCTTTGTGGAGAGGACCTGTGCTGTGCGGTGCGCGATGATGTCATCGCGCACCGCACAGTACAGGACCTCTCCACGAAGGGAAACTAGCCTACGCATCTAGTTTCCCTTCACAGCGGCCAGCGGGGGGCACAGCAGCAGCGGATATTGCCCTTGTGCGGCGCCCTCCGGATGGCGCCCTGTGCCCTCCGGGAGGGGGCGCCCTGGGCAAAAGTCCTGTTTGCCCGTGGCAAGATCCGCTACTGCCCACTGTGCAAACATGCTGTGCACTAGGACCCAGGCAGGTCTGTACTCCAATCTGATGTATTACTGCTGCAGCCATTTTGTAGATCCTTACTTAGTACAGAATACGGTGTGAGAAGTGACAAGGCAGGAGGCAGAACACTCCTGAGAGACTCCAGTGATTACCTGTATGAAGCTGTTCCAGAATTCAGCACCACTACATGCATTGACTGGTGAGATGCATAGTACCCCACTGCTCTGAAGCTTCAATCCTTGAGAACCATTGTATATACAACAGTGAGTACTGCTGTAAAGCAACACCACTGGTTAAGTAACTGGGGTGTTCCTAGTTTCAGTCATCCGCTGATGTGGTTCTATATAACAATAATACCTGTACACATATCATCACCAACAATTAATGGGTGGCATTTGTACTCTGCATTCCAAGTACAGAGGCCAATATATCTATTGTACACTACAAATGATTGAAGTCAATTTATATTTTAGTTGGACAAATAGCACTGAAATATAAGTTTAAAAACCAACATTTTCTATATTGAAGATGAAACCCACTGTCATTTCGTGCTCCTAGATAAACAAATCCCATGGCTCACACAATCTGCAGCACTGGCACATGGTGGTCTCCACTTTACACACACCTCCAGACCCGATAACGATAAAGGAGGAGGAGTTGGACTTTTACTTTCCCAATCTTTTGCATACACTGTTCTACCACAGGTTCCATCACTCACATTTACATCATTTGAAGTACATTCCATTAGGGTTTACTCTCCTTTCTCTCTGCGTGTGCAGCTATCTACCGCCCACCTGGGCATCCAAAACAATTTTTGGAAGATTTTTTTGCCTGGCTCCCTCACTTCCTATCCTCTGACATCTCCACCATTATCATGGGTGATTTCAATATTGCTATTGATTGTCCAAAATCTGCTGCTCACGCCTCCAAACTACTCTCTAACCTCCTCTCTTGGCCTCTCCCAATGGACTGATTCCTCTACTCATCAGGCGGGCCACTGCCTTGATCTAGTATTCACCAGACTATGCTCCATCTCTGAACTCACTAACACTCCTTTCCCCCTCTCAGATCACAACCTTATCACCTGCATGCTCTCCTCTGTTAATTCAAACCCTGTGTGCGGAAGTTCTCCAATCTTCCTCAAACTCGCAGAAATATTAACACAATTAATCTTCAAGAACTTTCCACTTCACTCCAACAACTGCTTTCACCTATTTCTGCATTCACCTCTCCTGAGATGGCTGTATCACACCTTAATGAGACTCTAGAACTAGCCCTTGATGAAGTGGCTCCAGCTACCCATCACACTCCACGTAGGCCTAGATGTCAACCATGGCACTCCAAATTAACAAGACAACTACAAAAACTCACACGAAAACTTGAACGTCAGTGGCGTAAATCTCGTAATTCAAGTGACTTCCTCACATATAAGACTGTCTACCATTCTTATAAAAATGCCCTGGACACTGCCAAACAAACATATTTCCAAACTCTTATCTCTGCTCAAGCTTCTAACCCCAAACGACTCTTTAATTAGTGATGAGCGGGTTCGGTTTCTCGGAAACCGAACCCCCCGAACTTCACCCTTTTTACACGGGTCCGAGGCAGGTTCGAACCTTCCCGCCTTGCTCGGCTAACCCGAGCGCGCCCGAACGTCATCATCCCGCTGTCGGATTCTCGCGAGATTCGGATTCTATATAAGCAGCGCGCGTCACCGCCATTTTCACACGTGCATTGAGATTGATAGGGAGAGGACGTGGCTGGCGTCCTCTCCGTTATAGTAGAAAAGAGTGACTTAGTTATAATTGTGGGGAGGATTGGGGACGGGGAGCAGCCGTTAGGGAGTACAGTGCAGGGTTTTGATTATAATACCACCAGTGAGTTTAATCCGTTGTTTCTCTGCCTGAAAAAAACGCTCCACCATATCTGTGCTCAGTGTGCTGCACTGCTGCATGATATATCTGTGCTGAGTGCACTGCTCACACTGCCTAATTGTGGGGACTGGGGAGCAGTTATAGCAGGAGTACAGTGCACAGTTTTGCTGACAGTGACCACCAGTCCAGTATACGTTTGTCTGCCTGAAAAAAACTCCTGTGGTGGCTTTTTTTTTCTTCATACTAGTTTAGCAGTCTGCTGACAGTGTCCACCATGTCCGTTATTATTATACAGTATATAATATATATATATATATAGCAGTACGGTAGGCCACGGCTGTACCTACCTCTGTGTCGTCACTCGTCCTCCATAAGTAATATAATACTATACTATCCATCCATCTACATTGTATACCTGTGGTGGCTTTTTTTTCCTTCATACTAGTTTAGCAGTCTGCTGACAGTGTCCACCAGGTCCGTTATTATATTATACAGTATATCATATATATATATATAGCAGTACGGTAGGCCACGGCTGTACCTACCTCTGTGTCGTCAGTCGTCGTCCATAAGTAATATAATACTATACTATCCATCCATCTACATTGTATACCTGTGGTGGCTTTTTTTTTCTTCATACTAGTTTAGCGGTCTGCTGACAGAGTCCACCAGGTACGTTATTATATTATACAGTATATTATATATATATAGCAGTACGGTAGGCCATGGCTGTACCTACCTCTGTGTCATCAGTCGTCCTCCATAAGTAATATAATACTATACTATCCATCCATATACATTGTATACCTGTGGTGGCTTTTAGTTGTGCGCATTAAAATATGGAGAACAAAAATGTGGAGGTTAAAAAAATAGGGAAAGATCAAGATCCACTTCCACCTCGTGCTGAAGCTGCTGCCACTAGTCATGGCCGAGACGATGAAATGCCATCAACGTCGTCTGCTCAGGCCGATGCTCAATGTCATAGTACAGAGCATGTAAAATCCAAAACACAAAAGATCAGTAAAAAAATGACCCAAAAATCAAAATTAAAAGCGTCTGAGGAGAAGCGTAAACTTGCCAATATGCCATTTACGACACGGAGTGGCAAGGAACGGCTGAGGCCCTGGCCTATGTTCATGGCTAGTGGTTCAGCTTCACATGAGGATGGAAGCACTCATCCTCTCGCTAGAAAAAAGAAAAGACTTAAGGTGGCAAAAGCACAGCAAAGAACTGTGCGTTCTTCGAAATCACAAATCCCCAAGGAGAGTCCAATTGTGTCGGTTGCGATGCCTGACCTTCCCAACACTGGACGGGAAGAGCTTGCGCCTTCCACCATTTGCACGACCCCTACAAGTGCTGGAAGGAGCACCCGCAGTCCAGTTCCTGATAGTCAAATTGAAGATGTCAGTGTTGAAGTACACCAGTATGAGGATATGGGTGTTGCTGGCGCTGGGGAGGAAATTGACAAGGAGGATTCTGATGGTGAGGTGGTTTGTTTAAGTCAGGCACCCGGGGAGACACCTGTTGTCCGTGGGATGAATATGGCCATTGACATGCCTGGTCAAAATACAAAAAAAATCAGCTCTTCGGTGTGGAATTATTTTAACACAAATGCGGACAACAGGTGTCAAGCCGTGTGTTGCCTTTGTCAAGCTGTAATAAGTAGGGGTAAGGACGTTAACCACCTCGGAACATCCTCCCTTATACGTCACCTGCAGCGCATTCATCATAAGTCAGTGACAAGTTCAAAAACTTTGGGCGACAGCGGAAGCAGTCCACTGACCAGTAAATCCCTTCCTCTTGTAACCAAGCTCCCGCAAACCACACCACCAACTCCCTCAGTGTCAATTTCCTCCTTACCCAGGAAAGCCAATAGTCCTGCAGGCCATGTCACTGGCAAGTCTGACGAGTCCTCTACTGCCTGGGATTCCTCCGATGCATCCTTGAGTGTAACGCCTACTGCTGCTGGCGCTGCTGTTGTTGCTGCTGGGAGTCGATCGGCATCCCAGAGGTGAAGTCGGAAGACCACTTGTACTACTTCCAGTAAGCAATTGACTGTCCAACAGTCCTTTGCGAGGAAGATGAAATATCACAGCAGTCATCCTGCTGCAAAGCGGATAACTGAGGCCTTGGCAGCCTGGGCGGTGAGAAACGTGGTTCCGGTATCCATCGTTACTTCAGAGCCAACTATAGACTTGATTGAGGTACTGTGTTCCCGGTACCAAATACCATCTAGGTTCCATTTCTCTAGGCAGGCGATACCAGAATGTACACAGACCTCAGAAAAAGAGTCACCAGTGTCCTAAAAAATGCAGTTGTACCCAATGTCTACTTAACCACGGACATGTGGACAAGTGGAGCAGGGCAGACTCAGGACTACATAACTGTGACAGCCCACTGGGTAGATGTATTGCCTCCCGCTGCAAGAACAGCAGCGGCGGCACCAGTAGCAGCATCTCGCAAACGCCAACTCGTTCCTAGGCAGGCTACGCTTTGTATCACCGCTTTCCAGAATACGCACACAGCTGAAAACCTCTTACGGCAACTGAGGAAGATCATCGCAGAATGGCTTACCCCAATTGGACTCTCCGGGGGATTTGTGGCATCGGACAACGCCAGCAATATTGTGCGTGCATTACATGTGGGCAAATTCCAGCACGTCCCATGTTTTGCACATACCTTGAATTTGGTGGTGCAGAATTATTTAAAAAACGACAGGGGCGTGCAAGAGATGCTGTCGGTGGCCAGAAGAATTGCGGGCCACTTTCGGCGTACAGGCACCGCGTACAGAAGACTGGAGCACCACCAAAAACGCCTGAACCTGCCCTGCAATCATCTGAAGCAAGAGGTGGTAACGAGGTGGAATACAGCCCTCTATATGCTTCAGAGGATGGAGGAGCAGCAAAAGGCCATTCAAGCCTATACATCTGCCCACGATATAGGCAAAGGAGGTGGAATGCACCTGTCTCAAGCGCAGTGGAGAATGATTTCAACGTTGTGCAAGGTTCTGCAACCTTTTGAACTTGCCACACGTGAAGTCAGTTCAGACACTGCCAGCCTGAGTCAGGTCATTCCCCTCATCAGGCTTTTGCAGAAGAAGCTGGAGACATTGAAGGAGGAGCTAAAACAGAGCGATTCCGCTAGGCATGTGGGACTTGTGGATGGAGCCCTTCTTTCGCTTAACCAGGATTCACGGGTGGTCAATCTGTTGAAATCAGAGCACTACATTTTGTCCACCGTGCTCGATCCTAGATTTAAAACCTACCTTGTATCTCTCTTTCCGGCAGACACAAGTCTGCAGGGGTTCAAAGACCTGCTGGTGAGAAAATTGTCAAGTCAAGCGGAACGTGACCCGTCAACAGCTCCTCCTTCACATTCTCCCGCAACTGGGGGTGCGAGGAAAAGGCTACGAATTCCGAGCCCACCCGCTGGCGGTGATTCAGGGCAGTCTGGAGCGAGTGCTGACATCTGGTCCGGACTGAAGGACCTGCCAACGATTACTGACATGTCGTCTACTGTCACTGCATATGATTCTCTCACCATTGAAAGAATGGTGGAGGATTATATGAGTGACCGCATCCAAGTAGGCACGTCAGACAGTCCGTACGTATACTGGCAGGAAAAAGAGGCAATCTGGAGGCCCTTGCACAAACTGGCTTTATTCTACCTAAGTTGGCCTCCCTCCAGTGTGTACTCCGAAAGAGTGTTTAGTGCCGCCGCTTACCTTGTCAGCAATCGGCGTACGAGGTTACTTCCAGAAAATGTGGAGAAGATGATGTTCATTAAAATTAATTATAATCAATTCCTCCGTGGAGACATTCACCAGCAGCAATTGCCTCCAGAAAGTACACGGGGACCTGAGATGGTGGATTCCAGTGGGGACGAATTAATAATCTGTGAGGAGGGGGCTGTACACAGTGAAAGGGGTGATGAATCGGACGATGATGATGAGGTGGACATCTTGCCTCTGTAGAGCCAGTTTGTGCAAGGAGAGATTGATTGCTTCTTTTTGGTGGGGGCCCAAACCAACCAGTCATTTCAGTCACAGTCGTGTGGCAGACCCTGTCGCTGAAATAATGGGTTCGTTAAAGTGTGCATGTCCTGTTTATAAAACATAAGGGTGGGTGGGAGGGCCCAAGGACAATTCCATCTTGCACCTCTTTTTTCTTTCATTTTTCTTTGCGTCATGTGCTGTTTGTGGAGTATTTTTTTGAAGGGCCATCCTGCGTGACACTGCAGTGCCACTCCTAGATGGGCCAGGTGTTTGTGTCGGCCACTAGGGTCGCTTAGCTTAGTCACACAGCTACCTCATTGTGCCTCTTTTTTTCTTAGCGTCATGTGCTGTTTGGGGAGTATTTTTTTGAAGGGCCATCCTGCGTGACACTGCAGTGCCACTCCTAGATGGGCCAGGTGTTTGTGTCGGCCACTTGGGTCGCTGAGCTTAGTCACACAGCTACCTCATTGCGCCTCTTTTTTTCTTTGCGTCATGTGCTGTTTGGGGAGTATTTTTTTGAAGGGCCATCCTGCGTGACACTGCAGTGCCACTCCTAGATGGGCCAGGTGTTTGTGTCGGCCACTAGGGTCGCTTAGCTTAGTCACACAGCTACCTCATTGCGCCTCTTTTTTTCTTTGCGTCATGTGCTGTTTGGGGAGTATTTTTTTGAAGGGCCATCCTGCGTGACACTGCAGTGCCACTCCTAGATGGGCCAGGTGTTTGTGTCGGCCACTAGGGTCGCTTAGCTTAGTCACACAGCTACCTCATTGCGCCTCTTTTTTTCTTTGCGTCATGTGCTGTTTGTGGAGTATTTTTTTGAAGGGCCATCCTGCGTGACACTGCAGTGCCACTCCTAGATGGGCCAGGTGTTTGTGTCAGCCACTAGGGTCGCTTAGCTTACTCACACAGCTACCTCATTGCGCCTCTTTTTTTCTTCTTTGCGTCATGTGCTGTTTGGGGAGTGTTTTTTGGAAGGGCCATCCTGCGTGACACTGCAGTGCCACTCCTAGATGGGCCAGGTGTTTGTGTCGGCCACTAGGGTCGCTTATCTTACTCACACAGCTACCTCATTGCGCCTCTTTTTTTCTTTGCGTCATGTGCTGTTTGTGGAGTATTTTTTTGAAGGGCCATCCTGTCTGACACTGCAGTGCCACTCCTAGATGGGCCAGGTGTTTTTGTCGGCCACTTGTGTCGCTTAGCTTAGCCATCCAGCGACCTCGGTGCAAATTTAAAATTTATAAAAATAATATTGTGAGGTGTGAGGTGTTCAGAATAGACTGAAAATGAGTGGAAATTATGGGCCCTCATTCCGAGTTGATCGCTCGCAAGGCGAATTTAGCAGAGTTGCTCAGGCTAAGCCTACGCCTACTGGGAGTGTATCTTAGCTTCTTAAAATTGCGACCGATGTATACGCAATATTGCGATTACAAACTACTTAGCAGTTTCAGAGTAGCTTCAGACTTACTCGGCATCTGCGATCAGTTCAGTGCTTGTCGTTCCTGGTTTGACGTCACAAACACACCCAGCGTTCGCCCAGACACTCCCCCGTTTCTCCGGCCACTCCTGCGTTTTTTCCGGAAACGGTAGCGTTTTTATCCACACGCCCCGAAAACGCAGTGTTTCCGCCCAGTAACACCCATTTCCTGTCAATCACACTACGATCGCCGGAGCGATGAAAAAGCCGTGAGTAAAAATACTATCTCCATTGTACAATTACTTGGCGCAGTCGCAGTGAGAATATTGCGCATGCGTACTAAGCAGAATTTCACTGCGATGCGATGAAAAATACCGAGCGAACGACTCGGAATGAGGGCCATGGTTATTGAGGTTAATAATACTATGGGATCAAAATGACCCCCAAATTCTATGATTTAAGCTGTTTTTTAGGGTTTTTTGAAAAAAACACCCGAATCCAAAACACACCCGAATCCGACAAAAAAAATTTGGTGAGGTTTTGCCAAAACGCGTTCGAACCCAAAACACGGCCGCGGAACCGAACCCAAAACCAAAACACAAAACCCGAAAAATTGCCGGTGCACATCACTATCTTTAATACATTTAAATCACTTCTGAATCCTCCCGCTCCTACCCCACCTGCCACTATCAACGCACAGGATCTTGCTTCCTACTTCAAGGAGAAGATTGATAAGATCCGAGATGAAATAGTATGCTCTTCGGCAGCCAGTGACCTGCTCCGTTCTTTACCTGAACCCTCTGGCACTCTTTCTTCATTTGATCCCACAAATGAAGATGAAGTATCATCACTCTTCTCATCCTGCTTCTCTACTACCTCTCCTCTTGATCCTTTACCCTCACAAATAAGTAAAGCGCTGTCTCTGGTGCTTATCCCTACCTTAACTAACATCTGTAATCTCTCTCTCTCTACTGGTATTTTTCCTTCACTCTTCAAGCATGCAGTGATTACTCCCATTTTAGAAAAACAAAATACTGCCCTATCTCTCAGCTCCCTTGTCTCTCTAAGCTACTTGAGAGACTTGCCTACACTCGACTCACACACTTTCTTAACTCATACACTTTGTTGGACCCACTTCAGTCAGGCTTCCGTTCCCAACATTCCACAGAGACAGCACTGACTAAAGTGGTTAATGATTTGGTCACTACGAAGTCTAAAGGACACTACTCACTACTTATTCTTCTAGATCTATCTGCTGCATTTGATACTGTAGACCACTCTCTTCTCATACAGACAGTACAATCCCTAGGTCTTAAAGAGTCAGTCCTTTCTTGGTTCCTATCGTACCTATCTAATCGCTCCTTCAGTGTTCGCTTCTCTGAATCTACCTCCTCTTCGCTACCTCTTACAGTTGGAGTACCGCAAGGTTCAGTCTTAGGTCCTCTGCTTTTCTCTATCTATACCTCATCTCTTGGTAAACTAATCTGCTCTTTTGGTTTTCAGTATCATCTGTACGCAGATGATACTCAAATCTACCTATCCTCCCCTGACTTGTCCCTATCTGTACTGGACCGTGTCACTGAATGCCTTTCTGCCATTTCATCCTGGATGACATCTCGCCACCTCAAACTGACAGAGTTAATTATATTTCCAACGGCCAATAGTAGGTACCAACCTGATATCTCTATCACTGTTGAAAACTTGACTATCTACCCTACCCCACAAGCTCGCTGCCTAGGTGTCATCCTTGACTCTGATCTGTCCTTTGTTCCCCACATTCAGTCTGTCTCAAGATCATGTTACATGCATCTAAAAAACATATCCAAAATACGACCATACCTTATACAAGACACTGCTAAAACTCTAATCCACGCTCTCATTATCTCCCGCATTGATTATTGCAATAGTCTCCTAACTGGTCTTCCCAAAACGAGACTCTCACCACTACAATCCATTCTGAATGCAGCGGTGAGGCTTATCTTCCTTGCTAGAAATTCATCGTCTGCAGATCCACTCTGTCAGTCCCTCCATTGGTTACCTGTACTCTACCGCATTCAATATAAAATACTTTTACTCACACACAAGGCCATTAACTAAACTACACAAACGTACATCACTTCGCATATCTCAAAATATCTCCCAACCCGACCTCTTCACAAGACCTGCGTCTCTCATCCACACTCATTACTCGCTCCCACTCTGTGGAATGCCCTACCACGCACAATAAGACTCTCCTCTAGTCTCCAAACCTTCAAGCGTTCCCTGAAAACTCACCTCTTTAGGCAAGCGTATCAAATTCCAGAACCGCCCACATAACTTTCATAAACCTTCCTATCAAATTGCATCCACTCTGTACAGTCCACACATATCCTCACATGTCTTCTCATTCTATGCAATAGATAGGCATATGTATACAAGGAAAGGTGCTATTTCCCTACAGATTGTAAGCTTGCGAGCAGGGCCTTCCTACCTCTATGACTGTTATCACCCAGTTTGTTATTGTTATTTCAAATTGTAAAGCGCAACGGAATTTGCTGCGCTATATAAGAAACTGTTAATAAATAAAAATAAATAAATAAAAAAATTCCCATCTCTTTCCGTATAAACATAAAGTGACACTTTATATATCTTTTTTTTAATCCAAAGAAGTAAAAAAAAATTAAAACATGAGTAGTTTTCAAATAATAGTCAGTTTTGTGCATGAGATACCCAACATGTCACCATTGAAATTAAATTAACCTAAGCATTTCACTCTCAGAAGAATCTGTTAGTTACTGTAGCTGTATGTTCAGCTCCCCTACTGATTATGACACAAGTCTGCATTCCACAGATGAAGATGTTTAAGAGCAGTTCCTCGATTGCAAGACAGTAAGTGACAACTGATAGCTTCTACAATAAAAACCACGAGGGTAGCTTAAATACAGTAACACACATACAGTACATCCGTAAAGTATTCACAGCGCTTCACTTTTTCCACATTTTGTTATGTTACAGCCTTATTCCAAAATTGAATAAATTATTTTTTTACCCTCAAAATTCTACACACAATACCCCATAATGACAACATGAAAAAAGTTTTTTTGAGACTTTTGCAAATATATATTTTTTTAAAACTAAGACATCACATATACATAAGTATTCACAGCCTTTGCCATGAAGCTCAAAATTGAGCTCAGGTGCATCCTGTTTCCACTGATCATCCTTGAGATGTTCCTACAGCTTACCTGGAGTGCACCTGTGGTAAATTCAGTTGATTGGACATGATTTGGAAAAGCACACACCTATCTATATAAGGTCCCACACTTGGCAGCACATGTCTGAGCACAAACCAAGCATGAAGTCAAAAGAATTGTCTGTAGACATCCAAGACAGGGTTCTCTCAAGGCACAAATCTGGGGAAGGGTACAGAAAAATATCTGCTGCTTTGAAGGTCCCAATAAGCACAGTGGCCTCCATCGTCCGTAAATGGAAGAACTTCAGAACCACCAGGACTATTCCTAGAGCTGGCCAGCTGTCTAAACTGAGTGATTGGAGGAGAAGGGTCCTAGTCAGGGAGGTGACCAAGAACCCGATGGTCACTCTGTCAGAGCTACAGCATTCCTCTGTTGAGAGAAGAGAACCTTCCAGGAGGACAACCATCTCTGTAGCAATCCACCAATCAGGCCTGTAAGGTAGAGTGGGTAGATGGAAGCCACTCCTTAGTTAAAAGCACATGGCAGTCCATCTGGAGTTTGCCAAAATGCACCTGAAGGACTCTCAGACAATGTGAAACTAAATTCTCTGGTCTAATGAGACAAAGAGTGAACTCTTTGGTGTGAAGGCCAAGCGTCATGTTTAGAGAAAACCAGGCACCGCTCATCACTAAGCCAATACCATCCCTACAGTGAAGCACTGTGGTGGCAGCATCATGCTGTGGGGATTTTTTTCAGCAGCCGGAACTGGGAGACTAGTCAGGATAGAGGGAAAGATGAATGCAGCAATGTACAGAGACATCCTGGATGAAAACCTGCTCCAGAGTGCTCTTGACCTTAGACTGAGGCAACAGTTAATCTTTCAGCAGGACAATGACCCTAAGCACACAGGCAAAATATGAAAGGAGTGGCTTATGAACAACTCTGTGAATGTCCTTGAGTGGCCCAGCCAGAGCCCATTGAATCCGATTGAACATCTCTGGAGAGATATAAAAATGGCTGTGCACCAACACTTCCCATCTAACCTGATGGAGCTTGAGAGGTGAGGTAAAGAGGAATGGGCGAAACTGCCCAAAGATAGGTGTTCACAGCTTGTACCATCATATTCAAAAAGACTTGGGGCTGTAATTGCTGCCAAAGGTGCATCAACAAAGTATTGAGCAAAGGCTGTGAATACTTTTGTACATGTGATTTCTTAGTTTTTTTATTTTTAATAAACTTGCAAAAATCTAAAAAATCCTTTTTTTTACATTGTCATTATGGGGTATTGTGTGTAGAATTTTGAGGGGAAAAAATAAATGTATTCCATTTTGGAATAAGGCTGTAACACAGAAGTTCCCAAACTGTGTGCCGTGGCTCCCTGGGGTGCCTCGGGACACTTGCAGGGGTGCCCTGGGTTGGTGGTCCAGGACCAATTCAAATTATTCATGGTCAATATAATAGGCAAAACCAGTGCTGGTGGCTGCCAGTCATAAAATATGTGGCCAAACAGAAGCAAATCTTGTCCCTCCCCACACAACTAACCCTAAGGATGACATATAAACGCGATCTACTTAATGTAATATTTCTTTCTTAATTTCTCAATGAGAAGTTTTTGGCCAAGGGGTGCCATGAAAAAAATTCTGATGTTCTAAGGTGCCGTGATTCCAAAAAGTTTGGAAACCACTGCTGTAACATAACAAAATGTGGAAAAAGTGAAGCGCTGTGAATACTTTCTGGATGCACTGTAAGTGCTGCTTTAATAATTTAATCCTTTACAATCTGCAAAATGTTTCTATATGTCTACATCTGCATCTACACTTACACACTGCCTTGGGTAACACCACTGTAAAATCAATTTGCACCTAATTAATTAAAACGTGAATGTTTTTCTCATGAAATACTGCTTAATTTAGCCTCACTTATGGATTCAGTGATCACGAGGGAGAAGGGCTATATTTATCACAAGTGTCAATTTGGTGTGATTGACTCGTTTCGTACATTGATTGAAGAATGCCTATAAATGCGAAAGTAAGAGCAGAAAAGACCAATCTCCAAGACTATTGGGGTCATTCCGACCTGATTGCTCATTGCAGTTTATCGCAGCACAGTTATCGGGTCGGAACTGCGCATGTGCCAGCGCCTCAGTGCGCCAGCGCATGCCCGACGGCCGAAGGCCGTTGTTTCCTAGCGATTGCCTCTGCCTGATTGACAGGCAGAGGTGGTCGCTGGGCGGGAATTGGCGGCGCGGTGGCATTTGGCCGCCGTTATGGGAACACGGTCCGGCCAACGCAGGCGTGGCCGGACCGTGCGGGGGGCAGGCCGCAGCGGCTGCGTGACGTCACATGCAACCACTACGACCAGGGGAAGCGACGATCAACTCCCGGCCAGCCGCAGGAGCTGTGCTGGCCGGGAGTTACTCCACAAGTACAAAAGTATCGCTGCTGTGCGATTCTTTTGTACTTGTGCGGGGAAGGGGCCGGACTGACATGCGGGGCGGACTAGCCCTGTGCACAGCTACGATCAACTCGGAATGACCCCCTATATGCAGAGAGTAATATGCTGAACACCCCTCTGAAAACAGGGTACGGCCACCACTTTTTTTGTTATATACCCCATGAAACACCATCACACCCCTGTACACGTTGCAGTCTTGACTTCATCATTTTATTTTTCACTTTTGCGGTTCATAAATGACCTTATTATTTTATGTGTCACTTGGCTGCATCTTTCATTTTCCATTATCGTTAATTTAAATGTAATATTTTCATGTTTTCAGAGAACAAAGGCTTGGCTGTAAACCCTAAGTGGAAATACACTCCCTGTGCTAAGAACATTATCTTTTCAATTAAGGAATAATCTTCAAGATATCTGAAACTAGGACTATTTAGACATAAAACTTTGTTTTAATTATTTTTTATCTCCTCTTGAATCAGGTTGTAATTTAGTCCAAAGGATAGGTTTGGCACTCATGCACACATACTGTTTTATTCTTCAGCCATGTATGGTTATAAAGGGTGATTATTTTTTTAAAAGAAATAACATGCTCTAAAATATTAAATTTACTTTATTATCCATGTAATATTAGATGTGCATTTTGGATGTCTTGGGAACAGTGTTAATTTTGCAGACAAAAATTTTGACAAAAAGTATTCGTTGACTACAGTTTATTTCAGGACTAAAATTAGACTAAAATGAAAACTGAGATTCACTGACTAAATCTTAACTAAAACAAAACAAAAAAAGAAAAGAAACGAAGACTAAAACTAAATTTAAAATCCTTGTCAAAATGAACTCTTGAAGTAGGGTTTTACATTTTTAAAGAACAATCATGTGTTCTAGATATGTGCAGAAAATAAATATGACATACAAACTACAACTGGGGACCAAATTGATTGCCTCTTTTAAAATATGTGTAGGTCATGACCTGATTGTTCCTCCATAAATGTAACCAGGACATCATATTATTATAGCTTCTTAAATATGGTCATGCCATCATATAATTCACATCTCCTAAATGTGGTCAGGACATCATGTGATTGTTACTTCTTAAACATGGCTGCACACCATATGCGTGTTTCTTAAATATTACCTGGACAGATTACAATTGTACCTTTATAAATATTGGCTGGACATTGTAAGTTATCCATCTAAAATGTAGCCCAAGCAACATATTGAAAACCCCTACTGAAATACGTGCTGATCAGGACAATATAGCATTTCTCATAGGCACACGCAAGGGGGGGTTTCTGGTTGCCCGGAAACCCCTCTCCTCTTGCCAAGTGGCTTAAATGATGACAATAGCAATGATATATGATACAAATACTAGAGCTGCTGTCACATCATGCAGTTTAAGGTACAGAGCAGAGCTGCTGCACACGCCCAGTGTTGCAGCTTTATCTACCAAGTTTGCTGTGAGTGGAGTCCTCAATCAGTTCAATGGACCAGAGAGCAGCTGCCAGGTAGAAGAGACAGAGCCTTATCATGATATGGGAGAATGTGTGCTTAGAAAGTGCAGTACTGGTTCTATTATGTTTGTGTATTTATTACGGTTTGTTTTTCCTTTTCCTGACCACTTATTTATATTATTTAAATACAACCTATACTATAGACCATCTTTAGTGTTAAATATTAATACTGCATTCCTTATAGTAACCAGTGTATAAAAAGATCAATGTGAACAATAATGTCCAGGGTCTGTACTAGGTACTTCTACTGCTCCCCCAGACTCCCGCACTTGCTCCAATGTTCTGCAGAGTGGGAGATTATGGACTGCATTAGGAACCCCCCTCTAGAAATCCTGAGTTTGCCACTGTTTCTCCTCCTGTAGTCACAAATAGATCATTACCAGCAAGCAGTCCCTATATATGAACTTGTTTCCCTCACGTTTGGCTCTAAAAGGCCATATAAAGGTAAAAGGTGTGTATGTGGGTCAGTGCCTGTGTTTTTTCTAACCTGAGCCTCTAGTCACAACATATGATTCAAGTCTGAAGTTTGAAATATTAGACAATGAAAACTTTAATTGACTGCACATGTGAAAAATGTCCGTGGCTTTTCTATGTACCGTACTGTATATTTCCTTTTCTCACTCTCCAAACTTCGGTCTAAAATCTACAAACTGAAATGGATTGTTTTTTTTATAAGCCACTAAGTGATCTTCTGCGGTATGGCATTTCCTTTCTCTTTCCATGGAATGTTCTCAGATTCTTGAAGGGATATTGGAAATGAAAATGATAGTAGTCACACAGTAACATAAATGTATGAGGGAAAATAGTGTAACTTTACCTATACTACAAACAAGCCTACCAGACCATGTCGTTTTTGCTAATTGATCTTAATTGGTATCTTATGTGTTGATTTTATATTATATATGAATAGGAGCCTAATCTATTTCATATCTTCACATTAAGGGATAAATTTACTAAAGGCTGATTTTTCATCAATTTTAAAATCGATCTAAATTGCCCAACGTGTTTCAGGGTCTAAATTTAGTAAGAGTCGGTTTTAGTCTACTTTTAATTCAACGTAGTTGGTCAATTTTTAGTAGTGTAAAGTCTGTCGGTTCTGTCAGTTCCATTCAAAACCAAATGCTAAAAAAAAGACACAAAAAACTGTAAAAAAAAAACACTTTCTTCTTATTTTCTATTGGACAAAACATACCACAAGTAAGAAGCTGCTGTGGTTCCTCTAATTCTGCCTAGTGGGTCTCTTCAGTCAGGTGGTGATTGCATACTGCAGGAATGTGGCCAGCACTGCATAGATTGAACTGCCATAGGGCCTCATTCAGGGATGTACACAAATCTACTGGTTTGCTTATGTGGTACCCTCAGGTTACCCCTTGGTAGCAATACTCTTACCGAAATACAATGGTGCGTTGTCACCTCTGTTTTCTTCATGGAGAGGTCTGGGAATGCGAGTGACACCTTTTCTTACATATGAGAGACAACATTCACTAATAACATGCGTTTATTTGGTGCAAGATTTGGTGTATGATTCATCAAAGATAGGCAATCACAATAATAATAAAATATGACACAATTGATTACAACTTAGACAACCCTTTGAACCTGGATCTGTCTATGATACTTGCTGCTTAAAACTCACTTCTTTCTGATTTGATAATCACTTCTCTATTACTGATTAACTATTATTTTGTGCAAATTAACTCTCAGCGCGATCACTCAGGGATCACTATAAAATTGCTTCACCACTGGGCCTTAATACAAGTGCCAACTATACTCTGCAAAGTTAGGGTTAGACCTGTTCAACTCTCTGACTTTTCCCCGAACCCACCGGTTCAATTAGTTTAATATCTTAGGAAGAATAATCATTAAACACAGCATCAATTAATTACCTCAATCAAATCTCAATTACCGTATAACTGTTAATATCGGGTACCTGAACACACATAAAATCATATATATATATATATATATATAGTCCACAGTCTGCCGGCACTCAAATAACAATGTTCAGCTGCTCCGGTGCCACTCCAAAGAATATCACATAGTAAACACAGCACAGAGCACTCAGAGACTATCTCCAGGTAAAAAAATGTCAATGTATTGGAAAATGTACAAACGTTTTCGAGGCCGAAGCCCCGTCCTCAGGCCAATACACTGTAGATTTGTGTATTGGCCTGAGGACGGGGCTTCGGCCTCGAAAACGTTTGTACATTTTCCAATACATTGACATTTTTTTACCTGGAGATAGTCTCTGAGTGCCTTCTGTGATATATATATATATATATATATATATATATATATTAGAGATGTGCACCGGAAATTTTTCGGGTTTTGTGTTTTGGTTTTGGATTCGGTTCCGCGGCCGTGTTTTGGATTCGGACGCATCTTGGCAAAACCTCCCTGAAATTTTTTTTCGGCGGATTCGGGTGTGTTTTGGATTTGGGTGTTTTTTTTCAGAAACCCCTCAAAAACAGCTTAAATCATAGAATTTGGGGGTAATTTTGATCCTATAGTATTATTAACCTCAATAACCATAATTTACACTAATTTCCAGTCTATTCTGAACACCTCACACCTCACAATATTATTTTTAGTCCTAAAATTTGCACCCAGGTCGCTGTATGACTAAGCTAAGCGACCCAAGTGGGCGGCACAAACACCTGGCCCATCTAGGAGTGGCACTGCAGTGTCAGACAGGATGGCACTTAAACAAATAGTCCCCAAACAGCACATGATGCAAAGAAAAGAGAAAAAGAGGAGCACTGTGGTCGCTGGATGACTAAGCTAAGCGACACAAGTGGGCGGCACAAACACCTGGCCCATCTAGGAGTGGGACCGCAGTGTGAGACAGGATGGCACTTAAAAAATAGTCCCCAAACATCACATGATGAAAAGAAAAAAGAAAAAGAGGTGCACTGTGGTCGCTGGATGGCTAAGCTAAGCGACACAAGTGGGCGGCACAAACACCTGGCCCATCTAGGAGTGGCACTGCAGTGTCAGACAGGATGGCACTTAAAAAAATTGGCCCCAAACATCACATGATGCAAAGATAAATAAACAAAAAAAGAGGTGCAAGTTGGAATTGTCCTTGGGCCCTCCCACCCACCCTTATGTTGTATAAACAGGACATGCACACTTTAACAAACCCATCATTTCAGCCACAGGGTCTGCCACACGACTGTGGCTGAAATGACTGTTTGGTTTGGGCCCCCACCAAAAAAAGAAGCAATCAATCTCTCCTTCCTCAAACTGGCTCTACAGAGGCAAGATGTCGACCTCATCATCATCCTCTAATTCCTCACCCCTTTCACTGTGTACATATTCCTCCTCACAGAGTAATCATTCGTCCCCACTGGAATCCACCATCTCAGATCCCTGTGTACTTTCTGGAGGTAGTTGCTGGTGAATGTCTCCACGGAGGAATTGATTATAATTCATTTTGATGAACATCATCTTCTCTACATTTTGTGGAAGTAACCTCGTATGCCGATCGCTGACAAGGTGACCGGCTGCACTAAACACTCTTTCAGAGCACACACTGGAGGGGGGGCAACTTAGGTAAAATAAAGCCAGTTTTTGCAAGGGCCTCCAAATTGCTTCTTTTTCCTGTCTGACATGCCTACTTGGATGCTGTCACTCATATCATCCTCCACCATTCTTTCAATGGTGACAGAATCATATGCAGTGACTGTAGACGACATGTCAGTAATCATTGACAGGTCCTTCAGTCCGGACCAGATGTCAGCACTTGCTCCAGACTGCCCTGCATCACCACCAGCGGATGGGCTCAGAATTCTTATCCTTTTCCTCGCAGCCCCAGTTGCGGGAGAATGTGAAGGAGGAGCTGTTGACGGGTCATGTTCCGCTTGAGTTGACAAGTGTCTCACCAGCAGGTCTTTGAACCTCTGCAGACTTGTGTCTGCCGGAAAGAGAGATACAACGTAGGCTTTAAACCTAGGATCGAGCACGGTGGCCAAAATGTAATGCTTTGATTTCAACAGATTGACCACCCGTGAATCCTGGTTAAGCAAATTAAAGGATCCATCCACAAGTCCCCACATGCCTAGCGGAATCGCTCTGTTTTAGCTCCTCCTTCAATCTCTCCAGCTGCTTCTGCAAAAGCCTGATGAGGGGAATGACCTGACTCAGGCTGGCAGTGTCTGAACTGACTTCACGTGTGGCAAGTTCAAAGGGTTGCAGAACCTTGCACAACATTGAAATCATTCTCCACTGCGCTTGAGTCAGGTGCATTCCCCCTCCTTTGCCTATATCGTAGGCAGATGTATAGGCTTGAATGGCCTTTTGCTGCTCCTCCATCCTCTGAAGCATATAGAGGGTTGAATTCCACCTCGTTACCACCTCTTGCTTCAGATGATGGCAGGGCAGGTTCAGGAGTGTTTGCTGGTGCTCCAGTCTTCGGCACGCGGTGGCTGAATGCCGAAAGTGGCCCGCAATTCTTCGGGCCACCGATAGCATCTCTTGCACGCCCCTGTCGTTTTAAAAAAAATTTGCACCACCAAATTCAATGTATGTGCAAAACATGGGACGTGATGGAATTTGCCAACATGTAATGCACGCACAATATGGTGGCGTTGTCCGATGTCACAAATCCCCAGGAGAGTCCAATTGGGGTAAGCCATTCTGCGATGATGTTCCTCAGTTTCCGTAAGAGGTTGTCAGCTGTGTGCCTCTTATGGAAAGCGGTGATACAAAGCATAGCCTGCCTAGGAACGAGTTGGCGTTTGCGAGATGCTGCTACTGGTGCCGGTGCCGCGCCGCTGTTGTTGCTGCGGGAGGCAATACATCTATCCAGTGGACTGTCACAGTCATATAGTCCTGAGTCTGCCCTGCTCCACTTGTCCACATGTCCGTGGTTAAGTGGACATTGGCAGAACCGGCCCTAACCAATATGATGCCCTAGGCAAGATTTTAACTGGTGACCCGTAGCACCGCCGCTAGTTTTGCAAGAGATGCCTGGCATGCTCTGCTAACGTCGGTCACCTTTTGTTTATGAAAAATGCATCTCATTTGCATTACTATGTGGCTAGGATGCACAAGCAGCTTCTGATGATCAGAATGATGTGCAGCATGCCTATATTCGGTGTGCGACTGCGGCTGTATCTGCAAACAAAATGCTACATTACAGTGATTTCCAGGAATACACACAGAATATAGTCATGCCGCATATCATTTTAATCAGCAGAAGCTGCTGGTGCCCCTAAGCATACCAAATGCCTTAGGCATTTGCCTAGTTTGCCTATGCCTAAGGCCGGCTCTGGACATTGGGTACAACTGCATTTTTTAGGACACTGGTGACTCTTTTTCTGACGTCTGTGTACATTCTCGGTATCGCCTGCCTAGAGAAGTGGAACCTAGATGGTATTTGATACCGGGGACAAACTACCTCAAGAAATTGTCTAAATCCCTGTGAACTAACGCCGGATACCGGACGCACATCTAACACCAACACAGCTGCCAAGGCCTGAGTTATCCGCTTTGCAACAGGATGACTGCTGTGATCTTTCATCTTCCTCGCAAAGGACTGTTGGACAGTCAATTGCTTACTGGAAGTAGTACAAGTGGTCTTCCGACTTCCCCTCTGGGATGATGATTGACTCCCAGCAGCAGCAACAGCAGCACCAGCAGCAGTAGGCGTTACACTCAAGGATCCATTCAGAAGAGGACTCGTCAGACTTGCCAGTGACATGGTCTGCAGGACTATTGGCGTTCCTGTCTAAGGAGGAGGAAATTGACACTGAGGGAGTTGGTGGTGTGGTTTGCGGGAGCTTGGGTACAAGAGGAAGGGATTTAGTTGTCAGTGGACTGCTTTTGCTGTCACCCAAAGTTTTTGAACTTGTCAATGACTTCTGATGAATGCACTCCAGGTGACGTATAAGGGAGGATGTTCCTAGGTGGTTAACGTCCTTACCCCTACTTATTACAGCTTGACAAAGGCAACACACGGCTTTACACCTGTTGTCCGCATTTCTGTTAAATTAATTCCACACCGCAGTGGTGATTTTTTTTGTAATTTGACCAGGCATGTCAATGGCCTTATTCATCCCATGGACAATAGGTGTCTCCCCGGGTGCCTGACTTAAACAAAACACCTCACCATCAGAATCCTCCTTGTCAATTTCCTCCTCATCGCCAGCATCACCCATATCCTCATCCTGGTGTACTTCAACAGTGACATCTTCAATTTGACTATCAGGAACTGGACTGTGGGTGCTCCTTCCAGCACTTCCAGGGGGCGTGCAAATGGTGGAAGGAGCCACCTTTTCCCGTCCAGTGTTGGGAAGGTCAGGCATTGCAACCGACACAATTGGACTCTCCTTGGGGATTTGTGATTTAGAAGAACGCACAGTTCTTTGCTGTGCTTTTTCCATCTTAACGCTTTTCAGTTTTCTAGTGGGAGGATGAGTGCTTTCCAGAGACGGATTGGCCATAGGGTTTACATGGGTAGATCCCCGGTGGGCCGACGCACCCATGTGGCCTGTTTAGTTTGAGGACATGTGGTCCTTTTTATAGACGTAATGAATAAGATGCAAAATAATTAGCATATATGAAAATTACTTTTCCACTTAGCCTGTGATTGCAGATGATCTAATGTATGCTCTGTCTGCCTGCTTGGCTATCATATAAGATGGAGTGAATAGTGATTGGGATACGGTTGGTGTAATAAGCAAGAAAATATATCTTTCTAAAGAATGATATAGTTTCCTAAATTGTGAAGGTGTATCATATAATGTGCTGATAATATGTAATTTTATTTCTTTTTCACTTCCCCCTTGATGCTGGGCATGCCCACTATCTGGAAAGTCTTGGGGGGAGGGTGCTGCTGCCATGGCCCATGGCTAGACCTTACACCTCTGGTGCTGCCCATGTGGGGCCACTATTACAAATTTTTCCAGGGCCGCTTTTTGTTCCCAATCCGCCCCTGGTGCTTCCATCCTCATGTGAAGCTGAACCACTAGCCATGAACATAGGCCAGGGCCTCAGCCGTTCCTTGCCACTCCGTGTCGTAAATGGCATATTGGCAAGTTTACGCTTCTCCTCAGATGCTTTTAATTTAGATTTTTGGGTCATTTTACTGAACTTTAGTTTTTTGGATTTTACATGCTCTCTACTATGACATTGGGCATCGGCCTTGGCAGATGACGTTGATGGCATTTCATCGTCTCGGCCATGACTAGTGGCAGCAGCTTCAGCACTAGGTGGAAGTGGATCTTGATCTTTCCCTATTTCACCCTCCACATTTTTGTTCTCCATTTTTTAATGTGTGGAATTATATGCCAGTAATATTATTATATCAATAGCAATGGCCTACTGTACTGTACAACTACATACTGTTGGTCACCAAAATGCTGCACTGTACTACTATATATACTGCTCACAAAAATGCAGCACAGATATGGAATGGATACTTGCAGTGACACAGAGCTGCAAGATACAGCAATGGCCTACTGTACTGTACAACTATATACTGTTGGTCACCAAAATGCTGCACTGTACTACTATATATACTGCTCACAAAAATGCAGCACAGATATGGAATGGATACTTGCAGTGACACAGAGCTGCAAGATACAGCAATGGCCTACTGTACTGTACAACTATATACTGTTGGTCACCAAAATGCAGCACACTGAGCACAGATATTTGCAGCACACTGAGCACAGATATGGAGCTTTTCAGGCAGAGAACATAGATATTTGAAGCACACTTAGCACAGATATTTGCAGCACACTGAGCACAGATATGGAGCTTTTCAGGCAGAGAACGTAGCCATGTCCTCTCCGTTCAATCTCCAATGCATGAGTGAAAATGGCGGTGACGTGCGGCTCTTTATATAGAATACGAATCTCGCGAGAATCCGACAGCGGGATGATGACGTTCGGCCGCGTTCGGGTTAACCGAGCAAGGCGGGAAGATCCGAGGCTGCCTCGGAACCGTGTAAAATAGGTGAAGTTCGGGGGGATTCGGATCTCGGAGAACCGAACCCGCTCATCTCTAATAAATATATATATATATATATATATATATATATGTATATATATATATGTATGCCCCACTTTGTAACTTGCACCTGTGCACAGGGTTTTAGGGCTTGACCTTATTTCCTTTATGACACACAAGCACTGACGGTGGCAGTTTAAGATGTTGCCAGGCTCAATAATATGGACAGTATCCAGTGTGGGCCCAAACAATGTCACTGACCGTAATGTAAATCTCAGTTCGTGTGGCCTCTGTAGAATTCCCTCTGAAGGGGTATCGTTCTGTCACTGTCTATTACCAATGTGATTTAAACAACTGTGATTCTTCAGTCACTAATGACCAGAGTCTCTTTGACTATAAATGTGTCCTGCCAAGTCCACCGTAGGACAGGTAATTTAATTGTTGTGTTGTGTCACTGTGAAGACTAATCAAGGGGCTTTGCACTCATGCACAGTCACTTTATTATACTGCAGTGTCATGGGTTTTATCCCAGGCTTTCCGTTGCTCCACAGGCTAGGCAAGAACTGCGGTCTTTTCGACAGCCCCACTGCACTGTGCTGCGTACCTCACACCTCAATGTCCAGGTTTTCAGTGCGGCGTACCTCACACCTCAGTGTCTAGGTTTGCCAGACTCACGTGTCCCACGACTGTAGCGATGATCTGTTACGCAGGGACGGCTTCACATCAGCACCACTTATCAGATGGTGACGCGCCGCGCTGCCCGTGTCTCCTCTGCTCCGGTCAGCGTCATTCGGAAACTCAGTGGCACGAACACACTGCTCCACTTCTCTTCTCTCTGTTGCTGAGCTGCACTCTACCACCGCATGTGGAATACTCTCTGCCCGGACCACGCTGCTTCAGCTCCGTCAGGTACAGTCTCACTCTGAGCAGACTCCTCTGGCGTCTGACGTGACATCCCCTCTCTGAAACTTATATCATCTCTCCTTTTTCCCGCTCTCCTCTAGGGCACACACAGGTTCTCCTGGGTCTCAACACTCTCCAGGTTGCTTTTGTGTTGCACAGTCTCAGTTACCTAGCGCCCAGACTGTCATTGTAGAATCCCAGACTGTCACAGTTCATCAAGGTCACAAGTGACACAATCAAGCCACAGCCTGTAACCCCTTTCCTATATTTTCATAAAAGGGGTATCCATCAGGATCGGAATGCCACACTTATATCTCCAATGGAGAGGCACCTGCGCATGCACAGGACCCATTCTGCACATATGCAGAACGCGTCCTGTGTTGTCACACACAGACCTTAGCTGCAGCCTGATTGACAGGCTGTGGACATTTGGGGGCATGGAGTGGGCAGAGCTGGGCAGCATTTCCGAAAACAGCAGCACATCGCTCCCATTTTCAGGCAGTGTCGAGGCCAGCATCTGCGTGTTCCAACGCAGACTTCCTGGCCTTGGACACGGAGCTGCCAGGGCCAGTCTGAGTAACCTCAGTGTTACTCACATGTCCGTGATCTTACACATGATCCGATGATGTGTCTTAGAATGCAGCGCTAATATCTGTGATGCCAGCATACTACTCCTGCAACATTTGCATATTTTTACATTGCTGCTGTGTACAGACACAGCAGCAATGTGCAGTGCGTCCATCTCTTAATGAGGCCCATAATTACTACATCAGAGCCGTTTCTAGGGCCAGGCGAGCAATGCAATCGCATTGGGCTCCTGTGGCCATTGCTGAGGGAGAGGGCTGAGCTATGGGAACTCACAGCTGCCGTCTCCTCTCCCAGTCGTTTGGTACTGCAGACTGTACGGGGGAGCTGGAAGAGATGCTAAACTACAGCTCCAAGAATCTGGCTGGGGATTCTGAGAGATGAAGTCCAGTCAGCGCTGTGCAGACACATAAATAGAACACAGAAGTGCCGGGACCACTTGACAGGATGCATGGCAGGGCACATAAAACCTCTGACAACGAGCAGTACAAGACAGTAGAGTAGAAAAAAAAAAGACTCTTGTGTGGGCGCACTCTTGAATATCGGTAAATACCATATATAGATAGGAAGACTAAAACATAACTTTTATTGAATTACCACTAAAAGAATTGAATGACTCACACTGCCCTACCTAGAAAATTGAATACATTTGAGTACAGATTAAGTGAATTCCCATGCCATAAGAGATAAGGGGGGTCATTCCGAGTTGATCGCTAGCTGCTAAAAATCAGCACTTCTGCGCATGCATATGGTGCGCAGTGCGCACGCGCAACGTACTTTCACAAAAGCCGATGCAGTTTCACACAAGGTCTAGCGACGCTTTTCAGTCGCACTACTGATCGGTGAGTGATTGACAGGAATGGGGCATTTCTGGGAGGTAACTGACCGTTTTTCGGGAGTGTGCTGAAAAACGCAGTCGTGTCAGATACAAACGCAGGCGTGCCTGGGGAAACGGGGGAGTGGCTGGCCGAACGCAGGGCATGTTTGTGACTTCAAAACAGGAACTAAACACACTGAAGTGATCGCAAGCTAGGAGTAATGGTCCATACACATTAGACGATGTCGCTCTGTGAGCGTCATCGTCTAACGTTTCCCCCTCCCGGGCCGGCCGGTCGGCGGCCGCCTGTACGCACTGAGCGATATGACCGCTCATATCGCTCAGTGACATCACGCCCCCGCCAGCCCTGCATGAAGGTCGTGGACGACAGTCCACATCCTTCATGCATGCCCTACCGACAGCGACGATCGTTGCCGACCCGCGGGGCCGCGGATCGGTCATCGCTGGCGGCATACACACTTAACGATAAAATGAGCGACGTCGCTCAAGGAGGGGGACGTCGCTCATTTTATTGTTAAGTGTGTATGGACCTTTAGTCTCGAGCTACTCTGAAACTGCACAATCTTTTTTTGTAGCAATGCTGTGATCCTTTCGTTCACACTTCTGCTAAGCTAAGATATACACTCCCAGAGGGCGGTGGCTTAGCGTTTGCACTGCTGCTAAAAGCAGCTAGCGAGTGATCAATTCGGAATGAGGGCCAAGGTCACGAGAGTATCATGGAAAATTTCCCCACTCTCATTAAGTACACAAAAATAATAATTATATTAAAAGTAGAGATAAATTTGTAATAGAGAAAAGAAAATATAAAAATCAAATTAAGGTGTGGTAAAAATATTAAATGTTCTGGTCAGTCTCCCCCTATATTAGGGATTGGGGGTATACAGCCATGTATCTGGGCTGTACCCTACCACCCTGACCAGTACAGATAACTGTATTAATAGGGCCACAGGTGGCTAAGCTAGGCAACGTCCCCAACTGGGTTTAGGTAGAATCGCATAATGCGTATGAATATTGTATATTACTCAAATAATTTCCACCTGATGACAAACAATTTCACATTAGAAGATGAAAGAAGAAAAGGGGTGCTTCTGCTGTTAGTATTAATAAATCCTCTTATCTTACATGACCCTACAACACCCGGTATTCCCAGGAGGTCACCCCTCCAGGTACTGACCAAGCCCAAACCTCTTGGCTTCCAAGATCAGACGAGATCAAGCATATTATATGGTATGGTATCGTAGTAGAGTGACTGGGTTGGTAGAGGTACTAATGAGAGAGCACCAAAGAAAGTGTAATTAAAGCGGTCTCATATGAGACAATATGTGAAGAACAAAAAAATATAGATTGGCGAATCTGCTGTCTGTGTTAGGAAGGAAAACCTGGATCACAGATGAGAGTTCACCGAATAAGTGTAGTCACATAAATATTATTGAATTGACAATAAATGTAAATTAGGAGGTTAATCCAGCCCCGGTTTTACAACACTGAATCTACATTTATTACGGCATAACCCCTGGTGTACATTTGGCTGGAGACCTACTCCTAGCTTGCGATCACTGCCGACTATTTAGGTCCTGTTTTGACGTCACGGACACGCCCTGCGTTCGGCCAGCCACGCCTACGTTTCTCAAGACACGCCTGCATTTTTATCTGGCACGCCTGCATTTTTTCACTCACTCCCTGAAAACGGTCAGTTGACACCCAGAAACATCCACTTCCTGTCAATCACTTTGCGGTCAGCAGTGCGACTGAAAAGCTTCGCTAGACCTTGTGTGAAACTACATCGTTCATTTAAGAGTACGACGCGCATGCGCATTGCGCCGAATACGCATGCGCAGAAGTGTTTTTTTTGCCTGATCGCTGCGCTGCGAATGAAAGCAGCTAGCGATCAACCCAGAATGACTACCAATATGTAAAGAACAAAAAAATATAGATTGGCGAATCTGCTGTCTGTGTTAGGCAGAAAAACCTGGATCACAGATGAGAGTTCACCGAATAAGTGTAGTCACAGAAATAGTATTGAATTGACAATAAATGTACACCAGGGTTTATGCCGTAATAAATGTAGATTCAGTGTTGTAAAACCGGGGCTGGATTAATCTCCTAATTTACATTTATTGTCAATTCAATACTATTTCTGTGACTACACTTATTCGGTGAACTCTCATCTGTGATCCAGGTTTTCCTGCCTAACACAGACAGCAGATTCGTCAATCTATATTTTTGTGTTCTTTACATATTGTCTCATATTAGACCGCTTTAATTACACTTTCTTTGGTGCTCTCTCATTAGTACCTCTACCAACCCAGTGACCCTACTACCATACCATACCATATATGCCTGATCTCGTCTGATCTTGGAAGCCAAGCGGTTTGGGCTTGGTCAGTACCTGGAGGGGTGACCTCCTGGGAATACCGGGTGTTGTAGGGTCATGTAAGATAAGAGGATTTATTAATACTAACAACAGAAGCACCCCTTTTCTTCTTTCATCTTCTAATGTGAAATTGTCATCAGGTGGAAATTAATTGAGTCATATACAATATTCATACGCATTATGCGGTGCTACCTAAACCCAGGTGGGGACGTTGCCTAGCTTAGCCACCTGTGGCCCTATTAATACAGTTATCTGTACTGGTCAGGGTGGTAGGGTACAGCCCAGATACATGGCTGTATACCCCCAATCCCTAATATAGGGGGAGATTGACCAGAACATTTAATATTTTTACCACAATTTAATTTGATTTTTATATTTTCTTTTCTCTATTACAAATTTATCTCTACTTTTAATTTAATTATTATTTTTGTGTACTTAATGAGAGTGGGGAAATTCTCCATGATACTCTCGTGACCTTATCTCTTATGGCATGAGAATTCACTTAATCTGTACTCAAGTTTATTCAATTTTCTAGGTAAGGCAGTGTGAGTCATTCAATTCTTTTAGTGGTAATTCTATAAAAGTTATGTTATAATCTTCCTATCTATATATGGTATTTACCGATATTCAAGAGTGCGCCCACACAAGAGTCTTCTTTTTTTCTGCTATACTGTCTACATACGGTTTCTGACTTTGGGCGCATCCCCAAATTGGACACAGCAATAGTGACATAAGTCAAGTTCATTGTCCCCTTTTGGTATTAATAATTTCACTAAAATAATTTCCCTGGTGCTGAGTCACCCATTTGGTTGCAATGAGCAGTACAACAAAGCGGCCAGTAGCGCAGCTGCAACCAAGAGCACCCATATAGGAAACAGCCTTCAAGCCTGGTAAGTGTGAGGCTGCCATGTGTAAGGTGCATTACTGTAAGGCATAATGTTATAAGGGGCATTAAGTGTGAGGCATTATGGTGTGGTGCATAATGTGTAAGGGGCATAACTGTGTGAGGCATAATATGTAAGGGGAACTATGGTGTGGTGAATAATGTGTAAGGGGCATTACGGTGTGGTGCATAATGTGTAAGGGGCATTACGGTGTGGTGCATAATGTGTAAGGGGCATTACGGTGTGAGGCATAATGTGTAAGGGTCATTTCAGTGTGGTGCATAATGTGTAAGGGGCATTGCGGTGTGGGGCATAATGTGTAAGGGGCATTACTATAAGTAGGAAAAATGACAAATAATGTAAGGGGCGTGAATCAGGATTTTTTTCCTGTGGTGGCCAATGTCTGGGGGTGCACTATTCAAAACTGTGATGTAATGTAGTCTTTTCCTGTGAGGCCACGCCCCTTGTATATGTGATGCCAAGAAAGAGTGGGGAGAAGAAATAAATTACCCAAATTACCGCTTGTTGGAGAACCCCTGGGTCAGCATCCACCTGTGCAACCACCGGCGACACGTACCTTTTTTCTACTTTAAAAAAAAAATCTTTCTGCACATTTTATATCGGCCCCACCTGCAGTGCAACATGGTATGGCAAAGGTGTAAAGCTACATATTTCTCTAGCATCCATAAGGGATATTGGGGACAGATTAGTACAATGGGTATAGACGGGTCCAAAGGAGCCAGTGCACTTTAAATGTGTTCAACTGGGAGTGCTGGCTCCTCCCCTCTATGCCTCCTCCTACAGATCAGTTTAGAAAAAAGTACCCTAAGAAGAGGATGCACACTCTGCAAGCTCCAGAGTTTTTCTTCAATGTCTTTTAAAGTTTTATTTCTTTTGGTATGCTGTTTGGGCATACCTGCACCGTGGGAGTTGGGGGGGCGGTCACCGGCCTCTTGAGGTGCGGAGCCGCTTCCCCGCTGCAGGACCACCGTCCTGAGGGGCTGTTTGTTCAGCGGGGCATGGCGCCTTGGCTGTCGCAGCCGCAGCATACCGCACACCCCTAACGCTGCCTGAAGGTGATTATCGGTGGTGAGTACTCGCCGGGGACCCCACTAGGGGGTCACCCGGTTCACTGTGTGACTGAAGCGTGGGTGAGGCGTACGGGTCCCTCCTGGGGGGGACCCGCTGTAGCCCCTGCGTGAGACTGGCTAAAATACATTGTACCAAGCATTTATGTGAGGATACAAACATAGGGAGACTTAGCCAGTATAAATATAAAACAGTAGCTCCGGCATCATGGCGGGAGGTGGAGCTACATGAGAACTGGCTCAGCTGCATTTTGGCGCCTTCCTCTGCATAGCAGCAGCAGCAGCCTCAACAGCTCCTCCATAACAGTCCTTGGATCACTGGTAGCAGGTGTAGAGGGGGAGAGCTGCTATAGTGCATACTTACCTACTTTGCTGCCTCCTCCTCCGGGAGGAGGCAGCGTTATAGGTGTATGGGGGCGTGGCCGGCAGCAGGACGGGCGGTACGGAGGTGTGGCCGGCAGCAGGATGGGCGGTCCGGGGGCGTTTCATCAGGGTCGCGTCATCGTGACTCCACCCCCCGCTGTGCTGTGCCGAGAAACGAGGCGCTGCATAGCGGGGGCGGAGCTACGATGACGCGATTCAGCGCGAATCGTGTCATCGGACCCCCTCGGGCCGCCTACTTGTTCTCTGCTGCGGGCGGCCGAGGGGGAAAGCGGGAGGCTTGCCCACCTTTCCGGGGGGCCGGGAGGGTCACCCGATTTTCGGGAGCCTCCCGGCCATTACGGGAGGGTAGGCAAGTATGCTATAGTGTGCACAAGTAACATCCCTCTGCGGGATTTTTCATAATACAGTCTCACTGTTGTTTACATATATAAAATGCTGATAACCTCACCGGGGCTGTGCAGCGTTGGGTACGCTGAGGTCCTCTCTCCTGTGTCTCCTCTCACATGCAATAGGACAGGCTTGTATTGTATTTCAGGCTGTGTTGTATGTGTATTGTACCTGTTTTTCTTATTCAGTATGGTAAAACAGAAGTTATGCAGTGTTTGTAATGCTAGATTCTCCCCTAGTTCACCTGGCTTAATATCATGTGCGCAGTGTAGTCAGTCATCTCAGAATGCTGATTACAATGTGGGGGAGAGTCCAGAGCCCTCCTGGTTGGGGGCTATCAAAACTATGATGTCTGATATGTCATCTCAGTTCACTGCAAATGCAAATAAAACTCAGGAACTGCAACAAGCAGTGGCAAGTCTAACTGCTAAACATCCCCCCCTATCTGCAACGGATGCACAAAAACGTGCTCTACCTGCACTCCTATCAGATACTGATGATGATATACAGGATGATGGGGATGATGTGCACCCTATAAGTGGGGATTCCACCCCTACCCAGGGTATTGAACCCCTCATATTGGCTATTGAGGATGTGTTAAAGCTCCCCCTGGAGGCTGCTAATACCCAGCAGTCATTTTTCCTCCCACAAGACAAACTGACAAGTCACATTTCCTTATTCCAAGGAATTGGATGACTTATTTAAAATAGCCTGGAAAAATTCCGATAAAAAATATCAGGTTTCCAAATGGTTTCTGCATACATTCCCCTTTGCCCCCAAAGGCAGAAAATTTTGGGAAGACTTTCCTGCAGTGGATGTCTCAGTCTCTCATCTTTCTAAAAAGGCGGTACTTCCTGCTCCGGCCTTACGGTAAAGGACTCGGCAGATAGGAAAATTGAAGCTACTCTAAAATCTATCTACACTGCTGCAGCTCAAAGACCAGTCATTGCTGGTTGCTGGATGACACATGCAATTCATTCCTGGGCTTCTCAAATTCAGGAAGGTCTTTCTGGTGATATGACCTTAGTTACTACTGTAAATTTTCTAAAACACATTCAGGACACGGAAAGTGTCCTCTGAGACTCCCTTAAAGAGATTGGCAATATTAATGCTAGAACCTCTGCTATGGCTGTCTGCGCGCAGAGCCATATGGTTGCATCAGTGGATTGCTGATGCGGACTCCAAACGTAATGTGGAATGTGGAATCTCTTCCCTTTACAAGTGAATAGCTCTTTGAAGGTGAAATGGACGCATGGGTCTCCAAAGCTACTTATGGGAAATCCATGTTTCTCCCTTCAGGAGCTCCGCCTGCTAGACGTACCTACCCGGGACCATCTACTCAGTCTTTTCAGTCCTCTAGATTTCAATCTAGGGCCAGGGGGGCCTCCAACGCAGCTAGAGGCACCAGAGGTAAGCCTAAGAAACCAGCCGCTGCTGGATCTCAGGATCAGAGCACCAATTCTGCTTCCGCAAAGACTTCAACATGACGGTGCCCACCCACCCTGAAGGGATCTCGTGGTGGGAGCTCGGTTACGTCACTACAGCCACATCTGGGATGGTTCCTGCCAAGATGCTTGGGTAAGGGACCTTATCTCTCAGGGTTACAAGTTGGAGTTCGACGGTGCTCCTCCCCAACGATTTTCCAATCCAAGCTTACCAGCTTTGGAAAATATGTGAGGTACGCTGCTAAAGGCCATTAACAAGTTGGTCCAGTCCCAGGTCATTGTTCCAGTACCCCTACAACAACGAGGACAAGGTTACTACTCCAGTCTGTTCATAGTACCAAAAGCAGACAGGTCTGTGAGACCCATTCTGAATCTGAAGTCCTTGAATCCTTACCTGAAGGTTTTCAAATTCAAGATGGAATCTTTGAGAGCGGTGATAGTAGGCCTGGAACAACAGGAATTCCTAGTGTCCCGGGATATCAAGGACGCTTACCTCCATAAACCAATTTGGCCTCCTCATCAGGCCTATCTGCGGTTCGCCCTACTGAACGATCACTACCAGTTTCAGGCATTACCCTTCGGCCTGTCTACAGCTCCGAGGATGTTCACGAAGGTGATGGCGAAAGTTATGTTTCAGCTAAGGGTCCAGGGGGTCAACGTAATTCCATACCTGGATGATCTCCTGATAAAAGTGAGTTCCAGGGAGCTTCTATTGCTCCATATAAATCGCACTATCCAACTTCTGTCTCACCACGGGTGGATCCTCAACCTGCAGAAGTCCCATCTGGAATTGTTTCAGCGGCTCCTGTTTCTGGGGATGCTACTGGATACTGTAGCACAAAAAGTGTTCCTCCCAGAGGAAAAAGTGAGAACTTTTCAAGAAATGGTTTGCATGGTCCTCCGACCTGTTTGAGTCTCCATTCATCTTTGCATAAAATTGTTGGGAAAGATGGTTGGCTCGTACGAGGCGATTCAGTTTGGAAGGTTTCATGCCAGATTGTTCCAATTGGACATCCTGAAAAAGTGGTCCGGTTCCCATCTTCAGATGCACCGGATGATTCGGCTGTCACCCCAGGCCAGGATTTCCCTCCTGTGGTGGCTACAATCTTCCAACCTGCTGAAAGGTCGACGCTTTGGGATTCAGGATTGGATCCTCCTCACGACGGATGCGAGTCTGAGAGGATGGGGAGCTGTCACCCAGGGGGCGCAGTTCCAGCGCAGCTGGTCTGCCCAAGAGGCCCTCCTTCTGATCAACATCCTGGAACTTCGGGCCATTTACAATGCTCTGATTCAGGCCTCCCCTCTACTCCGGGATCGGGCGATCTAGGTTCAGTCGGACAACGCCACGGCCGTGGCATACATCAATCAACAAGGAGGGACAAAAAGCAGGGCCTGCATGCGAGAAGTGTCAAGAATACTCCTCTGGCAGAAAGAAATGCAAGAGCACTGTTCTTAATTCCGGGAGTGGACAACTGGGAAGCGATCTTCATTCCGGGAGTGGACAACTGGGAAGCGGACTTCCTGAGTCGCCACGACCTTCACCCGGGGGAGTGGGGACTACACCCTCAGGTGTTTCAACAGATCATTGACAGGTGGGGATGCCCACAGCTCGACTTGATGGCCTCTCGCCTCAACAAGAAGCTTCGCTGCTATTGCTCACGAACCAGGGACCCTCAGGCGAGTGCAGTGGATGCGCTGACATCGCCTTGGCCTTACCAGCTGGTCTACCTGTTTCCTCCAATTTCGTTGATCCCAAGGGTGCTCAAGCGGATCAGGCATCAAAGAGTGAGAGCAATCTTGATTGCCCCGGATTGGCCCCGAAGAGCATGGTACATGGCTCCTCTGGAAATGTCCATAGAGGACCCTTGGCCTAGAAGGGATCTTCTTCAACAAAGACCATTCGTTTACACGGACCATTCATTTACATGGACTTACGGTGGATTTGTTTGATGGCATGGAAGTTGAGCGGAACATCCTAGCTCGCAAAGGGCTTTCCAAGAAGGTCATTGCCACTATGGTGCAAGCCAGAAAACCTGTGACGTCAAAACAATATCATCATACTGTATCTTGCAGGGATATGTCTCCTGGTGCAAGGAACGCACATATACCTCGGCGGAATTCCACTTGGAAAGGTTCCTATGTTACCTGCAGGCTGGAGTGGATAAAAGCGTATGTCTGGGATCCATTAAGGTCCAGATTTCAGCTCTTTCCATCTTCTTCCAGAAGAAGTTGTCTCTCTTGCCGGAAGTTCAGACCTTCTTGCAAGGGGTGCTTCACATACAACCTCCATTCGTGCCTATGGCACCTTGGGATCTGGATGTAGTGTTACGCTTTCTACAGTCCTCCTGGTTTGAACCTCTAATGATGGTAGAAGATAAGTACCTCGCATGGAAAACGGTGATGTTACTGGCCCTGGCATCTACTAGGCGTGTCTCAGAATTGGAGGCCTTGTCGTGCAAAAGTCCGTACTTGATCTTTTACAAAAACAGAGCAGAGCTCAGTAGGGCGAACCGCAGATAGGCCTGATGAGGAGGCCAAATTGGTTTATGGAGGTAAGCGTCCTTGATATCCCGGGACACTAGGAATTCCTGTTGTTCCAGGCCTACTATCACCGCTCTCAAAGATTCCATCTTGAATTTGAAAACCTTCAGGTAAGGATTCAAGGACTTCAGATTCAGAATGGGTCTCACAGAGCTCAGGACTAGAGAGCAGTTCCTGCCGAAGGTGGTCTCCGCGTTTCACTTGAATCAACCTATTGTAATTCCATCCAGTTCTGACACTTCTGCTCCTCCTCCGGAGGCATTGGATGCAGTGCGAGCCTTGAAAGTCTATATCAAGAGGACGGCTCGGATCAGAAAGACGGATTCCTTGTTCGTGCTCTATTATGCGTGGAAAGAGGGTCGCCCTGCTTCAAAGCAGTCCATTGCTCATTGGATTAGGCTTACTATCCAACAGGCCTAAGCGTCGACAGCCTTACATGTTCCCCAGTCTCTGAAGGCCCACTCTACCAGGTCGGTGGGCTCTTCATGGGCGGCTACTCGTGGAGTCTCGGCCCTACAACTATGCCGAGCTGCTACCTGGTCGGGGAAGAACACCTTTGTGAAGTTCTACAAGTTTGATACCCTGGCCAAAGAGGATACCCAGTTTGGGCAGGCGGTGATGCAGACGTCTCCGCACATTCCCAACCATTCTGGAAGCTTTGGGACATCCCCTTCGTACTAATATGTCCCCAATATCCCTTATGGATGCTAGAGAAAATGGGATTTTAAATACCTACCGGTAAATCCTTTTCTCGTAGTCCATAAGGGATATTGGGCGCCCGCCTCTGTGCGGTGACTTTCTGCAGGTTCTATGTTCTCTGTTTCCTGTTCAGCTGTTGCTGTTAATGTTGCCAGGCGTTGCTGGCTAAGTTATATGTTGGTGTGCTGGTGTGTAAATCTCACCACACCTTTTGCTGTTATGTTCCTTCTCTCAAGTGTGTCATTCTCCTTCGGGCACTGTTTTACCTATAACTGAGCTGTAGGAGGAGGCATAGAGGGGAGGAGCCAGCACACCCAGTTGAAGAAATTTAAAGTGCACTGGCTCCTTTGGACCCGTCTATACCCATCATACTAATCTGTCCCCAATATCCCGTATGGACTACGAGAAAAGGATTTACCGGTAGGTATTTAAAATCCTATTTTTTTTTTTTGCTCCCTACACAGAATCAGCTACCTTACATCTGAAATTCTATTAACACAAATGGAATGAAATCATTATATTCCTTACTTTCAATTACAAAGTGACCTAATGTGATAAGACAGTTTCTCTTTATGTATTACAGACTTTGAAGCTCTTCTCTGCTGCTATTTGCATTATTCAGTTGAGTAGCTGGAACTGTAAAATCATGGTACAGTATATATGTGTAGTGATATTATATACATGGGCTTACAGTAATTATACATGCCTACAATTATTAGTAAGATGCTGCTTGCCAGTGAGAGGGGCGGGGGCGGGCTGAACATCACTAGACCCCACTCCCAAAGTGCCGTGATTCGCGGGTCTATGGGAGAGGGGGCGTGGCTAAATGACATGAATTCCCATCATTTAGCCCTGCCCTCTCCATATAGAACCGCAATTCCCTGCATTATCTCACTAGGAAGCGGCCGGATGCAGGAGATCTAGCCACTGTTACAAGGGTGCGGACGACTGCCTGAAAAAATGGGACTGTCCCGGAGTAGGTAAGTATGGCATAACTATAGTGAGTGCAAGGGGTGCCATTGCTATGGGGCCCAGATGCTTAAGGGGGCCTAGGTCCAGGTTATAAAGTTGCATACCAATTTCCCAGATTTGCCTGCTAAGCAAATGAGTCTGATTCACTGCCCAGTTTGAATTTTGTGACATTACATTTTCAGTGAGAGGAGTGTGTAGTGGATGTTATAATGGTAAGGGGGCAATGTAATGTGGCATAATTTGAACTGTGGGCCTCTGTAATGTGTAATCTGATCTTCTTATTGTAATGTGGAAGGCACTATAATGTTACATACTATGAACAACTGGGGCACTTTAATGTAGAGATGTGCATCAGACCATTTCTGCTGGTTTTGGTTGGAATTCATCGTCTGGTTTTGGTTTTGCAAAAATGTTGTGAGTGGTTTTGGTTTTGTATTTTTTCGAAGATAGACAAAAAAAGCTAAAATCAAATAATTTGGGCCTTTTATTGTTCCTACAGTATTATTAACATCCAGGGCCGGTGCAAGGTCTCTCGGTACCCTAGGAAAAGCTTCAACCTGGTGCCACCTAACCTGCAACCCTCCTGCAGGAGGTGCATCAGAGCAATGAATCAGGCTATGAGGGCGCCCCTCGGGAGCCACAGTTACATCCGCCTCCTATGTACATTCACATGACTTGATGTTACTCGTGTCAACACAGAGGTAGCGCTGAGGCAGTTTGTGGTACAGCCTGATAGTGGTGGCTGCACATAATTAGACCCACAGCAGCAGCCAGCCACATACAGACACATCCTTCAATTTTTTGCTACATGAATTCAGTGGCGCCCTCCATGGGCTGGTGCCCCTAGGCAGCCGCCTAAAGCTGCCTAATGGTAGAGCCGGCCCTGTTAACATCACTAACATTCATTTCCAGTCATTTCCGGGCAATTTTGACCACCTCACAGCACACAATATTGTTTTTATCCAGTTTAGGCCAGAGGCTGAAGCTGGCTGGTTACTAGGTGACAGAGCAGTGGCACAAACACATGGCAATTTGTAGCACATCAAAATAAAAGTGGTGCAAGATGGAATTATAGTTGGGCCCTCCAACCCACCCGTATGTTGGATAGTAAAAAGGACATGCACAGTTTAACAAACCAAGCACTTCAGCGACAGGAACTGACACTTTTGTGGGTCCCCACAAACCAATTTTTGGAAGGACTACCTCTGATCACTAATGATGAGTTTGATTATGCGGATGTTGGTGGTGGAAATTGCATGGACTGGTCCAAACTGCTGGTAGTTGATACTGGACTGCTTGTTATTATTTTAGAAATTATCACAATATAGTATAAAAAAATTCATAAACTTGCACACAAATTATGTAAATGGGGAGGTGCCTAGATGGCTACTGTCCCGACCTCTACTAACTTTGGTATCACAAATGGAGCAGATGCCTTCACAAACATTGGGGGTCATTCCGAGTTGATCGCTCGCTATCTATTTTTTGCAGTGCTGCGAACAGAATAGCCGCCGCCTATAGGGGAGTGTATGTTTGCTTTGCAAGTGTGTGAACGCATGTGCAACTGAACACTACAAAAATGTTTTGTGTAGTTTCTGAGTAGTACAGAACTTACTCAGCTGCTGCGATCACTTCAGCCTGTTCTTGTCCGGAATTGTTGTCAGACACCCGCCCTGCAAACACTTCGACATGCCTGCGTTTTTCCAACCACTTCCAGAAAATGGTCAGTTGACACCCACAAACGCCCTCTTCCTGCCAATCTCCTTGCGATTGGCTGTGCGAATGGATTCTTCATTAAATCCATCGCTCAGCAATGATCCGCTTTGTACCCGTACAACGCGCCTGCACATTGCGGTGCATACGCATGCGCACTGCGCAGTAGTGACCTGATCGCAGCGCAGTGAAAAATCCTAGCTTGTGATCAGGTCGGAATGACCCCCATTGTCAAGTTATTGTTAAGAATAATTCCACACCCAAGAGGTAGCTTTTTTAGTCTTATCCCCAGTCATCCCAATGGCTTTCTTTTTATCATGGACAAGAACTGCTGCTACTGGTGGCTGACTTACATAAACAACATCATCAAAAATCCTCATCTTCATTAGCATCAGATAGTACACAAATATCCCCCTCATCCTGTTCCACTTCAACACTGGCATCTTCAACTTCTATTATGTCATAATCACCATCTTCACTTCTACTGCTTATTCCCCATGGTTGCAGAAATGGTGGGAGGAGGCGAAGGAGGCTTCTCTACGAGTGCAGAGTGAGAAATGTCAGACTCATACATAGCTAAAGTGTACACCACTAGACTCTCCTAGGGATTTTTTGAACACACTGGGCGGTATTCAAATGATATATCATGCCCAATCTCCTTTCTAAAGTGATCCCCGTTATTGTGCATATCGCACTCATAGTAATCAGGTTTAGCTGCGTAATGGGTTGGGTGCCCTCGCTACCTCGGGGGTATCGAGCTGAAATGATTATACAGTACCATGCCCATCAGCAGAAACAGGACAGGTGTGAAGGGGAGTGAAGGCGGTATCCTATTAACCCCAATGCCATTTTGGCTGATTGAAATGGCTAGATATCGCAATTAATGACCCTTAGTGTTTTTCTTTTGGAGACTGATTAGTCGGTTTTTAATGTGACACCTCTCCTCCTTTTTATACACTATGAAAGATTTTGATTTCAGATGCCTATTCTAAACTTTCTGCCCCTTGGACCAACTTTAGCAGATGTTGTAGGATTATCGTGTCTGGCAACAGCCACAGCACTGGTACTTTGTTGCTGCTCCTGCTCTTCTGTCAACTGATCATGATCCATATCGACTCAGTGCTTATATTAATTAACACAGTGGGGCACGGCACCTACTGAACTTTATTGACCACATACAAGCCATACAACACACACAGGTTTTACAAAAAAAAACCTGAACACACACAGGTTTTACAAAAAAAAAGCCCTTTTTTCAGTTTTTTATCAATTGACAACAACTTCGCACTGAAACTCATTAAAGCAGTGGCATGGCCTGGCTCTGAAAACAGTCAAGTTTTTTAAAAAAAAAATATTAATTCTTTTTACACTCTTCTGTAAATCACTGCGCTTATTATGGTAATGGTGGCAGGTACCAGTGTGCACCGATAAAGGGTTAATGGTGCACTACGGGCAATGAAAAAAAACACCAGTGTGCAGCAAGGGTTAATGCTGGTCTGCACTGTGGGCAGTTAAAGTGCCAGACAGTGTGCACAATAAAGGATTAATGCTGCCCTATATTAGGAGTTCTGGGCTGCACTGTGATAATGCCATTAAACATAAAATAATGCTGCCCTTAGGAGGAACTCTGGGCTGTCTGAAGAGCATCAGTAAAGGTCCTAATAATAAATTTACCAATAATGCTCTGGCAGTTTAGTGGATGTGCTCTCTGTCCTGAGTCTGTGAAATGGTGCCCAATAACCACGGGAGATCTGCTGCCAGGAAGGTGAAGTTTTGCTACGTTTTGAAATCCAAGCTTGGCGGGGAAGGTTTTGGATTCTCTTGGATCCTGAAAGTTCAGCTGGGAATGCTTCTCGGAGAATCGAGCGCGTTCATTTCTAGTCACAACATGATGTGGCTAGCATGCACCAGGAGACTGTGCTGATTAATTTGATATATGAAACTTGTATATCTGTGTGTGACTGAGTCTCTGAATCTGCATACAAAGTGCTATAATATACAGTAGCAGCCACAGCTTTTTTTCCAATACAAAAATTTGTTGTTCTCCGTATACAGACTCAGGGCTAGATGTGTCATCGCTTGGAAAGTGATAAAATGGAGAGTGAAAAAGTACCAGCAAGTTAGCTCCAGTTATTTTTCAAACACAGCCTGTAATATGTCAGTTAGGAGCTGATTGGCTGGTACTTTTTCAATCTCCATTGTATCACTTTCCAAGCAATGACGCATCTAGCCCCCAGTCACAATAGTGTTGCATATCAAATTAGTCAGACCACTCTCCTGGTGTGTCCTAGATGCTTCACGTTGCAACTAAGATGTATTTTCAGCATAAAAAGATACTCAATGTTAGCAGAGACCAGGTATTTCACCCTGCGTGACATATTGACGCTAGATGTATGAGGACACTTCTGTAGGTGTGAATAGGCACCTGCACAGTGCCATGATAAGTGTGCCATGTTGTAGGTGTGTGGATGGAATCGCAGCCATTCAGAGTTGTGTGCAACCAGAGATCAGTCTAATTCAGGACGGAAGTTTTGCACCACACATAGAGCTGGGGCAAGACCATGTTGAATGTAATGACAGCTACCTCCACATTTCCAAGCAGAAAAAGAGGCCCTATAGCTTCATAATATATCAGCTAACAGCAAAGTGTTAATAAAACAGATTCTGAACTAGAAGTGAGCCGGAACAATCTAGCAGAAAGACAATTATTGTGTGGGCGGATGCACAAGGAAGGTCAAGTTCTTAAAAACCAAGTTTAGGTGCTTCAGACATAATTTAATCCCCTGTAACTAAGACTAGAAAAGAACAGGAACATTCATGGGCATACCAGGGAACTTGGCGTTCTACAGAAACACATAATACGTGTACAATATACTAACCCTTCCTTGCCTGTTGTCCTCTAATTGTTTCAGAAGAATTTCCGAATTAAGTTTCCGATAATAAAAAATCAGGCCCGTGTTTCCCTATACAATGTAACTAAAAAGCCAAAGTGCTGACACAATGGGGGTAATTCCAAGTTGATCGCAGCAGGAATTCTGTTGGCAATTGGGCAAAACCATGTGCACTGCAGGGGGGGCAGATATAACATGTGCAGAGAGAGTTAGATTTGGGTGGGGTGTGTTCAATCTGCAATCTAATTTGCAGTGTAAAAATAAAGCAGCCAGTATTTATCCTGCACAGAAACAAAATAACCCACCCAAATCTAACTCTCTCTGCAAATGTTATATCTGCCACACCTGCAGTGCACATGGTTTTGCCCAACTGCTAAAAAATTTCCTGCTGCGATCAACTTGGAATTACTAGAGATGAGCGCCGGAAATTTTTCGGGTTTTGTGTTTTGGTTTTGGGTTCGGTTCCGCGGCCGTGTTTTGGGTTCGACCGCGTTTTGGCAAAACCTCACCGAATTTTTTTTGTCGGATTCGGGTGTGTTTTGGATTCGGGTGTTTTTTTCAAAAAACCCTAAAAAACAGCTTAAATCATAGAATTTGGGGGTCATTTTGATCCCAAAGTATTATTAACCTCAAAAACCATAATTTACACTCATTTTCAGTCTATTCTGAATACCTCACACCTCACAATATTATTTTTAGTCCTAAAATTTGCACCGAGGTCGCTGTGTGAGTAAGATAAGCGACCCTAGTGGCCGACACAAACACCGGGCCCATCTAGGAGTGGCACTGCAGTGTCACGCAGGATGTCCCTTCCAAAAAACCCTCCCCAAACAGCACATGACGCAAAGAAAAAAAGAGGCGCAATGAGGTAGCTGTGTGAGTAAGATAAGCGACCCTAGTGGCCGACACAAACACCGGGCCCATCTAGGAGTGGCACTGCAGTGTTACGCAGGATGTCCCTTCCAAAAAACCCTCCCCAAACAGCACATGACGCAAAGAAAAAAAGAGGCGCAATGAGGTAGCTGTGTGAGTAAGATAAGCGACCCTAGTGGCCGACACAAACACCGGGCCCATCTAGGAGTGGCACTGCAGTGTCACGCAGGATGTCCCTTCCAAAAAACCCTCCCCAAACAGCACATGACGCAAAGAAAAAAAGAGGCGCAATGAGGTAGCTGACTGTGTGAGTAAGATAAGCGACCCTAGTGGCCGACACAAACACCGGGCCCATCTAGGAGTGTCACTGCAGTGTCACGCAGGATGGCCCTTCCAAAAAACCCTCCCCAAACAGCACATGACGCAAAGAAAAAAAGAGGCGCAATGAGGTAGCTGACTGTGTGAGTAAGATAAGCGACCCTAGTGGCCGACACAAACACCGGGCCCATCTAGGAGTGGCACTGCAGTGTCACGCAGGATGGCCCTTCCAAAAAACCCTCCCCAAACAGCACATGACGCAAAGAAAAAAAGAGGCGCAATGAGGTAGCTGACTGTGTGAGTAAGATAAGCGACCCTAGTGGCCGACACAAACACCGGGCCCATCTAGGAGTGGCACTGCAGTGTCACGCAGGATGGCCCTTCCAAAAAACCCTCCCCAAACAGCACATGACGCAAAGAAAAAAAGAGGCGCAATGAGGTAGCTGACTGTGTGAGTAAGATAAGCGACCCTAGTGGCCGACACAAACACCGGGCCCATCTAGGAGTGGCACTGCAGTGTCACGCAGGATGGCCCTTCCAAAAAAACCTCCCCAAACAGCACATGACGCAAAGAAAAAGAAAAGAAAAAAGAGGTGCAAGATGGAATTGTCCTTGGGCCCTCCCACCCACCCTTATGTTGTATAAACAGGACATGCACACTTTAACCAACCCATCATTTCAGTGACAGGGTCTGCCACACGACTGTGACTGATATGACGGGTTGGTTTGGACCCCCCCCAAAAAAGAAGCAATTAATCTCTCCTTGCACAAACTGGCTCTACAGAGGCAAGATGTCCACCTCATCATCATCCTCCGATATATCACCGTGTACATCCCCCTCTTCACAGATTATCAATTCGTCCCCACTGGAATCCACCATCTCAGCTCCCTGTGTACTTTGTGGAGGCAATTGCTGCTGGTCAATGTCTCCGCGGAGGAATTGATTATAATTAATTTTAATGAACATCATCTTCTCCACATTTTCTGGATGTAACCTCGTACGCCGATTGCTGGCAAGGTGAGCGGCGGCACTAAACACTCTTTCGGAGTACACACTTGTGGGAGGGCAACTTAGGTAGAATAAAGCCAGTTTGTGCAAGGGCCTCCAAATTGCCTCTTTTTCCTGCCAGTATAAGTACGGACTGTGTGACGTGCCTACTTGGATGCGGTCACTCATATAATCCTCCACCATTCTTTCAATGTTGAGAGAATCATATGCAGTGACAGTAGACGACATGTCCGTAATCGTTGTCAGGTCCTTCAGTCCGGACCAGATGTCAGCATCAGCAGTCGCTCCAGACTGCCCTGCATCACCGCCAGCGGGTGGGCTCGGAATTCTGAGCCTTTTCCTCGCACCCCCAGTTGCGGGAGAATGTGAAGGAGGAGATGTTGACAGGTCGCGTTCCGCTTGACTTGACAATTTTGTCACCAGCAGGTCTTTCAACCCCAGCAGACTTGTGTCTGCCGGAAAGAGAGATCCAAGGTAGGTTTTAAATCTAGGATCGAGCACGGTGGCCAAAATGTAGTGCTCTGATTTCAACAGATTGACCACCCGTGAATCCTTGTTAAGCGAATTAAGGGCTCCATCCACAAGTCCCACATGCCTAGCGGAATCGCTCCGTGTTAGCTCCTCCTTCAATGTCTCCAGCTTCTTCTGCAAAAGCCTGATGAGGGGAATGACCTGACTCAGGCTGGCAGTGTCTGAACTGACTTCACGTGTGGCAAGTTCAAAGGGCATCAGAACCTTGCACAACGTTAAAATCATTCTCCACTGCACTTGAGACAGGTGCATTCCACCTCCTATATCGTGCTCAATTGTATAGGCTTGAATGGCCTTTTGCTGCTCCTCCAACCTCTGAAGCATATAGAGGGTTGAATTCCACCTCGTTACCACTTCTTGCTTCAGATGATGGCAGGGCAGGTTCAGTAGTTTTTGGTTGTGCTCCAGTCTTCTGTACGTGGTGCCTGTACGCCGAAAGTGTCCCGCAATTCTTCTGGCCACCGACAGCATCTCTTGCACGCCCCTGTCGTTTTTTAAAAAATTCTGCACCACCAAATTCAAGGTATGTGCAAAACATGGGACGTGCTGGAATTTGCCCATATTTAATGCACACACAATATTGCTGGCGTTGTCCGATGCCACAAATCCACAGGAGAGTCCAATTGGGGTAAGCCATTCTGCGATGATCTTCCTCAGTTGCCGTAAGAGGTTTTTAGCTGTGTGCGTATTCTGGAAAGCGGTGATACAAAGCGTAGCCTGCCTAGGAAAGAGTTGGCGTTTGCGAGATGCTGCTACTGGTGCCGCCGCTGCTGTTCTTGCGGCGGAACATCTACCCAGTGGGCTGTCACAGTCATAGTCCTGACCCTGCCCTGCTCCACTTGTCCACATGTCCGTGGTTAAGTGGACATTGGGTACAACTGCATTTTTTAGGACACTGGTGAGTCTTTTTCTGACGTCCGTGTACATTCTCGGTATCGCCTGCCTACAGAAGTGGAACCTAGATGGTATTTGGTAACGGGGGCACACTGCCTCAATAAATTGTCTAGTTCCCTGTGAACTAACGGCGGATACCGGACGCACGTCTAACACCAACATAGTTGTCAAGGCCTCAGTTATCCGCTTTGCAGCAGGATGACTGCTGTGATATTTCATCTTCCTCGCAAAGGACTGTTGGACAGTCAATTGCTTACTGGAAGTAGTACAAGTGGGCTTACGACTTCCCCTCTGGGATGACCATCGACTCCCAGCAGCAACAACAGCAGCGCCAGCAGCAGTAGGCGTTACACGCAAGGATGCATCGGAGGAATCCCAGGCAGGAGAGGACTCGTCAGAATTGCCAGTGACATGGCCTGCAGGACTATTGGCATTCCTGGGGAAGGAGGAAATTGACACTGAGGGAGTTGGTGGGGTGGTTTGCGTGAGCTTGGTTACAAGAGGAAGGGATTTACTGGTCAGTGGACTGCTTCCGCTGTCGCCCAAAGTTTTTGAACTTGTCACTGACTTATTATGAATGCGCTGCAGGTGACGTATAAGGGAGGATGTTCCGAGGTGGTTAACGTCCTTACCCCTACTTATTACAGCTTGACAAAGGGAACACACGGCTTGACAAATGTTGTCCACATTTCTGGTGAAATACTTCCACACCGAAGAGCTGATTTTTTTGGTATTTTCATCAGGCATGTCAACGGCCATATTCCTCCCACGGACAACAGGTGTCTCCCCGGGTGCCTGACTTAAACAAACCACCTCACCATCAGAATCCTCCTGGTCAATTTCCTCCCCAGCGCCAGCAACACCCATATCCTCCTCATCCTGGTGTACTTCAACACTGACATCTTCAATCTGACTATCAGGAACTGGACTGCGGGTGCTCCTTCCAGCACTTGCAGGGGGCGTGCAAATGGTGGAAGGCGCATGCTCTTCACGTCCAGTGTTGGGAAGGTCAGGCATCGCAACCGACACAATTGGACTCTCCTTGTGGATTTGGGATTTCGAAAAACGCACAGTTCTTTGCGGTGCTTTTGCCAGCTTGAGTCTTTTCAGTTTTCTAGCGAGAGGCTGAGTGCTTCCATCCTCATGTGAAGCTGAACCACTAGCCATGAACATAGGCCAGGGCCTCAGCCGTTCCTTGCCACTCCGTGTGGTAAATGGCATATTGGCAAGTTTACGCTTCTCCTCCGACAATTTTATTTTAGGTTTTGGAGTCCTTTTTTTACTGATATTTGGTGTTTTGGATTTGACATGCTCTGTACTATGACATTGGGCATCGGCCTTGGCAGACGACGTTGATGGCATTTCATCGTCTCGGCCATGACTAGTGGCAGCAGCTTCAGCACGAGGTGGAAGTGGATCTTGATCTTTCCCTAATTTTGGAACCTCAACATTTTTGTTCTCCATATTTTAATAGGCACAACTAAAAGGCACCTCAGGTAAACAATGGAGATGGATGGATACTAGTATACAATTATGGATGGACTGCCGAGTGCCGACACAGAGGTAGCTACAGCCGTGGACTATTGTACTGTACTGTGTCTGCTGCTAATATAGACTGGATGATAATGAGATGTAGTATGTATGTATAAAGAAGAAAGAAAAAAAAACCACGGGTAGGTGGTATACAATTATGGATGGACTGCCGAGTGCCGACACAGAGGTAGCTACAGCCGTGGACTACTGTACTGTGTCTGCTGCTAATATAGACTGGTTGATAAAGAGATGTAGTATGTATGTATAAAGAAGAAAGAAAAAAAAACCACGGGAAGGTGGTATACAATTATGGATGGACTGCCGAGTGCCGACACAGAGGTAGCTACAGCCGTGGACTACCGTACTGTGTCTGCTGCTAATATAGACTGGTTGATAATGAGATGTAGTATGTATAAAGAAGAAAGAAAAAAAAACCACGGGTAGGTGGTATACAATTATGGACGGACTGCCGAGTGCCGACACAGAGGTAGCTACAGCCGTGGACTACCGTACTGTGTCTGCTGCTAATATAGACTGGTTGATAATGAGATGTAGTATGTATAAAGAAGAAAGAAAAAAAAAACCACGGGTAGGTGGTATACAATTATGGATGGACTGCCGAGTGCCGACACAGAGGTAGCTACAGCCGTGGACTACTGTACTGTGTCTGCTGCTAATATAGACTGGTTGATAAAGAGATGTAGTATGTATGTATAAAGAAGAAAGAAAAAAAAACCACGGGTAGGTGGTATACAATTATGGACGGACTGCCGAGTGCCAACACAGAGGTAGCTACAGCCGTGGACTACCGTACTGTACTGTGTCTGCTGCTAATATAGACTGGTTGATAAAGAGATGTAGTATGTATGTATAAAGAAGAAAGAAAAAAAAACCACGGGTAGGTGGTATACAATTATGGATGGACTGCCGAGTGCCGACACAGAGGTAGCTACAGCCGTGGACTACTGTACTGTGTCTGCTGCTAATATAGACTGGTTGATAAAGAGATGTAGTATGTATGTATAAAGAAGAAAGAAAAAAAAACCACGGGTAGGTGGTATACAATTATGGACGGACTGCCGAGTGCCGACACAGAGGTAGCTACAGCCGTGGACTACCGTACTGTACTGTGTCTGCTGCTAATATAGACTGGTTGATAAAGAGATGTAGTATGTATGTATAAAGAAGAAAGAAAAAAAAACCACGGGTAGGTGGTATACAATTATGGATGGACTGCCGAGTGCCGACACAGAGGTAGCTACAGCCGTGGACTACTGTACTGTGTCTGCTGCTAATATAGACTGGTTGATAAAGAGATGTAGTATGTATGTATAAAGAAGAAAGAAAAAAAAACCACGGGTAGGTGGTATACAATTATGGATGGACTGCCGAGTGCCGACACAGAGGTAGCTACAGCCGTGAACTACCGTACTGTGTCTGCTGCGACTGGATGATAAATAATGATATAAAAAATATATATATATCACTACTGCAGCCGGACAGGTATATATTATATAATGACGGACCTGCTGGACACTGTCTGTCAGCAGAATGAGTTTTTTATAGAATAAAAAAAAAAACACCACACAAGTCACACGACGAGTGTTTAACTTTTTCAGGCAATCACAATATAGTATACTACTAACTATACTGGTGGTCAGTGTGGTCAGGTCACTGGTCAGTCACACTGGCAGTGGCACTCCTGCAGCAAAAGTGTGCACTGTTTAATTTTAATAATATGTACTCCTGGCTCCTGCTATAACCTATAACTGGCACTGCTCCCCAGTCTCCCCCACAATTATAAGCTGTGTGAGCACAGTCAGATATATACATAGATGATGCAGCACACTGGGCTGAGCAGTGCACACAGATATGGTATGTGACTGAGTCACTGTGTATCGTTTTTTTCAGGCAGAGAACGGATTATATTAAATAAAACTGCACTGTCTGGTGGTCACTGTGGTCAGTCACTACTAAACTCTGCACTCTCTACAGTACTCCTAAGCTCCAGTAAATCAAGTGTCTCTGTCTCAAATCAATCTCACTCTCTCTCTTCTAATCTAAATGGAGAGGACGCCAGCCACGTCCTCTCCCTATCAATCTCAATGCACGTGTGAAAATGGCGGCGACGCGCGGCTCCTTATATAGAATCCGAGTCTCGCGAGAATCCGACAGCGTCATGATGACGTTCGGGCGCGCTCGGGTTAACCGAGCAAGGCGGGAAGATCCGAGTCGCTCGGACCCGTGAAAAAAAACATGAAGTTCGGGCGGGTTCGGATTCCGAGGAACCGAACCCGCTCATCTCTAGGAATTACCCCCAATGTTAATTAAAAGTCTACTCTAATGGTTACAGTGGCTCTCTAACCTTAAGGCTCAACTGCTCCTCTTTTGTTTTACTATGGCCCTCATTCCGAGTTGATCGCTCGCAAGGCGATTTTAGCAGAGTTACACACGCTAAGCCGCCGCCTACTGGGAGTGAATCTTAGCTTCTTAAAATTGCGAACGATGTATTCGCAATATTGCGATTACAAACTACTTAGCAGTTTCTGAGTAGCTTCAGACTTACTCGGCATCTGCGATCAGTTCAGTGCTTGTCGTTCCTGGTTTGACGTCACAAACACACCCAGCGTTCGCCCAGACACTCCCCCGTTTCTCCGGCCACTCCTGCGTTTTTTCCGGAAACGGTAGCGTTTTTATCCACACGCTCATAAAACGCCGTGTTTCCGCCCAGTAACACCCATTTCCTGTCAATCACACTACGATCGCCGGAGCGAAGAAAAAGCCGTGAGTAAAAATACTATCTTCATTGTTAAATTACTTGGCGCAGTCGCAGTGCGAATATTGCGCATGCGTACTAAGCGGAATTTCACTGCGATGCGATGAAAATTACCGAGCGAACGACTCGGAATGAGGGCCAATGTATTAGAGATGTGCGGTTCAGTTCACCAGGAATCTGAATCCACCAAAACATGATGACTTAGAACCAAAACATGGGTGTCCGTGCACATCTGTAATATATGTTACTTGTACTGCGGTCATGGGGGGTCATTCCGAGTTGTTCGCTCGTTATTTTTTTTTCGCAACGGAGCGATTAGTTGCGAATGCGCATGCACAATGTCCGCAGTGCGACTGCGCCAAGTAAATTTGCTATGCAGTTAGGAATTTTACTCACGTTTTTTTCTTCGTTCTGGTGATCGTAGTGTGATTGACAGGAAGTGGGTGTTTCTGGGCGGAAACAGGCCGTTTTATGGGTGTGTGCGAAAAAATGCTACCGTTTCTGGGAAAAACGCGGGAGTGGCTGAAGAAACGGAGGAGTGTCTGGGCGAACGCTGGGTGTGTTTATGACGTCAAACCAGGAACGACAAGCACTGAACTGATCGCAGATGCCGAGTAAGTTTGAAGCTACTCAGAAACTGCTAATTTTGAGAATCTTTCGTTCGCAATTTTACTATGCTAAGATTCACTCCCAGTAGGCGGCGGCTTAGCGTGTGCAAAGCTGCTAAAAGCAGCTTGCGAGCGAACAACTCGGAATGAGGGCCATGGTACACTAACTGCATGTCTGCACATATACAGCTCTCAGTGTTAGTAATATATCTCTATGGTCGCCGCTCCTCCATTTTTGCACTATAACTTGCATTGCATTAACAGCGTTTCATATTTTGAAATACACTGTAATATTAATGGAGAGACACGTTGGCCATAGGAATTAATGCTTTAAAGAGTGCTTTAAATGGGAGAGGGTTGCGGTCAGTGCTCTGTGACTGCAATGCATGTAAATTACACTGCAAAATCAATGAGGAAGCAAGGCCTAAAAGCAATTACTTCTGTGGTTATCATTTATGGAGTGCAGGATGGCCGACACGCAACCTGGGTGGATCTTACAGATGTAGAGGAGGGAAACCAGGCTGTGTTGCAGTGTGCATCCAGTAGCCAATATACATAAGAACTTGTGTGCTAAGGTAGTATGATGGGAGTAGGGCATGGACGCTGCATGGTAACCAGTTGGTGGGACTGCATATCCATGGTTGTATGAAGCACTCCTGTCTCTTGTAGTGACAATGTAACTGACATGTCAGTTGGAATGTGTGTTACTGTTTCCTGTTACCTTTACCTGCCTTATCATTTCTGTGGCCTATTTTCTCAATCCCATTTCTTTTACATGAAACACATGTCCCCCCCCCCCCCCCCCCCTTACCCCTAAAAAGTCATTTTTTTCTCCTATCAAGTATTGACCTTGTTTACAACCCCCTATAAGCAATTAATTATCATAACCCAATTATGCATTGGTAAATAAATTATGTATCCACCTCTCATACATTAATATAAGGTCAATGACCACTATAAGATCAATGACTTTGCTCTGCATCATATTAGTAAAGGGACAGAAACGTTCGAGTAAAGTAAGTCTGAGCCAAATTCTCTCCATATTGTGTATATATAAGAAGTGGGTCTTGAGAGCATGTTTAATGTTTTATACAGAAGGGTCTGATAAGAAGAGGTAGAGAATTTCATAGAGGGCACCACGGGCAAAATCTCGGCAGCAGATATATATATAATAATAATATATATATAATAATAATAATATATATATATTGTATATATGTGTGTGTATAAAGGTCTGTAGTGACCGGTACATGCATCAGCAGCAATATTGGCAGGGTGCCTATCCACTAAAATACGAAGTATGTAGCGATGGTGACAGGACAGCAATCGCAGGACTGAAATATTTACGGAAATCAGGAACCGGAGCCCATGCTGCATTTAACGTTTCAGTTATAAACTTTTGTCAGTATATATATATATATATATATATATACAGTATATATATATATATATATATATATACACAGTATATATATATATACAGGTTGAGTATCCCTTATCCAAAATGCTTGGGACCAGAGGTATTTTGGATATCGGATTTTTCCGTATTTTGGAATAATTGCATACCATAATGAGATATCATGGCAATGGGACCTAAATCTAAGCACAGAATGCATTTATGTTTTATATGCACCTTATACACACAGCCTGAAGGTAATTTTAGCCAATATTTTTTATAACTTTGTGCATTAAACAAAGTGTGCCTACATTCACACAATTCATTTATGTTTCATATACACCTTATATACACAGTCTGAAGGTCATTTAATACAATATTTTTAATAACTGTGTGTATTAAACAAAGTTTGTGTACATTGAGCCATCAGAAAACAAAAGTTTCACTATCTCACTCTCGCTCAAAAAAGTCCGTATTTCGGAATATTCCGTATTTCGGATATTTGGATATGGGATACTCAACCTGTATATATATATATATATATATATATATATGCTGATGTGTCAACCTACATCGAGCCTCCCTGCACGTTAAACAGCCCTTGTAGTCACGCCATGCCAGTAGCGCCAAGCGTATTTAAGTCCAACTTTTTACATTACAATGCGTCTTATTCACAAAATGATGCGAATAGGACGTGAAACTGCAGCTGTATCTGCATATGTGCAACTGCAGCTGTATTTGCATACGAAATGGTATGTTACAGTGTTTTCCTAGAAAACACTATAACCAGTGGCAGCTTTAGGTGTGGGCTAGCATTGCAGGTGCCCGCACTGGCAACCTTCCTCTGGCTGCCCTCACCTCTCGCTGGTCGCCTCTTGCTGCCCAAACCCCCTGCCACCCACCGCTGGCTGGCCAATCCCCCCACACACACACACTAACTTTCACCTAGCTTCACGCAAGTGAGGTAAGAGAGCCAGGAGAACTAATGGGTGAGTATACTTTCTCTTCCTTGAGAGGTTTCAGCTCCGGATGGTGAAAAACATACATATATATATATTAGGGATGTGCACCGGAAATTTTTCGGGTTTTGTGTTTTGGTTTTGGATTCGGTTCCGCGGCCGTGTTTTGGACTCGGACACGTTTTGGCAAAACCTCCCTGAAAATTTTTTGTTGGATTTGGGTGTGTTTTGGATTCGGGTGGTTTTTAAAAACAAACAAACCTCAAAAACAGCTTCAATTATAGAATTTGGGGGTAATTTTGATCCCATAGTATTATTAACCTCAATAACCAAAATTTTCACTCATTTTCAGTCTATTCTGAACACCTCACACTATTATTTTTAGTCCTAAAATTTGCACCGAGGTCGCTGGATGACTAAGCTAAGCGACCCAAGAGGGCGGCACAAACACCTGGCCCATCTAGGAGTGGCACTGCAGTGTCAGACAGGATGGCACTTCAAAAAATTAGCCCCAAACATCACATGATACAGAGATAAATAAAAAAAAAAAGAGGTGCAAGATGGAATTGTCCTTGGGCCCTCCCACCCACCCTTATGTTGTATAAACAGGACATGCACACTTTAACAAACCCATCATTTCAGCCACAGGGTCTGCCACACGACTGTAGCTGAAATGACTGGTTGGTTTGGGCCCCCACCAAAAAAGAAGCAATCAATCTCTCCCTGCACAAAATGGCTCTACAGAGGCAAGATGTCCACCTCCTCCTCATCGTCCGATTCATCACCCCTTTCACTGTGTACATCCCCCTCCTCACAGAGTATTAATTCGTCCCCACTGGAATCCACCATCTCAGGTCCCTGTGTACTTTCAGGAGGCAATTGCTGGTGAATGTCTCCACGGAGGAATGTATTATAATTTATTTTGATGAACATCATCTTCTCCACATTTTCTGGAAGTAACCTCGTACGCCGATCGCTGACAAGGTGACCGGCTGCACTAAACACTCTTTCGGAGTACACACTGGAGGGGGGCAACTTAGGTAAAATAAAAGCCAGTTTGTGCAAGGGCCTCCAAATTGCCTCTTTTTCCTGCCAGTATACGTACGGACTGTCAGCACTCGCTCCAGACTACCCTGCATCACCGCCAGCGGGTGGGCTCGGAATTTGTAGCCTTTTCCTCGCAGCCCCAGTTGCGGGAGAATGTGAAGGAGGAGCTGTTGACGGGTCACGTTCCGCTTGACTTGACAAGTGTCTCACCAGCAGGTCTTTGAACATCTGCAGACTTGTGTCTGCCAGAAAGAGAGATACAGCGTAGGCTTTAAACCTAGGATCGAGCACGGTGGCCAAAATGTAGTGCTCTGATTTCAACAGATTGACCACCCGTGAATTCTGGTTAGGCGAATGAAGGGCTCCATCCACAAGTTCCACATGCCTAGCGGAATCGCTCCGTTTTAGCTCCTCCTTCAATCTCTCCAGTTGCTTCTGCAAAAGCCTGATGAGGGGAATGATCTGACTCAGGCTGGCAGTGTCTGAACTGAATTCACGTGTGGCAAGTTCAAAGGGTTGCAGAACCTTGCACAACGTTGAAATCATTCTCCACTGCGCTTGAGTCAGGTGCATTTCCCTCCTTTGCCTATATCGTAGGCAGATGTATAGGCTTGAATGGCCTTTTGCTGCTCCTCCATCCTCTGAAGCATATAGAGGGTTGAATTCCACCTCGTTACCACCTCTTGCTTCAGATGATGGCAGGGTAGGTTCAGGAGTGTTTGCTTGTGCTCCAGTCTTCGGCACGCGGTGGCTGAATGCCGAAAGTGGCCTGCAATTCTTCGGGCCACCGACAGCATCTCTTGCACGCCCCTGTCGTTTTTTAAATAATTCTGCACCACCAAATTCAATGTATGTGCAAAACATGGGACGTGCTGGAATTTGCCCAGATGTAATGCACGCACAATATTGATAGCGTTGTCCGATGTCACAAATCCCCAGGAGAGTCCAATTGGGGTAAGCCATTCTGCGATGATGTTCCTCAGTTTCCGTAAGAGGTTGTCAGCTGTGTGCCTCTTATGGAAAGCGGTGATACAAAGCGTGGCCTGCCTAGGAACGAGTTGGCGTTTGCAAGATGCTGCTACTGGTGCCGCTGCTGCTGTTCTTGCTGCGGGAGGCAATACATCTACCCAGTGGGCTGTCACAGTCATATAGTCCTGAGTCTGCCCTGCTCCACTTGTCCACATGTCCGTGGTTAAGTGGACATTGGGTACAACTGCATTTTTTAGGACACTGGTGAGTCTTTTTCTGACGTCTGTGTACATTCTCGGTATCGCCTGCCTAGGGAAGTGGAACCTACATGGTATTTGGTACCGGGGACACACTACCTCAAGCAACTCTCTAATTCCCTGTGAATTAACGGTGGATACTGGACACATGTTTAACACCAACACAGCTGCCAAGGCATGAGTTATTCGCTTTGCAGCAGGATGACTGCTGTGATATTTCATCTTCCTCGCAAAGGACTGTTGGACAGTCAATTGCTTACTGGAAGTAGTACAAGTGGTCTTTCGACTTCCCCTCTGGGATGACAATCGACTCCCAGCAGCAACAACAGCAGCGCCAGCACCAGTAGGCGTTGCAATCAAGGATCCATCGGAGGAATCCCAGTTAGGAGAGGACTCATCAGACTTGCCAGTGACATGGCCTGCAGGACTACTGGCGTTCCTGTCTAAGGAGAAAATTGACACTGAGGGAGTTGGTGGTGTGGTTTGCAGGAGCTTGGGTACAAGAAGAAGGGATTTAGTTGTAAGTGGACTGCTTCTGCTGTCACCCAAAGTTTTTGAACTTGTCAATGACTTCTGATGAATGCGCTCCAGGTGACGTATAAGGGAGGATGTTCCTAGGTGGTTACCGTCCTTACCCCTACTTATTACAACTTGACAAAGGCAACACACGGCTTGACACCTGTTGTCCACATTTCTGTTAAAATAATTCCACACCGAAGAGGTGATTTTTTTTGTAATTTGACCAGGTATGTCATTGGCCATATTCATCCCACGGACAACATGTGTCTCCCTGGGTGCCTGACTTAAACAGACCACCTCACCATCAGAATCCTCCTTGTCAATTTCCTCCTCAGCGCCAGCAACACCCATATACTCATCCTGGTGTACTTCAACAGTGACATCTTCAATTTGACTATCAGGATCTGGACTGTGGGTGCTCCTTCCAGCACTTGCAGGGGGCGTGCAAATGGTGGAAGGCGCCACCTCTTCCCGTCCAGTGTTGGGAAGGTCAGGCATCGCAACCGACACAATTGGACTCTCCTTGAGGATTTGTGATTTAGAAGAACGCACAGTTCTTTGCTGTGCTTTTGCCATCTTAACTCTTTTCAGTTTTCTAGTGGGAGGATGAGTGCTTCCAACCTCATGTGAAGCTGAACCACTAGTCATGAACATAGGCCAGGGCCTCAGCCGTTCCTTGCCACTCCATGTCGTAAATGGCATATTGGCAAGTTTATGCTTCTCCTCAGACGCTTTTAGTTTAGATTTTTGGGTAATTTTACTGAACTTTAGTTTTTTGGATTTTACATGTTCTCTACTATGACATTGGGCATCGGCCTTGGCAGATGACGTTGATGGCATTTCATTGTCTCGGCCATGACTAGTGGCAGCAGCTTCAGCACGATGTGGAAATGGATCTTGATCTTTCCCTATTTTACCCTCCACATTTTTGTTCTCCATTTTTTAATGTGTGGAATTATATGCCAGTAATATATCAATAGCAATGGCCTACTGTACTGTACTATATGTATACTACTGGTCACCAAAATGGTGCACTGTCCTACTATATACTGCTCACAATAATGCAGCACAGAGATAGTATACATGACACAGAGCTGCAAGATACAGCAATGGTCTACTGTACTGTACACTATGTATACTGCTGGTCACCAAAATGCTGCACTGTCCTACTATATACTGCTCACATTAATGCAGGACAGAGATAGTATACTTGACACAGAGCTGCAAGATACAGCAATGGCCTACTGTACTGTACTATATGTATACTGCTGGTCACCAAAATGACGCACTGTCCTACTATATACTGCTCACAATAATGCAGCACAGAGATTGTATACTTGACACAGAGCTGTATGATACTGCAATGGCCTACTGTACTGTACTATATGTATACTGCTGGTCACCAAAATGCTGCACTGTCCTACTATATACTACTCACAATAATGCAGCACAGAGATAGTATACTTGACACAGAGCTGCAAGATACAGCAATGGCCTACTGTACTGTACTATATGTATACTGCTGGTCACCAAAATGCTGCACTGTCCTACTATATACTGCTCACAATAATGCAGCACAGAGATAGTATACTTGACACAGAGCTGCAAGATAGAGCAATGGCCTACTGTACTGTACTATATGTATACTGCTAGTCACCAAAATGCTGCACTGTCCTACTATATACTGCTCTCAATAATGCAGCACAGAGATAGTATATTTGACACAGAGCTGCAAGATACAGCAATGGCCTACTGTACTGTACTATATGTATACTGCTGGTCTCTACCTGGCGTAACATGTATAAGGGGCTCTACATGCCACAATGTGTATAAGGAGCTCTATCAGGCATAACATGTATAAAAGATGCTTACCTGGTATAATGTTATTTATTTTTACTTATGAGTGGTTTTATTAAATTATAAAGATTTATGAAACCCTCATATTTTCTGCCTATATATGGGATTTATTTGCCATGTATCCTCTGTTACGTGTGTTTTGTATAAAGTGATTTCAGTACTGTGAGAGTTCTCTGCACTGGGTGGTAAGTGGTTAGAAACTAAAACACATTTTCTGTACAGCACATACATTTACTGGTCCCAGCAGGCTCACAGACAGCGTGTGTCACAATGTGCAATTTAATGCTACAGAAAAATAATGAAAAACATTTGAGGTTGTTGCCCGGCAAGGCTGCTGTGGAAATGCTGAGATGAAGCTGTCCACGGGGACACAGAATGCAGACAGAAAAAATAAATTATCCTTTCTTCCTTCAGCAAAAATTATGGGTTTGGAAACATTGCAGGAATCTGTAATTCAAAACAAATCAAAGTCACAAACACAAACATATGAGCAACCTTGACGATATTACTTATGATACCCTTACTCGCTAAAGCCAAATGTAGTAACGATCTACTCAAACAGAATGACATGGTTTTATTATGGATATTTCCTGGGCTATATATATTGTGAGATCAGCAGTGTGATTACTTTATTACATGATGTAACCCTGTCACCAGGATCTCCATTGATTTTTTTATTTCAGCACTTCAGTTTGTTTGGATATAAAGGCTCAGATTTATCAAGCCATGGAGAGTGATAAATTGCACGGTGATAAAGTACCAACCAACCAGCTTCTAACTGCCATGTTACAGGCTGTGTTTGAAAAATGACAGTTAGGAGCTGATTGGTTGGTACTTTATCACCATGCAATTTATCACTCTCCAAGGCTTGATAAATCTGGGGCATACTGCTAATAGGTCGACATGGCTTGGGAGTGGAGGTTCAAGACGGTACTCTTCCCTCGTCTGACTTCCCCTAGTCTTCACATCTGTCCTGCTGCGAGCCGAGTCGTAACGGGAAAAGCTAGCTTGGGGAAGAGGATAGAGCATGAAGAGCAGGCTATATTAAATGCTCTCTGTCAGGCAGTAGCAGAACTCTACCCATATTGGCTTGGAGTCAAGATCTCCTACTCATCGCCCTATTCCATCTTGTCCTCTTACTTTTTCTTCCATTCTCATTGATTAAGCAGGTTGGGTATGGCCAAGACTATAAAGATGCCAGACCAAATAGGCTAGGCTACATGGTAGGTGTTCTCTACCTGGATCCTACCACCAGTTCAGAGCCCATGCTGGTGCCCAATCTGTCTAGGAAATTGTTTGGATGGGTTTTCCCTAGAGGAACCATAAACTTATTATATTCCCAAATGAATTGCCCTCTCTCCAATACCATAAAACATTTCATAATTAAATGGGAAATGGGAAGCAGACAGAGGCTGTGAATAATCTCTTGGAAAACTGCATCATTGTTGCAATGTGTTTTTCAAATGTAGCTAACAGGTGAGTTTATTGGAGACTTCAATAAACTCCGTAGAGAGCCATCCACCCGCCAGTCTAACAAAGCTTATTCACCTAAGGAACATCAGGAAGATCTGGTAGTTAGACCCAAACATAATGCAAGATGGAACTCTACCCACTCAACGCCCTCTTCAAGGAACAGATACGAACTCCTACGTACAGAGACCCCAAAAAGAATAGGAGAACAAGCATAGATGCAACAGAGTAGGACACAAAGTAAAAAAAAAAAGCAGGGTCTTGAGAACATAACGGATTCCAGTGTTTATAACCTTTCCTCTAAACAATTAAATCTACATGAGAAGAGGGATTGAGATTTTGAAATCCCTTCTCTTGGAGAGTCAGACTTCTATAGAGACAGTTACATTATTTGATCCAGATCGTTCTTCCAACAGTCATTTCAAATTTAATAACAAATCACAATTTTTTCCTACACAACATAGGAGTGCACCTATCGACATATTCTCTATAAAAAAAACTTCATTAATTTAACACACTCTGTAAAAAGAAACAAAAACAATTTAAATATAAGAATAACTTAGCGGTCTGAGAGAAATTGGCTTTAAAAGCATTTGCTAAAGACCCCTCCCTTGTGATTAAGCCAGTAGACATGGGGGGGGGGGTAATAGTCATCCAGCACACTGTTGACTATATTAGGGAAGCAGAGAGACAGTTGGGAGACATTAAATCCTATAAAAGGTTAATAACAGATCCTACAATGAGTATCATTGAGAGGACTCCTCCCACTTGTTCAAACTTGGATCCAGCACAAGGATCGTCTATACCAGGCATGTCCAAACTGCGGCCTTCCAGCTGTTGTGAAACTACATATCCTAGCATGCCCTGACACAGTTTTGCTGTCAGAGAATGCTAAAGCTGTGTCAGGGCATGCTGGGATATGTAGTTTCTCAACAGCTGGTGGGCCACAGTTTGGACATGCGTGGTCTTTACCATCCTCCGGTAGATCCGACTGTGGAGTGGCAGCTAACACACAGAATGGAGCGGCATCACACGCTGACGGCAAGCCGGCATGAGCAATCTCCAGCATCCTGAAGTGAGTGGTAACATCACCGGAGGTGAGCACAGCCCCTGCACCGGCTTCTTTTCCTCAGTGCGGCGATTGGTTGCCATGGGTAACTTCTCCACAGGCTCACTTCTCCACTCTTTACACTGCCTCATGAATAGACCCCACTGTCATCTCTCTGCTGTGCGAACCCGGTCCACATACCAGGCTAAGCAAGTGCCGCTCCCAACGAAATTCACATCTGCCACCTTTATTTAATTACCTACAATCTTGTGATTGACTGTCTCCAAAAAAAGGAACATTAATGCCTTTTGGAGACACATCTTTCAAGGATATATGGGGTTAGTCCACTATCCCTGACTTGCTCATAATTTCTTTATAATATAGATGAGGCTCAGAGCCAAATTGTTTCATTGTGAACTTTTTGTTTTGTATACAAAGTATCATGGCAAGTTAGATGTTTTTCTAACAACAATTAGTATTACTGTGCACAATATCCTTTTATGCCTTTCTTATGTTTTTACATTTGATATATATTATTGATTATAGTTATTACATCTTGGCATTGCCCGTTTACTTTGCATCTGTGAATCCTTAAGCACAGTTGGTTTTCTAATTTATTTATTGGTCTTTCTCTTTAAATCCACAGAGGTTTATTTCCAATAGCGAACGGGGATCACAGCTGCCTGATATAAATCATTTATTGTATATTTCTTGTGAATATCCCAATAGTAGCAGACTTCTATAATGTACCTACAGAACTTTAAATTTACCATATTTATATATATCACAGCATTTAGTTCCATGTTTCAAATGGTGCAAATCCACCAGAACAGGACAAAAGTCTGGTGAGGGTGCGCAAATTGTCTGCAAAATGCGATCTGAGAGAAGTGCATGAAAAAGTGGTGAGACAATGGGCCATTCAGACCTGGTCGCAAGCAGGCGTTTTTTGCACTGCTGCGACCAGGTAGTCGCTGCCTACAGGGGGAGGGGGTAATCGCTGTGCAGGGGTGCGAATGCATGTGCATAGAGCTGCACAAACAAAAGTTTGTAAAGTCTCTGCACAGCTCAGGACTTACTCAGCCGCTGCGACGATCCGGCCAGGAGCTGACGTGAGGAACCCTCCCTTAACGTGGCTGGACACACCTGTGTTTCTTTGGACCCTCCCTGGAAACAGTTGATTCACACCCATAAATGGACTCTTCCTGTCAATCTTCTTGCGATCGCCGGTGAGATCGCTTTCTTCTGTAAGTCCGTCGCTCTCCAGTGATCCCGCGCTTGTGCATTGCGGAGCATATGCATGCGCAGTTCTGACCTGATTGCAGCGCTACAAAAAAACGTATCATGCGATCAGGTCTGAATGACCCCCAATGCTGGGCTCCAAATAAGTGACAACTTCATTAGCAAAATCATATAGAAGGCTGTTAGTGGGCATAAGGAAAGTCCTCTCCAACTGCCTCTCTGCCATCTCCTCCTGGATGTCTGAGCGCTCTCTGAAGCTCAACATGGACAAAACTGAACTCAACCAGAGCAACACCCCCTACAAATATCTCTATCACTGTTGACAATACAATCATCTCCCCTGTTCCCCAACTCCGCTGCTTGGGCGTTACTCTTGACTCCTCCCTCTCCTTTGCACAGCACATCCAAGCTCTGGCGCAATATTGTTGGTTCCAGCTACGCAACATTGCTCGCATCAGGCCATTTCTCTCCCAGAGTTCAACTAAACTTATCATCCACTCAGTGGTCATCTCATGACTCGACTACTGCAATGTTCTCCTCACTGGCCTCACTTGCTCCCATCTCACTTCCCTCCAATCTGTCCTCAACTCCGCAGCTAGGCTCATCTTCCTCTCCCGCCGCTCCACATCTGCCACTACCCTTTGACATAATCTACACTGGCTCCCATTCCTCTACAGAATCCTCCTGCTTGCTTGCACCTCATGTCATCTGTCTGTCGCCCCACCCCTCTAGGCTATTAGTGTTTCAGAGCAGGGCCCTCTTTCCTCTTGTTGTCAAAGCCCTCTTCTCGACACATTTCACTCGCAGCTCTCTCCTACTCAGCGACCATCTTTACCCGCTTTTTCTCCTACTGGTTAAGGCTCATCTCTATCTATGGTCGCCAACCCCAAGTAGTACAATGATTTCTCCCTCGCTACTTACATCTAAGCTGTATTATGTTTTGAGAATTGTGGTGCTCTTTGTTATCTGTACTCTATTTTTGTTATTTATTTACTGTAATGATAAGTTTTGTCTCTCTGTACTGTCCTTTGTACGGCGCTGTGAAACACTTGTGGCGCCCTATAAATCAAATGTAATAATAATAATAATAATAATAATAATAATAAAAAAAGTAGTAATAATAATAATAATAATAATAATAATAAAGTACTGGAAACTCTAAAAAGGTGTCAAATGGCTGATTTGTGCATTTCCTTTTTAAAAAGTAAAAAAAAATGTAAAATTTTGTTTAATTACAAAGGAATTAAAGGAAAAATGCAGAAACAAGTAGAAAGTGCTTTTGGGGTAATTTGAGGTGATTACATTTTATTTTAAATGTAAAAACAAATTAAGCAATTACTGTTTTTGGAGAAATACTTTTTTTCCCATTAAGTTTGGGGTGCATAATTTAACTAAAAAAAGTTGATGTGGGGGTAATTTGAGCCCATTTATTTATTTTTTTATCCAAAAATGACATGTAATTATTGGCTCAATTAAGCTACAGATAGCAAATGTGCACTGCTAGCGCAGCAGGGCGATCTGACGCCTGGCCGCACCGAGGCAGCGTACAAAGATGCTCCCATTCATACAAACGGGGCACATGCGGGTCTACGTGTGCCTCGGACGTGCCCGTGCCCTGCATTTGCCAGTGCCCAGGCAGGCGCGGATGTAGCCACAATGTACTTGGCTACATCTGTATATGAAAACTACCAAATGCCCAAACTTTATTTGCATGTTGATAACATGATTTTAAATGAATATGTTATGGCCATAACAGGAATGTTATAAACTGTTCATCCCCGGATTTTTCCTATCCCTTTATATTGCACAAAAGAAAAAAAACAAGATACCACCCTTACGGGTGTAGTATGAGCGGCCGGGATCCTGGGGTCAGCATACCGGCGCCGGGATCCCGACCGCTGGCATACTGACAGCTGGGCGAGCGCTAATGAGCCCCTTACGGGCATGGTGGCACGCTACGTGTGCCACGCTATTTATTCCCCTTCCAGGGGGGGTCGTGGACCCCAAGAGGGAGAATATGTGTCAGCGTGCCTGCGGTCGGAATCCCGGTGCCGGTATGCTGGTCGCCAGGATCCCGGCCGGCAGCATACTGTAGACTACCCATTACTAGACCACTTGATAATGCGGTGTCTTCACTTTCATAGGCTATCCTCCACTTTCACGCCGTACTGACTCAGGTGTGTTATATATATATGCACCGTAGCAATGTCAGTTGATTACCGGAAATAGAGAAGATAAATGGCAAAACATAGTGTGATATTGTATTACGACAAGATACACATTTATTACAATGAAAAACTCCTAAAATACACATTTGGACATCCACGATGAAATCGCATCCCAGCATAGCAGAGTGAATGAACAATTACCGGCTGTAGGAGAGAACTAACACGCAGTCAGTTCTTATAAGCATGTGTTTCAAGAGTCCTCCCAGCTGGAGCTGCGGGTTTCTCCTGAGTTCAAGTTCATCTCCCAACATACCGGATCTGTTCACATCAGTGGACGCGCATCGGGTGTCAATTACACGAGCACCCACGCTTTCCTACCTTTTTCGGATCTTTTTCAAGGTCAGCTAATCGTGCAGGTTTATGACAATGAGTAGAATTGTATTAGAAAATATGAACAAATTGAATACAATTTTTGAATTTTTTTTTTAGGTATAAGTTAAACAGTGAGTTAAAATAATTGATGAATCAAACATGCTCACTTTCAGGTCACAACTCCAACAAAACGTCATCACATAACAACTCTTTGGGGGAAATTCAAATGTTTGAAAAGTCAGTTGGGTGTCTGTTTTTTCCTATCTAATAGACAGGAAAAAACAGACGCCCAAGCGACTTTTCAAACATTTGATTTCCCCCCTTTATGTTCATTGTCAGAATGTGAGGTCGATACAGCTAAACATTTAATGCCATAGGTTGTAGAGATTTAAAGATGAAATATAATTGCATTTTATTCACTGTGAAGTTGTAATGTGTGCCCTTTGGTTTATTGTCTAAGCGCCTAAATTTTATTTGTGCCCTACTGCCTTTCAATTATGATGAAATTGCTTTGGGAATGATAAATGATCTCACATTCATCAGTCTCCTTTCCTGTAGTCTTGAAGACTGTCAGCGTTTGGAAAAAAGTGTTCAATATTCTCCAGCTACGTTAAAAGATAAGGATAATCTTAGATGGTATTATTGATTCTCAAGGAGGAACGGGGAAGTACAGTAGTAAATACTGCCAGAAGATAGCCACTCAGGGACTGTACTTAGTGAACTTACAGTATAACTGTTTAATAAATTCTTTGTGCGCTTCTTGCATGCATCTGCAAAGGTCACCATTTATATGAATGATATTTAGTATTAATAGCTGGGGTTTATGTTTTTGCTAGTTATTTTTGAATATGGAGCATTTATTATGTAATAATTTGTACTAGCCTGTGGAATTATTGCAATGAGTCTGACAGAGAACATATAAAAATTCTATGATTAATTAATGGTGAACTTTCATAAATTACCTGTTAATGAAAATGGCATCTAAAACCAATACAAGTATTGTGTGTGTGTGTGTGTGTGTGTGTGTGTGTGTGTGTGTGTGTGTGTGTTGTGCACATGATTAGGTTATTCAGCTTTCTGCAGTTGGTCATAGGTGTCTGTGCTGCCCATCCAGTGTAAAGCGAATGCCTGTGTTGCTGTTGCGGACAGGTGCTGGAACTCTGCATACTCTCTTTGACGCTGCGGGTTCTGTATGTTTAAAAACTTACAGCTACATCTGTGACAGATTTAGCATTTCATTGATCCTATATTTTTGGGTAGATTTTCTATACATCAGGATTACAAAGACATGCATGCTCTGTGACAGAGGCCCATGCCACTCATGCCAGCATCTCCCCAATGCTGCTGTCCATCCCCACTCTTTCCTGTCTGTCCGCACTCCGCCACCCTCTATTGAAAGTGTCCTTCCCAAAATGGCTGCCACCTCAGAGGAGGCCATTTTGGAAGGGACATTTTCAATATAAGCTGACAAACAGTGGTAGCTGCTCAATCATTTCTGGAGATAATTAAATATCAGGTGCTAGAAAGGGGGAGGAGTCACAAACACACAGAAAACAGAGAGGGGTGGTGCTTCCCCCCCCCTCCCCCATTTTCCCCAGCACACTAAAAATGACCTGTAACAATACCTGAACCTATCTGGTAATAGAATTTCAGAGAAATTGGCCACATACGTTTTGCAAATACGTGTTTAGCTGCTGGCAGCATCAAAGCTTCTCCGATTTCAGCAGTCCTGACAGTATATAATGGCAGTGCCCACATAGGCCATGTGATTTGTCTACAGTAAGGCCTCATGATAAAGGCTGATACTAAAATGCATCCAGACAGCTACCACTGTTTGTCTGCATGTGTGACAAGGCATTGAATGGGGGCAGCATTTGGAAGGCATGCTGTTCCTTGTAGTGCTAACGGGAGATCCTGAGGGTGGGTCCCAGGTACAGTAAAATAGCCCTCTGTCTGGATGCGTTTTAGCATGAACCTTTATCATGAGGCCTTACTGTAGATAAATCACATGCAGAGGTGTAACTAGGGTCTTTGGAGCCCAGGGCAAGATGGTAAACGGCGCCCCCCCCCCCCCCTACACATGGTCACAAGAGATGTGCGCGCGCCTAAGGCGCGCACAAAAAAGTGGGTGTGGTCACATTTTGGAAAGGGCGTGGTCACTGAGAATGAGGCATGTTAACATGACTCACCACCCGTTTCTAGTCACTGTGTCAACATCCATTTCTATTCCATATGCACCTTACCTATATGATGGTTTCTCACAATGGGAAACCTCTGAAGAAATGTATCCTACCTGGGAAGACTGAGTCTTCATTCGGTAATCACTTTTCATGTAAGATATCACGTGGTCCGGAAGATGGATGTTTGTGTAAGAATATTAACAAGGTCATCATCATACAACAGCAGTTCAACCAGACTCACATCTTACCCCCTGCGTCATCTCTCAGCACGCCATCATCTACCCCCTGCGTCTCTCAGCCATACCAGTTCCCCCTTGCGTCTCTCAGTCACACCATCTCCCCCTTGCTTTGCCTCTCAGCCATACCATCTCCCCCTTGCGTTGCCTCTCAGCCATACCATCTCCCCCTTGCGTTGCCTCTCAGCCATACCATCTCCCCCTTGCATTGCCTCTCAGCCATACCATCTCCCCACTGTGCCTCAAAGCCACACCATAATTTCCTCTCTGCGTAGTCTCTCAGCACACCATCACCTTACCCCACCATTGTCTCTCAGCACATCATCATCTCCCCGATGTCCCTCATCATTTCCTCTCTGGTAGTCTCTCAGCACACAATCACCTTACCCCACCATTGTCTCTCAGCACATCATCATCTCCCCGATGTCCCTCATCATTTCCTCTCTGGCAGTCTCTCAGCACACCATCTCCCCACTGCATTGTCTCTCAGCCACACCACCATCGCCCCCCTACATCATCTCCAGCCTGCGTCTCTCAGCACACCATCATCTCCAGCCTGCGTCTCTCAGCACACCATCATCTCCAGCCTGCGTCTCTCAGCACACCATCATCTCCAGCCTGCGTATCTCAGCACACCATCATCTCCAGCCTGCCTATCTCAGCACACCGTCTCCCCCCTGCGTTGTGTCTCAGCACAACATCATCTGCCCCCACATTGTCTCTGAGCACACTGTCATTTCTCCCCTGTGTCATCTCACTGACAGGGTGAGGGTGAAAGCAGTGAATCACAAGGAAAGGGTGACGCCAGGGAGAGGGTGAAAGCAGTGGGAGATAGAAAGACAGACAGATAGGAGATAATATAGACAGAATAGCGAAATAAGCATAAGATCCTGTGTCAGTGTGTGTATGTCAGTGTATGTCGGTGTGTATGTACAGGTGTCAGTGTGTGTATGTCGGTGTGTATGTACAGGTGTCAGTGTGTGTATGTCGGTGTGTATGTACAGGTGTCAGTGTGTGTATGTCGGTGTGTATGTACAGGTGCTAGTGTGTGTATGTCGGTGTGTATGTACAGGTGTCAGTGTGTGTATGTCGGTGTGAATGTACAGGTGTCAGTGTGTGTATGTCGGTGTGTATGTACAGGTGTCAGTGTGTGTATGTCGGTGTGAATGTACAGGTGTGAGTGTGTGTATGTCGGTGTGTATGTATAGGTGTCGGTGTGTATGTACAGGTGTCAGTGTGTGTATGTCGGTGTGTATGTACAGGTGTCAGTGTGTGTATGTCGGTGTGTATGTATAGGTGTCGGTGTGTATGTACAGGTGTCAGTGTGTGTATGTCGGTGTGTATGTACAGGTGTCAGTGTGTATGTACAGGTGTCAGTGTGTGTATGTTGGTGTGTATGTACAGGTGTCAGTGTGTGTATGTCAGTGTTTGTCGATGTGTATGTATTATATACAATAGCAACCCCAACAGGTTATTATTTACAGACATTACACACACATTATATACATGATACATATGATACATGACATAAACAGACATGATAGATAAATACATGACAGGACACAGTACATGATACATACATGACACACACAGTACATGAAACATATATGATGCAAACACATGAGACAGATCTGGGCTGGTGATGAGGCAGCTGGATCCCAGGCAGTGCATCAGGGGCCCTCTCCAGTGTCCAGACGTAGGTGAGGAAGGCAGCGACCATCCCCAGCTTGGCTATCCTGAACCAGGCCTCCAAGAAGCTGGTCTCATTCCCCAGCAGCAGGGCCACAGTGTCCCCGGGGTGGAGGCCGGCCGGAGAGAGCGACACCACAGCCAAGGATCTCAACACGCCCAGCAGCCGGTAATTAAGTCCGGGCGGCTGCGAAGCTGCGGCTAAAAGTTTACAGGGAAGGAGAGTGCATCCTGTCCTTCTAGCGCCGCACACACTGGAGGGGCCAGCATACATAACAAAATACCCCCGTTGCAGGGACACACTGTCCCCGGGGCCGAGGCTGGACAGGGAGCGCGACGCTGCAGCCCGGGAGCTCCGCACGTCCAGCAGCCAGTATATCCAGGCTGCTGCAGCATTACAGCTAGAGGAGGACCGGGAGTGAAAGCAGCCCCTGGCCATCCAGCGCCGCACACTCTGGTTCAGCAGGGAGGCCAGCACCGCACAATTTTAAACCACATCGATGCGGTCACAATAAAATGCGCTTTATATACGCCGCCGCAGTGCGCCCCCCTTTTCAGGGTCCACCATGGCGCCCAGGGCACGAGCCCTGCTCGCACCCCCCTAGTTACGCCTCTGTTCACATGGCCCTATTTGGGCATTGCCATTATGTAGTGTTAGGACTGCTATCGGAGAAGCTTTGATGCGCGTCAGCAGCTAAACATGTCTTTGCAAATGCATGTGACCAATTTCTATTACCAGATAGGTTCAGGTAGTGTTACAGGTAATTTTTAGTGTGCTGTGGGGATACCGGGGGGAAAAAGCACCCCCCCCCCTCTCTGTATTCAATAGCAGCATGCAGGCGCAAACAGAGGCTGGACCCACAGCAGTGGTGAGGTGGGAAAATCCCCTGACGAGCAGAGTCCCTGACAAAGAGCAGGTACAGATGGCGGATATAAGTTTTATTAGTGACAGTTTAGCTTATATGTGTCATACTTTTTTCATATACAGATATGTCATTTCTTTTAAATAAACAAAAGATAGAGATAAACACTATTATAGAGCATCATGTGGTGGCAGATGAGTACCATGTTCATAAACACGCCAGCCATAGTGACACTGGCACATTAGAATAATATAAAAGTGTAATTCAGATGTTCTGCTTCTCAATTTTTTTTGCTCAGGATGGCAGAAGAGCCCTGTGGTGGAATTACCACCAATTCCATGGGTGCAGTCGTTAGTTTGAGTGGGGCCTCTTCTGAGAATGTGCAGGGCCCTAACCCAAATCTTGCTCTGGAGCTTGGCAATGCCACGTTTATTCCTAAAGATGCCAGTATATAAGGGAACATAAATGCTTACGACAAAACACAGCCTACACATCTTAGCTATGTCATGCAAAACGCGTTAGCCAAAAATGGATGGGGACACAAAAGAAAAGGATTTGTCATTTTTATGCATACAATTGCTCCTGCATTTTATGTACATATGAAAATGCATAAATTCACCTGTATGATGAGTTGCACACATCTCAGCATGTCCACATCTGTATGCTTGGCTCCATAGCCATCATCAGTATTAGTGTGCGATTGACCCAGTACTGTCCTAGGTTCAAAATACACATCTGAAATGAAGAATAAATATGCCTTTGTCAGACTGGTATTTTTCTGCGAATCCGGAGTCTGGAAAAAGTCTGTGCAAGTAGTTGGAGGTGTATACGTAAGCTGGCAGGCCTGAGGAGACCTCTGGACATGAAAGGCAAAGTCAAATTTCATCTCCTGGCCGGGAATCAAACCCAGGTCTCAGCAGGAAAATGAAGGATCGTGACCACTAGACCACCAAGGGTTTCGGTGTTGGTGAATGGATGATATATGAGGCAGTGAAGAATGTGATAGCAGTAACCAGGCTGACACTGGGATGACACAGTAATGATGTAAAACACTCTCCTTACTTGTAACCGCAGTCCAGTATAGTGGAGTGGCTGATCTTAGCAGTGCGGTTACCAGGTTCAGAACTGCGGTTCCGGTATGAATGGTCGACCATGTTATGGTCGACAGTCATTAGGTCGACCACTATTGGTCGACATGGACATGGTCGACATGGACACATGGTCGACACATGAAAATGGTCGACACATGAAAGGTCGACATATAAAAAGGTCAACATGAGTTTTTTTTACTTTTTTGGGTGTCGTTTTTTGCGTAAAGTGACTGGGAACCCCAATTAGTGCACCGCGTCCCCTCGCATGGCTCGCTTCGCTCGCCATGCTTCGGGCATGGTGCCTTCGCTCCGCTACCGCTTCGCTCAGCACACTTTACCGTTCCAATCGTAGTCCATGTGGATCGTAAAGTATGGAAAAGTTCCCCAAAAGAAAAAAAGTTAAAAAAATCATGTCGACCTTTTCATGTGTCGACCTTTCATGTGTCGACCATTTTCATGTGTCGACCATGTGTCCATGTCGACCATGTCAATGTCGACCAATAGTGGTCGACCTAATGACTGTCGACCATAACATGGTCGACCATGTGAACGGATACCCAGAACTGCATACCCCCCAACTGTCCCAATTCCAGTGGGACAGTCCCGCTATTCGGACACTGTCCCTCTGTCCCTCCCACGGGCAGCAGTGTTCCGCGGGCGGGGGGGCAGTTGGGGGAGCCTTTGATCACCCGCTGCTCTGCTCTGCAAAGCAGCCTGTGATCACTGAATACATGTTGTGCGCACATGCACGGTTTCTATTCAGGGCGAGGAGGGGAGCAGGGGGCTGCCCAGCTGCTTGGGGAACGCCGGGCATGCCCCCAAAAGGCTGGAAAATGGTCTGTTTGGTGAGGCCACGCCCACTCGGGGAGTCCACGGGCCCTTTCCGGGTCAGCGTGCGCCTTCACCGCGTGATAGTCCCAACTTCCTCAAGGCCAAAGTTGGGAGGTATGGAACTGGATGATCATTGTAGAACTGGATGAGGAAACACTCTAGAGATGACTGAACTGGATGCAAACTGAACACCGAACAGGGCGGTAGTTTATGAATAACCGGAGTGGATCCAGGAACTGGAACAGACTGGAATCTCAGGTGCTGGCTGGCACCAGGAGCTAGGAGCTTGATGATATTACCTGTGCAGCCAAAGGAAATGCATGCACAGGTGTAGAGCTGGATAACGATACTGTGCAGCACTTAGGGAAGAAACTGCACCTTCAGGGAAACGGAATGCAAGGGAGCAGTGCCATAACTAAACATTTTAAATTTTAGCGCTGTATGCAGCCCCCCATCATGCAAAACAGGTGCAGTGCGCGCCTACGGCACGCACAAAAATATAGGGGCGTGGCTTCATTGGGAAGGGGTGTGGCCACACAATAATACCAATTCATATTACATATTATAGTAGTCTCCATCATTCAAATTACGATGCACAGTAGCACCACTACACCAGGTAGAGCCCGTTTTACCCATTACAGCAGACAGTGTCCCCTTTTTACACATTACGGCAGTGTCCCCTTTTTACACATTACGGCAGACAGAGTACCCTTTTTACACATTACGGCAGACAGCGTCCCCTTTTTACACATTACGGCAGACAGCGTCCCCTTTTTTACACATTACGGCAGACAAAGTCCCCTTTTTACACATTACGGCAGACAACATCCCCTTTTTTCACATTACGGCAGACATCGTCCCCTTTTTACACATTACGGCAGACTGCGTCCCCCTTTTTGCACATTACGGTAGACAACGTCCCTTTTCTTTTTCATCCACTAGGGGTCACTGGAGTACTCTTGGGATATGGACGGCTTAGCAGAAACAAAGGCACTGAATATTTAAATTTAGAACTCTCCACCCCTCCATATCCCAGAGTACCTCAGTGTACGACCTCAGTGTTTTTTCCGTGCTCACAGCACTAACAAGGCTTGTGGGAACTTCCCACACTTGGTGGAAGATTTTATTAATTTTTCATTTTTAATTTTTACTTTTTACACGCTCCGTCAGCGGTACACCGCTCAGAGAGGGAGACCCGCCGCAGCTTGCCTAGCGACGCCGCGCTCCGGCCAGCCGACCTCAGCTGCTCTGAACTATGTGTCCCTCGCCTCCCTGCAATGAGCTTCCCGGCTCCCGGAAGCCGGGTCAGTCCCAGATCCTATGTTAAGCATTGGCAATTCAAATTGACTCCGCTCGACAGGAGCGGTATGATCGGAGTCTCGGAAGTTACTCCGCCAGCTCTAACGGAGGAGTCTCAGCCTTTCCAAAGGTCCAACTTCCCTGTTAATTTAACTGGTCTTATAATTTAATGCAGTCTGACAATTCTATGTCAAACCTCACAGCGATAACTACGAGTGAGAAGGGCACATTAAACCAGCAGTCAGGTAGTGCGGGTTTTGACAACCATACATTGCTAATGACCAGTGAGTCAATGTCTCAATGTTTACAGAGACTAAGGAGACTCTAACATCTAATCCGTCGAATTTAATAACGACAGATCTTCAATGAGTTTCTTATTTAGAATATCTGACTAAGATTTACTCTATTTACCCGTTTCCACATCTAAATGGGAGAATCCGCCATTGGTGAATTCGTCTGTGTCAAACATTATAAAGACCCAAGATACATTTGGGTCACTAGGCGCTCTATGTATGGAAACAATGACGATCACGTTAGACTTATCGTTAATGAGAAGCTGCAGAGTATCTCTGTAAAGCTTCTGCTGACGCCTGTTACCTCGATTCTCGCTTTTCATAGTCGCTAGTTTCAGCACGACAAGGCCAGAAGTTGTTTGGTCCTAAATTTGATATTCAGGCCAAGGCGGGGGGGGGGGGGGGGTAAATGTCTAGCCATTGCCTCCTCCGGTATCAAAACGAAAATACTTTGGTCCGGCGTTTAAAGCCTTTAGACTTCAGTCTTTTCAAGGCTTGGCTACAAAAACAGTCACGACTTGTAACGCCAGGGCGCTAAAGTCAACAAGCCAGTGGCTTGATGGCCTCTTAGGCCATATCGAATTTCCAATTGTGGAAGCACGCCTTTACACGTTACATTTGCCGGGTTTCCAGACATCCACTCATGGATGTATCCGCCATTTAAAGGTTAAAAGACAAGACTGCCTCTGTCGGACGAAATTAGGCGTTTTGGCAGGTTGCCATTCAGTCTCTGCTGGTTTCAGCTGTTTTTATTTCCAGGCCTGGTACACCAACAGAGTCAGGGTTATTTATTTCCCTCTGTTTGGGGTACCGAAGCCGGAGGGCTCCGTCGCAGTCGCAATCAGCAAGTCACTTACTACAGTTTGAAAATGGATTTTCTGCGGTTAGTATTTGCATATTTGGAGCCACAAGATTGCATGATTGCGCTTGATCTTCAGGATGCATATTTACCCATTCCGGTTTGGTCACCGCATCACAGGTTCTTGCGTTTTGCAATACGCCACAACCATTAACCGTTTCAGGTTCTACCGTTTGGCCTCTTGTCAGCGCCTCGGGTATTCACCAAAGTGATGTTGGTGATGATAGCTCATCTCAGAGCCCTGGCAGTGACAATCGTTCCATACTTAGACGATCTGCTCATAAGAGCTCTGTCTCAACAGAGGTTCCTCTTACTTGCGCTGCTAACGTACACCACGGTTGCAGTGTCAAGTTCGAAAACAATCGCATCTAATTCCGTCTGAACGACTTCAATTCCTAGGTATGATTACAGATACGGTAAATCAAAGATTTACCTACTACACCAGAAAGAACAGATTATACCATCTGGTACAATTAGTGCAACAGCCACGCACGCTAGCGGTACATTGGTGTATTCGCCTATTAGGAACAATGATGTGTTTTCGAAGCGCTTCAGTTCGGCGGGTTTCACTCGCGTTTCCCACAGGGGGGCGAGGGTGTCTCTACTCTGGGCAAGAGTCTCAGAGGTTGAGGAGTTGTAGTTTAAAAAGGTCAGCGACAGGGGTTCTAAAACGGATCACGACAGATTGCTGTCTATAAATGTCCTGGAACTCCGTGCAATTTACAATACACTACATGCTTCGCTTTCAGTCTGTCCAAGTGCAGTCAGACAACGCAACGGGAGTTGCATACACAACAACCAGGGAGGACCGAGAAGCCGCATGGCAATGCGGGAGGTAGCTCGAATCCTCAATTGCCCAGAATACCACAAGGTGATATTGTCGACTGGGTTCATTCCGGGAGTGGACATCTGTTAGACAGATGATCTCAGCCGTCGGGATTTTCATCCAGGAGACTGGGCATTAAATCCAGAGGTGTTTCACATGTGGGTCCACAGGTAGGGTTACCCTCAGGTGGACATGATGGCATCTCGCCACAATTACAAACGATCAGTATGTGTACAGAACGACAGATCCCAAAGGCAGTGGCGGTGGAGGCTCTCACATTCGCGTGGTCATACAGCCTCGTGTATCTGGGTCCACCGTTTTCCGCTGCTTTCTCCGTTGCTAAAACGGATCATAAGACAGTTCGTCACAGTCATACTAGTGATATCTCATGGGTTTCGGAGAGCTTGCTTCTCGAATCTCCAAGGAATACTCGCACACGATCCTTGGCCGCTCATACTACGTCCAACCTGTTATAACAGGGACCGTTATTTTACCCCTATTTACCTATTTACCGCGGCTGCGGTTGACGGGGTGGTTGTTGAGACCGCCCTCTTAAGAAAAGAGATAGGGCATTACAGTATCGGTTATACCAACCATGTTACGAGCTAGGAAGCCGGTTACGGCAGCTCATTATTACAGAATTGGCGTGCCTGTATAGGTTGGTGTGAAGCTCGGAAGTTTCCGACATCATCTTTCAAGTTACCCGTATTCTGTTATTTTACAGACGGGGTGGGATGGAGAACTGCGTTTATCCACACTGAGGGTGCAGATATCTGTGTTGTCAATTTATTTTCAAAGACGATTGACTCTATTGCCGTCGGTACACACCTTTCTACAGGGTGTCCTCAGAGTGCAGCCTCCATTTATCCCACCTACAGCGCCATGCGACTTGAAGCTGGGTTCAGATTTCTTACAGTTTTCATATTTTGAACCCTTACAACAAGTGGGGATTAAGTTTCTCACTTGGAAAACGTTTTTTCTTCTAGCCTTAGCTTCGGCAAGGCGTTTTTCAAATTTGGGTGCCTTGTATTCCAAGCCACCGTATTTGGGTTTCCTGATGACAGAGCGGAACTTCGGACGAATTCCGATTTCTTATTTTTTCACATCAATAAACCAATAGTGGTTCCTGTGTTGACAGCACATTCTAGAATTCTGAATGTGGTACGCGCATTACGCGTTTATATGTCCAGAACGTCTACAGTTCGTAATACGGATACGTTGTTTGTTCTCTATGATGCTGCCAAGTGGGGTTAGCCAGCTTCTCAGCAGACATTATCCAGTTGGATAAAACTGACTACACGTCAGGCTTACCTTAAGGCTAAGTTACAGTCGCCTACGTCAGTAATAGCTCATCCCACAGGTTCTGTGGGAACGTCATGACCAGCTGGTCGTGGAGCTTCTACGACGCGGCTACATGGTCTTCAGTGCACACGTTTGTGCGCGTTTACAAGTTTGAAACGTTTGCGTCATCAGCATCTAGCTTTGGCCGCCTACTGTTACAGGTGTCAAACAGCTCTCCCGCCCACGAGGGAAGCTTTGGTACGTCCCAAGAGTACTCCAGTGACCCCTAGTGGATGAAAAAGAAAATAGGATTTTGGTACTTACCAGGTAAATCCTTTTCTTTGAATCCATAGGGGGCACTGGACGCCCACCCAGAGCAGTTTTACCTGGGTTGTATTAAGCTCAGAGGAGCTTGTGGTAACACATTTTCACCGATTGGTTCAAATTATAAAGGTTTATCGATTATGGTGTCAACTGTTAAGTTGTCAGTAACGTTATGTGTCAACTTTGTTGTTGTCCGTTATGTTATAGGAATTCTCCATTGTCAACCTCTCTATAGTTCCTGTTCGGCTCAGTAAAAAACACTGAGGTCGTACACTGAGGTACTCTGGGATATGGAAGGGTGGAGAGTTCTAAATTTAAATATTCAGTGCCTTTGTTTCTGCTAAGCCGTCCATATCCCAAGAGTACTCCAGTGCCCCCTATGGATTCAAAGAAAAGGATTTACCTGGTAAGTACCAAAATCCTATTTTTACACATTACCGCAGACTGCATCCCCCTTTTTACACATTATGGCAGACAACGTCCCCTTTTTACACATTACGGCAGACCGTCCCCTTTTTACACATTACGGCAGACCGTCCCCTTTTTACACATTACGGCAGACTGTGTCCCCCTTTTTACACATTACGGCAGACCGTCCCCTTTTTACACATTACGGCAGACAGTCCCCTTTTTACACATTACGGCAGACTGTGTCCCCCTTTTTACACATTACGGCAGACAGCGTCCCCCTTTTTACACATTACGCCAGACTGCGTCCCTCTTTTTACACATTACGGCATGGGGAGAGAGGAGAGGCATGGGGGGGAAGAGGCATGGGGAGGGGAGGGGAAGAGACATGGGGAGGGTAGAGGCATGTAAGAGAGAAAGCGAGGGGGGAGAAATGTTGAGAGAGAGACATGGCAGCCTCATACTTACCAGGCTCCTCTCCTGCAGCTAGCAGCCCGGCGACCTCCTGAGCAGGTCCCGAGCTGTAAGACAGTGCTGAGCTGCAGTGCCGTCCAGGGGTTAAGTGCATATGATCAGCGCCGCGGGGTGCTTGATTGTGTGCCCCGCATCTCCAGCCTGGTAAGCAGCAGTCCGCACTGCTTCCGGGTATCGGAGCCAGGATATGACTCTTGACGCTGGGGAGGGGATGCCGTGGCTGGTATACATGGGAGGATGCAGGGGAGAGGATGCCGGCACCTAGCCGCACTACAGGTAGCAACAAACAGCCCTGTCAGCGGGTAGCACATGCTTAAATTGCTTAACGGTGAATCCGCTACTGATGCGGGCGGCCCTGTGTTTGTGCCAGCGGATGCACCCACAGTGCAGATGCGCTGTGTGCAACGCACCGCTAGCACACACCTAGTTACGGCCCTGCAAGGGAGTACAGTTAACTTCACTCAGCTAGTGCTGAGCTAGACAATGTGCTGGTGAAGACTGAGAGACAGTAACCGAAACATATACCCCTTGGCTAGCTGGGATAGGCTGAGCAGAATCAGAGAGATCAGACTGGCTAATGATTAGCTGAACAACGGTCAGGTGATTGGGACTTGACACAGCAGTACGCTAGGTAAGGCTTTGATGTTGCTTGTGGCCTAGCAGGCCACGAAATGCCGAAGCAGCGGTGCAAGTATGCGGGTACGCTCGGGTACAGAGTACCCTTAAGAATTTGGCAGCGGTACCCGTATACCACACACTTTGCCATTACCACAATTATAATGTGCCACAAAGCAACAAGACCATGGTGCTTGGCAGCATGACAGCTCCTTCCACTTTGTCAGGGTTACTGGGAGTGCGACAGTGGCTGTATTTTCCTGTTATAATGGAGGCATTACTATATATTGTTATTAAATTGGGGGCATTACTATATATTTCTATTATACTGGAGGTAGCACTATATATTTCTATTATACTGGAGTCGTTACTATATATTTTTTGCCTTGCCTCCAGATTCCCAAAAAAAGGGTCTGCATCGTGTGGCCACGCTGCTAGTGTAATGTAGCCACACCCCCTCACAACACATGACCACGTCCATTTTTCAGCACTCAGTACCACTAAGAAAATATTTCTACTTGCACCAAAGTGCTGAAGCCTGTATGTCTTGGAAGTGACAGTGGACACAGGAACCTTGTGATGGAGAGAGTACGCATGCGGCAAGAGGGGTAAGTGATCCAGCGGCAGGGCAAACTGGACCGGGTTGTGACAGCCTACTGTACATACACATCAGCATATGATGCAATTCTTTCTACATTAATATCTCCCAACTGTCCAAATTTCAGCGGAATAGTTGCACTTCGGTGCATTGTCCTGCTGTCCCACTCGTGCTGCAATGTCCCACAGGCCTGGGAGTGGCTGGGGGCTGCCCAGAAACTCCCGGAGCGCTGGACAGCCCTCAGTGTTATGAGAACAAGGGCACCATGCACTAATGTGACCGGCTTCGTTGAGCCAAATTTGCCGGCCTCTGTAACTAACTCTGTCTTAATTTGCTTATATAAAATAGGTAATAATAAACAAAACAGACAGTGCTGATTGTGACTAAAAGTCGCCAGCCAATAATGCAATAAGTACTAGGAGCCACTTGTTATAGAACAAAATGTATTAATAATTAAATAAACTAAAACATCCTATATAACAAATGGCTAACGCTGTTCCTCACCTCTATGGGGGGAATTCAAGTGTTTTGTGTGCCAGCGGCCACCAGATGGCGCCGGACGGAGTAATTGAAGTGTTGCTCCATTTGGGTATGCACAGCCGCCAGTGCTGACACTGTTATGTTGTTATGTTAGTTTTACGGGCTAGTAACTAGTAAAATATATAAAAATATATATAAACATCATAACAAAAATATTAGAAAAGTGACACTACATAGAAAGATTTAAAGATGAATAAATGGAGATATTCAAGTAATGCAAAAACCTCATGTGTAGAAATATGTATTAAATGTATCAAAGTAGGAGTCTTATTAGGTATCAAAAGATACACAGTATATAGGGCCTGATTCAGACTTGTACACTAACCGAATGGTTAGCGTACAAGTCCGATGGTGGGGACAATGCACATGTGCAGAACAGGTCCTGCGTTCTCACACGCAGTGCCCTCTAAGCCCCATCCTGATTGACAGGCTCAGGGCGTGTGGGGGCGGGGAAGGGACGGCAACTGGCTTAGTTTGACAAAATGGAAGCGTGATGCCTCTATTTTCTTGGAGTGCCAATGTCAGTGCCTGCGTCTGGCGATGCAGATTTACTGACCTTGCTTGAGGGTAAGAGATGACAATCAGATGACCGATGATCCCGCAGAGTGATCCAATGGTGCCTCTTGAGATGCACCAGCTGATCACGACAGCAGTCAGGAGGCATCTATTTCCATCAGACACCTCATGCTGCATTAGCATATTAACTTTTTTTTTTATTTTTTTTATTTTTTTTTGCAGAAATAGAAATCCAAGGAAACAGCCTCTAATAATTAGATTAAATATAGGTTGAACTCGATGGACAAACGGTCTTTTTTTAACCTAAACAACTATGTTACTATGTAACTGTACAATATTGTACAGCCGCTTCCCTGTACAACTCTGAATCAGGCCCATAGAGTTCCCCCAATTATAGGTACAGTAATACCCCTTTCAGACTGCCTGAGGTGGGTCGCACCCGGGAGCCTGATGCGGGAGCTGCCAGGGTGCGACCTGTCTCAGGCTCCCCGCCGCCGCTGACTGCAACCCGTCAGTGGTGACGCAGTGGGGTTGGTGCTTTGAGATCACATGGTCTTCAAACACTGCCTGTACATAGAGAGTGAATGGGAAACGGGTCGCATCGACCCGGCTCCTGTTCACACCGCACAATGACCTGGGTTGAAAAGGTGTTATACTTGTTATGACCAGGGTATTTCACCTTCCCCACCGCACGTCACTGGTTCAGAGGTGGCGGTCTGGAAGGGTTATATGTTACCCATTTAATGATAAACTTCAGCTGATCCAATATGAAGAAAGGTATTAGATACCACAGCAGAGCGGGATACTGTAAATCAAATATCCAAATTCTTACTCTTATTTATCAATGAGTGATAAATTTCACTGTGAGTGATAAATTGCTCCAGCCAATCCGCTCCTAACTGTCATTTTTCAAACCCAGCCTGTGACATGGAAGTTAGGAGCTGATTGGCTGGTGCAATTTATCACTCACAGTGAAATGTATCACTCATTGATAAATAAGGGCTTCTGAATTATATTTTTACTATGCAAACTTCTGCAATGGGAAGACACTATTTTCATGGATGTAGATGATAACCCCACACTGGAGACAGTGACCTTTGCCCTAGTGCAGCGCCGCAAGTAGCCCATGGTAAATGATAACTGAATGACACAGTCCTGTTAGACAATTATGAGAATCTCACCAAGATTTGGTGCACCCGGACACCGAGACCAGGTGGGACACAGAAACTCTGCTGCATTAGATGGATGACTTCCGCTGTGTTGAGTTAAATCACTATATAGTGCACTAAGTAATACTGGGGCAGATGTATTAACCTGAAGAGGGCATAAGGAAGTGATAAACCAGTGATATGTGCAAGGTGATAAAGGCACCAGCCAATCAGATCCTAACTGTTAATTTACATATTGGAGCTGATTGGCTGGTGCCTTTATCACCTTGCACATATCACTGGTTTATCACTTCCTTATGCCTTCTCCAGGTTAATACATCTGCCCCACTGTCCCCACTGACTCCAATAGCGCTGATCAGGATGTATGATACCGCTACAGCTCCTGTGGCTGCACAGGACTTTTGCAATCTGCGAGATGGTACGTTGACATCTGCATGACGTGTTTCATCACAAACCATGTGACTTTTCACAGAAACGTTTAGAAATGTCTGCCCTGCATACGTTATTATGCACAATAAATGGATTATTTCAATGTATTTGCTCCAAAACGGTAGGCAGGTGACACGTGACATTACCCAGGAACTTTACTAATATGTTAAGTGCACTAAAAATACTTTCACATATGTTTGTCTGTGGACACTTACCACAAAGCACAAACAGGGTCGTAACTAGGGTCGTACTGACGGTACTCAGCACACAGAGCATATATAGCACATATGCCCTGTTTTCGGATAAATAGCCGCACCCACATCCATCCGGCACTCGCGATCGCCTTACTATAATATCATGAATAGCCGCAGCCAGCAGTCTGCTGCCCTCTGTATTGTATGTAGTGGTGCACACAACTCCTTCTCTACCGGGCACACTGCTACGTACATTACAGTGGGCAGCGCTGCAGCTGACCACTCATGTGCTCCACCCCCTCCCAGATCCCCCGTCTCTCGCAGCGTCTCCTGGGAGAGATGTCATTACCAGTGGCGATTTTCCCCTACGGGCTGCATTTATCCCTGATTGTAATGATTATATTGCACTGGTGTGTGCTGGAGTAGTGCAGTGTAACACATTGCATGGTATTCAAATGATAAATCACGCCCAATCTCCTTTATAAAGTGATCCCCATAATCGCGCATATTGCGCCCCAAAGTAATCAGGTTTAGCTGCATAAAGGGTTGGGCACCCTCGCTACTCCAGCGGTAGCAAGCTGAAATGATTATACCACGCCCGTCGGCAGAAACAGAACGGTTGTGGAAGGGGGTGAAAAGAATTGAATACCGCCCATTGTATGTGTGCTGGAGCAGTGTGGTGTAACATTTGGTTCCCAGGGTGGGTTCTTGGAGGGGTGTATATTATCAGATATGTTTACTGGGGGTATGTGTATATTCAGTGGCTGTGTTTATATGTACTGTACTGTTTATTGGTTGTGTGTTAACTAAACTGCTTCAGGACATCCTTGCTGCGCTCGCCACACTTGAGCAATAGGGCACTACTATTGTGTGGCATTATGTGTATAAGGTGCATTTACTAATGTGTGACGTAACATGTAAAAGGTATACTACTGTGTGGCATATTGTGAATAAGGAGCTCTACTGTGTGGCATTATGTGTATAAGGTGCATTTACTAATGTGTGACGTAACATGTAAAAGGTGTACTACTGTGTGGCATATTGTGAATAAGGAGCTCTACTGTGTGGCATAATGTGTATAAGGGTTACTGCTGTGTGGTGTAGCATGAATAATGGGCACTAACTTACCTTAATCACTACATTGCCCTGAGTGCCAAAAATCCTAGTTTCGGCCCTGCTCTTACCTCTCCCTGTCACCCTGTGCCTCTCTCTGCCACCCACTGCTTCTCCCAGTCACCCACTGGCCTGTGGCATATTATGAACTTGAGGTGGGTCAGAGGAAGGGGGCCCCAAAGTATATTTTTTTGCACCTGGGCCCACCACTCACAAGTTCCACCACTGAGCGGTTTTAAACCAACATACAAAACTACCGCTTTCTGAATGTCCCCCAAATCTTTTCAGATCCATTTACAAATGTGCACTACTATTTTGAAATGTAATGTGAAATATTGGTTAATCCAGAAGTGTTTTATGGATTGATCACTCAGATTCAATAATAAAAGGATACGACTGGTTTTTAAATTACACATTGTGTTTATGAGTATTAGATTTTTTAAGCAGTATATATGTATTTCCATTTTTAAGTCTTTTTGTTGTACTCAACGATTTACTGGAAAAAAAATGTTTTGCAAAACGTAAAAGGAATTAACCTACAGAACATTATAATAATAGGCGCCCCGAAAGAAAACTATTATTTTCCATTTACATAACAGGCCCTTTTCAGGCAGAGGACCAATCTTTGGGGAGCTGCCGACTATGGGGGTCATTCCGACCCGTTCGCACGTAGCGGTTTGTCACTGCGGTGCGAACGGGTCCGGAATGCGCTTGCGCGGCAGCTGCACTGCGCATGCGCAACGTTTATTCGTTACGTCCAGGACAACAAAGAAAGCAGTCGCAGAGCCGACCGCAAGAAGATTGACAGAAAGAAGGCATACCTGGGCGTCACCGGACCGTTGCCAGACGTTTTCGGAGAGTGGATAAGAAAACGCAGGCGTGTCCAGGAGAACGGAGGGTGGATGTCTGACGTCAAAGCTGGCCCCAGCATCGCTGAGATCGTCACACAGGGTAAGTATGTCCAGGGCTAGTCTTGTTTTACTTGAAATTGTTTTAGCTTAGCAGGGCTGCACAAGCACTTGCAGCCCTGCTAAGCTAAAATACACTCCCCCATAGGTGTGGACTAGTTGATCGCAGCAGCAGCAAAAAGTTTCTGGCTGCGATCAACTCAGAATGACCACCTATATCACAATACAAACAATACCCAATATAAAGAATTATTTACATTAAATTATGAATATAGAAGGCTTTTTAAAGTGCACTACTAGTCATTAAATACTATATAAATATAATCACACAGAGGCAATCTTTTTCACGTCTTTTCTATGTATACTTCTTACATTCACATTTCTGTCTGTTCCAATACTGCACTACAGGCTGCTGCTATGATAATTGTGTTTGGGCTGGCTATGTATGTCTCATTTACTCCAGAGACTGAAAGAAGCAATAGAAGACCATTCCTACTAGTAATAAGGTCATACCACTTGCCTCTGTTCCCTGATTTACATGTAAATTGCTGTGTGATCTCTATTTCAGGGTTTGAATCCTCATGCAGAGGCCACAGACACTTACCTTCTGTACCATCATAAATACATTTTAGGCCTAATTTGCACACAGGCTTTAGTTATTGAGATGAGTACTTGCAAAAGACTGCAGCGTATAAGTAAATCAGCAATACCGTAATGGTAATGCAAACTGACAGTAAATATTCTTTGGAGATAAATATATATTAAGCTCAAAATATTACGGGTCTATTTACTGTAGTAAAGTAAAATAGGCTTTTCTGCAGCATTTTAGCTGGAGAATTGATTTTTTTTTATTAACTCTATACTTACATATTTGAAAAGTGCGGAGAAATCAGTGATTTCTCTATCCATTTACTCATCTGTCTAGTAGTTGCTGCCCCCATAGGTTTTAAAGGGGACTGCAGTGGGATGATATTTAAACCATCTCTTGATGGCGTTATGTGGCACATACTGTATGTACCCGTGTCATAGGGTCAAGCTCACTTTGTGGCAGCACCAGGATCGGTGATACACGGTGTGACCAATGAACACCTGAAAAGGGGGCATGGCCTCACAGGAAAGGGGTGGCCTTATGGTAAGTCTCCTACTGACATCACTATGGGGCATGACCTCACAATAAGTCCCCCATTTACATCACTCCTGAGATGCTGGGCTAACGCCAGAGACTGCAGGATAATGTCACATTACAGCACCCAGCTCCCAGTCACTGTGGAGGAGCCGGTATATTGGTGCCGTCCCCTGGAAGGGTGACAACCGGGTGCGGTCCGCATCGCCCTTGTTATGTCTCTGGGCTTGCCACCTATAGCTACAACCTGGGGCAAGTTTACTTATGAGGAACTTCGGGACCACAGAGACATTACCCAGCTGCAATGGATCGTCTTCCATGGTCGTCCTTAGCCAGGTCTTTGTTTGTGGCTGGTATCTTTGCTGCTGCTGGGTGTGCTCTGCTGCTCTGCGCTTGTACATTGCCATAGGAAGCCTTTATGCCAACTTTTGTTTTGGCGAAATTAAAATGCGATAAACTGGGTAACTTCCTCCAAATACAATTGTTTATTTATATACAGTATCCCTATGTTTCAGACGGGTCTGGGACTCAGGGTCGACACCAATTATGTCGACATCAATTAGGTCGACACCAATTGGTCGACACGCCTTAGGTCGACATGGACAAAGGGTCGACACGAGCAAAAGGTAGACATGGAAAAAGGTCGACAAGAGTTTTTATGTTTTTTTGGTGTCGTTTTCTCCATAATGTGACGGGGAACCCCAATTAGTGCACTGTGTCCCCTCGCATGGTTCGCTTCATTCGCCATGCTTCGGGCACTGTGCCTCGGCACAGGTTACCGTTCCAAATTGTAGTCCACGTGGATCGTAAAGTATGATAAAGTTCAAAAAATTTTAAGAAAATGTGAAAAACTAATGTCGAACTTGTTCATGTTGACCTTTTGTCCATGTCGACCAATGGGTGTGTCGACCAATTGATGTCAACCTTACTAGTGTCGACCTTACTGGTGTCGACCTGGAGTCCGGATATCATTTCAGACTTTAGGGGGACAATTACTAAGCAGTGATAAGAGTGGAGAAGTGAGCCAGTGGAGAAGTTGCCCCATCAACCAATCAGCAGCTCTGCATAATTTTATAGTATGCAAATTATAGATGTTACTTCAGTGCTGATTGGTGCCATGGGCACTTCTCCACTGGCTCACTTCTCCGCTCTTATCACTGTTTAGTAAATGTTCCCCAAAATCTTCTACTACAAACCTGTTGCTTATAATATAGCACAACCCTACAAGTTAAGTCTTTGCTTTATTTAGTAATGAGAGCAAAATGTACTTTTAAAACTAGAGATGGGCGCAGAGTCTCGTGTTTTGGTTCTAATTTCATCGCTGTGTTTTGATTTTAGTTTTACCACCTTCATTTATTTGGGTTTGGAATTTGGATGTTAAATCCAAATCTTGGGTGTTGGATTTCTTAAAGATTGATAAAAACAGCTAAAATCATATAATTTTTGCTATCCAAAACCTGAAAATAGGATTTAAAATCCGAACAGCAGAAAGCTAAGAATCCACACAATTCGGGTGGGTTCAGATTTCTAAAGAATCAAATCGCTAGCAAGTATGATGCAGAGAAATCCCTTTAGTACATATCAAGAAGTGACATGTAGAGGGGTTTTCTCTGCTTTTAGCGATTTTTCCCATTCTCTCCAGTGAGTACTTTAGACCCCTGTGTTTGAAAAGTAAAAAGCAAAGCTGGGTACATACTGGAGCGATCTCGGCCCGATATGTCGTTTCTGGCCAATCTGGAACATCATATCGGCCGGATCGTTCAGTGTGTTCGGCCATTCTGCGTGCTGCGGCGGGCGTTAGCGATATCTTACTGTCGACCATGCTGCAGGCCAACTAGGTGATATCGCATGCAGCGCCATACAAGGTAGTCAAGGATGGGACGAATGATCGTTTCATCCTTCCATATATCATTCTGATATGTACGCACGGTACGATATATCGGCCAGTCGGCTGGCATATCATCTTTCCAGTGTGTACCCAGCTTTAGAAAGTAATTGCGAGGTAATTTTTGTCTCTCTATTTTATCTCCCTCCAAGCTTTGATTAATTACAATAGTTTTCTGGAGACTTTGAGCAACAATATAGTTCACCACCTAAAAAAATCAATTGATTTGTTTGACCTGGGTAATATAGAAATCTGGAATTTCTATGGAAAGTCTACTGAACCTTCTGGTTATATAATTTTATTGTTAACACCAGCTTTTTAGCATTTTAAGGTTTTGTAGACTTCTTTTGTACTAGCCAAGTGTTTAACTGCTTCCTGTGAATTGTCTGCTGGCACTGAATTTTGGAACTTGATTTTGGAACATTTTGTGTAAAAATTCTGTAACTAAATAAAGTTTTACATTTCCATGTATCAGCAGTCTTTCATATTTTCTTTGGACTACACCAATCGTTTCCTAAAGAACAAATGAAAAGCAGAAGGTAAAATGTGCTCACACTCAAAGCTGTCCAAAAGAAATGCATAAAGTACAAATTTTAGCACGTTCTCTCTTATGCGTCAACTAAATGACCTTTCGTATTTTTATATAGATTAAATGGATACGTATTGTAAAATTACTTTAATATCACCTACAAAATTTTTCTTTGGTTCATAGTTTAAAAATGGATACAGTACTTCTATGTAGATAAAGTGGAGAGAGATAAAGGGCCTAATTCAGACCTGATCGCAGCAGCAAATTTGTTCTCTAATGGGCAAAACCATGTGCACTGCAGGGGGGGGGGGGGGGGGGGGGCAGATGTAACATGTGCAGAGAGAGTTAGATTTGGGTGGGGTGTAGTCACACTGAAATCTAAATTGCAGTGTAAAAATAAAGCAGCCAGTATTTACCCTGCACAGAAACAATGTAACCCACCCAAATCTAAAGCTCCGTACACACGGGGAAAGATGTGTGCTGAGCGATCTATCACAGACCGCTCAGCACACATCACCCGCCCCCCCGCTCGGCACCCACGGTGAAATAAGCGATCACTAGATTTGGCATGCATGCAAGCCAAATCTGGAGTCAGCGACAGTGACACGCGGGGCCGTGGGGCATACACCCGGAGAGATCCGTGCTTAATTTTTTAGCAATCTAGTCAGATTGCTTAGAATTGAAGCACGGATCTCTCCATGTGTACCCCCTTTACTCTCTCTGCACATGTTATATCTGCCCCACACACACACAAACACACACACACACAGCCGGATTAAGGGGGGTTTCTGGGGGTAAGTCCCCTGGGCCCCCCTTTCTAAAAGGGCCCCCTGTCAGCCGCCACAGGTCGGATCTTCACCAATCCGAGCTGCAACGCTCCCGGATCCCCGCTGCACTGGCTGGCAAACTCGCAGCCATCAGTGCCGCATAGAAGACAGGACAGGGCAGCTGAGCGCAGCAGGAGGCGGAGGAAGTGGCCAGCCTGCTGCACTTATAGATGTCGCACCCATCCCTGCTGTAGCCCCGCTGGGCGCCCACGTGCGATGCGCCGGCTCTCGTCCCTGCTGCTCCCTGTTCTTGTTCCTGCCGCCGCCACCGGGCTCCCACATCGTGGGGTGCACGGTGCACCCGGTTCCTGCAACCACTAGAGCAATGCAGTGCACCTACTGGTAGACTTTAATATTAATTCAAAATCATCATACAGTATATGTTCCTCTCCCACCATGCACAACCCCCTCTCACCCTGCGTCCTCTCTCACCCTGTACACCCCCCTCTCACCCTGCACAACCCCTTCTCACCCTGTGTACTCTCTCACCCTGTACACCCCCCTCTCACCCTGCACAATCCCCTCTCACCCTGCGTACTCTCTCCCCCTGTACACCCCCCTCTCACCCTGCACAAACCCCTCTCACCCTGCGTCCTCTCACCCTGTACACCCCCCTCTCACCCTGCACAACCCCCTCTCACCCTGTACACCCCCCTCTCACCCTGCACAACCCCCTCTCACCCTGCGTCCTCTCTCACCCTGTACACCCCCTCTCACCCTGCACAACCCCCTCTCACCCTGTACACCCCCCCTATCACCCTGCACAACCCCCTCTCACCCTGCGTCCTCTCTCACTCTGTACACCCCCTCTTACCCAGCACAACCCCCTCTCACCCTGCACACCCCCTCTAACCGTGTCCTCTCCCAACCTGCACAACCCCACTCTCAACCTGCGTCCTCTCTAACCCTGTGTCCTCTCTCACCCTGTATACCCCCCTCTCACCCTGCACAACCCCCTCTCACCCTGCACACCCCCTCTAACCGTGTCCTCTCCCAACCTGCACAACCCCACTCTCAACCTGCGTCCTCTCTCACCCTGCAAACCCCCCTCTCACCCTGCGTCCTCTCTCACCATGCAAACCCCCCTCTCACCCTGCATCCTCTCCCAACCTGCACACCCCCCTCTCACCCTGCGTCCTCTCCCACACTGCACACACCCCTCTCACCTGGTGCCTCTCTCCCACCCTGCAACCCTCTCCCACGCAGTGTCCCAATCCCCAATATGTCCCTCTCCCACCCTGCATCCCTCCCTTCTTCTGTCCCTCTCCCTATTATGTCCTCCTCCCACCCAATGCCCCCATCCCCCTCATCCTTCCTCCACCATGTGTCCTCCCTCTCATCCAGTGCATCTTAAGGACATGCCCCTTTTTCAGTGTGCATGCCTTTGACATGCGCAACAGTACACCCCGGAGTGGACACTATACCCCTTTAAATTTCCATACCCTCACTTCAAAATTTCCACTTCGACCACTATATTATATATATATATATATATATATATATATATATATATATAATTCATCTGCCTGCCTCTTTATTAGGGGCCCCATTGTCTGAAGTGCCCGGGCCCACTATAGCCATAATCCGGCTCTGCACACACATATGGTTTTGCCCATTAGAGAACAAATTTGTTGCTGCGATCAGGTCTGAATTAGGCCCAGAGTACCAACCAAATCAGCTCCTATCTGTCATGCTATAGGCGGCCGTGATACCATTTACCGGAGGTCGGGATGCCGGCGGTCATATTACCAACAGCGGCATCCCGATGGAAGAGATCCCAACAGGGATGAGGTAAGTATACTTACCTTCCCCACCAATCCGCCTATCCCTAACCCTCCCTCCGCACAGCCTAAACCTAAACTTTCTCCCCACCGCCACAGCCTAACCCTAATCCTCCCTGGGGGTGAGTCACCCTAACCCACACCTCCTGTAGCCTAAACCTAACAACTCCTCCCTGCAGCCTAACCCTAAGTTTCCCTTCCCCACAGCCTAACCCTAAGTTTCCCTTCCCCACAGCCTAACCCTTGCATTTTGACTCATTTTGGAGTTCCGATGTTGGTATTTTGACAGCGTGTCAAGATTCTGGTGTCGGAATCTCAACTGCCAGCATCCTGACCACCGGCATACTGAACGTATCCCCTACAGGCTGTGTTAGAAAAATGGCAGGAGCTGCTTGGTTGGTACTTTATCTCTCCAAGCCTTGAAACATTTCCTCCCTAGAAATTTAAATGAGCAGAGTCCTCAAACAGCGCAGAGTGGTGCGAGGCTCCTGTGCACAATGAAGTTCCAACATTCAACATTTATTTTTGTTAAAAACTTTGCATAATTAACTGTTATTGTTAACTGATATTTAGATGGTACTTGTGTATAAGTACATGGAATTACATATACACAGACTGTAATATGTTTTATATTAATGTAAAGAATAAAATTGACTAGCACTTCTAAACAGTATAAATCGTGTGATTTGCCAAGCTGTTTTTGGATGTTTAGAATCCAGAGAAGGTAACACCAAACAAAGATTGAATGGTGTGTGCGTGCATGTGTGTGTGTGTGTGTGTGGGGGGGGGGGGGGGGGGGGGGGAAGGGGGGAGGAAGGGGCTGGGGGGTTGGGGGATGGGAATTAGACAGCCCCAATGCTGCTTAACAATGTACTGTATTTTACAGCAAAGGAAGACAACCAGGATTACGCCACAGGAAGCAAGATTAAAGGTCATTAGTATCATGTTGTATTGGCAAACACTGTATATATGTTTTTAATATATTTTATGGACTCCACTGGTTTGATTAAATAACACATGGATGCATATAATAGAATCTTAGCAGATACAATAACAGCCATGAAGTCATATGATTAATTTATTTAATAAACTGTACTTGGCTGTATTACTTTTCTTGTTATTATTATACTTTATTTTTACGGTGCCACAAGGGTTTCACAGCATCTAACAAAATACATAAACATATAAGCAAAACAAGAAAACAAGATAATGCACAACAAGCACTTTGTTTATAAACATTGCTTCATCAGTGGTTATAGGGCCTAATTCAGACCTGATCACAGCATCAAATTTGTTTGCTAATAGGCAAAACCATGTGCACTGCAGGGGGGGTCAGATGTAAAATGTGCAGAGAGAGTTAGATTTGGGTGGGGTGTGTTCAAACTGAAATCTAAATTGCAGTGTAAAAATAAAGCATCCAGTATTTACCCTGCACAGAAACAAAATAACCCACCCAAATCTAACTCTCTCTGCAACTGTTAAATCTGCCCCCCCCCCCCCCTGCAGTGCACATGGTTTTGCCCATTAGTTAACAAATTTGCTGCTGCAATCAGGTCTGAATTAGGACCATAGATAGACATAACACTCAAATAAGCATTAAGGTGGCAGAAACCCTAGGTGCTGTTGTAGGTCGCATGGAGCAGATGATGGTATAAGTAAGGGAAGAAAAAGCACATTAGAGAAGAGGGCCTTGCTCATGAGAGCTTATGTTCTAAAGATGCCAGCTTACATTTTTTTTTGTCAAAAGCCATAAAAATGGAACATACTTTACTTAGGGGATAATTCCGAGTTGATCGCAGCTTCAAATTTGTTAGCAGTTGGGCAAAACCATGGGGGTAATTCCAAGTTGATCGCAGCAGGATTTTTGTTAGCAATTGGGCAAAACCATATGCACTGCAGGAGAGGCAGATACAACATGTGCAGAGAGAGTTAGATTTGGGTGGGGTGTGTTCAATCTGCAATCTAATTTGCAGTGTAAAAATATAAGCAGCCAGTATTTACCCTGCACAGAAATAAAATAACCCACCCAAATCTAACTCTTTCTGCACATGTTTTATCTGCCCCCCCCCCCCCCCCCCCCCCTGCAGTGCACATGGTTTTGCCCAATTGCTAGCAAAAATCCTGCTGCAATCAACTTGGAATTATCCCCCATGTGCCAGTGACGTGCGGTGAGCTAAATTGCTCAGGTGGCACTAGCTGGCCCCAGAGCCAGATTTACACACAATATAGGAGTCAAAGGGTACATCTGGGCATTATACACCGGCGTAGCAGTATAAACTCCTGGAAATTTGGTGAGTTTTGATCAGAGACTTTTTACTCCAGAGTTTTGGCTATAAAAATTATTAGAATAATGCAAAGGAGATATTTCTAACATATTCTTTGTATTTATCATATACTTTACACAGTCAAAACTCTGGCACAAACGTAAGTATGACAGGAAACGCTCTGCCTCACCTGCCTCACCCCACCGCACGTCACTGCCATGTGCACTGCAGGGGGGGGGGGGGGGGCAGATATAACATTTGCAGATAGAGTTAGATTTGGGTGAGTTATTTTGTTTCTGTGCTGGGTAAGGAGAACGAATTGACAGAATAGGAGAGGAGTGGGTTAAACCTCAGCTAGTCTAGGGGCAGGACGGTAAGGCATTATGGGAGTTTTATTGTTAGCCAATAGGAATGAATGTTGGAGGTAGGTGGAATGGGTTCTTAAGCCTGAGAAAGGGGCTGGGTCAGCCTCTTCTGCTTTTGTCGTTGTGAGGGTGAGTGCTCTTCCCCCCTTTGTCTCCTTGCTGTGCTGCTTGCTATTGTGAAATATTAGGTTGCTGCTGCTGTGGCAGTATGCTTTATACTGTGCCTCCTCTGTCCCCATTACCTGGGATTACCTTGCATACCCTCCAACATTTTACACAGAAAAATCGGTACAAATCCGAAAAAGGGGGCGTGGCCGCGGGTAAGGGGTGGCGTGGCCACGCCCCTTTTCCTATGCTTTCAATTGAAGTTTGGAGAGCCAAAAATCGGTACAGACCATAAAAAAAAGGTACTGTACCTATTAAAAAGGTACAGTATGAACTTGTGGCCTGCCATGCCCCGTCCCGCCGCTCCTCTGGCCCCCCTGCCCACTATATTGATGCAGCTCCTGCTCGGGAGCCGGCGTCCGGTGCCCCGGGCCTGAGCACTTTGCTCACGGCCGGGGCTGAGCCTGCTGGTGCTGCTGCGGGCGCCCGTCCACGGGCGCGTGCGGCGGTGCGTGCATCCGCCCCTTCGCTGGCTAGGCCGCGGGCGCCGGGGGATCCCTCCGGCGCGACAGCGGCTGGCGGGGAACAGGGCGGCGGCCAGTGGCGAACTGGATCTGGCAGCCGGCGGGGGAGCCGGCCGGGGTGTCCGCTGGTGTGAATCCCCCGCCGGCTGCTGCGGCGTGGGGACACGTGCGCGCGCGTTCCCTGTGCCCTCCACCGCTGAGAGTCACCGGCGGCTCCCCAGAGAATGAGGGGACTGCTTGTAGGGATGGGGCCATTGGCTCTTCCACTGGCCGTCCCTTTAGCCAGGCGATTTCCGTGTCGCGCGCGTGCGCCCGTGGGGCTGCTGGACTCCCTGGGCGCTCTCCTCACTCTAGCAGGGGGGGCTCCCGGGGGCCTTTGGTGGTGTCGGCACGGGACCAGAGGGGGGGGTGATGCCTGGGGGCGGGAGTCAGCGAGTTCACCCGCCATGGCGCAGTTTCTACAGGCGTGTTGCAGTCTGGGCTCCTCCGCTGTGTTGCTGGGTAGCGCTACCCCATCGCCCACAGGGGCGTATGCTTTCATTCCCGCTGGGGGGGCTTCGGCTTCTGTGGCGGTTGTCCCTACTTTTTCAGGTGCGGATCCGGATGGCGATCAGGACGAGGAGCCGGTCGGGGCCGACGTTTCGCCTTCCGTAGGCGGGCCTGCCGGTGAGTGGGACGCCGATACAGTTGCTATGTCGCTGGGGTCCTCTTCTTCCTCATACGGCAGTACATCAAGTAGATCTTCTTCCTCTTCTTCGTCGTGCCAGTCTGTGGTTAGTAGCACCACAAAGGCTAGGAAGAGGGCTATCAAGTACGCACGGCGTGAGGCGCGGCACCGGGATAAACGGTCTCGGAAGAGTAGTAGTAGTTCCCGTCGGGAAAGGAGGAGGCGTAATTTGCCAGGCGTGGTTCGCTGTGAGTACACGGCAGTCTTGCGAGGGTTGCGTGAGAGTTGCAGGAGGAAGATTAGACGGGGGGAATACGTCACCAAGAGGGAAGGTAAGGAAGCACTTGCGAAAGGCGGTATTGGGGCGGAGGCCTTCCGCTCGTATGACAACTGGTTGGCGGGTTTCTGTGTCTTCGCGGCATGCTACTTGGAGGATCGCCCTGATGACAAAAGGAAAGTCATCAGGTATATCCACCTCGTGCATGACATGCAGCGTCAGTCTAAGGACGATTCGTGGCTGCATCATGACAAGCAGTTTCGTCAGAAGCACAATTGCCTGCACATCATTGACTTCAGATGCAAAGATGTGGAGGTATGGCTTCGGGTCACGCGAGCGCAGGATATGAAGATGGTGACTAAGGGGGCGGCTGTGGCGCAGGCCGAGGCGGCGAGTCAGTTTCGGCCCACGGTTGAGGCTCCGCCGCGCCGCCCTTGGACCGCGGCCCGTTCTCCGCAGCAGGCGCCGGCGAATGGGAAGTGTTTCGCGTTCAACAATTCCACGTGCCCCCTCGGGCAACGGTGTCGTTTTCGCCACCTATGCTTACGATGTAACGGATCCCACCCTGCTTCCAATTGCTTCCGCGGGGGGCGACCGGGTGCCAGGGCGGCCGCGGGCCCAGCCGGAAAAATAGCTGGGGGGCTTGCCGCTAGTTAGGGCGCCAACCCCGGTTCGTTTGGGGGTCGGGGTGGTATCCAAATGGTCGGGGTGGTACTCAAACACAGAAAACGCAAAATTTGCGTCGGGTTTTCGTTTACCAGTGGTGGGGGGAGGTTTTGGTTTGGGCCGCCAGGAACCTGCAGTCTGCTCGGGATTTCCCCGACGTGCTTCGGGAAAAGGTTGAGCAGGAGGTTCGCCTGGGGAGAATGGCGGGCCCCTTTGCGCTGCCGCCTGTCGAGGATTTGATTATTTTCCCGGTGGGGATCGTGCCCAAAAAGGCTCCGGGTAAGTTCCGGCTCATTCAACATATGTCTTATCCATCTGGGTCCTCGGTGAACCATGCAATTTCGCTGGAATATTGTTCGGTGGCGTATCAGTCCTTTGAGGATGCTTTGGACATGGTTCGGGGCTGTGGCCCCGGGGCCCTCATGGCTAAACTGGATGTTGAATCGGCTTTTCGCTTGCTCCCCTTTGCACCCGGAGTCGTTTCGATTCATGGGTTTCCGCGTCGGGGAGAAATACTTTGTAGACAAGTGTCTGCCCATGGTGTGTTCCATTTCGTGTGCCTTTTTCGAAAAGTTCAGCACCTTTTTACATTGGTGTGTGGAGTTTTCTTGCGGAGGTGGCGGGATTGCACATTACCTGGATGATTTTTTGTGCATGGGGCCTGCGCATTCTCCTCACTGTGGTTTCCAGCTGTTCTCGCTGCGTGCTTTGCTGGGGCATTTTGGCGTCCCGGTGGCCGTGGAAAAGACGGAGGGGCCCCTCTCCTGCTTGTCCTTTTTAGGTATCGAGATTGATACGGTCGCGGGGGCGTGCCGGCTGCCTCAGGACAAGGTCGTGCAGCTACGGGAGTCCATTGCGCAGTGCTCGGAACGAAGTAAGGTTACGTTGCGGGAGGCACAATCCCTCTTAGGTCGGTTGAACTTTGCCTGTCGGGTGATTCCCATGGGCAGGGGTTTTTGCTGGAAGTTGGAGCGCTCCACGGGGCCGGGGTGTCCAGGCCGCACCATTTTGTCCGTTTCTCGGCAGAGATTATGCGGGACCTCGCTATGTGGGTTTTGTTCCTGGCGGATTTCAATGGTGTACGGATCTGGATGGCCCCGCTCGTTGACAGTTTCGAATTGCAGTTGTTTACAGATGCGGCGGGCTCCTCTGGGTTCGGTTGTTATCTGGACGGGGCTTGGTGCGCGGCCTCTTGGCCCGAGTCTTGGTCGAGGGAGGGGCTGACCGGCGACCTGTTGTTGCTGGATCTCTTTCCCATCATGGTGGCCTTGGAGGTTTGGGGGGAGCGACTGCGCGATCGCAGTATTCTCTTCCGTTGCGATAACTTGGGGGTCGTGCACGCGGTTAACAACCAAAGGGCTAAGACCCTGCGGGTCCTCCGAGTGTTGTCACGGCTCGTGCTAACCTGTTTGCGCTGCAATATTCTGTTTCGGGCGCAACACGTCCCCGAGGTAGTTAATGGGATCGCCGACGCATTGTCCAGGGGGCAGCGGGATAGGTTCCGTTTGTTGGCCCCATAGGCTGATTCGGTAGGTTTGCCCTGCCCTTCTTATGTTTGGCAGGTCATCATAGTGGATTGGAAGGGCTAGCAGAGCTGTCTTTGGCTCCGTCCACTCTCGCTGGATACCGTTGGGCCTGGAAGGAGTTGGAAGACTTTTCCCGTGACCAAGGGCCTAGAGGTAAGAGGGGTCAGAGCTTGTTTCTAGACTTTGTTTGGCAACTCCTCGTAACGGGGAGATCGAGGGCCGTGGTGTCTCGGTACCTCGCCGGGATATCCTTTTATTCTAAATTGAAGGGTATGCCGGATTTTACGAAGGGTTTCCTGCTGGCAAGGGCACTTAGAGGTTGGGCGCGTTTGGCTCCGGTGCCTCCCGATGGCCGACGCCCTATTGATGCGTCCTTGCTTTCTTCCCTCTTAGGGGCGGTGGCAGGGGTGGCGGACTCCCGTTTTGAAACTCTCCTGTTTCAACTGGCTTTTTCCATGGCGTTCCATGGTGCATTCAGGGTTTCTGAGCTGGTTGCGGCCTCTAAGAAAACCGAGGCCTTTATGCGGCGCGCGGATGTTATTGTGGGTGGGGGGTCCGTGCTGTGCAGGCTGCACCGCTCCAAAACTGATCAGATGGGTAGAGGTCATTGGCTCACTTTGACACAATCGGGTGGTGGGGACTGTTGTCCGGTGGCATTGGCTGGTCGGTATGCGGAGGTCAGGCCCTCGTCTGAGGGGTCTTGGCTCCTGCATTACGACGGGTCGCCATTGACGAAGTACCAATTTACATGGATGATGCGGCGCTGCCTGTCCAGTTTGGGCCTCTTGCCTAGGGACTTTGGTTCCCATTCCTTTAGAATCGGGGCCGCCACTTACGCAGCATCTGCAGGGTGCGCTGTGGACGAAATTAAGGCTTTGGACCGCTGGAAGTCAGCGGCTTATAAGCGTTACATTCGGCCCGTTGTTGCGTAAGCGAGTTTGTTCTACTAACATGTTGTTTGTGTTACTGTGTTGTGTGTTTCAGTTCAGTGTGTTCGTGCTGTATTGTGTCACGAACCTCGGGCAGCGGCGACCGCGCTTGTCCCTGCGGGTGGCCTGGTCTGCCCGGCGCCTCTCTTCCCCTGTCAGTCTCCGGCTTCAGCGGCGGGTCGGCGCTGCTCTCCGGCGGCTTCCCGGAAGCAAGGGCGCCGCCATCACAAGCAAGGGCAAGGAGGCGGAGCAGGTCTGACGTCACCTGCCTGCTCCGCCAATCAGGCTAGGGCGGGGAATTTAAAATCAGATACCAGGCAGAGATCCGATGCCTGAGTATCTTCGTTTCTCCTGTGGAAGCTATGATCCAGAGCTCCCTCGTCCCTGCAAGCATCCTGTGCTTCCAAGCATCCTGTCCCTGCAAGCATCCTGTGCTTCCAAGCATCCTGTCCCTGCAAGCATCCTGTGCCTACAAGCAACCTGTGCTTCCAAGCATCCTGTGCCTACAAGCACCTCCGTGCCTCCAGTTACCTCCGTGTCTCCAAGCACCTCGTGCCTCCAAGCACCTCCGTGCCTCCAAGCACCTCCGTGCCTCCAAGCACCTCGTGCCTCCAAGCACCTCGTGCCTCCAAGCACCTCGTGCCTCCAAGCACCTCCGCGCCTCAAGCACCTCCGTGCCTCCAGTTACCTCCGTGCCTCCAGTTACCTCCGTGCCTCCAGTTACCTCCGTGCCTCCAAGCACCTCCGTGCCTCCAAGCACCTCGTGCCTCCAAGCACCTCGTGCCTCCAAGCACCTCCGCGCCTCAAGCACCTCCGTGCCTCCAGTTACCTCCGTGCCTCCAGTTACCTCCGTGCCTCCAGTTACCTCCGTGCCTCCAAGCACCTCCGTGCCTCCAAGCACCTCGTGCCTCCAAGCACCCCGTGCCTCCAAGCACCTCCGCGCCTCAAAGCACCTCCGTGCCTCCAGTTACCTCCGTGTCTCCAAGCACCTCGTGCCTCCAAGCACCTCGTCCCTCCAAACACCTCGGTGTCTCCAAACACCTCCGTGCCTCCAAGCACCTCCGTGCCTCCAAACACCTCCGTGCCTCCAAGGGTCTCCCAGCACTCCCTGTACTCCCAGTACCTCAGTGCCTTCAATACCACAGTGTCTCCAATATCTCAGTACCCCAGCCTTCATTATTTCTACAAGTCTTGTCTTACAGGAGACCTACAAGAATTCCTCTGGGCCTCCCGCCTGCCGTCTTAGTTCTGCATGAGGAAGACCTACATCCGGCCATCTCTACTACGACCCAGTGGCGGTTCCTCTTCCCGGTCATCGGAAGAAGCCCCGAGTCCACAACACTCCCAAACCAGGTCAGTGATAGTATACTCAGGCCACATGGACTCGGGGGATCGGAACACGGACTCTGGTGCCATCCAGAACCTGGCTTCTCGAGTGCAAAGTCAGGAAGCAGCACAAGGTCAGGTGATGCAGTACCTCCAGCAGTTGTCCGGGCGTCTGGATCAGATTCAGGCGTCTCTGGCCTCAGTAATTCCGGCTCCTGTTCCAGCAGTCGCACCAGTTGCCGTTGCCAGCAATGTTCAACCATCGGCCGGTGTCACTCCACGCCTTCAGTTGCCTACTCCGTCCCGCTATAATGGGAATCCCAAAAATTGTCGTGGTTTCTTGAACCAGTGCGAGGTACATTTCGAGCTACTTGCACACAACTTTCCTACAGACCGGTCCAAGGTAGCATATATTATTTCTCTGTTGGAAGGTTCTGCTTTGGATTGGGTGTCTCCATTATGGGAACGATCTGATCCCATGGTTTCCAACTACACCAACTTCATCTCGTCCTTTCGAAGGATTTTCGACGAGCCCGGCAGAATGACCACTGCTTCTTCCGATTTGCTCCGTGTTCGGCAGGGCGCCCGTTCCGTGGGCCAGTACGTGGTTCATTTCCAGACCATTGCTTCCGAACTACGCTGGAATAATGATGCCCTGAGAGCTGCCTTCTGGAACGGTCTTTCCGACCGGCTGAAAGACGAGCTGGTTACTAGAGATCTGCCGGATCCATTAGAAGATTTGATTTCCCTTTGCGTCAAGGTGGATCTTCGGATGCAGGAGCGTGGAAGAGAACGTAACCGTTCGGATCGTTCCAGGTTCCGGAATCCTACTCCTAGGCCGGTGGCCTCACCTAGCTCAGATGAGCCCATGCAAATTAACCGCTCCCGACTGTCTCCGGAAGAACGACAGCGTCGTCGTGAGGGTAAACTCTGCCTTTACTGTGGAGCCGCAGATCATTTTCTTAAATCTTGTAAAGTCCGTCCGGGAAACGGGCAGACCTAGCTTGTTCCGGAGGAGTCAAGCTGGGAGTTACGACAAAAGCTTCTCCAACTTCGGACTGCTTGCTTCCAGTAACTCTAGTCTCCAATTCAGTCTCCAGGTCTTGTGAAGCCCTATTGGATTCCGGAGCTGCAGGGAACTTCGTTTCTTCCTTCTGTGCCCAAAGTTTGGGTTTAAAGTTACGGCCTATCGAGCGGCCAATTTCACTGACGGCTATCAACGGGACTAGAATTTCCAAAGGTCTCATAATGTGGCGCACGGGGCCAGTTAAGCTGCGGGTCGGGGCTCTACATCAGGAAGATTTGGAACTCTTGGTAATCCCAGAAATGCCCCATGATCTGGTTCTTGGAATGCCTTGGCTGAAAAGTCATAACCCCCACATCGATTGGAAGTCGTCACAAATTCTGTCCTGGAGTTCCTTTTGTCACACTAATTGTCTTACTCCTGTTTGTCCGCTCCGTGTTACCTCCAAAACGGATGAAGAGCACATTCCGGAGGCATATCAAGGGTACAAGGACGTATTTTCGGAACAAGCTGCTGACCTGTTACCACCTCACAGGCCTTGGGACTGCCCTATTGACCTTGTCCCAGGGAAGACGCCACCTCGTGGTCGCACATATCCTCTGTCTCTTCCCGAGACTCAAGCCATGTCGGAGTATATTAAGTCCAATATGCTCAAGGGATTCATTCGCCCCTCTTCCTCCCCTGCTGGTGCAGGCTTCTTTTTCGTGAAGAAAAAGGACGGGGGGTTGAGACCATGCATCGACTACCGCGGCCTAAACGACATTACTATTAAGAATAAATACCCCTTGCCACTAATCACAGAGTTATTTGATAGGGTTCGTGGTGCCCGCATTTTTTCAAAACTCGACTTGAGAGGAGCTTATAATCTTATACGCATCCGAGAGGGGGATGAATGGAAGACTGCCTTTAATACCCGAGATGGGCATTACGAATACTTGGTGATGCCGTTTGGTCTTAGTAATGCTCCCGCGGTTTTCCAGGGATTCGTCAACGAAATCTTTCGTGATATGCTGTATCAGAGCGTTGTGGTATATCTGGACGACATACTGATTTTTTCCAAGAATCTTGTCGAACACAGGACTCAAGTCAAAGAGGTGCTACACCGTTTACAAGAGAATCATCTCTACGCCAAGCTTTCCAAATGTACCTTTGAAGTAACATCTATTCCGTTCCTCGGTTATGTCATCTCGGGGACGGAGCTTCGCATGGATCCGGAAAAGTTGTCGGCCATTCGTGATTGGACTCAGCCTCTTTCCCTGAAAGCAATACAAAGGTTCCTGGGCTTTGCGAACTACTACAGGAAATTCATTAAAGGTTTCTCCACCATTGTTGCACCCATTACTGCCCTGACGAGAAAGGGTTCTAATCCTAGTTTGTGGCCTCCGGAAGCCATTGTAGCTTTTTCTCGCTTAAAGTTAGCTTTCACGACGGCTCCAGTTCTCCAACAACCAAATTTCGAGGAACCCTTCTTCTTAGAAGTTGATGCATCTTCAGTCGGGGTGGGGGCTGTCCTCTCCCAGCATTCCTCTGATAAGAAATTACATCCGTGTGGCTTCCACTCTCGTAAATTCTCTCCAGCCGAACGAAATTACTCTATTGGAGACCAGGAACTCTTGGCAATCAAATCTGCCTTGGAAGAATGGAGATATCTTCTAGAAGGGGCTAAACATGTGTTTACCATCTACACGGATCACAAGAATTTACTGTACATCAAATCCGCACAATGTTTGAATCCTCGCCAGGCGAGATGGGCACTTTTCTTTTCCCGATTCTCGTTCATTATCAAGTACCGTGCCGGGACTCTCAATATTAAAGCAGATGCGCTTTCCCGTTCACAGGTTCCCACAGACGAGGATGAACCTCCGGAGCGGGGTTTAATTCTGAATCCAGTTTCTGTCTCTGCTGCTTTAACTACTCCAGCTCCTCCTCCTGGAAGAATGTCCGTACCAGCTAGATTCCGCCCAGGAATACTACGGTGGGTCCATAACTCCAAGTTTTCCGGTCATCCCGGCGCTCAGAAGATGTACAAGTTTCTGCAAAGGTCTTACTGGTGGAACACCATGAGGAAGGATGTACAAGATTGCGTTAATTCATGTCCCCAATGTACACAACATAAATCTCCTCGTCTGCCTCCTGCAGGGTTACTTCGTCCTCTGCCTATCCCTGTGAGACCCTGGACTCACATTTCCATGGACTTCATCACTGACTTGCCCTGTTCCAAGGGTTGCAACACCGTTTGGGTTATCGTTGACCGTTTTTCGAAGATGGCACACTTTGTGCCCTTGACTGGTCTTCCGACAGCACCGAAACTGGCTCTATTGTTTATCCGAGAACATTTTCGTTTGCATGGGTTGCCACAAGAGATTGTTTCTGACCGTGGAGTACAGTTCACCGCCAGGTTTTGGAAAGCCCTTTGTTCAACTCTACACATTAAACTTAAGTTTTCGTCGGCTTATCATCCCCAAACAAATGGACAAACGGAACGAGTCAATCAAGATCTAGAGACTTTTCTTCGGTTGTATCTCTCTCCTTCACAGGACAACTGGGTGGAGTTGTTGCCTTGGGCGGAGTTTGCCCATAACCATTTGTTTCATTCTTCCACTGGGGAATCACCATTTTTCGTCAACTACGGGTTCCATCCCCGTGTTCCGGAATTTCCAAGCCTTCCGATAATAGAGGTTCCTGCTGTAGCGTCCACTCTACGACACTTTGGACAAATTTGGAGAAAGGTTCATGCTAATCTTAAGCAGGTTTCTGTTCGGTACAAGTTCTTTGCAGATAAGAAACGGCAAGCCGCACCTCAATATAAAGTTGGGGACAGGGTATGGCTGTCCACACGGAATCTCCGGTTGAAGGTGCCCACCATGAAATTCGCTCCAAGGTTCATCGGTCCTTACCCTGTGCTACAAGTCTTAAATCCTGTGGTCTGTAAACTGGGTTTGCCTGCCCATCTTCGCATACCTAACGCCTTCCATGTTTCTCTACTCCGTCCCCTCATACTGAATCGATTCCACTCAGCACTCCCAAGGCCAACGTCCGTAGTGGCAGAAGCTGGAGCGGAGTTTGAAATCAAAGCTATTCTGGACTCTCGTTATCTTCATAAAAAATTACAGTACTTGGTGGACTGGAAGGGTTATGGACCTGAGGAGAGAAGTTGGATTGGGGCTACTGAAGTAACGGCTCCTCGTCTGATTCGGATCTTCCACTCCAGACATCCGACTAAGCCCGGGAAGTGTCCAGGGGCCACTCCTGGAGGAGGGGGTACTGTCACGAACCTCGGGCAGCGGCGACCGCGCTTGTCCCTGCGGGTGGCCTGGTCTGCCCGGCGCCTCTCTTCCCCTGTCAGTCTCCGGCTTCAGCGGCGGGTCGGCGCTGCTCTCCGGCGGCTTCCCGGAAGCAAGGGCGCCGCCATCACAAGCAAGGGCAAGGAGGCGGAGCAGGTCTGACGTCACCTGCCTGCTCCGCCAATCAGGCTAGGGCGGGGAATTTAAAATCAGATACCAGGCAGAGATCCGATGCCTGAGTATCTTCGTTTCTCCTGTGGAAGCTATGATCCAGAGCTCCCTCGTCCCTGCAAGCATCCTGTGCTTCCAAGCATCCTGTCCCTGCAAGCATCCTGTGCTTCCAAGCATCCTGTCCCTGCAAGCATCCTGTGCCTACAAGCAACCTGTGCTTCCAAGCATCCTGTGCCTACAAGCACCTCCGTGCCTCCAGTTACCTCCGTGTCTCCAAGCACCTCGTGCCTCCAAGCACCTCCGTGCCTCCAAGCACCTCCGTGCCTCCAAGCACCTCGTGCCTCCAAGCACCTCGTGCCTCCAAGCACCTCGTGCCTCCAAGCACCTCCGCGCCTCAAGCACCTCCGTGCCTCCAGTTACCTCCGTGCCTCCAGTTACCTCCGTGCCTCCAGTTACCTCCGTGCCTCCAAGCACCTCCGTGCCTCCAAGCACCTCGTGCCTCCAAGCACCTCGTGCCTCCAAGCACCTCCGCGCCTCAAGCACCTCCGTGCCTCCAGTTACCTCCGTGCCTCCAGTTACCTCCGTGCCTCCAGTTACCTCCGTGCCTCCAAGCACCTCCGTGCCTCCAAGCACCTCGTGCCTCCAAGCACCCCGTGCCTCCAAGCACCTCCGCGCCTCAAAGCACCTCCGTGCCTCCAGTTACCTCCGTGTCTCCAAGCACCTCGTGCCTCCAAGCACCTCGTCCCTCCAAACACCTCGGTGTCTCCAAACACCTCCGTGCCTCCAAGCACCTCCGTGCCTCCAAACACCTCCGTGCCTCCAAGGGTCTCCCAGCACTCCCTGTACTCCCAGTACCTCAGTGCCTTCAATACCACAGTGTCTCCAATATCTCAGTACCCCAGCCTTCATTATTTCTACAAGTCTTGTCTTACAGGAGACCTACAAGAATTCCTCTGGGCCTCCCGCCTGCCGTCTTAGTTCTGCATGAGGAAGACCTACATCCGGCCATCTCTACTACGACCCAGTGGCGGTTCCTCTTCCCGGTCATCGGAAGAAGCCCCGAGTCCACAACACTCCCAAACCAGGTCAGTGATATATTGTTTATCTCCCCTGTCCTCCCTACTCGGATGGCTAGCTACTCGCCACTGCTGGCAGTGGGGGTCAGGAGTGCTTCGCGATTTTTTGCCTGAACTGACGAACTGATTTAGCTTAATTTATTCAATTCGGCTAATTGGCATCTAATTACAAGTTCCTCAGCAGGTTTTTACGTTACACCTCCAGCCGAGTTATTCTGTGTTCCCCCAAACCTCCCCCCCCTCTCAGCTCTAACCTCCCCCCTTTTTGTTATTTTGTTTTTTCCCTTTGTTTCTTTCTGTTGCTTCGATTGGCCTGAAGCTTGTTCAAGAGGAAAGTTATAGTCCTCTATTCAATTTTTTCTTTTTGGCAGATCCTCGTTCTGATAGTTGGTTCCTGTTCTGGGCTGGGTTTGGTTTTATCTACCATATTCACATTTGTTTATCTGTTTTTTCCCTTTTAGGTTGGCGGGTGGATGTGTGTGATGTGTGGGTGATTGGCCATTCCTATGTTTATTGGGCAGCCAATTTTTTGGCTACGGAAGGGGCTCCTTGCTTTGTGGGTTCGGATGATGTGCGGTGGATAGGTGTGCGTGGTATGCTTTGGCATGACCTAAAAGCGAAGCTTATGGAGCAGGTTCGGCGGTTTGGCATCCCCAAACTGTTGGTGATTCACTTAGGAGGGAACGACCTAGGTAGGAGGAAGGCAGTGAATCTTCGATTGGCCATTATTCAGGATCTGCAAGTGATTTGGGGCGCTTGGCCAGGCTGTAGGCTTATCTGGTCTTGTATGGTGCCGCGGTTGTGTTGGCGTGGAGTGGTGGATTGTCGGGCGATCGATGTGGCTCGCCGGAAGGTGAATGCCGCGGTGGCTAAGTTTGTGGTGGCCCATGGCGGTGCCGTGGTTTGGCATCAGCGGATCAAGTTTCGGTACTTCTACTTGTTTAGACCTGATGGTGTGCACTTGACAGGACAGGGACTATCTATGTTTTTGGAGGATCTGTTTTCGGTGGTTGGTTCGGTAGGTTAGGGGTATGGTGGCGGTGCGTAGTTTCTGTGGAACAGAACTTCGCTGTTGGCGGGAAAGAATGGCAAGTTAACATTTGTTGTATTAAAGAGTGGATTGGAGGTAGTTTGGTTGTTGATTTTTAGGTGCGCTCTCCTTCGCTGACTGGTTTTACATCTGCTGGACCGCCTTCACGGGTGGCAGCCTCATCACCTTCACGGGTGGGTAGTCAGGATGGAGGTTGAGCGGATACCTATTGTTTGTTGGAAGGTTTACGTCAGTTTTCTTTATAAGATAGTTGGTTTATGGGATAGGGTTGTTTTAGCCGTTCTTTCTGGCCACCATACTTTAGTTTAATTATTCACAGTTAATGGTTCACTTAAATAAATAGCTAACAATTTCTGCCAAATTCAAGTCTCCGTGTCTTTATTTATTATAATTAAGTGTTAAGATGTTATAGTTTATGTTACGGACAATACTCAGACTATATGAGGTTTAGGAGAACGAATTGACAGAATAGGAGAGGAGTGGGTTAAACCTCAGCTAGTCTGGGGGCAGGACGGTAAGGCATTATGGGAGTTTTATTGTTAGCCAATAGGAATGAATGTTGGGGGTAGGTGGAATGGGTTCTTAAGCCTGAGAAAGGGGCTGGGTCAGCCTCCTCTGCTTTTGTCGTCCCACCCTCCCTCCCTACTGGTGGTGTTTGTTTTATGTTGTTGCGTTGGCTATTTTCGTGCTGTGGGTTGTCACGGTTTGGTTGTGGCGGGAAAGAACGGCAAGTTAACATTTGTTGTATTAAAGAGTGGATTGGAGGTCATTTGGTTGTTGATTTTTAGGTGCGCTCTCCTTCGCTGACTGGTTTTACATCTGCTGGACCGCCTTCACGGGTGGCAGCCTCATCACCTTCACAGGTGGGTAGTCAGGGTGGAGGTTGAGCGGATACCTATTTGTTTGTTGGAAGGTTTACGTCAGTTCTTTTTTATAAGATAGTTATCTATGGGATAGGGTTGTTTAGCCGTTCTTTCTGGCCACCATACTTTAGTTTAATTATTCACAGTTAATAGTTCACTTAAATAAATAGCTAACATTTTCTGCCAAATTCAAGTCTCCGTGTCTTTATTTATTATAATTAAGTGTTAAGATGTTATAGTTTATGTGACGGACAATACTCAGACTATATGAGGTTTAATACTGGCTGCTTTATTTTTACACTGCAATTTAGATTGCAGATTGAACTCACCACACCCAAATCTAACTCTCTGCAAATGTTATATCTGCCCCACCTGCAGTGCAAGTGGTTTTGCCCAACTGCTAACAAATTTGCTGCAGCGATCAACTCGGAATTATCCCCTTAATCTCAAGGGGGGTGCACACGGAGAGATCCGTGCTTAATTTCTAAACAATCCGACTAGATTGCGTAGAAATTAAGCATGGATCTCTCTGTGTGTATCAGTGACGTGCGGTGGGGTGAGGCAGGTGAGGAAGTGCCTTTCCTGTCATACTAACGTTTGTGCCAGAGTTTTGGCTGTTTAAAGTATATAAAAAATACAAAGAATATGTTTGAAATATGTTATTTGCATTATTCTAATAATTGTTATAGCCAAAACTCTGGAGTAAAAAGTCTATGGCAGGTGAGGCCTAACTTTTACGCTCATCTCTGATTAAAACTAACCAAATTTCCAGGAGTTTATACAGCTGCACCTGTGTATAATGCCCAGATGTACTTTTTGGCTCATATATTGCTTGTAAATCTGGCTCTGGTGCTAGCCAGTGGCTTCTGAGCCATTTAGCTCACCGCACGTCCCTGGTGTGTATGCCCCATAGTGATAGCGATGTGAGGCCCCACGCGGTGCTATCGTCGGTACTAGATTGGCATGCATGCAGACACAATCTAGTACATTGCACACTTCACCCAGTCCCACCCCCCGTCCCACCCCGTCCCACCCCCGTCCCACCCCACTCACTCAGCACACGGGGGGAAAGATGTGTGCTCTGCGACCTGTGCTAGATTGCTCAGCTCACATCTCCCAGTGTGTACGGGGCTTTAGCTCATGTACCATTCTTTTCAAGTGTTTGCAACTGAAAAAAAGGTGATTTATCGAGTTTTACGTATGATCACCATAAAACATAATGCTGCAGTCAACTATGTAATAATATTGTGCACTTCTATCAACCACAAAGCATTCACCCCAATACAAATATATTTTTTTATTTAAATAGTTTAAAAAATTACTTGTTCAAAACTGTCTACCCCAACTGGAAGGAAACATGTTTGCATCTAGTAAATGAGAAAATAAGAATTGACATTTTTATCAATAACATTTTATTGGAGAGATTTAGTAACGATTAAACTTTGTTTTGTGCAGTGCTGTATTACTGGAAAAAGAGACGTGACGTTATGAATAATCAGATAACATGTCTGATAGCTTGTTCTGTGCAGTTAAACATTGTTTTCCACTCAGTTGCATTTTTGAGCATCAATGGCCATAATGTTGCATCAGGAACTTCTGCCCAGAATTCTAATGAACTTATGTATTGTTTTTGAACCAAGTCGCAGTTAAGTAAAATGTTTCTAATCCTTTAGCTACAGTACAGCAGGGACGTGCAGTAAGTGGAGGCACTCTGCCTCCCCTGTCATACTCCCTTCAATACTCCTGAGTTTTAACTATAAAAATTATTTGAATAATACAAAGAAGATATTTATAACTTAAGGCCCGTACACACTGGCCAACATATAGGCCGTTCTCTTGAACGGCCGATATATCGCGGGTCCGTCGGCCAGTGTGTACAGCCGACGGACCCGCGATGCCAGTGTGTACAGCCGATACGTCTGTGAACTCCGTCGTTCACAGACGTATTGTGTCGGCCCCGCAGCACAGCCTACGGCCAATATATCTGCCGATATATTGGCGCGTCGCTGTGTGTGTACGGGCGGTCGACTATAGGGGGGGGATGCAAACTATTTATTCAATTGGTTCAATAGGTTCAACCACAATACCCCTAATTGTGCTGTCTTCTGTATTCATACCAAATGTGTCCTTTATTGGTCATTTTCTCTATATTTTGTGTCATAAAATGCATGTTAATGATTTTTCTGTCTCTTTTAACTTTTTTTTTTAATAGTGTAAGGAGCTGATTCTGAGTCACATGCAAAGTAACCGTAGTTGCGGTCAGCTGTTGATGAAAACATTCAGGGGCTGTTCATCTCAGGATGGCGAACAGTTTATCTTTCAAACTGATAAAATAAAGCATTTTCGGAGTATAATGAATGTTCCAATTTCTACATCCGCATATTTTAGTATGGATAGTGTAGAAATTGGGACAAATAAAGGATACTGAATATGCCCCTCGGTGCAGTAGTTACAGTATGTCACATTCAGACTTCCCTTCCCTGTACACACTACTCAGAATCACACAAAGTTTTTGATGCAAACCCATGGCAGTCGCAGGACACATCCATGGCATTCCCACAAATCAGAGCGGCTCTGGGCACTTGCGTTGTTTCAGTCCAGTTGCCACCCCGAAACGCCCAATTCCTTGTGATAAAGATGCGTCGAAGTTCCATGTGATAAAAGAAAAGGACAGACATACATAAAAATGTGTAAAATCGCATTTGCGTCAATGCACAAAAATCCATCTGACTCAGAATCTGTCCATAAATGTTTATTGTGTTTTTGCGCTTTATTGTTTATATCAAAACAGCAATCTAATGATAAAGTTAGCAAAATAAATCATTGTGACGCGCTCTAAGAAGAACCTTGGTAATTATTTTTCCTTGGTTTGTTTCTTCTGGCTGTTATTAATGAGTTTGAATTCTGCAGATTTGACAGACCTTTAATTACAACAGTCACCTGACACAAGTCATAGTGAGCAGAGAGTCTTTGGAGAGTCCCTCCTTTTCCCCTCTGCCTTCACATGACATGCTGAGAGCTCTGTGAACCTGTATGTTGTCACACTCCAGAGCCTAGGACCCTGTTACGAGGTCTGGCTGTGTCACTTAAGATTAGATGCACTAAGCAGTGAAAAGAGCGGAGAAGTGACCTGTGGAGAAGTTGCCCATGGCAACCAATCAGCATTGAAGTAACATTTAGAATTTGCACACTATAAAATTATACAGAGCATCTTATTGGTTGCCATGGGCAACTTCTCCACTGGCTCACTTCTCCACTCTTTTCATTGCTTAGTACATCTCCCCCTTAGTGTCCATTTGTACTTCTGCTGGCTGTCTGTGGCATCCCCAAGTTTCTATGTTACTTATCTGAAATGTGGGTGGCGTCCTCCTCCTGGCAGTTCCTGCAATTTTGGACTATGGGCGACACCATTTTGGACATTGTCACATGATGTGCTCTGCAGCCCAGCTCTCAGCAGCTCTGTTCAGATGTTTCGCTCAGCCTATCAGTGCCTAGGGCACCCTATTAAAACCATGAAGTACAGGCAGTGTATTGCCAATGCAACCTTTCACCTAGAAGACCTAAGGCCTGATTCATAGTTGTACGCTATTCTGATGTTCATGCATTTGAATGAATAACGATGGTCTGCGCATGCATCACACATGGTCATTCAGAATGACCGTTCCAACCGAGACACTGGAAATGTGTTTCCTGCTTGTATCGGCTGATACGGCTTGTATCGCTTGTAGCGGCTGATAGATTGACCTGACACATCCGCGTTTTTGCCACTACTCCCCATTACCTCCAAAAACGGCCGCTCCCTGTCAATCACTTGCAAATGAATACTCACTGCAACTGGAATCGTAATTCAATTGCCACACTTGCAAGGGGATACGTGCTTAGCCTCTACACCTGGGCTGGCCAAACCGGTCCTCGAGATCTACCAACAGTTCATGTTTTCCAGGCCTCCTGGAGATCTGTAGAATTGTCAGTTAGGAATGAATGCAGCACATCTTAATTAGTAATGACTACACCTGTGCACCAGCTAGGTGTTCTGGAAAATGTGAACTGTTGGTAGATCTCAAGGACTGGTTTGGCCAGCTCTGCTCTACACTATACAGGCCCCCAGCAAAGCACTGGTTGTGACAGGATGAATTGAATGAGACACCATAATATCAGTGGCCAACTGGTACAGCAGGGTCTAGATGCCTTAAATACCCACAAGATACAAGAGATTGGTTGGGGACAGGAGGAGGGGCAGGAACAATTCAGAAATGTCAAGTATTTTCAAAGAAAAGGTAATTATGAGTAGCCACTGTGGTGGCTTAATTAGCAGGAGCACGTGTCCATAGTGCAGAAGGTCCTGAGTTTAAATCCCACTTAACAAACTAGTGTACCACACTTTTCACACACTCTAGCCTCTTATCATAGCTTTTGGTTCTCTCTCTGAGCACATTTAAAGAGTTATGTTTGCCATCGTTGAGAGCAAAATAATATTAAAAGCAATGTTGGCTATATGCTGCTGAAATGGCATGAGAATGCGTGTAATGGTGGCACATTCTAACCATAACATTGCTTATTTTACCTAACACCTCCATAGGGGTGCAGAGTAAATGAGCAATGTTGTGTTACTGTTACTGTCGCTTTTATATGAAGCTAATACTTTGGTAGCGGATTATCACATGTAAATAAGATTGACAGGATGGCTTTTGAAGGACATGAAAGACAGAGGCAACAATAAAAGTGTATGGATTGGTGAGCTCTGAGATGAAACTTATGCTGGGCATAGAATGTTCAATTTTATAGGCATGATCAGCCAATTATCTGCCTTTCAGACCAATAAATGAGTAGTGTATGGCCCGAGTAGTCATTATCGGTCTGTCAGACATGCTGAGATTGTTCTAGCATGTCCAAAAGATCCGATAACTGGTCATCTGCATCTGGCAGTGTATGCGCTGTTTTAGCTGACCACCCAACATTTCCCCTGTTCCATCACAGGGGAGCAATGGGGAGATGCTTCCTCCACAGGGGAGGAATGGGGAGATGCTTCCTCCACAGGGGAGGAATGGAGAGATGTTTCCTTCACACAGGGAATGGTTGAGATGTTTCCTCCACAGGGGAGGAATGGGGAGATGTTTCCTCCACAGGAGAGGAATGGAGAGATGTTTCCTTCACATGGGGGGGAATGGTTGAGATGTTTCCTCCACAGAGGAGGAATGAGGAGCTGTTTCCTCCACAGGGGATGACTGGGGAGATGGTTACTCCACAGGGGATGAATGGGGAGATGGTTACTCCACAGGGGAGGAATGGGGAGATGGTTCCTCCACAATGGGGGAATAGGGAGATGTTTCCTTCACAGGGGAGGAATGTTCCACAGGGGAGGATGGAGAGATCTTTCCTTCACAAGGGGGGTGGATGAAGAGATATTTCCTTCACAGGGGAGGAATAAAGAAATGTTTCCTCCACAATGGAGGAATGGGGAGATGTTTCCTCGATGGGGGGAATGGGGAAATGTTTCCCCCACAGGGGAGGAATGAGGAGATGTTTCCTCCACGGGGGAGGAATGGGGAGATGTTTCCTCCATAGGGAAGGGATGCAGATATCGTGGGCATACACTGTGAGGAATCTCTCAGTGTATTTCCACGATATCTAATGATGTCAGCGTGTCAGATACATTGTCGGTCAGACAGATATTTTATCACGCAGTGGAGAAGATTTATCAAAGGTCAGAGAGAGATAAAGTATTAACCAATCCACTTTTGTCATTTTACAGGCTCTATTTGAAAAATTACAGGAACTGATTTATTGGCACTTTATCTCTCTACACTTTATCTCTCTCCAAGTTATGATACATCTCCCCCAGTGTATGCCTACTGTTAGTAAAGTTCACAATAAGGATAATATTACAGTATATATTCCTCTATAAGTATTTCCAATAAAAATATGCAGGGAAAAATCAAATAAAAATAGCTACTTTGTGCCTTTAAACCCAACATTCTGTATACGTGAACGGCAAGAATGAAACTGAAAAAAATTGTTACATACACTCTTCATTCTTCATTTTATATTAATTGATTCTTCAAAGTGTAATTATGGTTCAGGAACAGTGACTATTTAGGCATTAATCTGAAAGTATTGATTTTATATCACAAAATAATTTACCATCGTTCTTTTGCAAGACATTTTAGTCTAATAGCCTAGAAAGATAGCAGGAAGGTTAAGTTGTTCTTCAGCAGCTAACGCAGCAATGTTATAAAAAGCTTACATTTCTTTCCATAAAGATGTAGCGGCAGTCAGATGTCATGTATCATTTTACTGTTATGGGAATTTTATGGATGTACTGGGACTTTTTATAGCAATCAGATGTCGCACACTGCATAGTTATTCTATGTAACTGTCATGGGCATCTAGTGTTACAAAGAATCAGACCAGTTACAAAATGTGTTGTTTTCTATAGTACTGTGGAGCGTACTTGTCATAGGGCGGAAAGCACTATGGCATCAAAAATAGATATTTTTTGCTGACAATAGGTCTTTATTTATTTTATTAATTACCAGTTATTTATATAGCGCACACATATTCTGCAGCGCTGTACAGATAATATTTGCCCATTCACATCTGTCAGTGGAGCTTACAATCTATATTCCCTATCACATGTACACACAGACACATTCACGCTAGGGTTAATTTTGGGAGCCAATTAACCTACCAGTATATATTTTTGAATTGTGGGAGGAAAACGGAGTACCCGGAGGAAACCCACGCAAGTTCGGGGAGAATTTACAAACTCCACACAGGTTAGGGTCATAGTGGGAATCGAACCCATGACCTCAGTGCTGTGAGGCAGTAATGCTAACCATTACACCATCCGTACTGCCCTATCTTCTTGGTCTTTGCCCAATGTTACAAGGGGTTACCGCCAGCGATAACATTTGGTAGAGATAACCATACAGTATTGTCTAATTAGCAAGTATCTTTGTTCTGCTTTCTCCATGTCAGAATGGTAATAACAGAAGTAAATGAATGGAGGAATGCTTCATTCTGTGTCCATTCAATAATCAATTTATTACACAGCTCAACAAAAATAAAAAAAGGTAACAAAAAAGGTGTCGTTGCCAAGGATATTTCAAGGAATTTAGGGTATTTTGGGGTTGCTGAATTAAAAAATGAAAGTACCTTTTTAGAATTGGCTCTAGTTCTTGAGATAATGGATACCCTAAATTAATAGGGAACTTGGCCATAATTCGTGCATATGGGAATCTACCGGAACATTCTAGAAAGTGAGACACAGAAATATTCTTGGTGTTTACTCCAAGATCATTCTAGAATTCTAGAGTGATTGGCCACTGTCAGTTGGCAGTTCAGCAGTTTGTGTTGTCTACTGTGTTTTTCTTGTTTCGCATCCATGTATTTCAGAAATTTGTGCCAATCTAGCAAAACCGATGTCATATTCGGAATCAGCACCACAAAGTTAATCCAAAATCATTCTAATATGATTGCCAATAAAATAAGTATTGATCAGGGTTTTTTTTAGTATGTGCAAAATATCTGATTTCGTTTTTTTGGTCTCTCAGACCCGGTAAGTTGTAAAAGACACTCCACCGTTTTCTGACACTTCCTGCTTAAATCTCAAAAGGTCAGTAGGATTGTGAGGCCCCACTTTCATTGTCTGTATACATTCTGAAAATCAAGATCAAGTCAGCTTTTGCCCTTCTGCTGGTCCGGTAAGTTGTCAGAGACAGAAATAAGGAAAACTGGCTGCACTGCAATATCACTTGTATCAATATTGAAATGTATTAAAAAAAAATAGTGTGTGTGTTAGTCTTCAAATATAGTGTCTCCCTTTCTAAATATCACAAAGGACGGGACTATGGCAGCACATCCTGTGTACCAATGACTAATGTACAAATGCCCAAAGAGAAATTAAACATACTTTGTTGGAGTACTCTCTCCCTCAAAATATGTTTAAAATGTATATATACTACTGTTTCAAATTTTAAGAGTTTATCAATTTTCCCCCAAATTCCACTCCAATACCCAAATGCATACTGTACATATAGAGAAAATAATTGTATTGTATTTGTATTGCGTTTCATTTTCTAATTGTTTTTCTGATGTCTCACTGTTAGTTTAGTTAGTTAGTGATACATTGATTAAAAGATAGAAATTTCCAACATAAGGAGTTTTTTTTTATGTCTTTCAAAATCTCCACTTTGGTGAAAACTTCTATTTTTGAATCAATATTTGGCTAACTTTAAAATGAGAAAAAAATAAAACAAAACAAAGGCCCTCATTCCGAGTTGTTCGCTTGCAAGCTGCTTTTAGCAGCATTGCACACGCTAAGCCGCCGCCTACTGGGAGTGAATCTTAGCTTAGTAAAATTGCGAACGAAAGATTCGCAATATTGCGAAAAGATTTATCTGTGCAGTTTCTGAGTAGCTCGAGACTTACTCTTCCAGTGCGATCAGTTTAGTGCTTGTCGTTTCTGGTTTGACGTCACAAACACACCCAGCGTTCGCCCAGACACTCCCCCGTTTCTCCAGCCACTCTCGTGTTTTTCCCAGAAACGGTAGCGTTTTTTCACACACTCCCATAAAACGGCCAGTTTCCGCCCAGAAACACCCACTTCCTGTCAATCACACTCCGATCACCAGAACGAAGAAAAAACCTTGTAATGCCGTGAGTAAATTACCAAACTTCATTGCAAATTTACTTGGCGCAGTCGCAGTGAGAAAAAATTGCGCATGCGCAATTAGCGGAAAATCGCTGCGATGCGAAGAAAATTACCGAGCGAACAACTCGGAATGAGGGCCAAAATACAGTATTTTGTATTTGGATATTAGAGTGGATCTTTTTGTAAGATTGATAAAGACTTTTAAGATTTGAAGAAAAAAAAAAGTACAGTATATACATTTGAATTAAAGTTTGCCCAAGAGAGCCCCGAATAAGTGTACCCCCTTCTTCTTTTCTTTGGGCTTTTGTACAAGGTACAGAAAGTTGAAAGCTAACTCTTAGGACTGAGTATTGCTTAGCTTCCTCCGCTAGATTTTATTGAGGCAATTAAAAAAATATTTATAATTTTTGCAAGTTCTTAAACAGGCCTCTCTATGTTTTTAGGAAGTATCATGAAATGCCACAGTGACAGAAAGCAGAATTGTTAAGAGCATCAGTTTTAAGAGTTTGTTCAGAAAAAAAAAATGAAATATATTGGAGACAAATAGGGACAGATTCAGAGATGGATGCATTACCACAGCCGCTGCGTACCAACTAGGGTGGCCAATCCTGGGCCATTTTTTCAATCCCGGGTATCGGGATTAAAAAATGGTCAATCTCACATACATTGATCTGCACATGTGCAGTAAAGATCCTATGCATGTGCAGATCTCAATACATTGTAAATGCATGTGAACCATCGGGTGTGCATAGATCTCTGAACTTGGCCCAAAGAGTGAAACAACAGCGTTATACCGGAGTTCAAGATTTGTCAGACTCAGGCATTGCCTAGTTCTGATTCCAATCCTAGGACTGGTTTCAATGTTTTTCAACCCATACCTGCTATTCATTTCTACAACATGACCAGAGATCCGGGCATTATTAGTCGGCACCTGATTCTGAGTACTGCAGATATTCCCGCACATGGTTAATGTTTTTCAACAGCGCATGCGTCTAAGTAGCTAAAAACTCATGCAGCACACGCGCCCCACTTGTGTAGGCACAGGGTGGCAATAGCCTTTGAGATGGATGGTTTCTGAAATGTACTGGAAATGTATTGAGTATTCCTGGGTAGTAAATAGAAGGTAGCTATTCAGATGCACAGACATGTACTTGTGGGCATGTCGTGGGAGTGTCGCGGGTGTATTGTATACTGATTGTGAGTTTAGACGCTACATCCTGCCCACTTCCTAGTAAAATGAGCAGAACAGGGGGAACGTGTTGTCACAAATCTCGGTGAAGTGTATCATAAACTATTCCCGTAATTACAAGAGGGGGCAAGTTTGCCTTTACCTTGGTTTTTGTTGTATTATAGTTACAGTATCATATGTATTTATGGGATGCAGTCAGGATCCCGGCAGTCGGAATACAGATAGCAGCATTTCATACAGCAGAATCCCGATGTATCTCAGCAGTAAGTACTGCGGTTAGGTTAGGAGCTAGGGGGAGGGTTAGGGTTAAGTTGAGGGGGTGGGCGAGGTTAGGGTTAGGCTGTGGTGGTGGTAAGGCAGATAGGGTTATGCTGTGGAAGAGGTGGGTTAGGATTAGGGCTAGGGTTGAGGTTAAAATACATACCGGGATACGTCAGGATTTTTAATATCGGGATGCCGCTCGCAGCATTCTGTCCATCAGGATAACAAATGCCCAATCCATATTTTTGTATACTCACTGGCGTATTTATAATGGGTGCAGTGTGTGGTGTACATGGGCCCCTGAGTCCAGAAGGGCACACACCCCACATGCTGCACCCATATTTTGAATACTCACCCCTCCGGAGTCCTGTGCTGACATCAGCAGCGCTGTTAAATCACCATGAAAATGGTGCAGCGCCCATTTTCACAGAGTTCTGTGCATTCGTAGTAGAGAAATCACTGGGAAAATGGCCGCTGCACAATTTTCACCGTGCATGCGTAGTAGAGTCTGAGCCCTCTAGAGCTCAGACTCTACATCGCTGGCGGCAGAGAAGAGGGGGCCCGAATGGAGGAGGCTGCACATGGGCCTCCTCCTGTCTTAAAGCGCCCCTGTGTATACTGCTTATCACTGTGTGGCACTGCAGACACCTTGTGGCATTCGATAAATAAAAGATAATGATACATAGATTAAGGGTGGCAAAATTTGTAACTCATTTTCCAATTCAAAAGCCATAATGAGGTACCAAAGAGGAAGAATGAGCCATTCCTTCAGAAAGGAGGAAATAAACGTTATTTTCCTCTGAAACGTAAAATATGTTTCTTTTATAACCTGTACAGAATTTATTTTCACAATACTGACCTTCTCCCCCCCCCCCCCCTTCCCACCCCCAAGCGGTGTCTGCTTAATATGTCCGTTATGGGTCCCATATAAGCAGTAGACCATTTAGATCTTGTGACTTTTCCTTTTCTCGAAGAGTGTGCCTCCAGTTATTTCCACACCATTTGCAGGATTATTTACATGTACTGACCTGATTCTGTTCTCATATCCTGAAGACTCGTTTCCTACCCATCTTGTCAAGAGATCAAGTTTTTCACTTACGATGATGTAGACACTGTTTATTGAGCTAGTAAAGCACTGTGCACTCATCAAATCTTGACAGTCCTGTGTTGGCGCATCATAAATTTGGTGAAATCAGTAGAGCTACATGTAACAGTTGAGGTACGGTAGGTGCAGAATGTTAATATTCAGTCCATCTCATGTGATGGTGATTATTACCAGACACTGCTTGAGCGGTGTTATGGAAAAAAAAAAAAAATCAGTAGGTCACAAAAGAAACAGATATTCCAAGTCTTAGAGGAAAATCAATTAAGAGGCAAGTTGATGCTGGTCAGGTTCCTGTGCACTATATGAAGTGTTTTGCCTTTAAATGACTGATGCCTACTCTGAATGCATAACTGGACCCCGAACCTGATGAAGTGCATTTGTTTGCATATAAATCACTAAAGGGCCAGCCAGCATTTTTATCATAGTACTCATTAAAACAGACTGCTAAAGTAATCCCTTTTTTTAACAGAGAAGGGCAGCTCATGCAGCTGCTGTAAGTCCCAGGAACAAAGGTAGCCTAATCTGGGCCATCTCAAAGCCTGTTCCAGCAGAGTGGCCGCACAGGGGTGCCACCTCATAGGTAATTCTGTTGGACTGCTGCCACCGGGACCTGTGACCGATCTGGCTAGGTCAACTTTGGTCTCTTCCAAGTGGCTCAGATACGGCCAGGGCTGGCTGTGACCCTATAAATGTTGATGTAGTGTGTGACATCATAGGTCAAGTAGCCACATGCCCTCCTGTCTGTTTCTGTGCACAGTGATGCAGCACTGCGGTGATGCAGTAAGTCACTGGGGCAGGCTGCTGGATGCCAGTGCAACACTGCGGCTCAGGGATGAGGGAGGGACCAAGTTCCAACCCACTGGTCTGGACTCTCTGGGGGCACTCTTTGGTCAGGAGGCAATCACTAATCTAGAGGCATCACATTACTGCCTTGCCCTGGGTGACAAAAATCCTAGTTCCGGCATTGGTTAGGGTTGTGGCTTCCATTGGAAAAGCTTCCTGCTAATCACAGTCTGGGGTGGCAGTCCCAGAGGCAGAAAATACCTCCCCCTGGAACCAGTAGCGGATCTTGCCACGGGCAAGCAGGACTTTTGCCCGGGGCGCCGCCTTCCGAAAGGCACCGGCGCCATCCGGAGGGCGCCGCACCATGGCAAGATCCGCTACTGTGCCCCCCGCTTTGTCCGCTGTGCCCCCCGCTGTGTCCCCCGCTGTGAAGGGAACTAGACGCTACCCGTCTAGTTTCCCTTCATGGAGAGGACCTTTGCTGTGCGGTGCACGATGACGTCATCGCGCACCGCACAGCATTGTGGGACTGACACAGATGCTAGGGGTCATAATTGACCTCTAGTGTCTGTCTATGCTGTGCTATGGGAGAGACGTCATGACGTCTCTCCCATAGATCCGAGGTGAGGAGCGGCGCCGGCGGAGGTCTGCAGCGGTCGGGAATCAGGAGCGGGGATAGTAAGTATTACATTTTTTTTGTGTAAGCGGCACTACTCCTACAGGGAGCACAAATGGGGGCACAACTCTACAGGGGGCATAACTGACCAAGCCCCCTGTATGAAGCCATGCCCCTATTTTCCGCCCGGGGCGCCAAAAGGGCTAGAACTGGCCCTGCCTGGAACTGCCTGTCCACTGTGCAATTAGAAGATAGTGCTTAAGTGCAGACACTAGGGGCATATTGTACTGGGACTGGCAGATTTTTACAGGGGATGCGACAGTCCAGCTGCCCCTAAGTAAAATCCACCACTAGATGCCAACAGTCTATAAATACCAGGGATATTCCAAGGTTTTAAAGATTTGTCAGATAGATATTTGCCCATTAAAATATTCTTATATTCTACTGTATATTGAGCGTCAGCACAATAAATACCTCTTATTCTGCATTTCATATTTTAAGCTGGTTACACACTTAAGCGACAGGCATTCTCTCTGACATCGGAACGAATGCCTGTCAGCCCAGATTGTGTGAATACACTGGAGCAATGTTAATGAAGGTCCTTCATCAGCATACTGCAGCACATTAAACCTGACAATGTCGCTAGCGACCGCGGGGGGCATGCACATTGGGCATACAAACTGAGCTATATGCCCAATATGTCATTCTGATTTGTCATATCGGGGCCGATATGTCTCCAATGTCATATCCAACTTAAGTCTTAGAGGGGTAGATGTATTAACCTGGAGAAGGCATAATGAAGTGATAAACCAGTGATAAAGCAGTTTTAAGTGCAAGGTGATAATGCACCAGCCAATCAGCTCCTAACTGCTAATTTACATATGGGAGCTGATTGGCTGGTGTGTTTATCACCTTGCACTCATCACTGGTTTATCACTTCCTTATGCCTTCCCCAGGATAATACATCTGCCCCACAGTCTTTTATAATTCCAGTCTTTGGAAGTTAATATGTATTAAAGAGGCCAATTTAAAATGTAGAATTACATTTAATTTAATTAATGTGACATGGGGTGTGGATCATAGGGTCGACCAGACTTAGGTTGACAGTGTCTAGGTCGACGACTATTGGTCGACAGTTACTTGGTCGACACCTGAAATAAGTTGACACAAGCATTAGGTCGACATAAACAAGTTTTGTTTTTTTAAATGTTGGTGTCGTTTTCTTCATAGAGTGACCAGGAACCCCAATTAGTGCGCTGTGTCCCCCCGTATGGCTTGCTTCACTCGCCATGCTTTGGGCAAGGTTACCGTTTCCAACTGTAGTCCACATGTATAGTAAAGTATGATAAAGTTCAAAAGATTTAAAAAATTGTCAAAAACTCATGTTGACCTTTTGTCATGTCAACCTAGAACATGTTGACCTAGTTACCAAGTCGACCTAGAAACCACGTTGACCTATTGCATGTCCACCAATAGTGGTCGACCTAGAGACCGGATACCCTTTACAGTATTTCAAATACAAGGGCAGGCATTTCTGTATTTCAGTTAATCTCTATAAAAATTGTATGCATTATTAAATAGTATTTGAGATATATACAATATGGGTTATTTTAGAAATCAGAGAACATGCCACACATTAAATCTGTTTGCGTTATTGTCAAACCCCCAGATACAAGACGTGCTGTGATTAATTCATCACAACATCTGTTTCTCCTTTTAAAAGAAAAAAAAAATCATCATGAACAGCTGCAATATAGACATCTGCATTCACCTGGATACATTCCAAGTGCGTGCAGGCAGTAATCTATAGAAAAGCGTGCTCTCAACACCTGCAGCAATAGGTCTATTCACAAGTTATTTCGTTATTAAGTGGGTTATGACATTTACTGGTGATAATGCTGTATGTCATCTGTACTCCTCTGTAGGAAGTGCTGTCCTGCTTACTCACATTCCATCCTCCTTCTAGGTTCCTGCGCTCACAGACCCAAAGCCTTCAACAGCCTCATTCTACAGACAGAAGTGTCCAACCACTTCCTTACTCAGGAAACTCTAAATTGCCATGGAGGGTCATCTAATTGTAGTCCTTTCACTGGTTTGGTCTTCAGCAGTAAGAAAAGAATGCACAGTCACTAAGGTAATAACCAGGAGGATAGGGTCGGTTTTATAAAGGAAGCGTATAATGACAGCATCCATATAAATAGCTGCTCCTTATCTGGACCAAAATAAATAGCAACAACCTTACAAAGCCTAAAAATTAATGCGAGTTACTTGTTCTGACCTTGCTTTTCCTGCATTGGCAGAAAAAACCCTGCTCTTATATTGCTTCTATCTATCTATCTATCTATCTATCTATCTATCTATCTATCTATCTATCTATCTATCTATCTATCTATCTATCTATCTGTCTATCTATCTATCTATCTGTCTGTCTGTCTGTCTGTCTGTCTGTCTGTCTGTCTGTCTGTCTATCTCTGTCTGCTATCTATTTATCTATCTATCTATCTATCATCTATCTATCTCTGTCTGCTATCTATCTATTTATCTATCTCTGTCTGTCTGTCTGTCTTCGTGAAAGTTAGTTCATATGTGTATAGGGTCATAGGAGCCCCAAGGATCAGGGACACGATAAATGGGCCTGCAGCGCCTGTTAATGCTTTTTGAACTGCCCACTCCCCCTGCCAATTAACTAAAAAACTAATTAACAGGCCAGATACACCAACCTTCCTCTCATCCGGGTGGTCTTCTGTTTGCCGGCGGTCGGGCTCCCGGCGCTCAGTATACCGGCGCCGGGAGCCCGACAGCCGGCATACCGACAATTATTTTCCCTCGTGGAGGTCCACGACCCCCATAGAGGGAGAATAAAATAGTGTGGCGCGCGTAGCGCGCCACCGTGCCCGTAGCGTGGCGAGCGCAGCGAGCCCGCAAGGGGCTCATTTGCGCTCGCCAAGCTGTCGGTAAGCCGGCGGTCGGGCTCCCGGCGCCGGGATGCTGGTCGCCGGGAGCCCGACCGCCGGCCACCCGTAGTGAACCCCTCTCATCCATGTTAGCCTATCACTTAGGGCCAGATGCAACATCACTTGTAAAGTGATAAAATGGAGAGTGATAAAGTACCGACCAATCAGTTCCTGTCATTTTTCAAACACAACCTGTGACATGGCAGTTAGAAGCTGATTGTCTGGTACTTTATCACTCTCCATGTAAACACTTTCCTAGCGATAATGCATCTTGGTCCTGTCCGGGTGTGGAGAGGACGTTCAGTATCATGATGATGCTCTGAATCGGCCTAGGCCCTGCAGGGCCATCTTAACAGCAGTGTAGTCCCCTGGGCACAGCAATGCAGTGGGCCCCCTACCCATCCTCCAGCGGTAGGGGTTGGGGGGTGCTATCAGCGGCAGCTTTGATGTCCAGCAGGCGGTAGGGGGTGTTCTATCTTCCGCTCAGCATGTAGGACCAGGAGCAGTAATTTCTGCTAATTACTCCTTTACTGCACAGATGGGGCTAATCTGTAGAAGAGGGCATTGGGCTGAATGAAGAAGCCCTGGTACATGACTTCCAAGGTGGTAGGGGGTGTTTAATACGTAGGGGAAGGGTGGATAGCGTAGTGGTCTTTATATTTATCATTTTCCGGTGGGAGGGCGGCTTGCTTGACTGCAGATATCTCAAGTTTCTGAAAATATATTTCTTAGCTTTGAATGGGATAAAACTAGTGATGTGCACTGGAAATTTTTCGGGTTTTGTGTTTTGGTTTTGGATTCAGTTCCGCGGCCGTGTTTTGGATTCGGACGCGTTTTGGCAAAACCTCCCTGAAAATTTTTTGGCGGATTCGGGTGTGTTTTGGATTCGGGTGTTTTTTTACAAAAAACCCTCAAAAACAGCTTAAATCATAGAATTTGGGGGTCATTTTGATCCCATAGTATTATTAACCTCAATAGCCATAATTTACACTCATTTTCAGTCTATTATGAACACCTCACACCTCACAATTTTTTTTTAGTCCTAAAATTTGCACCGAGGTCGCTGGATGGCTAAGCTAAGCGACACAAGTGGCCGACACAAACACCTGGCCTATCTATGAGTGGCACTGCAGTGTCAGACAGGATGGCACTTCAAAAAAATAGTCCCCAAACAGCACATGATGCAAAGAAAAAAAGAGGTGCAATGAGGTAGCTGTGTGACTAAGCTAAGCGACACAAGTGGCCGACACAAACACCTGGCCCATCTAGGAGTGGCACTGCAGTGTCAGACAGCATGGCACTTCAAAAAAATAGTCCCCAAACAGCACATGATGCAAAGAAAAAAAGAGGTGCACCAAGGTCGCTGTGTGACTAAGCTAAGCGACACAAGTGGCCAACACAAACACCTGGCCCATCTAGGAGTGGCACTGCAGTGTCAGACAGGATGGCACTTCAAAAAAATAGTCCCCAAACAGCACATGATGCAAAGAAAAAAAGAGGCGCACCAAGGTCGCTGTGTGACTAAGCTAAGCGACACAAGTGGCCGACACAAACACCTGGCCCAGCTAGGAGTGGCACTGCAGTGTCAGGCAGGATGACACTTCAAAAAAATTGTCCCCAAACAGCACATGATGCAAAGAAAAAAAGAGGCGCACCAAGGTCGCTGTGTGACTAAGCTAAGCGACACAAGTGGCCGACACAAACACCTGGCCCATCTAGGAGTGGCACTGCAGTGTCAGACAGGATGGCACTTCAAAAAAATAGTCCCCAAACAGCACATGATGCAAAGAAAAAAAGAGGCGCACCAAGATCGCTGTGTGACTAAGCTAAGCGACACAAGTGGCCGACACAAACACCTGGCCCATCTAGGAGTGGCACTGCAGTGTCAGGCAGGATGGCACTTCAAAAAAATTGTCCCCAAACAGCACATGATGCAAAGAAAAATGAAAGAAAAAAGAGGTGCAATATGGAATTGTCCTTAGGCCCTCCCACCCACCCTTATGTTGTATAAACAGGACATGCACACTTTAAAGAACCCATAATTTCAGCGACAGGGTCTGCCACACGACTGTGACTGAAATGACTGGTAGGTTTGGGCCCCCACCAAAAAAGAAGCAATGAATCTCTCCTTGCACAAACTGGCTCTACAGAGGCAAGATGTCCACCTCATCATTATCCTCCGATTCCTCACCCCTTTCACTGTGTACATCCCCCTCCTCACAGATTATTAATTCGTCGCTGGATGGCTAAGCTAAGCGACACAAGTGGCCGACACAAACACCTGGCCCATCTAGGAGTGGCACTGCAGTGTCAGACAGGATGGCACTTCAAAAAAATAGTCCCCAAACAGCACATGATGCAAAGAAAAAAAGAGGCGCACCAAGGTCGCTGTGTGACTAAGCTAAGCGACACAAGTGGCCAACACAAACACCTGGCCCATCTAGGAGTGGCACTGCAGTGTCAGGCAGGATGGCACTTCAAAAAAATTGTCCCCAAACAGCACATGATGCAAAGAAAAAAAAGAGGCGCACCAAGGTCGCTGTGTGACTAAGCTAAGCGACACAAGTGGCCGACACAAATACCTGGCCAATCTAGGAGTGGCACTGCAGTGTCAGGCAAGATGGCACTTCAAAAAAATTGTCCCCAAACAGCACATGATGCAAAGAAAAAAAGAGGCACACCAAGGTCGCTGTGTGACTAAGCTAAGCGACACAAGTGGCCGACACAAACACCTGGCCCATCTAGGAGTGGCACTGCAGTGTCAGGCAGGATGGCACTTCAAAAAAATTGTCCCCAAACAGCACATGATGCAAAGAAAAAAAGAGGCACACCAAGGTCGCTGTGTGACTAAGCTAAGCGACACAAGTGGCCGACACAAACACCTGGCCCATCTAGGAGTGGCACTGCAGTGTCAGGCAAGATGGCACTTCAAAAAAATAGTCCCCAAACAGCACATGATGCAAAGAAAAAAAGAGGTGCAATGAGGTAGCTGTGTGACTAAGCTAAGCGACACAAGTGGCCGACACAAACACCTGGCCCATCTAGGAGTGGCACTGCAGTGTCAGACAGCATGGCACTTCAAAAAAATAGTCCCCAAACAGCACATGATGCAAATAAAAAAAGAGGTGCACCAAGGTCGCTGTGTGACTAAGCTAAGCAACACAAGTGGCCAACACAAACACCTGGCCCATCTAGGAGTGGCACTGCAGTATCAGACAGGATGGCACTTCAAAAAAATAGTCCCCAAACAGCACATGATGCAAAGAAAAAAAGAGGTGCACCAAGGTCGCTGTGTGACTAAGCTAAGCGACACAAGTGGCCGACACAAACACCTGGCCAATCTAGGAGTGGCACTGCAGTGTCAGGCAGGATGGCACTTCAAAAAAATTGTCCCCAAACAGCACATGATGCAAAGAAAAAAAGAGGCACACCAAGGTCGCTGTGTGACTAAGCTAAGCGTCACAAGTGGCCGACACAAACACCTGGCCCATCTAGGAGTGGCACTGCAGTGTCAAACAGCATGGTACTTCAAAAAAATTGTCCCCAAACAGCACATGATGCAAAGAAAAAAAGAGGCGCACCAAGGTCGCTGTGTGACTAAGCTAAGCGACACAAGTGGCCGACACAAACACCTGGCCCATCTAGGAGTGGCACTGCAGTGTCAGGTAGGATGGCACTTCAAAAAAATTGTCCCCAAACAGCACATGATGCAAAGAAAAATGAAAGATAAAAGAGGTGCAAGATGGAATTGTCCTTGGGCCCTCCCACCCACCCTTATGTTGTATAAACAGGACATGCACACTTTAAAGAACCCATCATTTCAGCGACAGGGTCTGCCACACGACTGTGACTGAAATGACTGGTAGGTTTGGGCCCCCACCAAAAAAGAAGCAATGAATCTCTCCTTGCACAAACTGGCTCTACAGAGGCAAGATGTCCACCTCATCATCATCCTCCGATTCCTCACCCCTTTCACTGTGTACATCCCCCTCCTCACAGAAAATTAATTAGTCGCTGGATGGCTAAGCTAAGCGACACAAGTGGCCGACACAAACACCTGGCCCATCTATGAGTGGCACTGCAGTGTCAGACAGGATGGCACTTCAAAAAAATAGTCCCCAAACAGCACATGATGCAAAGAAAAAAAGAGGTGCACCAAGGTCGCTGTGTGACTAAGCTAAGCGACACAAGTGGCCAACACAAACACCTGGCCCATCTAGGAGTGGCACTGCAGTATCAGACAGGATGGCACTTCAAAAAAATAGTCCCCAAACAGCAGATGATGCAAAGAAAAAAAGAGGCGCACCAAGGTCGCTGTGTGACTAAGCTAAGCGACACAAGTGGCCAACACAAACACCTGGCCCATCTAGGAGTGGCACTGCAGTGTCAGGCAGGATGGCACTTCAAAAAAATTGTCCCCAAACAGCACATGATGCAAAGAAAAAAAGAGGTGCACCAAGGTCGCTGTGTGACTAAGCTAAGCGACACAAGTGGCCAACACAAACACCTGGCCCATCTAGGAGTGGCACTGTAGTGTCAGACAGGATGGCACTTCAAAAAAATAGTCCCCAAACAGCACATGATGCAAAGAAAAAAAAGAGGCGCACCAAGGTCGCTGTGTGACTAAGCTAAGCGACACAAGTGGCCGACACAAACACCTGGCCCATCTAGGAGTGCCACTGCAGTGTCAGGCAGGATGGCACTTCAAAAAAATAGTCCCCAAACAGCACATGATGCAAAGAAAAAAAGAGGCACACCAAGGTCGCTGTGTGACTAAGCTAAGCGACACAAGTGGCCGACACAAACACCTGGCCCATCTAGGAGTGGCACTGCAGTGTCAGACAGGATGGCACTTCAAAAAAATAGTCCCCAAACAGCACATGATGCAAAGAAAAAAAGAGGCGCACCAAGATCGCTGTGTGACTAAGCTAAGCGACACAAGTGGCCGACACAAACACCTGGCCCATCTAGGAGTGGCACTGCAGTGTCAGGCAGGATGGCACTTCAAAAAAATTGTCCCCAAACAGCACATGATGCAAAGAAAAATGAAAGAAAAAAGAGGTGCAAGATGGAATTGTCCTTGGGCCCTCCCACCCACCCACCCTTATGTTGTATAAACAGTACATGCACACTTTAAAGAACCCATCATTTCAGCGACAGGGTCTGCCACACGACTGTGACTGAAATGACTGGTAGGTTTGGGCCCCCACCAAAAAAGAAGCAATGAATATCTCCTTGCACAAACTGGCTTTACAGAGGCAAGATGTCCACCTCATCATTATCCTCCGATTCCTCACCCCTTTCACTGTGTACATCCCCCTCCTCACAGATTATTAATTCGTCGCTGGATGGCTAAGCTAAGCGACACAAGTGGCCGACACAAACACCTGGCCCATCTATGAGTGGCACTGCAGTGTCAGACAGGATGGCACTTCAAAAAAATAGTCCCCAAACAGCACATGATGCAAAGAAAAAAAGAGGTGCACCAAGGTCGCTGTGTGACTAAGCTAAGCGACACAAGTGGCCAACACAAACACCTGGCCCATCTAGGAGTGGCACTGCAGTATCAGACAGGATGGCACTTCAAAAAAATAGTCCCCAAACAGCACATGATGCAAAGAAAAAAAGAGGTGCACCAAGGTCGCTGTGTGACTAAGCTAAGCGACACAAGTGGCCGACACAAACACCTGGCCCATCTAGGAGTGGCACTGCAGTGTCAGGCAGGATGGCACTTCAAAAAAATTGTCCCCAAACAGCACATGATGCAAAGAAAAAAAGAGGCACACCAAGGTCGCTGTGTGACTAAGCTAAGCGACACAAGTGGCCGACACAAACACCTGGCCCATCTAGGAGTGGCACTGCAGTGTCAGGCAGGATGGCACTTCAAAAAAATTGTCCCCAAACAGCACATGATGCAAAGAAAAATGAAAGAAAAAAGAGGTGCAAGATAGAATTGTCCTTGGGCCCTCCCACCCACCCACCCTTATGTTGTATAAACAGGACATGCACACTTTAAAGAACCCATCATTTCAGCGACAGGGTCTGCCACACGACTGTGACTGAAATGACTGGTAGGTTTGGGCCCCCACCAAAAAAGAAGCAATGAATATCTCCTTGCACAAACTGGCTTTACAGAGGCAAGATGTCCACCTCATCATCATCCTCCGATTCCTCACCCCTTTCACTGTGTACATCCCCCTCCTCACAGATTATTAATTTGTCGCTGGATGGCTAAGCTAAGCGACACAAGTGGCCGACACAAACACCTGGCCCATCTATGAGTGGCACTGCAGTGTCAGACAGGATGGCACTTCAAAAAAATAGTCCCCAAACAGCACATGATGCAAAGAAAAAAAGAGGTGCACCAAGGTCGCTGTGTGACTAAGCTAAGCGACACAAGTGGCCAACACAAACACCTGGCCCATCTAGGAGTGGCACTGCAGTATCAGACAGGATGGCACTTCAAAAAAATAGTCCCCAAACAGCACATGATGCAAAGAAAAAAAGAGGTGCACCAAGGTCGCTGTGTGACTAAGCTAAGCGACACAAGTGGCCGACACAAACACCTGGCCCATCTAGGAGTGGCACTGCAGTGTCAGGCAGGATGGCACTTCAAAAAAATTGTCCCCAAACAGCACATGATGCAAAGAAAAAAAGAGGCACACCAAGGTCGCTGTGTGACTAAGCTAAGCGACACAAGTGGCCGAAACAAACACCTGGCCCATCTAGGAGTGGCACTGCAGTGTCAGACAGCATGGTACTTCAAAAAAAATTGTCCCCAAACAGCACATGATGCAAAGAAAAAAAGAGGCGCACCAAGGTCGCTGTGTGACTAAGCTAAGCGACACAAGTGGCCGACACAAACACCTGGCCCATCTAGGAGTGGCACTGCAGTGTCAGGCAGGATGGCACTTCAAAAAAATTGTCCCCAAACAGCACATGATGCAAAGAAAAATGAAAGAAAAAAGAGGTGGAAGATGGAATTGTCCTTGGGCCCTCCCACCCACCCTTATGTTGTATAAACAGGACATGCACACTTTAACTAACCCATCATTTCAGCGACAGGGTCTGCCACACGACTGTGACTGAAATGACTGGTTGGTTTGGGCCCCCACCAAAAAAGAAGCAATGAATCTCTCCTTGCACAAACTGGCTCTACAGAGGCAAGATGTCCACCTCATCATCATCCTCCGATTCCTCACCCCTTTCACTGTGTACATCCCCCTCCTCACAGATTATTAATTCGTCCCCACTGGAATCCACCATCTCAGATCCCTGTGTACTTTCTGGAGGCAATTGCTGGTTAATGTCTCCACGGAGGAATTGATTATAATTCATTTTGATGAGCATCATCTTCTCCACATTTTCTGGAAGTAACCTCGTACGCCGATTGCTGACAAGGTGAGCGGCTGCACTAAACACTCTTTAGGAGTACACACTGGAGGGAGGGCAACTTAGGTAGAATAAAGCCAGTTTGTGCAAGGGCCTCCAAATTGCCTCTTTTTCCTGCCAGTATACGTACGGACTGTCTGACGTGCCTACTTGGATGCGGTCTCTAATATAATCCTCCACCATTCTTTCAATGGTTACAGAATCATATGCAGTGACAGTAGACGACATGTCAGTAATCGTTGCCAGGTCCTTCAGTCCAGACCAGATGTCAGCACTCGCTCCAGACTGCCCTGCATCACCGCCAGCGGGTGGGCTCGGAATTCTTAGCCTTTTCCTCGCACCCCCAGTTGCGGGAGAATGTGAAGGAGGAGCTGTTGACGGGTCACGTTCCACTTGACTTGACAATTTTCTCACCAGCAGGTCTTTGAACCTCTGCAGACTTGTGTCTGCCGGAAAGAGAGATACAACGTAGGTTTTAAATCTAGGATCGAGCACGGTGGCCAAAATGTAGTGCTCTGATTTCAACAGATTGACCACCCGTGAATCCTGGTTAAGCGAATTAAGGGCTCCATCCACAAGTCCCACATGCCTAGCGGAATCGCTCTGTTTTAGCTCCTCCTTCAATGTTTCCAGCTTCTTCTGCAAAAGCCTGATGAGGGGAATGACCTGACTCAGGCTGGCAGTGTCTGAACTGACTTCACGTGTGGCAAGTTCAAAGGGTTGCAGAACCTTGCACAACGTTGAAATCATTCTCCACTGCGCTTGAGTCAGGTGCATTCCCCCTCCTTTGCCTATATCGTAGGCAGATGTATAGGCTTGAATGGCCTTTTGCTGCTCCTCCATCCTCTGAAGCATAAAGAGGGTTGAATTCCACTTCGTTACCACCTCTTGCTTCAGATGATGGCAGGGCAGGTTCAGGACTGTTTGCTGGTGCTCCAGTCTTCGGCATGCGGTGGCTGAATGCCGAAAGTGGCCCGCAATTCTTCGGGCCACCGACAGCATCTCTTGCACGCCCCTGTAATTTTTTAAATAATTCTGCACCACCAAATTCAATGTATGTGCAAAACATGGGACGTGCTGGAATTTGCCCAGATGTAATGCACGCACAATATTGCTGGCGTTGTCCGATGTCACAAATCCCCAGGAGAGTCCATTTGGGGTAAGCCATTCTGCGATGATCTTCCTCAGTTTCCGTAAGAGGTTGTCAGCTGTGTGCGTATTCTGGAAAGCGGTGATACAAAGCGTAGCCTGCCTAGGAACGGGTTGGCGTTTGCGAGATGCTGCTACTGGTGCTGCCGCTGCTGTTCTGCTGCGGGTGGCAATACATCTACCCAGTGGGCTGTCACAGTCATATAGTCCTGAGTCTGCCCTGCTCCACTTGTCCACATGTCCGTGGTTAAGTGGACATTGGGTACAACTGCATTTTTTAGGACACTGGTGACTCTTTTTCTGAGGTCTGTGTACATTTTCGGTATCGCCTGCCTAGAGAAATGGAACCTAGATGGTATTTGGTACCGGGGACACAGTATCTCAATCAAGTCTGTAGTTGCCTGTGAATTAACGGTGGATAACGGAAACACGTTTCTCACCGCCCAGGCTGCCAAGGCCTGAGTTATCCGCTTTGCAGCAGGATGACTGCTGTGATATTTCATCTTCCTCGCAAAGGACTTTTGGACAGTCAATTGCTTACTGGAAGTAGTACAAGTGGTCTTCCGACTTCCCCTCTGGATTGACGATCGACTCCCAGCAGCAACAACAGCAGCGCCAGCAGCAGTAGGCATTACACTCAAGGATGCATCGGAGGAATCCCAGGCAGGAGAGGACTCGTCAGACTTGCCAGTGACATGGCCTGCAGGACTATTGGCTTTCCTGTGTAAGGAGGAAATTGACACTGAGGGAGTTGGTGGTGTGGTTTGCAGGAGCTTGGTTACAAGAGGAAGGGATTTAGTGGTCACTGGACTGCTTCCGCTGTCATCCAAAGTTTTTGAACTTGTCAGTGACTTATGATGAATGCGCTGCAGGTGACGTATAAGGGAGGATGTTCCGAGGTGGTTAACGTCCTTACCCCTACTTATTACAGCTTGACAAAGGCAACACATGGCTTGACACCTGTTGTCCGCATTTGTGTTAAAATAATTCCACACCGAAGAGGTGATTTTTTTTGTAATTTGACCAGGCATGTCAATAGCCATATTCGTCCCACGGACAACAGGTGTCTCCCCGGGTGCCTGACTTAAACAAACCACCTCACCATCAGAATACTCCTTGTCAATTTCCTCCTCAGCGCCAGCAACACCCATATCCTCATCCTGGTGTACTTCAACAGTGACATCTTCAATTTGACTATCAGGAACTGGACTGCGGGTGCTCCTTCCAGCACTTGCAGGGGGCGTGCAAATGGTGGAAGGCGCCACCTCTTCCCGTCCAGTGTTGGGAAGGTCAGGCATCGCAGCCGACACAATTGGACTCTCCTTGGGGATTTGTGATTTAGAAGAACGCACAGTTCTTTGCTGTGCTTTTGCCAGCTTAAGTCTTTTCATTTTTCTAGCAAGAGGATGAGTGCTTCCATCCTCATGTGAAGCTGAACCACTAGCCATGAACATAGGCCAGGGCCTCAGCCGTTCCTTGCCACTCCGTGTCGTAAATTGCATATTGGCAAGTTTACGCTTCTCCTCAGACGCTTTTAATTTTGATTTTTGGGTCATTTTACTGAACTTTTGTGTTTTGGATTTTACATGCTCTCTACTATGACATTGGGCATCGGCCTTGGCAGACGACGTTGATGGCATTTCATTGTCTCGGCCATGACTAGTGGCAGCAGCTTCAGCATTAGGTGGAAGTGGATCTTGATCTTTCCCTATTTTACCCTCCACATTTTTGTTCTCCATTTTTTAATGTGTGGAATTATATGCCAGTATCAATAGCAATGGCCTACTACTATATATACTGCGCACAACTGAAATGCACCACAGGTATGGATGGATAGTATACTTGACAACACAGAGGTAGGTAGAGCAGTGGCCTACTGTACCGTACTGCTATATATTATATACTGGTGGTCAGCAAACTGTGCAAAACTTAAATGCACCACAGGTATGGATGGATAGTATACTTGACGACACAGAGGTAGGTAGAGCAGTGGCCTACTGTACCATACAGCTATATCTTATATACTGGTGGTCAGCAAACTGTACAAAACTTAAATGCACCACAGGTATGGATGGATAGTATACTTGACGACACAGAGGTAGGTAGAGCAGTGGCCTACTGTACCGTACTGCTATATATTATATACTGGTGGTCAGCAGTGCCGGCGCTAGCCGCTCAGCAAAGCCTGCAAAGCAGGGAGGCGCTGCACTTTTGAGGCGCTCTCCCTGCTCTGCTACTACCCTTTGCTGCTAGCTGGTGCTGCCCCCGCCTGTCACACTGACAGGCAGCAGCGGCACCGGCAGCATATACGGAAGCTCTTCATTGTTCTTACGTATCATGGACCTCCCCTCTTCCCTCTTGTCCAGCTCCTCCCCGCACCTTCTGTAAAGCTGAATAACAGGCCGGCAGCAGTGTCACCCCCACCCTCTTCCCTCCCATTGTCAGTATAGACACAGCAGTCTCCACAGTGCCCGCCCCCTCCCTTATCCACCTTCTCTCCCCTCCCTTATCCCCCTTCTCTCCCCTCCCATCCATGTAATTTTTGTGGCCCGGCACTTTTAAATTGCAGCCACATACTATACTGTGTGCTCAGCCTCATAGCAGACCTGGGCAGCCACCTCCCGACGCTGAGCCTACTTCCTGACATTGGGCAGGAACAGGATGTCATGTGGTGCACATATGACTGCACGACTGGAGGAGCCTTCAGACGTGAGAGGAGCAGCCCAGCCCATCTAGCAGCTAGCCATGCCATACAGAGAAGCAGAGACTCAGGTACACTCTGCAGCTGACACACTGTGTGTGGGGGTGGGGTGGGGGTATATAAGTCTGTGCGGGGGAGGGGGATATAAGTGTGTGCTGGGGAGGTGGATATTATTGTGTGCTGGGGAGCGGGGGTGGTATATTATTGTGTGCTGGGGAGGGGGGGTATATTATTGTGTGCCGGGGAGGAGGGGTGGTATAATAGTGTGTGCTGGGGAGGGGGAGGTGGTATATTAGTGTGTGCTGGGGAGGGAGAGGTGGTATATAAGTGAGTGCTGGGGAGGGGAAGGTGGATATTATTGTGTGCTTGGGAGGGGGGGTGGTATATTATTGTGTGCTGGGGAGGGGTAGGTGGATATTATTGTGTGCTGGGGGGGTATATTATTGTGTGCTGGGGAGGGGGGGGGGGTATAATAGTGTGTGCTGGGGAGGGGGAGGTGGTATATTAGTGTGTGCTGCCCGTGGGTGTGCATGCATCTGTGATCCCCAGGATCGCATGGTGTGTACACTCCCTCAAACAGGACGCAGCTTACGATGCGGCTGCTTGCAGGTAAGATGAGTGTGGCCACATCTGTATTTGTAGGAGGGCGCCAAATTTATAGTTTGCAGGAGGGCGCCGAACACCTTAGCACCGGCCCTGGTGGTCAGCAAACTGTGCAAAACTTAAATGCACCACAGGTATGGATGGATAGTATACTTGACGACACAGAGGAAGGTAGAGCAGTGGCCTACTGTACCGTACTGCTATATATTATATACTGGTGGTCAGCAAACTGTGCAAAACTGAAATGCACCACAGGTATGGATGGATAGTATACTTGACTACACAGAGGTAGGTAGAGCAGTGGCCTACTGTACCGTACTGCTATATATTATATACTGGTGGTCAGCAAACTGTGCAAAACTGAAATGCACCACAGGTATGGATGGATAGTATACTTGACGACACAGAGGTAGGTAGAGCAGTGGCCTACTGTACCGTACTGCTATATATTATATACTGGAGGTCAGCAAACTGTGCAAAACTGAAATGCACCACAGGTATGGATGGATAGTATACTTGACGACACAGAGGTAGGTAGAGCAGTGGCCTACTGTACCTTACTGCTATATATTATATACTGGTGGTCAGCAAACTGTGCAAAACTGAAATGCACCACAGGTATGGATGGATAGTATACTTGACGACACAGAGGTAGGTAGAGCAGTGGCCTTCTGTACCGTACTCCTATATTTTATATACTGGTGGTCAGCAAAATGATGCACTGTACTCCTACTATATACTACAATGCAGCACAGATATGGAGCGTTTATTTGGCAGAGAACGTATAATACTGGTGGTCACTGGTCAGCAAAACTCTGCACTGTACTCCTCCTATATAATACTGCTGGTCCCCAGTCCCCACAATAAAGCAGTGTGAGCACAGATATATGCAGCACACTGAGCACAGATATGGAGCGTTTTGCAGGCAGAGAACGTATAATACTGGTGGTCACTGGTCAGCAAATCTCTGCACTGTACACCTCCTATATAATACTGCTGGTCCCCAGTCCCCACAATAAAGCAGTGTGAGCACAGATATATGCAGCACACTGAGCACAGATATGGAGCGTTTTTCAGGCAGACAACGTATAATACTGGTGGTCACTGGTCAGCAAAACTCTGCACTGTACTCCTCCTATATAATACTGCTGGTTCCCAGTCCCCACAATAAAGCAGTGTGAGCACAGATATATGCAGCACACTGAGCACAGATATGGAGCGTTTTTCAGGCAGACAACGTATAATACTGGTGGTCACTGGTCAGCAAAACTCTGCACTGTACTCCTCCTATATAATACTGCTGGTCCCCAGTCCCCACAATAAAGCAGTGTGAGCACAGATATATGCAGCACACTGAGCACAGATATGGAGCGTTTTTCAGGCAGACAACGTATAATACTGGTGGCCACTGGTCAGCAAAACTCTGCACTGTACTCCTCCTATATAATACTGCTGGTCCCCAGTCCCCACGATAAAGCAGTGTGAGCACAGATATATGCAGCACACTGAGCACAGATATGGAGCGTTTTCAGGCAGACAACGTATAATACTGGTGGTCACTGGTCAGCAAAACTCTGCACTGTACTCCTCCTATATAATACTGCTGGTCCCCAGTCCCCACAATAAAGCAGTGTGAGCACAGATATATGCAGCACACTGAGCACAGATATGGAGCGTTTTTCAGGCAGACAACGTATAATACTGGTGGTCACTGGTCAGCAAAACTCTGCACTGTACTCCTCCTATATAATACTGCTGGTCCCCAGTCCCCACAATAAAGCAGTGTGAGCACAGATATATGCAGCACACTGAGCACAGATATGGAGCGTTTTTCAGGCAGACAACGTATAATACTGGTGGTCACTGGTCAGCAAAACTCTGCACTGTACTCCTCCTATATAATACTGCTGGTCCCCAGTCCCCACGATAAAGCAGTGTGAGCACAGATATATGCAGCACACTGAGCACAGATATGGAGCGTTTTTCAGGCAGGCAACGTATAATACTGGTGGTCACTGGTCAGCAAAACTCTGCACTGTACTCCTCCTATATAATACTGCTGGTCCCCAGTCCCCACAATAAAGCAGTGTGAGCACAGATATATGCAGCACACTGAGCACAGATATGGAGCGTTTTGCAGGCAGAGAACGTATAATACTGGTGGTCACTGGTCAGCAAATCTCTGCACTGTACACCTCCTATATAATACTGCTGGTCCCCAGTCCCCACAATAAAGCAGTGTGAGCACAGATATATGCAGCACACTGAGCACAGATATGGAGCGTTTTTCAGGCAGACAACGTATAATACTGGTGGTCACTGGTCAGCAAAACTCTGCACTGTACTCCTCCTATATAATACTGCTGGTTCCCAGTCCCCACAATAAAGCAGTGTGAGCACAGATATATGCAGCACACTGAGCACAGATATGGAGCGTTTTTCAGGCAGACAACGTATAATACTGGTGGTCACTGGTCAGCAAAACTCTGCACTGTACTCCTCCTATATAATACTGCTGGTCCCCAGTCCCCACAATAAAGCAGTGTGAGCACAGATATATGCAGCACACTGAGCACAGATATGGAGCGTTTTTCAGGCAGACAACGTATAATACTGGTGGTCACTGGTCAGCAAAACTCTGCACTGTACTCCTCCTATATAATACTGCTGGTCCCCAGTCCCCACAATAAAGCAGTGTGAGCACAGATATATGCAGCACACTGAGCACAGATATGGAGCGTTTTTCAGGCAGAGAACGGATAAAACTGGTGGTCACTGATCAGCAAAACTCTGCACTGTACTCCTCCTATATAATACAGCTGCTCCCCAGTCCCCACAATTAAGCAATAAGCACAAATATTTGCATCAACATTAATAAACGGAGAGGACGCCAGCCACGTCCTCTCCCTAACATTTCCAATGCACGAGTGAAAATGGCGGCGACGCGCGGCTGCTTATATAGAATCCGAATCTCGCGAGAATCCGACAGCGGGATGATGACGTTCGGGTGCGCTCGGGTTAACCGAGCCATACGGGAGAATCCGAGTATGCCTCGGACCCGTGTAAAATGGGTGAAGATCGGGGGGGTTTGGTTTCCGAGGAACCGAACCCGCTCATCACTAGATAAAACTAGAGAGTCCCATCTGTCAGAAGGTTCTGGGGACTTGTGGATCAGAGTTCAGGAGCCAGAGCAATTCACCAATGAATATCTAAAACTGCATATTATGCGTGTGGAGCTGGAGCAGGGACCAGCTGCTGGAAGGATGATATGTCTTGTTCTGGACATAGTAGAGACAAGCTGCCAGTGTCCACCAAAAGGGGAGAGTCACAGCTTTAGGATTATAGGATTTAGGATTCAGGAAAAACTCTAAGTCAGACAGAACCCGAGATATCTGGCTGGGAAGAGCAATTAACAGGCTTGGATGGGGACCACTGCTTTCAAGTCGGATATCTCTGGTTCCCCGGGTCCAATTTAAAAAAAATCTGGTACCCCTGGAAAAAAGGGATCCTCAGCTATCAGCCTGGGGCCTTTATACTCCTGAAGCCCTTGGGCATGAGCCCATTGAGCCCATACGAAAAGACGGCCCTGCCCCTTCTCTGTCTCTTGTTGCAGCCACCGAGGAGCAGCACTGTTGAAAGGAGCTGCTACAGTTATAGCATTTCCACCTGTCTGGCAGTGGGACCCGGGGTGCACAGCAGACAGCATGGGAACTTTGTACAACTACTGCTGGAGGAAGCCACATCTCTAATCAAAACTCACCAGATTTCCAGCAGTATATACTGCTGCACCTGTGTATAATGCCCACATGAACCACTTGGCTCATACACTATATCGTGTGTAAATCTGGCTCTGGTACTAGCCAGTGCCTCCTGAGCCATTTACCTCACAGCACGTTCCTGGACAGTACCAACACCTGTATTGCAGCAGGATCCCGACACAGCAGACCCCATATAGCCTCTGGAATGAAGACACCATCTCCCTGAGGGAGGTAGGACTGTCACATAGAGAGTGCATGAGTAAGATCTGCAGCCCTGAGCCATCTCTCCGGAGTGCGAAAAAACGTCTTTAGGGCAAGATAGGGACAGTGTGCCACATTATAAGCAGGCTGCATTACAAGTGGACAGGAGTCCAAATTTTCTTTTAATAGAGCCTAAACATTATTTTTATTTTATTTTAGTTCCAGTGCATCCTCCATCATACATTTTATACATATTTTTATATTTTCACTTAATTGGTTCAGATTTTATAAATCATTATACAGTTTTATAAAATGTTTGTATGTATTATAAACATACAAATTTATATACATTCTAAATACAGATTTTAAACATGACCTAATTCCTCATTTATATTTATACTACCTTTACATGCACATGCAGGGGAGGGATGTTTGGAGGATGCGGGGTGGGGGGGTGTCAAGGGCGGTTGAGTGGGGGCCCCCAGTGATATCAGATACCCAACCCCAAGAATTCTCTTGCAAGCCCTGCCATAGCCAGCTGTCTACTGGTAGAGCCAGCCTGCCACCAGCCTATCTCTAACCTGTAACCATTCCTTACCCAGATCAGGTCTGGATTAATGGCCACATGAGCCTGGAACTGAAAATAATCAACTGCCTATTTTGAGAAGCAGAGGGGGTGTGGCCATGATGGATATTTGAGGCCAGTGCTATGTGGGCGTGTCTGCTCTCTGCACTATCTGCCCCAGTATCTCCCTATTTGTAAAACTTGAAGTATTGCATCACTTTGTAAGCTAAATAGAAACACAAGGCCAGATGCATCATCGCTTGGAAAGTGATAAAATGGTGAGTGAAAAAGTACCAGTCAATCAGCTCCTAACTGCCATTTTTCAAACACATCCTGTAACATGGAAGTTAGGACCTGATTGGCTGGCACATTTTCACTCACCATTTTATCACTTTCCAAGCGATGATGCATCTAGCCCACAATCTTTATGAGTTATGGCCGTGTGGACAGCAGGGTGGCTGGTGATCATGATGCTGACGTGACGATGGGCCTATTTTTATGTGGAGGCCTGGAGCCTCCACATTTCTCCACATTTCTAATCTGGCCCTGAATAAGGTTATAGAAGAAATAATTCTCTAACAATGCACAACATAATGTTTATTTCTATGTTTACTGAAATATGCTGCAGGGAATCCTGAAACATCAAAGGACGCAACCTGTAATACCCTCCTTTGTAGGGAGTTTTTTTTTTCTCTCCTCTCTCTTCTCGGGTAATAGAGCCCCCTTTTACACTGTATGGACGCAAATGGCCCATAGATTAACAAGGGTTGTGTGATAGATGCCTGACAACTCTTGACATAAAAGAAAAGAAATGGGCATCTCAAACCTTCCACAAATATTCCCTCCCTCAGCAACAGCCAGCCCCGGGAAATGGAGCCGGCAACGATTGGATTCCCTGCAGTTGCAGGGCAGAAGAGCCCTGAGTTTGGCGCCTTCAGCCCTCCGAAATCATCCCCCCGGCCTCAGTAACAGTAAGCCCGGGAATGGGGGCCCCGTGCTGATTGGACCCCTGAAGTTGCAGGGGAAAAGGACTCTGGGGCGGGTGACGACCGGCGGCAACATCCAGTAAACAGAGAGACCGTGGGTGGAGTAGAGGAGACTTTCCCCTTTAAAAGAAGCTGCTGCCAGCGGAGGAAGGGGGAACAAGGGACCAGGGATCTGGAGGACGGAGCGGACCAACTTGCTGCCCGGAGGGGAAAGGAGGGAGCCCGAAAGAGAAGAGGATCGCTTACCTGGCTGGGTGAGGAGACGGGTCTACGGCTTGCTGAGGATACAGTGCTGCCTGCCTAACCGGAGGAGAAGGGCTGTCCCGAGTGCTGCTGGATGAAGGGGAGGATCAGCGCGGAAGACCAGAGCGGCGTGGAGCAACGGTGACGGGGAGAAGCAGGCATCGCAGAAGACGACTACCGCAGAGGACCCTGGTGACCTGTGACGCCGACCGGACGCCTGCGGAGAGGGAAAGACCAGAGAGGGAGAAGACGCCGCGGAGGATCCCTGCAGCTCGCGAGGACGCCAGTGACCGAGCCAGGAGACGGAGGACTGGATCCAGGAGCCGACATCTGCTCAAATGCGCATCCCCGGTGCGGTGCTCAGCATCCCGGGCAGTGTTGAAGTTGCGGAGGGTCGGAGGTGGCAGAAGCGCCGCAGCTAGTGGTAAGAACCAGCGATAACCCTTCCGCTGCCACACTCTGCCTTGAGTTAACCCTTCCGCTGCAGGAACTCTGCATAGGGGGTATTTTAAATGTAATTAGGGATTAGGCTCCCCTTGTTCCCGGTGCCCACACATTTATCTCAGAAGGGAGTAAGCTCTCCTTCTTAGTTTGTTCTGGTGCCCTATGAACCAGTTTAATAGGGGTTGTACCCCTCATTGTACAGTACCCCTGTTTCACCCTTGACCCTTCCGCTGTCCGTATTCTGTATGTTGGGATGTTATAAATTTATCCACTACAAGTGAATGCTAGTATTGATTGTTCTTCTATTTTAACTCCGCCCAGCAGTGTTATAGCTAATGTTTATTCATTGATCCACTACAAGTGAATGCTGGTATTGATTGTTCTTCTATGCTAACTCCGCCCAGCAGTGTTATAGCTAATGTTATTCATTGATCCACTACAAGTGAATGCTGGTATTGATTGTTCTTCTATGCTAACTCCGCCCAGCAGTGTTATAGCTAATGTTTATTCATTGATCCACTACAAGTGAATGCTGGTATTGATTGTTCTTCTATGCTAACTCCGCCCAGCAATGTTATAGCTAATGTTTATTCATTGATCCACTACAAGTGAATGCTGGTATTGATTGTTCTTCTATGCTAACTCCGCCCAGCAGTGTTATAGCTAATGTTTATTCATTGATCCACTACAAGTGAATGCTGGTATTGATTGTTCTTCTATGCTAACTCCGCCCAGCAATGTTATAGCTAATGTTTATTCATTGATCCACTACAAGTGAATGCTGGTATTGATTGCTCTTCTATGCTAACTCCGCCCAGCAGTGTTATAGCTAATGTTATACATTGATCCACTACAAGTGAATGTTGGTATTGATGGTTCTTCTATGCTAACTCCGCCCAGCAGTGTTATAGCTAATGTTATTCATTGATCCACTACAAGTGAATGCTGGTATTGATTGTTCTTCTATGCTAACTCCGCCCAGCAGTGTTATAGCTAATGTTTATTCATTGATCCACTACAAGTGAATGCTGGTATTGATTGTTCTTCTATGCTAACTCCGCCCAGCAATGTTATAGCTAATGTTTATTCATTGATCCACTACAAGTGAATGCTGGTATTGATTGTTCTTCTATGCTAACTCCGCCCAGCAGTGTTATAGCTAATGTCTATTCCTTAATCCACTACAAGTGAATGCTGGTATTGATTGTTCTTCTATGCTAACTCCGCCCAGCAGTGTTATAGCTAATGTTTATTCATTGATCCACTACAAGTGAATGCTGGTATTGATTGTTCTTCTATGCTAACTCCACCCAGCAGTGTTATAGCTAATGTTTATTCATTGATCCACTACAAGTGAAGGCTGGTATTGATCGTTCTTCTTTGCTAACGCTGGTTACCTGAGACTGTTGTTTAGAAGCCATAACCAGCCTGCTTCAATTGTGCACAAGTCCCCTGCTTTCCTGCCACCTGTATTGCTAACGCTGGTTACCTGAGACTGTTGTTTAGAAGCCATAACCAGCCTGCTTCAATTGTGCACAAGTAACCTGCTTATCTGCCACCTGTATTGCTAACGCTGGTTACCTGAGACTGTTATTTAGAAGCCATAACCAGCCTGCTTCAATTGTGCGCCAGTTACCTGCTTACCTGCCACCTGTATTGCTAACGCTGGTTACCTGAGACTGTTGTTTAGAAGCCATAACCAGCCTGCTTCAATTGTGCACAAGTCCCCTGCTTTCCTGCCACCTGTATTGCTAATGCTGGTTACCTGAGACTGTTGTTTAGAAGCCATAGCCAGCCTGCTTCAATTGTGCACAAGTCCCCTGCTTATCTGCCACCTAGATTGCTAACGCTGGTTACCTGAGACTGTTATTTAGAAGCCATAACCAGCCTGCTTCAATTGTGCACCAGTTACCTGTTTACCTGCCACCTGTATTGCTAACGCTGGTTACCTGAGACTGTTATTTAGAAGCCATAACCAGCCTGCTTCAATTGTGCACCAGTTACCTGCTTACCTGCCACCTGTATTGCTAACGCTGGTTACCTGAGACTGTTGTTTAGAAGCCATAACCAGCCTGCTTCAATTGTGCACAAGTCCCCCGCTTACCTGCCACCTGTATTGCTAATGCTGGTTACCTGAGACTGTTATTTAGAAGCCATAACCAGCCTGCTTCAATTGTGCACCAGTTACCTGTTTACTTGCCACCTGTATTGCTAACGCTGGTTACCTGAGACTGTTATTTAGAAGCCATAACCAGCCTGCTTCAATTGTGCACAAGTCCCCTGCTTATCTGCCACCTGTATTGCTAACGCTGGTTACCTGAGATTGTTATTTAGAAGCCATAACCAGCCTGCTTCAATTGTGCACCAGTTACCTGCTTACCTGCCACCTGTATTGCTAACGCTGGTTACCTGAGACTGTTATTTAGAAGCCATAACCAGCCTGCTTCAATTGTGCACCAGTTACCTGTTTACCTGCCACCTGTATTGCTAACGCTGGTTACCTGAGACTGTTATTTAGAAGCCATAACCAGCCTGCTTCAATTGTGCACAAGTCCCCTGCTTACCTGCCACCTGTATTGCTAACGCTGGTTACCTGAGACTGTTGTTTAGAAGCCATAACCAGCCTGCTTCAATTGTGCACAAGTCCCCCGCTTACCTGCCACCTGTATTGCTAACGCTGGTTACCTGCTTACCTGCCACCTTTATCGCTAACGCTGGTTACCTGAGTCCATTATAGAAGAGCCTTAACTATCCTGCTTTCATCAGTAACTTATTGCTGTTTTTTTGTTGTTGTTGTTGTTCACCTGGCTCTATTCTGTATCCTGTAGTAGTGCTTACGCTGGGTGTAATCAACTGTTTGGATGTAATTCTGTTATTATTGACAGAAGAAATAAAATATTGTTGTACGCATTACATGTCAGTTTGTGTCTGCATTTCAAAAGGGAACTATTAACGCTTGCCTCTCTGTCACGGGGTGCTGGTAACAGCAAGATAGTGGAGTACCATCAGCCGGAGATTAAGATTATCCAGCATACCTGCGGACTGAGGGGTTACATAATCATTTTCTGGCGTCACGAACAGGATCAGAGACTTCTGGCAAGCAAGTTCCCACAGACACAATGGATAAAGAATCACCGGCTTCAAGCAGTAGCGGCGCCAAGGAAGGGGCGAACGTTTTGACCCCAATAACAATGCCCTATTATTTTGGTGCACCTTGGCTTCCTAGTTACTCTGGGGAAGTGGAAAATAGAGGAACTGAAAATTTCAAAGACTTTAAAGCAAAATTGAGTTCGATATTTAAACTATACTCCCTCACCGAAAGCCAAAAGGTCGAAGTAGTAAAAGGACAATTAAAGGGGTCCGCTTTAAGAGAAGTCATCTCATGGCCTGACCGGGAGAAAAAAACGGTGGAACAAGTATTTGAGAGATTAGCACGAATATTCGAGATTAAAACCCTCTCTGAATTAAAGACACGGTTTTACGCTAGGACGCAACAACATGGGGAATCGGTACGTGATTTTGCACTGAGTCTGCAAGAAGCTTTGAAAGCTATCCAACAAATGGATTCCGAGGAAGTCTGAGATGTAGACAAAACTCTGATCGATCAGTTTATTGAGGGAATAAGAGAGGAGAGTGCCAAGTCCCATCTTAAATTGTTACAGAATCAAGCACCAGACAAAACTGTTTTGGACTTTAAAGAGACCGCCATAAAGATCTTAGGAACCAGTGCTGATAAACGTGAATGCTCACCCCGCCCACACGTGACTTCTACCATGCAACATGAACATCCAGCCACAAGTAGTACCGTTGACGCACTAAGTAAACAAGTTGCGGAACTAGCTCGAGAAGTTAAGGCATGGAGAGATCAATCACGAGAAAACTCGGGAAATTGGAGAATAGAACGACAAAGAAATTGGGGACCTGCGCAAAGGCCCTTCGGAGATAATTGGAGATCTCCAACTAAGTTTGGGAGACGCTCAACAGACCAATTCGATCAACCGGGGCGACCCATTTGTCGCAGGTGTCAACAAAGCGGACACATAGAACGACAGTGCCGATCGGAGGCTTTAAACTCGGAAATCCCGCGGCAGCGGACCGACCCTCGGGAGACTTCCAACAATTAGGTCCAAGAAGAAAAATGAACCGAATGAAGTATGTAGGACAATGCCCCAGTCTTGGGATATGTATTAACGGAATAGGGATTTCGGCTTTATTGGATACCGGATCACAAGTAACAACAATACAATGGAATAAGTTTTGTGAACATTGGCAAGATGAGGATCTCATCCCACCACCTCCGAATTGGTTAAATTTATTGGCCAGTGATGGTCAGCTAATTCCCTGCCGTGGTTACTGGGAGTGTGACATTCAAATAGGTGACACATGTCTACGTCAACAAGGATGTATCATCACCAACGTAGATGAGAAGGGGGTACCCGCAGTGATATTAGGAATGAACGTATTGCAACACTGCCCCAATGAGTTAGTAAATGCTCTACGAAGAGAAGCGGAGGTATGCTCAGCGCAGGACAAGAGGAGTTTCGAAAGAGTGAAGAAAACATTACGAGCACAACAGAACTTCACCAGTGCTAGTGGACATGTAGGGAAAGTAAGAGTTGCCGAACACCATGCTGTCACATTGGAACCCAACACTGAGACCATATTATGGTGTAAAAGCAAAATCGGCCCTCGCGGACGAGATTATGAAGCCTTAGTCGAACCAGATTTCAGGAAAACATCCTCACAGGTCTTGGTCGCTAAGAGCATAGTGTATGTTAAACAAGGGAAGTTGCCCGTTCGGTTCCTCAACCCGTTTGACCACCCGATCTACCTTTACTGAAACCAGGTAGTTGCTACATTAACTAATGTGACTTTTCAGAACATCTATCCCGTACCCGGCTCAGGTACGCAGTTGAGCTCTCAGACAGCGGGTAATGTACAAGATATGAATGACTCGCCATGGTGGGAGAATATAGAGATAGGCACCCCGGAAACTCCTGAAGAACACAGGAACAGAATATTGGAGGTAGTTAAAGAGAATCAGGCGACTTTCAGTCAAACCCCCGAGGACTTTGGCTGTGTAAAGACCATCCAGCATCGAATTCCTACTGGAAATAATCTGCCAATTAGGGAACGGCACCGGCCATTAGCCCCAGCGATGTATCAGCCCGTCAAGAAAATGTTGGAAGATATGAAAAGGTCAGGAGTTATTAGAGAGAGTTATAGTCCGTGGGCAGCCCCAATGGTACTAGTACGAAAAAAAGATGGTTCCCTACGGTTTTGTGTGGATTATCGCAAGTTGAATAACATTACTCATAAAGATGCATATCCTCTCCCCAGATTTGAGGAAACATTAAACGCACTTAAATCGGCAAAATATTTCTCCACCTTGGATCTTACTAGCGGATACTGGCAGATACCGGTGGCCCCTTAGGATCGGGAAAAAAACGCCTTCATTACTCCTATGGGCCTGTATGAATTTGTAAGGATGCCATTTGGACTGTGTAACGCACCAGGAACTTTTTAACGGGTTATGGAACACTGCTTAGGATATAAGAATTTTGACATGGTTCTACTCTACCTGGACGACATCATCATCTTCTCTCGCTCATATGAGGAACATCTAAGACATCTTAATGAAGTTTTCCAACAACTGGCGAAATACGGATTAAAAGTGAAACCATCAAAATGTCATCTTTTAAAGACATCCGTACAGTACCTCGGGCATATTGTTAGTCCCGATGGTATTTCCCTTATCCGGAAAAGATTAGAGCAGTACAATAATGGCCAATTCCCAAGACCCTGAAAGACGTTCGAGCATTCCTAGGTTTCGCAGGATATTATCGCAGGTTCATTCAGGACTTCTCCAAGATCGGCTCCCCTCTTTTTGGCCTACTTCGTGGGGTCTCAAAAACATGTTCAGCCCCGAAAGGACCAATTCCTTGGACAGAAACACAGCAACAATCGTTCGAAGCATTGAAATCGGCCCTGACAAGTGCTCCACTGCTGGCCTACCCAAATTATGAGCAACCCTTCCACCTATGTGCCGATGCCAGCTATCAGGGGTTGGGGGCAGTCCTTTCTCAAGTTCAAGGAAGCTAGGAAAGAGTGATTGCATATGCCAGTCGGGGACTAACCAAAACTGAACGATAGTAATTACAGTGCTTTCAATTTGGAACTTCTCGCCGTTGTATGGGCCGTCACTGCAAAATTAAAAAAATTATTTGGCAGCCTCTAAATTTACAGTTTTTTCGGCTAACAACCCTCTCGCTCACTTGCAGACAGCACAGTTGGGAGCATTAGAACAGAGGTGGTGTTCCAGATTAGCGAATTTCAACTTTTCCATTAAATATCGCAAAGAGAGGCAGCACGACAATGCTGACGCTCTGTCTCGACTACCATTGCAGCTGGAACATAAAGAAGAAGATATCTGGGAGGAAGTCGAATTACCCCCTATCCCCGGGTTGGATAGCCAACAACAACTAATTGTGATGCCTAGGGACTCTACAATTAAACTAAAAAGAGGAAGATCGGAACGGCACCTGGAAGGCCGACATTGGCAAGTGGTTCAAGAAAAGAGTCCAATCATTCAAGAACTAATACAGTTACTTAATTCAGAGGAAGGACTTAGTAGAGACCAGCGACTGCAGGCTGACCCGGAATTGGTGAAACTTTGGAGACAGAGAGAAAAGTTGCAAATTCAAGGGGGGCTCCTTCAGCGCCAATCCATCCACCCGAAGAGTCATCTCTCTACCCTGCAAATTGTGATCCCAAAAACCTATGCGCCTTGTATCCTAAAAAAATATCATGATGAATCAGGACATTTTGGGATCCAGAAAATTGAAAATACTATAAGTGCCTGCTTTTACTGGGTAGGTCTACGTGAGGATCTGGAAAAATGGTGTCGTTCATGTCAATACTGCAACTTGAAGAAGATTCCCGACAAAAAACAGAGAGCTGCTCTTCATCTCATTGTGAGTTCCCAACCTTTGGAGTTGGTGGCATTGGATCATGTCAAATTGGAAGCTAGTCGCAGTGGATATCAGTATGCCTTGACAATCATAGACCATTACACAAAATTTGTTGTCGCGGTCCAGGTAAGAGATTTGTCAGCAAAAACTACCGCCATCACCTTCTGGAAACATTTTGTTCAACCGTATGGCTACCCGGAACAGATTTTAACTGATCAAGGGACAGCATTGAATCTCAATTATTTGTAGAATTGTGCGAACTCTATCAGTGTCATAAAATGAGGACAACGGCATACCATCCCCAGTGCAATGGTCTATGTGAAAAGATAAACCAGACTTTGATAAACATGCTACGGGTTATTCCATTGCCGCGAAGGCTGGATTGCCTAGTCTGTTACCAGAACTGACGTTTCTGTACAATAATACCGAACACTGCTCCACTGGATACACTCCTTATTACTTAATGTTTGGCGACAAGGAAGGCTTCCTGCCGATTTACAGTTGGATATTCCCACCATGATCAATGACGCCCACTCTTCCAGGGGAGATTGGGTAAACGAACATCAGGAGCGAATCAAAGAAGCCAAAATGTTGGTTAAACAGCAGATGGAAGAAGTTCGCTATAAACAAGAAAGATGTTACAACAAGCAAGCATTTGCGGAACCTCTACAAATAGGAGATAGGGTGTGGCTTAGAAAGAATGTCCGACGCAGCAAATTGGACTCATGGTGGGAAGAGGTCCCCTACCTGGTGTCCGCCACCCCAAACCCAGAATTCCCAACATACGTGATTACAGATGGAGTCCAGCAGAAAACTGTTCATCGGAATCGCCTACGGCTCTGTACCACCACCATGGAGGATGCTCTGGACTCTGGTGCTCCCGTGACAGAGAGGTTAAGTTTCCCTGCAGACCATCAATATTGCAATCCATTGGATATGCTGTGGTTTATTGGGTTCCCTATGTCAGTTGAGTATTCCCCACCTTGGAACGAGTCTGAGGATATTGTAACAACCTCTGTACCAAGAATTGAGGACGGAGAACTTAGACGTTCTTCAAGAAGCACTAAAGGAATTCCCCCTCTATGGTATAGAGATTAAGTTTGGCTGCATTGATAAATGGAAGGAACGGAGTTATATTAACCAATAGTCATGTTAAGCAAACATGCAAATGTATTGGTTATCTGGAATTTGGAGATTTGTGTTAGTATACGTGAGGACACGTATATTTTTAAGGGGGGAAGAATGTAATACCCTATATTTGTAGGGAGTTTTTTTTTTCTCTCCTCTCTCTTCTCGGGTAATAGAGCCCCCTTTTACACTGTATGGATGCAAATGGCCCATAGATTAACAAGGGTTGTGTGATAGATGCCTGACAACTCTTGACATAAAAGAAAAGAAATGGGCATCTCAAACCTTCCACAAATATTCCTTCCCTCAGCAACAGCCAGCCCCGGGAAATGGAGCCGGCAACGATTGGATTCCCTGCAGTTGCAGGGCAGAAGAGCCCTGAGTTTGGCGCCTTCAGCCATCCGAAATCATCCCCCCGGCCTCAGTAACAGTAAGCCCGGGAATGGTTGCCCCGTGCTGATTGGACCCCTGAAGTTGCAGGGGAAAAGGACTCTGGGGCGGGCGACGACCGGCGGCAACATCCAGTAAACAGAGAGACCGTGGGTGGAGTAGAGGAGACTTTCCCCTTTAAAAGAAGCTGCTGCCAGCGTAGGAAGGGGGAACGAGGGACCAGGGATCTGGAGGACGGAGCGGACCAACTTGCTGCCCGGAGGGGAAAGGAGGGAGCCCGAAAGAGAAGAGGATCGCTTACCTGGCCGGGTGAGGAGACGGGTCTACGGCTTGCTGAGGATACAGTGCTGCCTGCCTGACCGGAGGAGAAGGGCTGTCCCGAGTGCTGCTGGATGAAGGGGAGGATCAGCGCGGAAGACCAGAGCGGCGCGGAGCAACGGTGACGGGGAGAAGCAGGCATCGCAGAAGACGACTACCGCAGAGGACCCTGGTGACCTGTGACGCCGACCGGACGCCTGCGGAGAGGGAAAGACCAGAGAGGGAGAAGACGCCGCGGAGGATCCCTGCAGCTCGCGAGGACGCCAGTGACCAAGCCAGGAGACGGAGGACTGGATCAAGGGGCCGACATCTGCTCGAATGCGCATCCCCGGTGCGGTGCTCAGCATCCCGGGCAGTGTTGAAGTTGCGGAGGGTCGGAGGTGGCAGAAGGGCCGCAGCTAGTGGTGAGAACCAGCGATAACCCTTCCGCTGCCACACTCTGCCTTGAGTTAACCCTTCCGCTGCAGGAACTCTGCATAGGGGGTATTTTAAATGTAATTAGGGATTAGGCTCCCCTTGTTCCCGGTGCCCAAACATTTATCTCAGAAGGGAGTAAGCTCTCCTTCTTAGTTTGTTCTGGTGCCCTATGATCCAGTTTAATAGGGATTGCACCCTATTGTACAGTACCCCTGTTTCACCCTTGACCCTTCCACTGTCCGTATTCTGTATGTTGGAATGTTATACATTGATCCACTACAAGTGAATGCTGGTATTGATTGTTCTTCTTAGTTAACTCCGCCCAGCAGTGTTATAGCTAATGTTTATTCATTGATCCACTACAAGTGAATGTTGGTATTGATTGCTCTTCTATGCTAACTCCGCCCAGTAGTGTTATAGCTAATGTTTATTCATTGATCCACTACAAGTGAATGCTGGTATTGATTGTTCTTCTATGCTAACTCCGCCCAGCAGTGTTATAGCTAATGTTTATTCATTGATCCACTACAAGTGAATGCTGGTATTGATTGTTCTTCTATGTTAACTCCGCCCAGCAGTGTTATAGCTAATGTTTATTCATTGATCCACTACAAGTGAATGCTGGTATTGATTGTTCTTCTATGCTAACTCCGCCCAGCAGTGTTATAGCTAATGTTTATTCATTGATCCACTACAAGTGAATGCTGGTATTGATTGCTCTTCTATGCTAACTCCGCCCAGCAGTGTTATAGCTAATGTTTATTCATTGATCCACTACAAGTGAATGCTGGTATTGATTGCTCTTCTATGCTAACTCCGCCCAGCAGTGTTATAGCTAATGTTATTCATTGATCCACTACAAGTGAATGCTGGTATTGATTGTTCTTCTATGCTAACTCCGCCCAGCAGTGTTATAGCTAATATTTATTCATTGATCCACTACAAGTGAATGCTGGTATTGATTGTTCTTCTATGCTAACTCCGCCCAGCAGTGTTATAGCTAATGTTATACATTGATCCACTACAAGTGAATGCTGGTATTGATTGTTCTTCTATGCTAACTCCGCCCAGCAGTGTTATAGCTAGGGATGAGCGGGTTCGGTTCCTCGGAATCCGAACCCGCCCGAACTTCATGTTTTTTTACACGGGTCAGAGCGACTCGGATCTTCCCGCCTTGCTCGGTTAACCCGAGCGCGCCCGAACGTCATCATCCCGCTGTCGGATTCTCGCGAGGCTCAGATTCTATCGCGAGACTCGGATTCTATATAAGGAGCCGCGCGTCGCCGCCATTTTCACACGTGCATTGAGATTCATAGGGAGAGGACGTGGCTGGCGTCCTCTCCGTTTATAGAGAAGAGAGTGAGACAGTAGAGAGAGACACAGTAGTAATTTTGGGGAGCATTAGGAGGAGTACTAGTTACTTGCTGAAGTGATAGATAGTGTGACTGTATATTATCTGACTTGTGGGGGAGACACTGACAGTGGGGAGCAGTTAGAGTCTGAGAGCAGGACTCAGGAGTACATATAACGTACAGTGCACACTTTTGCTGCCAGAGTGCCATACTGCCATTGTGACCACACTGACCACCAGTATAATATATATTGTGATTGTCTGCTTAGGAGTACTACTTGCAAGTTGCTGATAGTGTGACCAGTGACCTGACCACCAGTCACCACCAGTTTAATATATATATATATATATATATATATAATTGTATATAATATATATATAATATTGTATACCACCTACCCGTGGTTTTTTTTTTTTTTTTCTTCTTTATACATACTACTATAGTAGCTTACTGTAGCAGTCTGCGGTGCTGCTGAGCTGACTGTGTCCAGCAGGTCCGTCATCAGTCATTACATAATAAATATATATACCTGTCCGGCTGCAGTACTAGTGATATTATATATATATATATTGATTTCATCTCATTATCATCCAGTCTATATTAGCAGCAGACACAGTACGGTAGTCCACGGCTGTAGCTACCTCTGTGTCGGCAGTCGCTCGTCCATCCATAATTGTATACCACCTACCCGTGTTTTTTTTTTTCTTTCTTCTTTATACATACTTCTATAGTAGCATACTGTAGCAGTCTGCGGTGCTGCTGAGCTGACAGTGTCCAGCAGGTCCGTCATCAGTCATTACATAATAAATATATATACCTGTCCGGCTGCAGTACTAGTGATATTATATATATATATATATTGATTTCATCTCATTATCATCCAGTCTATATTAGCAGCAGACACAGTACGGTAGTCCACGGCTGTAGCTACCTCTGTGTCGGCAGTCGCTCGTCCATCCATAATTGTATACCACCTACCCGTGGTTTTTTTTTTTTTTTCCTTCTTTATACATACTACTATAGTAGCTTACTGTAGCAGTCTGCGGTGCTGCTGAGCTGACAGTGTCCAGCAGGTCCGTCATCAGTCATTACATAATAAATATATATACCTGTCCGGCTGCAGTACTAGTGATATTATATATATATATATTGATTTCATCTCATTATCATCCAGTCTATATTAGCAGCAGACACAGTACGGTAGTCCACGGCTGTAGCTACCTCTGTGTCGGCAGTCGCTCGTCCATCCATAATTGTATACCACCTACCCGTGGTTTTTTTTTTCTTTCTTCTTTATACATACTACTATAGTAGCTTACTGTAGCAGTCTGCGGTGCTGCTGATCTGACAGTGTCCAGCAGGTCCGTCATCAGTCATTACATAATAAATATATATACCTGTCCGGCTGCAGTACTAGTGATATTATATATATATATATATATATATATTGATTTCATCTCATTATCATCCAGTCTATATTAGCAGCAGACACAGTACGGTAGTCCACGGCTGTAGCTACCTCTGTGTCGGCAGTCGCTCGTCCATCCATAATTGTATACCACCTACCCGTGTTTTTTCTTTTTTTCTTCTTTATACATACTACTATAGTAGCTTACTGTAGCAGTCTGCGGTGCTGCTGAGCTGACTGTGTCCAGCAGGTCCGTCATCAGTCATTACATAATAAATATATCTACCTGTCCGGCTGCAGTACTAGTGTGATATAATATATATTGATTTCATCTCATTATCATCCAGTCTATATTAGCAGCAGACACAGTACGGTAGTCCACGGCTGTAGCTACCTCTGTGTCGGCAGTCGCTCGTCCATCCATAATTGTATACCACCTACCCGTGTTTTTTTTTTTTTTCTTCTTTATACATACTACTATAGTAGCTTACTGTAGCAGTCTGCGGTGCTGCTGAGCTGACAGTGTCCAGCAGGTCCGTCATCAGTCATTACATAATAAATATATCTACCTGTCCGGCTGCAGTACTAGTGTGATATAATATATATTGATTTCATCTCATTATCATCCAGTCTATATTAGCAGCAGACACAGTACGGTAGTCCACGGCTGTAGCTACCTCTGTGTCGGCAGTCGCTCGTCCATCCATAAGTATACTAGTATCCATCCATCTCCATTGTTTACCTGAGGTGCCTTTTAGTTGTACCTATTAAAATATGGAGAACAAAAATGTTGAGGTTCCAAAATTAGGGAAAGATCAAGATCCACTTCCACCTCGTGCTGAAGCTGCTGCCACTAGTCATGGCCGAAATGCCAGCAACGTCGTCTGCCAAGGCCGATGCCCAATGTCATAGTACAGAGCATGTAAAATCCAAAACACCAAATATCAGTAAAAAAAGGACTCCAAAATCTAAAATAAAATTGTCGGAGGAGAAGCGTAAACTTGCCAATATGCCATTTACCACACGGAGTGGCAAGGAACGGCTGAGGCCCTGGCCTATGTTCATGGCTAGTGGTTCAGCTTCACATGAGGATGGAAGCACTCAGCCTCTCGCTAGAAAAATGAAAAGACTCAAGCTGGCAAAAGCACCGCAAAGAACTGTGCGTTCTTCGAAATCCCAAATCCACAAGGAGAGTCCAATTGTGTCGGTTGCGATGCCTGACCTTCCCAACACTGGACGTGAAGAGCTTGCGCCTTCCACCATTTGCACGCCCCCTGCAAGTGCTGGAAGGAGCACCCGCAGTCCAGTTCCTGATAGTCAGATTGAAGATGTCAGTGTTGAAGTACACCAGGATGAGGAGGATATGGGTGTTGCTGGCGCTGGGGAGGAAATTGACAAGGAGGATTCTGATGGTGAGGTGGTTTGTTTAAGTCAGGCACCCGGGGAGACACTTGTTGTCCGTGGGAGGAATATGGCCGTTGACATGCCTGGTGAAAATACCAAAAAAATCAGCTCTTCGGTGTGGAAGTATTTCAACAGAAATGCGGACAACATTTGTCAAGCCGTGTGTTGCCTTTGTCAAGCTGTAATAAGTAGGGGTAAGGACGTTAACCACCTCGGAACATCCTCCCTTATACGTCACCTGCAGCGCATTCATAATAAGTCAGTGACAAGTTCAAAAACTTTGGGCGACAGCGGAAGCAGTCCACTGACGCACGCAAACCACCCCACCAACTCCCTCAGTGTCAATTTCCTCCTTCCCCAGGAATGCCAATAGTCCTGCAGGCCATGTCACTGGCAATTCTGACGATTCCTCTCCTGCCTGGGATTCCTCCGATGCATCCTTGCGTGTAACGCCTACTGCTGCTGGCGCTGCTGTTGTTGTAAGACCACTTTTACTACTTCCACCAAGCAATTGACGGTCCAACAGTCCTTTGCGAGGAAGATGAAATATCACAGCAGTCATCCTGTTGCAAAGCGGATAACTGAGGCCTTGACAACTATGTTGGTGTTAGACGTGCGTCCGGTATCCGCCGTTAGTTCACAGGGAACTAGACAATTTCTTGAGGCAGTGTGCCCCCGTTACCAAATACCGTCTAGGTTCCACTTCTCTAGGCAGGCGATACCGAGAATGTACACGGACAGTCCTTTGCGAGGAAGATGAAATATCACAGCAGTCATCCTGCTGCAAAGCGGATAACTGAGGCCTTGGCATCCTGGGTGGTGAGAAACGTGGTTCCGGTATCCATCATTACTGCAGAGCCAACTAGAGACTTGTTGGAGGTACTGTGTCCCCGGTACCAAATACCATCTAGGTTCCATTTCTCTAGGCAGGCGATACCGAAAATGTACACAGACCTCAGAAAAAGAGTCACCAGTGTCCTAAAAAATGCAACTGTACCCAATGTCCACTTAACCACGGACATGTGGACAAGTGGAGCAGGGCAGGGTCAGGACTATATGACTGTGACAGCCCACTGGGTAGATGTATGGACTCCCGCCGCAAGAACAGCAGCGGCGGCACCAGTAGCAGCATCTCGCAAACGCCAACTCTTTCCTAGGCAGGCTACGCTTTGTATCACCGGTTTCCAGAATACGCACACAGCTGAAAACCTCTTACGGCAACTGAGGAAGATCATCGCGGAATGGCTTACCCCAATTGCACTCTCCTGTGGATTTGTGGCATCGGACAACGCCAGCAATATTGTGTGTGCATTAAATCTGGGCAAATTCCAGCACGTCCCATGTTTTGCACATACCTTGAATTTGGTGGTGCAGAATTTTTTAAAAAACGACAGGGGCGTGCAAGAGATGCTGTCGGTGGCCAGAAGAATTGCGGGACACTTTCGGCGTACAGGCACCACGTACAGAAGACTGGAGCAACACCAAAAACGCCTGAACCTGCCCTGCCATCATCTGAAGCAAGAAGTGGTAACGAGGTGGAATTCAACCCTATATATGCTTCAGAGGTTGGAGGAGCAGCAAAAGGCCATTCAAGCCTATACAATTCAGCACGATATAGGAGGTGGAATGCACCTGTCTCAAGCGCAGTGGAGAATGATTTCAACGTTGTGCAAGGTTCTGCTGCCCTTTGAACTTGCCACACGTGAAGTCAGTTCAGACACTGCCAGCCTGAGTCAGGTCATTCCCCTCATCAGGCTTTTGCAGAAGAAGCTGGAGACATTGAAGGAGGAGCTAACACGGAGCGATTCCGCTAGGCATGTGGGACTTGTGGATGGAGCCCTTAATTCGCTTAACAAGGATTCACGGGTGGTCAATCTGTTGAAATCAGAGCACTACATTTTGGCCACCGTGCTCGATCCTAGATTTAAAACCTACCTTGGATCTCTCTTTCCGGCAGACACAAGTCTGCTGGGGTTCAAAGACCTGCTGGTGAGAAAATTGTCAAGTCAAGCGGAACGCGACCTGTCAACATCTCCTCCTTCACATTCTCCCGCAACTGGGGGTGCGAGGAAAAGGCTCAGAATTCCGAGCCCACCCGCTGGCGGTGATGCAGGGCAGTCTGGAGCGACTGCTGATGCTGACATCTGGTCCGGACTGAAGGACCTGTCAACGATTACGGACATGTCGTCTACTGTCACTGCATATGATTCTCTCCCCATTGAAAGAATGGTGGAGGATTATATGAGTGACCGCATCCAAGTAGGCACGTCACACAGTCCGTACTTATACTGGCAGGAAAAAGAGGCAATTTGGAAGCCCTTGCACAAACTGGCTTTATTCTACCTAAGTTGCCCTCCCACAAGTGTGTACTCCGAAAGAGTGTTTAGTGCCGCCGCTCACCTTGTCAGCAATCGGCGTACGAGGTTACTTCCAGAAAATGTGGAGAAGATGATGTTCATTAAAATGAATTATAATCAATTCCTCCGTGGAGACATTGACCAGCAGCAATTGCCTCCACAAAGTACACAGGGAGCTGAGATGGTGGATTCCAGTGGGGACGAATTGATAATCTGTGAGGAGGGGGATGTACACGGTGATATATCGGAGGATGATGATGAGGTGGACATCTTGCCTCTGTAGAGCCAGTTTGTGCAAGGAGAGATTAATTGCTTATTTTTCGGTGGGGGTCCAAACCAACCCGTCATTTCAGTCACAGTCGTGTGGCAGACCCTGTCACTGAAATGATGGGTTGGTTAAAGTGTGCATGTCCTGTTTATACAACATAAGGGTGGGTGGGAGGGCCCAAGGACAATTCCATCTTGCACCTCTTTTTTCTTTAATTTTTCTTTGCGTCATGTGCTGTTTGGGGAGTGTTTTTTGGAAGGGCCATCCTGCGTGACACTGCAGTGACACTCCTAGATGGGCCAGGTGTTTGTGTCGGCCACTAGGGTCGCTTATCTTACTCACACAGCTACCTCATTGCACCTCTTTTTTTCTTTGCGTCATGTGCTGTTTGGGGAGTGTTTTTTGGAAGGGCCATCCTGCGTGACACTGCAGTGCCACTCCTAGATGGGCCCGGTGTTTGTGTCGGCCACTAGGGTCGCTTATCTTACTCACACAGCTACCTCATTGCGCCTCTTTTTTTCTTTGTGTCATGTGCTGTTTGGGGAGTGTTTTTTGGAAGGGCCATCCTGCGTGACACTGCAGTGCCACTCCTAGATGGGCCCGGTGTTTGTGTCGGCCACTAGGGTCGCTTATCTTACTCACACAGCTACCTCATTGCACCTCTTTTTTTCTTTGCGTCATGTGCTGTTTGGGGAGTGTTTTTTGGAAGGGCCATCCTGCGTGACACTGCAGTGCCACTCCTAGATGGGACAGGTGTTTGTGTCGGCCACTAGGGTCGCTTATCTTACTTACACAGCTACCTCATTGCGCCTCTTTTTTTCTTTGCGTCATGTGCTGTTTGGGGAGTGTTTTTTGGAAGGGCCATCCTGCGTGACACTGCAGTGCCACTCCTAGATGGGCCCGGTGTTTGTGTCGGCCACTAGGGTCGCTTATCTTACTCACACAGCTACCTCGGTGCAAATTTTAGGACTAAAAATAATATTGTGAGGTGTGAGGTATTCAGAATAGACTGAAAATGAGTGGAAATTATGGTTTTTGAGGTTAATAATACTTTGGGATCAAAATGACACCCAAATTCTATGATTTAAGCTGTTTTTTAGGGTTTTTTGAAAAAAACACCCGAATCCAAAACACACCCGAATCCGACAAAAAAAATTCGGTGAGGTTTTGCCAAAACGCGGTCGAACCCAAAACATGGCCGCGGAACCGAACCCAAAACCAAAACACAAAACCCGAAAAATTTCAAGTGCACATCTCTAGTTATAGCTAATGTTTATTCCTTGATCCACTACAAGTGAAGGCTGGTATTGATCGTTCTTCTTTGCTAACGCTGGTTACCTGAGACTGTTGTTTAGAAGCCATAACCAGCCTGCTTCAATTGTGCACAAGTCCCCGGCTTTCCTGCCACCTGTATTGCTAACTCTGGTTACCTGAGAATTGTTGTTTAGAAGCCATAACCAGCCTGCTTCAATTGTGCACAAGTCCCCTGCTTTCCTGCCACCTGTATTGCTAACGCTGGTTACCTGAGACTGTTGTTTATTAGCCATTACCAGCCTGCTTCAATTGTGCAGAAGTCCCCTGCTTATCTGCCACCTGTATTGCTAACGCTGGTTACCTGAGACTGTTATTTAGAAGCCATAACCAGCCTGCTTCAATTGTGCACAAGTCCCCGGCTTTCCTGCCACCTGTATTGCTAATGCTGGTTACCTGAGACTGTTGTTTAGAAGCCATAACCAGCCTGCTTCAATTGTGCACAAGTCCCCTGCTTTACTGCCACCTGTATTGCTAACGCTGGTTACCTGAGACTGTTGTTTAGAAGCCATAACCAGCCTGCCTTAATTGTGCACAAGTCCCCTGCTTATCTGCCACCTGTATTGCTAACGCTGGTTACCTGAGACTGTTGTTTAGAAGCCATAGCCAGCCTGCTTCAATTGTGCACAAGTCCCCTACTTTTCTGCCACCTGTATTGCTAACGCTGGTTACCTGGGACTGTTATTTAGAAGCCAAAACCAGCCTGCTTCAATTGTGCACCAGTTACCTGTTTACCTGCCACCTGTATTGCTGACGCTGGTTACCTGAGACTGTTATTTAGAAGCCATAACCAGCCTGCTTCAATTGTGCCCCAGTTACCTGCTTACCTGCCACCTGTATTGCTAACGCTGGTTACCTGAGACTGTTGTTTAGAAGCCATAACCAGCCTGCTTCAATTGTGCACAAGTCGCCCGCTTACTTGTCACCTGTATTGCTAATGCTGGTTACCTGAGACTGTTATTTAGAAGCCATAACCAGCCTGCTTCAATTGTGCACCAGTTACCTGTTTACCTGCCACCTGTATTGCTAACGTTGGTTACCTGAGACTGTTGTTTAGAAGCCATAACCAGCCTGCTTCAATTGTGCACAAGTCCCCTGCTTATCTGCCACCTGTATTGCTAACGCTGTTTACCTGAGACTGTTGTTTAGAAGCCATAACCAGCCTGCTTCAATAGTGCACAAGTCCCCTGCTTATCTGCCACCTGTATTGCTAACGCTGGTTACCTGAGATTGTTATTTAGAAGCCATAACCGGCCTGCTTCAATTGTGCACCAGTTACCTGCTTACCTGCCACCTGTATTGCTAACGCTGGTTACCTGAGACTGTTATTTAGAAGCCATAACCAGCCTGCTTCAATTGTGCACAAGTCCCCTGCTTTCCTGCCACCTGTATTGCTAATGCTGGTTACCTGAGACTGTTGTTTAGAAGCCATAGCCAGCCTGCTTCAATTGTGCACAAGTCCCCTGCTTATCTGCCACCTAGATTGCTAACGCTGGTAACCTGAGACTGTTATTTAGAAGCCATAACCAGCCTGCTTCAATTGTGCACCAGTTACCTGCTTTCCTACCACCTGTATTGCTAATGCTGGTTACCTGAGACTGTTGTTTAGAAGCCATAACCAGCCTGCTTCAATTGTGCACAAGTCCCCGGCTTTCCTGCCACCTGTATTGCTAACGCTGGTTACCTGAGACTGTTGTTTAGAAGCCATAACCAGCCTGCTTCAATTGTGCACAAGTCCCCTGCTTTACTGCCACCTGTATTGCTAACGCTGGTTGCCTGAGACTGTTGTTTAGAAGGTATAACCAGCCTGCTTTAATTGTGCACAAGTCCCCTGCTTATCTGCCACCTGTATTGCTAACGCTGGTTACCTCAGACTGTTGTTTAGAAGCCATAACCAGCCTGCTTCAATTGTGCACAAGTCCCCTGCTTTCCTGCCACCTGTATTGCTAATGCTGGTTACCTGAGACTGTTGTTTAGAAGCCATAGCCAGCCTGCTTCAATTGTGCACAAGTCCCCTGCTTTCCTGCCACCTGTATTGCTAATGCTGGTTACCTGAGACTGTTGTTTAGAAGCCATAGCCAGCCTGCTTCAATTGTGCACAAGTCCCCTGCTTTTCTGCCACCTGTATTGCTAACGCTGGTTACCTGAGACTGTTATTTAGAAGCCAAAACCAGCCTGCTTCAATTGTGCACCAGTTACCTGTTTACCTGCCACCTGTATTGCTGACGCTGGTTACCTGAGACTGTTATTTAGAAGCCATAACCAGCCTGCTTCAATTGTGCCCCAGTTACCTGCTTACCTGCCACCTGTATTGCTAACGCTGGTTACCTGAGACTGTTGTTTAGAAGCCTTAACCAGCCTGCTTCAATTGTGCACAAGTCGCCCGCTTACTTGCCACCTGTATTGCTAATGCTGGTTACCTGAGACTGTTATTTAGAAAGCCATAACCAGCCTGCTTCAATTGTGCACCAGTTACCTGTTTACCTGCCACCTGTATTGCTAACGCTGGTTACCTGAGACTGTTGTTTAGAAGCCATAACCAGCCTGCTTCAATTGTGCACAAGTCCCCTGCTTATCTGCCACCTGTATTGCTAACGCTGTTTACCTAAGACTGTTTAGAAGCCATTACCAGCCTGCTTCAATTGTGCACAAGTCCCCTGCTTATCTGCCACCTGTATTGCTAACGCTGGTTACCTGAGATTGTTATTTAGAAGCCATAACCGGCCTGCTTCAATTGTGCACCAGTTACCTGCTTACCTGCCACCTGTATTGCTAACGCTGGTTACCTGAGACTGTTATTTAGAAGCCATTACCAGCCTGCTTCAATTGTGCACAAGTCCCCTGCTTTCCTGCCACCTGTATTGCTAATGCTGGTTACCTTAGACTGTTGTTTAGAAGCCATAGCCAGCCTGCTTCAATTGTGCACAAGTCCCCTGCTTATCTGCCAACTAGATTGCTAACGCTGGTAACCTGAGACTGTTATTTAGAAGCCATAACCAGCCTGCTTCAATTGTGCACCAGTTACCTGCTTTCCTACCACCTGTATTGCTAATGCTGGTTACCTGAGACTGTTGTTTAGAAGCCATAACCAGCCTGCTTCAATTGTGCACAAGTCCCCGGCTTTCCTGCCACCTGTATTGCTAACGCTGGTTGCCTGAGACTGTTGTTTAGAAGCAATAACCAGCCTGCTTTAATTGTGCACAAGTCTTCTGCTTATCTGCCACCTGTATTGCTAACGCTGGTTACCTGAGACTGTTGTGTAGAAGCCATAACCAGCCTGCTTCAATTGTGCACAAGTCCCCTGCTTTCCTGCCACCTGTATTGCTAATGCTGGTTACCTGAGACTGTTGTTTAGAAGCCATAGCCAGCCTGCTTCAATTGTGCACAAGTCCCCTGCTTATCTGCCACCTGTATTGCTAACGCTGGTTACCTGAGACTGTTATTTAGAAGCCAAAACCAGCCTGCTTCAATTGTGCACCAGTTACCTGTTTACCTGCCACCTGTATTGCTGATGCTGGTTACCTGAGACTGTTATTTAGAAGCCATAACCAACCTGCTTCAATTGTGCACCAGTTACCTGCTTACCTGCCACCTGTATTGCTAACGCTGGTTACCTGAGACTGTTGTTTAGAAGCCATAACCAGCTTGCTTCAATTGTGCACAAGTCGCCCGCTTACTTGCCACCTGTATTGCAAATGCTGGTTACCTGAGACTGTTATTTAGAAGCCATAACCAGCCTGCTTCAATTGTGCACCAGTTACCTGTTTACCTGCCACCTGTATTGCTAACGCTGGTTACCTGAGACTGTTGTTTAGAAGCCATAACCAGCCTGCTTCAATTGTGCACAAGTCCCCGGCTTACCTGCCATGTATTGCTAACGCTGGTTACCTGAGACTGTTGTTTAGAAGCCATAACCAGCCTGCTTCAATTGTGCACAAATCCCCTGCTTATCTGCCACCTTTATTGCTAACGTTGGTTACCTGAGATTGTTATTTAGAAGCCATAACCAGCCTGCTTCAATTGTGCACCAGTTACCTGCTTACCTGCCACCTGTATTGCTAACGCTGGTTACCTGAGACTGTTATTTAGAAGCCATAACCAGCCTGCTTCAATTGTGCACCAGTTACCTGCTTACCTGACACCTGTATTACTAACGCTGGTTACCTGAGACTGTTGTTTAGAAGCCATAACCAGCCTGCTTCAATTGTGCACAAGACTCCCGCTTGCCTGCCACCTGTACTGCTAATGCTGGTTACCTGAGACTGTTGTTTAGAAGCCATAACCAGCCTGCTTCAATTGTGCACCAGTTACCTGCTTACCTTCCACCTGTATTGCTGACGCTGGTTACCTGAGACTGTTGTTTAGAAGCCATAACCAGCCTGCTTCAATTGTGCACAAGTCCCCTGCTTTACTGCCACCTGTATTGCTAACGCTGGTTACCTGAGACTGTTGTTTAGAAGCCATAACCAGCCTGCCTTAATTGTGCACAAGTCCCCTGCTTATCTGCCACCTGTATTGCTAACGCTGGTTACCTGAGACTGTTGTTTAGAAGCCATAGCCAGCCTGCTTCAATTGTGCACAAGTCCCCTGCTTTCCTGCCACCTGTATTGCTAATGCTGGTTACCTGAGACTGTTGTTTAGAAGCCATAACCAGCCTGCTTCAATTGTGCACAAGTCGCCCGCTTACTTGCCACCTGTATTGCTAATGCTGGTTACCTGAGACTGTTATTTAGAAGCCATAACCAGCCTGCTTCAATTGTGCATCGGTTACCTGTTTACCTGCCACCTGTATTGCTAATGCTGGTTACCTGAGACTGTTGTTTAGAAGCCATAACCAGCCTGCTTCAATTGTGCACAAGTCCCCTGCTTATCTGCCACCTGTATTGCTAACGCTGTTTACCTGAGACTGTTGTTTAGAAGCCATAACCAGCCTGCTTCAATTGTGCACAAGTCCCCTGCTTATCTGCCACCTGTATTGCTAACGCTGGTTACCTGAGATTGTTATTTAGAAGCCATAACCGGCCTGCTTCAATTGTGCACCAGTTACCTGCTTACCTGCCACCTGTATTGCTAACGCTGGTTACCTGAGACTGTTATTTAGAAGCCATAACCAGCCTGCTTCAATTGTGCACAAGTCCCCTGCTTTCCTGCCACCTGTATTGCTAATGCTGGTTACCTGAGACTGTTGTTTAGAAGCCATAGCCAGCCTGCTTCAATTGTGCACAAGTCCCCTGCTTATCTGCCACCTAGATTGCTAACGCTGGTAACCTGAGACTGTTATTTAGAAGCCATAACCAGCCTGCTTCAATTGTGCACCAGTTACCTGCTTTCCTACCACCTGTATTGCTAATGCTGGTTACCTGAGACTGTTGTTTAGAAGCCATAACCAGCCTGCTTCAATTGTGCACAAGTCCCCGGCTTTCCTGCCACCTGTATTGCTAACGCTGGTTACCTGAGACTGTTGTTTAGAAGCCATAACCAGCCTGCTTCAATTGTGCACAAGTCCCCTGCTTTACTGCCACCTGTATTGCTAACGCTGGTTGCTTGAGACTGTTGTTTAGAAGCTATAACCAGCCTGCTTTAATTGTGCACAAGTCCCCTGCTTATCTGCCACCTGTATTGCTAACGCTGGTTACCTGAGACTGTTGTTTAGAAGCCATAACCAGCCTGCTTCAATTGTGCACAAGTCCCCTGCTTTCCTGCCACCTGTATTGCTAATGCTGGTTACCTGAGACTGTTGTTTAGAAGCCATAGCCAGCCGGCTTCAATTGTGCACAAGTCCCCTGCTTATCTGCCACCTGTATTGCTAACGCTGGTTACCTGAGACTGTTATTTAGAAGCCAAAACCAGCCTGCTTCAATTGTGCACCAGTTACCTGTTTACCTGCCACCTGTATTGCTGATGCTGGTTACCTGAGACTGTTATTTAGAAGCCATAACCAACCTGCTTCAATTGTGCACCAGTTACCTGCTTACCTGCCACCTCTATTGCTAACGCTGGTTACCTGAGACTGTTGTTTAGAAGCCATAACCAGCCTGCTTCAATTGTGCACAAGTCGCCCGCTTACTTGCCACCTGTATTGCTAATGCTGGTTACCTGAGACTGTTATTTAGAAGCCATAACCAGCCTGCTTCAATTGTGCACCAGTTACCTGTTTACCTGCCACCTGTATTGCTAACGCTGGTTACCTGAGACTGTTGTTTAGAAGCCATAACCAGCCTGCTTCAATTGTGCACAAGTCCCCTGCTTATCTGCCATGTATTGCTAACGCTGGTTACCTGAGACTGTTGTTTAGAAGCCATAACCAGCCTGCTTCAATTGTGCACAAGTCCCCTGCTTATCTGCCATGTATTGCTAACGCTGGTTACCTGAGATTGTTATTTAGAAGCCATAACCAGCCTGCTTCAATTGTGCACCAGTTACCTGCTTACCTGCCACCTGCATTGCTAACGCTGGTTACCTGAGACTGTTATTTAGAAGCCATAACCAGCCTGCTTCAATTGTCCACCAGTTACCTGCTTACCTGCCACCTGTATTACTAACGCTGGTTACCTGAGACTGTTGTTTAGAAGCCATAACCAGCCTGCTTCAATTGTGCACAAGACTCCCGCTTGCCTGCCACCTGTACTGCTAATGCTGGTTACCTGAGACTGTTGTTTAGAAGCCATAACCAGCCTGCTTTAATTGTGCACCAGTTACCTGCTTACCTTCCACCTGTATTGCTGACGCTGGTTACCTGAGACTGTTGTTTAGAAGCCATAACCAGCCTGCTTCAATTGTGCACAAGTCCCCTGCTTTACTGCCACCTGTATTGCTAACGCTGGTTACCTGAGACTGTTGTTTAGAAGCCATAACCAGCCTGCCTTAATTGTGCACAAGTCCCCTGCTTATCTGCCACCTGTATTGCTAACGCTGGTTACCTGAGACTGTTGTTTAGAAGCCATAGCCAGCCTGATTCAATTGTGCACATGTCCCATGCATTCCTGCCACCTGTATTGCTAATGCTGGTTACCTGAGACTGTTGTTTAGAAGCCATAACCAGCCTGCTTCAATTGTGCACCAGTTACCTGCTTTCCTGCCACCTGTATTGCTAATGCTGGTTACCTGAGACTGTTGTTTAGAAGCCATAACCAGCCTGCTTCAATTGTGCACAAGTCCCCGGCTTTCCTGCCACCTGTATTGCTAACGCTGGTTACCTGAGACTGTTGTTTAGAAGCCATAACCAGCCTGCTTCAATTGTGCACAAGTCCCCTGCTTTACTGCCACCTGTATTGCTAATGCTGGTTACCTGAGACTGTTGTTTAGAAGCCATAACCAGCCTGCCTTAATTGTGCACAAGTCCCCTGCTTATCTGCCACCTGTATTGCTAACGCTGGTTACCTGAGACTGTTGTTTAGAAGCCATAGCCAGCCTGCTTCAATTGTGCACAAGTCCCCTGCTTTCCTGCCACCTGTATTGCTAATGCTGGTTACCTGAGACTGTTGTTTAGAAGCCATAGCCAGCCTGCTTCAATTTTGCACAAGTCCCCTGCTTTTCTGCCACCTGTATTGCTAACGCTGGTTACCTGAGACTGTTATTTAGAAGCCAAAACCAGCCTGCTTCAATTGTGCACCAGTTACCTGTTTACCTGCCACCTGTATTGCCGACGCTGGTTACCTGAGACTGTTATTTAGAAGCCATAACCAGCCTGCTTCAAGTGTGCCCCAGTTACCTGCTTACCTGCCACCTGTATTGCTAACGCTGGTTACCTGAGACTGTTGTTTAGAAGCCATAACCAGCCTGCTTCAATTGTGCACAAGTCGCCCACTTACTTGCCACCTGTATTGCTAATGCTGGTTACCTGAGACTGTTATTTAGAAGCCATAACCAGCCTGCTTCAATTGTGCACCAGTTACCTGTTTACCTGCCACCTGTATTGCTAACGCTGGTTACCTGAGACTGTTGTTTAGAAGCCATAACCAGCCTGCTTCAATTGTGCACAAGTCCCCTGCTTATCTGCCACCTGTATTGCTAACGCTGTTTACCTGAGACTGTTGTTTAGAAGCCATAACCAGCCTGCTTCAATTGTGCACAAGTCCCCTGCTTATCTGCCACCTGTATTGCTAACGCTGGTTACCTGAGATTGTTATTTAGAAGCCATAACCGGCCTGCTTCAATTGTGCACCAGTTACCTGCTTACCTGCCACCTGTATTGCTAACGCTGGTTACCTGAGACTGTTATTTAGAAGCCATAACCAGCCTGCTTCAATTGTGCACAAGTCCCCTGCTTTCCTGCCACCTGTATTGCTAATGCTGGTTACCTGAGACTGTTGTTTAGAAGCCATAGCCAGCCTGCTTCAATTGTGCACAAGTCCCCTGCTTATCTGCCACCTAGATTGCTAACGCTGGTAACCTGAGACTGTTATTTAGAAGCCATAACCAGCCTGCTTCAATTGTGCACCAGTTACCTGCTTTCCTACCACCTGTATTGCTAATGCTGGTTACCTGAGACTGTTGTTTAGAAGCCATAACCAGCCTGCTTCAATTGTGCACAAGTCCCCGGCTTTCCTGCCACCTGTATTGCTAACGCTGGTTACCTGAGACTGTTGTTTAGAAGCCATAACCAGCCTGCTTCAATTGTGCACAAGTCCCCTGCTTTACTGCCACCTGTATTGCTAATGCTGGTTGCCTGAGACTGTTGTTTAGAAGCTATAACCAGCCTGCTTTAATTGTGCACAAGTCCCCTGCTTATCTGCCACCTGTATTGCTAACGCTGGTTACCTGAGACTGTTGTTTAGAAGCCATAACCAGCCTGCTTCAATTGTGCACAAGTCCCCTGCTTTCCTGCCACCTGTATTGCTAATGCTGGTTACCTGAGACTGTTGTTTAGAAGCCATAGCCAGCCTGCTTCAATTGTGCACAAGTCCCCTGCTTATCTACCACCTGTATTGCTAACGCTGGTTACCTGAGACTGTTATTTAGAAGCCAAAACCAGCCTGCTTCAATTGTGCACCAGTTACCTGTTTACCTGCCACCTGTATTGCTGATGCTGGTTACCTGAGACTGTTATTTAGAAGCCATAACCAACCTGCTTCAATTGTGCACCAGTTACCTGCTTACCTGCCACCTGTATTGCTAACGCTGGTTACCTGAGACTGTTGTTTAGAAGCCATAACCAGCCTGCTTCAATTGTGCACAAGTCGCCCGCTTACTTGCCACCTGTATTGCTAATGCTGGTTACCTGAGACTGTTATTTAGAAGCCATAACCAGCCTGCTTCAATAGTGCACCAGTTACCTGTTTACCTGCCACCTGTATTGCTAACGCTGGTTACCTGAGACTGTTGTTTAGAAGCCATATCCAGCCTGCTTCAATTGTGCACAAGTCCCCTGCTTATCTGCCATGTATTGCTAACGCTGGTTACCTGAGACTGTTGTTTAGAAGCCATAACCAGCCTGCTTCAATTGTGCACAAATCCCCTGCTTATCTGCCACCTTTATTGCTAACGCTGGTTACCTGAGATTGTTATTTAGAAGCCATAACCAGCCTGCTTCAATTGTGCACCAGTTACCTGCTTACCTGCCACCTGTATTGCTAACGCTGGTTACCTGAGACTGTTATTTAGAAGCCATAACCAGCCTGCTTCAATTGTGCACCAGTTACCTGCTTACCTGCCACCTGTATTACTAACGCTGGTTACCTGAGACTGTTGTTTAGAAGCCATAACCAGCCTGCTTCAATTGTGCACAAGACTCCCGCTTGCCTGCCACCTGTACTGCTAATGCTGGTTACCTGAGACTGTTGTTTAGAAGCCATAACCAGCCTGCTTCAATTGTGCACCAGTTACCTGCTTACCTTCCACCTGTATTGCTGACGCTGGTTACCTGAGACTGTTGTTTAGAAGCCATAACCAGCCTGCTTCAATTGTGCACCAGTCCCCTGCTTATCTGCCACCTGTATTGCTAACGCTGGTTACCTGAGACTGTTGTTTAGAAGCCATAACCAGCCTGCTTCAATTGTGCACCAGTTACCTGCTTACCTTCCACCTGTATTGCTAACGCTGGTTACCTGAGACTGTTGTTTAGAAGTCATAACCAGCCTGCTTCAATTGTGCACAAGTCCCCGGCTTTCCTGCCACCTGTATTGCTAACGCTGGTTACCTGAGACTGTTGTTTAGAAGCCATAACCAGCCTGCTTCAATTGTGCACAAGTCCCCTGCTTTCCTGCCACCTGTATTGCTAACGCTGGTTACCTGAGACTGTTGTTTATTAGCCATAACCAGCCTGCTTCAATTGTGCAGAAGTCCCCTGCTTATCTGCCACCTGTATTGCTAACGCTGGTTACCTGAGACTGTTATTTAGAAGCCATAACCAGCCTGCTTCAATTGTGCACCAGTTACCTGCTTTCCTGCCACCTGTATTGCTAATGCTGGTTACCTGAGACTGTTGTTTAGAAGCCATAGCCAGCCTGCTTCAATTGTGCACAAGTCCCCTGCTTTTTTGCCACCTGTATTGCTAACGCTGGTTACCTGAGATTGTTTTTTAGAAGCCAAAACCAGCCTGCTTCAATTGTGCACCAGTTACCTGTTTACCTGCCACCTGTATTGCTGACGCTGGTTACCTGAGACTGTTGTTTAGAAGCCATAACCAGCCTGCTTCAATTGTGCACAAGTCGCCCGCTTACTTTCCACCTGTATTGCTAATGCTGGTTACCTGAGACTGTTATTTAGAAGCCATAACCAGCCTGCTTCAATTGTGCCCCAGTTACCTGCTTACCTGCCACCTGTATTGCTAACGCTGGTTACCTGAGACTGTTGTTTAGAAGCCATAACCAGCCTGCTTCAATTGTGCACAAGTCGCCCGCTTACTTTCCACCTGTATTGCTAATGCTGGTTACCTGAGACTGTTATTTAGAAGCCATAACCAGCCTGCTTCAATTGTGCACCAGTTACCTGTTTACCTGCCACCTGTATTGCTAACGCTGGTTACCTGAGACTGTTGTTTAGAAGCCATAACCAGCCTGCTTCAATTGTGCACAAGTCCCCTGCTTATCTGCCACCTGTATTGCTAACGCTGTTTACCTGAGACTGTTGTTTAGAAGCCATAACCAGCCTGCTTCAATTGTGCACAAGTCCCCTGCTTATCTGCCACCTGTATTGCTAACGCTGGTTACCTGAGATTGTTATTTAGAAGCCATAACCGGCCTGCTTCAATTGTGCACCAGTTACCTGCTTACCTGCCACCTGTATTGCTAACGCTGGTTACCTGAGACTGTTATTTAGAAGCCATAACCAGCCTGCTTCAATTGTGCACAAGTCCCCTGCTTTCCTGCCACCTGTATTGCTAATGCTGGTTACCTGAGACTGTTGTTTAAAAGCCATAGCCAGCCTGCTTCAATTGTGCACAAGTCCCCTGCTTATCTGCCACCTAGATTGCTAACGCTGGTAACCTGAGACTGTTATTTAGAAGCCATAACCACCCTGCTTCAATTGTGCACCAGTTACCTGCTTTCCTACCACCTGTATTGCTAATGCTGGTTACCTGAGACTGTTGTTTAGAAGCCATAACCAGCCTGCTTCAATTGTGCACAAGTCCCCGGCTTTCCTGCCACCTGTATTGCTAACGCTGGTTACCTGAGACTGTTGTTTAGAAGCCATAACCAGCCTGCTTCAATTGTGCACAAGTCCCCTGCTTTACTGCCACCTGTATTGCTAACGCTGGTTCCCTGAGACTGTTATTTAGAAGCCAAAACCAGCCTGCTTCAATTGTGCACCAGTTACCTGTTTACCTGCCACCTGTATTGCTGATGCTGGTTACCTGAGACTGTTATTTAGAAGCCATAACCAACCTGCTTCAATTGTACACCAGTTGCCTGCTTACCTGCCACCTGTATTGCTAACGCTGGTTACCTGAGACTGTTGTTTAGAAGCCATAACCAGCCTGCTTCAATTGTGCACAAGTCGCCCGCTTACTTGCCACCTGTATTGCTAATGCTGGTTACCTGAGACTGTTATTTAGAAGCCATAACCAGCCTGCTTCAATTGTGCACCAGTTACCTGTTTACCTGCCACCTGTATTGCTAACGCTGGTTACCTGAGACTGTTGTTTAGAAGCCATAACCAGCCTGCTTCAATTGTGCACAAGTCCCCTGCTTATCTGCCATGTATTGCTAACGCTGGTTACCTGAGACTGTTGTTTAGAAGCCATAACCAGCCTGCTTCAATTGTGCACAAGTCCCCTGCTTATCTGCCACCTTTATTGCTAACGCTGGTTACCTGAGATTGTTATTTAGAAGCCATAACCAGCCTGCTTCAATTGTGCACCAGTTACCTGCTTACCTGCCACCTGTATTGCTAACGCTGGTTACCTGAGACTGTTATTTAGAAGCCATAACCAGCCTGCTTCAATTGTGCACCAGTTACCTGCTTACCTGCCACCTGTATTACTAACGCTGGTTACCTGAGACTGTTGTTTAGAAGCCATAACCAGCCTGCTTCAATTGTGCACAAGACTCCCGCTTGCCTGCCACCTGTACTGCTAATGCTGGTTACCTGAGACTGTTGTTTAGAAGCCATAACCAGCCTGCTTAATTGTGCACCAGTTACCTGCTTACCTTCCACCTGTATTGCTGACGCTGGTTACCTGAGACTGTTGTTTAGAAGCCATAACCAGCCTGCTTCAATTGTGCACAAGTCCCCTGCTTTACTGCCACCTGTATTGCTAACGCTGGTTACCTGAGACTGTTGTTTAGAAGCCATAACCAGCCTGCCTTAATTGTGCACAAGTCCCCTGCTTATCTGCCACCTGTATTGCTAACGCTGGTTACCTGAGACTGTTGTTTATGAGCCATAGCCAGCCTGATTCAATTGTGCACAAGTCCCCTGCTTTCCTGCCACCTGTATTGCTAATGCTGGTTACCTGAGACTGTTGTTTAGAAGCCATAACCAGCCTGCTTCAATTGTGCACCAGTTACCTGCTTTCCTGCCACCTGTATTGCTAATGCTGGTTACCTGAGACTGTTGTTTAGAAGCCATAACCAGGCTGCTTCAATTGTGCACAAGTCCCCGGCTTTCCTGCCACCTGTATTGCTAACGCTGGTTACCTGAGACTGTTGTTTAGAAGCCATAACCAGCCTGCTTCAATTGTGCACAAGTCCCCTGCTTTACTGCCACCTGTATTGCTAACGCTGGTTACCTGAGACTGTTGTTTAGAAGCCATAACCAGCCTGCCTTAATTGTGCACAAGTCCCCTGCTTATCTGCCACCTGTATTGCTAACGCTGGTTACCTGAGACTGTTGTTTAGAAGCCATAACCAGCCTGCTTCAATTGTGCACAAGTCCCCTGCTTTCCTGCCACCTGTATTGCTAACGCTGGTTACCTGAGACTGTTGTTTATTAGCCATAACCAGCCTGCTTCAATTGTGCAGAAGTCCCCTGCTTATCTGCCACCTGTATTGCTAACGCTGGTTACCTGAGACTGTTATTTAGAAGCCATAACCAGCCTGCTTCAATTGTGCACCAGTTACCTGCTTTCCTGCCACCTGTATTGCTAACGCTGGTTACCTGAGACTGTTGTTTAGAAGCCATAACCAGCCTGCTTCAATTGTGCACAAGTCCCCTGCTTTCCTGCCACCTGTATTGCTAATGCTGGTTACCTGAGACTGTTGTTTAGAAGCCATAGCCAGCCTGCTTCAATTGTGCACAAGTCCCCTGCTTTTTTGCCACCTGTATTGCTAACGCTGGTTACCTGAGATTGTTTTTTAGAAGCCAAAACCAGCCTGCTTCAATTGTGCACCAGTTACCTGTTTACCTGCCACCTGTATTGCTGACGCTGGTTACCTGAGACTGTTATTTAGAAGCCATAACCAGCCTGCTTCAATTGTGCCCCAGTTACCTGCTTACCTGCCACCTGTATTGCTAACGCTGGTTACCTGAGACTGTTGTTTAGAAGCCATAACCAGCCTGCTTCAATTGTGCACAAGTCGCCCGCTTACTTTCCACCTGTATTGCTAATGCTGGTTACCTGAGACTGTTATTTAGAAGCCATAACCAGCCTGCTTCAATTGTGCACCAGTTACCTGTTTACCTGCCACCTGTATTGCTAACGCTGGTTACCTGAGACTGTTGTTTAGAAGCCATAACCAGCCTGCTTCAATTGTGCACAAGTCCCCTGCTTATCTGCCACCTGTATTGCTAACGCTGTTTACCTGAGACTGTTGTTTAGAAGCCATAACCAGCCTGCTTCAATTGTGCACAAGTCCCCTGCTTATCTGCCACCTGTATTGCTAACGCTGGTTACCTGAGATTGTTATTTAGAAGCCATAACCGGCCTGCTTCAATTGTGCACCAGTTACCTGCTTACCTGCCACCTGTATTGCTAACGCTGGTTACCTGAGACTGTTATTTAGAAGCCATAACCAGCCTGCTTCAATTGTGCACAAGTCCCCTGCTTTCCTGCCACCTGTATTGCTAATGCTGGTTACCTGAGACTGTTGTTTAAAAGCCATAGCCAGCCTGCTTCAATTGTGCACAAGTCCCCTGCTTATCTGCCACCTAGATTGCTAACGCTGGTAACCTGAGACTGTTATTTAGAAGCCATAACCAGCCTGCTTCAATTGTGCACCAGTTACCTGCTTTCCTACCACCTGTATTGCTAATGCTGGTTACCTGAGACTGTTGTTTAGAAGCCATAACCAGCCTGCTTCAATTGTGCACAAGTCCCCTGCTTTCCTGCCACCTGTATTGCTAATGCTGGTTACCTGAGACTGTTGTTTAGAAGCCACAGCCAGCCTGCTTCAATTGTGCACAAGTCCCCTGCTTATCTGCCACCTGTATTGCTAACGCTGGTTACCTGAGACTGTTATTTAGAAGCCAAAACCAGCCTGCTTCAATTGTGCACCAGTTACCTGTTTACCTGCCACCTGTATTGCTGATGCTGTTTACCTGAGACTGTTATATAGAAGCCATAACCAACCTGCTTCAATTGTGCACCAGTTGCCTGCTTACCTGCCACCTGTATTGCTAACGCTGGTTACCTGAGACTGTTGTTTAGAAGCCATAACCAGCCTGCTTCAATTGTGCACAAGTCGCCCGCTTACTTGCCACCTGTATTGCTAATGCTGGTTACCTGAGACTGTTATTTAGAAGCCATAACCAGCCTGCTTCAATTGTGCACCAGTTACCTGTTTACCTGCCACCTGTATTGCTAACGCTGGTTACCTGAGACTGTTGTTTAGAAGCCATAACCAGCCTGCTTCAATTGTGCACAAGTCCCCTGCTTATCTGCCATGTATTGCTAACGCTGGTTACCTGAGACTGTTGTTTAGAAGCCATAACCAGCCTGCTTCAATTGTGCACAAGTCCCCTGCTTATCTGCCACCTTTATTGCTAACGCTGGTTACCTGAGATTGTTATTTAGAAGCCATAACCAGCCTGCTTCAATTGTGCACCAGTTACCTGCTTACCTGCCACCTGTATTGCTAACGCTGGTTACCTGAGACTGTTATTTAGAAGCCATAACCAGCCTGCTTCAATTGTGCACCAGTTACCTGCTTACCTGCCACCTGTATTACTAACGCTGGTTACCTGAGACTGTTGTTTAGAAGCCATAACCAGCCTGCTTCAATTGTGCACAAGACTCCCGCTTGCCTGCCACCTGTACTGCTAATGCTGGTTACCTGAGACTGTTGTTTAGAAGCCATAACCAGCCTGCTTAATTGTGCACCAGTTACCTGCTTACCTTCCACCTGTATTGCTGACGCTGGTTACCTGAGACTGTTGTTTAGAAGCCATAACCAGCCTGCTTCAATTGTGCACAAGTCCCCTGCTTTACTGCCACCTGTATTGCTAACGCTGGTTACCTGAGACTGTTGTTTAGAAGCCATAACCAGCCTGCCTTAATTGTGCACAAGTCCCCTGCTTATCTGCCACCTGTATTGCTAACGCTGGTTACCTGAGACTGTTGTTTAGAAGCCATAGCCAGCCTGATTCAATTGTGCACCAGTCCCCTGCTTTCCTGCCACCTGTATTGCTAATGCTGGTTACCTGAGACTGTTGTTTAGAAGCCATAACCAGCCTGCTTCAATTGTGCACCAGTTACCTGCTTTCCTGCCACCTGTATTGCTAATGCTGTTTACCTGAGACTGTTGTTTAGAAGCCATAACCAGCCTGCTTCAATTGTGCACAAGTCCCCGGCTTTCCTGCCACCTGTATTGCTAGCGCTGGTTACCTGAGACTGTTGTTTAGAAGCCATAACCAGCCTGCTTCAATTGTGCACAAGTCCCCTGCTTTACTGCCACCTGTATTGCTAACGCTGGTTACCTGAGACTGTTGTTTAGAAGCCATAACCAGCCTGCCTTAATTGTGCACAAGTCCCCTGCTTATCTGCCACCTGTATTGCTAACGCTGGTTACCTGAGACTGTTGTTTAGAAGCCATAGCCAGCCTGCTTCAATTGTGCACAAGTCCCCTGCTTTCCTGCCACCTGTATTGCTAATGCTGGTTACCTGAGACTGTTGTTTAGAATCCATAGCCAGCCTGCTTCAATTTTGCACAAGTCCCCTGCTTTTCTGCCACCTGTATTGCTAACGCTGGTTACCTGAGACTGTTATTTAGAAGCCAAAACCAGCCTGCTTCAATTGTGCACCAGTTACCTGTTTACCTGCCACCTGTATTGCTGACGCTGGTTACCTGAGACTGTTATTTAGAAGCCATAACCAGCCTGCTTCAAGTGTGCCCCAGTTACCTGCTTACCTGCCACCTGTATTGCTAACGCTGGTTACCTGAGACTGTTGTTTAGAAGCCATAACCAGCCTGCTTCAATTGTGCACAAGTCCCCTGCTTTACTGCCACCTGTATTGCTAACGCTGGTTACCTGAGACTGTTGTTTAGAAGCCATAACCAGCCTGCCTTAATTGTGCACAAGTCCCCTGCTTATCTGCCACCTGTATTGCTAACGCTGGTTACCTGAGACTGTTGTTTAGAAGCCATAGCCAGCCTGCTTCAATTGTGCACAAGTCCCCTGCTTTCCTGCCACCTGTATTGCTAATGCTGGTTACCTGAGACTGTTGTTTAGAAGCCATAGCCAGCCTGCTTCAATTTTGCACAAGTCCCCTGCTTTTCTGCCACCTGTATTGCTAACGCTGGTTACCTGAGACTGTTATTTAGAAGCCAAAACCAGCCTGCTTCAATTGTGCACCAGTTACCTGTTTACCTGCCACCTGTATTGCTGACGCTGGTTACCTGAGACTGTTATTTAGAAGCCATAACCAGCCTGCTTCAAGTGTGCCCCAGTTACCTGCTTACCTGCCACCTGTATTGCTAACGCTGGTTACCTGAGACTGTTGTTTAGAAGCCATAACCAGCCTGCTTCAATTGTGCACAAGTCGCCCACTTACTTGCCACCTGTATTGCTAATGCTGGTTACCTGAGACTGTTATTTAGAAGCCATAACCAGCCTGCTTCAATTGTGCACCAGTTACCTGTTTACCTGCCACCTGTATTGCTAACGCTGGTTACCTGAGACTGTTGTTTAGAAGCCATAACCAGCCTGCTTCAATTGTGCACAAGTCCCCTGCTTATCTGCCACCTGTATTGCTAACGCTGTTTACCTGAGACTGTTGTTTAGAAGCCATAACCAGCCTGCTTCAATTGTGCACAAGTCCCCTGCTTATCTGCCACCTGTATTGCTAACGCTGGTTACCTGAGATTGTTATTTAGAAGCCATAACCGGCCTGCTTCAATTGTGCACCAGTTACCTGCTTACCTGCCACCTGTATTGCTAACGCTGGTTACCTGAGACTGTTATTTAGAAGCCATAACCAGCCTGCTTCAATTGTGCACAAGTCCCCTGCTTTCCTGCCACCTGTATTGCTAATGCTGGTTACCTGAGACTGTTGTTTAAAAGCCATAGCCAGCCTGCTTCAATTGTGCACAAGTCCCCTGCTTATCTGCCACCTAGATTGCTAACGCTGGTAACCTGAGACTGTTATTTAGAAGCCATAACCAGCCTGCTTCAATTGTGCACCAGTTACCTGCTTTCCTACCACCTGTATTGCTAATGCTGGTTACCTGAGACTGTTGTTTAGAAGCCATAACCAGCCTGCTTCAATTGTGCACAAGTCCCCGGCTTTCCTGCCACCTGTATTGCTAACGCTGGTTACCTGAGACTGTTGTTTAGAAGCCATAACCAGCCTGCTTCAATTGTGCACAAGTCCCCTGCTTTACTGCCACCTGTATTGCTAAAGCTGGTTGCCTGAGACTGTTGTTTAGAAGCTATAACCAGCCTGCTTTAATTGTGCACAAGTCCCCTGCTTATCTGCCACCTGTATTGCTAACGCTGGTTACCTGAGACTGTTGTTTAGAAGCCATAACCAGCCTGCTTCAATTGTGCACAAGTCCCCTGCTTTCCTGCCACCTGTATTGCTAATGCTGGTTACCTGAGACTGTTGTTTAGAAGCCACAGCCAGCCTGCTTCAATTGTGCACAAGTCCCCTGCTTATCTGCCACCTGTATTGCTAACGCTGGTTACCTGAGACTGTTATTTAGAAGCCAAAACCAGCCTGCTTCAATTGTGCACCAGTTACCTGTTTACCTGCCACCTGTATTGCTGATGCTGGTTACCTGAGACTGTTATTTAGAAGCCATAACCAACCTGCTTCAATTGTGCACCAGTTGCCTGCTTACCTGCCACCTGTATTGCTAACGCTGGTTACCTGAGACTGTTGTTTAGAAGCCATAACCAGCCTGCTTCAATTGTGCACAAGTCGCCCGCTTACTTGCCACCTGTATTGCTAATGCTGGTTACCTGAGACTGTTATTTAGAAGCCATAACCAGCCTGCTTCAATTGTGCACCAGTTACCTGTTTACCTGCCACCTGTATTGCTAACGCTGGTTACCTGAGACTGTTGTTTAGAAGCCATAACCAGCCTGCTTCAATTGTGCACAAGTCCCCTGCTTATCTGCCATGTATTGCTAACGCTGGTTACCTGAGACTGTTGTTTAGAAGCCATAACCAGCCTGCTTCAATTGTGCACAAGTCCCCTGCTTATCTGCCACCTTTATTGCTAACGCTGGTTACCTGAGATTGTTATTTAGAAGCCATAACCAGCCTGCTTCAATTGTGCACCAGTTACCTGCTTACCTGCCACCTGTATTGCTAACGCTGGTTACCTGAGACTGTTATTTAGAAGCCATAACCAGCCTGCTTCAATTGTGCACCAGTTACCTGCTTTCCTGCCACCTGTATTACTAACGCTGGTTACCTGAGACTGTTGTTTAGAAGCCATAACCAGCCTGCTTCAATTGTGCACAAGACTCCCGCTTGCCTGCCACCTGTACTGCTAATGCTGGTTACCTGAGACTGTTGTTTAGAAGCCATAACCAGCCTGCTTAATTGTGCACCAGTTACCTGCTTACCTTCCACCTGTATTGCTGACGCTGGTTACCTGAGACTGTTGTTTAGAAGCCATAACCAGCCTGCTTCAATTGTGCACAAGTCCCCTGCTTTACTGCCACCTGTATTGCTAACGCTGGTTACCTGAGACTGTAGTTTAGAAGCCATAACCAGCCTGCCTTAATTGTGCACAAGTCCCCTGCTTATCTGCCACCTGTATTGCTAACGCTGGTTACCTGAGACTGTTGTTTAGAAGCCATAGCCAGCCTGATTCAATTGTGCACAAGTCCCCTGCTTTCCTGCCACCTGTATTGCTAATGCTGGTTACCTGAGACTGTTGTTTAGAAGCCATAACCAGCCTGCTTCAATTGTGCACCAGTTACCTGCTTTCCTGCCACCTGTATTGCTAATGCTGGTTACCTGAGACTGTTGTTTAGAAGCCATAACCAGCCTGCTTCAATTGTGCACAAGTCCCCGGCTTTCCTGCCACCTGTATTGCTAGCGCTGGTTACCTGAGACTGTTGTTTAGAAGCCATAACCAGCCTGCTTCAATTGTGCACAAGTCCCCTGCTTTACTGCCACCTGTATTGCTAACGCTGGTTACCTGAGACTGTTGTTTAGAAGCCATAACCAGCCTGCCTTAATTGTGCACAAGTCCCCTGCTTATCTGCCACCTGTATTGCTAACGCTGGTTACCTGAGACTGTTGTTTAGAAGCCATAGCCAGCCTGCTTCAATTGTGCACAAGTCCCCTGCTTTCCTGCCACCTGTATTGCTAATGCTGGTTACCTGAGACTGTTATTTAGAAGCCAAAACCAGCCTGCTTCAATTGTGCACCAGTTACCTGTTTACCTGCCACCTGTATTGCTGACGCTGGTTACCTGAGACTGTTATTTAGAAGCCATAACCAGCCTGCTTCAATTGTGCACAAGTCGCCCACTTACTTGCCACCTGTATTGCTAATGCTGGTTACCTGAGACTGTTATTTAGAAGCCATAACCGGCCTGCTTCAATTGTGCACCAGTTACCTGTTTACCTGCCACCTGTATTGCTAACGCTGGTTACCTGAGACTGTTGTTTAGAAGCCATAACCAGCCTGCTTCAATTGTGCACAAGTCCCCTGCTTATCTGCCACCTGTATTGCTAACGCTGTTTACCTGAGACTGTTGTTTAGAAGCCATAACCAGCCTGCTTCAATTGTGCACAAGTCCCCTGCTTATCTGCCACCTGTATTGCTAACGCTGGTTACCTGAGATTGTTATTTAGAAGCCATAACCGGCCTGCTTCAATTGTGCACCAGTTACCTGCTTACCTGCCACCTGTATTGCTAACGCTGGTTACCTGAGACTGTTATTTAGAAGCCATAACCAGCCTGCTTCAATTGTGCACAAGTCCCCTGCTTTCCTGCCACCTGTATTGCTAATGCTGGTTACCTGAGACTGTTGTTTAGAAGCCATAGCCAGCCTGCTTCAATTGTGCACAAGTCCCCTGCTTATCTGCCACCTAGATTGCTAACGCTGGTAACCTGAGACTGTTATTTAGAAGCCATATCCAGCCTGCTTCAATTGTGCACCAGTTACCTGCTTTCCTACCACCTGTATTGCTAATGCTGGTTACCTGAGACTGTTGTTTAGAAGCCATAACCAGCCTGCTTCAATTGTGCACAAGTCCCCGGCTTTCCTGCCACCTGTATTGCTAACGCTGGTTACCTGAGACTGTTGTTTAGAAGCCATAACCAGCCTGCTTCAATTGTGCACAAGTCCCCGGCTTTCCTGCCACCTGTATTACTAACGCTGGTTACCTGAGACTGTGGTTTAGAAGCCATAACCAGCCTGCTTCAATTGTGCACAAGTCCCCTGCTTTACTGCCACCTGTATTGCTAATGCTGGTTGCCTGAGACTGTTGTTTAGAAGCTATAACCAGCCTGCTTTAATTGTGCACAAGTCCCCTGCTTATCTGCCACCTGTATTGCTAACGCTGGTTACCTGAGACTGTTGTTTAGAAGCAATAACCAGCCTGCTTCAATTGTGCACAAGTCCCCTGCTTTCCTGCCACCTGTATTGCTAATGCTGGTTACCTGAGACTGTTGTTTAGAAACCATAGCCAGCCTGCTTCAATTGTGCACAAGTCCCCTGCTTATCTACCACCTGTATTGCTAACGCTGGTTACCTGAGACTGTTATTTAGAAGCCAAAACCAGCCTGCTTCAATTGTGCACCAGTTACCTGTTTACCTGCCACCTGTATTGCTGATGCTGGTTACCTGAGACTGTTATTTAGAAGCCATAACCAACCTGCTTCAATTGTGCACCAGTTACCTGCTTACCTGCCACCTGTATTGCTAACGCTGGTTACCTGAGACTGTTGTTTAGAAGCCATAACCAGCCTGCTTCAATTGTGCACAAGTCGCCCGCTTACTTGCCACCTGTATTGCTAATGCTGGTTACCTGAGACTGTTATTTAGAAGCCATAACCAGCCTGCTTCAATAGTGCACCAGTTACCTGTTTACCTGCCACCTGTATTGCTAACGCTGGTTACCTGAGACTGTTGTTTAGAAGCCATAACCAGCCTGCTTCAATTGTGCACAAGTCCCCTGCTTATCTGCCATGTATTGCTAACGCTGGTTACCTGAGACTGTTGTTTAGAAGCCATAACCAGCCTGCTTCAATTGTGCACAAGTCCCCGGCTTTCCTGCCACCTGTATTGCTAACGCTGGTTACCTGAGACTGTTGTTTAGAAGCCATAACCAGCCTGCTTTAATTGTGCACAAGTCCCCTGCTTTCCTGCCACCTGTATTGCTAACGCTGGTTACCTGAGACTGTTGTTTATTAGCCATAACCAGCCTGCTTCAATTGTGCAGAAGTCCCCTGCTTATCTGCCACCTGTATTGCTAACGCTGGTTACCTGAGACTGTTATTTAGAAGCCATAACCAGCCTGCTTCAATTGTGCACCAGTTACCTGCTTTCCTGCCACCTGTATTGCTAATGCTGGTTACCTGAGACTGTTGTTTAGAAGCCATAACCAGCCTGCTTCAATTGTGCACAAGTCCCCTGCTTTCCTGCCACCTGTATTGCTAATGCTGGTTACCTGAGACTATTGTTTAGAAGCCATAGCCAGCCTGCTTCAATTGTGCACAAGTCCCCTGCTTTTTTGCCACCTGTATTGCTAACGCTGGTTACCTGAGATTGTTTTTTAGAAGCCAAAACCAGCCTGCTTCAATTGTGCACCAGTTACCTGTTTACCTGCCACCTGTATTGCTGACGCTGGTTACCTGAGACTGTTATTTAGAAGCCATAACCAGCCTGCTTCAATTGTGCCCCAGTTACCTGCTTACCTGCCACCTGTATTGCTAACGCTGGTTACCTGAGACTGTTGTTTAGAAGCCATAACCAGCCTGCTTCAATTGTGCACAAGTCGCCCGCTTACTTGCCACCTGTATTGCTAATGCTGGTTACCTGAGACTGTTATTTAGAAGCCATAACCAGCCTGCTTCAATTGTGCACCAGTTACCTGTTTACCTGCCACCTGTATTGCTAACGCTGGTTACCTGAGACTGTTGTTTAGAAGCCATAACCAGCCTGCTTCAATTGTGCACAAGTCCCCTGCTTATCTGCCACCTGTATTGCTAACGCTGTTTACCTGAGACTGTTGTTTAGAAGCCATAACCAGCCTGCTTCAATTGTGCACAAGTCCCCTGCTTATCTGCCACCTGTATTGCTAACGCTGGTTACCTGAGATTGTTATTTAGAAGCCATAACCGGCCTGCTTCAATTGTGCACCAGTTACCTGCTTACCTGCCACCTGTATTGCTAACGCTGGTTACCTGAGACTGTTATTTAGAAGCCATAACCAGCCTGCTTCAATTGTGCACAAGTCCCCTGCTTTCCTGCCACCTGTATTGCTAATGCTGGTTACCTGAGACTGTTGTTTAAAAGCCATAGCCAGCCTGCTTCAATTGTGCACAAGTCCCCTGCTTATCTGCCACCTAGATTGCTAACGCTGGTAACCTGAGACTGTTATTTAGAAGCCATAACCAGCCTGCTTCAATTGTGCACCAGTTACCTGCTTTCCTACCACCTGTATTGCTAATGCTGGTTACCTGAGACTGTTGTTTAGAAGCCATAACCAGCCTGCTTCAATTGTGCACAAGTCCCCGGCTTTCCTGCCACCTGTATTGCTAACGCTGGTTACCTGAGACTGTTGTTTAGAAGCCATAACCAGCCTGCTTCAATTGTGCACAAGTCCCCTGCTTTACTGCCACCTGTATTGCTAAAGCTGGTTGCCTGAGACTGTTGTTTAGAAGCTATAACCAGCCTGCTTTAATTGTGCACAAGTCCCCTGCTTATCTGCCACCTGTATTGCTAACGCTGGTTACCTGAGACTGTTGTTTAGAAGCCATAACCAGCCTGCTTCAATTGTGCACAAGTCCCCTGCTTTCCTGCCACCTGTATTGCTAATGCTGGTTACCTGAGACTGTTGTTTAGAAGCCACAGCCAGCCTGCTTCAATTGTGCACAAGTCCCCTGCTTATCTGCCACCTGTATTGCTAACGCTGGTTACCTGAGACTGTTATTTAGAAGCCAAAACCAGCCTGCTTCAATTGTGCACCAGTTACCTGTTTACCTGCCACCTGTATTGCTGATGCTGGTTACCTGAGACTGTTATTTAGAAGCCATAACCAACCTGCTTCAATTGTGCACCAGTTGCCTGCTTACCTGCCACCTGTATTGCTAACGCTGGTTACCTGAGACTGTTGTTTAGAAGCCATAACCAGCCTGCTTCAATTGTGCACAAGTCCCCTGCTTTCCTGCCACCTGTATTGCTAATGCTGGTTACCTGAGACTGTTGTTTAGAAGCCATAACCAGCCTGCTTCAATTGTGCACCAGTTACCTGCTTACCTTCCACCTGTATTGCTAACGCTGGTTACCTGAGACTGTTGTTTAGAAGTCATAACCAGCCTGCTTCAATTGTGCACAAGTCCCCGGCTTTCCTGCCACCTGTATTGCTAACGCTGGTTACCTGAGACTGTTGTTTAGAAGCCATAACCAGCCTGCTTCAATTGTGCACAAGTCCCCTGCTTTCCTGCCACCTGTATTGCTAACGCTGGTTACCTGAGACTGTTGTTTATTAGCCATAACCAGCCTGCTTCAATTGTGCAGAAGTCCCCTGCTTATCTGCCACCTGTATTGCTAACGCTGGTTACCTGAGACTGTTATTTAGAAGCCATAACCAGCCTGCTTCAATTGTGCACCAGTTACCTGCTTTCCTGCCACCTGTATTGCTAATGCTGGTTACCTGAGACTGTTGTTTAGAAGCCATAACCAGCCTGCTTCAATTGTGCACAAGTCCCTTGCTTTCCTGCCACCTGTATTGCTAATGCTGGTTACCTGAGACTGTTGTTTAGAAGCCATAGCCAGCCTGCTTCAATTGTGCACAAGTCCCCTGCTTTTTTGCCACCTGTATTGCTAACGCTGGTTACCTGAGATTGTTTTTTAGAAGCCAAAACCAGCCTGCTTCAATTGTGCACCAGTTACCTGTTTACCTGCCACCTGTATTGCTGACGCTGGTTACCTGAGACTGTTATTTAGAAGCCATAACCAGCCTGCTTCAATTGTGCCCCAGTTACCTGCTTACCTGCCACCTGTATTGCTAACGCTGGTTACCTGAGACTGTTGTTTAGAAGCCATAACCAGCCTGCTTCAATTGTGCACAAGTCGCCCGCTTACTTGCCACCTGTATTGCTAATGCTGGTTACCTGAGACTGTTATTTAGAAGCCATAACCAGCCTGCTTCAATTGTGCACCAGTTACCTGTTTACCTGCCACCTGTATTGCTAACGCTGGTTACCTGAGACTGTTGTTTAGAAGCCATAACCAGCCTGCTTCAATTGTGCACAAGTCCTCTGCTTATCTGCCATCTGTATTGCTAACGCTGTTTACCTGAGACTGTTGTTTAGAAGCCATAACCAGCCTGCTTCAATTGTGCACAAGTCCCCTGCTTATCTGCCACCTGTATTGCTAACGCTGGTTACCTGAGATTGTTATTTAGAAGCCATAACCGGCCTGCTTCAATTGTGCACCAGTTACCTGCTTACCTGCCACCTGTATTGCTAACGCTGGTTACCTGAGACTGTTATTTAGAAGCCATAACCAGCCTGCTTCAATTGTGCACAAGTCCCCTGCTTTCCTGCCACCTGTATTGCTAATGCTGGTTACCTGAGACTGTTGTTTAAAAGCCATAGCCAGCCTGCTTCAATTGTGCACAAGTCCCCTGCTTATCTGCCACCTAGATTGCTAACGCTGGTAACCTGAGACTGTTATTTAGAAGCCATAACCAGCCTGCTTCAATTGTGCACCAGTTACCTGCTTTCCTACCACCTGTATTGCTAATGCTGGTTACCTGAGACTGTTGTTTAGAAGCCATAACCAGCCTGCTTCAATTGTGCACAAGTCCCCGGCTTTCCTGCCACCTGTATTGCTAACGCTGGTTACCTGAGACTGTTGTTTAGAAGCCATAACCAGCCTGCTTCAATTGTGCACAAGTCCCCTGCTTTACTGCCACCTGTATTGCTAAAGCTGGTTGCCTGAGACTGTTGTTTAGAAGCTATAACCAGCCTGCTTTAATTGTGCACAAGTCCCCTGCTTATCTGCCACCTGTATTGCTAACGCTGGTTACCTGAGACTGTTGTTTAGAAGCCATAACCAGCCTGCTTCAATTGTGCACAAGTCCCCTGCTTTCCTGCCACCTGTATTGCTAATGCTGGTTACCTGAGACTGTTGTTTAGAAGCCACAGCCAGCCTGCTTCAATTGTGCACAAGTCCCCTGCTTATCTGCCACCTGTATTGCTAACGCTGGTTACCTGAGACTGTTATTTAGAAGCCAAAACCAGCCTGCTTCAATTGTGCACCAGTTACCTGTTTACCTGCCACCTGTATTGCTGATGCTGGTTACCTGAGACTGTTATTTAGAAGCCATAACCAACCTGCTTCAATTGTGCACCAGTTGCCTGCTTACCTGCCACCTGTATTGCTAACGCTGGTTACCTGAGACTGTTGTTTAGAAGCCATAACCAGCCTGCTTCAATTGTGCACAAGTCGCCCGCTTACTTGCCACCTGTATTGCTAATGCTGGTTACCTGAGACTGTTATTTAGAAGCCATAACCAGCCTGCTTCAATTGTGCACCAGTTACCTGTTTACCTGCCACCTGTATTGCTAACGCTGGTTACCTGAGACTGTTGTTTAGAAGCCATAACCAGCCTGCTTCAATTGTGCACAAGTCCCCTGCTTATCTGCCATGTATTGCTAATGCTGGTTACCTGAGACTGTTGTTTAGAAGCCATAACCAGCCTGCTTCAATTGTGCACAAGTCCCCTGCTTATCTGCCACCTTTATTGCTAACGCTGGTTACCTGAGATTGTTATTTAGAAGCCATAACCAGCCTGCTTCAATTGTGCACCAGTTACCTGCTTACCTGCCACCTGTATTGCTAACGCTGGTTACCTGAGACTGTTATTTAGAAGCCATAACCAGCCTGCTTCAATTGTGCACCAGTTACCTGCTTACCTGCCACCTGTATTACTAACGCTGGTTACCTGAGACTGTTGTTTAGAAGCCATAACCAGCCTGCTTCAATTGTGCACCAGTTACCTGCTTACCTTCCACCTGTATTGCTGACGCTGGTTACCTGAGACTGTTGTTTAGAAGCCATAACCAGCCTGCTTCAATTGTGCACCAGTCCCCTGCTTATCTGCCACCTGTATTGCTAACGCTGGTTACCTGAGACTGTTGTTTAGAAGCCATAACCAGCCTGCTTCAATTGTGCACCAGTTACCTGCTTACCTTCCACCTGTATTGCTAACGCTGGTTACCTGAGACTGTTGTTTAGAAGTCATAACCAGCCTGCTTCAATTGTGCACAAGTCCCCTGCTTTCCTGCCACCTGTATTGCTAACGCTGGTTACCTGAGACTGTTGTTTAGAAGTCATAACCAGCCTGCTTCAATTGTGCACCAGTTACCTGCTTACCTGCCACCTGTATTGCTAACGCTGGTTACCTGAGACTGTTGTTTAGAAGTCATAACCAGCCTGCTTCAATTGCGCACAAGTTACCTGCTTACCTGCCACCTGTATTGCTAACGCTGGTTACCTGCTTACCTGCCACCTTTATCGCTAACGCTGGTTACCTGAGTCCGTTATAGAAGAGCCTTAACTATCCTGCTTTCATCAGTAACTTATTGCTGTTTTTTTTTTTTTGTTGTTGTTCACCTGGCTCTATTCTATATCCTGTAGTAGTGCTTACGCTGGGTGTAATCAACTGTTTGGATGTAATTCTGTTATTATTGACAGAAGAAATAAAATCGTGTTGTACGCATTACATGTCAGTTTGTGTCTGCATTTCAAAAGGGAACTATTAACGCTTGCCTCTCTGTCACGGGGTGCTGGTAACAGCAAAATAGTGGAGTACCATCAGCCGGGGATTAAGATTATCCAGCATACCCAGAGCCGGCCCTAACCAATATGATGCCCTAGGCAAGATTTTGGCTGGTGCCCCCTAGCACCACCGCCGGTTCTGCCTCTGACCTTGCACCTCTTTCCCAGCACCATCACCCCTCACCCATAGTAGTCCTTATTTTGGTGTTTGTACCCCCTATATTTTAAATAGGAACAGTTCGCACATTTGGCACACAGCCCACAAAGGGGTGTGTTTTTGCTGGCAAGGGGCATGGCCACACAATAGTAACCCCAATTCCAATTACGCCACACAGTACTGCAACTTTATTCACATTTGATCATGCGATAGTGTCCATAATTCATATTACATCCCACAGTAGTATCACTTTACCTTATATATGTTACTGCTCACAGTAGTGCCCCTTATTCACATTATATCACACTGAATTGCTCCTTATTCACATTACACCATACCATATTGCTCTTTATTCACATTAGACGACACATACGCAATGACACATAGCAGAGCACCTGATACACATAATGCCACAGAGTAATGCCCTTACACATATGAGACACATTATTAATGTCCTTTTACACATAATGTACCGTACACATATGCCACACATTATTAGTGCCCCTATATGCATAATGACACACATACAGTAGTACCCTGTTACACATATGCCGCACATTATTAATGCCCTTATACACATAATGACACACATAGTGCCCCTACACATTTGCTGCACATTATTAGTGCCCCTATACACATAATGATACACATACAGTTGTACTGTTACACATATGCCGCACATTATTAATGCCCTTATACACATAATGACACACATAGTGCCCCTTACACATATGTTGCACATTATTAATGCATTTTTACATGACACACATAATGCTCCTTACACATATTCCGAACACTACTGCACAACCAACCCACTCACATGCACACAGCACTCACACTGCCACTAACACTGTGACCTCTGCCTCTGCTTGGATACAGATGTGTCCTCATAAATCTTGCCTCAATGCTAACATCTGGCACCTTTTTGTTATGAAAATGCATCTTATTTGTATTGCTATGTAGCTAGGATGCACAAGCAGCTTCTGCTGATTAAAATGATATGCGGCATGCCTATATACTGTGTGCGACTGTAGCTGTATCTGCATATGAAATGCTACACACAGAATATAGGCATGCCGCATATCATTTTAATCAGCAGAAGCTGCTTGTGCCCCTAGGCATACCAGATGCCCTAGGCAATTGCCTAGTTTGCCTATGCCTATGGCCGGCTCTGAGCATACCTGCGGACTGGGGGGTTACACAACCTGCTCTCCTCTGCTAGTGCAGTCACACGGGAACGGAATCATTTCTGCATGTTATTAGTTTCATGATTTTTAGACTGGATCAACTTTTTCAGAAGGTGGTGTCCTGTTAAAAGTAGAGATGAGCGCCGGAAATTTTTCGGGTTTTGTGTTTTGGTTTTGGGTTCGGTTCCGCGGCCGTGTTTTGGGTTCGACCGCGTTTTGGCAAAACCTCACCGAATTTTTTTTGTCGGATTCGGGTGTGTTTTGGATTCGGGTGTTTTTTTAAAAAAACCCTAAAAAACAGCTTAAATCATAGAATTTGGGGGTAATTTTGATCCCAAAGTATTATTAACCTCAAAAAACATAATTTACACTCATTTTCAGCCTATTCTGAACACATCACACCTCACAATATTATTTTTAGTCCTAAAATTTGCACCGAGGTCGCTGTGTGAGTAAGATAAGCGACCCTAGTGGCCGACACAAACACCGGGCCCATCTAGGAGTGGCACTGCAGTGTCACGCAGGATGGCCCTTCCAAAAAACCCTCCCCAAACAGCACATGACGCAAAGAAAAAAAGAGGCGCAATGAGGTAGCTGACTGTGTGAGTAAGATTAGCGACCCTAGTGGCCGACACAAACACCGGGCACATCTAGGAGTGGCACTGCAGTGTCACGCAGGATGTCCCTTCCAAAAAACCCTCCCCAAACAGCACATGACGCAAAGAAAAAAAGAGGCGCAATGAGGTAGCTGTGTGAGTAAGATTAGCGACCCTAGTGGCCGACACAAACACCGGGCCCATCTAGGAGTGGCACTGCAGTGTCACGCAGGATGTCCCTTCCAAAAAACCCTCCCCAATCAGCACATGATGCAAAGAAAAAGAAAAGAAAAAAGAGGTGCAAGATGGAATTATCCTTGGGCCCTCCCACCCACCCTTATGTTGTATAAACAAAACAGGACATGCACACTTTAACCAACCCATCATTTCAGTGACAGGGTCTGCCACACGACTGTGACTGATATGACGGGTTGGTTTGGACCCCCCCCAAAAAAGAAGCAATTAATCTCTCCTTGCACAAACTGGCTCTACAGAGGCAAGATGTCCACCTCATCTTCACCCTCCGATATATCACCGTGTACATCCCCCTCCTCACAGATTATCAATTCGTCCCCACTGGAATCCACCATCTCAGCTCCCTGTGTACTTTGTGGAGGCAATTGCTGCTGGTCAATGTCTCCGCGGAGGAATTGATTATAATTCATTTTAATGAACATCATCTTCTCCACATTTTCTGGATGTAACCTCGTACGCCGATTGCTGACAAGGTGAGCGGCGGCACTAAACACTCTTTCGGAGTACACACTTGTGGGAGGGCAACTTAGGTAGAATAAAGCCAGTTTGTGCAAGGGCCTCCAAATTGCCTCTTTTTCCTGCCAGTATAAGTACGGACTGTGTGACGTGCCTACTTGGATGCGGTCACTCATATAATCCTCCACCATTCTATCAATGTTGAGAGAATCATATGCAGTGACAGTAGACGACATGTCCGTAATCGTTGTCAGGTCCTTCAGTCCGGACCAGATGTCAGCATCAGCAGTCGCTCCAGACTGCCCTGCATCACCGCCAGCGGGTGGGCTCGGAATTCTGAGCCTTTTCCTCGCACCCCCAGTTGCGGGAGAATGTGAAGGAGGAGATGTTGACAGGTCGCGTTCCGCTTGACTTGACAATTTTGTCACCAGCAGGTCTTTCAACCCCAGCAGACCTGTGTCTGCCGGAAAGAGAGATCCAAGGTAGGCTTTAAATCTAGGATCGAGCACGGTGGCCAAAATGTAGTGCTCTGATTTCAACAGATTGACCACCCGTGAATCCTTGTTAAGCGAATTAAGGGCTGCATCCACAAGTCCCACATGCCTAGCGGAATCGCTCCGTGTTAGCTCCTTCTTCAATGCCTCCAGCTTCTTCTGCAAAAGCCTGATGAGGGGAATGACCTGACTCAGGCTGGCAGTGTCTGAACTGACTTCACGTGTGGCAAGTTCAAAGGGCATCAGAACCTTGCACAACGTTGAAATCATTCTCCACTGCACTTGAGACAGGTGCATTCCACCTACTATATCGTGCTCAATTGTATAGGCTTGAATGGCCTTTTGCTGCTCCTCCAACCTCTGAAGCATATAGAGGGTTGAATTCCACCTCGTTACCACTTCTTGCTTCAGATGATGGCAGGGCAGGTTCAGTAGTTTTTGGTGGTGCTCCAGTTTTCTGTACGTGGTGCCTGTACGCCGAAAGTGTCCCGCAATTCTTCTGGCCACCGACAGCATCTCTTGCACGCCCCTGTCGTTTTTTAAAAAATTCTGCACCACCAAATTCAAGGTATGTGCAAAACATGGGACGTGCTGGAATTGGCCCAGATTTAATGCACACACAATATTGCTGGCGTTGTCCGATGCCACAAATCCACAGGAGAGTCCAATTGGGGTAAGCCATTCCGCGATGATCTTCCTCAGTTGCCGTAAGAGGTTTTCAGCTGTGTGCGTATTCTGGAAAGCGGTGATACAAAGCGTAGCCTGCCTAGGAAAGAGTTGGCGTTTGCGAGATGCTGCTACTGGTGCCGCCGCTGCTGTTCTTGCGGCGGGAGTCCATACATCTACCCAGTGGGCTGTCACAGTCATATAGTCCTGACCCTGCCCTGCTCCACTTGTCCACATGTCCGTGGTTAAGTGGACATTGGGTACAGCTGCATTTTTTAGGACACTGGTGACTCTTTTTCTGAGGTCTGTGTACATTTTCGGTATCGCCTGCCTAGAGAAATGGAACCTAGATGGTATTTGGTACCGGGGACACAGTACCTCCAACAAGTCTCTAGTTGGCTCTGCAGTAATGATGGATACCGGAACCACGTTTCTCACCACCCAGGATGCCAAGGCCTCAGTTATCCGCTTTGCAGTAGGATGACTGCTGTGATATTTCATCTTCCTCGCAAAGGACTGTTGAACAGTCAATTGCTTACTGGAAGTAGTACAAGTGGGCTTACGACTTCCCCTCTGGGATGACCATCGACTCCCAGCGGCAACAACAGCAGCGCCAGCAGCAGTAGGCGTTACACGCAAGGATGCATCGGAGGAATCCCAGGCAGGAGAGGACTCGTCAGACTTGCCAGTGACATGGCCTGCAGGACTATTGGCATTCCTGGGGAAGGAGGAAATTGACACTGAGGGAGTTGGTGGGGTGGTTTGCGTGAGCTTGGTTACAAGAGGAAGGGATTTACTGGTCAGTGGACTGCTTCCGCTGTCACCCAAAGTTTTTGAACTTGTCACTGACTTATTATGAATGCGCTGCAGGTGACGTATAAGGGAGGATGTTCCGAGGTGGTTAACGTCCTTACCCCTACTTATTACAGCTTGACAAAGGGAACACACGGCTTGACACCTGTTGTCCGCATTTCTGGTGAAATACCTCCACACCGAAGAGCTGATTTTTTTGGTATTTTCACCTGGCATGTCAACGGCCATATTCCTCCCACGGACAACAGGTGTCTCCCCGGGTGCCTGACTTAAACAAACCACCTCACCATCAGAATCCTCCTGGTCAATTTCCTCCCCAGCGCCAGCAACACCCATATCCTCCTCATCCTGGTGTACTTCAACACTGACATCTTCAATCTGACTATCAGGAACTGGACTGCGGGTGCTCCTTCCAGCACTTGCAGGGGGCATGCAAATAGTGGAAGGCGCATGCTCTTCACGTCCAGTGTTGGGAAGGTCAGGCATCGCAAACGACACAATTGGACTCTCCTTGTGGATTTGGGATTTCAAAGAACGCACAGTTCTTTGCGGTGCTTTTGCCAGCTTGAGTCTTTTCAGTTTTCTAGCGAGAGGCTGAGTGCTTCCATCCTCATGTGAAGCTGAACCACTAGCCATGAACATAGGCCAGGGCCTCAGCCGTTCCTTGCCACTCCGTGTGGTAAATGGCATATTGGCAAGTTTACGCTTCTCCTCCGACAATTTTATTTTAGGTTTTGGAGTCCTTTTTTTTCTGATATTTGGTGTTTTGGATTTGACATGCTCTGTACTATGACATTGGGCATCGGCCTTGGCAGACGACGTTGCTGGCATTTCATCGTCTCGGCCATGACTAGTGGCAGCAGCTTCAGCACGAGGTGGAAGTGGATCTTGATCTTTCCCTAATTTTGGAACCTCAACTTTTTTGTTCTCCATATTTTATAGGCAGAACTAAAAGGCACCTCAGGTAAACAATGGAGATGGATGGATTGGATACTAGTATACAATTATGGACGGACTGCCACGGTTAGGTGGTATAAAAAAACCACGGTTAGGTGGTATATATTATAATAATAATACAATTATGGATGGACGGACTGCCTGCCGACTGCCGACACAGAGGTAGCCACAGCCGTGAACTACCGCACTGTACACTGGTTGATAAAGAGATAGTAGTATACTCGTAACAACTAGTATGACACTATGACGACGGTATAAAGAATGAAAAAAAAACCACGGTTAGGTGGTATATATTATAATAATAATACAATTATGGATGGACGGACTGCCTGCCGACTGCCGACACAGAGGTAGCCACAGCCGTGAACTACCGCACTGTACACTGGTTGATAAAGAGATAGTAGTATACTCGTAACAACTAGTATGACACTATGACGACGGTATAAAGAATGAAAAAAAAACCACGGTTAGGTGGTATATATTATAATAATAATACAATTATGGATGGACGGACTGCCTGCCGACTGCCGACACAGAGGTAGCCACAGCCGTGAACTACCGCACTGTACACTGGTTGATAAAGAGATAGTAGTATACTCGTAACAACTAGTATGACACTATGACGACGGTATAAAGAATGAAAAAAAAACCACGGTTAGGTGGTATATATTATAATAATAATACAATTATGGATGGACGGACTGCCTGCCGACTGCCGACACAGAGGTAGCCACAGCCGTGAACTACCGCACTGTACACTGGTTGATAAAGAGATAGTAGTATACTCGTAACAACTAGTATGACACTATGACGACGGTATAAAGAATGAAAAAAAAACCACGGTTAGGTGGTATATATTATAATAATAATACAATTATGGATGGACGGACTGCCTGCCGACTGCCGACACAGAGGTAGCCACAGCCGTGAACTACCGCACTGTACACTGGTTGATAAAGAGATAGTAGTATACTCGTAACAACTAGTATGACACTATGACGACGGTATAAAGAATGAAAAAAAAACCACGGTTAGGTGGTAGGTATATAATAATAAATAATACAATTCTGGTCGGACGGACTGCCTGCCGTGTGCCGACACAGAGGTAGCCACAGCCGTGAACTACCGCACTGTACACTGGTTGATAAAGAGATAGTAGTATACTCGTAACAATTAGGATGACACTATGACGGTATAAAGAATGAAAAAAAAACCACGGTTAGGTGGTAGGTATATAATAATAAATAATACAATTCTGGTCGGACGGACTGCCTGCCGTGTGCCGACACAGAGGTAGCCACAGCCGTGAACTACCGCACTGTACACTGGTTGATAAAGAGATAGTAGTATACTCGTAACAATTAGGATGACACTATGACGGTATAAAGAATGAAAAAAAAACCACGGTTAGGTGGTAGGTATATAATAATAAATAATACAATTCTGGTCGGACGGACTGCCTGCCGTGTGCCGACACAGAGGTAGCCACAGCCGTGAACTACCGCACTGTACACTGGTTGATAAAGAGATAGTAGTATACTCGTAACAATTAGGATGACACTATGACGGTATAAAGAATGAAAAAAAAACCACGGTTAGGTGGTAGGTATATAATAATAAATAATACAATTCTGGTCGGACGGACTGCCTGCCGTGTGCCGACACAGAGGTAGCCACAGCCGTGAACTACCGCACTGTACACTGGTTGATAAAGAGATAGTAGTATACTCGTAACAATTAGGATGACACTATGACGGTATAAAGAATGAAAAAAAAACCACGGTTAGGTGGTAGGTATATAATAATAAATAATACAATTCTGGTCGGACGGACTGCCTGCCGTGTGCCGACACAGAGGTAGCCACAGCCGTGAACTACCGCACTGTACACTGGTTGATAAAGAGATAGTAGTATACTCGTAACAATTAGGATGACACTATGACGGTATAAAGAATGAAAAAAAAACCACGGTTAGGTGGTAGGTATATAATAATAAATAATACAATTCTGGTCGGACGGACTGCCTGCCGTGTGCCGACACAGAGGTAGCCACAGCCGTGAACTACCGCACTGTACACTGGTTGATAAAGAGATAGTAGTATACTCGTAACAATTAGGATGACACTATGACGGTATAAAGAATGAAAAAAAAACCACGGTTAGGTGGTAGGTATATAATAATAAATAATACAATTCTGGTCAGACGGACTGCCTGCCGTGTGCCGACACAGAGGTAGCCACAGCCGTGAACTACCGCACTGTACACTGGTTGATAAAGAGATAGTAGTATACTCGTAACAATTAGGATGACACTATGACGGTATAAAGAATGAAAAAAAAACCACGGTTAGGTGGTAGGTATATAATAATAAATAATACAATTCTGGTCGGACGGACTGCCTGCCGTGTGCCGACACAGAGGTAGCCACAGCCGTGAACTACCGCACTGTACACTGGTTGATAAAGAGATAGTAGTATACTCGTAACAATTAGGATGACACTATGACGGTATAAAGAATGAAAAAAAAACCACGGTTAGGTGGTAGGTATATAATAATAAATAATACAATTCTGGTCGGACGGACTGCCTGCCGTGTGCCGACACAGAGGTAGCCACAGCCGTGAACTACCGCACTGTACACTGGTTGATAAAGAGATAGTAGTATACTCGTAACAATTAGGATGACACTATGACGGTATAAAGAATGAAAAAAAAACCACGGTTAGGTGGTAGGTATATAATAATAAATAATACAATTCTGGTCGGACGGACTGCCTGCCGTGTGCCGACACAGAGGTAGCCACAGCCGTGAACTACCGCACTGTACACTGGTTGATAAAGAGATAGTAGTATACTCGTAACAATTAGGATGACACTATGACGGTATAAAGAATGAAAAAAAAACCACGGTTAGGTGGTAGGTATATAATAATAAATAATACAATTCTGGTCGGACGGACTGCCTGCCGTGTGCCGACACAGAGGTAGCCACAGCCGTGAACTACCGCACTGTACTGTGTCTGCTGCTAATATAGACTGGTTGATATTTAAAGAGATATTAGTAGTATACAACAATACTATACTGGTGGTCAGGCACTGGTCACCACTCCTGCAGCAAAAGTGTGCACTGTTAATTAATATAATTGTACTCCTGGCTCCTGCTAACAACCTGCAGTGCTCCCCAGTCTCCCCCACAATTAATTATAAGCTTTTAATTTATACATTGATGACTGTGCAGCACACTGGGCTGAGCTGAGTGCACACAGACTGAGTCACACTGTGTGACTGACTGTGCTGTGTATCGTTTTTTTTTTCAGGCAGAGAACGGATATAGCAGAGAGAAGTGAACGGATATATTATATTAAATAAAAGTTAACTAGCTGCTGCACTGGTCACTGACTGTGGTAAACTAACTCTGTCTGCGACTCTGCACAATCTCTCTCTATCTAATCTATCTATCTCTATTCTAATGGAGAGGACGCCAGACACGTCCTCTCCCTATCAATCTCAATGCACGAGTGAAAATGGCGGCGACGCGCGGCTCCTTATATAGAATCCGAGTCTCGCGATAGAATCCGAGCCTCGCGAGAATCCGACAGCGTCATGATGACGTTCGGGCGCGCTCGGGTTAACCGAGCAAGGCGGGAAGATCCGAGTCGCTCGGACCCGTGGAAAAAAAAGTGAAGTTCGTGCGGGTTCGGATTCAAAGAAACCGAACCCGCTCATCTCTAGTTAAAAGGTTTTCTTCACATTTCCCAATCCAAGCCCAAGGATTTATTTGACTCTTAATAGCATGAAAATCTCAGGAGGACTAAGAAAATACTCAAACTGTTTTGTTAAGTCTTTTCCTGTTACCTAACCTAAACATAATCATTCAGCGTATGCTGCTGTACTGACAGGACATTCCTGGCATGTGAGTCATAATGGCTGCCATGGGTTTTTTTTTCCTTTTTTAAATGAAATTCAGGGTCTTCTTTCTTCTTACATCTTCTACCTGGTGTGCCGCAGTACGGTAACCTTGTATTATTAACATGATGTTTTAATGTCTCATAATTGTGGATATTTTCTATTTTGTTCTGTTTTGGGATGCATATGGTAACGTAGTCATCCTACAATGCAGAATGTAAGCTCACACGAGCAAGGCCCTCTTCCCTCTTGTGCTTTTCCTTCCATCACTTATACCGAGTGTATAAATGGTCAACAGGCACCACACGGTTGACATGCAGTAGGTCGACGGATGTGAAAGGTCGACAGTGGTTAAGGTCAACAAAGGGTGATAGGGTCAAAAGGTCATCATGACAATGATCAACCTAAAAATGGTTGACACACGGTTTTGGCCAAATCTTGCATATTTCATGTTATGTGACCGCCATCAGTTTAAACGTATACACTTGTGGGCTCACTTTGCTTGCCACACTTTAGGCATGTTGGCTAGCTGTGCTTTGCATGGGTAGTAAATCAAGCATATGTTGATAAAACTTGGAAAAAAAACGAGTTGACCATTTGTATGTCGACCATTGTCTTATCAACCTTTTGTACCTGTTGTCCTTAAGCATTGTTAACCTTTCATATGTCGACCTTTATGCATGTCGACTATATGGTGTTGTCCTATTGACTGTGATCCATCGTCAGTATACTGTATCATTATTACTTATTTTTAACAGTCTTCTATAGCGCAGCATATTCTGGTGTGCTTTACAATTGGAAACAACAGTGATAAAACAAAACAAGGTAATAACAGACAGACATAGAGGTAGGAAGGCCCTGCTCACAAGCTTACAATCTATGGGGAATTAGGCACTGATACACAAGGATAGATGCTACCTATTACAGAGGTTCCCAAATGCGGTCCTCAAGGCACCCCACGGTCGTGGTTTTAAATGTATCCATTAGTGATGTGCTCCGGAAATTTATCGGGTTTTGTGTTTTGGTTCTGGATTCGGTTCCGCGGCCGTGTTTTGGATTCGGACGCGTTTTGGCAAAACCTCCCTGAAAATTTTTTGTCGGATTCGGGTGTGTTTTGGATTCGTTTTTTTTTTTTTACAAAAAACCCTCAAAAACAGCTTAAATCATAGAATTTGGGTGTCATTTTGATCCCATAGTATTATTGACCTCAATAACCATAATTTCCACTTATTTTCAGTCTATTCTGAACACCTCACACCTCACAATATTATTTTTAGTCCTAAAATTTGCACTGAGGTCGCTGGATGACTAAGCTAAGCGACCCAAGTGGCCAACACAAACACCTGGCCCATCTAGGAGTGGCACTGCAGTGTCAGACAGGATGGCCGATTTAAAAAAAATAGTCCCCAAACAGCACATGATGCAAAGAAAAAAAGAGGTGCACCAAGGTCGCTGGATGGCTAAGCTAAGCGACCCAAGTGGCCGACACAAACACCTGGCCCATCTAGGAGTGGCACTGCAGTGTCAGACAGGATGGCCGATTTAAAAAATAGTCCCCAAACAGCACATGATGCAAAGAAAAAAAGAGGTGCACCAAGGTTGCTGGATGGCTAAGATAAGCGACCCAAGTGGCCGACACAAACACCTGGCCCATCTAGGAGTGGCACTGCAGTGTCAGACAGGATGGCCGATTTAAAAAATAGTCCCCAAATAGCACATGATGCAAAGAAAAAAAGAGGTGCCCCAAGGTCGCTGGATGGCTAAGCTAAGCGACCCAAGTGGCCGACACAAACACCTGGCCCATCTAGGAGTGGCACTGCAGTGTCATACACGATGGCCGATCTAAAAAATAGTCCCCAAACAGCACATGATGCAAAGAAAAAAAGAGGTGCACCAAGGTCGCTGGATAGCTAAGCTAAGCGACCCAAGTGGCCGACACAAACACCTAGCCCATCTAGGAGTGGCACTGCAGTGTCAGACAGGATGGCTGATTAAAAAAATAGTCCCCAAACAGCACATGATGCAAAGAAAAAAAGAGGTGCACCAAGGTCGCTGGATGGCTAAGCTAAGCGACCCAAGTGGCCAACACAGACACCTGGCCCACCTAGGAGTGGCACTGCAGTTTTCTAGCGAGAGGATGAGTGCTTCCATCCTCATGTGAATCTGAACCACTAGCCATGAACATAGGCCAGGGCCTCAGCCGTTCCTTGCCACTCCGTGTCGTAAATGGCATATTGGCAAGTTTACGCTTCTCATCAGATGCTTTTAATTTTGATTTTTGGGTCATTTTACTGAACTTTTGTAGTATACTTGACGACACAGAGGTAGAGCAATGGACTACTGTACCTTACTGCTATATATATACTGGTGGTCAGCAAAATTCTGCACTGTCCTTCTACTATATAATACTGCGCACAACTAAAATGCACCACAGGTATGGATGAATAGTATACTTGACGACACAGAGGTAGGTAGAGCAGTGGCCTACTGTACCGTACTGCTATATATTATATACTGGTGGTCAGCAAAATTCTGCACTGTCCTCCTACTATATAATACTGCGCACAACTAAAATGCACCACAGGTATGGATGGATAGTATACTCGACAACACAGAGGTAGGTAGAGCAGTGGACTACTGTACCGTACTGCTATATATTATATACTGGTGGTCAGCAAAATTCTGCACTGTCCTCCTACTATATAATACAGCGCACAAATAAAATGCACCACAGGTATGGATGGATAGTATACTTGATGACACAGAGGTAGGTAGAGCAGTGGCCTACTGTACCGTACTGCTATATATTATATACTGGTGGTCAGCAAAATTCTGCACTGTCCTCCTACTATATAATACTGCGCACAACTAAAATGCACCACAGGTATGGATGGATAGTATACTTGACGACACAGAGGTAGGTAGAGCAGTGGACTACTGTACTGTACTGCTATATATTATATACTGGTGGTCAGCAAAATTCTGCACTGTCCTCCTACTATATAATACTGCGCACAACTAAAATGCACCACAGGTATGGATGGATAGTATACTTGACGACACAGAGGTAGATAGAGCAGTGGCCTACTGTACCGTACTACTATATATTATAAACTGGTGGTCAGCAAAATTCTGCACTGTCCTCCTTCTATATAATACTGCGCACAACTAAAATGCACCACAGGTATGGATGGATAGTATACTTGACGACACAGAGGTAGGTAGAGCAGTGGACTACTGTACCGTACTGCTATATAATACTGGTGGTCACTGGTCAGCAAAATTCTGCACTGTCCTCCTATATTACAATGCAACACAGATATGGAGCATTTTTCAGGCAGAGAACGTAGATATTTTCAGCACACTGAGCACAGATATTTGCAAGCACACTGAGCACAGATATTTGCAGCACACTGAGCACAGATATTTGCAGCACACTGAACACAGAAACTGAGAGAACGCTGCACGTCCTCTCCCTATCATCTCCAATGTACGAGTGAAAATGGCGGCGACGCGCGGCTCCTTATATAGAATACGAATCTCGCGAGAATCCAACAGCGGGATGATGACGTTCGGGTACGCTCGGCTTAACCCAGCAAGCTGGGAGGATCCGAGTCTGCCTCGGAACCTTGTAAAATGGGTGAAGTTCGGGGGGGTTCGGATTCCGTGAAACCGAACCCGCTCATTACTAGCATCCATGCTTGGCCACAGGTGACTTAATTAGCACCTTAGTCAAATTGATTTAACCATCTGTGCTGAGCCATAGATTTACCTAAAACCTGGACTGTTGGGGGGCCTTGAGGACCGCATTTGGGAACCTCTGACCTATTGCACAAGAGTCCTTCCAGATTGCAAAGGTTCTTGGTGGACTGCATGATATGGCCACACAGCAATGACGGCCTGGGTCAGGAGGATGTGAAAGTGAAGAAAGAAAAAATATGTGAGGACATGTGTGGACTGTACATTGGGGATGTAATTGGGTAGGAAAGTTTATGAAGTTTATGTGGGTGGTTCTGGAATTTGATAAGCTTGACTGAAGAAGTGACTTTTCAGGGAACTCTTGAAGGTTTGGAGACTAGAGATACCACTTACAATCATCTACTCCCTACCGCCTACAACAGCACCTAACCCTTGGGTTCTGCCACCCTGCACCTTATTTGAGTTTTATAACCAACGATGCAGCAATTGTTATAAACCATGGCCATGTCCTGTAATGTCCTGTACTGTAAGTCACTGTTTTCTTGTTTTGTTCATTCTGTTTACTGTTTATGTACTGTGTGGCTCCACATACATGATGATGATAATAATAATAACAATACTTGCCTACTCTCTTAGATCCAGTGTCATACAGTATCTATAATGGGTCTGATTCTGAGTCTGTCACAAAGTGATCGATTTACTACCTTACAGTATACTAATGTAAGGATTATGCTTGTGTCAGCAGAAACCAGCGCTACCCATTGATTTTACACCAGCTTCCGCAACAGCCATCATGAATACCGGAACATGTACCAGGCTTGTGCTACTGTAGGTGCAGGAGATACATCTGAAACAGGCTTCTCTTCCCCATACTCGTGACTCAGAATTGCACTGAGCTTTTGACACACGCCGACAATCCCATGACACTGCTGCAAGTAAGGGTGGTTATGTACGATCACACTGTCATCGCCCCGAAGCCTCTTATTTTGCTTAAAGACAAATCTGGCAAGTTGTATCGTCCAACTCAGAATGGGATGGACAAACACAAAGATGCAAAAAATGCGCACCCGCTCATGCACTGTATGCAAAAAACTTGTCATTAGCATCTGTTAAGAGAGATCCGTGAGACTCAAAATCAGCCCCAGTGTGTGTAGAGTGTGCATTGCACTATTATTCCAGTGATTTCTTCAGAAATGTCTCTCAAGCGCCATATATATGAAGAAATCACAGGAAGTATGGCGCCAGTGCTGTGTATATGAAGATCTTACAGGAAATATGGCCCATGCTCAGAAGACTATGTCACAGTGCCAGAGTCCTTGTTATATTTAGTGTATACACTGGCATAATTTTTTTCAGGTGAGAGGGGCCCTATGAACAAGGGCATAGCTCAGTGGTGTCACAAGGGGGGTGCGGGGGTGCGGCCCTCTCCAGGGTGTCACCCGCCGAGGGTTGACACCAAAATGCTGGCTCCTGCACAGTGACAGGAGCCGAGTGCTGTACTGTTACATTATGTGCAGCACTCGGCTCCTGTCACTGTGTAGGAGCCAGCACTGCAGGGACAGCACTCCCTCGGTGTCAGCCCTCACCTCGTGTCAGCCCGCAGTCAGCCCGTCACCCCAAGTGACAAAAAAAAATCAGTGTCAGGATGCAAAGCCCCGCCCCTTCCCGCGAAGCCCTGCCCCTTTCCGTCCCTTCAATAGTTGAAAAATGGATACCACCCGTGAAGCCCGCCCCTCCAATGAAGCTCCACCCATTCCCATGAAGTCCCTCCCCTTTTTCCGCTGCTGCACCAGGTGTCCAGGAGGTGCGTGACGCCTCTGGCGTAGCTACCATATGTGCAGGGAATGCAGCTGCTATGGGGCCCAAAGCTGAGAGGGGCCCGCCTTCCCTGTCACAGTTACATGTGTTTTATATATTTTTAACCATTGGGTGCTACATTTAGCCCTCACAAACTTTGGGACCTGCAATATATCTAGCTATACCCCTGGACCTGCTCATTGTAATGTGGTATAAAATGAACTGGAGGGCATTATAATGTTACAGAGGCCCTGATTTATCAAGCCTTGGAGAGTGATAAATTACACGGTGATAAAGTAACAACCAATCAGCTCCTAACTGTGATTTTTCAAACACAACCTGTAATATGACAGTTAGAAGCTGATTGGTTGGTACTATATCACCGTGCAATTTCTCATCCTCCAAGGCTTGATAAATCTGGGCAATAATATGAACTGGGGCACTGTAATGTGGTATAATATGAACTGGGTACACTATATGTCATAATGTGAATTGGGTATACTGTGTTGTATAATGTGTGCTCGTAGTCATACAATGGGGGTCATTCCGAGTTTATCGTAGCTGTACTAAATTTAGCAAAGCTAGAATCATTCACACTGACATGCGGGGGGACGCCCAGCACAGGGCAAGTCCGCCCCGCATGTCAGTGCCAGCCCCCCTTCCTCCGCAGAAGTGCAAAGGCATCGCACAGCGACGATGCCTTTGCACTTCAAGAGTAGCTCCCGACCAGCGCAGCTTTAACGTGCTGGCCGAGAGCTACTCGTCGCTCCCCGGCCCACAGTGGCTGCGTGTGACATCACGCAGCCACTGCGGCCCGCCCCCAACGGTCCAGCCACGCCTGCCGGACTGCGTTGGCCAGACCGTGCCCCCTAAATGGGGGCTTAATGCCGCCATCCAGCCCCCTCCCGCCGGCCCATGCGCAGTTCTGACCCGATCGCTGCGCTGCGAGAAACTGCAGTAAGCGATCGGGTCGTAATGACCCCCAATGTGCAATAATGTGAGCTAGGGCACTACGCTGGTTTATAAAACAAACTAGTGCACTACTATGGGGCATAGCATTAACTAAGGCAAAACTATGGTTCAGAACATGAACTAGGGCACTATAATGAGGCATAAAATTAACAACTGCTGCAAGTGCTGTCTCTCTAGAAGCATTGGGGCAGGGGCCCTTCAAAATTGTGCTATGGAGCCTACAAAGTTCTGGCTACGCCCCTGCCTATGAATATATACACACCCAAAACATCCTGATGACTTAGTATTATAGGGAGAGCAGGTTAACCTCCCGCATGCTTCCTACTAGTAGTTCCGTCATTTTCAGTAAATTGTATCAAGATGGCCATAAACCCTCTGTGTGATGGTGCAACATGAGGGAGATGTAGTTGGCATCCCGGCAATCAGGATACCGGTGGTCAGAAGACTGGCATCGGAATCTCGACACTTCTCAGAATCGTGACCCCTGAATCCCAACTGTCACAATCCCAAATGTAAGTATGAGGGGGAGGGCTAGGGTTAGGCTGCAGGAGGAGGATGTTAGGGTTAGGCTGTGGGAGGGGGTAGTTAGGGTTGGCTGCAGGAGGTTAGGATTAGACTGCAGGAGGGGGTAGTTAGGGTTAGGCTGCGGGAGGGGGTAGTTAGGGTTAGGCTGCGGGAGGTTAGGATTAGGCTGCAGGAGGGGGTAGTTAGGGTTAGGCTGCGGGAGGTTAGGATTAGACTGCAAGAGGTGGTAGTTAGGGTTAGGCTGTGGGAGGTTAGGATTAGACTGCTGGAGGGGGTAGTTAGGGTTAGGCTGCGGGAGGTTAGGATTAGACTGCAGGGGGTAGTTAGTCTGCAGGAGGTTAGGGTTAGGCTGCAGGAGGTTAGGGTTAGGCTGCAGGAGGGGGTAGTTAGGGTTAGGCTGTGGAAGGAAAGGGGTAGGATTAGGCTGCAGGAGGGGTGGGTTAGGGTTAAGCATTAGGGGGAGGGTTAGGGTTAGGCTATGAGAGGGATGGGTTAGGGTTAGGCTGTGGGTAGGGAGAGTTGAGGCAATGTGCCACTTGGCCATTCCAATGCGATACATCCTGCTTTCCTCCCCAAAAGAGGTCATCTGAATGTCCCCCTTGGCAAGAAGTTATTAGCTACAGCTCCATCTTGTGGTATAGTATATGTGCTACACAACACAGGAAGCTCCAATTTTTAGGTCTCTGGAGTACCTGTCTATCACCAGAGGGGACTGATTCGGAGTCGTGGCTGTGTTTTCGTGATGCCGCAAAAGCCTGATTTACTACCTTAGGCTACAGTAAGTTTCAATAATTTGAGCATCCATGCAACTTCAAGCAGGAAGTCTCTCTGCCTACCTTTTTTTCCATCCACAGCTGCAAACGTCATCATTTGTTTTGGAACTTGCACTAGCCCCAAACTAGGTGCAAGAGGTCCTTTCCTTCTCTATATACACAACTCAATATATCTCGGAACTCTGGCTACATACCCACATCACTCTATGACACTCCCACAAAGCAGAGCAGTTTAGTGCAATCACATTGCTGCCGCTCTGAAATATCCACCAAAATTCCATCCCACTCAGAATCTGACCAGAGATATGCAAAATGCGTAAATTTGCTTCTTCGCATATACTATATGCTCAAAAATGCTATTTGCGTGTGAAGAAAGAGATGCGCCAGATTAAGAATCTGCTCCAAGGTGTTTTGTGACAAACGGTGACAGAAATCTCTAAGAAATTGCATTCTGTATTAGTCTAGCGGGCAGTCACGAGACTGAAAGTTGTGTCCCAGATCAACCTTTAATAAAATCCCCCCTCATAGTTATAAATCCTTCATAGCTGGTAACATAAATGGTTAAAGAATAAGCTTTCATTTTCCATGAGAATTAGTTATCCAGCTGTGTTTCAGTGATGTACATTTAGCTGCTAATATGTATTTTTATTAATAATATACATTTACCCCTTGGACCTTCATCCACTTCTATAAATCAGACAAATATGGAGAAGGATATCCTTTAAATGGATAGATAAGAAATAAATTCGGTGAAATGGTTAAGTCTGGCTAAAACGTCCACAGCAATGCAGTAGACCACACAGAACTGTAGGAACAGATGAAGCAGACGGATTAAGGCATCCCAATGGGGCTCATTAAGACCTTATCTTGAAAACAAGGAAACAACAGTAGAAGACTTCAAAGAAAGCAGGTCAATGTGTATGGAAAAATTAGGGAAAGTTCACAAAACTTTCATTGGAACAGTAAATAATGCAGAGCTGAAGCAGTCGGTTAGCTCCTGCAATCATTCAGTATTCGCATCTGTTACGCGTATCAGCACTGCCGAAAGGATAAGTGAATATGACCGTTCTCTGAGTGCCTGACAGCAATGTTTGTCAACGGTAGTCAATGCACATCGTCATTCTTGTTTCACTAAAACATAGGCAAACGCGGCCCCATACAGTATCCAGTATATAAAATGACCAATGTTGAAATTTATGTTGAGGATTGTTACTAGGTTCTTCTACTGCTCCCCAAGTCTCCCGCATTTGCTCCAATGTTCTGCAGAGTAGGAGATTGTTGACTTCATTTGGAAACCCCCCTCTAGAAATCCTGTGTTTGCCACTATATAATAGACTCAGTCTAACAACTTGAGGAAATGATGCTCCTAAAAAATTCAACTAATATTGAAAACATATTAAAGTATGGAATTCTTCCTGGAAAAACCTATATCTTTCTGTAACATTGTAGTACTATGCATTTAGCATTCCAGCGGTCAGGATGTCGGCAGTCATGTGACCGACTCCGGAATCTCGACACCACTCAGGAGACCGGCGCCGGAAAACACTGACAACCGGCATCCTAAAGGTAAGTATTGGAATACCTGTTAGGGTTAGGGCCCGGGGAGGCGGGTTGAGGGATAGAGATAGGCACTAGGGAGTTAGGGTTAGTCACTAGGGGGAGAAGTTTGCCCTAGCTGCCAACCCCCCGAGAGTTAGCCCTAGCCGCCACCCTCAGACATAGCCCTAGCAGCCACCCCTGGAGGGTTGGGGTAAGGGAGTAGGGTGGGTTAAAATACTTACCCCCTCTGACGTCAGCCTCTTCATTGTCAGGATGCCGCTGTCGGTTATGTGACCACCGGTATCCGACCGGCGGTATTTAAGACATATCAGGTCATGCTTTGAAAAAAAGAACTTGGGCAGAAGCATATAAATGCCTGGGGTGGTGTCGGGGGTGGAGGTTATAACATACCCTCCTTCCACCTCACCAGTGCCATAAATACCCACAGCATCACCTTCCATGTGATATTTTCAGAAGATAATGCATGCACAAAATATAGAGAAGTGTTAGAGTCTTTACTATCACCTTTACCAGCAAAAGGTGTGTTGTGTTGGGGGCTATGACTCTGACACACAAAGGTGGTGCTGCCTTCAAATGGAGGGGAGGACTTGCTGTATGCATACCATTCTGGGTGAAGGGTATGGTGTGGGTGCCCTGGATGCAGTCCACATTCTGTACTGACTATATATACGCAAGTGCCCCCGGGAGCTACCGGAGCAGCACATCCATGAGGGATGCGAGCCCATGATGATTAGAGTTAAGCAGTTCGATTTTGCTGAAGTCCCAACTTGGGCCACTTTGGAGTTCCAAGGAGATCCGAGTCACAGCTCAGGTGTTTCCGCAAGTTTGGATCACAGATCTTGAAATTGGATCTTGTATGTTTTGGATTGCATATAAGTCCCTCTCTAGTGATTTCAGGTCCAATTTACATGTTTTTAGCTGTTTTATCAATTTTTAAAGATATCCAGATCCAAAACCCAAACACATGATGGTGGTTTTGCCAAAAACAAACCCGAAACACCCTTATGATTTAGAGCCAAAACAAAACATCTCTAATGATAATGAGACTTACAGCAAAGTGGGTGTTATCCGGGAGGTTGGTCTATACTCCCTGGAGTGTGGAAGAACTGCAAAACATTCAATAGTCTCCCAGACATTGCAAGAGAGTAAGCAAGTACAGTACATATGGTACAGTATCAACCATAGCCTATATTTATTTGTATATGGAAAAAGCCCAATGGGATTGCCATCTTCTAGAATTAGGGGCAACATAACCCTGGTCAAACAGGAGAAGCCTGGCAGCTTTGCTAACAGTTTCACATGGAAGGTACTGTAGATCCAGGTCTTCCACGCAACCAATTAGCAAAACAAATAATAAATAAAAGGCTTTTTTTTTTCCGTTTCTGGCTCTGACTAAATAAAATCTTGCACCCAGCTCACAGAACACAGATTATCAAACAAATTCATCATTTTCCTCAGAGCTGTCTCAGGTCAGCATCTCCTAATGCTTACAGGCCCGAGAGAAAATGTATAATGACAGCTCCACCCTTTTCTCAGCGCCTGATAGTTGCACGTGAAATCCTTGAGTGGCCCAAGGGGTAATTGTCCCACAGCAATCCATCTGCTGTTACTGAGCATCAAGAAAGAACTGGATATGACCTGATAAATATGTAACTCCTTGTAGCCTTTACCTTCACCAACAAGGATGCACAGGTTTGCAGAGTTCTGGAAAGGTGCACTTCATGAGCGAGCTACGAATAAGAGCAAGGGTTGCTATTGAAGAAATAAAGTTACAGGTAAAAGTAACACCTGATTAATATGGCTGGCATGTTAAATGCTTATCAGTTCTTAATTAGATGTCCACAGTTTATTTTTAATGCTGTAGCTCAGTTAGTAGGGTTTTTTTTCTGCAACACTATGTTAAAATAATTGTATACTTAAGCATTCGAACAGAAATTGTACAATTCATAAAAATAATAAGTCTTTAAATAATCAATGAGTGCCCTAAGCCCTATGAGTGTCTGAACATTTCCCATTTTTATAGCATTACTAAGATCAGGAGGTCACAAGTTCAACTAGCAAGTAGCAGAACCAAGTAGAGGGGAGAATGCTGGGCTTGGTACTGTCTAATAGAAACTATACTATATTAATTGAACATTTGATGTGGCATTTAGTGAATAGTGATAACATCAGGGAGGTTGCACTGTTTCTCAGCACCAAAGGCAAAGCTTCAATCTCCTTCCCCCAATATCCACTTCTCAGCCCCTCACACACACTTTTACAAAATAAAAATAACTATTACTTGCTTCTTCCAGGCTGGTGTAACTGCAGTCAAGATGCACAGATGTCTGATGCAGAAAGATGTGCAGGCTCCACTGCTTCTCTGGGGCTAATGCTTGATTTATAGAATATAGGGTAGTCTAAATGCAGGGCCGTAACTAGGATTTTTGTCACCCGGGGCAAGGCAGTGATTTCCCCCCCCCCCCACCCACCCACACACACACACACACAAAGCAAACAAAACAAACCTTGTCCGACTAAAATAATCACATTATCAAAAAAATAAATAAATAAAGGGAATACTATTGGACAATATTCCCTTATGTGCCCCAAATGCCCTGAGCGTCACATGCTCCCCCACTCCCCCAGCAGCGTGTTCCACTACATGCCCCCATGTGTGTCCGCATACATTGCACTACATCACTACACTATACTACAGCGTGTCCTCTCAATGGTGTGTAGGCGGCAGCTTGTTATCGGTTGGTGCTGGGCAGGCAGCCTGGATCATAGCCTGCTTAAAAACAGAGCACCAACAGCTCGCTTCTATAGCTTGCACGGTGCACTGCACGCTAGTCGCAGCACTGCATGGTAAAGAAGATAGTTTAAGACAGTAGCTGGCATAGTAGAGATCGCAGGTACTGGAGCTCACACGCACAGCATCAGAGCCAGCTGTGTGCAGACAGGTGGGTCAGAGGCACTGCCCCGGGAGCCGTCTGCTGTCTCACTGGAGCAGCACATCACTGCTGGTAAAATAAAAAAAATAAAAACCCTGTTCCTCTGTAACTCCTCAGCGCTTCCTCAAATCCTGCACCCGGGGGGTGCATGTCCTCTTAGGCCCCCCCCTAGTTACGGCGCTGCCAAATGATAGGTTTCAGTACAACGCAAAGCAAAATAAAAGTGGGCAACAAACATTTGTCTATGTGTTATTTGTTTAAAGGCACTGTGGAATGGCAGTATACTTGTAATATAACTTAAAATGTGTCAATTTTAAATCAAGGGGAAAAAATAATGACATTTTTAAAATCTGTATTTCATATATTTACTAATATATTAAATATTCATAGTTTTACGGTGTGTGTGTGTGTGTGTGTGTGTGTGTGTGTGTGTGTGTGTGTGTGTGTATATATATATATATATATATATATATATATACTGTAGGAAACTCAAGCAAGTCTCTGTCTTTCTATGTGCCAGTCCTGCATATAACATATTTCTTTATTAACCTCATACATTGTATTGTAAAACTCTTATAAACTATTTACATTCTTTACAGTATATAGTGACTGTAGTTCATTCAGGACTAAAATAATAATGCAAAACATATAATTTGAAAACACAGCTGCCAAGTTATCCAACTCTCAAAAAGTGCCACCATACAGTACATTTACAGTGTATATACTCGGTGCCCTAAAATAGTCTACAGCTTACTGCAAAAGTCTAATAAGTAATTATGTCACTCTCTAGCTTTTATAGAACTCCAAGCTCCTGCATTGTCTGTCAGTCTGTGCTTTGACTTGTAGTTCACCAAATGTTGGAAAGCTACTGTACTATACAATTCAATGCTAACAGACAGTAGATTATAGACTGATGTTGCAACTGTACTTTTCTGGGTCCACTTCCTGGAGGCTGGCCCCTAGAGACCAGTTCTCTTAGTACAACTGCAGCATTTCAATCCTGGCTCTCTAGGTTAATCCTTTGGTGGAGAACAAATTTGTGCCAGGATGTAATTTGATTATAAATTTATTAAGTTCAATATCTTCAAGATGAACAGGAAGAATAAGGAAGAAGACTTTGACTGTGTCCGGAGTGCACTCTTTAAGGCACTGATGGTTTGGCCTGTGGACTGCTCTATCGTAGTGGAGGGAAGGTAGAGCTGATGACATGCTGTTGAAGCAGAGAGGATGGATTTAGGTACCTACCTGAGACAGGTAAGTAGCTTTGTGACTATGTAAACCATTCTCTGGTATGTATAGTGTGTGCCTCACAGGTGGGGCAGTATTGGAAACCTGTGTGTAGTGCAACCTGACCATAACCTGTGTAAATTGTACTCACTAGGATGTTCTCTGCAGTGTATGGCAGTCACTAGAGTGGTAACTGTATTGTACGGTGATCAGTAAGGTGATGTCTACATTGGGACCAGTATGAAAAACCGGCGGTCTGGATCCTGGCTGTCAGTATACCGACAGCGGGATCCCGGTCACCGATATGCCAGCAGCAGGGTGAGAGTTAGAAAGCCCCTTGCGGGTTTGCTGCACTCACCACGCTGTGGGCACGGCGGCCCGTTGCGCTCGCCTGTGGCATCGGGATTCCAGGGGCGGTATTTCACCGCTAGTCGGGATTCCAGCGTCGGCATTGTGACGTCCAGGATCCTGACTAGCCGTATTGTTACCGCGTCCTGTCTACATTGCATGAAAGACCCTAGAATGCTTTTTTCATTGTATGACAGTCACTAGGATGCTCTCTGTATTGAATGATTGGCACTAAGATGCTCTCAGTATTGTATACTGGTCATTAACATGCAATAAGTATTGGGTTCAGGTAGAGTCAGTATGATTATTGGATTCAGGTAAAGTCAAAATAATTATTTTCATTTTTTACACTGACTCAATAGGTGGCTGCAAAGTCTACTGACATGCAGGGAAAGGTAAAATGTACTAAACATTTATAATGCATTCTAAAAGCACGTAAATGTATTTGTCTATGTATATGTCAGTAGATGGGTATAGAAAAAAAATGCAGATTGTATTATTCCTAATGTACGTGATCTTTAAGACAGACCTGGGAGAGTAGAAATCCATGTTGTTGCCTAAAGCATACGAAGATGACAAGTTGCCTGAGGTCAAATAAAGCTCAAGCTGAAAATAAAATTGATTTAAACCACTTCAAAGTCAGCAACATAACTACCGGACAAATCACTAGGCTTATGTCATTAAACCTTATTACGCACAGTCATTTCTGAATTCTCTTTCATTGTGACATGTGTTATCAACAGAAAGCAGAACAAGCTGGTAGAGTAATACCTGGAAACAGAAAATGAAACTTGTTTCCTAAGGTTTTGACGGTTTGTTTATTCAAGTAGAAAATGCTACTGATGCCGAGCTTGTAACAGTGCTTCCCTCCCACAGGGCAGCAGCGTGCTTGAAACAATGCTTCCCTCCCACAGGGCAGCAGCATGCTTGTAACAATGCTACCCTCCCACAGGGCAGCAGTGTGCTTGTAACAATGCTTCCCTCCCACAGGGCAGCAGCATGCTTGTAACAGTGCTTCCCTCCCACAGGGCAGCAGCGTGCTTGTAACAATGCTTCCCTCCCACAGGGCAGCAGCGTGCTTGTAACAATGCTTCCCTCCCACAGGGCAGCAGCCAGCTCCACTGTCAGTGTTTCCTTGCCTCAGTTGAAAACAGCTGTGATTAGAAAATTTGAGTACTGTGGGAGGAATTCAGTTGGGTGCAAGGTTGTCACGAAGCGGTCACTCACCGTTGCGGGTTCTGGGGTCAGTCCGATGCTGGCACGGTTGCTCGCGGTGCTGTGCGGCCATGTGGGGATGCGGTGGGGTAGGTGGCAGAAGTTTTGCAGGTTCTGGGAGTCGTGAGTGCAGGGACCTAACTGCCGGAGGCGCCCCTGTGTGTCTGCAGTATAGGAGGTGGCCATGTTGGAGACCAAATGCAGCAGCTGTGAGCACCTGTGGGTAAGTGTTAGCCAATCCCGTGCCTGTGCTGCCTATAAGTAGGCTGGGATTATTTCACTCTTGGCCAGTGCTTTGTTGTAGCTACTCTGTACCCTGGGGGTCATTCTGACCCGTTCGCTCGCTGCCAGATGGCCGAAGGCTGTAGCATGGATGCGATCGCCTCTGCCTGATTGACAGGCAGAGGTGATCGCTGGGCAGGAGGGGGCGGAACGGCGGTGCTTGGCCGCCGTTTTGTGGGTTTGGTCCAGCCAACGCAGATGTGGCCAGACCGAACAGGGGGCGGGCCGCAGCGGCTGCATGACGTCACACGCAGTCGCTGTGGGCCGCGGAGTGATGGGTAGCTCCCGTCCAGCACGCTAAAGCCACTGTGCGATGCCTTTGCACTTCTGCGAGGGGGGGCCGGACTGACATGCGGGACGGGCTAGCCCTGTGCTGGGCATCCCCCCGCATGTCAGGGAAGAAGATTGTAGCTGTGCTAAATTTAGCACAGCTATGATCAACTTGGAATGTCCCCCACTAGCTTTGTGCTCTCCCTGTGAATTTCTGTGTGATTCCAGTGGTCCTGATATCACCTCCGCTCCCAGAGGTCAACCTGCAGCCTTCACCACAAGTGATCCACCAGCTCCCTGCTGTGCTGTCAGTCAATCGCTCTCCAAGTGGCAACAAGTGGATTCCCAGAGTCCCGTGAGAGGGTACCTTGTTGTTCAGTAACTGCCTGCTATAATCACACAGCCTGTGGAAGTTTCTACTTAATTCTGGTCCTCATTTGCTCATCTCTCAGTTAACCCATTCTTCACCGTTGTCTTCGGCTGCAGCTCTTCACAGTGTTTCAAGTATAATCTTCACAACCTGCAAGTACTTCTTTCAGTATTGTACAGTATCTACGTTTTTGCATCATTCAAAGACAATTCTTCACAGTTCTCCAGTTCAGCCTTTAAGCTTCAGTAACAAGTCATCACAGTTATTCATCTTTGTCTACAATATCCAGTTAACACTTCTTTACAGTTTGGCACCAATCTTTGCTTCATTTTGGACAATTCCTCACTAATCAGAGGCACATTTTATCTTATTCATATGAACATTTCTTCAATGTATCTTTAATACAGATCCCGCTTATCGTTATGCTATTAATTGCAGTACGTCAGTTTATATATGGTGTCTAATGATTGTTATTTAACTCCTTACTGGAATTGTAGCTTTCTAATAAATATATGAAACAGAACTTTCTTTGTCCTCCCTGTTTCCACCATACTCCGGCACCAACACTTTCAGTTGGTCCAAGCTTAATGGATTCACAAAATCAGTCGGCCCTGACAAAGGTTTAGTGAGGTAAAAATCTTTGCGAACCTTGCGCCCAATTTTGGATTACCACGGGTATCCCAATACCTGTGGTATCCACTCAAAAAATGGTTGCAGGGTTTTCAGGGCTGAAAAACCTGCGGCACATGAAAAAAAAAAAGATACTCACCCATATAGTGGTCTCCGCAGCTCCCAGTGGTCAACATCTCCCTTCCATTTTCCCACTGTGGAGGGGACTGCTGGGAGGCTTGGTGTCTGCTATGAGGCTCTGGGGCTGCTGGGAGACTCAAGGGCTGCTGGGAAATGTAGTTCTCCCAGCTGCTACCTCCAGGGGAGAGGTAATACACATGCACCGGGGATTATGTAACTATAGTAAGAGCCAAAACAGAGGTGAAAGAACAGAAGCAATTTTTTTGAAATGAGGTATGAGTGCATGTATAAACTATATATAATACACTTGTATATACAATCATACAACAGGTGAATGACTGCAGATCAATCATGGAAAAATTTCACCATGTGGTACAAGCTGTCAGTTTAATCCAAATGGTTCACGAACTCCATAGAGCAGGATGTCATATACACAGGGCTGGACTGGCCAACTGGCACTTTTTGGGCTGGTCTGGCCTAAAAGCCTGGCCGAGCAGCTCTGCTCAGCCGCATGGCACACAGAGAGCCAGTGGCTGGCTGAGCAGTTCATCCCGGTGATCTGCTCTGCCATCCGGCATACCGAGACACGGCATACCGGGCACATGCTCTGGAATGCTATGGCCCTTTTAGAGCCCCAATCCGTCCCTGCATATACAGTATCGTCCAATGCAGGCACACATCTTGGAACACATACTGTGGGAAACACATTTGATAGGTGATTGGGAGTATCCCCATGGTAATATAATTGAACAGATCAGAAAAGTCTTTAAACTTTGGAACATCTTGTTGAATGACATGCACATCAGCACTTTTATGCTGTCCGCCAAACCTACTGTAGGAGCTGTTTGACATTACTGTCCACTATGTGAAACTGCAGTGGGAAATGTGTGCATAGCAGTGTGGCCAAGCCCATGGTCTTGACTGCCTGGCCAACATATACAATTAGTTTCTCTGTGTCAATTTTTATTTTGATGGCATATGTCTCCTTATCTATTATGTTGGTAAATATTTCACGCTCTTCAGCCCTGAGGTCATTACTCTCGCAGTGGAGACCAGTGTCTGGGGTGTTTTCTGGTGGAGTATTTAAAGTATGACCTCGGTGCAGTGGGCTGCTGGAACATGCAGTGTAAAGTTGTCTGTCCTCAGCTTTAGGCTTGGACCTGCACCAGCATGCAAAATGATTTTGTTTGCCACAAGCATTTCAGCATTTATTGAAAGCAGGACATTTGTAGCATTCATAGGAAATGGGAATGGCAACGGCATGGCATAGCATAGCATATCTGTTGCTGCACATGTTGCCGGAGGTCGCATACATCATACACTATTTTATCCCTCCGTCAGGCGCACCTCTGGGATTCCAGGGTTCAGGCGCTATGCGCCTGACAGGAGCCTGTTAGAAAATCATCATTAGCACCTAATTAACTCAATTCTAATGCTCTTAAAGTGATCAGTGACCTTCATTAGGACGTACAAAGAGAGAAATCATAGGTTTTACCGGCCGTTTCAGCAGAAAATCTGAAACAAAAAAGAGAAAACACCAACATGAGTATAAGTTTGGGCGCAGTGTGCCTGAGAGGCCACCCTGAACAAACCTACATATTTCTGCAAAATATCCACAACCTTTGTAATTTTCATTCATAAAATTAGCAAAATAAACAATTATTAGATGAAAATAAAAGGAAAAATTAACCTTCAAAAGTCGGAGGAGTTTGGGCGCAGTGTGCCCGAGAGGCCAGGAGGGTCACTACTGCATTCCACGCAGGCGGCGGGAAAACTGACTATGGGGGTTTCGAACAGTACCTAGAGATAGAAAGGTACTAGGAGGGATAGGCCCCTGCGCCCCCTTGGGGTGGAGAGGGGAGCAAGAACAGCTTTGCGGTTCCTGTCAGGCCAGCTGCGCCTGACTGAGGGTTACATTTGATTGCACTTTTATTGGAATGATCATGTAGCAGCATATGTGTATAGCATTGCCCAGGCTTAATTCTTTTTCATGTAGTAAATGTGCATTAGTGACATCATTATAAGTCTCACACACAATCCTGTCTCTGATGATCTCACTTTCTAATGCACCATAATCACATTGCTTTGCTAGTAGTTTCAATCTGGCAGCATTTGACTGGATACTCTCATATTAAAACTAAGCATGTCTGTTCATTAAAACATTTTTTTGATGGTGAGCATATTTCAGACTTTTTTACTAGTATGTCTGGATCCTTTTAATCCTCAAAATTACCGCCTTGCCCCGGGTGCCGAAAAACCTAGTTTCGGCCCTGCTCAAACTCTGTGCCGTGGCACCCTGGGGTGCCTTAGGACATTTGCAGGGGTGCCCTGGGTTGGTGGTCCAGGACCAATTCAAATTATTTATGGTCAATGTAATGAGCCAAACCAGTGCTGGTGGCTGTCAATCATACAATATGTGGATAAACAGAAGCAAATCTTGTCCCTCACCACGCAATTAAATCTAAGGATGGCATATAAACATAATTTACTTAATTTAATATTTATTTCTAAATTTTTCAATAATAAACTTTTGGCCTAGGGGTGCTGTGAAAAACATTCTGACACTCTAGGGCGCCGTGAGTCAAAAAAGTTTGAGAATCACTGGTCTAGACAGTATCTAGGTGGTGTGATGCAGCTTCCATTTCTTCACAACTGATACAACCGCCCTCATTGGGATATCCAAACGCTGGGATATTATTTTGTAGCATTTTCCTATGGTGTTCATTTCCATAACTTTATCTTTTATTTAATAAAAATGCTCCTTGGTTTTCATTTTCACAGCTTTACTTCTGATTCACAGTATAACCAATTTCATTTGAATCAGGTTTTCTTTATTCATACATCCATGTCATTTGTTAGGGCAATTGCCCTCATTCCGAGTTGTTCGCTCGCAAGCTGCTTTTAGCAGCTTTACACACGCTAAGCCGCCGCCTACTGGGAGTGAATGTTAGCTTCTTAAAATTGCGAACAAAAGATTCTCAAAATTGCGACCACACACCTCTTAGCAGTTTCTGAGTAGCTCCAGACTTACTCGGCATCTGCGATCAGTTCAGTGCTTGTCGTTCCTGGTTTGACATCACAAACACACCCAGCGTTCGCCCAGACACTCCTCCGTTTCTCCAGCCACTCCCGCGTTTTTCCCAGAAACGGTAGCGTTTTTTCACACACTCCCATAAAACGGCCAGTTTCCGCCCAGAAACACCCACTTCCTGTCAATCACATTACGATCACCAGAACGAAGAAAAAACCGCGAGTAAAATTCCTAAATGCATAGCAAATTTACTTGGCGCAGTCGCAGTGCGGACATTGCGCATGCGCATTAGCGACTAATCGCTCCGTTGCGAGAAAAAAATAACGAGCGAACAACTCGGAATGACCCCCAATATCTTTCATCTGAGTAAGCATGGAGATTCCACAGCACATACCCCCTCATTCCGAGTTGATCGCTTGCTAGCTACTTTTAGAAGCCATGCAAACGCATTGTCACCGCCCACGGGGGAGTGTATTTTCACTTTGCAAGTGTGCGATCACAAGACCAGCCCTGTAGTTACTTATCCTGTGCGATGAATCCAGCGACAGAGGTCCCGGAATTGACGTCAGATACCCGCCATGCAAACGCCTGGTCATGCCTGCGTTTTCCCTACCACGCCCAGAAAACGGTCAGTTGACACCCATAAACGCCCTCTTCCTGTCAATCTCCTTGCGATCAGCTGTGCAAATTGATTCGTCGCTAGTAGCATTGCACAGCAACGATGCTGTTTGTACCCGTACGATGCGCGTGCGCATTGTGGTGCATACACATGCGCAGTTTTGCAGTTTTTTTTACCTGATCGCAGTGCAGCGAAAATCGTCAGCGAGCGATCAACTCGGAATGAGAGCCATGGGATTGAATATTTATGCACAAAACATTTATTTTCAGTTTTTATTTAAAAAATAATAATCTGCAGAAAAATAATGAATTATGAGTTTAAAAAATGTACTTTGGAAACACCCTCTGATGGCCCAAAAATGTAATGTTTGAGATGGAGACAGGCAGCTGTGTCTCCATCTCAGAAAAAGCCACAACCGCGATCGCGGAGCTGCAGCAGCAACAGGGAGCTCTATAGCTCTCTGCATACACAAGGGCCCTCATTCCGAGTTGTTCGCTCGCTAGCAGATTTTAGCAGCATTGCACACGCTAGGCCGCCGCCCTCTGGGAGTGTATCTTAGCTTAGCAGAATTGCGAACGAAAGATTAGCAGAACTGCTAATAAATAATTCTTAGCAGTTTCTGAGTAGCTCGAGACTTACTCCTACACTGCGATCAGCTCAGTCCGTTTCGTTCCTGGTTTGACGTCACAAACACGCCCTGCGTTCGGCCATCCACTCCCCGTTTCTCCAGACACTCCCGCGTTTTTATCCTGGCACACCTGCGTTTTTCCGCACACTCCCAGAAAATGGTCAGTTTCCGCCCAGAAACACCCACTTCCTGTCAATCACACTCCGATCACTTCAACGATGAAAATTCTTCGTTCGGACGTGAGTAAATCTACTAAGTTTTGTGCTAAAATACTTAGCGCATGCGCACTGCGTACCATGCGCATGCGCATTTTCGCCTTCATTGCTCCGTTGCGAAAATCGGCAACGAGCGAACAACTCGGAATGACCCCCAATGTACGGGGGAAGCCACCACAGCAGCTCCCTCCGTCCTCATAGTGCTGCTGCCAGTCTGCCCTCAGCCCCGGGTATGTGAGTAGTGTACTGTATACATTAGATAGAGATGTGCGGCGGGTACTTTTCGTGTTTTATGTTTTGGCTCTGGTTCCATCATTATGTTTTGGATCTGGATTGATTTTGCCAAAACCACCCTTTTGTGTTTTTGTTTTGGATCTGGATGATTTTTAAAAAACAACAACATAAAAACAGCTAAAATCACATACTTTGGGAGTAATTTTGATACTATGGTATTATTAACCTCAATAACATTCATTTCCGCAAATTTCCAGTCTATTCTGAACACCTCACAATATTGTTTTTAGGCCAAAAGGAAAAGGTTGTACCGAGCTGGCTGAATGACTAAGCTAAGCGACACAAGTGTGCAGCACAAACACCTGGCCCATCTAGGAGTGGCACTGCAATGGCAGACAGGGTGGCAGATTTTAAAAATAGGCCCCAAACAGCACATCATGCAAAGAAGAAAAAGAGGTGCAATGAGGTAGCTGTATGACTAAGCTAAGTGACACAAGTGTGCGGCACAAACACCTGTCCCATCTAGGAGTGGCACTGCAGTGGCAGACAGAATGGCACTTAAAAAAAACTAGGCCCCAAACAGCACATGATGCAAAGAAGAAAAAGAGGTGCAAGATGGAATTGTCCTTGGTCCCTCCCACCCACCCTTCTGTTGTATAAACAGGACATGCACACTTTAACAAACCAATAATTTCAGCAACAGGGTCTGCCACACGACTGTAGCTGAAATGACTGGTTTATTTGGGCCCCTACCAAAAAAGAAGCAATCAATCTCTCCTTGCACAAACTGGCTCTACAGAGGCTAGATGTCTATCTCATCCTCTGATTCCTCACCCCTTTCACTGTGTACATCCTCCTCCTAACAGAATATTAATTTGTCCCCACTGAAATCCACCATCACAGGTCCCTGTGTACTTTCTGGAGGCAATTGCTGGTAAAGGTCTTCCCAGGGGAATTTCTAATTCATTTTGATGAACATCATCTTCTCCACATTTTGCGGAAGTAACCTCCTACGCCAATCGCTGACAAGGTTACCGGCTGCACTAAACGCTATTTCGTACACACTGGAGGAGGGCAACTTAGGTAAAATAAAGGCAGTTTCGCAAGGGCATTAAAATTGCCTCTTTTTCCTGCCAGTATACATACGGGCTGTCTGACATGCCTACTTGGATGCTGTCACTCATATAATCCTCCACCATTCCTAGCGGGTGGGCTAGGAAATCTTATCCTTTTCCTCGCACCCCCAGTTGCCGGAGAAAATGAAGGAGGAGCTGTTGACGGGTCACGTTCCGCTTGAGTTGACAATTTTCTCACCAGCAGGTGTTTGAGCCTCTGCAGACTTGTGTCTGCCGGAAAGAGAGATACAATGTAGGCTTTAAACCTAGGATCGAGCACGGTGGCCATAATGTAGTGCTCTGATTTCAACAGATTGACCACCCATGAATCCTGGCAAAGCGAATGAAGGGCTCCATACACAAGTCCCACATACTTTGCGGAATCGCTCTGTCTTAGCTCCTCCTTCAATTTATCCAGCTGCTTCTGCAAAAGCCTGATGAGGGGAATGACCTGACTCAAGCTGGCAGTGTCTGAACTTACTTCACGTGTGGCAAGTTCGAAGGGTTGGAGAACCTTGACCAAGATGGAAATCATTCTCCACTGCATTTTTTTTACGAATGCGCCATTTTTCAGTTACGGCAGTGTTTTCCCGTTCCCGGCTGCGTTTTTTTTTCTAAGTTTCGTTTTTGTCACTCGTCCGTGATTGGTTTGATTTGTGATGGAGGAGTGTCTGTGCTCATTTCTATAAACCCGCTCCAAACCGTCCGCACCTCATGGGTTTAGCTAGTGGAGAGGTGAGAGGAAGGTGTGTTTGGAGTTGGTGAGTTGTTAGGAGTTTTTGGCAGTTTTGAGGAGGTTCTTTGCGATTGTTGAGTGCTGTACTGTGTGTGTAAGTATTCTTGTCATACTTGTTATGTAGTTATTTAAAAGTCTGTCTAGTTTTTTGTCTTTGTTTTTTTTAACGTCTACTGTCATTGTTTGTGAGAGTGTGTGTGTGTGTGTGTGTGTGTGTGTGTGTGTGTGTGTGTGTGTGTGTGTGTGTGTGTGTGTGTGTGTGTTTGGTGTGTGGTGTGTAGTGGTAGTGGAGGAGTGTGTTTACTGTTGTTTTTTTTTCTCTGTGTTATTTGTTGTTTGTTCTGAATATGTCCCAGTCAGAGGTGAGTGTGGTGGAGGAGGTGAGTGAGAGGGAGGAGGTGAGTGAGGTGGAGGAGGTGAGTGTGGTGGAGGAGGTGAGTGAGAGGGAGGAGGTGAGTGAGGTGGAGGAGGTTAGTGAGGAGGAGGGGGAGGTTGCTGCTGCGGCCTCGACTGATAGTGACAGTGATGGTGCTGTGGCTCCGCAGACACGCACCACTACAAAGACGGGCCGCAATGTCAAATTCAGCTACGCAGAGAATATGGCATTGGTGCGGGAGCTGATGAGGCATCATCGACAGCTGTTTGGCCATGATGCTGCAAAGGTTTCTTCACGCAGGAAGAGTGTTCTGTGGGGGAAGGTCGTTGCGGCAGTTAATAGTGAGGGTGTGGTGAGGAGGACAGAGGACACGTGTCGCAAGCGATTCTACGACATCAAGCGCCGTGTCAAGGCTAAGATGTCTAAGGAGGCTAAATTACCCCGCCAAACAGGGGATGGACACCCCTTCCGAGCGTCATATCAGGATTGGGAGGAGCCTGTGCGTACTCTTATTCGGACAGAAGTGGTTGGTGCGACTCATGTCCGGGATTCAAATCGCCCAAGGCAGGATGGTGAGTTATTTTTTTTGGTTTATTTATAATTAAAACACCTGTGCTTTGTCCTTAGTTGTCTGAAATGTCTTCTAGCTAATTGTAATTGTAAGTTGGTTCATTCTTCTAATGTGTTGGTGAAGTAGTTTTAATCAAAAATAGTTATGTTTTTATCCTTTGTATTGTCAATTTAGCAGGTGGCCTTGGGCTTTTTCTGGTGTTTTAATACAAAAGTAAATTGTTGTTGGTGTCTTTAAAAGAAGTGTGAGTCATGTGTTTTTGCAATTTTTTTAAAAAAAATAAGATTTTACTCACCGGTAAATCTATTTCTCGTAGTCCGTAGTGGATGCTGGGGACTCCATAAGGACCATGGGGAATAGACGGGCTCAGCAGGAGACTGGGGACTCTAAAGAAAGATTTAGTACTATCTGGTGTGCACTGGCTCCTCCCTCTATGCCCCTCCTCCAGACCTCAGTTAAGGAAACTGTGCCCGGAAGAGCTGACATTACAAGGAAAGGATTTTTGGAATCCAAGGTAAGACTCATACCAGCCACACCAATCACACCGCATAACTTGTGATAAACTTACCCAGTTAACAGTATGAACAACAACAGAGCATCAGATAAACCTGATGCAACCATAAAATAACCCTTAGTTAAGCAATAACTATATACAAGTATTGCAGAAGAAGTCCGCACTTGGGACGGGCGCCCAGCATCCACTACGGACTACGAGAAATAGATTTACCGGTGAGTAAAATCTTATTTTCTCTAACGTCCTAGTGGATGCTGGGGACTCCGTAAGGACCATGGGGATTATACCAAAGCCTCCAAACAGGCGGGAGAGTGCGGATGACTCTGCAGCACCGAATGGGCAAACACAAGGTCCTCCTCAGCCAGGGTATCAAACTTTTAGAATTTTGCAAACGTGTTTGAACCCGACCAAGTAGCAACTCGGCAAAGCTGTAATGCCGAGACCCCTCGAGCAGCCGCCCAAGAAGAGCACACCTTCCTCGTGGAATGGGCTTTCACTGATTTTGGATGCGGCAACCCAGCCGCAGAATGAGCCTGCTGAATCGTGTTACAGATCCAGCGAGCAGTAGTTTGCTTTGAAGCAGGAGCACCCAGCTTGTTGGATGCATACAGGATAAACAGCGAGTCAGTCTTCCTGACTCCAGCCGTTCTGGTTACATAAATCTTCAAAGCCCGGACTACGTCAAGCAACTTGGAATCCTCCAAGTCACGAGTAGCCGCAGGCACCACAATAGGTTGGTTCAAATGAAAAGATGACACCACCTTTGGGTGAAATTGCGGACGAGTCCGCAAGTCTGCCCTGTCCATACGGAAAACTAGATAGGGGCTTTTACATGACAAAGCCGCCAATTCTGACACACGCTTAGCTGAAGCTAAGGCCAACAGCATGACCACTTTCCACGTGAGATACTTTAGCTCCACGGTTTCAATTGGCTCAAACCAGTGGGATTTCAGGAAACTCAACACCACGTTAAGATCCCAAGGTGCCACTGGTGGCACAAAAGGGGGCTGAATATGCAGCACTCCCTTAACAACCATCTGAACCTCCAGCAGTGAAGCCAGTTCTTTTTGAAAGAAAATGGATAGGGCCGAAATCTGGACCTTTATGGACCCTAATTTTAGGCCCATAGTCACTCCTGACTGTAGGAAGTGCAGGAATCGACCCAGCTGGAATTCCTCTGTAGGGGCCTTCCTGGCCTCACACCAAGCAACATATTTTCGCCATATACGGTGATAATGCTTTGCTGTCACGTCCTTCCTCGCCTTTATCAGCGAAGGAATAACTTCATCCGGAATGCCTTTTTCCGCTAGGATCCGGCGTTCAACCGCCATGCCGTCAAACGCAGCCGCGGTAAGTCTTGGAACAGACAGGGCCCTTGTTGCAACAGGTCCTGTCTGAGAGGCAGAGGCCATGGGTCCTCTGTGAGCATTTCTTGCAGTTCCGGGTACCAAGTCCTTCTTGGCCAAACCGGAACAATGAGTATTGTTCTCACTCCTCTTTTTCTTACGATTCTCAGCACCTTGGGTAAGAAAGGAAGAAGAGGAAACACATAAACCGACTGGAACATCCACGGTGTCACCAGTGCGTCTACAGCTATCGCCTGAGAGTCTCTTGACCTGGTGCAATAACTCTGTAGCTTTTTGTTGAGGCGGGATGCCATCATGTCCACCTGTGGCAGTTCCCACCGACCTACAATCTGCGCGAAGACTTCTTGATGAAGTCCCCACTCTCCCGGGTGGAGGTCGTGCCTGCTGAGGAAGTCTGCTTCCCAGTTGTCCACTCCCGGAATGAACACTGCTGACAGTGCGCTTACATGATTCTCCGCCCAGCGAAGAATTCTGGTGGCTTCTACCATCGCCACTCTGCTCCTTGTGCCGCCATGGTGGTTTACATGAGCCACTGCGGTGATATTGTCTGACTGAATCAGAACCGGTTGGTCGCGAAGCAGGGTCTCCGCTTGACTTAGGGCGATGCATATGGCCCTTAATTCCAGGATATTTATGTGAAGGCAAGTCTCCTGACTTGACCTTCGCCCTTGGAAATTGTTTTCCTTGTGTGACTGCCCCCCACCCTCGGAGGCTTGCATCCGTGGTCACCAGGACCCAGTCCTGAGTGCCGAACCTGCGACCTTCGAGAAGGTGAGCACTCTGCAGCCACCACAGGAGAGACACCCTGGCCCTGGGGTATAGGGTGATTAACCGATGCATCTGAAGATGTGATCCGGACCATTTGTCCCGTAAGTCCCATTGGAAGGTCCTCTCATGGAACCTGCCGAAGGGAATGGCCTCGTACGATGCCACCATACTTCCCAGGACTCGAGTGCAGTGATGCACTGACACCTGTTTTGGTTTCAATAGATTCCTGACCAGTGTCACGAGCTCCTGAGCTCTCTCTATCGGGAGATAAACCCCTTTTCTGGTCTGTGTCTAGGATCATGCCTAGAAGAGTCAGATGAGCTGTAGGAACCAACTGCGACACTGGAATACATAGAATCCAGCCGTGTTGCCGTTACACTTCCAGAGAAAATGATACGCTGTTCCGCAACTGCTCTCTCAATCTCACTCTTATGAGGAGATCGACCAAGAACGTGATAATAGTGACACCTTGCTTCCGCAGGAGCACCATCATTTCCGCCATCACTTTGGTGAAAACTCTCAGGGCCGTGGAGAGACCAACCGGCCACGTCAGAAATTGGTAATGACAATTCTGTACCGCAATTCTGAGGTACGCCTGATTAGGTGGATAAATGGGGACACGAAGGTATGCATCCTTTTTGCCCCGAGACACCATAAAATCTCCCCCTTTTTAGGCTTGCAATGACCGCTCTTAGCGATTTCATCTTGCACTTGAACCTTTCCAGGTATATGTTCAGGGATTTTAAATTCAATATGGGTCTGACCGAACCTTCCGGTTTCGGGACTACAACCTGGTGGAATAATAACCCCCTCCTTGTCGAAGGAAGGGAACCTTGACCACCGCCTGTTGAAAATACAACTTGTGAATTGCAGTTAACCCTGTTACCCTCTCGCAGGGGGAAGCCGGCAGGGCCGTCAGTGAGGAGGCATCTTCTCCAAATCCAGCTTGTATCCCGGAGACACAACATCTATTGCCCAGGGATCTAATAGGGAGTGAACCCACTTGTGGCTGAACTTACGAAAGCGTGCCCCCACCGGGCCTAGCTCCGCCTGTGGAGCTCCAGCGACATGCGGTGGATTTTTGCAGAGGCCGGGGAGGACTTCTGCTCCTGGGAACTAGCTGTGTTGTGCAGCTTCTTTTCTCTGCCCTCGCCTCTGGCAAGAAAGGACGCACCTCGGACTTTCTTGTTTCTTTATTCGAAAGGCCGCATTCGATAATGCCGTGCTCATATTCTACAGGACACGTCAAGCAGAAATCGACATAGCGTTGACTCTAGGACCCAGTATACACATGTCTCCTTGGGCATGTCTTATATATATATATACATATCTCTTAAGACAGCATCTTTATCTATATATACCTATACATATCTATATGTATACTAGGGTCTCAATCTCTGCTGATAAGGTACCTGTCCACGCTGCCACAGCGCTATAAACCCATGCCGACACAATTGCCGGTCTGAGTAGTGTACCAGAATGTGCACGCTATCTGCAGGATCCCTGAGAATAGCTAGTGCTACCTTCTGTGCAAACAGGACACCCTAGGGGAAGATTCCCATCACATCCTGGCCCTAGTGGGGAAAGGATACTGCCTGAGAATTCTTTGTGGGAAGCTGCGGTCTCTTGTCTGGAGATTCCCGCTCTTTTTCCTCATGAGAGGAGGGAAATATACCTCAGCTTTCTTCCCCTTAACATGTGTACCCTTGTGTCAGGGACAGATGAGTCATCAGTGATATGCAAATCGTCTTTTATTACAATAATCATATATTAAATACTTTTCTGCCATTCTGGCTGTAACTTTGCATTATCGTAGTCGACACTGGAGTCACCCTCCGTGTCGATATCAGTGTTTGTTATTTTGGATAGTGAGCATTGAGACACACTGAAGGTCTCTGCGACATAGGGACAGACATGGGTAGATTTCCTGTCTGTTCCCTAATCTTTTGTGCAATAAATTCACCTTAGCACTTACACATATCCAAACAGGTGTCGGCGTTGTCGACGGAGACACCCTCTCACACACATATTTGCTCTATCTCCTCCTTAGGGGAGCCTTTTACCTCAGACATGTCGACACACACGTACCGACACACCACACACACAGGGGATGCTCTATTTGAAGACAGTTCCCCCACAAGGCCCTATGGAGAGACAGAGAGAGAGTATGCCAGCACATACCCCAGCGCTATATGACCCAGGAATCACACAGTAACTTAGTGTTAACCCAGTAGCTGCTGTATATATTGTTTTTGCACCAAATTTATGTGCCCCCCTCTCTTTTTACCCTCTTCTACTGCAGGGGAGAGCCTGGAGAGCTTCTCTCAGCGGATCTGTGGAGAGAAAATGGCGCTGGTGAGTGCTGAGGAAGAAGGCCCCGCCCCCTCAGCGGCGGGCTTCTGTCCCGTTTCTGTGTAAAAATAATGGCGGGGGCTCGTACATATATACAGTGCCTGACTGTATATATGTATAATTTTGTCAAAAGGTATCTTAATTGCTGCCCAGGGCGCCCCCCCCCCCCCCCCTGCGCCCTGCACCCTACAGTGACCGGAGTGTGTGGTGTGCTGTGGGAGAAATGGCGCACAGCTGCAGTGCTGTGCGCTACCTTAAGTGAAGACAGGAGGCTTCTGCCGCCGATTTCGATGTCTTCATGCTTCTGCTGCTTCTGTACTTCTGGCTCTGCGAGGGGGACGGCGGCGCGGCTCCAAGAATGGACGATCAAGGTTAGGTACCTGTGTTCGATCCCTCTGGAGCTAATGGTGTCCAGTAGCCTAAGAAGCGCAACCTAGCCGCAGTTAATAGGTTTGCTTCTCTCCCCTCAGTTCCTCATAGCAGAGAGTCTGTTGCCAGCAGAAGCTCTCTGAAAATAAAAAACCTAACTAAAATACTTTCTTTCTTAGTAAGCTCAGGAGAGCCCACTAAAGGCACCCAGCTCTGGCCGGGCACAGATTCTAACTGAGGTCTGGAGGAGGGGCATAGAGGGAGGAGCCAGTGCACACCAGATAGTACTAAATCTTTCTTTAGAGTGCCCAGTGTCGTGCAGAGCCCGTCTATTCCCCATGGTCCTTACGGAGTCCCCAGCATCCACTAGGACGTTAGAGAAAAATATTTTCAATGGACTTATGGTTATTGTGTGTTGTTCTGGGTTGTCCTTTGTGTGGTTGATGTGATTTTTCATGCATATTTGTTTTTGATGCTTACAATTTAGCGCATATATTTGGGGGTAGTGTTTGGTTGTTAGCAGCAAAAAAATTTCAAATACAGAGCAATATTCTGGTTCTGTTAAGCTACCACGTTTGGGTTTTAAGTAGTATAATATTGTGAACTCTGCACCTTTGTGTATGGATTGGTTGGTGTAATTGTTTCATAATTGAACTATACACACCCAATGAAGTCAGGCAGAAAAGCATAAGCATAGTTTTGTTTACTTCTCATCAGGTTCCTCATATGTTTATATCACAATAAGGATTTTGCATAAACATAAACATAATAGTATGTTCATAAGGACATTCTTCATATTTCTACAGTACGAAAGAGACGCAGCACAGCCAGGCCACAACCCACACTGCCAAGAGATGCAGATGCTGGCGATGCAGGTAAGAATGTAGTCTATACACATATTCGGAAAACACATATAAAAGCAGAATGTTAATGTTTATCTTATCACATAGGTCCTTCTTCATCAAACTCCCCTCCACTAAGGCACCCATCACAGGGCTCGGATACTCTCCATAGGATGCCTACCAAGAGACGCCGTCTTGAGGCTCAATCTCCAGCAGCATCCTCACCACCACAACGGCGCATCTCCACAGTGTCGTCCCTGCCACCACAAGCCATTTTGGCCAGTCCACAAAGCGAGGATCCACAATCCCCTCAGCTGTCTGGTGAGTAAACATAAAAATTAATTGTAAATAAGTTAAAAAACAGTGGGGTCGATGTATTAACTTGGAGAAGGCATAAGGAAGTGATAAACCAGTGATATGTGCAAGGTGATAAAGGCAGCAGCCAAACAGATCCTAACTGTTAATTTACAGATTGGAGCTGTTTGGCTTGTGCCTTTATCACCTTGCACATATCACTGGTTTGTCACTTCCTTATGCCTTCTCCAGGTTAATTCATCTGCCCCACTGTTTGTGCACAGCCCAAAAAAATGTGTTACAAATAAAAAGTCATCCTTGTAATAATCACCAACAGCAAGCACATGGGGGTAACGTTATTTTTTTTGTTTCATTTTCAGATGTGATGTTGGCCATAGCAACCATTTTTTTTTTATTTGCTAGAAACAGCTACATAAATGTTAAGTCTAATCCAATTGTTTTGCATGCCCAACATCACCAGTTCTAAACATAGGCCACCTTAAGACATTTTGAACCATTTTTAAAGTTTTAATTTTTTTGCACTATATTTGTTTAAGTTTTGGCCAGACCACTGACTGCCTTGAACAATGTATGAGTGTATTGCTCAATACATTTATTGTATTGAGTGTGTTTTACAAAAGGAAGCTTCATACACAATATGTAAATGTAGTAATTGGTAATTGTTAGAGTTCTTCGTGTTCGCACATTAATTATGGCCCAGAGTCCAACAATTCACTAAAACATTTTTCAACTGAGTAGGGAAAGTTAGAAGCCACATATTTCTACAAAAAGGTGAGCTACATAGTTAAGTTTAGGCCACAATCTATTTATCATTTCCAACATGAATATTAAGAAGTAATGCATGTTGACGTAAAGCTATAAAAAGACCAATGCAAAATATTGACTAAATAGTGGCTGTCTTCAACCCCATACAGAACCACCCATCATGCCCGAGGATGCACAGCAGGAATCTTACTTGCAGGATACGTATACACTACACCTGCAAGCGATAGATCTTACCCAGCCAACCACGCCGCAGGACATAACCCAACCACCCCAAACATCCCACAGCCCCCAATTGAGCCCAACACCACCCCAGCAACAAATGGCCCCAGAGTTTTGGAGCAGTTGGGCCACACAACAGGTGCAACACTATGCCTGCCTAAACACCCACACCCAATACCTTGCCAGTCTGCCCCATCATCTGCCTAGACTCAGTCGGAACTCAGGCAGACTGATAGTTCAGGTTGGCAGAATTGCCAATTCAATGGAGCAGATGAGGGCAGACAACAGCCAAATGCAAGCCAATTTGCTACGAATCATGGATGACCAACAGCGGCAGCAACAAGCCCTCATTCAAATTATTCAATGCAACCAACTGATAAACGAAAACCTCTCCCGAATTATTGCCAACAACACTGCCGCTAATACACAACTGACTGCAAGCCTAAACAACCTGAGCCAAAGCCTTAATGTGTTGGCATCACACCAACTAAGCTCAAGCTCGGGAACAACCACACCAAGCCAGACCCCAGTTACCTCCCCAGTTAGACGCTCCAGCAGAACACGGACCAACGAACCAGGCCAATCCTCTGTACCCAGCACACAAAAAAAATAAAAAATTATGAAGGCTGCAGCAAATAGTTCTTTACAAATAATGTTTTGGGAATTGTTTCACTAAAAATGCCTGTGTTCAAGGTAATAAATTATTCACATGCAATATGTGTATTGTTTAATTTGCTAATGAGTGACAGTGTAAGTTATACATTTTATTGCCTAACTGTAAACAACATGAGAAATAACAAACAATAACGCAACACAAACATAATTAAGACCTATAAAACATTTTATAATAGTGGTTAGGCAAGGTTATTTATGACTAAATAATACTTACCGTTAAAAAAACGCAGATTCATTTCTTGCCTTACCTGCCTCCCTACATCTGTACTCACACTGTCACCAGGTGTTTCTAAATCACCTACTTGCTGACTGTTTTCTTCATCAACAACATGTGGCAGATGTTGGCGCAAACACATGTTATGAAGAAAACAGCAGCAGAACACAATCCTAGTCACCTTTGAGGGACTATACAACAAAAGCCCTGCAGACTTATCCAGACACCGAAACCTAGATTTCAGCACCCCAAAACATCTTTCTATCACATTCCGCGTGGACTTATGTGCATTATTATAATTGTGTTCAGCAGGAGAATCAGGTTGGGACAATGGAGTAAGGAGCCAAGAGTAGCAGCCATAACCACCATCACCTGAAAGACAGATATAGGCAAAATTAGGACATGTGGTTTATGGGAAATAAAATAAAAAAATAAGGAGGTTGAAGTTACCACACATACACACAAGACACTTGGAACATTCCCAGCAGCCATCCATCAGGCATTTGTCCGGCCTCAAACTTATCATAGAGGGATGACTGACTGAGGATGAAGGAGTCATGGCAGCCGCCAGGGTAACCTGCAACAACACTCATAATTGTTAAATTTGCATCACAAACCACCTGGACATTAGTGGATTGGCCCAGATGTCTATTGGTATAAATATGTTGCCTGCCCCTAGGTGGGCTCAGCTCAACGTGTGTGCAATCTATGGCACCCAGCACATTGGGCATGCCAGCAAGCTCATAGAAAGCTACCCTGACTGCATGCCACTGTGACTCCTGGGTAGGGAAGCAGATAGAGGCATCTATGTGGGCATCCAAGACATCAAAAACCTGAGTGGACATTACAAAATATAAGGTGAGTGTCATGACCTGTAATCAATACTATACTGTGTTATATTACATAACAGAAGCACCACTTAGACATAGACGTGTATGTATGTTTTAACTCACCTGAATTAAATATTTTGAAAAGGTGGGCTGTGAGATACAAATTACATCGCCAGTCACAGCCTGGAAGCTGCCAGTAGCCATAAAGTGCAACACAGCCAGGAGTTTGTGCAGGCCTGAGACAAAGCGAAAGCGTGCTGTCTCAGGATCTAGGTAAAGTTTGACAAGGTCATACAGACGGAAAATGTTGTTTCTATTTACAATAATGTATACATACATGTGTACACAGGGAGCGCTAAATATTCATAATTATCTAATTTATTTAGACAATAAAAAATAGAATGACAATGCACAATTTAATAATAATAAGATATATCAATTAAAAAATTTAAAACCATATCAAATGGACATCTCTCGTGGAAATAAACAACTCAGTTGCTGGTGTTAAAGGGTCCAGATTAGGCTATTTAGCCAATAATTACTGAGCAAGTCCAGAATCCTAGAATCCTTGTGTATCGTTAATGTCACCAGCAAGTAGCTTTTAACTGTTAAAAGATGAACTGTAGCAGTCCAATGCCACTTAAATTTAAGCTCACCGCTGTTGGAAGTGTTTCCAAACTCCCATCTATTGCTGTTCAGCGGTGTCCCCGTCTCCCCTACAGGCTTACCAGTGTGCGCTGATGAACCGTGGCCGCACAGCTGGACGTCTCCGGCAGTGATGTGGAGCCTGATTTGCAGACTGGGGAAGAGAGCTGGATGCAGGCAGAACGGAGCAAAGTGGTGACGGATAGATATAAGTAGATTTCCACAGAGAAATTGTAGGTTCCTTGACGCGTTTCTCTACTATAGGTAGAGTAGCAATTTCATCAGAAGGTATACTCAATGTCCACTTTGGAAGATATTTATACAGTGGCCATCCAATCAAAAGGCATTGTCCATTAAATAACAGGTGTAGAATAAACAGGTAATTACTTTGGTGCCTTATCCAGGATTTTGAAACACAATCAGTGTAAATAGAAATAAAACAACCTTTTTTATCATCAATCAAAAAGTCTCCTTATATGGAGCTCCATTAAATTAAAAAAGAAAGAATGTTTAAGATATTAAGAGCATAAAAATATATATTAATATTCTATATATGGCATTGATCCGGAACATTGCGCAATATACTTCAAAGGCAACCTAATATGATCATTTTGATCCAAGAGCACTGATAGTCTGGTGGGCTAATGCTGGAGAGCACCAATCTAGACAGATCAACCTCATAGGTTCGATTCCCATGACATTTTCTTAAAAACAAATGTGGGTAATTATTTGTTTTTTTCTTATCTTATTACAGGTTGAGTATCCCATATCCAAATATTCCGATATACAGAATATTCTGAAATACGGACTTTTTTTAGTGAGAGTGAGATAGTGAAACCTTTGTTTTCTGATGGCTCAATGTACACAAACTTTGTTTAATACACAAAGTTATTAAAAATATTGTATTAAATGACCTTCAGGCTGTGTGTATAAGGTGTATATGAAACATAAATGAATTGTGTGAATGTAGACACACTTTGTTTAATGCACAAAGTTATAAAAAATATTGGCTATAATTACCTTCAGGCTGTGTGTATAAGGTGTATATGTAACATAAATGCATTCTGTGCTTAGATTTAGGTCCCATCACCATGATATCTCATTATGGTATGCAATTATTCCAAAATACGGAAAAATCCGATATCCAAAATACCTCTGGTCCCAAGCATTTTGGATAAGGGATACTCAACCTGTATTTTGTTAACCCAAAAATTACTTCCGAGGAAAAAGAAAATATGAAAAGACTTTCTAATTGGCTACATTATTTATACCAGTTTGTGTTGTGAAGCAGACATAGCATAACTTAAAATTGCACAATATAACCCAGTATATTTTCTTTATGACCAAGCATTCCAATAGCTTAATGGGCTAATTCAAGAGAGCACCAAAGTAGATGACTCAACCCTACAGGTTCGATTCACATATATACATTTTTCAAAAAACCGATACATACAAAATTGATATTTTGGTAATACCATATATTAAATAGGATATAAGGAAAAATTAAAACAGGAAATTATGGGAGGAACCTCTAGTTAGATTTATTACACCATTCTAGGTTTTGATGCAGACATATCTTAAATTACATATATAGAGATATAATGAGGTAATTAGGTTTCCCAGATTATCGGGAGCTTAAAATACAGAGAAGGAGAAAGAGCTTACTACTACTCCAATTTTAAGGTGATGCAAGGATTATTTGTACTAAGGAGAGCTAATTACATTGCATATGGTATATGAATACCATTTGTAGACATATGTATGTGTGTGTGCATGTAAGGCACAACTGTCGCCAAACACACACACACACACACACACACACACACACACATATGACCATAACCAAACATGGAGGAGGAAGGTTGGCTAACTCTCGATGGAATCTAATGAAGCAAAAATAAAGGACTCTCGCTTGCAAGGTGAAGATGTACGAATTAACAATTTTTCTAATGGGAGGGCCACAATGATTCGTCAATAACTGGATATATTTAAACCAGCTAAGTCGAGCCATTTAAGTGGCCAAACATCAGGGAACATTCAGATCTGATTAATTACGATACTTTCATTAGATTTAGTGGGAAGGCCACAATGATTCGGCACTAACTGGATATATTTAGACCAGCTAGGTCGAGCCATATAGGTAGCCCAACCATCAACAGGCACTCAAATCTGGTTAATTTCAATGTTTTCATTAAGACCTTGGGGGTAGAGAGTGCCCAAGGAAAATATCCAAAAGGCCTCCCATTTGCATAACATGTTAAATCTGTCGCCATCCCTAGGGGTAATTTGTAGAGATGAGCGCCTGAAATTTTTCGGGTTTTGTGTTTTGGTTTTGGGTTCGGTTCCGCGGCCGTGTTTTGGGTTCGAACGCGTTTTGGCAAAACCTCACCGAATTATTTTTGTCGGATTCGGGTGTGTTTTGGATTCGGGTGTTTTTTTCCAAAAACACTAAAAAACAGCTTAAATCATAGAATTTGGGGGTCATTTTGATCCCAAAGTATTATTAACCTCAAAAACCATAATTTACACTCATTTTCAGTCTATTCTGAATACCTCACACCTCACAATATTATTTTTAGTCCTAAAATTTGCACCGAGGTCGCTGTGTGAGTAAGATAAGCGACCCTAGTGGCCGACACAAACACCGGGCCCATCTAGGAGTGGCACTGCAGTGTCACGCAGGATGTCCCTTCCAAAAAACCCTCCCCAAACAGCACATGACGCAAAGAAAAAAAGAGGCGCAATGAGGTAGCTGTGTGAGTAAGATTAGCGACCCTAGTGGCCGACACAAACACCGGGCCCATCTAGGAGTGGCACTGCAGTGTCACGCAGGATGGCCCTTCCAAAAAACCCTCCCCAAACAGCACATGACGCAAAGAAAAAAAGAGGCGCAATGAGGTAGCTGTGTGAGTAAGATTAGCGACCCTAGTGGCCGACACAAACACCGGGCCCATCTAGGAGTGGCACTGCAGTGTCACGCAGGATGGCCCTTCCAAAAAACCCTCCCCAAACAGCACATGACGCAAAGAAAAAAAGAGGCGCAATGAGGTAGCTGACTGTGTGAGTAAGATTAGCGACCCTAGTGGCCGACACAAACACCGGGCCCATCTAGGAGTGGCACTGCAGTGTCACGCAGGATGTCCCTTCCAAAAAACCCTCCCCAAACAGCACATGACGCAAAGAAAAAAAGAGGCGCAATGAGGTAGCTGTGTGAGTAAGATTAGCGACCCTAGTGGCCGACACAAACACCGGGCCCATCTAGGAGTGGCACTGCAGTGTCACGCAGGATGGCCCTTCCAAAAAACCCTCCCCAAACAGCACATGACGCAAAGAAAAAAAGAGGCGCAATGAGGTAGCTGACTGTGTGAGTAAGATTAGCGACCCTAGTGGCCGACACAAACACCGGGCCCATCTAGGAGTGGCACTGCAGTGTCACGCAGGATGTCCCTTCCAAAAAACCCTCCCCAAACAGCACATGACGCAAAGAAAAAAAGAGGCGCAATGAGGTAGCTGTGTGAGTAAGATTAGCGACCCTAGTGGCCGACACAAACACCGGGCACATCTAGGAGTGGCACTGCAGTGTCACGCAGGATGTCCCTTCCAAAAAACCCTCCCCAAACAGCACATGACGCAAAGAAAAAAAGAGGCGCAATGAGGTAGCTGTGTGAGTAAGATTAGCGACCCTAGTGGCCGACACAAACACCGGGCCCATCTAGGAGTGGCACTGCAGTGTCACGCAGGATGTCCCTTCCAAAAAACCCTCCCCAATCAGCACATGATGCAAAGAAAAAGAAAAGAAAAAAGAGGTGCAAGATGGAATTATCCTTGGGCCCTCCCACCCACCCTTATGTTGTATAAACAAAACAGGACATGCACACTTTAACCAACCCATCATTTCAGTGACAGGGTCTGCCACACGACTGTGACTGATATGACGGGTTGGTTTGGACCCCCCCAAAAAAAGAAGCAATTAATCTCTCCTTGCACAAACTGGCTCTACAGAGGCAAGATGTCCACCTCATCTTCACCCTCCGATATATCACCGTGTACATCCCCCTCCTCACAGATTATCAATTCGTCCCCACTGGAATCCACCATCTCAGCTCCCTGTGTACTTTGTGGAGGCAATTGCTGCTGGTCAATGTCTCCGCGGAGGAATTGATTATAATTCATTTTAATGAACATCATCTTCTCCACATTTTCTGGATGTAACCTCGTACGCCGATTGCTGACAAGGTGAGCGGCGGCACTAAACACTCTTTCGGAGTACACACTTGTGGGAGGGCAACTTAGGTAGAATAAAGCCAGTTTGTGCAAGGGCCTCCAAATTGCCTCTTTTTCCTGCCAGTATAAGTACGGACTGTGTGACGTGCCTACTTGGATGCGGTCACTCATATAATCCTCCACCATTCTATCAATGTTGAGAGAATCATATGCAGTGACAGTAGACGACATGTCCGTAATCGTTGTCAGGTCCTTCAGTCCGGACCAGATGTCAGCATCAGCAGTCGCTCCAGACTGCCCTGCATCACCGCCAGCGGGTGGGCTCGGAATTCTGAGCCTTTTCCTCGCACCCCCAGTTGCGGGAGAATGTGAAGGAGGAGATGTTGACAGGTCGCGTTCCGCTTGACTTGACAATTTTGTCACCAGCAGGTCTTTCAACCCCAGCAGACCTGTGTCTGCCGGAAAGAGAGATCCAAGGTAGGCTTTAAATCTAGGATCGAGCACGGTGGCCAAAATGTAGTGCTCTGATTTCAACAGATTGACCACCCGTGAATCCTTGTTAAGCGAATTAAGGGCTGCATCCACAAGTCCCACATGCCTAGCGGAATCGCTCCCTTTTAGCTCCTTCTTCAATGCCTCCAGCTTCTTCTGCAAAAGCCTGATGAGGGGAATGACCTGACTCAGGCTGGCAGTGTCTGAACTGACTTCACGTGTGGCAAGTTCAAAGGGCATCAGAACCTTGCACAACGTTGAAATCATTCTCCACTGCACTTGAGACAGGTGCATTCCATCTCCTATATCGTGCTCAATTGTATAGGCTTGAATGGCCTTTTGCTGCTCCTCCAACCTCTGAAGCATATAGAGGGTTGAATTCCACCTCGTTACCACTTCTTGCTTCAGATGATGGCAGGGCAGGTTCAGTAGTTTTTGGTGGTGCTCCAGTCTTCTGTACGTGGTGCCTGTACGCCGAAAGTGTCCCGCAATTTTTCTGGCCACCGACAGCATCTCTTGCACGCCCCTGTCGTTTTTTAAAAAATTCTGCACCACCAAATTCAAGGTATGTGCAAAACATGGGACGTGCTGGAATTTGCCCATATTTAATGCACACACAATATTGCTGGCGTTGTCCGATGCCACAAATCCACAGGAGAGTCCAATTGGGGTAAGCCATTCCGCGATGATCTTCCTCAGTTGCCGTAAGAGGTTTTCAGCTGTGTGCGTATTCTGGAAAGCGGTGATACAAAGCGTAGCCTGCCTAGGAAAGAGTTGGCGTTTGCGAGATGCTGCTACTGGTGCCGCCGCTGCTGTTCTTGCGGCGGGAGTCCATACATCTACCCAGTGGGCTGTCACAGTCATATAGTCCTGACCCTGCCCTGCTCCACTTGTCCACATGTCCGTGGTTAAGTGGACATTGGGTACAACTGCATTTTTTAGGAGACTGGTGAGTCTTTTTCTGACGTCCGTGTACATTCTCGGTATCGCCTGCCTAGAGAAGTGGAACCTAGATGGTATTTGGTAACGGGGGCACACTGCCTCAATAAATTGTCTAGTTCCCTGTGAACTAACGGCGGATACCGGACGCACGTCTAACACCAACATAGTTGTCAAGGACTCAGTTATCCGCTTTGCAGTAGGATGACTGCTGTGATATTTCATCTTCCTCGCAAAGGACTGTTGAACAGTCAATTGCTTACTGGAAGTAGTACAAGTGGGCTTACGACTTCCCCTCTGGGATGACCATCGACTCCCAGCGGCAACAACAGCAGCGCCAGCAGCAGTAGGCGTTACACGCAAGGATGCATCGGAGGAATCCCAGGCAGGAGAGGACTCGTCAGACTTGCCAGTGACATGGCCTGCAGGACTATTGGCATTCCTGGGGAAGGAGGAAATTGACACTGAGGGAGTTGGTGGGGTGGTTTGCGTGAGCTTGGTTACAAGAGGAAGGGATTTACTGGTCAGTGGACTGCTTCCGCTGTCACCCAAAGTTTTTGAACTTGTCACTGACTTATTATGAATGCGCTGCAGGTGACGTATAAGGGAGGATGTTCCGAGGTGGTTAACGTCCTTACCCCTACTTATTACAGCTTGACAAAGGGAACACACGGCTTGACACCTGTTGTCCGCATTTCTGGTGAAATACCTCCACACCGAAGAGCTGATTTTTTTGGTATTTTCACCTGGCATGTCAACGGCCATATTCCTCCCACGGACAACAGGTGTCTCCCCGGGTGCCTGACTTAAACAAACCACCTCACCATCAGAATCCTCCTGGTCAATTTCCTCCCCAGCGCCAGCAACACCCATATCCTCCTCATCCTGGTGTACTTCAACACTGACATCTTCAATCTGACTATCAGGAACTGGACTGCGGGTGCTCCTTCCAGCACTTGCAGGGGGCGTGCAAATGGTGGAAGGCGCATGCTCTTCACGTCCAGTGTTGGGAAGGTCAGGCATCGCAACCGACACAATTGGACTCTCCTTGTGGATTTGGGATTTCAAAGAACGCACAGTTCTTTGCGGTGCTTTTGCCAGCTTGAGTCTTTTCAGTTTTCTAGCGAGAGGCTGAGTGCTTCCATCCTCATGTGAAGCTGAACCACTAGCCATGAACATAGGCCAGGGCCTCAGCCGTTCCTTGCCACTCCGTGTGGTAAATGGCATATTGGCAAGTTTACGCTTCTCCTCCGACAATTTTATTTTAGGTTTTGGAGTCCTTTTTTTACTGATATTTGGTGTTTTGGTTTTGACATGCTCTGTACTATGCCATTGGGCATCGGCCTTGGCAGACGACGTTGCTGGCATTTCATCGTCTCGGCCATGACTAGTGGCAGCAGCTTCAGCACGAGGTGGAAGTGGATCTTGATCTTTCCCTAATTTTGGAACCTCAACATTTTTGTTCTCCATATTTTAATAGGCACAACTAAAAGGCACCTCAGGTAAACAATGGAGATGGATGGATTGGATACTAGTATACAATTATGGACGGGCTGCCGAGTGCCGACACAGAGGTAGCCACAGCCGTGAACTACCGCACTGTACTGTGTCTGCTGCTAATATATAGACTGGTTGATAAAGAGATAGTATACTCGTAACTAGTATGTATGTATAAAGAAAGAAAAAAAAACCACGGTTAGGTGGTATATACAATTATGGACGGGCTGCCGAGTGCCGACACAGAGGTAGCCACAGCCGTGAACTACCGCACTGTACTGTGTCTGCTGCTAATATATAGACTGGTTGATAAAGAGATAGTATACTCGTAACTAGTATGTATGTATAAAGAAAGAAAAAAAAACCACGGTTAGGTCACTGGTATATACAATTATGGACGGGCTGCCGAGTGCCGACACAGAGGTAGCCACAGCCGTGAACTACCGCACTGTACTGTGTCTGCTGCTAATATATAGACTGGTTGATAAAGAGATAGTATACTCGTAACTAGTATGTATGTATAAAGAAAGAAAAAAAAACCACGGTTAGGTCACTGGTATATACAATTATGGACGGGCTGCCGAGTGCCGACACAGAGGTAGCCACAGCCGTGAACTACCGCACTGTACTGTGTCTGCTGCTAATATATAGACTGGTTGATAAAGAGATAGTATACTCGTAACTAGTATGTATGTATAAAGAAAGAAAAAAAAACCACGGTTAGGTCACTGGTATATACAATTATGGACGGGCTGCCGAGTGCCGACACAGAGGTAGCCACAGCCGTGAACTACCGCACTGTACTGTGTCTGCTGCTAATATATAGACTGGTTGATAAAGAGATAGTATACTCGTAACTAGTATGTATGTATAAAGAAAGAAAAAAAAACCACGGTTAGGTCACTGGTATATACAATTATGGACGGGCTGCCGAGTGCCGACACAGAGGTAGCCACAGCCGTGAACTACCGCACTGTACTGTGTCTGCTGCTAATATATAGACTGGTTGATAAAGAGATAGTATACTCGTAACTAGTATGTATGTATAAAGAAAGAAAAAAAAACCACGGTTAGGTCACTGGTATATACAATTATGGACGGGCTGCCGAGTGCCGACACAGAGGTAGCCACAGCCGTGAACTACCGCACTGTACTGTGTCTGCTGCTAATATATAGACTGGTTGATAAAGAGATAGTATACTCGTAACTAGTATGTATGTATAAAGAAAGAAAAAAAAACCACGGTTAGGTGGTATATACAATTATGGACGGGCTGCCGAGTGCCGACACAGAGGTAGCCACAGCCGTGAACTACCGCACTGTACTGTGTCTGCTGCTAATATATAGACTGGTTGATAAAGAGATAGTATACTCGTAACTAGTATGTATGTATAAAGAAAGAAAAAAAAACCACGGTTAGGTCACTGGTATATACAATTATGGACGGGCTGCCGAGTGCCGACACAGAGGTAGCCACAGCCGTGAACTACCGCACTGTACTGTGTCTGCTGCTAATATATAGACTGGTTGATAAAGAGATAGTATACTCGTAACTAGTATGTATGTATAAAGAAAGAAAAAAAAACCACGGTTAGGTCACTGGTATATACAATTATGGACGGGCTGCCGAGTGCCGACACAGAGGTAGCCACAGCCGTGAACTACCGCACTGTACTGTGTCTGCTGCTAATATATAGACTGGTTGATAAAGAGATAGTATACTCGTAACTAGTATGTATGTATAAAGAAAGAAAAAAAAACCACGGTTAGGTCACTGGTATATACAATTATGGACGGGCTGCCGAGTGCCGACACAGAGGTAGCCACAGCCGTGAACTACCGCACTGTACTGTGTCTGCTGCTAATATAGACTGGTTGATAAAGAGATAGTATACTACTAATATTATATACTGGTGGTCAGGTCACTGGTCACTAGTCACACTGGCAGTGGCACTCCTGCAGCAAAAGTGTGCACTGTTTAATTTTAATATAATATTATGTACTCCTGGCTCCTGCTATAACCTATAACTGGCACTGCAGTAGTGCTCCCCAGTCTCCCCCACAATTATAAGCTGTGTGAGCTGAGCAGTCAGACAGATATATAATATATATAGATGATGCAGCACACTGGCCTGAGCCTGAGCAGTGCACACAGATATGGTATGTATGTGACTGAGTCACTGTGTGCTGTGTATCGCTTTTTTCAGGCAGAGAACGGATTATAAATAAAAGTGGTGGTCACTGGTCACTATCAGCAAAACTCTGCACTGTACACTACTGAGTACTCCTAATGCTCCCCAAAATTAGTAAATCAAGTGTCTAAACGGAGAGGACGCCAGCCACGTCCTCTCCCTATCAATCTCAATGCACGTGTGAAAATGGCGGCGACGCGCGGCTCCTTATATAGAATCCGAGTCTCGCGATAGAATCCGAGCCTCGCGAGAATCCGACAGCGTCATGATGACGTTCGGGCGCGCTCGGGTTAACCGAGCAAGGCGGGAAGATCCGAGTCGCTCGGACTCGTGAAAAAAAACATGAAGTTCTGGCGGGTTCGGATTCAGAGAAACCGAACCCGCTCATCTCTAGTAATTTGTATATGTTCAATACCTTGGATTTTGAGAGCACTCACGTCACCTTGATGTTGATTCACTACATGTTTGGCTAAACTATGCAGACAAAGATGTTTCAAGACATTTCTCCTATGTTCCAAAAAGCGGATATTCAGACTATGTGTGGTTCAACCCACATATTGTAGTCTGCATTTACAGGATATCAAATAAACTACATAATCCGATCTACAATTAATGTAGGAAACAATGGTGTAAAATAATCCAGATGTAGTGGAAGTAAATTGTTTGTTTACATCAATAAACTGGCACATTATACATTTAAGTCTCCCACATTTGTAGCAGCCTTTTTTATTTTGTTTCAGTTCGCTCAGCCAGTCAGGCTCCTTAGTACAAATAATTTCATTCATAGTGAAATGGCTTGGTGACAAGAGATTTTGTAAATTTCTAGCTTTTTTAAAAACTATTTTAGGTTGTCTTTCAAGGCAAGAAGATAGAATATTATCACCTTGTAAAATAAAGTAGTTTTTCTTTATGATTGAGCTCAACTCACGAGAGTAATTATTGAATTTGGAAATAAAAATCAGTTTATTATTAAAGTTTCCCCTTATGTGATCAGTTTCTTTCACTACTGGGTTTAGGAGGGTAGCACGATCATAGGAAGGGTATCATCAAATGCATGTGCTAATATTGTTCTGGGGTAGCCTTTTTCGCTAAATTAACTCGAAAGTTGATGTTAGTAGAGTGAATGGTGCTAGTGAATTTTAAACCAAAAGTGTTATTGTTCAAGGAGGAAACAAACTGTGTAGCCGATGTGTAATCCCCATCCCAAACAAAAAACATGTCATCAATATAGCGTCCATAGAACACCAGGTTTGCCCCCACCGGGCTCCCCCAGACATGCATCTCCTCAAAGAGACCCATGTACAAGTTGGCATAACTGGGGGCGAACCTGGCGCCCATCGCTGTGCCGTGAATCTGTAAAAAGAATTCTCAATTAAAGGTGAAATAAATATGTGTAAGAATAAATTGAATGGCTTCAATCAAAAATTGTTGTTTAGCGGCACTGAGATTGCTGTCAGATAATAAATATGTCTCAATTGACTGCAATCCTAGTGTATGTGATATATTAGTGTAGAGTGACTCTACGTCACATGTCATAAACAAAAAGCTATCTTTCCATGTGATGTTGTCAATTAGATTCAAAAAATGTGTGGTGTCCTTAACATGTGATCTGAGTGATCTAAAACGTGGCTGCAAAAAAAAGTCAACAAAAGCGGATAGATTCGTGGTGAGGGACCCAACACCAGAAATAATGGGACGCCCAGGAGGTGACTGAAGAGTTTTGTGAATTTTGGGTAAGTGGTAGTAAGTGGGGATAATAGGATGAGGGCAATTTAAATAATGAAATTCATTCTTGGATATTGCACCACTGTCGAGGGCGTTCTCTAACATATTCTTGAAAAGAGCCTGATAATTTGACGTTGGATTCCCACATAATTTGATGTAATATTTCTGATCACTGAGTTGTCTATTTGCTTCAAGCAAATAATCCTCAGTCTTCTGAATAACGGTACCTCCTCCCTTATCTGCTGCTCGGATAATAACTGAAAGATCTTTTCGGAGACTTTCTATTGCTTTTCTCTCATTAGCATGTAGATTATCCCTCCTTTTTTGTTTAGTGGTCCTTGACATATTGTTACATAGTTCTTGAAAATCTTTAAGTGTGGAGGAGTAAAAAGCTTCAATGCAACCAGTCTTATACTGTGTAGGGTAAAATTCTGATTTCTTTCTAAACCTACTGAGAGAGACATCCTCAATATCAAAAATGGGTTCAATCGATCCTTCCACAGTACCTTCACACTGTAAGGACCATAGAGTATCGATGGCCACAAGATCTGCCTGATCTAGGACAATCTGAGTACCTGTTTGAGAGCGGTTCCTCAGATTTTTATTCATGAAGAAGCGCTTTCTACAAAGATCTCTGGTGAAGCGGTTAAGCTCCACAAAGAGTTCAAACAGGTTAGGTCCCTTTGAGGGTGCAAATTTGAGACCCTTAGCTAATACAGCTTTCTCACTCTCAGTTAATGTTCTTGTTGAGAGATTATATAGCCCTCTATTTCTCAATCTTTTCTTATATTTTTGTGCTGACTTTTTTCTGCCACCTCTTGTCCCTCTAAATCTGACAGTTTCCTTTTTGGTGAGGCTACAGCTTGTGGGATTTGTCTGTTTCTGTTCTTCCACATGGGATACAGATCCTTCTCTAAAAAAGATTGTGAGGGCTGTATGGTTTCCCTAGACATATGATTAGTCTTGGGCCTGGCTCCTCTTTCTACACAGCTAGAAGGTCCAGGGTGGGAATCTTGTGTGTAAGGCCTTTGTTGCCTAGAGGGATTGTGTGGAGGTCTTTGATCTCTTTTCCGTTCATAATTACCAGTATTAGTCTGCCCTGAATCGTGTCTCGGTTTACTAAACTCATTCCTACTTTTTTGTGTAGAAGGATCCCTGTTTCCTCTATTGTATGTCCTCACTTGATCATATTTATAGTCATAATTATCTCTATGTAATTTTTTGTTTTTGGAAGAGATTAGTTGCTGTTCATATTCCTCAATCTTTTGGTTCAATGAATAGTCCATATCTCTATAGTCTGCTCTGACTTCAAAGGGTTTTAGGTGTTCTTGAATTAATGTGATCTCCTCTGAAAGGGATTTTACTTTGCTCTCACGATAGTCCACCAAGACTCAAAGGAACACTTATCCAATGTATCATTCCACTTCTTGGTCAATATTGTATCCTCTTTAAAGGAACAAGACTTGAAGATCCTCAGCCCTATAGGAATCATTTTCTCCTTTAGGTACTTCCCAAGCAGCATCTGGTCAAGCCAGTGTCTTGTTTCTGCTTTGAGTTAATTCTCTAATTTATGGAACAGCTGATGCATATCAAGAGGGTTGATGGTCTCCGAGTCTGTCTCCTTTTGCATGGTATTATTTAACAATAAATTACGACTTAGATTCCTATCAGCAATGTTCCGTCTGGATGCCATTATACCATTACTTTAAATCAAACAAAATATGTATTTACAAAAAAATCTAATTTAAATTGATTGTGCTGCCCAAAGAATAGCAGAAATATAGATGATAAAACTCACACTAATTTTACTTAGAAAGAGGCAATCAGGCAATCATTGTGGCCCTCCCATTAGAAAAATTGTTAATTCGTACATCTTCACCTTGCAAGCGAGAGTCCTTTATTTTTGCTTCATTAGATTCCATCGAGAGTTAGCCAACCTTCCTCCTCCATGTTTGGTTATGGTCATGTGTGTGTGTGTGTGTGTGTGTGTGTGTGTGTGTGTGTGTGTGTGTGTGTGTGTTTGGCGACAGTTGTGCCTTACATGCACACACACATACATATGTCTACAAATGGTATTCATATACCATATGCAATGTAATTAGCTCTCCTTAGTACAAATAATCCTTGCATCACCTTAAAATTGGAGTAGTAGTAAGCTCTTTCTCCTCTGTCTTTTAAGCTCCCGATAATCTGGGAAACCTATTTACCTCATCATATCTCTATATATGTAATTTAAGATATGTCTGCATCAAAACCTAGAATGGTGTAATAAATCTAACTAGAGGTTCCTCCCATAATTTCCTGTTTTAATGTTTCCTTATATCCTATGTAATGTATGGTATTAACAAAATATCAATTTTGTATGTATCGGTTTTTTGAAAAATGTATATATGTGAATCGAACCTGTAGGGTTGAGTCATCTACTTTGGTGCTCTCTTGAATTAGCCCATTAAGCTATTGGAATTGTTGGTCATAAAGAAAATATACTGGGTTATATTGTGCAATGTTAAGTTATGCTATGTCTGCTTCACAACACAAACTGGTATAAATAATGTAGCCAATTAGAAAGTCTTTTCATATTTTCTTTTTCCTCGAAAGTAATTTTTGGGTTAACAAAATAATAAGATAAGAAGAAAAAAAAATTACCCACATTTGTTTTTAAGAAAATGTCATGGGAATCGAACCTATGAGGTTGATCTGTCTAGATCAGAGGTTCTCAAACTCGGTCCTCGGGAGCCCACACAGTGCATGTTTTGCAGGTAACCCAGCAGGTGCACAGGTGTTTTAATTACTCAGTGACACATTTTAAAAGGTCCACAGGTGGAGCTAATTATTTCACTTGCGATTCTGTGAGGAGACCTGCAAAACATGCACTGTGTGGGCCCCCGAGGACCGAGTTTGAGAACCTCTGGTCTAGATTGGTGCTCTCCAGCATTAGCCCACCAGACTATCAGAGCTCTTGGATCAAAAAGATCATATAAGGTTGCCTTTGAAGTATATTGCGCAATGTTCCGGATCGATGCCATATATAGAATATTAATATATATTTTTATGCTCTTAATATCTTTAACATTCTTTCTTTTTTAATTTAATGAAGCTCCATATAAGGAGACTTTTTGATTAATGATAAAAAAGGTTGTTTTATTTCTATTTACACTGATTGTGTTTCAAAATCCTGGATAAGGCACCAAAGTAATTACCTGTTTATTCTACACCTGTTATTTAATGGACAATGCCTTTTGATTGGATGGCCACTGTATAAATATCTTCCAAAGTGGACATTGAGTATACCTTCTGATGAAACCGCTACTCTACCTATAGCGGAGAAACACGTCAAGGAACCTACAATTTCTCTGTGTAAATCTACTTATATCTATCCGTCACCACTTTGCTCCGTGCTGCCTGCATCCAGCTCTCTCCCTCAGTCTGCAAATCAGGCTCCACATCACTGCCGGAGACGTCCGGCTGTGCGGCCACGGTTCATCAGCGCACACTGGTAAGCCTGTAGGGGAGACGGGGACACCGCTGAACAGCAATAGATGGGAGTTTGGAAACACTTCCAACAGCGGTGAGCTTAAATTTAAGTGGCATTGGACTGCTACAGTACATCTTTTAACAGTTAAAAGCTACTTGCTGGTGACATTAACGATACAGTAGGATTCTGGACTTGCTCAGTAATTGTTGGCTAAATAGCCTAATCTGGACCCTTTAACACCAGCAACTGAGTTGTTTATTTCCACGAGAGATGTCCATTTGATATGGTTTTTAATTTTTTAATTGATATATCTTATTATTATTAAATTGTGCATTGTCATTCTATTTTTTATTGTCTAAATAAATTAGATAATTATGAATATTTAGCGCTCCCTGTGTACACATGTATGTATACATTTTTGTAATTTCTTGTTCGGTTTGAATAATTGCAGATTATTCATTGGGGGCAGCATTGTAGATCTTCCTTATCCAGGTTATTTAAAGTTGGTAATAAGTGCGCTTGATTGCCTCTCTCTAAGTAAAATTAGTATGAGTTTTATAATCTATATTTCTGCTATTCTTTGGGCTGCACAATCAATTTAAATTAGATTTTTTTGTAAATACATATTTTGTTTGATTTAAAGTAACGGTATAATGGCATCCAGACGGAACATTGCTGATAGGAATCTAAGACGTAATTTATTGTTAAATAATACCATGCAAAAGGAGACAGACTCGGAGACCATCAACCCTCTTGATATGCATCAGCTGTTCTATAAATTAGAGAATTTACTCAAAGCAGAAACAAGACACTGGCTTGACCAGATGCTGCTTGGGAAGTACTTAAAGGAGAAAATGATTCCTAGAGGGCTGAGGATCTTCAAGTCTTGTTCCTTTAAAGAGGATACAACATTGACCAAGAAGTGGAATGATACATTGGATAAGTGTTCCTTTGAGTTAATGGAACTCTTGGTGGACTATCGTGAGAGCAAAGTAAAATCCCTTTCAGAGGAGATCACATTAATTCAAGAACACCTAAAACCTTTTGAAGTCAGAGCAGACTATAGAGATATGGACTATTCATTGAACCAAAAGATTGAGGAATATGAACAGCAACTAATCTCTTCCAAAAACAAAAAATTACATAGAGATAATTATGACTATAAATATGATCAAGTGAGGACATACAATAGAGGAAACAGGGATCCTTCTACACAAAAAAGTAGGAATGAGTTTAGTAAACCGAGACACGATTCAGGGCAGACTAATACTGGTAATTATGAACGGAAAAGAGATCAAAGACCTCCACACAATCCCTCTAGGCAACAAAGGCCTTACACACAAGATTCCCACCCTGGACCTTCTAGCTGTGTAGAAAGAGGAGCCAGGCCCAAGACTAATCATATGTCTAGGGAAACCATACAGCCCTCACAATCTTTTTTAGAGAAGGATCTGTATCCCATGTGGAAGAACAGAAACAGACAAATCCCACAAGCTGTAGCCTCACCAAAAAGGAAACTGTCAGATTTAGAGGGACAAGAGGTGGCAGAAAAAAGCCAGCACAAAAATATAAGAAAAGATTGAGAAATAGAGGGCTATATAATCTCTCAACAAGAACATTAACTGAGAGTGAGAAAGCTGTATTAGCTAAGGGTCTCAAATTTGCACCCTCAAAGGGGACCTAACCTGTTTGAACCCTTTGTGGAGCTTAACCGCTTCACCAGAGATCTTTGTAGAAAGCGCTTCTTCATGAATAAAAATCTGAGGAACCGCTCTCAAACAGGTACTCAGATTGTCCTAGATCAGGCAGATCTTGTGGCCATCGATACTCTATGGTCCTTACAGTGTGAAGGTACTGTGGAAGGATCGATTGAACCCATTTTTGATATTGAGGATGTCTCTCTCAGTAGGTTTAGAAAGAAATCAGAATTTTACCCTACACAGTATAAGACTGGTTGCATTGAAGCTTTTTACTCCTCCACACTTTAAGATTTTCAAGAACTATGTAACAATATGTCAAGGACCACTAAACAAAAAAGGAGGGATAATCTACATGCTAATGAGAGAAAAGCAATAGAAAGTCTCAGAAAAGATCATTCAGTTATTATCCGAGCAGCAGATAAGGGAGGAGGTACCGTTATTCAGAAGACTGAGGATTATTTGCTTGAAGCAAATAGACAACTCAGTGATCAGAAATATTACATCAAATTATGTGGGAATCCAACGTCGAATTATCAGGCTCTTTTCAAGAATATGTTAGAGAACGCCCTCGACAGTGGTGCAATATCCAAGAATGAATTTCATTATTTAAATTGCCCTCATCCTATTATCCCCACTTACTACCACTTACCCAAAATTCACAAAACTCTTCAGTCACCTCCTGGGCGTCCCATTATTTCTGGTGTTGGGTTCCTCACCATGAATCTATCCACTTTTGTTGCCTTTTTTTTTGCAGCCACATATTAGATCACTCAGATCACATGTTAAGGACACCACACATTTTTTGAATCTAATTGGCAACATCACATGGAAAGATAGCTTTTTGTTTATGACATGTGACGTAGAGTCACTCTACACTAATATATCACATACACTAGGATTGCAGTCAATTGAGACATATTTATTATCTGACAGCAATCTCAGTGCCGCTAAACAACAATTTTTGATTGAAGCCATTCAATTTATTCTTACACATAATTATTTTACCTTTAATTGAGAATTCTTTTTACAGATTCACGGCACAGCGATGGGCACCAGGTTTGCCCCCAGTTATGCCAACTTGTACAGGGGTCTCTTTGAGGACATGCATGTCTGGGGGAGCCCGGTGGGGGCGAACCTGGTATTCTATGGACGCTATATTGATGACATGTTTTTAGTTTGGGATGGGGATTACACATCGGCTACACAGTTTGTTTCCTCCTTGAACAATAACACTTTTGGTTTAAAATTCACTAGTACCATTCACTCTACTAACATCACCTTTCTTGATATTACACTCTGTATTAGAGACAATAAGATAAACACCTCTACATTTACCAAAGAAGTTGATTGTCACACCTTTTTAAATTACTCTAGCTGTCATCATAGACCGTGGATTAACAACATTCCGAAAAGTCAATTTCTTAGAATCCGTAGAAATTGTTCATATCAAGAGACTTTTTTACGACAAAGCTCTGAACTTGCGAGTTCATTTAGCGAGCAAGGCTACCGCAGAACAATATTAGCACATGCATTTTATGATACCCTAACCTATGATCGTGCTACCCTCCTAAACCCAGTAGCGAAAGAAACTGATCACATAAGGGGAAACTTTAATAATAAACCGATTTTTATTTCCAAATTCAATAATTACTCTCATGAGTTGAGCTCAATCATAAAGAAAAACTACTTTATTTTACAAGGTGATAATATTCTATCTTCTTGCCTTGAAAGACAACCTAAAATAGTTTTTTAAAAAGCTAGAAATTTACAAAATCTCTTGTCACCAATAGAGATGAGCGCCTGAAATTTTTCGGGTTTTGTGTTTTGGTTTTGGGTTCGGTTCCGCGGCCGTGTTTTGGGTTCGACCGCGTTTTGGCAAAACCTCACCGAATTTTTTTTGTCGGATTCGGGTGTGTTTTGGATTCGGGTGTTTTTTTTCAAAAAACACTAAAAAACAGCTTAAATCATAGAATTTGGGGGTCATTTTGATCCCATATTATTATTAACCTCAAAAACCATAATTTCCACTCATTTTCAGTCTATTCTGAATACCTCACACCTCACAATATTATTTTTAGTCCTAAAATTTGCACCAAGGTCGCTGGATGACTAAGCTAAGCGACACTAGTGGCCGACACAAACACCTGGCCCATCTAGGAGTGGCACTGCAGTGTCACGCAGGATGTCCCTTCCAAAAAACCCTCCCCAATCAGCACATGACGCAAAGAAAAAAAGAGGCGCAATGAGGTAGCTGACTGTGTGAGTAAGATAAGCGACCCTAGTGGCCGACACAAACACCGGGCCCATTTAGGAGTGGCACTGCAGTGTCACGCAGGATGTCCCTTCCAAAAAACCCTCCCCAATCAGCACATGACGCAAAGAAAAAAAGAGGCGCAATGAGGTAGCTGACTGTGTGAGTAAGATTAGCGACCCTAGTGGCCGACACAAACACCGGGCCCATTTAGGAGTGGCACTGCAGTGTCACGCAGGATGTCCCTTCCAAAAAACCCTCCCCAATCAGCACATGACGCAAAGAAAAAAAGAGGCGCAATGAGGTAGCTGACTGTGTGAGTAAGATTAGCGACCCTAGTGGCCGACACAAACACCGGGCCCATTTAGGAGTGGCACTGCAGTGTCACGCAGGATGTCCCTTCCAAAAAACCCTCCCCAATCAGCACATGACGCAAAGAAAAAAAGAGGCGCAATGAGGTAGCTGACTGTGTGAGTAAGATTAGCGACCCTAGTGGCCGACACAAACACCGGGCCCATTTAGGAGTGGCACTGCAGTGTCACGCAGGATTTCTGGCCACCGACAGCATCTCTTGCACGCCCCTGTTGTTTTTTAAATAATTCTGCACCACCAAATTCAAGGCATGTGCAAAACATGGGACGTGCTGGAATTTGCCCATATTTAATGCACACACAATATTGCTGGCGTTGTCCGATGCCACAAATCCACAGGAGAGTCCAATTGGGGTAAGCCATTCCGCGATGATCTTCCTCAGTTGGCGTAAGAGGTTTTCAGCTGTGTGCGTATTCTGGAAACCGGTGATACAAAGCGTAGCCTGCCTAGGAAAGAGTTGGCGTTTGCGAGATGCTGCTACTGGTGCCGCCGCTGCTGTTCTTGCGGCGGGAGTCCATACATCTACCCAGTGGGCTGTCACAGTCATATAGTCCTGACCCTGCCCTGCTCCACTTGTCCACATGTCCGTGGTTAAGTGGACATTGGGTACAACTGCATTTTTTAGGACACTGGTGAGTCTTTTTCTGAGGTCCGTGTACATTCTCGGTATCGCCTGCCTAGAGAAGTGGAACCTAGATGGTATTTGGTAACGGGGGCACACTGCCTCAATAAATTGTCTAGTTCCCTGTGAACTAACGGCGGATACCGGACGCACGTCTAACACCAACATAGTTGTCAAGGCCTCAGTTATCCGCTTTGCAGCAGGATGACTGCTGTGATATTTCATCTTCCTCGCAAAGGACTGTTGAACAGTCAATTGCTTACTGGAAGTAGTACAAGTGGGCTTACGACTTCCCCTCTGGGATGACCATCGACTCCCAGCAGCAACAACAGCAGCGCCAGCAGCAGTAGGCGTTACACGCAAGGATGCATCGGAGGAATCCCAGGCAGGAGAGGACTCGTCAGAATTGCCAGTGACATTGCCTGCAGGACTATTGGCATTCCTGGGGAAGGAGGAAATTGACACTGAGGGAGTTGGTGGGGTGGTTTGCGTGAGCTTGGTTACAAGAGGAAGGGATTTACTGGTCAGTGGACTGCTTCCGCTGTCACCCAAAGTTTTTGAACTTGTCACTGACTTATTATGAATGCGCTGCAGGTGACGTATAAGGGAGGATGTTCCGAGGTGGTTAACGTCCTTACCCCTACTTATTACAGCTTGACAAAGGGAACACACGGCTTGACACCTGTTGTCCGCATTTCTGTTGAAATAGTTCCACACCGAAGAGCTGATTTTTTTGGTATTTTCACCAGGCATGTCAACGGCCATATTCCTCCCACGGACAACAGGTGTCTCCCCGGGTGCCTGACTTAAACAAACCACCTCACCATCAGAATCCTCCTTGTCAATTTCCTCCCCAGCGCCAGCAACACCCATATCCTCCTCATCCTGGTGTACTTCAACACTGACATCTTCAATCTGACTATCAGGAACTGGACTGCGGGTGCTCCTTCCAGCACTTGCAGGGGGCGTGCAAATGGTGGAAGGCGCATGCTCTTCACGTCCAGTGTTGGGAAGGTCAGGCATCGCAACCGACACAATTGGACTCTCCTTGTGGATTTGGGATTTCGAAGAACGCACAGTTCTTTGCGGTGCTACTGCTTTTGCCAGCTTGAGTCTTTTCATTTTTCTAGCGAGAGGCTGAGTGCCTCCATCCTCATGTGAAGCTGAACCACTAGCCATGAACATAGGCCAGGGCCTCAGCCGTTCCTTGCCACTCCGTGTGGTAAATGGCATATTGGCAAGTTTACGCTTCTCCTCCGACAATTTTATTTTAGGTTTTGGAGTCCTTTTTTTACTGATATTTGGTGTTTTGGATTTGACATGCTCTGTACTATGACATTGGGTATCGGCCTTGGCAGACGACGTTGCTGGCATTTCATCGTCTCGGCCATGACTAGTGGCAGCAGCTTCAGCACGAGGTGGAAGTGGATCTTGATCTTTCCCTAATTTTGGAACCTCAACATTTTTGTTCTCCATATTTTAATAGGCACAACTAAAAGGCACCTCAGGTAAACAATGGAGATGGATGGATACTAGTATACAATTATGGACGGACTGCCGAGTGCCGACACAGAGGTAGCTACAGCCGTGAACTACCGTACTGTGTCTGCTGCTAATATAGACTGGTTGATAAAGAGATGTCGTAGTATGTATGTATGAAGAAGAAAGAAAAAAAAACCACGGTTAGGTGGTATACAATTATGGACGGACTGCCGAGTGCCGACACAGAGGTAGCCACAGCCGTGAACTACCGTACTGTACTGTGTCTGCTGCTAATATAGACTGGTTGATAAAGAGATGTCGTAGTATGTATGTATGAAGAAGAAAGAAAAAAAAACCACGGGTAGGTGGTATACAATTATGGACGGACTGCCGAGTGCCGACACAGAGGTAGCCACAGCCGTGAACTACCGTACTGTACTGTGTCTGCTGCTAATATAGACTGGTTGATAAAGAGATGTCGTAGTATGTATGTATGAAGAAGAAAGAAAAAAAAACCACGGTTAGGTGGTATACAATTATGGACGGACTGCCGAGTGCCGACACAGAGGTAGCCACAGCCGTGAACTACCGTACTGTACTGTGTCTGCTGCTAATATAGACTGGTTGATAAAGAGATGTCGTAGTATGTATGTATGAAGAAGAAAGAAAAAAAAACCACGGTTAGGTGGTATACAATTATGGACGGACTGCCGAGTGCCGACACAGAGGTAGCTACAGCCGTGAACTACCGTACTGTACTGTGTCTGCTGCTAATATAGACTGGTTGATAAAGAGATGTCGTAGTATGTATGTATGAAGAAGAAAGAAAAAAAAACCACGGTTAGGTGGTATACAATTATGGACGGACTGCCGAGTGCCGACACAGAGGTAGCCACAGCCGTGAACTACCGTACTGTACTGTGTCTGCTGCTAATATAGACTGGTTGATAAAGAGATGTCGTAGTATGTATGTATAAAGATGAAAGAAAAAAAAACCACGGTTAGGTGGTATACAATTATGGACGGACTGCCGAGTGCCGACACAGAGGTAGCCACAGCCGTGAACTACCGTACTGTACTGTGTCTGCTGCTAATATAGACTGGTTGATAAAGAGATGTAGTAGTATGTATGTATAAAGAAGAAAGAAAAAAAAACCACGGGTAGGTGGTATACAATTATGGATGGACTGCCGAGTGCCAACACAGAGGTAGCTACAGCCGTGAACTACCGTACTGTGTCTGCTGCGACTGGATGATAAATAATGATATAAAAAATATATATATATCACTACTGCAGCCGGACAGGTATATATATTATATAATGACGGCCCTGCTGGACACTGTCTGTCAGCAGAATGAGTTTTTTATAGAATAAAAAAAAACACACCACACAAGTGAAGTCACACGACGAGTGTTTAACTTTTTCAGGCAATCACAATATAGTATACTACTAACTATACTGGTGGTCAGTGTGGTCAGGTCACTGGTCAGTCACACTGGCAGTGGCACTCCTGCAGCAAAAGTGTGCACTGTTTAATTTTAATATAATATGTACTCCTGGCTCCTGCTATAACCTATAACTGGCACTGCAGTGCTCCCCAGTCTCCCCCACAATTATAAGCTGTGTGAGCTGAGCACAGTCAGATATATAATATATATACATAGATGATGCAGCACACTGGGCTGAGCAGTGCACACAGATATGGTATGTGACTGTCTTGTACTCCTGGCTCCTGCTATAACCTATAACTGGCACTGCAGTGCTCCCCAGTCTCCCCCACAATTATAAGCTGTGTGAGCTGAGCACAGTCAGATATATAATATATACATAGATGATGCAGGCATGCAGCACACTGGGCTGAGCAGTGCACACAGATATGGTATGTGACTGAGTCACTGTGTGTACCGTTTTCTTCAGGCAGAGAACGGATATATTAAATAAAACAACTGCACTGCTGGTGGTCACTGTGGTCAGTCACTAAACTCTGCACTCTCTTCTACAGTATCAGCCTCAGGTCAATCTCTCTCTCTCTCTCCTAATCTAAATGGAGAGGACGCCAGCCACGTCCTCTCCCTATCAATCTCAATGCACGTGTGAAAATGGCGGCGACGCGCGGCTCCTTATATAGAATCCGAGTCTCGCGAGAATCCGACAGCGTCATGATGACGTTCGGGCGCGCTCGGGTTAACCGAGCAAGGCGGGAAGATCCGAGTCGCTCGGACCCGTGAAAAAAAACATGAAGTTCGTGCGGGTTCGGATTCAGAGAAACCGAACCCGCTCATCTCTAGTCACCAAGCCATTTCACTACGAATGAAATTATTTGTACTAAGGAGCCTGACTGGCTGAGCGAACTGATACGAAATAAAAAAGGCTGCTACAAATGTGGGAGACTTAAATGTATAACGTGCCAGTTTATTGATGTAAACAAACAATTTACTTCCACTACATCTGGATTATGTTACACCATTGTTTCCTACATTAATTGTAGATCGGATTATGTCGTTTATTTGATATCCTGTAAATGCGGACTACAATATGTGGGTCGAACCACACGTAGTCTGAATATCCGCTTTTTGGAACATTGGAGAAATGTCTTGAAACATCTTTGTCTGCATAGTTTAGCCAAACATGTAGTGAATCAACATCAAGGTGACGTGAGTGCTCTCAAAATCCAAGGTATTGAACATATACAAATCACCCCTAGGGGTAGCGACAGATTTAACATGTTATGCAAACGGGAGGCCTTTTGGATATTTTCCTTGGGCACTCTCTACCCCCAAGGTCTTAATGAAAACATTGAAATTAACCAGATTTGAGTGCCTGTTGATGGTTGGGCTACCTATATGGCTCGACCTAGCTGGTCTAAATATATCCAGTTAGTGCCGAATCATTGTGGCCTTCCCACTAAATCTAATGAAAGTATTGTAATTAATCAGATCTGAATGTTCCCTGATGTTTGGCCACTTAAATGGCTCGACTTAGCTGGTTTAAATATATCCAGTTATTGACGAATCATTGTGGCCCTCCCATTAGAAAAATTGTTAATTCGTACATCTTCACCTTGCAAGCGAGAGTCCTTTATTTTTGCTTCATTAGATTCCATCGAGAGTTAGCCAACCTTCCTCCTCCATGTTTGGTTATGGTCGTGTGTGTGTGTGTGTGTGTGTGTGTGTGTGTGTGTGTGTGTGTTTGGCGACAGTTGTGCCTTACATGCACACACACATACATGCAATGTAATTAGCTCTCCTTAGTACAAATAATCCTTGCATCACCTTAAAATTGGAGTAGTAGTAAGCTCTTTCTCCTTCTCTGTCTTTTAAGCTCCCGATAATCTGGGAAACCTATTTACCTCATTATATCTCTATATATGTAATTTAAGATATGTCTGCATCAAAACCTAGAATGGTGTAATAAATCTAACTAGAGGTTCCTCCCATAATTTCCTGTTTTAATGTTTCCTTATATCCTATGTAATAAATGGTATTAACAGAATATCAATTTTGTATGTATCGGTTTTTGGAAAAATGTATATGTGTGAATCGAACCTGTAGGGTTGAGTCATCTACTCTGGTGCTCTCTTGAATTAGCCCATTAAGCTATTGGAATGCTTGGTCATAAAGAAAATATACTGGGTTATATTGTGCAATGTTAAGTTATGCTATGTCTGCTTCACAACACAAACTGGTATAAATAATGTAGCCAATTAGAAAGTCTTTTCATATTTTCTTTTTCCTCGGAAGTAATTTTTGGGTTAACAAAATAATAAGATAAGAAAAAAAAAATTACCCACATTTGTTTTTAAGAAAATGTCATGGGAATCGAACCTATGAGGTTGATCTGTCTAGATTGGTGCTCTCCAGCATTAGCCCACCAGACTATCAGAGCTCGTGGATAAAAATGATCATATTAGGTTGCCTTTGAAGTATATTGCGCAATGTTCCAGATCGATGCCATATATAGAATATTAATATATATTTTTATGCTTTTAATATCTTAAACATTCTTTCTTTTTTAATTTAATGGAGCTCCCTATAAGGATACTTTATGATTGATGATAAAAAAAGGTTGTTTTATTTCTATTTACACTGATTGTGTTTCAAAATCCTGGATAAGGCACCAAAGTAATTACCTGTTTATTCTACACCTGTTATTTAATGGACAATGCCTTTTGATTGCATGGCCACTGTATAAATATCTTCCAAAGTGGACACTGAGTATACCTTCTGATGAAACCGCTACTCTACCTATAGCGGAGAAACGCGCCAAGGAACCTACAATTTCTCTGTGGAAATCTACTTATATCTATCCATCACCACTTTGCTCCGTGCTGCCTGCATCCAGCTCTCTCCCCCAGTCTGCAAATCAGGCTCCACATCACTGCCGGAGACGTCCGGCTGTGCGGCCCACGGTTCATCAGCGCACACTGGTAAGCCTGTAGGGGAGATGGGGACACCGCTGAACAGCAATAGATGGGAGTTTGGAAACACTTCCAACAGCGGTGAGCTTAAATTTAAGTGGCATTGGACTGCTACAGTACATCTTTTAACAGTTAAAAGCTACTTGCTGGTGACATTAACGATACACTAGGATTCTGGACTTGCTCAGTAATTATTGGCTAAATAGCCTAATCTGGACCCTTTAACACCAGCAACTGAGTTGTTTATTTCCACGAGAGATGTCCATTTGACATGGTTTTTAATTTTTTAATTGATATATCTTATTATTATTAAATTGTGCATTGTCATTCTATTTTTTATTGTCTAAATAAATTAGATAATTATGAATATTTAGCGCTCCCTGTGTACACATGTATGTATACATTATTGTAATTTCTTGTTCGGTTTGAATAATTGCAAATTATTTATTGGGAGCAGCATTGTAGATCTTCCTTATCCAGGTTATTTAAAGTTGGTAATAAGTGCGCCTGATTGCCTCTTTCTAAGTAAAATTAGTGTGAGTTTTATAATCTTGTTTCTATTTAGCCTGAACATCTGTATAACCTGGTCATTGGCCAATGCGTTCAAGTTTAAAGTAAACGCCCCATAAAAAAACGAGGCCTACGCAGCCTCCGCGGAACCTCGACAACCTACTGATCATGTTCACTTTCCTGGCCCTGGTTTATTGTTGTCTCATGGAGCAGTCTCAGGTATCCCCCAGCAAACAAGAAATCAGTACTACACACGGCAGCTGCCATTTCAGAGTGAGAGATGTGAAAAATGTTCTTGGGTCCCTTTTAAAGGTCAAAAAATTCAGGTGTGAGTAATGTATAATTGGTAACACATGTAAACACGCTTCTCAAAAGCAGGTCTACTTTTTATGGGGATTTTTTTACGATTTGTATTTTTTCACGGCCGCACATGCATTTTCACGGTAGAGAAAATACGAATGCATAGTAAATGACCGAGTTCTATACCTAAACAGCCGCGTTTGACCGATGGTGTATTCATTCGTATTTTTACAACACAGCCATAAAAAAAATACGAATGCCCTCATCACTGCCGAGATTTGAGTTTAGTAAATTCCCGAGATGACACTTTGAACAAAAAACACCAAATCGGTCAAAATCGGCAGCTTAGTAAATATACCCCTTAGATTGCACACAGGTGGACTTCATTTCACTAATTATGTGACTTCTGAAGGTAATTAGTTGCACCAGAACTTTTGAGGGGCTTCATAGCAAAGGGGGTGAATACATATGCACATGCCAATTTTCTAATTATCATTTCTAAAAAAAAAAATTATATAAATTTTTCTCATTTCACTTCACCAACTTAAACTATTTTGTGCAGATCCATCACATAAAATTCAGATTATTATTTTTTTTTTAAATTACAGGTTGTAATGTAACAAAATAGGTAAAATGCCAAGGGGGATGAATACTTTAGCAAGGCACTGTAACTCACAGGGACATTGGTTATGGCCAACGCTGTCCCTGCAAGTTACAGTTAGTACCAGTGGCGGCTCCAGAGGGGAGCCAAACCAACTGCAACTGAGTCCCAGCTGGCAATGCTTGGCGGAGTTTGGGGTAGAGATTGGTGTGGCTTCCCTATTTGAATTCTGGACTGCACTGCAGCCCCACCTCTGGAGGTGCTGCTGGTTAGTACATAGCCAGGGATTTTTTGTAAAAAATTAAAAAGTTCATCATGAGACGGACTGATAATAATCATGGCACTGCTGTGACTTATTAAACCACAGGCCCTGATATCAACAGCAATGAAGCCCCAATGCTGTGACTGTTCAACCAATTTATGAACACCCTGTAATCACACATTGGCTTGGCAGGTAAAGTACATAATTTGATCTTGGCTACAGATTAGCACAGACTGCGGAAAACCCACAGATATAACTAATAAGTCAAAATCCATGAATATGTGAGGATCCACATTGTTTAGGTTTTGGTCACATTGCAGCAGTGAAAATGGCTTGGCTTTTACATGTAGTGCATTCAGCCAAACACCAGTGGGAAGCAACACATTAGCCACCTATTATATTCGTCTATTAGGGATGGGTAGATAAAACAATGTAACGTTCAGTGATCTGACTTGTCTTCTACATAAATTCCTAGTTTCCTTACTAGAAAAAATATTTTTGGTTGAACTTTATACTGTTGCATGATTAACCGCAGGGTGATTAGTATAGATCAGAACATTCGTCAGGACTTTTCTGCAAACTGTTAATTTCATTCTGCAATTGGCTACAGAATTTGGACGTATACTCTGCAAATTTTGGCCTTGAGTGTTTTGTACAGAATGCCCTCAATCATTTTATTCTGCCTGGAAACAACGAAAATACACTGTTAGAAAAAAATTAACATGCACTATTATAAAAAATTAACATAACTCACTGGCGTTTCTATAATGGGTGCAGTCTGTGCGGTGCACATGGGCCCCTGAGTCCAGAGGGGGCCCACACTGCACACACTGCACTCATTGTTTTAATACCCACCCCTCCGGAGTCCCACGCCGATGTCACCGGCACTGTTAAAACCCTGTGAAAATGTTTCTGCGCATGTGCAGTAGAGAAATCTCTGGGAAAATGCCCACCGCGCCATTTTCCCGAAGATCTGTGCATGCGCAGTAGAGTCTGAGCCCTCTAGTGCTCAGACTCTACAGAGCTCCTGCAGAGAGGAGAGGGCCCGTATGGAGAAGGCAGCACTTGGGCCTCCTCCTCTCTTAAAGCGCCCCAGACATAACTATTATAAAAACTACATAAACCCAGTTCAGTCAAATATAGCCAGTAAAATACTGTATTGTCAGTGGACATTAAAAAAAATGAAAACATCAATAGAAAAATAGAGATGTGCGGTTTGGTTATCCAGAAATGTCGCATGTGATCTGACCATGCCAGTTAAGTGGTTAAATTGGGTGATGAGCAGGGGTTTAAGTGTGGGCTGGGACGAGGTGGAACTGAGTTCCACCACCTGTAATGGTAGGGGGAACTAGTTCCACCATCTCCATTGTCCTGCACAGTAATTCCAACAGAAAAGCCCACCCCATCATCTGCGTCAATCGATGATACAGGCAGCACTAGTGTTGTTGATGATCTGCAACCACCTACTCCTTCCTCAGATCCTAGTGCCTCCATGATCCTCCTCCATGAGTTCCACCACCTCACCAGGACCACTTTAAGCCCTGGTGATGAGCATCTACTGTATATACACACAGTAGACTAGACACCATGGGTCTGTCAGTGTGTGCAATTGTGCAGCAATGCGCCTTCATTCCACTGACGTTTTAGAAGACACTGTCTTGGACATCTTTCCAGAATATCTCAAACATAATCTATTCAACATTTAGGCCTCCAGCCAGGGTTGCATTAATTCATGCCTGGGGCCCTAGGCTTTCATGTATTTCAGGCCCCCTGCGGCACTTCGGTCTTTCACCCCACTATAGCTGACGTTTGGGAAGCAGAGCTTATGCCATCATTTATACTCTCAGTATTCACATGGACACTGATACCCTGTTGAAATAAAGTCTGCTGACCTCTCTTCTCACAGTGCAGTCGTTCATCTTATTCTTTTCTCTTTTGAAATAGCGCTAATGCACCATTGGTTCACTGTGTCCACATGTACTGTCTTGGTGCACAAGGCGGAGGCAGAAAATAGCATATGCATTCCTCCCAAATGTCCCGATTTTCACCAGAAAGTCACGTTTTTTTAGGGACTGTCCCACTGTCCCATCCGGGGACCGCAGTGGGGGATGGGGGGGGGGGGGCTTAGTTGGGAGGCTCCTGTCAGTGGCAGCTCTGTTAGTGGTGAATAGACACTGCGCGCATGCGCACAGCATCTATACACTGGGAGAGAGGGACAGGGGACATGGCAAGCAGCTCACAGATGAGGGCCACGTACCTTTTTTGGGAGCGCCCGCCTTCGTGCAGAAGAGTCACTCTTTCCAGGGACACAAATGTTGGAAGGTATGGATGTGCATATTATCAGAGTCGCAAATCTGAAAGAAAAAATATCTCATTAGCTAATGCAACTCCGTCTACCTCTGAATAAGGCCAGGTCCAGTGATTTTTTTTTTTTTTTATGAAATGTAGTCTGTGTGCGGTATGTACAGTATGTTTGTCTTGTGCAGTACGTATATATGACATGTAATATATTAGTTCAACACTTTGCCATGTCATTTTCCTCTCTGGCATCCTGTAGATGTGCTGACTTTATTTCCTGATATTATTTCCATCTAGTTATGTTTCTATTTGTGTGCTAACATTTGCTATCTCCCTCTGGGACAAGGCAGGAAGTGTTGAATGTATTTGTGCAAGTTGCCAGCAAATCTACAATGCATAATAAATATAAAACTAGACAGCCCGCAGCATCAAAATGTAAAAAACAAAATGCAGTATAGGAAAATAAGACATAAGAAATGTTAATTGGCATTGGTGTTATAAGGGAGGCAAATGTTAAAATAGGATTTTAATACCTACCGGTAAATCCTTTTCTCTTAGTCGTAGAGGATGCTGGGGACTCCGTAAGGACCATGGGGTATAGACGGGATTCGGAGGAGCTTGGGCACGCTAAAAAAGACTTTGACTGGGTGTGAACTCGCTCCTCCCTCTATGCCCCTCCCCCAGACCTCAGTTATAGAAACTGTGCACAGGAGAGACGAACATTTCGAGGAAAGAATTTATACTTTAAACACAGTGAGTGTCATACCAGCTCACACCACGAACATACCGCAAAACGTGGCATTCAATAGAGTACCAGCCCACGGTATGAAAAATATACAGCCATATGCTGAGAGAATATGTAACACAACCTGTGTGTTAACACAACCATTAAGAAGACACCGCATGCCATGTCATGAACAATGTCAGCACCAGCCTGACAGAAAGAAACACCACCAGAGTGTAACCATAACCAATTACTGCAGACACAGTATGCACTGGGATGGGCGCCCAGCATCCTCTACGGACTAAGAGAAAAGGATTTACCGGTAGGTATTAAAATCCTATTTTCTCAGACGTCCTAGAGGATTCTGGGGACTCCATAGGGACCATGGGGTTTATACCAAAGCTCCAGACCGGGCGGGAGAGTGCGGACGACTTTGCAGCACCGATTGAGTAAACAAAAGGTCCCCATCAGCCAGGGTATCGAACTTGTAGAGCATAGCAAAAGTGTTTGAACCCGACCAAGCAGTCGCTCGGCAAAGTAGAACCGTCGAGACTCCTCGGACAACCGTCCAAGAAAAAACCCATCTTCCAAGTAGAATGGGTCTCCACCGACTTCGGTAACGACAAACCAGTCGTAGAACGAGCACGCCGAATCGTATCACAGATCCAGCGTGTAACAGACTGCATAGACGCAGGCGCCCAAACACTCTGGAAACATACCAAACAGAGCCTCTGTTTCCCCAATCCGAGCCAAATTGGTGACCTAAATATTCAAAGCCCTGACTACATCGAGAGACTTTGACTCAGCTAATGCCTAAGTAACCAACGGCATCAAAACAGGCTGAATTCTGCAAAACCCAGAAAACACATGAGACAGAACTATTATCCGAGTTCTCAATTCCTCTCTATCCACATGGAAGATCAAACAGGGCTCTTGTGAGACAAAGCCGCTACTTCGTACACCCGCCTTGCGGATGCCAAAGCCAATATCATGACCACTGTCCAAAAGAGAAAATGTAACACAACCTTTCACAAAGGTTCCAAACAGTGTGACACAAGAAATCGCAACACCACGTCAAGGTCCCACGGTGCCCGCGGGGGCACAATGGAGTTCGGATGTGCAGTACTCCCTTCACGAAGGTACGCACTTCCGGAAAGGGTGCCTATTCTTTCTTGACCGAAAAGTGATAAGGCCAAAAACGTACATAACGGAGCCTAACTTTAGACCTGAACCCACACTTGCTTGCAAAGAATGGAGAAGAACGACCCCACTGAAAATTTTCCGTAGTAGCCTTCTTGGATTCACACCAAGACACATATTGTCCTCAAACCCGGTGGGAAGGCTTTGCCGTTACTTCTTTCCTAGCCTGAAGAAGTGTGGATATGACTTCTCTGGGAATAGCCTTTTTTGGCAAGGATATGACGTTCAACCGCCACGCCGTCAAACGCAGCCGCGGTAAGTCTTGATATACGCTCAGATCTTGTTGTAACAGCGTCTCACGCAGAGGAAGAGGCCATGGATCTCTTATGAGCAAATCTTGAAGAACTGGATACCCAGTCCTCCTTGGTTAGACCGGAACAATGAGGGTCGCCTGAACCTTTTTTCCTCTTACTTTTATCACCTTCTCAAGAGTGAAAACCGTAGGGGACACATAAACCGACTGAAAACACCCAAGGTGTCCCAAAGACATCCATTGCTATAACTGGAGTGTTCCCTGATCCGGAACAATCTCCCTGAGATCTCTCGTTGAGGCGAGACGCCAACCAATCGACTTGAGACACTTCTCAAAGACTTGTCACTTCAGTGAAAACTTCTCGATGATGACTGTATTTCACCCGGATGGAGATCGCGTCTGTAACGGAATCTATTTCTCCATCGTTCACATCCGAAACGAAGGCTGCCATATAGCGTTTACCAGTCTTTTCACCCAGTGGAAAACCTTTTTCGGCTTATGCCATTGCCGCTTTGCTCCTTGTTTCGCCCTAGCATCTTAATTACACCACTGCTGTTAGGTCCTCCGACAGAGTTAACATGAGCATTACACGAAGCACATGTTCATTGAAAATAGCTCATAATTCAAGAAAGCTTATTGCAGACAAGCTTCCCAGCTTGACCTTTTTCTCTGGAAATACTTCTCTTGCAAGGACTGCTCCCCAGTCTCGGAAATCTGCATGCGTGGACACCAGGATCACATCCTGGATTCCTAACCCTCGTCCCTCTAGGGTAGGGGTGGGCAAAATACGGCCCGCGGGCCGGATGCGGCCTGCAAACCGATCCTGCCCGGCCCACTGTCTCCCACCAGCAAGCAATGACAAGCGGCCTGACCAGCTGAGCTGCTTGTCATTGCTCTGCACTGCAGTACCTCCAAGCTGCCAGCGGCGCCTCTCTCCCCTGCTGCGTTGTAGCAGCCTCCTCCTCCCGCCTCCAGACTCCCCAGTGACAACGGCTGTGTTCAGCCGAAAAGGGGGTGGGGCTACGTGCCGATGAAGGGGCGGGGCTACATTGGACCTCAGGGGGCGGAGCTACACGGACAAGAGCCAGACTGCTGCAAATCCATCCTTCCTGCCACTGCCAGCCAGATCAGTAAGTTAATGGGAAAAGTGAGTGAGAGAAAATAAGAATTTACTTACCGATAATTCTATTTCTCATAGTCCGTAGTGGATGCTGGGGACTCCGTAAGGACCATGGGGAATAGCGGCTCCGCAGGAGACTGGGCACATCTAAAGAAAGCTTTAGGACTATCTGGTGTGCACTGGCTCCTCCCCCTATGACCCTCCTCCAAGCCTCAGTTAGGATACTGTGCCCGGACGAGCGTACACAATAAGGAAGGATTTTGAATCCCGGGTAAGACTCATACCAGCCACACCAATCACACCGTATAACCTGTGATCTGAACCCAGTTAACAGCATGATAACAGAGGAGCCTCTGAAAGATGGCTCACAACAATAATAACACGATTTTTGTAACAATAACTATGTACAAGTATTGCAGACAATCCGCACTTGGGATGGGCGCCCAGCATCCACTACGGACTATGAGAAATAGAATTATCGGTAAGTAAATTCTTATTTTCTCTAACGTCCTAAGTGGATGCTGGGGACTCCGTAAGGACCATGGGGATTATACCAAAGCTCCCAAACGGGCGGGAGAGTGCGGATGACTCTGCAGCACCAAATGAGAGAACTCCAGGTCCTCCTCAGCCAGGATATCAATTTTGTAGAATTTTACAAACGTATTTGCTCCTGACCAAGTAGCTGCTCGGCAAAGTTGTAAAGCCGAGACCCCTCGGGCAGCCGCCCAAGATGAGCCCACCTTCCTTGTGGAGTGGGCATTTACAGATTTTTGGCTGTGGCAGGCCTGCCACAGAATGTGCAAGCTGAATTGTACTACAAATCCAACGAGCAATAGTCTGCTTAGAAGCAGGAGCACACAGCTTGTTGGGTGCACACAGGATAAACAGCGAGTCAGATTTCCTGACTCCAGCCGTCCTGGAAACATATATTTTCAGGGCACTGACAACGTCTAGCAACTTGGAGGCCTCCAAGTCCCTAGTAGCCGCAGGCACCACCAATAGGTTGGTTCAGGTGAGACGCTGAAACCACCTTGGGGAGAAACTGAGGACGAGTCCTCAATTCCGCCCTGTCCGAATGGAAAATCAGATAAGGGCTTTTTCAGGATAAAGCCGCCAATTCTGACACGCGCCTGGCCCAGGCCAGGGCCAACAGCATGACCACTTTCCATGTGAGATATTTTAACTCCACAGATTTAAGTGGTTCAAACCAATGTGACTTTTGGAACCCAAAACTACATTGAGATCCCAAAGTGCCACTGGAGGCACAAAAGGAGGCTGTATATGCAGTACCCCTTTTACAAACGTCTGAACTTCAGGGACTGAAGCTAGTTCTTTTTGGAAGAAAATTGACAGGGCCGAAATTTGAACCTTAATGGACCCCAATTTCAGGCCCATAGACACTCCTGTTTGCAGGAAATGTAGGAATCGACCCAGTTGAATTTCCTCCGTCGGGCCTTACTGGCCTCGCACCACGCAACATATTTTCGCCAATTGCGGTGATAATGTTTTTGCGGTTACATCCTTCCTGGCTTTGATCAGGATAGGGATGACTTCATCCGGAATGCCTTTTTTCCTTCAGGATCCAGCGTTCAACCGCCATGCCGTCAAACGCAGCCGCGGTAAGTCTTGGAACAGACAGGGTCCTTGCTGGAGCAGGTCCCTTCTTAGAGGTAGAGGCCACGGATCCTCCGTGAGCATCTCTTGAAGTTCCGGTTACCAAGTCCTTCTTGGCCAATCCGGAACCACGAATATAGTGCTTACTCCTCTCCATCTTATCAATCTCAGTACCTTGGGTATGAGAGGCAGAGGAGGGAACACATACCCTGACTGGTACACCCACGGTGTTACCAGAGCGTCTACAGCTTATTGCCTGAGGGTCCCTGGACCTGGTGCAATACCTGTCGAGTTTTTAATCATGTGGAAGACTTCTGGGTGAAGTCCCCACTCTCCCGGGTGGAGGTCGTGCTGAGGAAGTCTGCTTCCCAGTTGTCCACTCCCGGAATGAATACTGCTGACAGTGCTATCACATGATTTTCCGCCCAGCGAAGAATCCTTGCAGCTTCTGCCATTGCCCTCCTGCTTCTTGTGCCACCCTGTCTGTTTACGTGGGTGACTGCCGTGATGTTGTCCGACTGGATCAACACCGGCTGACCTTGAAGCAGAGGTCTTGCTAAGCTTAGAGCATTGTAAATGTCCCTTAGCTTCAGGATATTTATGTGAAGTGATGTCTCCAGGCTTGACCATAAGCCCTGGATATTCCTTCCCTGTGTGACTGCTCCCCAGCCTCGCAGGCTGGCATCCGTGGTCACCAGGACCCAGTCCTGAATGCCTAATCTGCGGCCCTCTAGAAGATGAGCACTCTGCAACCACCACAGGAGGGACACCCTTGTCTTTGGTGACAGGGTTATCCGCTGATGCATCTGAAGATGCGATCCGGACCATTTGTCCAGCAGGTCCCACTAGAAAGTTCTTGCGTGGAATCTGCCGAATGGGATTGCTTCGTAGGAAGCCACCATTTTACCCAGAACCCTTGTGCATTGATGCACTGAGACTTGGCTCTGTTTTAGGAGGTTCCTGACTAGCTCGGATAACTCCCTGGCTTTCTCCTCCGGGAGAAACACCTTTTTCTGGACTGTGTCCAGGATCATCCCTAGGAACAGAAGACACGTCGTCGGAACCAGGTGCGATTTTGGAATATTGAGAATCCAATCGTGCTGCCGCAACACTACCTGAGATAGTGCTACACCGACCTCCAACTGTTCCCTGGATCTTACCCTTATCAGGGAATTGTCCAAGGAAGGGATAACTAAAATTCACTTCCTTCGAAGGAATATCATCATTTCGGCCATTACCTTGGTAAAGACCCGGGGTGCCGTGTACCATCCATACGGCAGCGTCTGAACTGATAGTGACAGTTCTGTACCATAAACCTGAGGTACCCTTGGTGAGAAGGGTAAATTTTGACATGAAGGTAAGCATCCTTGATGTCCCGAGACATCATGTAGTCCCCTTCTTCCAGGTTCGCAATCACTGCTCTGAGTGACTCAATCTTGAATTTGAACCTCTGTACGTAAGTGTTCAAAGATTTTAGATTTAGAATCGGTCTCACCGAGCCGTCCGGCTTCGGTACCACAACAGTGTGGAATAATACCCCGTTCCCTGTTGCAGGAGGGGTATCTTGATTATCACCTGCTGGGAATACAGCTTGTGAATGGCTTCCAAAACTGTCTCCCTGTCAGAAGGAGACATCGGTAAAGCCGACTTTAGGAAACGGCGAGGGGGAGACGTCTCGAATTCTAATTTGTACCCCTGAGATATCACCTGAAGGATCCAGGGGTCTACTTGCGAGTGAGCCCACTGCGTGCTGAAATTCATTGAGACGGACCCCCACCGTGCCTGATTCTGCTTGTAAAGCCCCAGCGTATACTGAGGGCTTGGCAGAGGCGGGAGAGGGTTTCTGTTCCTGGGAACTGGCTGATTTCTGCAGCCTTTTTCCTCTCCCTCTGTCACGGGGCAGAAATGAGGAACCTTTTGCCCGCTTGTCCACGAAAAGACTGCGCCTGATAATACGGCGTCTTCTCATGTTGAGAGGCGACCTGGGGTACAAACGTGGAATTCCCAGCTGTTGCCGTGGCCACCAGGTCTGAAAGACCGACCCCAAATAACTCCTCCCTTAATAAAGCAATACTTCCAAATGCCGTTTGGAATACGCATCACCTGACCACTGACGTGTCCATAACCCTCTACTGGTAGAAATGGACAACGCGCTTAGACTTGATGCCAGTCGGCAAATATTCCGCTGTGCATCACGCATATATAAAAATGCATCTTTTAAATGCTCTATAGGCAAAAATATACTGTCCCTATCTAGGGTATCAATATTTTCAGTCAGGGAATCCGACCACGCCAACCCAGCACTGCACATCCAGGCTGAGGCGATTGCTGGTCGCAGTATAACACCAGTATGTGTGTAAATACCTTTTAGGATACCCTCCTGCTTTCTATCAGCAGGATCCTTAAGGGCGGCCATCTCAGGCGAAGGTAGAGCCCTTACAAGCGTGTGAGCGCTTTATCCCCCCTAGGGGGTGTTTCCCAACGCACCCTAACCTCTGGCGGGAAAGGATATAATGCCAATAACATTTTAGAAATTATCCGTTGTTATCGGGGGAAACCCACGCATCATCACACACCTCATTTAATTTCTCAGATTCAGGAAAACTACAGGTAGTTTTTCCTCACCGAACATAATACCCCTTTTTTTGGTGGTACTCGTATTATCAGAAATGTGTAAAACATTTTTCATTGCCTCAATCATGTAACGTGTGGCCCTACTGGAAGTCACATTCGTCTCTTCACCGTCGACACTGGAGTCAGTATCCGTGTCGGCGTCTATATCTGCCATCTGAGGTAACGGGCGCTTTAGAGCCCCTGACGGCCTATGAGACGTCTGGACAGGCACAAGCTGAGTAGCCGGCTGTCTCATGTCAACCACTGTCTTTTATACAGAGCTGACACTGTCACGTAATTCCTTCCAACAGTTCATCCACTCAGGTGTCGACCCCCTAGGGGGTGACATCACTATTACAGGCTATCTGCTCCGTCTCCACATCATTTTTCTCCTCATACATGTCGACACAAAAGTACCGACATACAGCACACACACAGGGAATGCTCTGATAGAGGACAGGACCCCACTAGCCCTTTGGGGAGACAGAGGGAGAGTTTGCCAGCACACACCAGAGCGCTATATATATACAGGGATAACCTTATATAAGTGTTTTTCCCCTTATAGCTGCTGTATAGTTAATACTGCGCCCAATTAGTGCCCCCCTCTCTTTTTTTAACCCTTTCTGTAGTGTAGTGACTTCAGGGGAGAGACAGGGAGCTTCCCTCCAACGGAGCTGTGAGGGAAAATGGCGCCAGTGTGCTGAGGAGATAGGCTCCGCCCCTTTTTCGCGGACTTTTCTCCTGCTTTTTTATGGATTCTGGCAGGGGTTAAATGCATCCATATAGCCCAGGAGCTATATGTGATGCATTTTTTTTGCCATCCAAGGTGTTTTTATTGCGTCTCAGGGCGCCCCCCCCCCAGTGCCCTGCACCCTCAGTGACCGAAGTGTGAAGTGTGCTGAGAGCAATGGCGCACAGCAGCAGTGCTGTGCGCTACCTTGTTGAAGACAGGACGTCTTCTGCCGCCGATTTTCCGGACCTCTTCTGCCTTCTGGCTCTGTAAGGGGGCCGGCGGCGCGGCTCTGGGACCCATCCAAGCTGGGCCTGTGATCGTCCCTCTGGAGCTAATGTCCAGTAGCCTAAGAAGCCCAATCCACTCTGCACGCAGGTGAGTTCGCTTCTTCTCCCCTTAGTCCCTCGATGCAGTGAGCCTGTTGCCAGCAGGTCTCACTGAAAATAAAAAACCTAATCTAAAACTTTCACTAAGAAGCTCAGGAGAGCCCCTAGTGTGCACCCTTCTCGTTCGGGCACAGAGATCTAACTGAGGCTTGGAGGAGGGTCATAGGGGGAGGAGCCAGTGCACACCAGATAGTCCTAAAGCTTTCTTTAGATGTGCCCAGTCTCCTGCGGAGCCGCTATTCCCCATGGTCCTTACGGAGTTCCCAGCATCCACTTAGGACGTTAGAGAAAGTGTGTGTGTAAATATATATATATATATATATATGAGAGCGTGTGTGTGTGTGTGTGTGTGTGTGTGTGTGTGTGTGTGTATTTGTGTGTGCGGACAGTGGCGTCAGACTGTTTTTAGGTTGGGGGGAGAGATCTTTAGCTCTCGCTGTACCAAACCCTCCTGTGTTCTGTCACCGTGTCACCCCCCCCCCCCGTGTTCTGTCACCGTGTCACACCCCCCGTGTTCTGTCACCGTGTCACACACCCCGTGTTCTGTCACCGTGTCACCCCCCCGTGTTCTGTCACCGTGTCACACACCCCGTGTTCTGTCACCGTGTCACAACCCCCGTGTTCTGTCACCGTGTCACCCCCCCCGTGTTCTGTCACTGTGTCACCCCCACGTGTTCTGTCACTGTGTCACCCCCCTGTGTTCTGTCACTGTGTCACCCCCCCCCGTGTTCTGTCACTGTGTCACCCCCCCCCCGTGTTCTGTCACTGTCACCCCCCCCCCGTGTTCTGTCACCCCCCCCCCCCGTGCTCTGTCACTGTCACCCCCCCGTGTTCTGTCACTGTCACCCCCCCCGTGTTCTGTCACCGTGTCACCCCCCCGTGTTCTGTCACCGTGTCACCCCCACTGTGTTCTGTCACCGTGTCACCCCCACTGTGTTCTGTCACCGTGTCACCCCCACCGTGTTCTGTCACCGTGTCACCCCCATCGTGTTCTGTCACCGCGTCACCCCCACCGTGTTCTGTCACCGCGTCACACCCCCCCGTGTTCTGTCACCGTGTCACCCCCACCGTGTTCTGTCACCGTGTCACCCCCACCGTGTTCTGTCACTGTGTCACCCCCGTGTGCTGTCACTGTGTCACCCCCCCGTGTGCTGTCACTGTGTCACCCCCCCGTGTGCTGTCACCGTGTCACCCCCCGTGTGCTGTCACCGTGTCACCCCCACCGTGTGCTGTCACTGTGTCACCCCCCCATGTTCTGTCACTGTGTCACACCCCCCGTGTACTGTCACCGTGTCACCCCCATGGTGTTCTGTCACTGTCAACCCCACCGTGTTCTGTCACCGTGTCGCCCAGAGGCGTCACCGGGTGTGGTGACACCCGGAGCGCACTCGGTACTATTACACACACACACACACACCCCCCGCTCAAGCAGTGTGGTGCCCAAAAGGGGGTGCGGCTTAATTTGAAAGGGGCGTGGTCTGGTGGGTCTTTTCTCTTTCGCTTCGGGGGCATGTCCAGCTTCCCCGAAGATGCTGGCTGCCCCCGGAGACTGGACTGTGTGTGTGCCGACTCTAATCTGTGACCCCTCGTGTTCTGTCACTGTGTCACACTCCCCGTGTCCTATCACTGTGTCACACCTTTCCCCAGAGGCCATAAGACACTGGATAATTTGCTTGCTGCGCAATAATTATCCTAAATAAAATGTTAATGTGTAAAAGGGTACCTTCCGTACTGTGTAAAAGGGAGCTCTACTTGCTGTAATGCGTGTAAGTGGCGCAATTTGAATAATGGAGACTATTGTGCAGCCTAAAACGAATCTGTATTATTTTTTGTCCACACTCCTTCCACATGAAGCCACGTCCCTATATTTTTGGCAAGTGGGGGGAGCTGCTATTTTGTGTGTGGCCCTCGGATACTGACAGGAAATGTCAAGTGGCCCCTCAGCTGAAATAATTGCCCACCCCTGCTCTAGGGGGTGAGAACTGAGCTGACACCACAGGAGCGATATCCTGACTATTAGGATTATAATCCGCATGTATCGGTGAGACCCGGACCACAGGTCCAACTGGCCCCGTGAAAACCACCTTGGCAGTTGACCTGCTCACCGAAAAGCCTCTGAGGCCGCACCAACACCTTCATCAACGGACATATTGATGGATTGTCACTGCAAAACTGATCCGAGTCAGCATCCTCAGACCTCTTTCCATAGGAAACACAGAACCTTCCGACATCTGCGTCATTGGGAACAACAGCTATAACCTGTGTTGAAGAACAGTCAGAGGGAAACAACGATTTGCACCACTCGTTTCATGACCTCGCCTTAAGCAGGAGAGTGTCTCAGTACATAATAACAATGGGACTTACTATTTAAAGAACCCATCATACTGCCATCACTCCGGTGAAATGGCAACGACAACCTGGATATCGACCTAGGTAAGCTAAATGTGGGGAAAAACGCATTTAACCCCTTTTCTACCTTTACGTGCTGAAGCACCTTCATACGTAGAAACTTTATATTCTAGAATTTTTAATTATTTTTTTTTTTTTGGGATAGCAGGACAATGTCCTGAACCTGACACCACTCTGGTATGGCGTCGCGTACTACCTCCCCTTCCAGAGGGGAATCGCTAAGATCTATTAAAAAAAAAATCAGTGAGGGGAATCATCTGTAAACCCCAGCATGTCTTCTATGAGTAACTCCCAGGTCCATGTCCAATCTCGGACTGACTGAAGAGTACTAGACGAGTTTCCACCAGAGTGGCCTCCAGTCAGATAGACCACCGACATGCCATGGATGTGTTAGACAACAGACAACAACATCCGCTTCTTCGAACCTAACAAGGCTGCAGAACTCTTACCTTGTCACCTTCCACAATTTGCACCGAAAGGAAAAAAGAAAAGTATCAAACCGGTTAAACTGACAGCATCCCACAACCGAACGCGTCACCAACCGTTGCGAGGGAATTCAACACACGTAGTCAGACTTACCCGCGGTGTCTGCCAAGATCGACTAAACCGAGGACACCCTGAAGGGTTACCTCTTCTGTCTTTGTACATATTACTTTTTATATGATCAGTTTCCTTATAATAATTACAGTGTTAAAGTGAATATTTCTATTTCCCTAGTGAAGGGTTAAAACATGCTTTATGAACTCTTATGTGTTTGCAATGGATGCTGCTGCCCTGTGTTAGATGCCTTTGTCTCTCATACAGATACCAGGCTTGTGTGGGTCTGGCATCCAAGGTCAGCTCTCTACTAGATGAAACCTGCTTTTTCTACTTCTGTGTGTTACTAAAAGATCCTTTGTTAAGTTTCGCCTGATGCAACATATATAACATCTGCCTGGCAACTGCTATATCCAATTATGTTATGTCAAGTATTAACCACCCCTACGTACCCCACCCAGGCACCTACCCCTAAGCCAATGAGCCCTTTTACACTTGTCAGTTCCACCCATATGCATTGTCTTATATACTCTTGTTAACTTTATAATAAACAGTGTGAATTTTAACTGCTTGTCTGTGCATGTACCTTGTGGTTAAAAGTTTACACTCCAGACGTCTGTAAGGCCATCACATCGAGGGTTAAAGAAAATAAGGTCAAATCCTTTCAGCTGGGGGTTATGTCCGGGATTCAGTGATCGTCCCCGAATAATAAAGATAGAAGATTTATTGTCTGTCTTTGCTATGCGGGATTGCGGTCATACACTGAAGCTGAATCCGTGTCAGTGTTCCGGGAACACGTGACAAGGTAATATTTAAGTCCGGGACTTAATATTACGAAGTTTTTAAAACAGGTATCAGGGATACCATAGAATCTTTAATGTCTGGGACTTAAAGATACGTCTGAGAAGGGACCAGGGGTCCGAGCGCACTTCTCCAAAGACGTTAGTATCTGGGATACTTAAAAATAGACCTGGGAGTCTATACGTAACGTAGAGAATACCCCGATTTGATCGCCTATATATTTCTGTATGTTTGTAGTGAGATAAGTTCTTATATTTGGTCCAGACGGCTGGTAAGTTTTCGTCTGCCAGATATCTTTACTCAAACACTTTTCTTGCTTCCTGTCTAAAACGCTGTATTTTTTCTGACATCTTGTACGAAGGTAAGCGTACCCGTCAAAAGATTTCATGTTCTCATTATACAGATAATATTGTGATATTGTCAATGACTAATTAACTGGTGTTAGCTAATGCATGCATAGAAAGTTTTTGTAAATTGCATTTTTTTTGTTGTGAAATTTCATAGAAAGTCTTTTTGTTGTGAAATTGCATAGAAGGTTTTTTTTGTAAACTGCATTTTTGTTGTGATATTGCATAGACAGTTGTTGTGGGTTGTTGTGGAAATTGCGTAGAAAGCTGGTGTAGATTGCATTTTTACTATGGGAGGGACCTATGTATAAGTAGAGTGTCGTATATTTTAGATAATTTTCTTTTAAAAAGTTGTACTGTTGATTTATATTACTGTCTGACAATGGGCTCTAGTCAGAGTAAAAAAAACTGCATATCCCCCGCCCCTCCCTGGTGAGACATGCAGGATGTATGTTGCCCGTAACTCTACCTCAGAGTATTATTTAGTTAACCCATGGGTGGATAATTTAGCGGGATGGACAGAGAAAGCAGGACGGGACCCATTCCTACGGGAAGGCAGTAATTACCTTTTCTATATGGAGATTTAAGAAAAAATGTCAGTTTCCAATAGCACAGAAGCGAAGCTGCAGAGGAATTGTAAGTCTTTGAAATCCCTCTCGCCCCCCCCCCCCCCCCCTTTTTTGCATTCCAATGTATCCTGCGCTCAGAGACACAAATCTCTTGGCAGCAGTAACCCTTTCACACTAAATGGGATCGCTTCCAACTTCACTGCTGGAGGGTGCGTCCACTAGCTCTATCCCTAACGCACCAATAACCCAGAGTTTAGATAATAGTAAAACACTGTCCCAAGCCCACCATTACCCTCGATGGCTGTATATCTTATTTACGCAAAACTTGCAAAGGACGCAGCTATACACATATGAAGGAAGTTTTTTTTTTGCCTGTGTTTTTTTTGCCTGTCGCTGTAGCTTGTAAAAAGAAACCTGCGCCCACTCATAACTATCAGAGCTCCAGACGCTTTGACAGACAGAACCAACCCCGCAGTCAGGGAACATTCCAAAGACCCCGCGCACTGACGGGGCCCGGAGGAGGGTATCCCAGCCTTTATTCAACTCTCCCGTCATAGTGAGATTCACCTCTGCTGCCACTTATTATAAATGGAAGTAAAATTCCCTTTTTAGTGGACAGCGGTGCAGCAGCCAGTGTTTTGTGTTCTGACTTATGCAATACCCCCTCTCACCAGAAAAGATAGAAGGTCTCCGCCCCATGATACAGCAATTCTTACAACAGGGTATCTCAGACATATTGTATCACCATACTGTACTCCTGTGAACCCTGTTGCCAAAGCTGATGGTAGTTTGGGATTTGTACAGGATCTCAGAGCGATCAATCAGTTAATTGTCCCAGTTGCACCAATTGTTCCAGATGTAAACTCACTCATTTCTGCAATCCCTGCAGATGCTGTGTTCTTCTCTGAAATTGATTTGAAGAATGCCTTTTTTTTCAGCATATCTGTAGATTCACAGACACAATTACTTTTTGCCTTTTCTTTTGAGGGTAAACAACTTACCTGGTGCAGATTATTGACGCACCTGTTGTCTCCAGGCCACATTGAGGCCCTGGCAACCTCACCATGGTTCAGTCCTGCTACAGTATGCAGATGATCTGCTGCTCTGTAGTAAAACTGGGGAGGCCTGCCGAGAGGATGGTGTTTCATTACTAAACTGGCTTTGTGAATGTGGACACAAGGTGTCCAAAATAAAAATGCAATGGTGTAAAAAGCATGTTGATTACTTAGGTTTTGTGCTCACTCAGGGAGAGAGAAAAGTCAGTCCACAATGCATACAGTCTGTATTGGGCCTGGTCACCCCAACTACCCAGAAGGAACTACTGTCCTTCCTGGGTATGGTAAATTACTGCAGACAGTGGATATCTGATTGCTCTTATTGTGATAACATTTTGAGACAAGCCACACTGAAGGACAAACCTAAAACTGTACAATGGTCACAAGAAATGTTAACTGCATATGAAAGTTTAAAATGTATGTTGATGAAAAGTCCGGCACTTGGCCTCCCCAGTTATGTACTACCTTTCCATCTATATGCAAGGGACAATTGTAAAACCATGGCGGGGGTGCTCACACAGTTTCATGGAGGGAAGTTGCGCCCCGTGGCATTTTTTTTTTCCAAAGTCATGCCAGTGTCTGTACAAGGTATGCCTGCCTGCCTCAGGGCTTTGGCAGCCTGTGCAATGGTTGCAGAAATGGCCACTACCCTCACTTTAGGCCACATCACAGTACTCCACACCACACATGATGTCCTGGCAATACTTAAAGGCTTACACACAGCACATGTCAGCACAACGCCTTAGTGGATATGAAGTACTCCTTTTGAGTAACCCTACCCTTACCATTAAGTACACTGCTGGTTCTTCTGGCCCTGCACCCATTCTCAATGCCCTTTTAGGCTTGAAAGGTCCCGAGGATGAACCACCCGACCTACATGACTGTGCTGCTTCCATTGAAGCTGAAACTTCTCCCAGACTTGACATGTCTCCCGTTCCCATACCAGGCACAGACATTGTTTTTGTTGACGACTCCTGTAGTAGGCCCAATGACAATACATACCAGGCTAGCTATGCCATTGTCACCCTCCCTGATACTGTGTTGGAAACCCTACCAATACCTTATCAGTCCGCGCAAGCTGCAGAACTCATTGCACTCACTAGAGCATGTCCCTCCCTTGACAACGTCCATCTGCTCACTCAACTTCAAGCTGCTGCGACTAATACTGATCTCTCCGACTGGACTTACCCAATTCTGCAGAAAAAATCCTAAATCAGGATTAATCTGCAAAGAGGGGAAACCCTGTATACCCCAGTCCAGTGCCCCTTTGCTCGTTGCCCAGTGCCGTGGTGTTGGTCACCGTGGTGAAGCCACAACACTCCTCCTACTAACCAGTGATTTTTATGTTACTAATGCCAAATCACTTGTGGACCAGTATGTTAGCAGATGCATCACTTGCCTCAGGAACAACCCTAATAAAGCTAAACACCAGCATCTTGAATACCCCACAGAAAACTCTAGGTTACTCCCCATTTAAAATACTAATGGGCAGGCCTTTTCCCACACCCTGGGCTAAGAAACCACTAGTAATACAGGAAGGAGATCTAGAACTTATCAGAGAAGAGTATGTCAGGTCCCTGATAACAAAACTGAATGAAATTGAACATGAGGTTGTTTGTAAAAACCCTTTTGAATCCACAGGAACCTACACACCCCTTTAAAGTCGGAGACAGAGTCGTGGTGAAGGTGCTCCCCAGGAACAAGAGCCCAGGAGACTTCACCTATGGTCCAGAGACAGAGGTCGTAGCAGTTACCCGAACAGCAGTCCTGACAGAGGAAAGTCCTACCTGGATCCATGCATCCCGAGTAAAAAAGGTTCCTAGACCAGACCTAGAGAGGGAAGCAAGTGATTCCAGTGAGGTACGAACCGGGGCAGACAGCCCTGACCTCCCACCTAGCGAAGAAAGAAGAACAGAAGAAGATGAGGAACCTGTCCCCTATCTTTATCCTGGGGACTACCTTGATAGCCCTACTGGCCCTCACTCACCACACAATATGTGAGGTTGATATTACACAGACTAATGGGATCCCCACCTTGTGGTACAATTCCTCCAATACACACGTAGCCACATATATCCTTGACTATTTTATGTTCCCCAAAATTGCTGATGACAAATATTATATACAACAAAGGAGGAAATCAGGAATGTCTGAGACAGTATATATTTGTGTTACTGACGAATGGTACTATGACAATAGATATTATGGATCTAATTGTAATTCCTGGGAAGCTGTGGGGTGGAATACAGGAGTAGATTGGAAATATGGCCCATCGTTTGCAAAGAATAGATGGAGCAAATATGGAGTACCCCTACTTTCTAGACTATCCATTCATAAGATGGATGAAGGCCCAAATTCATACAGGTTTAGACTAAACATAGTGAATCCTAGCAGAAGCGACAATGAGACTTATGTACTTGGTATATGGTGGCAAGCAGGGTATTATAGTGCAAGGCAAATGTTTTATTTATGGGATATGTATAAAAACCCAAAATACCAGCCTAAAATTGCTCCCCAAAACAAACCTTTAAAGCCCCATATTGCCACTTTTAAAGATATGGTGGCTATTACTAACCCTACCTTTGAAGACACCCTAGCTATTGAAACTGGTTTCTCTGACATTAATTTTTGGTTGGAATGGATGAAGTATAGTGCTAACAAACACAATAAAAGCAACTGTTATGTCTGTGGCAAATCTAGGCCCCACCTAGGTACAGTGCCCCTTAATATACCCCTAGAACAAGAAAATTGTTTTTTTCAGCCTTTTTAATGACACCAAAACAAATGACAGTCAGTGCGAAATGTGGAAAAGGGAATATCCCATATTGTCAAAAAATCCCAACCCAGGAAGCACCATAACCATATATCCTGGAAACTATACCTGTTATACATCTAACATCACCCCAGGGAGAAATTTAAAAACCTTCCCACCAGGGTATTGTGCAAATAAAAGAACAACTGTTTTAGTCAACCAAACTAGATCATTAGGCGACATTTATTACATATGTGGGAAACTGTAAATAAAAACGTAGCCTGGATTAATTATATATATTATAATCAACAAAGATTTGTTAATGATACCAAAGATGCTCTTAAAGGTATAGCTGAACAGCTAGAAGCCACTTCCCAAATGACATCCCAAAATAGAATGGCCCTTGACATGATCCTAGCAGAAAAAGGCGGTACATGTGTTTACATTAGTAAGGTGGAAGGCTGTTGTACATATATTCCTGACAACACTGGTCCCAATGGTAAGGTTACTTTAGCCATAAACAAGTTAGAAACCTTATCCATAGAACTTAAGAAAAATTCAGGTATTGATAACCCATGGAGCCAATATTTTGGATGGTTTGAAAATTGGAAACTGGCTCTTGTGCAAATAAGCATATTTAAACTCATAACTTTAATTCTTTTAGGCATTATAGTTTATTGTGTAATTCCCTGTGGAAAGAAACTTACCTCCAAAGGCATTGATAAGGCCCTGATGTATTATGACATAACCACCAGTCCTGTCACCTCCTCTGATAGTAAGGGACCCGACGATTATGTCCAATATCTCAAGAACTGGAGAAACAAGAAAGGAGCCTCACTCAAGAATCATGTCATATAATAATCATGATTCTAAGAGGGGATTGAAGGGTTACCTCTTCTGTCTTTGTACATATTACTTTTTATATGATCAGTTTCCTTATAATAATTACAGTGTTAAAGTGAATATTTCTATTTCCCTAGTGAAGGGTTAAAACATGCTTTATGAACTCTTATGTGTTTGCAATGGATGCTGCTGCCCTGTGTTAGATGCCTTTGTCTCTCATACAGATACCAGGCTTGTGTGGGTCTGGCATCCAAGGTCAGCTCTCTACTAGATGAAACCTGCTTTTTCTACTTCTGTGTGTTACTAAAAGATCCTTTGTTAAGTTTCGCCTGATGCAACATATATAACATCTGCCTGGCAACTGCTATATCCAATTATGTTATGTCAAGTATTAACCACCCCTACGTACCCCACCCAGGCACCTACCCCTAAGCCAATGAGCCCTTTTACACTTGTCAGTTCCACCCATATGCATTGTCTTATATACTCTTGTTAACTTTATAATAAACAGTGTGAATTTTAACTGCTTGTCTGTGCATGTACCTTGTGGTTAAAAGTTTACACTCCAGACGTCTGTAAGGCCATCACATCGAGGGTTAAAGAAAATAAGGTCAAATCCTTTCACACCCCTACAGCGGTACTCCGTCCCAGGGAAACACTCCGGTATCTCTCGGATTCAGCCTCAGCAGTTCTACTGCAGACGCACTGCAACCCGTCGCCATGTTATAGAAAAGGATCAACATAAGACACATCCCCTCTTTCTATAGGGTAAATCTATCGGATGCCTTTCCGAATACCACATTCCCCCCATGTGCAGGCAATGTACATAACTCCAAAGTAAAGAATAAAATATCACTTAGCTTCCTGTGTACGATCCTTTGCGACAGGGTCCCGTGTCGACCAGGAGTTGATTTTCACAGTATTCTATCCGTAGCGGAAAAGAATAAACATTCGGGCTTCTTCCTGACACCAACTCGTCACGGCCGACCAAGAGCTTTACCAACAGAGCGACCAGCACATGAGAAGGAATATTATTACTGCAGCATCCATTAAAAATTTTATATGAATACACATAAGGTAATACACAATTACACACATATCCTAAATATATCTATATCTATATATATATCTCTATATATATATATATATATATATATATATATACATACACATAAGCGGATTATCCGGAACCAATGGGTCCCTAGTGACATTAATGTGTTCTGACTGTGTATGATCATGTACTGAAGCCCCAGTTGTGGATCCGCCAGGAAACAATATGGTCGACAGAGAACCTAGTATTCGTCGACAGAAGGGAGTAGTAATCATGCAAAATAACAACTTTATAACTCCAAGGGGACTGAAGGAAGATACATAATAATTTCAATAACACTCCCCTATATGTACTACCATGTCTGCGCACGAGCTACAGGCCCACGGAACCGTACCCTACATATACATATAACATATATACAGGCATAGGTAGTTACCGCATGTTAATTAACACCCAGTAATAAAAGTCGGTGCCGACAGAATCACCCACATACTACTGTGTCTCCCATACCGAGTTTACTTTTGACAAGTATACAACTACCGACTTGCTGACACTGCATATACAGAAACAAGTACCAACAGTAGCCGGCAATGTCGACCGTGATCCGCATAAATGACAGAGCACGCACACCTGTCGACCTATGTCGACTAACTATAGTGGGTATCCGACAGGGAATACACAGATATAAATATGTATATTTATAACACACAGAATAACAGCCCATTTGTCCAAAAAATAGCGCTATTTTCCTCTAAACAGCACTCAACATTGTGCTCCCCCCATGCTTTTGGCGGGGACAAGCAGAAAATGGCGCTGTATCTTGAAGTGAAGGCTAAGCCCCGCCCGGCACGCTCCAGCCCGCAAACACTATAACTTCGTATATGCCAACGGGGGTCCCTATACAGTGTATAGACACTGTATAGGTATACTGTCACCCCCAACAAGTTATATAAACACATTTCTGCTCAGGGTGCTCCCTCCCTAGCGCCCTGCACCCTTGTAACAACCGTCGGCGTGTGGGAGCCATGGCGCGCAGCGTGACCGCTGCGATATGTGGCGGGGGTAACAGAACGGTGCCCAGGTACAGGGTCTGCACACATGCTAGCGGCATTTTAAAACTTCTAGTAACTTGCTGCCCAGGGCGCTCCCCCCCCAGCGCCCTGCACCCTGTGAGTGCCGTTGGTGTGTGGGAGCATGGAGCGCAGCGCGACCGCTGCGTGTTACCTCCGTTACTAAAGTCTTCTGCCGTCACTGAAGTCTTCTGTTCTTCACATACTTACCCGGCTTCTTTCTACTGGCTCTGTGAGGGGGGTGACGGCGCGGCTCCGGGAACAAGCAGCTAGGCGCACCAAGTGATCGAACCCTCTGGAGCTAATGTTGTCCAGTAGCCTAAGAAGCAGAGCCCTTGAACTAAGAAGAAGTAGGTCCTGCTTCTCTCCCCTCACTCCCACGCTGCAGGGAGCCTGTAGCCAGCAGGTCTGCCTGAAAATAAAAAACCTAACATAAAGTATTTTAGAGAAACTCAGTAGAGCTCCCCTAGTGTGTGTCCAGTCACTTCTGGGCACAAAGTCTAACTGAGGTCTGGGGGAGGGGCATAGAGGGAGGAGCCAGTTCACACCCAGTCAAAGTCTTTTTAGTGTGCCCAAGCTCCTGCGGATCCCGTCTATACCCCATGGTCCTTACGGAGTCCCCAGCATCCTCTAGGACGTCTGAGAAATAATAAGAATTTACTTACCGATAATTCTATTTCTCGGAGTCCGTAGTGGATGCTGGGGTTCCTGAAAGGACCATGGGGAATAGCGGCTCCGCAGGAGACAGGGCACAAAAGTAAAGCTTTTACAGGTCAGGTGGTGTGTACTGGCTCCTCCCCCTATGACCCTCCTCCAGACTCCAGTTAGGTACTGTGCCCGGACGAGCGTACACAATAAGGGAGGATTTTGAATCCCGGGTAAGACTCATACCAGCCACACCAATCACACCGTACAACTTGTGATCTAAACCCAGTTAACAGTATGATAACAGAGGAGCCTCTGAAAGATGGCTTCCTAAACAATAACCCGAATTAGTTAACAATAACTATGTACAAGTATTGCAGATAATCCGCACTTGGGATGGGCGCCCAGCATCCACTACGGACTCCGAGAAATAGAATTATCGGTAAGTAAATTCTTATTTTCTCTATCGTCCTAAGTGGATGCTGGGGTTCCTGAAAGGACCATGGGGATTATACCAAAGCTCCCAAACGGGCGGGAGAGTGCGGATGACTCTGCAGCACCGAATGAGAGAACTCCAGGTCCTCCTTTGCCAGGGTATCAAATTTGTAAAAATTTACAAACGTGTTCTCCCCTGACCACGTAGCTGCTCGGCAGAGTTGTAATGCCGAGACCCCTCGGGCAGGCGCCCAAGATGAGCCCACCTTCCTTGCGGAATGGGCCTTAACAGATTTAGGCTGTGGCAGGCCTGCCACAGAATGTACAAGTTGAATTTTGTTACAAATCCAACGAGCAATCGACTGCTTAGAAGCAGGTGCACCCAACTTGTTGGGTGCATACAGTATAAACAGCGAGTCAGATTTTCTGACTCCAGCCGTCCTTTAAATGTATATTTTTAAGGCTCTGACAACGTCCAACAACTTGGAGTCCTTCAAGTCGTCTGTAGCCGCAGGCACTACAATAGGCTGGTTCAGGTGAAACGCTGATACCACCTTAGGGAGAAAATGCGGACGCGTCCGCCGCTCTGCCCTATGTCGAATGGAAAATTAAATAAGGGCTTTTATAAAACAAAGCCGCCAGTTCAGATACTCTCCCGGCCGAAGCCAGGGCCAGTAACATAGTCACTTTCCATGTGAGATATTTCAAATCCACATTCTTTAGTGGTTCAAACCAATTGGATTTGAGGAAATCTAAAACTACATTTAGATCCCACGGTGCCACCTTAGGCACCACAGGAGGCTGTATATGCAGTACTCCTTTGATAAAAATCTGGACCTCAGGGACTGAGGCCAATTCTTTTTGGAAGAATATTGATATGGCCGAAATTTGAACCTTAATAGATCCCAATTTGAGACCCATAGACAATCCTGATTGCAGGAAATGTAGGAAAACGACCCAGTTGAAATTCCTCCATCGGAGCACTCCGCTGCTCGCACCACGCAACATATTTTCGCCAAATACGGCGATAATGCTTCGCGGTGACTTCCTTCCTTGCCTTTATCAAGGTAGGAATGACTTCTTCCGGAATGCCTTTTCCTTTTAGGATCTGGCATTCAAACGCCATGCCGTCAAACGCAGCCGCGGTAAGTCTTGAAAAAGACAAGGACCCTGCTGAAGCAGGTCCCTTCTCAGAAGTAGAGGCCACGGATCGTCCGTGACCATCTCTTGAAGTTCCGGGTACCAAGTCCTTCTTGGCCAATCCGGAGCCACTAGTCTTACTCCTCTTTGCCGTATAATCCTCAATACCTTTGGTATGAGAGGCAGAGGAGGAAACACATATACCGACTGGTACACCCAAGGTGTTACCAGCGCGTCCACAGCTATTGCCTGCGGATCTCTTGACCTGGCGCAATATCTGTCCAGTGTTTTGTTGAGGCGAGACGCCATCATGTCCACCATTGGTTTTACCCAACGGTTTAATAGCATGTGGAAAACTTCTGGATGAAGTCCCCACTCTCCCGGGTGAAGGTCGTGTCTGCTGAGGAAGTCTGCTTCCCAGTTGTCCACGCCCGGGATGAATACTGCTGACAGTGCTATCACGTGATTCTCCGCCCAGCGAAGGATCCTGGCAGCTTCTGCCATTGCCCTCCTGCTTCTTGTGCCGCCCTGTCTGTTTACATGGGCGACTGCCGTGATGTTGTCCGACTGGATCAACACCGGTCTTCCTTGAAGCAGAGGTTCCGCCTGGCTTAGAGCATTGTAGATTGCTCTTAGTTCCAGAATGCTTATGTGAAGAGACTTTTTCAGGCTCGACCACACTCCCTGGAAATTTCTTCCCTGTGTGACTGCTCCCCAGCCTCTCAGGCTGGCTTCCGTGGTCACCAGGATCCAATCCTGCATGCCGAATCTGCGGCCCTCCAATAGATGAGCCTCCTGCAACCACCACAGAAGGGATACCCTTGTCCTCGGCGACAGGGTTATCCGCAGGTGCATCTGAAGATGCGACCCTGACCATTTGTCCAACAGATCCCTTTGCATGGAATCTGCCAAAAGGGATTGCTTCGTAAGAAGCTACCATTTTTTCCCAGGACTCTTGTGCATTGATGTACAGACACCTTTCCTGGTTTTAGGAGGTTCCTGACCAGGTCAGATAACTCCTTGGCTTTTTCTTCGGGAAGAAAAACCTTTTTCTGAACTGTGTCCAGAATCATCCCCAGGAACAGCAGACGAGTTGTCGGCATTAATTGGGATTTTGGAATATTCAGAATCCATCCGTGCTGCTTTAGCACCTCTTGAGATAGTGCTAAACCCATCTCTAGCTGTTCTCTGGACCTTGCCCTTATTAGGAGATCGTCCAAGTATGGGATAATTAATACGCCTTTTCTTCGAAGAAGAAATATTATCTCGGCCATTACCTTTGTAAAGACCCGAGGTGCCGTGGACAAACCAAACGGCAGCGTCTGAAACTGATAGTGACAGTTTTGTACAACGAACCTGAGGTACCCCTGGTGTGAGGGGTAATTGGAACGTGGAGATACGCATCCTTGATGTCCAAGGATACCATAAAGTCCCCTTCTTCCAGGTTCGCTATCACTGCTCTGAGTGACTCCATCTTGAACTTGAACTTCTTTATGTACAGGTTCAAGGACTTCAGATTTAGAATAGGCCTTACCGAGCCATCCGGCTTCGGTACCACAAAAAGAGTGGAATAATACCCCTTCCCTTGTTGTAGAAGAGGTACCTTGACTATCACCTGCTGAGAATACAGCTTGTGAATGGCTTCCAAAACCGTCTCCCTTTCTGAGGGGGACGTTGGTAAAGCAGACTTCAGGAAACGGCGAGGTGGCTCTGTCTCTAATTTCAACCTGTACCCCTGAGATATTATCTGCAGGATCCAGGGATTTACCTGCGAGTGAGCCCACTGCGCGCTGTAATTCTTGAGACGACCGCCTACCGCCCCCGAGTCCGCTTGCGAAGCCCCAGCGTCATGCTGAGGCTTTTGTAGAAGCCGGGGAGGGCTTCTGTTCCTGGGAAGGAGCTGCCTGTTGCTGTCTCTTCCCTCGTCCTCTGCCTCGTGGCAGATATGAATAGCCCTTTGCTCTCTTATTTTTAAAGGAACGAAAGGGCTGCGGTTGAAAGGTCGGTGCCTTTTTCTGTTGGGGAGTGACTTGAGGTAGAAAGGTGGATTTCCCGGCCGTAGCCGTGGCCACCAAATCCGATAGACCGACCCCAAATAACTCCTCTACGCATCGCCTGTCCACTGTCGTGTCCATAAAGCTCTTCTGGCCGAAATGGACATAGCACTTACCCGTGATGCCAGTGTGCAGATATCTCCCTGTGCATCACGCATATAAAGAAATGCATCCTTTATTTGTTCTAACGACAGTAAAATATTGTCCCTGTCCAGGGTATCAATATTTTCGATCAGGGACTCTGACCAAACTACCCCAGCACTGCACATCCAGGCAGTCGCAATAGCTGGTCGTAGTATAACACCTGCATGTGTGTATATACCTTTTTGGATATTTTCCATCCTCCTATCTGATGGATCTTTAAGTGCGGCCGTCTCAGGAGAGGGTAACGCCACTTGTTTTGATAAGCGTGTTAGCGCTTTGTCCACCCTAGGAGGTGTTTCCCAGCGCTCCCTAACCTCTGGCGGGAAAGGGTATAAAGCCAATAACTTCTTTGAAATTAGCAGTTTTTTATCGGGGCACCCCACGCTTCATCACACACGTCATTTAATTCTTCTGATTCGGTAAAAACTACTGGTAGTTTTTTCACACCCCACATAATACCCTGTTTAGTGGTACCTGTAGTATCAGCTAAATGTAACATCTCCTTTATTGCCAAAATCATATAACGTGTGGCCCTACTGGAAAATACGGTTGATTCGTCACCTTCACCACCGGAATCAGTGCCTGTGTCTGGGTCTGTGTCGACCGACTGAGGCAAGGGGCGTTTTACAGCCCCTGACGGTGTTTGAGGCGCCTGGACAGGCACTAATTGAGTGTCCGGCCGCCTCATGTCGGCAAACGACTGCTTAAGCGAGTTGACGCTATCCCGTAATTCCACAAATAAAGGCATCCATTCTGGTGTCGACCCCCTAGGAGGTGACATCCTCATATTTGGCAATTGCTCCGCCTCCACACCAATAACGTCCTCATACATGTCGACACACACGTACCGACACACAGCAGACACACAGGGAATGCTCTATACGAAGACAGGACCCACTAGCCCTTTGGGGAGACAGAGGGAGAGTCTGCCAGCACACACCAAAAAGCGCTATATATGACAGGGATAGCCTTATGATTAAGTGCTCCCTTATAGCTGCTTTTATATTAATATATATTGCCATTTATTTTGCCCCCCCTCTCTGTTATACCCTGTTTCTGTAGTGCAGTGCAGGGGAGAGACCTGGGAGCCTTCCTGACCAGCGGAGCTGTGACAGAAAATGGCGCCGTGTGCTGAGGAGATAGGCCCCGCCCCTTTTTCGGCGGGCTCGTCTCCCGCTATTTAGTACATTTAGGCAGGGGTAAATATCTCCATATAGCCTCTGGGGCTATATGTGAGGTATTTTTAGCCTTTTTAAAGGTTTTCATTTGCCTCCCAGGGCGCCCCCCTCCCAGCGCCCTGCACCCTCAGTGACTGCCGTGTGAAGTGTGCTGAGAGGAAAATGGCGCACAGCTGCAGTGCTGTGCGCTACCTTAAGAAGACTGCAGGAGTCTTCAGCCGCCGATTCTGGACCTCTTCTTGCTTCAGCATCTGTGAGGGGGCCGGCGGCGTGGCTCCGGTGACCATCCAGGCTGTACCTGTGATCGTCCCTCTGGAGCTTCATGTCCAGTAGCCAAGAAGCCAATCCATCCTGCACGCAGGTGAGTTCACTTCTTCTCCCCTCTGTCCCTCGTTGCAGTGATCCTGTTGCCAGCAGGAATCACTGTAAAATAAAAAACCTAAGCTAAACTCTCTAAGCAGCTCTTTATGAGAGCCACCTAGAATTGCACCCTTCTCGGCCGGGCACAAAAATCTAACTGGAGTCTGGAGGAGGGTCATAGGGGGAGGAGCCAGTACACACCACCTGACCTGTAAAAGCTTTACTTTTGTGCCCTGTCTCCTGCGGAGCCGCTATTCCCCATGGTCCTTTCAGGAACCCCAGCATCCACTTAGGACGATAGAGAAATTAAGTTACTCTTCTAATGTAACAAAATAAACGGGAATTGAAATTGTCTCTAATTGTTTTATAGGAATTGACTGTATTTTGTTTAAATATTATTATGCAACACAAGCAGGGCCCTGAACTGGGGGCTTTACCACGTGTGTGGAGGCGTGGCCACACCCTGATGAAAATATGGAAATTTACTTTACATGCTGTAGGAGTCATTTGTGGACCCTCCGCACTGGCCAGGGTCATGACTGGTGTTCGGCGGCATAGGCCCTTGAACATTTCCACTGTACCCCTGGAACATGGCAGGATTAACCACTTGCCTGGCATGGTTGCATCAGATGCAGCCACACTAGTCTGGGCTTTCCCTAACATGGACGCATCCTACGCAACCAGTCAGAAACGCCCACTGTGCGTATGTGCGAAGATAATCTTCCAGCATCAACGAGTTTCAGAAGGACCTCCCTGTACACAGGTCTCCTCTTCCACTGTGTCCCAATCACTGTTGGCCACAGTGATCCGGCCGTCCGGCGGCACTTTCACCTCGCTTGGTGGCTTGAGTGCAGCTGAGTGTCTCCTCCATCTGTCCCGAGCACAGAGGCCAGCAGTGACAGGCATCCAAGCTGCACCCTCTCCCACCGGCATCCCTTGATATGTCCACGGCTCTGCAACCCCCCTCCCCGGTCCAGATCGCAGTGACCGGCAGTGACGGGCATCCGAGCTGCACTCTTCCTGTTGGCATCCATTCATGCGTCTGCGGCTCTGCATTCCTCCTCCCCCCATCCCGATCACTGTGACCACAGTGATTGGGCCAGCCCAGCTGCACCCCACTCCAGCTTCCCGAGTGTGTACCTGGAGCTGGGGAAATCAAAAGTCGCACTGTTTTCTGATATTCCAATGGTCCAATGGTGATGATCCAATGGTCCAATGTTTGAAAAAATATATTTTTTACATATATTAGAAATTTTTGAATGTTAGATAAGTTTAAATACTTGTCCTTCACCTAATTCACACAAACTTTGGTTAAGAGCCACATGGACCTGCAACTGAATATTCACATTGGTCTATTATAAAAATAGCCTGGATCTGTAGCTTCATCCACCCCTATGTTAATAATCTGGCCCTGATAGGGCCCTGAATGCAAGTGCACACTTTAAGTATTTAATAGCTTGTCATTTAAAGAGAAAGTATAAACTATTTTAATGTTTGAAATACACTTTGATTTAATGAGCTTTAGATGAATATTTACTTTTGTTATTACCAACAGCAAACTGCAGTGTAATTCCAAGCAAATCTTTTGCAATGTAAAATGTAATATGCAGTTGAACAAGCATAGACAACCCTTGGCATTAGTACACAAGTATGTTTTGAATGGCGCTTGTGCGGTCCGTCCCTCTCTTCCCCTCACAGAGGAGACCTTTTCAGAGGACTAGACTATCTCCAAATTCAGAGAACTAATCCATGGCCTGCGCACCCAGAAAATCCTGGCTTTGCTAAATGAACCCTGCCACAGTTAGTCCTGATCACAGTTGCATAACAGTGCAAAATTCTGGAGCATTTGACTAGGGCCACCATAAGGATGTAAGATGCTGTCAACGGGGTATGGTGCTAATGGTCCTACTCAACAGATTTCTCCTTCATTCTCCACTTGGACATTAATTTTACCATCCGTTTGTGTCCAATCCAGAAGTCATAGAGACACTCTGTAAGGTGGAAGTTAATTCACCAGGCACTGCTGCACTCATATCTGTACATATGTATGCCATGTTTGCCTTGCCTTTTGAGGAGGGGAAATACTTTAAATGTTCTGACCTGTATGGCATAAATGGATTCTATCCATTGGGAATGAGGACAACCCCTTTTGCACCTACTGACTAATCTTAGTGCAGCAATCAATCTGTTCCACCCTACAGAGGAACAGCCATTTCAGCAGTTGGAGGAGAGCTTGTTACAGGCTATAATAATGGTATTCGTGTTATAGTTAGTTGTAGTTGCAGTCAGGGACATGGTTACCTAAGTGCTCTCAACTTATGGGGCGGACTCAAAAAAAAGAATGCTGAGTCCTGCAGGATGCTATCTGGTCAATTAGCAGCAAGGGAGAAGAGACAGAAGATGTGCTGTCCAAGCTCCAGTCAGTAACTGCAGTGCCATCTCCTCCACCTCCCATTCTCTACTCTGTCCCTTTCATATGAATCAGCCCTGTCCCCAGGAACTGGAGATTTCCATTGCCTTATTGCTTGTGGAACTTCTCTGCTGCGAGCTGGAGCCTGCTCTATATATGTCACAATCTGGGCAGAGTCTGGGCCACCCGGAAGAGCCCAGCACTGCCCGAGAACAAAAATCTAAAGTGAGGTGATTAAAGGCATCTCTGGTGACACATTTAAGAACCGCCCAAGCAGACAGCGGTTGAAAAATGCTTGTGTAGCTTATAGAGGCGTCAGTAGTGTAGTGTAGGGTATAGAGGGGTCAGTGATATAGTGTAGGATATAGTAGGGTCAGTGATGTAGTGCAGGATATAGAGGGGTCAGTGATGTAGTGTAGGATATAGAGGGGTCATTGATGTAGTTTAGGATATAGAGGGGTCAGTGATGTAGTGTAGGGTATAGAGGGGTCAGTGATGTAGTGTAGGGTATAGAGGGGTTAGAAATGTAGGGCATATAGGGGTCCGTGATGTAGTGTAGGATATAGAGGCATCAGTGAAGTAGTGTAGGATATAGAGGGGTCAGTGATGTAGTGTAGGATATAGAGGGGTCAGTAATGTAGTGAAGTGTATAGAGAGGTCAGTCATGTATTGTAGGGTATAGAGAGGTCAGTGATGTAGTGTAGGGTGTAGAGGGGTCAGTAATGTAGTGTAGGGTATAGGGGGGTCAGTGATGTAGTGTACGGTATAAAGGGGTCAGTAATGTAGAGTAGGGTATAAAGGGGTCAGTAATGTAGTGTAGGGTATAGAGGGGTCAGACATGTAGTGTAGGGTATAGAGGGGTCCGTGATGTAAGGTATAGAGGGGTCAGTAATTTAGTATAGTGTATTGAGAGGTCAGTGATGTAGTGTAGGGTATAGATGGGTCAGTTATGTAGGGTATAGAGAGGGGTCAGTAGTGTAGGGTATAGAGAGGTCAGTGATGTAGTGTAGAGACTATAGGGATGAGTAATGTAGTGTAGGGTATAGAGGGGTCAGTGATGCAGCAGGGTTATAGAGGGGTCAGTGATGTAGTGAAGGGTATAGAGGGGTCAGTGATGTAGTGTAGGGTATAAAGGCATCAGTGATGTGATGTAGTGTAGGGTATAGAGGCATCAGTGATGTAGTGTAGGGTATAAAGGGGTCCGTAATGTAGTGTAGGGTATAGAGGGGTCAGTGATGTAGTGTAGGGTATAGAGGGGTCAGTGATGTAGTGTAGGGTATAGAGGGGTCAGTGATGTAGTATAGGGTACAGAGGGGTCAGTGATGTAGTGTAGGTATAAAGGGGTCAGTAATGTAGTGTAGGGCACAGAGGGGTCAGACATGTAGTGTAGGGTACAGAGGGGTCAGTGATGTAGTGTAGGGTATAGAGGGGTCCGTGATGTAAGGTATAGAGGGGTCAGTAATGTAGTATAGTTTATTGAGAGGTCAGTGATGTAGTGTAGGGTATAGAGGGGTCAGTTATGTAGGGTATAGAGGGGTCAGTAGTGTAGGGTATAGAGAGGTCAGTGATGTAGTGTAGGATATAGAGGCATCAGTGATGTAGTGTAGGGTATAGAGGGGTTAGTGATGTAGTGTAGGGTATAGAGGGGTCAGTGATGTGATGTAGTGTAGGGTATAGAGGGGTCAGTGATGTAGTGTAGGGTATAGAGGGGTCACTGATGTAGTATAGGGTACAGAGGGGTCAGTGATGTAGTGTAGGGTATAAAGGGGTCAGTAATGTAGTGTAGGGCACAGAGGGGTCAGACATGTAGTGTAGGGTACAGAGGGGTCAGTGATGTAGTGTAGGGTATAGAGGGGTCCGTGATGTAAGGTATAGAGGGGTCAGTAATGTAGTGTAGTTTATTGAGAGGTCAGTGATGTAGTGTAGGGTATAGAGGGGTCAGTTATGTAGGGTATAGAGGGGTCAGTAGTGTAGGGTATAGAGAGGTCAGTGATGTAGTGTAGGATATAGAGGCATCAGTGATGTAGTGTAGGGTATAGAGGGGTCAGTGATGTAGTGTAGGGTATAGAGGGGTCAGTGATGTGATGTAGTGTAGGGTATAGAGGGGTCAGTGATGTAGTGTAGGGTACAGAGGGGTCAGTGATGTAGTGTAGGATATAGGGGCATCAGTGATGTAGTGTAGGGTATAGAGGGGTCAGTGATGTACAGTAGTGTATTATATAGAAAGGTCAGTAATGTAGGGTAGGGTATAGAGGGGTCAGTGATGTAGTGTAGGGTATAGAGGGGTCAGTGATGTAGTGTAGGGTATAAAGGCGTCAGTGACGTAGTGTAGGATATAGAAGGGTCAGTGATGTAGTGTAGGTTATAGCGGGATCAGTGATGTAGTGTATTATATAGAAAGGTCAGTAATGTAGTTTAGGGTATAGATGGGTCAGTGATGTATTTTGTATTATATAGAGAGGTCAGTAATGTAGTATAGGTTATAGAGGGGTCAGTAATATAGTGTAGGTTATAAAGGGGTCAGTGATATAGTGTAGTGTATAGAGGGGTCAATGACGTAGTGTATTATATAGAGAGGTCAGTAATGTAGTGTAGGGTATAGAGGGGTCAGTAATGTAGTGTAGGTTATAAAGGGGTTAGTAATGTAGTGTAGGGTATAGAGAGGTCAATGATGTAGTGTAGGGTATAGTGGGGTCAGTAATGTAGTGTAGGGTATAGAGGGGTCAGTAATGTAGTGTAGGGTATAGAGGGGTCAATGAGGTAGTGTAGGGTATAGAGGGGACAGTAATATAGTGTAGGGTATAGAGGGGTCAGTGATATAGTGTAGTGTATAGAGGGGTCAGTGATATAGTGTAGTGTATAGAGGGGTCAATGATGTAGTGTATTATATAGAGGGGTTGGTGATGTAGTGTAGGGTATAGAGGGGTCAGTGATGTAGTGTAGGGTATAGAGGGGTCAGTGATATAGTGTAGTGTATAGAGGGGTCAATGATGTAGTGAATTATATAGAGGGGCTGGTGATGTAGTGTAGGGTATAGAGGGGTCAATGATGTGGATCGTTGTTGTGCACTGGTTCTAGCGAAGAAACCATTCGCACAGCCGTTCGCAAAGAGATTGACAGAAAGAGGGCATTCGTGGGTGGCACCTGACCATTTTCTGGGAGTGTTTGGAAAAACACAGACGTGTCAAAGCGTTTTCAGGGCAAGTGTCTGACGTCAATTCCGGCCTCGAATAGGCTGAAGTGATTGCAGCGGCTGAGTACGGTCAGAGCTACTCAGAAACTGCACACGCTGTTTTTGTACAGGGCAGGCTGCACAGGCGTTCGCACACTTGTAAAGCTAAAGTACACTCCCCTATAGAAGGCGTCTATCTGTTCGCAGCGCTGCAAAAAATAGCTAGCGAGCGAACAGATCTGAATTAAGACCAATATCCAAAGAGAAAAATGCTGCCTTCCACTGCTCTAGATTACATTAGCACGACTTAGAATAGGACAGACATATGCTAAATGCATAAATTGACATCTGTGCATGCACTGTATGCAAAACCTGTCCAATTTTGTCCATTAAGAGAGATCTGCGCACCTCAGAATCAGCCCCATTGGGAGTAGGCACAGCTCTGCATATGGGTGAATATAATAATGTCTCTATGCAAGCAGTGCTGGAGCACATACAGTACAGCTGAATACCATCCAACATTGCCTTGAGCCCTTTTGTTTGCATTGTGCCCCCGTCCCAGCCCCTAAACTCCTCTGCCTGTCAATCAGACAGAGGTGATCACATTACAGCAAAGCTAGCGCAGGACCCATTCTGCACATGTGCAGAACAGCTCCTGCACAGATTGCCGATTATCATGAAACTGCACGTTGGGTCGCTTATGCGATCCAACCTGAATTAGCCCCTAACTACTTATATATGCTACCTAGCACTGGAATATGTTATGACTACTGCTTAACTGCTAAAGATCTTAGTTATCTTGGTATAATAAGGTCCTTCTTGGGGGTCTGGAACTTCCAGTTTTGGCATTTGTTGATAAATTAAATAGTATAACCTGCTTAACATTACATAACTCAGGGGCAGATTTATTAAGCCTGGTGAAGTGATAAATTACACGGTGATAAACTACCAGCTAATCAGCTCTTAACTCTTACCCTCCATGTTTAGGGTCGCAGGGTGATTTCACTTGCCCCACAAACAGTATATACACGCCTGCGTTGTCCATATCGCACCCCCCCCCCCCAATGCCGCCCCAATGCCCCCTCCCACCCCTGACAGACAGAGGCAATTGCACAAGTGAGATGCCATTGCTACTGCTGCAGCGTTCCAGTCTTAGTTGTATCAGAAAGTTCATTTAGAACTGCCCATTTGCATGAAGCTATAATTTACTAAAACAGTTACACCCTTATCCTAATTAGTGGCAACAGTAAAGGGAAGATGATGACTGTTTCCCCGTGGAACCCCCTTAGGCCATATGCAGGCCAGGGTGTGTACTGAATTCTAATCTCTAAAGGCTAATCTCACAGGCAGTATGATAGAGCACCTTCCCTTAAGGGCCGTATTCACGGGCCAATTTGGGGAGAGATGTGTGCTGAGCGTCCGCTCAGCACACATCTCTGCGCCGCTCAGCACAGCACGATGTGTGCTGAGCATGCGGGAGGAGATGGGGGGGGGGGGGGGGGGGGGCGCTCATTTCACCCAGCGGGTGAAGTGAGCGACCTGCTAGATTGGCCTGCATGCAGGCCAATCGAGCACCAGTGATACCGATGTGCGGGGGCTGCGCATCGCTATCGCTGTGAGGGGTACACACGGAGTGATCGCTGCTTAAAATCTAAGCAATCTAGTCAGATTGCTTAGATTTTAAGCAGCGATCGCTCCGTGAGTACCCCCCTTTAGTTTTTCTTGGCCTCTATCTTGCTTTGTTTATATTTGTATTTATATTTATATACGTACTGTAGTCCTGTGATTTTTCTTTTATTTTTTATTATGGTTACTAACAAGTTATTCTAGTTCTATTTACTTTTACTTCCAACAGTTTTATGTTTGTATTGTTGATTATGCTTTTCTTTATATGTTCAACCATTTCAAATTGTAACTAGTAACTAAAAAGTAACATTGCCACTGTTTGTTCCGTGACGGATACTTTTCATTGCCTTCACCCTTAGAAACCTTATACACACAGTAAACAGTGAAAGCTATTTACTAACATGGAAGATTGCTTGCCTACAAATCACACCATGGTTGCCTACCCTCCTGCATCCTGCAGGAGATTCCCTGAAATAGTAGCAATCTCCCTGACTCCCTGAATAGACCAACAATCTCCCTGATTGCACCTTAACCCCATTATGCAGCTGTTATAAAGTTTGGGGGTGGGGGGGGGGGGAATAAATCATACATGCATACATTCAAATGGGAATATCAGTGCCATTTCCCTGCATTGGTTATAAGGCACAATGGGGCAGATGTATTAAGCCTGGAGAAGGGATAAAGAAGTGATAAAGCAGTGATAAGTGCAAGGTGATAACGCACCAGCCAATCATTGCAGGTTTGAAAAATGACAGGAGCTGATAGGCTGGTGCGTTATCACCTTCCACTTATCACTGCTTTATCACTTCTTTATCCCTTCTCCAGTCTTAATACATCTGCCCCAATGATCCCTTTGGCTATATGCATTTTCAATAAGGTTTCTTGTGGCCACTTAAGTTATAAGGAAACTCTTGTAAAACACAATACACAAACACATCCTGAAAAATATCAGTGTCTTTTCTTCAACAAGTAGATCTTACTAACTTTGGGGCTCATTTATATTTGGATGTAAGTCATGTTTATGACACGGCTCTCTGATGTAGCGGTACGCGTCTGCACTAATAGGTGTTACTTTCATACTCTCTCTGAAATGCTTTTTGAAAAATAGGCAAGTATGAATCACATTAATTTACAAAATTCTTCAAGATTCCCACCAAAGGTGATGAGTGTCTAATCCTCAAGTTAGGACACAAAAAAACAAACTTACTGGAGTCCAATATACCATTTATAGGCACTAGACTGCCAGCATCCTAGGAACTTTTATTTGGGAATAATATGCTGTTATTAGTTTTGGGGTTGAAATTAGGGCATGGTGCTCCCTGGACTGGTGAAGCTGGGCTGCTTTGGGGTAGCACACTGTAACATTTTATTTAGCACTTTTTGTAACATTTTCATATAATTTTTTACTAATACAGTACTACTCATTTAAGCTTTTTAATGACACTTTTCACTTATGTATTACCTTTTACACATAACTTTTGCTTCCTTCTTATTAACATTCACTAACACTTTAGCCTCGCACTGGTGTGCTTCCCCAGGGTAGCTGGCCCTTGCTGGGTTGTGAGGTACCGTGTCCCGGACTTAGACTCAGTATTAGGAACCTCCAATACTCTGAGATGCATTGAAGTTGGCCTAAGGGCTTACCATATCTTTTCAAATATATGCAACAAATATATGTAGGTTTCAAATTATGTTGCTGATGTTATCCTGAGTGCTATTTTTTGTGACTTTTATTTGGGCAAAGGAAAACCTGACATGGTGGCCAATGTAGTTGCACCAGTACAGAAAGGATGTGTCCCAAAATCAGTCGTGGGCAGACCGACTTCCTCAATGCACCACTTTAAAGCTCAACCAAATTGAAAATGGGTCAAAGTTGAACAACCGCAAAAACCTGCAATAAAAGTAAAGATGGAGGGCCGCAAGATCCGAAAAGCCCCATGAAAGGCCATAATAAAGGCCAAACCAAACAACAAAACCTTGAAATTGGAACAGCAAACTGATGACAAAACACACAGTAAACAAACAAGAAGATGCAGGTCAGTCCAGAGGAGCAGGGGGCAACCTGGCCCACCCTATCTAATTTTAAGGCAACAAATGCCTGTAATTTAGCCAAGTGGCGACTATTATATTCCTATTTATATAGATACACAGTTTCATTTAGATTGTTTGTACGTAAAATATTATATAAATATGATACATCACTTTATTTACATGAACACTGCTTGGTGCCGCGGGGGGAAGGTGCGGGGGTTGACATTGGAGGTGTGTGAATCTCCAGGAATCGATGATGCATGAGGTGGCAACCCTAGCCACAGCCCTCGACCTGCTACTTCATACAATCCTCAAACAAAAACGAGAATAAGCTTCTGACTACTCTTTCTTCTCTTCTCGCTGCTTGATGCAAAACGTTGCATTCTGACCAGCCAGATTCATAACTCTGCAAAGTCCCCAGATCCAATGACGATGCACTAGCACCTTCATGCTCACTTGATAACCAGACATAAGAAGGGCACAACTCACCAATTTGACTGGCCAGCAACAACGTATCAGAAAAATTGTTCTTAACACCAGGGACATGCTGGGCCCAGAATAAAACATTGAACTGCAGGAATAGCAAGATAAATTGGGACAGCAAACAAATAGCTGGCAGGGAAGTAGCATGTTGGCATTGGGTAGCATGAACCACACCCAGATTATCACACCATGATACTGTGAGTACTCAATGAAGCACCCCAGAGTTCAAATAAAACCATTATAGGGAAGAGTTCGAGAAGGAGGAAATTCCTTGTCAAACTCCTGGTCACTCACTCATCGGGCAAGAGGCCGCACACTATTTACCCTCAAAATAAGCCCCAAAGCCAGACGAACCCGCTGAGTCTGTGAAGACCTGGAGTACTCAGTAGGGCTCCCTGGAAGTCACCCAAATGCATATCCCATAAAATTCCAACACAAATTCCTCCGAAACTCTCAGGCTCTCCATCAGCTCTACAGGATGTCAAATGAAATGATGCGGTTTCCGAACTTGCACCAGGGCCTACTCCAACTTTCCAACTAAAAAACCTGTCCCATGGGGATCACTCGACAGGTGAAGTTCAAAAGACCCAGCAATGACTGAGCCTGGCGAAAGGTAACTTTTCCTAGTGCCAAGCACATAGATTCTTATTATATACATACATATATACTATATATATATATATATATATATATATACTGCTCAAAAAAATAAAGAGAACACTAAAATAACACATCCTAGATCTGAATGAATGAAATATTCTTATTAAATACTTTGTTCTTTACATAGTTGAATGTGCTGACAACAAAATCACACAAAAATTATCAATGGAAATCAAATTGATTAACCCATGGAGGTCTGGATTTGGAGTCACACTCAAAATTAAAGTGGAAAAACACACTACAGGCTGACCCAACTTTGATGTAATGTCCTTAAAACAAGTCAAAATGAGGCTCAGTAGTGTGTGTGGCCTCCACGTGCCTGTATGACCTCCCTACAATGCCTGGGCATGCTCCTGATGAGGTGGCGGATGATCTCCTGAGGGATCTCCTCCCAGACCTGGACTAAAGCATCCGCCAACTCCTGGACAGTCTGTTGTGCAACGTGGCGTTGGTGGATGGAGCGAGACATGATGTCCCAGATGTGCTCAATTGGATTCAGGTCTGGGGAACGGGCGGGCCAGTCCATAGCATCAATGCCTTCGTCTTGCAGGAACTGCTGACACACTCCAGCCACATGAGGTCTAGCATTGTCTTTCATTAGGAGGAACCCAGGGCCAACCGCACCAGCATATGGTCTCACAAGGGGTCTGAGGATCTCATCTCGGTACCTAATGGCAGTCAGACTACCTCTGGCGAGCACATGGAGGCCTGTGCGGCCCCCCAAAGAAATGCCACCCCACACCATTACTGACCCACTGCCAAACCGGTCATGCTGGAGGATGTTACAGGCAGCAGAACGTTCTCCTTGGCGTCTCCAGACTCTGTCACGTCTGTCACATGTGCTCAGTGAGAACCTGCTTTCATCTGTGAAGAGCACAGGGCGCCAGTGGCGAATTTGCCAATCTTGGATTTCTCTGGGCTGTAAGCACAACCCCCACCTGTGGACGTCGGGCCCTCATACCACCCTCATGGAGTCTGTTTCTGATCGTTTGAGTAGACACATGCACATTTGTGGCTTGCTGGAGGTCATTTTGCAGGGCTCTGGCAGTGCTCCTCCTGTTCCTCCTTGCACAAAGGCGGAGGTAGCGGTCCTGCTGCTGGGTTGTTGCCCTCCTACGGCTTCCTCCACGTCTCCTGATGTACTGGCCTGTCTCCTGGTAGCGCCTCCATGCTCTGGACACTATGTTGACAGACACAGCCAACCTTCTTGCCATAGCTCACATTGATGTGCCATCCTGGATGAGCTGCACTACCTGAGCCACTTGTGTGGGTTGTAGACTCTGTCTCATGCTACCACTAGAGTGAAAGCACCGCCAGCTTTCAAAAGTGACCAAAACATCAGCCAGAAAGCATAGGAGCTGAGAAGTGCTCTGTGCTCACCACCTGCAGAACAACTCCTTTATTGGGGGGGGGGGGGGGGTCTTGCTAATTGCATATAATTTCCACCTGTTGTCTATTCCATTTGCACAACAGCATGTGAAATTGATTGTCAATCAGTGTTGCTTCCTAAGTGGACAGTTTGATTTCACAGAAGTGTGATTGACTTGGAGTTACATTGTGTTGTTTAAGTGTTCCCTTTATTTTTTTTGAGCAGTGTATATATATATATATATATATATATATATATGTATATTTATACTGTATATACAGATGGAGCCGCACTCATATAGTGCAAATCCATCGCAGACGTGCACTCCCGGCGGGACTAGGCGATCCGTTGACTAGACCCGCTACGGGAGTGTACAGAGACACTCCCATTGTACAAACGCGCACGTGGCCCAGACGCTGCAATGGGCGCACCTAGGCGGGCGCGTCTAGCCATAGACAGAGACATGATTTGAGTGGTTTCATCTGTGTACATATATATATATATATATATATATATATATATATACTGGGCAAATTGTCTGGCACTCCCCCTTGGGCTATCTGAGCAAAGCTCCTTCCCTCCCAGACTAGGCAGTCTGGGTATGTATGATTTGCAAAAAACGAGGCGGCACTCAGGAGACTGTGGTAAACAGGTGAACTCTGTCAAGTGGAACTTTATCGACGTTTCGGGGTGCAAGCCCCCGTCTTCAGGACACACTGTGTGTCCTGAAGACGGGGGCTTGCACCCCGAAACGTCGATAAAGTTCCACTTGACAGAGTTCACCTGTTTACCACAGTCTCCTGAGTGCCGCCTCGTTTTTTGCAAATCATATTTATATATATATATATATATATATATAGTTAAAAGGCACTAAAGAGCATTATAGAGTACCAAAGAACAATGGCTAGAAGCATAATAAAATAGCATACAACGTTACAGCACACTGGATAACGTAGGCTAAATGCATATTGAAATCAGAGAATTATAATTACGTTTGATCAATCTTACACATAAGAGACTATGGGGGACATGTACTAAGCAGTGATAAGGGTGGAGAAGTGAGCCAGTGGAGATGTTGCCCATGGCAACCAATCAGCTGCTCTATATGCTTTTATAGTATGCAAATCATAAATGTACGTCAATGCTGATTGGTTGCCATGGGCAACTTCTCCACTGGCTCACTTCTCCACTTTTATCACTGCTTAGTACATGTCCCCCTATGGGGGGTATTCTATTAGTGCCGTTTTTCGACCATTCGAAAAAACGGCACTTCTCGCCCGTTTTTAGGTCGAATTAACATTCTACCTATGCAATGCCCGTGCCTTTTTTTTGACTGGTCAAAAAATCCGGCACCTGCGAAAAACACGTGTATCAGCGAATTCACTGCTGATACACGTGTATTGGTGAATTTGCGGGTGTTTTAGCCCATTTTTGGTGCAATTTTCGCCCATGCCGATTCGACAAAAAAAAAACGTGAGACAGCATGGGCAAAAATGGATTAAAAAATGGGCGAAAAAGCCCACAATTGAATACCCTGTGTTGAATTAGTGCCGTTTTTTTGACCAGTCGAAAAAACGGCACTTAATAGAATATCCCCCAGTTCCTTAAAGAATAAAGTAGTGTGTTGCCAGTTCTTGGCAGATGGTCGGTGCACCCACAATAATAAAGTTAAATCTTTATTTTACAGTTTCCAGATCAATTCTGGATGACGCAGGCATGGAATAGTATTGTATTTAGATCAATGAACCTCTGCAGAAAAGTTATGACACAAAACAGGGTTAATACAAGAAATGTAATGCTAATTGCTGCCCTTTAGGCCATAATATATGTTATACAGTAGTACTGTTGTTACAGGTGTTTCTGTTGTGTATCCCCTGCCTCTGTAAGGCAACCAGCACTATTGTTTGTTTTCAGTGTCAGCAACCGATTATGCTTTTAATTCCTGTGACATTCCCAGGCCGTAATTAAAATGTCTAAAATTACCACCTCAATGGGAGTGTAGTGGTGGTTTACTAATGAATGGACTAGGAGGGTATAATAGCCAGGGGGTGGGTGGGAGGAGGAAGAGTGTGTATTACCATTAGTTTCCCTCTACTCCTTATATAAATGTTTGGGTTATACTTTATACTATAGATTTCTTTTTATGCATGGATTTGAAATGTAAATTCCATTGATTTAACAAAAAACAGAAAAATCAGAATACTAATGACACCAAGGATTGTGTTGACCAATGCAATTTTAAAGCTCATTTTGTATGATGAGACATAGAGGTAAATTTACTAAGGTGGGAGTTTTTTTAGAACTGGGGATGTTGCTCATGGCAACCAATCAGATTCTACTTAACATTTATCTAGCTGCTTCTAGAAGATAATAGATAGAATCTGATTGGTTGCTATTGGCAACAACACCAGTTCTAAAAAAAAAAAACCTCCCATCTTAGTAAATTTACCCCATAGTGGCTGTTTCAGAGGTGAATGCATATGCAGCTACTGCTGCACCTATTGCCAGTGGTCAGTCTGCTACTGCATTCAGTGCATACTTGCCTACTCTCCCGGAATGGCCGGGAGGCTCCCGAAAATCGGGTGACCCTCCCAGCCCCCCGGAAGAGCAGGCAAGTCTCCCGATTAGCGGGGTCCCCCTGCCTGTCCGCCCACTTAGTGTGTAAAGTGGGCGGTCCGGGCAGTTGATGACGCGATTCTTGCTGAATCGCGTCATCATAGCCACGCCCCCTGCAGTGTAATGCCGGTGATCGCGGCATTACAGGGCGGGGGCGTGGCTTAAAGGCAGTGTCATTGTGACTCCGCCCCCGCTCCGCCCCCCGTCCCGCCTCCGGCCCACCCCTTCATCCACGTCACAGCCTCCCCTGCCCACCCTCTGAGACGACCTGGCTGCTCTCTCCCGCAGAGAGCAGCCAGAATGTAGGTAAGCATGATTCAGTGGTGCTAAAAAGCCCTTCCCTGGTGTATATCTGTGCATATGAATATGCAGGCTCCGGTCACAATACAGATGCCTGAATCCTGACACTGATTGGAATGTTACGCGGGGATCCTGACTTGGATCACAATCCCGACACCTGGGATCCTTAACAAGACACTGCCGGGCTGCCAGAGAGGTAAGCCGTTAGGGGGTTAGGTTTAGGATGCGGGGCGAGGGTTAGGGTCAGGCTGCAGGAAGGGGAGGTTAGGTTTAGGCACCACAAAGGAGAGTTAGGGTTAGGCTACGGGGAGGGGAGGTTAGGTTTAGGTTGTGGGGAAGTGGGGTTAGGTTTAGGCACCCCCAGGGAGGGTAAGGTTAGGCTGTGGGGGGAGGAGGGGGAGGTGTAGGTTGTGGGTAGGGGGTTTAGGTTTAGGCACCACCGGGAAAGTTAGGTTTAGGCACTAAGGGGGGAGTTTTAGGGTTAGGAACCACCAGGGGAAGGTTATGGTTAGACACTAAGGGGGGAGCCTAGGGTTAGGCTGCAGGTGGAAGGGCGGGGTTAGACTTAAGCAGTGGGAAGGGGTGGGGGGATAGGTTTATGCACCACCGGAGAGGTTAGGTTTAGGCACCACCAGGGGGAGGTTATGGTTAGACACTATGGGGGGAGGTTAGGGTTATGCTGCGGGAAGGTTAGGGATAGGGGACAGGGGTTAGAATAGTAAATTCACCCCTGTCGGGATTTCAAAACATCGGGATGCCAGCGTCAGTATTTTGACCACCGGCATCCTGTACGGCGGTCATTCATACCGACCCGCTTTGGAGTCAGTCTAGGGATAGTTGCTCAAATCGAGGCACATGTTACTACAGATTCTTACATTTAACTAGAGATGTGTTTTGTGTTTTGGTTTTGGTTCTAATTCCCCGCTCGTGTTTTGTTTTTGGCTTGGTTTTGCCAAAACCACCCTTTCGTGTTTTGGTTTTGGATATGGATGATTTTTTATAAAAACAGCTAAAATTACAGAATTTGGGGGTAATTTTGCTCCTACGGTATTATTAACCTCAATAACATTCATTTCCACTCATTTCCAGTCTATTCTGAACACCTCACACCTCACAATATTGTTTTTAGGCCAAAAGATTGCACCAAGGTGGCTGGATGACTAAGCTAAGCGACACAAGTGTGCGGCACAAACATATGGCCCATCTAGGAGTGGCACTGCATGTCAGACTAGTCCCCAGACAGCACATGATGCAAAGAAGAAAAAGAGGTGCAAGATGGAATTGTCCTTGGGCCCACCCACCCTTATGTTGTATGAAATGACGGGTTTATTTGGGCCCCCACCAAAAAGAAGCAATTAATCTCTCCTTGCACAAACTGGCTCTACAGAGGCAAGATGTCCACCTCCTCCTCATCATCCGATTCCTCACCCCTTTCACTGTGTACAGCCTCCTCCTCACAGAGTATTAATTCGTCCCCACTGGAATCCACCATCACAAGTCCCTGTGTACTTTCTGGAGGCAATTGCTGGTAAATGTCTCCACAAAGGAATTTATAATTCATTTTGATGAACATCATCTTCTCCACATTTTCTGGAAGTAACCTCCTACGCTGATCGCTGACAAGGTGACCAGCTGCACTAAACACTCTTTCAGAGTACACACTGGAGGGGGGACAACTTAGGTAAAATAAAGCCAGTTTGTGCAAGGGCCTCCAAATTGCCTCTTTTTCCTGCCAGTATACATACGGACTGTCTGACATGCCTACTTGGATGCTGTCACTCATATAATCCTCCACCATTCTTTCAATGGTGACAGAATCATATGCAGTGACAGTAGACGACATGTCAGTAATCGTTGGCAGGTCCTTCAGTCCGGACCAGATGTCAGCACTTGCTCCTGACTGCCCTGCATTACCGCCAGCGGGTGGTTTTGGAAATGTTATCCTTTTCCTGGCAGCTCCAGTGGCATTAGAAAATGAAGAAGGAGCTGTTGGCGGGTCACGTTCTGCTTGACTTGACAATTGTCTCACCAGCAGGTCTTTGAACATCTGCAGACTTGTGTCTGCCGGAAAGAGAGATACAACGTAGGCTTTAAACCTAGGATCGAGCACGGTGGCCAAAATGTGGTGCTCTGATTTCAACAGATTGACCACCCTTAAATCCTAGCAAAGCGAATGAAGGGCTCCATACACAAGTCCCACCTACTTTGCGGAATCGCTCCATCTTAGCTCCTCCTTCAATTTTGCCAGCTGCTTCTGCAAAAGCCTGATGAGGGGAATGACCTGACTCAAGCTGGCATTTTCTGAACTGACTTTACGTGTGGCAAGTTCGAAGGGTTGGAGAACCTTGCACAAGATGGAAATCATTCTCCACTGCGCTTGAGTCAGGTGCATTCCCCCTCATTTGACTATATCGTAGGTGGATGTATAGGTTTGAATGGCCTTTTGCTGCTCCTCCATACACTGAAGCATATAGAGAAGTGTTTTTCAACCACTGTGCCGTGGCACACTAGTGTGCCCTGCGCAGTCTCCAGGTGTGCCGCCATAGAAGCAGAGACAGGCCCGGCAGTGTTTTGCCGCTACTGATGCCCTGGAATGATCAATACTGGTGGGTTTAGTGGTTGCAGAGCCAGTTCTAATTTTGGCAGTGTTGGGCTCTTCTGGCTTTCTCAAATGTGGTTCAGGAGTTACCTATGGAGAAGCTGCGACATGACATCCTAGGACATACAACTGCACCATGCATCACTATTGTATTTGAGTGTGCCTTGGCAATATTTAAATCTTATTCAGTGTGCCGCGAGTTGTAAATGGTTGAAAAGCTTTGATATAGAGTGTTGAATTCTACCTCGTTACCACCTCTTGCTTCAGGTGATAGCAGGGCAGGTTCAGGTGTGTTTGATGGCGCTCCAGTCTACGGCACACAGTGGCTGAATGACGATATCGGCCCGCAATTTTTCGGGCCACCGACAGCATCTCCTGCACACCCCTGTCATTTTTAAAAAAATTCTGCACCACCAAATTAATTGTATATGCAAAACATGGGACGTGCTGGAATTTGCCCAGAGGTAATGCACGCACAATATTTGTGGCATTGTCCGATATCACAAATTCCCAGGAGAGTCTAATTGGGGTAACTCATTGTGCAATAATGTCCCTCAGTTTCCGTAAGAGGTTGTCAGTGGTGTGCCTCTTATAGAAAGTGGTGATACATAGCGTAGCCTGCCTAGGAATGAGTTGGCATTTGCGAGATGTTGCTACTGGTGCCGCTGCTGTTGTTGCTGCGGGAGGCAATACATCTACCCAGTGGGCTGTCACAGTCATATAGTCCTTAGTCTGCCCTGTTCCACTTGTCCACATGTCTGTCGTTAAGTGGACAGTGGGTACAACTGCATTTTGAAGGACACTGAGGACACTTTTTCTGATGTCTCTGTACATTGGGGGTCATTCCGACCCAATCGCACGCTGCGCTTTTTCGCAGCCGTGCTATAGGGTCGGAACTGTGCATGTGCAGCGGCCGCATTGCGCAGGCGCATCGTTGCCAGTCGCTTCCAATGAAGAAAACGTTCGCAGCGGCGACTGCAAGAAGATTGACAGGAGGAAGGCGGATCTGGGCGTAAACTCACCATTTTCGGGGCGTGGAGATCCGAACGCAGGCGTGTCGAGGCGTTTGGAGGGCGGATGTCTGACGTCAATTCCGGGACCTGCAATGCTGAAGTGAAGTAAGTCTTACCCTAGTCTAGTTCTGCACAAAACTTTTTTGGCATAGCAGGGCTGCACAAGCGATCGCAGCCTTGCTATGCAAAAATACACTCCCCCATAGGCGGCGTCTAGTTGATCGCACGGGCTGCAAAAAGTGGCAGCATGCGATCAACTTGGAATGAGGGCCATTCTCGGTATTGCCTGCCTAGTGAAGTGGAACCTAGATGGGATTTGATACCATGGATACAGTACCTCAAACAATTCTCTAAGTCCCACTGAACTAATGGTGGATCCCGGACGCACATCTAACACCAACATAGCTGTCAAGGTCTCAGTTATCCACTTTGCAAAAGGATGACTGCTGTCATATTTCATCTTCCTCACAAAGAACTGTTGGACAGTCAATTGCTTAGTTGAAGTAGTACAAGTGGTGTTCTGACTTCCCCTCTGGGATGACGATCGACTCCCAACAGCAACGGCAGCAACAGCAGGCGTATCACTCAAGGATCCTCCGGAGGGATCCCGGTTAGGAGAGGACTCCTCAGTCTTGCCAGTGACATGGCCTGCAGGACTACTGACGTTCCTGACTGAGGAGGAAGTTGACATTGAGGGAGTTGGTGGTGTGGCTTGCAGGAGCTTGGGTACAAAAGGAAGAAGGGTTTTAGGTGTCAGTGGACACGCTCTTACCCGAAGTTTCACAACTTGACACTGACTTCTGAAGAATGCACTGCAGGTGATGTATAAGGGAGGATGTTCCTAGGTGGTTAACGTCCTTACCCCTACGTATTACAGATTGACAGAGGCAACACACGGCTTGACACCTGTTGTCCGGATTTGTGGAGAAATAATTCCACACCGAAGAGGTGGATTTTTTGGTATTCTGCCCAGGCATCACAATGGGCTTATTCATCCCATGGACAACAGGTGCCTCCCCCAGTGCCTGATTTAAACAAACCACATCACCATCAGAATCCTCATCGTCAACTTCCTCCTCAGCGCCAGCAACATCCATATCCTCATCCTGGTGTACTTCAACAGTGACATCTTTAATTTGAATATCAGAAACTGGACTGTGGGTGCTCCTTCCAGCACTTGCAGGGGGTGTGCAAATGGTGGAAGAAGCCACCTCTTCCCGTCCAGTGTTGGGAATGTCAGACATCGCAACCGCCGACACACTTGGACTCTCCTTGGGGATTTATGATACCATCATAGAATGCACAGTTCTTTTCTGTGCTTTTTCCAGCTTAATGGGCCCTACTCACTGGCCGAGGTGCCCGACGGCCGATACGGCCGACGAGCGACCCGGCGGCGGGGGGGGGCAGTGACGGGGGGAGTGAAGCTTCTTCACTCCCCCCGTCACCCGGCTCCATAGACGTGCAGGCAAATATGGACGAGATCGTCCATATTGGCCTGCATGCACAGCCGACAGGAGACCAGCGATGAACGAGCGCGGGGACGCGCATCGTTCATCGCTTAAGTCTCCACACTGAAAGATATGAACGAGATCTCGTTCATTTATGAACGAGATCGTTCATATCTTTCAAAATATCGGCCAGTGTGTAGGGCCCATAACTCTTTTCATTTTTCTAGTGGGAGGATGAGTGCTTCCATCGTCATGTGAAGCAGAACTACTAGTCATCAACATAGGCCAGGGCCTTAGCCGTTCCTTGCCACTCCATTTCGTAAATGGCATATTGGCAATTTTACGTTTCTCCTCATTTAAATTTAATCTTTTGGGTCTTTTTACTGAACTTTGGCTTTTTGGATTTTACATGCCCCCTACTATCACAATGGGCATCGACCTTGGCAGACGACGTTGATGGCATTTCATCGTCTATGTCGTGGCTAGTGGCAGCAGCTTCAGCACTAGGAGGAAGTGGTTTTTGATCTTTCCCTATTTTATCCTCCAAATTTTTGTTCTCCATTATTTTTCTGGCGTTATATAACAATCGGAGTCATTCCAAGTTGATCGCTCGCTAGCTACATTTAGCAGCCGTGCAAGCGCATCGTCGCCACCCATCGGGGAGTGTATTTTTGCTTTGCAAAAGTGCAAACGCTTGTGCAGCAGAGCGCCTGCAAAATCATTTTGTGCAAAACAAGACCAGCCCTGTAGTTACTCTTCGTGTGCGTTTATTCTAACGACGGAGGGCCAGCGTTTGACATCACACACCAGCCCTGCATTCGCCCAGCCACGCCTGCATTTTCCCCGACATGCCTGTGTTTTTTTAAGCACTTCCTGAAAACGGTTGGATGACACCCAGAAACGCCCACTTCATGTCAATCTTCCTGTATTCGGCCATGTGACTGAGAGCTTCATTAGAACCTGTGCAAAACCACAAAGGACTTTGTACCCGTACATCGCGCGTGCGCATTGCTGTTCATATGCATGCGCAGATTAGCCATTTTTTCAACTGATCGCTGCGCTGCGAACAACAGCAGCTAGCGATTAACTCAGAATGACCCCCATTATGCGGTACAGGAGAGTGTACCTCTACACCACACAGGGCAAACCCTGTGATAATTATTTGGATTAAATATTAATAACCCCTTTTATTTGGAGTAAATAATTATACAGCACAGAACAGCACCACTGAATTTATATGGCAGCACCACTGGACTGGATTTATACGGTATGATATAGATGTATATGGAATTATACGGCAGGATCACTGGATTTATACGCCAGTACCACTAGAATTTTACGGCAATATTACTGGAATTATATGCCAGTATCACAGGAATTATACGGCAATATCACTGCAATTAGACGCCAGTATCACGGGAATTATATGGCAATATCATGGGAATTATACGCCAGTATCACAGGAATTATACGCCAGTATCACAGGAATTATACGCCAGTATCACAGGAAGTATACGGCAAAATCACTGGAATTATATGCCACTATCACAGGAATTATATGTCAGTATCACAGGAATTATACGGCAATATCACTGGAATTATATGACAGTATCACAGGAATTATACAGCAATATCACTGAAATGATATGCCAGTATCACAGGAAGTATACGGCAATATCACTGGAATTATACGCCAGTATCACAGGAATTATACGCCAGTATCACAGGAATTATATGTCAGTATCACAGGAATTATACGGCAATATCACTGGAATTATATGACAGTATCACAGGAAGTATACGGTAATATCACTGGAATTATACGCCAGTATTACAGGAATTATTTGCCAATATCACTGGAATTATACGCCAGTATCACAGGAATTATAACACAGTATCAGAGGAATTATACGGCAATATCACAGAAATTATATGCCAGTATCACAGGAATTATATGTCAGTATCACAGGAATTATACGAAAGTATCACAGGAATTATACAGCAGTATCACTGGAATTGTACGCCAGTATCACTGGAATTATACGCCAGTATCACGGGAATTATACGGCAATATCACTGGAATTATACGGCAGTTTCACAGTAATTATACGCCAATGTCACAGGAATTATACGGCAGTATCACGAGAATTATATGCCAGTATCACAGGAATTATACGGCAATATCACTGGAATTATACCCCAGTATCACAGGAATTATATGGCAATATCACTGGAATTATACGCCAGTATCATAGGAATTATACGGCAATATCACAGGAATTATACGGCAGTATCACAGGAATTATACGGCAGTATCACTGGAATTATACGGCAATATTACTGGAATTATACGCCAGTATCACAGGAATTATACACCAGTATCACAGGAATTATACGGCTATATCACTGGAATTATACGCATCACAGGAATTATACGCCAGTGTCACAGGAATTATACCCCAGTATCACAGGAATTATACAGCAATATCACTGGAATTAGACGCCAGTATCACAGGAATTATATGTCAGTATCACTGGAATTATACATCAGTGTCACAGGAATTATACGTCAGTATCACAGGAATTATACGGCAATATCACTGGAAATATACGCCAGTATCACGGGAATTATACGCCAATATCATTGGAATTATACGCCTGCATCACAGGAATTATACGCCAGTGTCACAGGAATTATACACCAGTATCACAGGAATTATAGGCCAGAATCACAGGAATTGTACGTCAATATTACTGGAATTATACACCAGTATCACAGGAATTATACGGCAGTATCACAGGAATTATATGGCAATATCACAGGAATTATACGACAGTATCACGGGAATTATATGCCAGTATCACGGGATTTATACGCCAGTATCACTGGAATTATACGCCAGTGTCACAGGAATTATACGTCAGTATCACAGGAATTATACGGCAATATCACTGGTATACGCCAGTGTCACGGGAATTATTCGCCAATATCACTGGAATTATACGCCAGTATCACGGGAATTATACGGCAGTAACACTGGATACATGGCAGCAGAGGACACCACCACTGTGACTGGTCACTGGACTGATGCACAAGAGACTTCCCCTGGTCTAATGCAGGACAACACAGCACCACTGAAAGGGGCTTATACAGCTACACTGGATATATGGCAGCAGAGGACACCACCACTGTGACTGGTCACTGGACTGATGCTGCACAAGACACTACCCCTGGTCTAATGCAGGACAACACAGCATCACTGAAAGGGGCTTATACAGCTACACTGGATATATGGCAGCAGAGGACACCACCACTGTGACTGGTCACTGGACTGATGACGCAGAAGACACTACCCCTGGTCTGATGCAGGACAACACAGCATCACTGAAAGGGACTTATACAGCTACTCCGGATATATGGCAGCAGAGGACACCACCACTGTGACTGGTCACTGGACTGATGCTGCACAAGACACTACCCCTGGTCTAATGCAGGACAACACAGCATCACTGAAAGGGGCTTATACAGCTACACTGGATATATGGCAGCAGAGGACACCACCACTGTGACTGGTCACTGGACTGATGACGCACAAGACACTACCCCTGGTCTGATGCAGGACAACACAGCATCACTGAAAGGGACTTATACAGCTACTCCGGATATATGGCAGCAGAGGACACCACCACTGTGTCTGGTCACTGGACTGATGATGCACAAGACTTTCCCTGGTCTGACGCAAGACAACACAGCAACACTGCAAGGGACTTATACAGCAGCACTGGGGACATATAGCAGCAGAGGACACCACCACTGTGACTGGTCACTGGACTGATGACGCACAAGACACTACCCCTGGTCTGATGCAGGACAACACAGCAAAACTGCAAGGGACTTATACAGCTACACTGGTCATATGGCAGCAGAGGACACCACTACTGTGACTGGTCACTGGACTGATGCTGCACAAGACACTACCCCTGGTCTGACGCAAGACAACACAGCAACACTGCAAGGGATTTATACAGCAGCACTGGGGACATATAGCAGCAGAGGACACCACCACTGTGACTGGCTGGACTGATGCAGCACAATACACTGACTACACTGGAATCGCCACCCCACTTTCCCGCCCAAACAAACACTGAGACAGAGACATGTCCTCTCACTACACTCGCCGAGACTGGAGTGAAAATGGTGACGACGCGTGGCTCCTTATATGGAATCCAAACCCCGCGGGAATCCGACAGCGGGATGATGACGTTTTACATCGTTCTGGTTTCCGAGTCAGGCAGGAAAACCCGAGCCTGACTCGGATCCGGGCTTGTGACGTGAAGTCCGGTAGGGTACGGCTCTCTGAGAACTGAACCTGCTCATCTCTACATTTAACAATTAGAAAATGATGCCCACAGTGTAATACAGTATATTGTCCATGCTTGCTTGCCACGCTCTTTGCTATGTGAAACAATTATTTTGTTTAAAAAGAGATGGCCAAGGTAAAGTAAATAAGCCATACTAGGCATGGTAACCAAAGTAAAAGTGGTCTATTCAGATATTTGTTTTGCTTTATACATTGCTGTATTCCCTGAACTGCCCCCTCGAAAAAGTGTTTAAGTATAGGTTCTGTCTTAGTAGAGAATAAGGTGTTCTGCTAGTCACATCGGTAGGAGGCTGCCACAAAAGCCGTGTTCCAATTCCCTGTAATTAACTGACCCCCCAACTACACAGATTTGCAACTTTATTATTTAAGGCTTTTATTGTGCCTCTCTGTTACTCGGGATGTAGTTATGTGAGGAGACGGCTACATCTCACCCCCCTTACAAAACTGACAGTCGGCATGCCGACTAACAGGGACTATACCCACTCGTGGGTGTCCACGACACCCATAGAGTGGAAACAGAACCTGTAGCGCAGCTTCGTTGCGCTCGCCCCCCCCCCCCCTCCCCTCCTCGCTGGCCATCTCACAGCCGGGATCCTAGCCGTCGGTATTGTGTTCGGCAGCCACACATACCCAACCCATGTACCTTTCTGTGAGCAAGCACTGCACAGTCAAGTAGTTTTGTGTCGGTAGATGACTAACAGTAGATGATCTGAAAGACAAAGAACTTTCTATGCCAGGTTAAATGAAAGCATGCCTTAAATTTCACGTATGTTGCCTACTCAGGGCCGGTTCAACACCTTGTGGCTCCCAGTGCGAAAAGTTTCCACTGGCGCCCCCCCCGCTGCAAAACAGGGGAGTGGCTTCATAGGGGAGGGTCGTGGCCACAGTTATGCCCCCAGTAGCTGTGCCCCCAGATTTGCCCCAAGTAGTTGTGCCCCACAGTTGATTTGCCCCCAGTAGATTTGCCTCCTGTAGCTGTGCCCCCAGTAGTTGTGCCCGCCTGTAGATTTGCCCCCAGTAGCTGTGCCCCCAGTAGTTGTGCCCCCAGTTGATTTACCCCCAGTAGCTGTTCCCCCTGTAGCAGTGCCCCCAGTATGTGCCCCCTGTAGATGTGCCCCTTGTAGCTGTGCCCCCTGTATGTGCCCCCAGTAGTAGTGCCCCCAGTATGTGCCCCCTGTAGCCGTTTTGAAACCCTAAAAGAAAAATCACAATACTTACCAGCCTCGCTCCTGCTTCCGGACCGCTGCTGCCACTGCTGCTGCTGCTGGCTCTGGGCGCCGGCTCCTCTCTATGGGAGAGACGTCATGACGTCTCTCCCTTAGCAGTGCCGCACTGACACTAGGGGTCAATTTTGACCTCTAGCGTGAGTCAGCGACACCGGCTGCAGTGGGCGCACACGGCACTCGCTGCAGCCGGGAGCCGGGGAGCGGGGAAGAAGGGAGGATAATTAGTAGTGGATCTTGACACGGTGGCGCCCTCAGGGTAGCGGAGTCTTGGGCAAAAAGCCCGCTTGCCCGTGGCAAGAGCCGCTACTGTGCCTACTCTTCCTTAATGTCTGGGAGACCTCTGAATATTTAGGGAGTCCCACAAACTCCTAAGACAACAGTGCACCCTCCCACATCCCTTACTAGTGAAATGGGCAGGAAGCGTAGGCACAGAATTGGAAGTATAACTCTGTAAATCAAACTGAATCCTTGTGTATTAGAGAAAGACAAATATATGGTAGTGGAGGATGAGCAACCACAATAATATAATAATATGGAAGTGTTGTCCCCCTGTATAGGAGTTCTTGGGAGTTTATTAACTTGTAATCAGGCAGTCCAAAGATCTGCTACGCCGCAGAGGCAGACCACGGGTTGGGGGGACTGGGCACTATTTCAGCGCCATGGGTTGCCATTTGGTTGCCATGGGCAACTTCTCCACTGGCTCACTTCTCTGCTCTTATCACTGCTTAGTAAATGTCCCCCTAAAAGACAGTCTGATGTATGCGACCTCTGGCAACACATGTGTAACACCCCGGTCCGAAGGTGTGTTAGTACTCCAACCGCAGCTGATGATCTTCAGGAATTTTGTCGTAATCAGCACACCGTGACAGAGATGCAAGCATAGAACTCCCCTTTCTTGAGCAGACACAGAATGACCCGCAGCAGATACAACACAATTTTATTATAACACACTAAGAGCAATTACAATAATAAAGGTGACATTGACAGAATATGTAAAAATTGTGTTGAGAACTCTTTGTTGACATACAGCACAGGCAAAAAAAAAAAAAACTTGTGTAAGTTGGCGTTCTCTTTATAATAGCACAGTCTCGTATAACTAGCAATAACAATAGGCAGGTGGGTTGCGGGAACAGGTAGGCAAGCTGGTGCATACCCTCCAACTGTACCTTTTTAATAGGTACAGTACCTTTTTTTCATGGTCTGTACCGATTTTTGGCTCTCCAAACTTCCATCGAAAGTATAGGAAAAGGGGCGTGACCACGCCCCCTTTACCCCGCAGCCACGCTCCTTTTCGGATTTGTACCGATTTTTCTGTGTAAAATGTTGGAGGGTATGCTGGTGTTGTCTTTATAATAGCAGCACAGTCTTATATAACTAGCAATAACAATAGTAAGGTGAGTTGCGGGCACAGGTAAGCAAGCTGGAGTTGTCTTTGCAATAGCACAGTCTCGTATAACCAGCAATAACAATAGGCAGGTGAGTTGCAGGAACAGATAAGCAAGCTGGTGTTGTATTTGCAGTAGCACAGTCTCGTATAACAAAGCAATAACAATAGTAAGGTGAGTTGCGGGAACAGGTAAGCAAGCTGGCGTTGTCTTTGCAATAGCACAGTCTCATATAACCAGCTCTAACAATAGGCAGGTGAGTTGCGGGAACAGGTAAGCAAGCTGGCATTGTCTTTGCAATAGCACAGTCTCATATAACCAGCAATAACAATAGGCAGGTGAGTTGCAGGAACAGGTAAGCAAGCTGGCATTGTCTTTATAATAGCACAGTCTCGTATAACCAGCAATAGCAATAGGCAGGTGAGTTGCGGGAACAGATAAGCAACTGGTGTTGTCTTTGCAATATTAATAAGCACACAGGTATATTAGCTTTAACAGGCACTGCTGGGCGGAGCTTGCATAACACAGTAAATAATAACCTGCCTTTGTAATAGCAATAAGCAGTGGCGTGAGTTCGTCCCAGTTGCCCCGGAGGCAAGATAAATATTGATGCCCCCCCAATATATAAATAAATGTATGTATGTATGTATATATATATATATATATATATATATATATCCACATATACACAGTGGGGCCACGTTCCATCTTCAATGCTCTTAATGAGGGAAGGAGGTTTTTGCCCAAAATCTCACGATACATGGCCCTATTCATCTCTCCTTAATACGGATCAGTCGTCCTGTCCCCTTTGCAGTAAATCAGCCCCAAAACATGATGTTTCCACCCCCATGCTTCACAGTGGGTATGGTGTTCTTGGGATGCCATTCATCATTCTTCTCCCTCCAAACACGGCGAGTGGAGTTTATACCAAAAAGATTGATTTTGCTCTCATCTGACCACATTACATTCTCCCAATCCTCCTCTGGATCATCCAGATGGTCACTGGCAAACTTTAGACGGGCCTGGACATGTGCTGGCTGAAGCAGGGGGACCTTTCTGGCGCTGCATGATTTCAATCCATGAGGACATAGTGTGTTACTAATGGTAACCTTTGTGACTGTGGTCCCAGCTCTCTTGAGGTCATTGACCAGGTCCCCCCGTGTAGTTCTGGGCTGATTCCTCACCGTTCTCAAGATCATTGATACCGCACGAGGTGAGATCTTGCATGGAGCCCCGGGTCAAGGGAGATTGTCAGTGATCTTGTATTTCTTCCAATTTTTAATAATTGCGCCAACAGTTGATCTCTTCTCACCAAGTTGCTTGCCTGTTGTCAAGTAGCTCATCCCAGCCTTGTGCAGCTCTACAATTTTGACCCTGGTGTCCTTAGACAGCTCTCTGGTCTTGGCCATGGTGGAGAGGTAGCAGTCTGACTGTTTGAGGGTGTGGACAGGTGTCTTTTATACAGATAACCAGTTCAAACAGGTGCCATTAATACAGGTAACGAGTGGAGGATAGAAGAGCTTCTTAAAGAAGAAGTAACAGGTCTGTGAGAGCCAGAAATCTTGCTGCTTGGTAGGTGTCCAAATATTTATTTTCCACAAGAATAGACAAAATCTCTCACAGCTGAAGTGTACCTATGATGGAAATTACAGACCCCTCTCATCTTTTTAAGTGGGTCAGCTTGCACAATCGGTGGCTATCCAAATACTTTTTGCCCAACTGTATATATATATATATAGATTGTGAAATCTCCACTTGTTTGCTGCACAAGCACATTTGGATCTATAAGTGAATCTCACTGTGGAGGTTTTCATTGTCAACATATTTTTAACCTTTGCTGTACTACTAGGACAATATTTTATATATGAGATTTTCTTCATCTAAATCAATTGGATTTAAAGTATTTTAGTCCATGTGTGTTTAAGGACATCTATACGATCATTATTGATGACTTTCATCACAAATTTTTGTGATAAAGGACCCTGATAGGGTTTGTTTAGAGAAAAAGACTCACCAAGGTAGCTGTATGCTTATTGCCCTATATAAACTCCAATCTTGTGGTCCTGCCCTTTTTTGTGAATTACCCCTGATGAAGTCGTTAAGACGAAACACGTAGGGTCTGTCAGCTATGAGTCACCAATCCAGATTGTGAAGATTCTTCCTTTTGAGCTCACACCTTGTGAAGGGGATATCTGTTACAGGATACTGGGTGAATAATCTCTTTAAGAATTCTCCAACCTACAGACTGCACCCATTGGGTCCATTGTTTGGAAGATTTGAAGAATAAATATTCAAGGAATACAGCGCACTTAGGAATTCCGTTTGTTCTATGTATGTATGTGTGTATATATATATATATATATATATATATATATATATATATATCAACCAGTTAGGTGGCACTCCATAAATCTCCGAATACTTCAGGTAAACTGCCGGTGCCTTCCCAATGGGAGAGGAATACACCTCCCTCAGAAATATCACGTCTGTACGGGCGGCACTCTCGGCGAATGAAGCAAGACAAAACTCCAAGGATACTATCAACGTTTCAATGTAAATAATTACATTTTCATCAGTCTGATATATATATGTATCTGTGTGTGAAGTAACTTCATATAGTTAGAATTCTCATGCTTCCTTTACAGGAGCCAATAGCTCCATCTGTAAGGTGCCTGCTTCCAGTGTAATAGGTCCTGGGCTTTAATTCTGGGAATGACACTTTTAAAATGTGCATCTATAATAATAAAGAGGGTGTGACTTATAAGGTGCAGGGACTAGTTGGGAGGGGAGTCGGCAACGGGAGAGATAGTGCATAGCTGTCAATTAACTTAATTTAAAGGTGTTGCTGAACATGGAACAGGAGGAGAGGTACCCCACTACAGAGCAGGAGCCGGGCGGCAGCTGATTCTATTGCCTCTCACGGTTATGCCACTGGTAATAAGCACACAGGTATATTAGCTTTAACAGGCACTGCTGGGCGGAGCTTGCATAACACAGTAAATAATAACCCGCCTTTGTAATAGTAATAAGCACACAGGTATATTAGCTTTAACAGGCACTGCTGGGCGGAGCTTGCATAACACAGTCATTAATGAACCCGCCTTTGGAATAGTAAACACACATGTATATCAACTTTATCAGGCACTGCTGGGCGGAGCTTGCATAAAACAGTCAAATAAAGAAAATCCGCCTTTGTAATACAACACACCCAGATTATTATTATTATTATTATTATTATCCTTTATTTATATGGCGCCACAAGGGTTCCGCAGTGCCCAATTACAGAGTACATAAACAAATAATCCAAACAGGAAAACAGCAACTTACAGTTGACGACAATATAGGACAAGTACAGGGTAAATAAACATAGTTACATCAGCAGATGACCCTGAAATAAGTATCAGGTGGCAGAAGACTGCTGGATTTGGTGCAGTTGAAGATTATTAAAGTAAGAAAAAGGATAAGCACATGAGGGAAGAGGACCCTGCTCGTGAGAGCTTACATTCTAAAGGGGAGGGGTAGACAGACCGTGGTGACACAGATGGGGTACATAGAGAACGTGGAACAGAGGGTTAGGATGAGATTTGGCTGGGATTGGTGAAGAAGTGGGTTTTGAGAGCCTGTTTGAAGTTTTGTAGAGAGGTGGAGAGTCTGAGGGGGAGAGGTACGGAATTCCAGAGAAGTGGTGCAGCACGTGAAAAATCTTGGAGGTAGGAGTGGGAGGAAGTAATCCGTAGGCAGGAGAGTCGGCGTGCATTAGCCAAGCGAAGAGGACAGGTGGGAATGTAAAGGGAGATAAGCTCAGAGATGTAGATGGGAGAGGAGTGGGTGAGTGCTTTGTAAGCGAGTGTGAGAAGCTTGAAATGGATTCTGAAAGGGAAGCCAGTGAAGGTCTTTTAGGAGAGGAGAGGTGGACGTAGTGCGTTTGGTGAGGAAAATGAGCCGGGCAGCAGCTTTGAGGATAGACTGGAGTGGAGAGAGGTATTTGTCAGGAATGCCAGTCAGGAAGAGATTACAGTAGTCCAGTCTGGAGATGACCAGTGAGTGTATAAGGGTCTTAGTAGCGTCTTGGGTCAGAAAGGGTCTGATCCTGGAAATATTTTTTAGATGAAAATGGCAGGATTGTGAGAGGTGCTGAATGTGTGGTTTGAAGGAGAGGGAGGAGTCAAGGATTACTCCAAGACAGCGCACTTGGGGGCTAGAGGAGATAGTAGGGCCATCAATAGATAGAGATTGTAGGAGGTGAGGTTATGCGGGAGGGAGGGAAGATGATCAGCTCGGTCTTAGACATGTTCAGTTTAAGAAAGCGCTGGGACATCCAAACAGAGATAGCAGAGAGACAGTTGGAGATACGAGTGAGGAGAGCATGGGAGAGGTCTGGAGAGGAAAGATAGATTTGAGTGTCATCAGCATAGAGATGATATTGGAAACCAAAAGAACTAATGAGCTTACCTAGTGAGGATGTATAGAGAGAGAAAAGAAGAGGACCAAGGACAGAACCTTGGGGTTCACCTACAGTTAGTGGAAGTGAGGGGGAGTTGGAGTTATGAGAGGAGATAGAGAATGAACGGTCAGAGAGGTAGGAAGACAGCCAAGAGAGGGCAGTATCACGCAGACCAATGGAGTGAAAGATTTGCAGTAGGAGAGGGGACGGTCCACAGTGTCAAAAGCAGCAGAGAGATCAAGAAGAATAAGTAGAGAGTAGTGGCCCTTAGATTTAGCAGCATGGAGGTCATTGCATAATTTTGTAAGGGCAGTTTCAGTGGAGTGGAGAGGACGGAAGCCAGACTGGAATGGGTCAAGCAGTGAGTGTGAGGAAAGAAAGGATGTAAGGCGGTTGTAGACAATATGCTCAAGGAGTTTGGAGGCAAAAGGGAGGAGAGAGATGGGTCGGTAGTTGGAGAGAGTGTTTGGATCAAGGGTAGGTTTTTTAAGAATAGGAGAGATGAGTGCATACTTGAAGGCAGAGGGGACAATGCCTGATGAGAGGGAGAGATTGAGAAGGTGGGAAAGATGGGAACAGGCAGAAGGAGAGAGGTAGCGGAGGAGGCGGGATGAATTAAACAGGTTTTTACAACAGATCTACACACCATCAGCGTCAATAGAAGCAATAGGTACGACTTCAATGTACTGCATTCACACATTTCACACTTAGATCCACTAACACACCAGTAACTGTCAGCTCTATGGGGGTAATTCTGAGTTGATCGCAGCAGCAAGTTTGTTAGCAATTGGGCAAAACCATGTGCACTGCATGGGGGGGCAGATATAACATTTGCAGAGAGAATTAGATTTGGGTGGGTTACATTGTTTCTGTGCAGGGTAAATACTGGCTGCTTTATTTTTACACTGCAATTTAGATTTCAGTTCGAACACACCACACCCAAATCTAACTCTCTCTGCACATGTTATATCTGCCTCCCCTGCAGTGCACATGGTTTTGCCCAATTGCTTACAAACTTGCTGCTGCGATCAACTCAGAATGACCCCCTATATTCCTAATGTAACAGCATTAACACAACATTGCTTCCATTTCCAGTAACCCATTAAGCGTTGAACACAGCATATTTACATTATAATAATGCATTGGTCCCTGGGGACAGGGATGTATAACCACAATTCTTCTTTCTTTCTCCCTAAAAAGGGACTGACCCAATGCAGCTTTTCCCAAAATAACCTGCTGATGAGGCACCGGAATTGGGGAACCCCTACCTCTATAACAACTATATGGCGCCCTGTAATGAGGGGAGCCTACCCCCTTAATAACTTAGTCCTGCGGGGCACTGGCGAAGGGGGGCCTTCCCCTTTTTATTAACAATGGGCCACCAAGGGGTGAGGGGAAACTACCCTCCCCTTTTTTATTTAACAATGTGCTGCCAAATTTCAGAGTAACAGCAGCGGAAAGGGCAAAAGAGTGACGCAGGGCAATGTGGTAGAAAGGGGTGCCTACCCCCTTTTATTTACCAATATGTACCCAATGCAGAGTTTGGCAGCGGAAGGGTTAATTACAGGGGCAGAGTGTGGCAGCAGAAATTTTGTAGCTGGTTCTCACCCACACGCTGCGGCGCTTCTACCACCTGCGACCCGGCTCCTTGTCTTCGGCGCCACCTGGGATGCAGAGCACCGCACTGGGGATGCACCCTTTGATTTGGGGTAGGCGGAGCTCCCTTCTGCGGAGATGTCTTCTCTCATCGGGCTCCTCACTGCGGCTTCCTTCTCCGGTCCTCCATCGTCCTTCAACCCCCGGCCGGTGTCCTTTCAAAGGTCCGCGGCTGTGGCCGTCTGAAGCTCCGCCTGTTCCCTGCTCCCGTCTGAACTGCGCTACTTCCAGGACTCAGGTGACTGGGTCTTTGCTGAGGGTGTAGGCTCGGGCCGACGACGGTCCCCGGAGGCTGGTCCCGAATCTTCCTCTGGGCGATGGCTCTCGATTCTGGAGTCTTCCTCCAAGCGGGCAGCGATGCGGGTAGCACTCTCTGACGCAGTGACTCCTCTGGTCTTCTTCCGCTTCTCTTGGTGGACCCTCAATCCGGACACAGCAATCCAGGATCAGGTAACGATGTCCAGGGTGCTCTCACTCCTTACTTCTCTCTGAAATGCAGCTACGCGAAGTGTAGCTCCTCCTAATCCTTCCAGGAGAGAGGTCCTACTTCGGTTCCCAGGGGGAGAAGCTCTCTCTTCCTGCTCTGTGATGCTCTTCTTAAAAGGTTAAGCGCTCTCCAGCCCACCCCCATCCCTTGTCATGACTGGCTCCTCGGGCCCTGGTAACAGCCCGCCCCAGGGTTCTTCTGCCCTGCAACCTGGGGTGCCAATCAGTGGGGGGCCCAGTTTCCCGGGCTTGGCTGTTGCTGGCCAGGGGAGGACAGATCTAACTTTAGTGGTGCCAATCTCCCTGTCCAGTCGCCATTTCCATGAACACCACAAATGTCCTTCTTTCAATAAACCCTGCAATGCTTGTGGCAAACAAAATCATTTTGCACTCTGGTACAGAACCAAGCCTAAAGCTGATGTTCCAGCAGCTCACCACACCGAGTCCTTACTGTGGATGCTCCACCAGAAAATGCCCCAGACCCAGGTCTCCACTACAAGTGTATTGACCTTAGGCTGAAAAGGGTGAAATATTTACATAATAGATAAGGAGACAATGCCATCAAAATAAAAATTGACACTGGCGCAAAGTATAAAATGTCATGTGAACTCCTCCAATGCACAAACCCTAAACACATATTGATTGCTCTCACACAGGGGGTCATTCCTAGTTGATCGTAGCCCTGCAAACATTTTCAGGGCTTTGATCATGACAATAGACATGCGGGGGAACGCCCAGCACAGGGCTGTCCCGCTCCGCATGTCAGTGCACAGCGGTGATGCTTTTGCACTTTAGGAGTAGCTCCCGGCCAGCGCAGCTTTAGCAGCCGCTGCGGCCCGCACCCCGCACTGTCCGGCCATGCCTGCGTTGGCCAGACCGCGCCCACGAAACAGCGGCCAAACGACGCCATTCCACCCCCCTGCCCAGCGACCTGTCAATCAGGCAGAGGCGATCGTACTGCATGCACCGGCGCATGCGCAGTTCTGATCCGATCGCACCACTGCGATAAACTGCAGCGTGCGATCGGGTCAGAATGACCCGCCCAGTGAATCTAATTACTTAAGGTGATCAGGTAACCAAGACCATGGGCGTAGCCATGCTGCAATCCACACATTCCCCACTCCTAGGTTAAAACGGGATTCGGCCTTTAGGTCAACAGTAAGTACTGTAGGTCGACACTGTCTAGGTCGACCACTATTGGTCGACAGTAAGTAGTCCGACATGGTTTCTAGGTCGACAGGGATTCTAGGTCAACATGACAAAAGGTCGACATGGTTTTTCACTTTAAAAAAAAATTTTAAAAACTTTTTCATACTTTACAATCCACGTGGACTACACTTGGGAACGGTAACCTGTGCCGAGCGCAGCGGCAGTGGAGCGAGGCACCTTGTCCGAAGCATGGCGAGCAAAGTGAGCCATGCGAGGGTACATGGTGCACTAATTGGGGTTCCCGGTCACTCGCCCTCATTCCGAGTTGATCGCTAGCTGCCGTTGTTCACTGTGTAGCGATCATTTAAAAAAAATGGCAAAACTGCGCATGCGTATGCACCGCAATGCGCATGCGTGGCGTATGGGTACAAAGAGCATCGTGATTTTGCACAGGTTCTAGCGACGCTTTCAGTCGCACTGGCGAACTCAGGGAGATTGACAGGAAGTGGGAGTTTATGGGTGTCAACTGACTGTTTTCTGGGAGTGTTTGGAAAAATGCAGGCGTGGCCGGGCGTTTACTGGGCGGGTATCTGACGTCATTACCGTGTCACTCTTCGCAGCAATCATCGCATAGAAAAAGTAACTACAGGGCTGGTCTTGTTCTGCACAAAATGTGTTTGCAGCCGCTCTGCTGCACAGGCGTTCGCACTCCTGCTATGCTAAAATACACTCCCCCGTGGGCGGCGACTATGCGTTTGCACGGCTGCTAAAAGTAGCTAGCGAGCGATCAACTCGGAATGAGGGACAGCGGGGGTAATTCCAAGTTGATCGCAGCAGGAAATTTTTTAGCAGTTGGGCAAAACCATGTGCACTGCGGTGGGGGGCAGATATAACATTTGCAGAGAGAGTTAGATTTGGGTGGGTTATTTTGTTTCTGTGTAGGGCAAATACTGGCTGTTTTATTTTTACACTGCAATTTAGATTGCAGATTGAACTCACCACACCCAAATCTATCTCTCTCTGCACATGTTATATCTGCCCCCCCATGCAGTGCACATGGTTTTACCCAACTGCTAAAAAAATTCCTGCTGCGATCAACTTGGAATTACCCCCACTGGGGGTCATTCCGAGTTGTTCGCTCGGTAAATTTATTCGCATAGCAGCGATTTTCCGCTTAGTGCGCATGCGCAATGTCCGCACTGCGACTGCGCCAAGTAAATTTGCTATGCAGGTAGGTATTTTACTCACGGTTTTTTCTTCGTTCTGGTGATCGTAATGTGATTGACAGGAAGTGGGTGTTTCTGGGCGGAAACTGGCCGTTTTATGGGTGTGTGCGAAAAAACGCTACCGTTTCTGGGAAAAACTCGGGAGTGGCTGGAGAAACGGAGGAGTGTCTGGGCGAACGCTGGGTGTGTTTGTGACGTCAAACCAGGAACGGCAAGCACTGAACTGATCGCAGATGCCGAGTAAGTTTGAAGCTACTCAGAAACTGCTAAGAGGTGTGTAATCGCAATTTTGAGAATCTTTCGTTCGCAATTTTAAGATGCTAAGATTCACTCCCAGTAGGCGGCGGCTTAGCGTGTGTAAAGCTGCTAAAAGCAGCTTGCGAGCGAACAACTCGGAATGAGGGCCACTGTACGGAGAAAATGACACTAAAAAAAGTAAAAAAAAACTCATGTTGATCTTTTATCATGTCGACCTAGTACATGTCGCCCTAGAGTCCCTGTCGACCTAGAAACCATGTCGACCTACTTACTGTCGGCCAATAGTGGTCGACCTAGGCACTGTCGACCTAAGCCTAATCTACCTAACATACCATACCCGCATAAAACGGGGGGCTAATAGTTTTCAGTGCTGACGTGCATTCCATTCAACAGGATGTTCCAGAGTTAAAGGACTTGCTGATCTGTTCAATTGTAATACCACTGGGAAATTCCCAGTCACCTATCGTATACATTTAGATGAGACTGTTTCTCCCACAGGATGTGCACGCAGACATGTGCCTCATGCTATGATGGACAAAGTGATAATGAAGTTAAATTGCATGACAGAACTGGGCATCATTGCTTCAGTAGTAGAACGAAACCCCCCCTTGGGTGTTGATTGTGGTTACAGCAGTAAAATAATTATGGTTTATTTATTACCAGTTATTAATATAGCGCGCACATATTCCGCAGCGCTTTACAGAGAATATTTGGCCATTCACATCAGTCCCTGCCCCAGTGGAGTTTACAATCTATATTCCCTATCACATGTACACACAGACACATCCACACTAGGGTCAATTTTTTTGGGAGCCAATTAACCTACCAGTATATTTTTGGATTGTGGGAGGAAACCGGAGTACCCGGAGGAAACCCACACAAGTACGGGGAGAATATACAAACCGCACACAGTTAGGGTCATGGTGGGAATCAAACCCATGACCTCAGGGCTGTGAGGCAGTAATGTTAACCATTACATTATCCGTACTGGGTTGGTACACATGTGCATTGAACTGTACATCTGAACAAAGGGCCTAATTCTTGTTGGAACGCTAATGCATTAGCAAGTGCAATTGCCAAGGCTACCGAACTTCAAATGTTAGCAAGTGAAGCTGCCGCTTAGAAATGAAAAGAGACACCCTACCAGAGCTACCACACACTCATTCATAACTGCGTACACATTTGTAGCATATACAGTACGTACAAGTGGCTGCCTAGGGCCCAACAGGGTTGTATAAAGGACGGCATCTGGGTCCCAGCAGGCTGCCAGCGCAATGATTAACTGCTGCCGTGCTCCTGCTCCAGTTCTCCTGTTTAGGAGGGAATCCCCCGCCGAAGCAAGAAAACATTGCTGATTCAGGCTGGGGACTGTGGGGGTCATTCCGAGTTGATCGTAGCTGTGCTAAATTTAGCACAGCTACGATCGTAAACTCAGACATGCAGGGGGATGTCTTTAAGCTGGTGGCGTTCGATTGTGAAGGGCTCTAGCTGTTTGACCTGGACTGTCTTTTTCTCCTGATGTGCTGTGGATTCCGGAGTTTCCAGTACCTTTTGGGAGGGTAATTTGAGTACCAGATGCCAGCTAGCCCCATCCACTTTACATGTGGTTACATGCTCGTTTTTACTGTCAAATTGTGAGTGCTTAGTGTGAATAAATCTGTTGTCTTTTGTCAAACTGGTCTGTTCTATGATTTGTCTCTTCATACCGAGATAAAAACCATACCTTGAGAAGACATACAGAGAGAATTCACTTCAGACCCACTAAGCCCTTGCTGTCGGACTAAGAGAGAATCCTTCAGTCCATCGTTTTCTTATATGTAAGATTATATGGTGTTGCGCCCACCACTTTCCAGTATGGAGTGACTGTCAGTGGAAATTGAGGGACGCCTCCATTCAAGACCCACAGCTGGCCGTTACCCCGTTACTTGATAATCGCCCATTGCGTACAAACAAGAATAAGGCCCAAAGCTCTGATAAGACCACATCAACCGCTCAGAACGCTGGAGGAAGTAATAGCTGATATGCCAAATGCAAATATATTTACAACCCTGGTTGCCAAATGTGGATTTTGCTAGATCACACTGGACAAGGAACCATTCATGCTCACATGTTCATGACACCTATGGGCAGGTATGCCTTCCTCCAAATACCCTACAGCACATGCACAGGCAGTGAAGTATTTCAACACTGCATGGAGTATATCTTCGAAGAATACCCTTGTGAGATTCTTGTTTGGGGTTGCACCATGGAAGAACATGACATACACCGACGCAAGGTATTTCAAAGAATCAACATGCATTTAAACCCTGACGAATGTCATTTCAGAGTCACTTAGGTCCAGTATGTTGTAGGGATGTGCACTTGCAATTTTTCGGGTTTTGTGTTTTGGTTTTGGGTTCGGTTCCGCGGCCGTGTTTTGGGTTCGACCGCGTTTTGGCAAAACCTCACCGAATTTTTTTTGTCGGATTCGGGTGTGTTTTGGATTCGGGTGTTTTTTTCAAAAAACCCTAAAAAACAGCTTAAATCATAGAATTTGGGGGTCATTTTGATCCCAAAGTATTATTAACCTCAAAAACCATAATTTCCACTCATTTTCAGTCTATTCTGAATACCTCACACCTCACAATATTATTTTTAGTCCTAAAATTTGCACCAAGGTCGCTGGATGACTAAGCTAAGCGACCCTAGTGGCCGACACAAACACCTGGCCCATCTAGGAGTGGCACTGCAGTGTCACGCAGGATGGCCCTTCCAAAAAACACTCCCCAAACAGCACATGACGCAAAGAAGAAACAAAGAGGCGCAATGAGGTAGCTGTGTGAGTAAGCTAAGCGACCCAAGTGGCCGACACAAACACCTGGCCCATCTAGGAGTGGCACTGCAGTGTCACGCAGGATGGCCCTTCCAAAAAACACTCCCCAAACAGCACATGACGCAAAGAAGAAAAAAAGAGGCGCAATGAGGTAGCTGTGTGAGTAAGCTAAGCGACCCTAGTGGCCGACACAAACACCTGGCCCATCTAGGAGTGGCACTGCAGTGTCACGCAGGATGGCCCTTCCAAAAAAACTCCCCAAACAGCACATGACGCAAAGAAGAAAAAAAGAGGCGCAATGAGGTAGCTGTGTGAGTAAGCTAAGCGACCCTAGTGGCCGACACAAACACCTGGCCCATCTAGGAGTGGCACTGCAGTGTCACGCAGGATGGCCCTTCCAAAAAACACTCCCCAAACAGCACATGACGCAAAGAAGAAAAAAAGAGGCGCAATGAGGTAGCTGTGTGAGTAAGCTAAGCGACCCTAGTGGCCGACACAAACACCTGGCCCATCTAGGAGTGGCACTGCAGTGTCACGCAGGATGGCCCTTCCAAAAAACACTCCCCAAACAGCACATGACGCAAATAAAAATGAAAGAAAAAAAAGGTGCAAGGTGGAATTGTCCTTGGGCCCTCCCACCCACCCTTATGTTGTATAAACAGGACATGCACACTTTAACCAACCCATCATTTCAGTGACAGGGTCTGCCACACGACTGTGACTGAAATGACGGGTTGGTTTGGACCCCCACCGAAAAAGAAGCAATTAATCTCTCCTTGCACAAACTGGCTCTACAGAGGCAAGATGTCCACCTCATCATCATCCTCCGATATATCACCGTGTACATCCCGCTCCTCACAGATTATCAATTCGTCCCCACTGGAATCCACCATCTCAGCTCCCTGTGTACTTTGTGGAGGCAATTGCTGCTGGTCAATGTCTCCACGGAGAAATTGATTATAATTCATTTTAATGAACATCATCTTCTCCACATTTTCTGGAAGTAACCTCGTACGCAGATTGCTGACAAGGTGAGCGGCGGCACTAATCACTCTTTCGGAGTACACACTTGTGGGAGGGCAACTTAGGTAGAATAAAGCCAGTTTGTGCAAGGGCCTCCAAATTGCCTCTTTTTCCTACCAGTATAAGTACGGACTGTCTGACGTGCCTACTTGGATGCGGTCACTCATATAATCCTCCACCATTCTTTCAATGGTGAGAGAATCATATGCAGTGACAGTAGACGACATGTCCGTAATCGTTGTCAGGTCCTTCAGTCCGGACCAGATGTCAGCATCAGCAGTCGCTCCAGACTGCCCTGCATCACCGCCAGCGGGTGGGCTCGGAATTCTGAGCCTTTTCCTCGCACCCCCAGTTGCGGGAGAATGTGAAGGAGGAGATGTTGACAGGTCGCGTTCCGCTTGACTTGACAATTTTCTCACCAGCAGGTCTTTGAACCCCAGCAGACTTGTGTCTGCCGGAAAGAGAGATCCAAGGAAGTTTTTAAATCTAGGATCGAGCACGGTGGCCAAAATGTAGTGCTCTGATTTCAACAGATTGACCACCCGTGAATCCTTGTTAAGCGAATTAAGGGCTCCATCCACAAGTCCCACATGCCTAGCGGTATCGCTCCCTTTTAGCTCCTCCTTCAATGCCTCCAGCTTCTTCTGCAAAAGCCTGATGAGGGGAATGACCTGACTCAGGCTGGCAGTGTCTGAACTGACTTCACGTGTGGCAAGTTCAAAAGGTTGCAGAACCTTGCACAACGTTGAAATCATTCTCCACTGCGCTTGAGACAGGTACATTCCACCTCCTATATCGTGCTCAATTGTATAGGCTTGAATGGCCTTTTGCTGCTCCTCCAACCTCTGAAGCATATAGAGGGTTGAATTCCACCTCGTTACCACTTCTTGCTTCAGATGATGGCAGGGCAGGTTCCGGCGTTTTTGGTGGTGCTCCAGTCTTCTGTACGTGGTGCCTGTACGCCGAAAGTGTCCCGCAATTCTTCTGGCCACCGACAGCATCTCTTGCACGCCCCTGTCGTTTTTAAAAAAATTCTGCACCACCAAATTCAAGGTATGTGCAAAACATGGGACGTGCTGGAATTTGCCCATATTTAATGCACACACAATATTGCTGGCGTTGTCCGATGCCACAAATCCACAGGAGAGTCCAATTGGGGTAAGCCATTCCGCGATGATCTTCCTCAGTTGCCGTAAGAGGTTTTCAGCTGTGTGCGTATTCTGGAAACCGGTGATACAAAGCGTAGCCTGCCTAGGAAAGAGTTGGCGTTTGCGAGATGCTGCTACTGGTGCCGCCGCTGCTGTTCTTGCGGCGGGAGTCCATACATCTACCCAGTGGGCTGTCACAGTCATATAGTCCTGACCCTGCCCTGCTCCACTTGTCCACATGTCCGTGGTTAAGTGGACATTGGGTACAACTGCATTTTTTAGGACACTGGTGAGTCTTTTTCTGACGTCCGTGTACATTCTCGGTATCGCCTGCCTAGAGAAGTGGAACCTAGATGGTATTTGGTAACGGGGGCACACTGCCTCAAGAAATTGTCTAGTTCCCTGTGAACTAACGGCGGATACCGGACGCACGTCTAACACCAACATAGTTGTCAAGGCCTCAGTTATCCGCTTTGCAACAGGATGACTGCTGTGATATTTCATCTTCCTCGCAAAGGACTGTTGGACAGTCAATTGCTTGGTGGAAGTAGTAAAAGTGGGCTTACGACTTCCCCTCTGGGATGACCATCGACTCCCAGCAGCAACAACAGCAGCGCCAGCAGCAGTAGGCGTTACACGCAAGGATGCATCGGAGGAATCCCAGGCAGGAGAGGACTCGTCAGAATTGCCAGTGACATGGCATGCAGGACTATTGGCATTCCTGGGGAAGGAGGAAATTGACACTGAGGGAGTTGGTGGGGTGGTTTGCGTGAGCTTGGTTACAAGAGGAAGGGATTTACTGGTCAGTGGACTGCTTCCGCTGTCGCCCAAAGTTTTTGAACTTGTCACTGACTTATGATGAATGCGCTGCAGGTGACGTATAAGGGAGGATGTTCCGAGGTGGTTAACGTCCTTACCCCTACTTATTACAGCTTGACAAAGGCAACACACGGCTTGACAAATGTTGTCCGCATTTCTGGTGAAATACTTCCACACCGAAGAGATGATTTTTTTGGTATTTTCACCAGGCATGTCAACGGCCCTATTCCTCCCACGGACAACAGGTGTCTCCCAGGGTGCTTGACTTAAACAAACCACCTCACCATCAGAATCCTCCTTGTCAATTTCCTCCCCAGCGCCAGCAACACCCATATCCTCCTCATCCTGGTGTACTTCAACACTGACATCTTCAATCTGACTATCAGGAACTGGACTGCGGGTGCTCCTTCCAGCACTTGCAGGGGGCGTGCAAATGGTGGAAGGCGCATGCTCTTCACGTCCAGTGTTGGGAAGGTCAGGCATCGCAACCGACACAATTGGACTCTCCTTGTGGATTTGGGATTTCGAAGAACGCACAGTTCTTTGCGGCGCTTTTGCCAGCTTGAGTCTTTTCAGTTTTCTAGCGAGAGGCTGAGTGCTTCCATCCTCATGTGAAGCTGAACCACTAGCCATGAACATAGGCCAGGGCCTCAGCCGTTCCTTGCCACTCCGTGTGGTAAATGGCATATTGGCAAGTTTACGCTTCTCCTCCGACAATTTTATTTTAGATTTTGGAGTCCTTTTTTTACTGATATTTTGTGTTTTGGATTTTACATGCTCTGTACTATGACATTGGGCATCGGCCTTGGCAGACGACGTTGCTGGCATTTCATCGTCTCGGCCATGACTAGTGGCAGCAGCTTCAGCACGAGGTGGAAGTGGATCTTGATCTTTCCCTAATTTTGGAACCTCAACATTTTTGTTCTCCATATTTTAATAGGCACAACTAAAAGGCACCTCAGGTAAACAATGGAGATGGATGGATACTAGTATACTTATGGATGGACGAGCGACTGCCGACACAGAGGTAGCTACAGCCGTGGACTACCGTACTGTGTCTGCTGCTAATATAGACTGGATGATAATGAGATGAAATCAATATATATATATATAATATCACTAGTACTGCAGCCGGACAGGTATATATATTTATTATGTAATGACTGATGACGGACCTGCTGGACACTGTCAGCTCAGCAGCACCGCAGACTGCTACAGTAAGCTACTATAGTAGTATGTATAAAGAAGAAGAAAAAGAAAAAAACACGGGTAGGTGGTATACAATTATGGATGGACCAGCGACTGCCGACACAGAGGTAGCTCAGCCGTGGACTACCGTACTGTGTCTGCTGCTAATATAGACTGGATGATAATGAGATGAAATCAATATATATATATATATATATATATATAATATCACTAGTACTGCAGCCGGACAGGTATATATATTTATTATGTAATGACTGATGACGGACCTGCTGGACACAGTCAGCTCAGCAGCACCGCAGACTGCTACAGTAAGCTACTATAGTAGTATGTATAAAGAAGAAAGAAAAAAAAAAAACCACGGGTAGGTGGTATACAATATTATATATATATTATATACAATTATATATATATATATATTAAACTGGTGGTGACTGGTGGTCAGGTCACTGGTCACACTATCAGCAACTTGCAAGTAGTACTCCTAAGCAGACAATCACAATATATATTATACGGGTGGTCAGTGTGGTCACAATGGTAGTGTGGCACTCTGGCAGCAAAAGTGTGCACTGTACGTTATATGTACTCCTGAGTCCTGCTCTCAGACTCTAACTGCTCCCCACTGTCAGTGTCTCCCCCACAAGTCAGATAATATACAGTCACACTATCTATCACTTCAGCAAGTAACTAGTACTCCTCCTAATGCTCCCCAAAATTACTACTGTGTCTCTCTCTACTGTCTCACTCTCTTCTCTATAAACGGAGAGGACGCCAGCCACGTCCTCTCCCTATGAATCTCAATGCACGTGTGAAAATGGCGGCGACGCGCGGCTCCTTATATAGAATCCGAGTCTCGCGATAGAATCCGAGCCTCGCGAGAATCCGACAGCGGGATGATGACGTTCGGGCGCGCTCGGGTTAACCGAGCAAGGCGGGATGATCCGAGTCGCTCGGCCCCGTGTAAAAAAACATGAAGTTCGGGCGGGTTCGGATTCCGAGGAACCGAACCCGCTCATCCCTAGTATGTTGGCCACCTCCTAACTTCAGAGCGTGTCAAGCCGGATCCTGTTAAAACACAACTGCCTACTCCCATAGATGATTTTTGAATCTGCAGTACTTTTTGGGTAGGACCAACTAACTTTCAAAATTTCTCCAACACTACGATGGGTCACTTCACTTCGCCAGCTTTGCACAATCTCATTGAATGGTGTTGGCTGGTCTGTCATGCTGCTGTTTCTTGCCTCAAGGCTATGCTCACTTTCAGCTCAGTGCTATAATTTTTAGATGTGCATGTTCCTGTAGTTATCTTGGCCGATGCCTCCCAGGATGGATTTGGTGCTCTCTGCCTGCAGCGCAACAACCCCATCTATTCTGCTTCCAGGGTCCTTACTGAGACTTAGTTGCATTAAACTCAAATTGAAAAGGAAGCGTTGGCTCTAGGCTTTGCTTGTCAAAAGTTTCATGAGGTTTTTTATGGGCATCCAGTGCTGGTTAAGACTAGAGATGTGCGGCGGGCACTTTTCGTGTTTTGTGTTTTGATTTTGGTTCTAATTCCCCGCTTGTGTTTTGGTTTTGGATTGGTTTTGTCAAAACCACCCTTTCGTGTTTTAGTTTTGGATCTGGATGATTTTTGAAAAAAAACGTAAAAATGGCTAAAATCACAGAATTTGGGGGTAATTTTGATCCTACGGTATTATTAACCTCAATAACATTCATTTCCACTCATTTCCAGTCTATTCTGAACACCTCACACCTCACAATATTGTTTTTAGGCCAAAAGGTTGCACCAAGGTGGCTGTACGACTAAGCTAAGCGACACAAGTGTGTGGCACAAACACCTGGCCCATCTAGGAGTGGCACTGCAGTGGCAGACAGGATGGCAGATTTAAAAAATAGGCCCCAAACAGCACATCATGCAAAGAAGAAAAATAATTGCAATGAGGTTGCCGTATGACTAAGCTAAGTGAAACAACTGTGCGGCACAAACACCTGGCCCATCTAGGATTGGCACTGCAGTGGCAGACAGGATGGCAGATATAAAAAAAGGCCCCAAACAGGACATCATGCAAAGATGTAAAAGAGGTGCAATGAGGTAGCTGTATGACTAAGCTAAGCGACACAAACAATTGGCCCACCTAGGAGTGGCACTGCAGTGTCAGACAGGATGGCACTTTAAAAAACTAGTCCCCAAACAGCATATGATGCAAAGAAGAAAAAGAAGTGAACCAAGGTTGCTGTATGACTAAGCTAAGCGACACAACCACCTGGCCCATGTAGTACTGGTATGCAGTGGCTGAATGTCGAAAGTGGCCCGCAATTTTTCAGTCCACTGACAGCATCTCCTGCATGCCCCTGTCATATTTCAAAAATTCTGCAATTGGTGGACTTATACGGCAGTACCCCTGGACTAATACAGCAGTACCCCTGGACTTATACGACAGTGTCAGACAGGATGGCACTTTAAAAAACCTTGCCCCAAACAGCACATATTGCAAAGATGAAAAAGAGGTGCACCAAGGTTGCTGTATGACTAAGCTAAGTGACACAAACAATTGGCCCATCTAGGAGTGGTACTGCAGTGTCAGACAGGAGGGAAGATATATAAAAAAGGCCCCAAACAGCACATCATGCAAAGATGAAAAAGAGGTGCAATGAGGAAGCTGTATGACTAAGCTAAGCAACACAAACAATTTGCCCATCTAGGAGTGGCATGGCAGTGTCAGACAAGATGGCACTTAAAAAAAAATAGTACCCATACAGCAGATCATGCCAAGAAGTAAAAGAGGGCAATGAGGTAGCTGTATGACTAAGCTAAGCAACACAGGTGTGCGGCACAAACACCTGACCCATCTAGGGTTGGCACTGCAGTCCCACTGCACTAATGGCGGATACCGGATGCATGTCTAACACCAGCATAGTTGTTATGGCCTCAGTAATCTGCTTTGCAACATGGTGTATATATATATATATATATATATATATATATGGCAGTATCACAGAAATTATATGGCAGTACCACGGGACATATGTAGCAGGATCAATGTACTGGATTTATACACCAGTACCACTGGAATTATACGGCAGGATCACTGGATTTATATGGCAGTACCGCTGGACATATACGGCAGTACCGCTGGACCAATACGGCAGTCTCACTGGACTCGATTTATACGCCAGTACCACTGGAATTATACGGCAGGATCACTGCATTTATACGGCAGTACCGCTGGACATATACGGCAGTATCAATGGACATGTATGGCAGGATCACTGGAATTATACGGCAGGATCACTGGATTTATATGGCAGTACCGCTAGACATATACGGCAGTATCACTGGACATATACGGTAGTATCACTGGACATATGCGGCAGTATCACTGGAATGGACTTATACGCCAGTACCACTGTAATTATACGGCAGCATCACTGGACTTATACGCCAGTACCACTGGAATTATATGGTAGGATCACAGGAATTATACGGCAGGATCACTGGATTTATACGGCAGTACCGCTGGACATATACGGAAGGATCAATGGACATACACGGCAGTATCACTGGACTGGCCTTATACGCCAGTACCACTGTAATTATACGGCAGGATCACTGGAATTATACGGCAGGATCACTGGATTTATACGTCAGTGCCGCTGGACATATACGGCAGTATCAATGGACATATACGGCAGTATCACTGGACATATACGGCAGTATCACTGGACTGGACTTATACGCCAGTACCACTGGAATTATACGGCAGGATCACTGGATTTATACGGCAGTACCGCTGGACATATACGGCAGTATCTCTGGACATATACGGCAGAATCACTGGACTGGATTTATACACCAGTACCACTGGAATTATACGGCAGGATCACTGGATTTATACTAGAGATGAGCGGGTTCGGTTCCTCGGGATCTGAACCCCCCGAATTTCACGCATTTTATACGGTTCCGAGGCAGACTCGAATCTTCCCGCCTTGCTCGGTTAACCCGAGCGCGCCCAAACGTCATCATCCTGCTGTCGTATTCTCGCGAGATTCGTATCCTATATATGGAGCCGCGCGTCGCGGCCATTTTCACTCGTGCATTGGAGATGATAGGGAGAGGACGTGCAGCGTTCTCTCAGTTGTGTTCAGTGTGCTGCAAATATCTGTGCTCAGTGTGCTGCAAATATCTGTGCTCAGTGTGCTTGCAAATATCTGTGCTCAGTGTGCTGAAAATATCTATGTTCTCTGCCTGAAAAACGCTCCATATCTGTGCTCAGTGTGCTGCAAATATCTATGCTCAGTGTGCTTTATTGTGGGGACTGGGGACCACCAGTATTATATAGTAGGAGGACAGTGGAGAGTTTTGCTGACCAGTGACCACCAGTATTATACGTTCTCTGCCTGAAAAACGCTCCATATCTGTGCTGCATTGTAGTATATAGTAGGACAGTGCAGAATTTTGCTGACCAGTGACCACCAGTATTATATCAGTACGGTACAGTAGTCCACTGCTCTACCTACCTCTGTGTCGTCAAGTATACTATCCATCCATATCTGTGTGCATTTTAGTTGTTGTGCGCAGTATATATAGGAGGACAGTGCATAATTTTGCTGACCACCAGTATATAATATATAGCAGTACGGTACAGTAGGCCACTGCTCTACCTACCTCTGTGTCGTCAAGTATACTATCCATCCATACCTGTGGTGCATTTTAGTTGTTGTGCGCAGTAGTAGGAGGACAGTGGCATAATTTTGCTGACCACCAGTATATAATATATAGCAGTACTGTACAGTAGGCCACTGCTCTACCTACCTCTGTGTCGTCAAGTATACTATCCATCCATACCTGTGGTGCATTTTAGTTGTGCGCAGTATATATAGTAGGAGGACAGTGCAGAATTTTGCTGACCACCAGTATATAATATATAGCTGTACGGTACAGTAGGCCACTGCTCTACCTACCTCTGTGTCGTCAAGTATACTATCCATCCATACCTGTGGTGCATTTTAGTTGTTGTGCGCAGTATATACAGTAGGAGTACAGTGCATAATTTTGCTGACCACCAGTATATAATATATAACAGTATGGTACAGTAGGCCACTGCTCTACCTACCTCTGTGTCGTCAAGTATACTATCCATCCATACCTGTGGTGCATTTTAGTTGTGCGCAGTATATATAGTAGGAGGACAGGGCAGAATTTTGCTGACCACCAGTATATAATATATAGCAGTACGGTACAGTAGGCCACTGCTCTACCTACCTCTGTGTCGTCAAGTATACTATCCATCCATACCTGTGGTGCATTTTAGTTGTTGTGCGCAGTATATATAGTAGGAGTACAGTGCATAATTTTGCTGACCACCAGTATATAATATATAGCAGTACGGTACAGTAGTCCACTGCTCTACCTACCTCTGTGTCATCAAGTATACTATCCATCCATACCTGTGGTGCATTTTAGTTGTGCGCAGTATATATAGTAGGAGTACAGTGCATAATTTTGCTGACCACCAGTATATAATATATAGCAGTACGGTACAGTAGTCCACTGCTCTACCTACCTCTGTGTCGTCAAGTATACTATCCATCCATACCTGTGGTGCATTTTAGTTGTTGAGCGCAGTATATATAGTAGGAGGACAGTGCATAATTTTGCTGACCACCAGTATATAATATATAGCAGTACGGTACAGTAGGCCATTGCTATTGATATATTACTGGCATATAATTCCACACATTAAAAAATGGAGAACAAAAATGTGGAGGGTAAAATAGGGAAAGATCAAGATCCACTTCCACCTCGTGCTGAAGCTGCTGCCACTAGTCATGGCCGAGACGATGAAATGCCATCAACGTCATCTGCCAAGGCCGATGCCCAATGTCATAGTAGAGAGCATGTAAAATCCAAAAGACAAAAGTTCAGTAAAATGACCCAAAAATCAAAATTAAAAGCGTCTGATGAGAAGCGTAAACTTGCCAATATGCCATTTACGACACGGAGTGGCAAGGAACACAGCGACCTTGGTGCATCTTTTTTTTCTTTGCATCATGTGCTGTTTGGGGACTATTTTTTAAATCTGCCGTCCTGTCTGACACTGCAGTGCCACACCTAGATGGGCCAGGTATTTGTGTCGGCCACTTGGGTCGCTTAGCTTATTCACACAGCGACCTTGGTGCACCTCTTTTTTTCTTTGCATCATGTGCTGTTTGGGGACTATTTTTTTTTAAGTGCCATCCTGTCTGATACTGCAGTGCCACTCCTAGATGGGCCAGGTGTTTGTGTCGGCCACTTGGGTCGCTTAGCTTAGTCACACAGCGACCTTGGTGCACCTCTTTTTTTCTTTGCATCATGTGCTGTTTGGGGACTGTTTTTTAAATCTGCCATCCTGTCTGACACTGCAGTGCCACTCCTAGATGGGCCAGGTGTTTGTGTCGGCCACTCGGGTCGCTTAGCTTAGACACAGAGCGACCTTGGTGCACCTCTTTTTTCTTTGCATCATGTGCTGTTTGGGGACTATTTTTTAAATCTGCCATCCTGTCTGACACTGCAGTGCCACACCTAGATGGGCCAGGTGTTTGTGTCGGCCACTTGGGTCGCTTAGCTTAGTCACACAGCGACCTTGGTGCACCTCCTTTTTTCTTTGCATCATGTGCTGTTTGGGGACTGTTTTTTAAATCTTCCATCCTGTCTGACAATGCAGTGCCACTCCTAGATGGGCCAGGTGTTTGTGTCGGCCACTTGGGTCGCTTAGCTTAGACACAGAGCGACCTTGGTGCACCTCTTTTTTCTTTGCATCATGTGCTGTTTGGGGACTATTTTTTAAATCTGCCATCCTGTCTGACACTGCAGTGCCACACCTAGATGGGCCAGGTGTTTGTGTCGGCCACTTGGGTCGCTTAGCTTAGTCACACAGCGACCTTGGTGCACCTCTTTTTTTCTTTGCATCATGTGCTGTTTGGGGACTATTTTTTAAATCTGCCATCCTGTCTGACACTGCAGTGCCACTCCTAGATGGGCCAGGTGTTTGTGTCGGCCACTTGGGTCGCTTAGCTTAGACACACAGCGACCTTGGTGCACCTCTTTTTTTCTTTGCATCATGTGCTGTTTGGGGACTATTTTTTTAATCTGCCATCCTGTCTAACACTGCAGTGCCACTCCTAGATGGGCCAGGTGTTTGTGTCGGCCACTTGGGTCGCTTAGCTTAGTCACACAGCGACCTTGGTGCACCTCTTTTTTTCTTTGCATCATGTGCTGTTTGGGGACTATTTTTTAAATCTGCCATCCTGTCTGACACTGCAGTGCCACTCCTAGATGGGCCAGGTGTTTGTGTCGGCCACTTGGGTCGCTTAGCTTATTCACACAGCGACCTTGGTGCACCTCTTTTTTTCATTGCATCATGTGCTGTTTGGGGACTATTTTTTTAAGTGCCATCCTGCAGACCCGGCCATAGGCATAGGCAAACTAGGCAATTGCCTAGGGCATTTGTCATGCATAGGGGCATCAGCAGCTTCTGCTGATTAAAATGATATGTGGCATGCCTATATTCTGTGTGTAGCATTTCATATGCAGATACAGCCATAGTCTCACACAGTATATAGGCATGCTGCATATCATTTTAATCAGCAGAAGCTGCTTGTGCATCCTAGCCACATAGCAATGCAAATAAGATGCATTTTCATTTAAAAAAAGGTGCCTGACGTTAGCATTGAGACAAGATTTATGAGGGCACATCTGTATCCAAGTGGCAGAGGTCACAGTGTAAGTGGCAGTGTGAGTGCTGTGTGCATGTGAGTGGGTTGGTTGTGCAGTACTGTTCAGAATATGTGTAAGGAGCATTATGTGTGTCATGTAAAAATGCACTAATAATGTGCAGCAAATGTGTAGGGGGCACTATGTGTGTCATTATGTGTATAAGGGCATTAATAATGTGTGGCATATGTGTAAGGGACATTATGTGTAAAAGGGCATTAATAAAGGTTGTCATAATGTGTAAGGTGCATTATGTTTATAAGGACATTAATAATGTGTCTCATACAGTATGTGAAAGGGGCATAACTGTGTGGTATGTGTATAAATGCATTACTAACGTGTGCCATTATGTGTATAAGGTGCTCTATTATGTGGCATTGCGTGTAGAAAGGGCACTACTGTGTCGTCTAATGTGAATAAAGAGCAATAGGGTGTGGTGTAATGTGAATAAGGAGCAATTCAGTGTGATGTAATGTGAATAAGGGGCTCTACTGTGAGGAGTAACGTTTATAAGGTAAAGTGGTACTACTGTGGGATGTAATATGAATTATGGACACTATCGCATGATCAAATGTGAATAAAGTTGCAGTACTGTGTGGCGTAATTGGAATTGGGGTTACTATTGTGTGGCCATGCCCCTTGCCAACAAAAATACACCCCTTTTTGGGCTGAGTGCCAAATGTGCGAACTGTTCCTATTTAAAATATAGAGAGTACAAACACCAAAATAAGGACTGCTATGGTTGAGGGGTGATGGTGCTGGGAAAGAGGTGCAAGGTCAGAGGCGGAACCAGCGGTGGTGCTAGGGGGCACCAGCCAAAATCTTGCCTAGGGCATCATATTGGTTAGGGCCGGCTCTGCCATCCTGTCTGACACTGCAGTGCCACTCCTAGATGGGCCAGGTGATTGTGTCGGCCACTTGGGTCGCTTAGCTTAGTCACACAGCTACCTCATTGCGCCTCTTTTTTGCTTTGCATCATGTGCTGTTTGGGAACTATTTTTTTAATCTGCCATCCTGTCTGACACTGCAGTGACACTCCTAGATGGGCCAGGTGTTTGTGTCGGCCACTTGGGTCGCTTAGCTTAGTCACACAGCGACCTTGATGCACCTCTTTTTTTCTTTGCATCATGTGCTGTTTGGGGACTATTTTTTAAATCTGCAATCCTGTCTGACACTGCAGTGCCACTCCTAGATGGGCCAGGTGTTTGTGTCGGCCACTTGGGTCGCTTAGCTTAGCCATCCAGCGACCTCGGTGCAAATTTTAGGACTTAAAATAATATTGTGAGGTGTGAGGTATTCAGAATAGACTGGAAATGAGTGGAAATTATGGTTATTGAGGTTAATAATACTATGGGATCAAAATTAGAGATGAGCGCCTGAAATTTTTCGGGTTTTGTGTTTTGGTTTTGGGTTCGGTTCCGCGGCCGTGTTTTGGGTTCGAACGCGTTTTGGCAAAACCTCCCTGAAAAATTTTTGTCGGATTCGGGTGTGTTTTGGATTCGGGTGTTTTTTTTACAAAAAACCCTCAAAAACAGCTTAAATCATAGAATTTGGGGGTCATTTTGATTCAAAATGACCCCCAAATTCTATGATTTAAGCTGTTTTTGAGGGTTTTTTGTAAAAAAAACACCCGAATCCAAAACACACCCGAATCCGACAAAAAATTTTCAGGGAGGTTTTGCCAAAACGCGTCCGAATCCAAAACACGGCCGCGGAACCGAATCCAAAACCAAAACACAAAATCCGAAAAATTTCCGGTGCACATCTCTAATTTATACGGAAGTACCGCTGGACATATACGGCAGTATCACTGGACATATACGGCAGTATCACTGGACATATACAGCAGTATCACTGGACTGGACTTATATGCCAGTACCACTGGAATTATACGGCAGGATCACTGGACTTATACGCCAGTACCACTTTAACTATACGGCAGGATCACTGGAATTATATGGCAGGATCACTGGAATTATATGGCAGTACCGCTGGACATATATGGCAGTATCAATGGACATATACGGCAGTATCACTGAACATATATAGCAGCACAGGGACACCACCACTGGACTGATGCAGGACAACACAGCAGCACTGGACATATGGCAGCACAACACACCACCACTGTGACTGGACTGATGTAGCACAACACAGCACCACTGGACTACACTTATACAGCAGCACTGGACATATGGCAGCAGAGAACACCACCACTGTGACTGGACTGATGCAGCACAAGACACCACCACTGGACTGATGCAGCACAACACAGCACCACTGGACTACACTTATACAGCAGCACTGGACATATGGCAGCAGAGAACACCACCACTGTGACTGGACTGATGCAGCACAAGACACCACCACTGGACTGATGCAGCACAACACAGCACCACTGGACTACACTTATACAGCAGCACTGGACATATGGCAGCAGAGGACACCACCACTGTGACTGGACTGATGCAGCACAAGACACTACCACTGAAGACACTCTCTACACTCTCTAATGCCAGATTGAAAATGTCGGGGACGCGTGGCTCCTTATATGGAATCCAAACCCCACGAGAATCCGACAGCGGGATGATGACGTTTTGCCTCGTTTTGGTTTACAAGTCAGGCGGGCTCATGACGTGAAGTCCACGGGGGTTCGGTTCTCTTGAGAACCGAATCTGTTCATCTCTAGTTAAGATAGACCAACAACCCCTGATCACCATTCTCTACAAACCTTCATACTGTTTCAGAACAAGTTCAGTGTTTCATGCTTAAGTACCAAATGTGGTGTACAAACATGAAAAGGACCTAAATGTTGCTGACTCAGGTGTCCCTGATGCTGATGATGACTTGGATGTCATAAGTTGATGTCCTCTCCTCCAGGTGCATGGAGAAGCTGACCCTCAGGGATGACCTCTGCCAATGGTTGTCTCTTGTTGTCCTGCATTGCTAATCTTCTTCCTCCAAGGAACTGTCTTGTGATCTCGTCTTTCTTTGCCTTCCTATATGAATTGACCCCCTCATATGGCACCCTCCTGTGTGGTCAGCATTTGGTGATATCTTATACTCTTCAATGTTTCTATGTTCAGCAGGCCCACTAAGGGCACCCCAGTCATGAGGCCACCATAGGGCGGAGTATGGATGCCCTGTATTGGCCCTCTATTGCTGCTGACATTGGGCGGGTTGTTTCTGCCTGTGCCCACTGCAATGCTTTCCATGCCCATCATGCAAAGGAACCACTCACTCTCCATGAGATTGGGTCAGTGGAATCATATTCCGGTTAGTTAAAGACAGAATATCTTACTAAACTAACAAGTGCCACAGTCATAAACAAAATGAAAAGACACTTTTCCCACTTCCCCCTTACCCACAAACCACTGCAGGATTCTGGCGCGTTGCTCACTGGTTTTCAGCAGCGCCTCCTACCTTATTTGGGAATGGGGGCTGCTGCTGCCCATGCTGCAGAGGAGAAAAGAGAGCCTGTCCTCAGCCAGCTTGGTCCCATGCCTGCACAATTGATCTGGCAGGCACCAGGATCAGCACATGCACACAAGCAGCGGCTTGAGTGCGCATGCGCAAACCCCCGGCTTCTACGGACTGCATCGGCGGCAATCCATAGAAGCCGGATTGGGCTGACGATCAGGCAGGGAGTGGTTTCTTATAGGAGGCACACTCTCTGCTGATCGCAGCCCAGTCTGGCAGTCCCATAGGGAGGACACACCACCCAATGGGACTGTCTGCCATGCATGTGACTGGTATATGACTTCCAATAGGCCGTGCAGTCACTGGAACTGGCTCAACGGAGTTCACTGAAGTGGGGGATTTTACTGGGGGTTAAATCCGCCAGTGCTGGTTTTTACAAAGTCTGAGGAGCACAACACAGGGTGGGGCAACTTGGAATGCTGTTGTGTAATACATGGAGGCACTACAGGAATGCTGGAGCACACAGCACTGAAGCATGACACACATGAGTGGAAGATGAACTCTATTACAGACACAGAGACAAACAGTAAATGGCCAGTAAATGTTTTTATTTTGTTTGATAATATTATTGTTTATATCTTTATTTAGGCTGAGTCCATAGGATAAAATCAGCCCCACGCAGTTTGGAAACAGCACTGAGACAGTCCCCTACCAGGGGCTGAAAACACTGATAAGTACCAGTGGTCTTCCAACACCCCCTGGGCAGTGGAAGTCAAAGCAATTTATAAGACTGGGACCCCTGAAGTGACAACTTTGCTGCCATAGCTGTCCCACAGCAATATAGAGAGACCTTCAAACCCATCTACTCAGGGGAGAAGCTATGCGAATTGGGGCACAAAGCATAGTCAGGCAGCCCCCCACCCCCAACTGACTGCTAGAGTCACCCCCCCGGTGGACTACCTACAGCGGGTGGGTTGCTGCCTGTTGAACTGCAGCCACATCTGCTGCTCTCCTGGCCGGCTCCGTCTAGTCTCTTCTCCCCACAGAGGCTGGGAGGAGGAGTGCCCAGGGTTCGGGGATGTATGTCCCTGCAGACTCAGCCATGCCTCCTCCAAAGAGAGGCAGAGCCAGCCGGGTGAGCAAGAGTGGCTGAGGTGCAGCAGCAGGGCTCCACAACTAGGTGCAGGGGAAGGGTGCCGGGCCCAAGAGATGGCTCGGGCCCCATAGCAACCGCATCCCCTACACCTATGGTAGCTACGCCCTTGGCATCATGTGATTTTGCACCTTTCCTCATCTCTGCAAAGCGCTGCGGAATATGTGTTAGCTATATAATAACTGGTAATAAATAAATGAGGCACCATCCCTGAAAGAAAACATGCTTATGCTCTGCCTGTCATATTGAAAGTCAGTCATTGCTGTCACCCCACAAATATTTATCATCTTCACTGCTCTGAAAAGCAAAGTTCATCATCCCAATGCCATACATAGCGAAGAATCATCTCACTCCCTGATCTCCTTCCCTCTGCATCTGCAAAGTTCTGCTTAGAAAGAAATGCTGCCACCTCGCCTCACAAACGCATGTAAATGGGCAGAATCTAGATGCATACACTTACCCATATCAGTGTTTCCAAGCCTGTATTTACACTGCAGAACTCTCATTCTTTGTAAACTACCTGCATCCTGGTCACAACAACCTCAGGTCAGGAAGCAGGCCCCGCTGCAGTAATGAATGTGCCGTTATGGCGATACTGTATGTGCGTATACTGCCCCTCAATAACAGGACACATTAATATAAGTCAAGGCCATGCAGGTGACCCCGTCCTTTTGATAATTAATATCCCCAATTGAAAATAAGATCAATTTAAAACTTGCTTTTGGTTTGTTTTTATTTCTATGAAGCCTTCTGGAAGAAATAAAGGACTTAAATTTAACAGATTCTCTGTGGCACTAATTGTGAACTTTTTTTAAAATTGTAACAATAATCTAACAACAATGGGCCTAATTCAGACCTGATGGCAGCAGCAAATTTGTTAGCAGATGGGCAAACCATGTGCACTGCAGGTGGGGCAGATATAACATGTGCAGAGAGAGTTAAGGGCCGTACTGACGGGGAGATTTCCCCAGAGATGTGTGCTGAGCAAGGGGGGGAGGCGGACATAGGGGGGGGGGGGCGCTAATTTCACCCAGCGGTGAAATATGCGACCTGCTAGATTGTGCCTGCATGGAGGCCAGTCTAGCACCGGCAATAGCGACGCGCAGGGCCGCGCATCGCTGTCGCCGGCATCCCTACACACGGAGCGATGTTCAACTAATTTCTAAGCAATCTAGTCAGATTGCTTAGAAATTAGCTGAACATCGCTCCGTGTGTACCCCCCTTTAGATTTGGGTGGGATATTTTGTTTCTGTGCAGGGTAAATACTGGCTGCTTTATTTTTACACTGTAACTTAGATTTCAGTTTGAACACACCCCACTCCAATCTAACTCTCTCTGCACGTTATATCTGCCCCACCTGCACTGCACATGGGGGGTCATTCTGACCTGATCGCACGCTGCCGTTCATTGCAGCACAGCGATCAGGTCAGTAGTGCGCATGGCTGACAGCAGACGGCTGTCGTTGCCTAGCGATTGCCTCTGCCTGATTGACAGGCAGAGGCGGTCGCTGGGTGGGAGGGGGCGGCATGGTGGCATTTGGGCGCCGTTTTGTGGGCGCGGTCCGGCCAATGCAGGCGTGATCAGACAGTGCGGGGGAGGGCCGCAGCGGCTGCGTGACGTCACATGCAGTCGCTGCGACCCTGGCAGTGACGAGTATCTCCCGGCCAGCATGCAAAAGCTGTGCTGGCCGAGAGCTACTCCTGAAGTGCTAAAGCATCGCTGCATCCCCCTGCATTTCAGTGTGTCTGATCGTAGCTGTGCAGCACAGCTACAATCCACTTTGAATCACCCCCATGGTTTTGCCCATCTGCTAACAAATTTGCTACTATGATCAGGTCTGAGGGGGTAATTCAGATCTGATCGTAGATGTGCTAAATTTAGCACATCTACGATCAGCTTCCCTGACATGCGGGGAGACGCCCACCACAGGGCTAGTCCGCCCGGCATGTCAGGCCTGACCCTACCCCCCTGCAAAAGTATCGCACAGCGGCGATGCTTTTGTACTGGAAGAGTAGCTTCCTGCCAGAGCAGCTCCTGCGTGCTGGCAGGAGCTACTCATCGCTGTGAGGGCCGCAGCGTCTGCGTGTGATTTCACGCAGCCGCCGCGGACCGCCGCCCCCAGTGGTCCAGGCACGTCTGCATTGCCCGTACTGCACCCCCTAAACAGCTGCCAAATGCCGCCGGCCCGCCCTTTCCCGCCCAGCAACCGCCTCTGCCTGATTGACAGGGCTGAGACAGCCGTCGGCTGTCTGGCATGTGCTGGCGCACTGCGGCGCTGGCGCATACGCAGTTCAGACCTGATCGCTGCTGTGCGAAAACACACAGCACTGATCAGGTCTGAATTAGGCCCATTGTAGGCTACTCTGCAAAGTATGTTGCAATCAGAGCCGGCCCTAACCAATATGATGCCCTAGGCAAGATTTTGGCTGGTGCCCCCTAGCACCACCACTGGTTCCGCCTCTGACTTTGCACCTCTTTCCCAGCACCATCACGCCTTACCCATAGCAGTCCTTATTTTGGTGTTTGTACCCCTTATATTTTAAATAGGAACAGTTCGCACATTTGGCAAGCAGCCCAAAAAGGGGTGTGTTTTTGCTGGCAAGGGGCATGGCCACACAATAGTAACCCCAATTCCAATTACGCCACACAGTACTGCAACTTTATTCACATTTGATCATGCGATAGTGTCCATAATTCATATTACATCCCACAGTAGTATCACTTTACCTTATAAACGTTACTCCTCACAGGAGAGCCCCTTATTCACATTACATCACACTGAATTGCTCCTTATTCACATTACACCACACCCTATTGCTCTTTATTCACATTAGACGACACAGTAGTGCACTTTCTTTACGCAATGCCACATAGTAGAGCACCTTATACACATAATGCCACACATTAGTAATGCATTTATACACAAAATTCCACACAGTAATGCCCCTTACACATATGAGACACATTATTAATGTCCTTATAAAAATAATGCGCCTTACACATCATGACAACCTTTATTAATGCCCTTATACCCATAATGTCCCTTACACATATGCCACACATTATTAATGCCTTTATACACATAATGACACACATAGTGCCCCCTACACATTTGCTGCACATTATTAGTGCCCCTATACACATAATGACACACATACAGTAGTACCCTGTAACACATATGCCGCACATTATTAATGCCCTCATACACATAATGACACACATAGTGCCCCTTACACATATGTTGCACTATATTAATGCATTTTTACATGACACACATAATGCTCCTTACACATATTCCGAACACTACTGCACAACCAACCCACTCACATGCACACAGCACTCGCACTGCCACTAACACTGTGACCTCTGCCTCTGCTTAGATACAGATGTGTCCTCATAAATCTTGCCTCAATTCTAATGTCGGACACCTTTTTTATGAAAATGGATCTTATTTGCATTGCTATGTGGCTAGGATGCACAAGCAGCTTCTGCTGATTAAAATGATATGCAGCATGCCTATATATTGTGTGACTGTGGCTGTATCTGCATATGAAATGCTACACACAGAATATAGGCATGCCGCATATCATTTTAATCAGCAGAAGCTGCTGATGCCCCTAGGCATATCAAATGCCATAGGCAATTGCCTAGTTTGCCTATGCCTATGGCCGGCTCTGGTTGCAATGGATGAGGTAAAGAAAGGGGATGTGGACTCTTTGACAGGTTGGTTGGATTCTCTTGCAAAAAAATCATGCCTTCTAAATGGGTTGGGCATGATATGTCGACATTCATCATGTCAACATAAGAATGTTGACATGTTAGTGTCAACATATCATCCCTGGGGACACAGCGATGACTTACCTTTTTCTAGCACGCCAGTGTCGTTTTCCAGGTCACGGTGACCATCACTTCCATACATCTGATCCTCCAGCATTCCAGTGAGCATTTCTTTGCTATCTCTAACCCTAACCCCCCCCCCCCCCGCCCCCCCACACCGCAGCCTAACCCTAATGTCGGCATGCTGACAATGTCAACATTTAACAGCACTGAAATCATAACTGTCAACATTGCTATTGCTGATGTTTTGACTACGTCCCTTCAATATAGCCTTCACCAAAAAAGGCAGCAAAATATTTATCAAAAATGAATTTCAACATATCCTAGAAACTATTGTGGAAAATGGGTTTAAAAAAATGATGGAATTCCCTTTTTATCTCTGGCTTCTAAGATGGGAATTACATTACACACTATATTGTTTCCATGACAACCATGTAAAGTCATCGCTGTGGATCACAAGGTTAAAAGATTACATAGGAGACACCTAAATCATTTTACTTATTTAAATAGTGGTAACACTGAGAAACTATGGTCGCAGCATGTGAGTATATTTCTTTCGTAAATTACATATATTACTTACACCTTTCTGTAAAATGCAAAGCAACATTTTTTCACCTTTCTGTACAAAACTGAAGCTGTTCCGGCAAAGCTTCACTGTGATCTGACCTAAAATTCACCAAATCCATTCCTTTCAAAAATTAAGTAGGATTTAACCTAGCTCTCTGAAAAAAAGAGTGTTTATCCGGGGAGTTTGAGCAAAGCCGTAATCTACTATAAGTGCCCAAGTCAAATTATTGCAGCATTTTCTCTGGATTTCTTGCCTCCAAGTACACACGTTTCAATAGATGTAATGCAAAGGAAAATGTATTTAGATTTGTGAACTTTGGGAATAAAATCGTTTAAAATATCTAAACTAATATTTATACTGTTATTTTGCAATAATAATAATACTTATAATAACAAAATACTTCTGTGCTTAAAAATCAAATTCTCTCATGCATTTCAATATCTAATAATATAACTATAAGAAGATCTTCATTGGAGTATGTTGTTTATACACAAAAATAGGTAAGCAATCACATCCAAATTGGTCAGTAACACTAAATTCAGAAAAAGTACAGGTTCTGTATATTTTGCTGACAGAAGGAATGAGCTTCGGCTGATTGCAGCACTAAGTGACAGCTGTATGGCTGATGGCAGGTAATGGGTGGTGAGCCGTGGACCAGCTTAGATGAAGTGTAGTATAGCGCATTGGGTATGGTATGCCTGTGGCCAGGATCCCGACGGTCAGCCTACCGACGCCAGTTGCGCTCGCCGGCAGGGGGGCAAGTGCAATGAAGGCCCTTGCGGGCTCGCTATGCTGCGGGTTTGGTGGCTTGCTGTGCTCACCACAGGTTCTATTCCCATTATATAGGTGTCATGGACACCCATGAGTGGGAATATCCCCTGTTAGCTGGGATTCCGACTGTTGGCATTGTCAGTGGTCGGGATTCTGGTGTCTGTATCCTGACCGCCAAGATCCTGACTGCCGGCATGGGGGTACACCTGTCGAACCATAACGCAGGTGTCCTTTGGCAGAAAGACAGAAAGCTCCCGTAGAGAAGAAGGGCTGATAGACTCTTTTACTCTGGCAAATGGTGCAGGGCCAGTGTTGAACTAGGGCAGGAGAGGCCCACCAGGGAATGCAATGATAGGGGCCTGAAAAGAGTATGGCCAGCCATTAGAGAGGGCCTCTTAATAAAGGAGTGGACTGGGGTGTGTCAGGACCGTCCACTATGATTGGCAGGAGGGCTAATCTTGGTGTAGTTTCTATAGAAACAAACTAAGCACCTACGTTTATCCACGATCCTGCTCCACCATGTTACTGACCCCTACAGGAGGAATTTGGGACCATCAGGCTGTGGGGCCTACCAGGGATTTCCCCTGGACATCTGTGCACCAGTCCGACCCTGTGCAGGGCCGTGGAGAAAAAGTGTCGGTATGTTTTAGTGCCTTATTACTCCCCGCTTCAAGCATTGTTTAGTAATGGCAGTCCATTAGGGGTTCCAATGTTTAGACAGACATAAGGTCGACCCCATTTGGTCAACAGGAATTAGGTCGACACTGACTAAAGGTTGACATGAATTAGGAAGACAATGACAAAAGGTCAACAGGTTCAAATGGTTGACATACCAATAATGGCACATACGGTTGACATAGCTTTTTAAGGTTTTTTTTTTTGCATTTTTTACACCTTTTTCATACTTTACCGTCCACATGGCCTACAATTGGGTAACAGTAACCTCATCTGAGTCAGCGGTGGCAGAGCGAGTCATGCAAGGGGATGCGGTACACTTATAGGGGTTCCCTGTGCTGTGACCAGGGCCGTCTTTTCATATGGGCTCAATGGGCTCTTGCCCAAGGGCCCCAGGAGTAAAAGGGCCCTAGACTGATAGCTGAGGGTCCCCTCTTTCCAGGGGTACCAGATTTTTGAAAATCGTCCCTGGGGAACTGGAGATATCTGACTTCAAATCAGTGGTCCCCATCCTAGCCTGATAATTGTTCTTCCCAGCCAGATATCTCGGGTTTTGTCTGATGTAGAGTTTTTATGATGGTATATTCCAAAAACTGAGACTCTCACCTTTTGGTGGACACTGGCAGCTTGTCTCTACTCAGGGACGGATCTAGACTTTTCTTTAGGGGGTGATAGAGTCAGTTTTCTACCTTTTAACACAAGCTATTTACTAATACCTTCAAGCCGTAATGGCCGCTAAACCACGTGAACGTGCTACGCACTCCGCACGCTATTTGCATACAAAGACCTCGCACGTGGCACGCAAGTTACGTACAAACGCTGCGCTGAGTGTACGGAATACCCACAGCGAGTGTACACACAGATAATAACCTTTTAAACCTTAAACACAGAGTATGATTATACTGTAAGTCTTAGTATTGAGATACTGTAATTATATACCACTGGTTAACCTGGATATTTAAGCAAGCTGTTTGAGTGATTGAGATACCCAGAAACCCTTTGTACTAGCTAGAGAAACACAGACACCTTGCTGAGGTTCCAACACCTTTACTAACGAGATTTAGCTATGTAAAAAGGAAAAATACAGTTAACAGCTTATACACTACAGCACTAACATAAAACACTTAAACAGAATACTAGACATAAATATACAATAGCGTCTTAATCCTAAACAATAACAGTGAGAGAGAGAGAGTATGGCAAATACAGACAGAGAATAAGGTGGTCACAGAGAAACTTACACACGTGGGGAATGATCGCTAGCGCAGTCCTGGAAACCAGCTCTCTAGTTAGTCAATGATGAAAACCTTTGTGGAGAGAAGACTGAGCTGGCCCAGGCTGGCTGTTCTTATATACACAAAGTACAGTACACTACAAAGGGCCCTACAATCTTATTGTTCCTTGGACACAGGAATCTGTCTTCGCATTATAACCAAAGGTCATAGGTTTGTTTGAACAGGTGGGCTGTGACTATTTCAAACTGCTCAGGTGGGAGGTATCCTCTGGATTCCCCCTGCATGTGTAATTAAACTGCAAATACTGTAAATGTCCATAAACTTCTTTTAAACATAACTATACGCTGGAGCGACCGATCTCTTCCTAACCAACCCCGGAATGTTTCTAATAAAATACTCTTCGGTTAGGTACTAAACACCACCGCTGAGACCCTGTCTGACCCTTCGTATCATGCAAAGAGGAATTCCCTTGTCCCTGAACCAGTTACACTAATCATACTTACAGATATTATTAAGGGGACCATAACCTATAAAATACACTATTTAGATTAACTATGTAATGATCGAGTCGCCCGCCAGACGCACACAAACTCTACCGTAAATGCGCATACCACGCGCCTGAGCGCACGACCGTGGAGGCGCCGTCACGCAACTGCGAATATGCGCACGCACGGGAGAGAATGTGCACGTGCAGCGGGCAAGCGCATGGGGTTAGTACAAGGCATCATAGGTCGCTATATTTTTAAACTTTGACAGTCCACCCTTTGGCAGTCACCAATAACTGCCACTTCCTAAACAGTTCAAACAGAAAAATATATGTCATCATGTAAATACCTTTTTATGATTGGGTAATGGAGGAGAGGAGAAGGTGAGAATGATATGACCTAGTGAGATAGTAGAAGCGTGTGTGTATGAATCCATGTCTGAGGGGTCATGTATCATCGTGCCGTACGTGTTTTAAATCAAGCTTCGAGGTATGGCAAAGTATACATTTGAATCCTTCTTATCCCGTATTAAGGGTCTGTGGATGGGCTGTCAAACTCTACCGAGCTCTTTTCGGCTTTTGGTTGCAACAAATGGGGTGCACATTAGTTGATGATACATGAAGGGGGAGAATATGTGGATGCTAGTATGTGAGGATCACCTGTCGACTATGTGAGATACTACCTGGAGGTTGTAGAGATGAAGATAAGAAACAATCGTTATAAATGCCGTCGTAAAACTATGTGAGTTTTAATAGACAGTCGCCGATTGAGGTCTTGTCTGATGTCTTGTCTTGATGTACATGTTGTCTGATGTCTCTCGGTGCTTTTGCTGTAAGTGGCGAGCAAAAGCTGTTCCAGTGTCCATAAAATTACAGTCTCTAAAGTTTTGGGTTTTCCGTAGATAGTTAAAGTCACTAAAAGTATTGGGGGTCTGTGACACAGTTCATCAATGGTCTGTATAGAAGAGGTTGTCAAATTCTTCTTCCAAGCGGATGTCTTTGTACCTTGGAGGAAAACAAAGGAGAAACGGGTGAAAGAAACGGACCGTGGAATCACGTTTTCATCACAACATTGTCTCTATCGTTGGGTCATAAATTAAATTAGTTGTTGTTATTACAGTGTCCTCGCTCCTCAGACTCATCACTCTGGTACTACGTTTACACTTCAGTAAAGTCCGAACGCATCTAAATATCAGACCAACCAATATGACGACTCCCAGAATACACAAGAGAAATTTCCCTACATCCATTATAATGCCTTGGGCCCATTCTCCTAAACCAGAGAACCAATTTCGTGGGTTCAACCATGACACCCAACCGGTCAGCTCATTACCCACAGCAGCAAGTGTGAAATTGTGTCTCCTTCGGAACTCCCACTTTAATTGTAAAATGTCATCCATCTTTTGGTCTATGACCTCGACCGGGTCCTCCGTGCTGTTTGTAATGTACGTGCAGCACTTTATTCCATACTGAGTTGCTAGGGTAACACAATACCCGCCTGTCACTGCTGTGAGATAATTGAGAATCATCCTATGCTGAACCAGCTCTGTTTTGTAGGCTTGTAACTCTCTCCCAGTATACCTGAACATGTCGTCATACATTTCGGTGATATTGTCTAACAAGTTTGCTAGCGCAGATATATACCTATAATTTATCACTCCTCTGGCTGTACGAGTGATATCTAACGCGAGTAGGAATTGAATTCCGGTGGATTCATGGATCAAATCAGAGGCCGGATGCTCTGTCCTTTCTATTAGGTGCCGTTTAACGACGTGCTCGTAGTGAGTGTGAGTATAAGGAGCTTGGGCACCACGGTGAATATCTTTAATTTTGATATGGGATACAGTCATTACTTCAGGCAGTACTTTTCCAATGTAACACAATCCCTCTGAGTTTGGGGCAAGCCACTTATACGCCTTCCTCCCACATGTGAAATATGCATCATCGGGGAGAACGTATGGGACTGAGTATGACATAACCATGTTACAAACTTTCCATGTGAAATCTCCTAACCCTTATTCTCCCATCTGTCTAGTACACGTATCCGATTGTATGATATGTGCACAGTATCCTGGTGATACTTCTCTAACTCGCATGGTCCTACTTCCTAGAGTGTACCTATACCGGAAATATTTTCCACTGTTGACTATGTGGCGTATAAGTTCTGTATCTATGGGCATTCTGTCGGCTCTGTGTGAAAAGGTCATGGTTTGATTACTCCATGACACTTCCCAATTTCCCGGCTTTCGGGGATTGGAAATGTTAAAGCATACTAAGGACCTATCCACATGATATTGGTGGAGCTTCAAACTAGGAGGACTAGAGATATTAAACCTCTTATCCACCGGCCTCCCACCACTTAACTCAAGTACCTCTCCTACAGTTAAAGGGAATGGTACTAGTCCTGATTTGCTATGACCTTGAGGTACTTGAGAGCATACCCAACAGTCTGTCTGGTTTAACACTTTACCCACTAAGGAGTGATAGTCACTCAATGGATGCCGGTCCATGTGGATATTAAAACTGGACTGACATTTCTTGATGCACCCATCCTCAACTATATTGTCACAATGCCTACAGATGCAGTTTTCTTCAGCTAACAATCCTTTACAATTCCTTCTATTGTCAATGCTACCAGATCGTTTTCTGATACTCGCCTTTACTCTGTGATTGTGTTGCTCTTGGAAATCTACGCCTCCATCCTAGTCATCCGAACCCATTCCAGATCCTTTCTCGACCTCCATGGTACTCTCACCGAAACAGACTGCTCTGGTCAACAACAGGGTCAACAGGAAAATCCGGATCACAGTCTCTTGGGGCGAGTCCATCTTACAGGAGGAGAAAGAGAAATTTGTAATGGGGGTACAAAAAAATAATTTGAGGGGAAAGAAAAATGTTACGATGCTTTTGTCCTCTAGTCTTGTTGTTCTTCTTGCTCTGTTGTCATCTCAAAGGTGCTGTCTCTCAGTCTTCCAAACGAACATTCTGGTGATACAATGTTCCTTCCAAATCTGCGATCTTTCTGTAAGGAGCAAAAATCTTGCATTACCATTTGTCTAACTGATGTGTGACATACCATCTGTAAAGCATGAGAACATGAGAGAGAAGAGAGAGAAAAAACAAACGAGAGAGAGAGAACAATTCATATATATGTTACATAAAACAACAAACAAAAAAAAACATTGTCAGATCTTCCGTTCACCATCAGGCTGTCACACCAACACATCCATTGGTATCTTTGCGCAGTCTCCCCCACCAGTATTTCCACACTCCACCCTTTTGTGCCTGGCCAGGACACACCGATGTCGGTAGGTCACACTGGGGTTAGGTAGACTTCTGCAAAGACCAAGTAGCTGTGTGATGTTTGAGTTCTGCCGATGAACGTCAGAGATGGGGAAAAAGAAACATTTACAGATAAATTACAAAGTTTACCCGGCCGTTCCTGTGTCTACAAGGAACTGACCTCCCAATATCATTAACTGTAACCTCGGGTTTACTACCAGTCCTAATGATCAACTTTCCTGACTGCATATTACAGGTGCGGCCCAAACTTCTTCCTAGGTGATTCCTGATTACAATTTCGTGTATCATGACTTTGCTCATGTTTTTGTCTAGGGGGTTGATATGACTTTTGTATATTTCTTGATCTACAATCTCTTGCAAAATGTCCCTCTTTGTGACAATGATAACAAACTATCACATTTGAATTTCTCACAGGGGTTTGGGGCTTAAGCTGGTGTGGCTTCGTTGTCAGGGCTTGTCTACTGATTGTCATTTGCTTACTGCCCTGTGACTCCAGGTGTCTTTTGATGTTCCATTCATGGTCAATAGCAGACTCTCTCAAAACAGCCACCGAGATACCTCTCCAGTTAGGTAGAGAGGTTTGTTCCCTTGTTCTCAATACTACCTTTAAACCATCCATTATTACCTTAACCGCTATATCTCTATGCTGTGCATTTCTCTCAATGTCCGTGATCCCAGTGTCTCTAGCCATTACTTGCAGTGCTCGATTGAAATAATTAGAAGTACTTTCTCCTCCTCTTTGTCTTATGGAGAAGATTTTGTTCCACTCGACAACGGCTGGGAAATATACTCCCAACTGTCGGTTGATCTGCTTAATACATTCCTGATTGTGTTCCTCCGTACGAGGTACTTCTGTGTTTAACTTACAATCAGTAATAAACTTCGCAGGGTCAACACTGGAGGGCAAACATGCCCTCAGCACTGTCCGCCAACCTTTGTTGGTGGGTTCTGTGGAGTTTCCTAGTTCTTTAATAAACCTCTGACATGCAACTAGATCTTTCCTAGGATCAGGGAATTCAGACATAATTGCTCCTAATTCTGTCCGAGACCAGGGACGGCGCATTGCACTGTCCCTGGCGGGAATGATTCCCTGAGCGTCAGTCTTCTCATTGGGGACTGTGATCACCCTGACAGGATTAAATTCAACCACATCATCTTGTGTTGGTTCTACAATATGAGGTACATTTGTTTGTGCGTGATATATAACACCGTACGTACCTGTGGACACGACCTCACCTGACCCTCCGTTAGGGGGTTTGACTACTGCCTTTACCGATTTGGTCGCGTCCACCTGGATGTCTTGTATGATGGCTGCTGGAAAAGGTGCCGACATCGTGCTGGGCTCACTTTCTTGCTTGTAATCCTGAGGGAAGTTTAACATGGGGTGCAACTTGCACGGCTTAACAGTTGTACATTTAACAGTTTTACTTTTATCATTATTACATTTGTTACAATTATTCTTATCATCAATAATACAGTTGCTAAGTGCACAATTATCATATACCAGTGTGCCATTCTCTGTAACCACTTTCTCTCTTGTTGCCATATTTTTCTTACCAAAGTGAGAGTCAGCTGTGTAAGCTAATCCTCCTTGTATTTCACTTTCCCGTTGCCATAACTGTAAACAATCATAATGTCGGATCCGCCTCTTCGCGGACTTAATTAGACATATCCTTTTCTTTAAATTTTGTAACACCTTGGGACTAAAACTGCCTACCCGTGGGAACTTTTCCCCGTCATGCACAGTCATTCTTTCCCATTCATTGAAAACCTTTGTGAGTGATTCATCTCGGACCTCCTGGTCTGTATCACACGTTATATACCTTGCCGACCTTATGGGTCGGTTTACTAAATCAACCTGATCCAGGGTTGATCGTCCCTTACCTGAACAACTGGCCCCCATCTTTGCAGGTGTTGCTTTCACTACCTCTGACCTTCAAATCAGGGTCTTCAGCGAACCCTTACAAAAACCAAGTTGCCCGGGGTAAGCCGACGGTGAAAGTTCGACCGAGTACTTTCACCCACTCTTCGCCCACGTTGGCCAGTACTTCAATCACTGACTCAGAGCTGCTGTACCCAACCTAGGGCCCCTATAAACCTTTATTTACTGGGGCGTGTGGGAGTAGGTTACCCGTCCCCAGCAAGTATCGGTTGTTAGAGAATTCCTGAGTGACCAGCGAACCTCCCTTAAAATAAAAAAATTTACACAAATCACGTTAGAATGTACAAATAGCGTTTATGACCCCTCTCATACGCAAACGGTACTGGGTCAAGTTACAAACTAATGCACACAATTACATGCGGTACAATCGTACTGCACATAAGCAACTAATCTTATGTGCGGAACGACCAACGGAATCGAAAATTACGGCTGCGAATTCCTTCAGCCAGAGCTTGATGGCCTATATGGGTACTGCACCAACCCTCCTGGGGTTGTACTTCTTGACTTTGTCTTATAGCGGACTTCCTAGTCTGCTGCACCTAGACCTCCTGGTCTGTCTCTGGACCTCCTGGTCCGTGACCTCCTGGTCTGTGTCTACAGTAGACCTCCTAATCTGCTATACTCTAATGCTCTTATTTCAATATTTAACAAGGGATGCCTCCCAAGCCACCACGCGCTGTCACTTTCACGGATGTACCTCACGAGAACTCGACTTCCGGGGGTTCCAACCAAAAATTAGAAACTTATATATATGCACACACTCTTTCACCTCATATACTCTTTACTTTTGTTTTCTGTACAGAAAATTCCTTTCATGCAGTATCACAGGCTAGTCCCAGAGGAGTTGCAACTAGAGAAGGATTTTAAATTTTGGACACTGAGATTAACTTGCGCTATTATCGCGTTGCTTCCGTATCGCCTACTAAAACAATACTATCGTGTGATTTGTATTAAGTGGGCGTACCCATACGCTTCGTTGCGTAATATACGCTACGTGTGTCAACCCTTGCGTCGCGTATGCTTGTCCCGCCCTTTGTTAGGGAAACGTGTACACAGGCCAGACACGTCCACAGTAACACAAGCAACACGTTTCTATCAATGCAAATGATATTTAACTGTAATCATTTACCGAGCACCACACAGCCCTCCCTTGTATCTTAGGCAAAGCCGTGTGCGTGTTTTACAAATTACTCCCTTACGTATTAATTTTACTTTTAACTACCAATAGCAACAAATCTTTCTCAGCACGTTATCAATGATAAATGGCAAACAGGAAAGTGAGATATGTGAAAATACACAGATGAAAATGCAATTCTAAATTAATCTAATAACATACATTAATGTAAACACACACATATAATATTACATATATGTACTAATCACTATTACATCTATGAGACCTTATTCAGTGCTTCTAATTTGCATATGAATGTGCTTTTAACTATCTGTGAAGGCGATTTCTTTCACTGCTGGGAGAAAAAAAACAGTTGAGAAGTATCACCAGTTACACAGGTTAATTTGCATCTCAATGGCCCATCTCACAAGTAGCAGAGTTAAAACAGACTCTTGAAGGGAGAAAGAGAGAGAAAAAAACAACAACTTTGTTTTATTTCTGTGTGTCGTTCTTACATCAAATATTAATTTTACTATTAACTTACATTAAACCCTATCTGAACTATTTATGATTGATTATGATATGGATTAAATAAATGCATTGAAAACTCATTAAATGGTGATTTCTTTTTGACAATGGATGGCTGATTATTCCTGAGTCAACTGAAAATCAGCCATTCAGATAAAAACATTTTTTTTGACCTTCCCAAAATGGCCGCTGCTCCTCCCCCTTCCACATCCATGAGGGTTACACAAAATGGAGGACAGACCATGCGGCTTCTTTTGTCACAAGGAAAATCATCATTCAAGCCCCTGAAGTTATTTTTTTTTTAAGCCTGGGTTAAAAATAAAACTATCAAGCTATGCAGAGCGATTAAAAATACTTTTAAACCTATTTAAACAGACAAGCAATCCAATCTGCGTGTGCAGTTGGCACCAAATAGAAATTAAAACCAGATTTAAAAAGACAATAGCTTAATGTTCTTACCTTCTTCGGATTTCACCAGTATCCCTACAAACCAAGAGAATCAGACGCAGACTCTCATCTGATCAGCACTACAAGATACCACCTTCCGCAGTTTGCTGATCGATAAAGTCTGCGCGTTTTCGCCTGACTGCGGATATGAGGTGGACCAGACTTGCCCCCAATTGATAGAGTCAGTTTTCTACCTTTTAACACAAGCTATTTACTAATACCTTCAAGCCGTAATGGCCGCTAAACCACGTGCACGTGCTACGCACTCCGCACGCTATTTGCGTACAAAGACCTCGCACGTGGCACGCAAGTTACGTACAAACGCTGCGCTGAGTGTACGGAATACCCACAGCGAGCGTACACACAGATAATAACCTTTTAAACATTAAACACAGAGTATGATTATACTGTAAGTCTTAGTATTGAGATACTGTAATGATATACCACTGGTTAACCTGGATATTTAAGCAAGCTGTTTGAGTGATTGAGATACTCAGAAACCCTTTGTACTAGCTAGAGAAACACAGACACCTTGCTGAGGTTCCAACACCTTTACTAACGAGATTTAGCTATGTAAAAAGGAAAAATACAGTTAACAGCTTATACACTACAGCACTAACATAAAACACTTAAACAGAATACTAGACATAAATATACAATAGCGTCTTAATCCTAAACAATAACAGTGAGAGAGAGAGAGTATGGCAAATACAGACAGAGAATAAGGTGGTCACAGAGAAACTTACACACGTGGGGAATGATCGCTAGCGCAGTCCTGGAAACCAGCTCTCTAGTTAGTCAATGATGAAAACCTTTGTGGAGAGAAGACTGAGCTGGCCCAGGCTGGCTGTTCTTATATACACAAAGTACAGTACACTACAAAGGGCCCTACAATCTTATTGTTCCTTGGACACAGGAATCTGTCTTCGCATTATAACCAAAGGTCATAGGTTTGTTTGAACAGGTGGGCTGTGACTATTTCAAACTGCTCAGGTGGGAGGTATCCTCTGGATTCTCCCTGCATGTGTAATTAAACTGCAAATACTGTAAATGTCCATAAACTTCTTTTAAACATAACTATACGCTGGAGCGACCGATCTTTTCCTAACCAACACCGGAATGTTTCTAATAAAATACTCTTCGGTTAGGTACTAAACACCACCGCTCAGACCCTGTCTGACCCTTCGTATAATGCAAAGAGGAATTCCCTTGTCCCTGAACCAGTTACACTAATCATACTTACAGATATTATTAAGGGGACCATAACCTATAAAATACACTATTTAGATTAACTATGTAACGCCAGACGCACACAAACTCTACCGTAAATGCGCATACCACGCGCCTGAGCGCACAACCGTGGAGGCGCCGTCACGCAACTGCGAATATGCGCACGCACGGGAGAGAATGTGCACGTGCAGCGGGCAAGCGCATGGGGTTAGTACAAGGCATCATAGGTCGCTATATTTTTCGACATTGACAGGGGGCGGTTTACTGTTTAATCTTGACTCCTCCCTCTACAATCCCAACTCCTCCCATCTGCAATCCAAACTCCTCCTCTCTAAATTCTGACTTAACTTTTTGAGTGAGACTGAGATAGAGCTTTGTGATTGTTCTATGTACATGTGACTGTGCTATGGGGTAATTGCATTTATTAGCCCTAGTACCCACACACCAGCAAGTGAGGGGCAAATGCTCTGTAACCCTTGCTCTCCTGGCTCCTCTGTGCTGCTGTGGTATAAGCTGCAGCACATCATTCTGCCTCAGGCTCTCCCCGGAGAGCTCTCTTCTGCTCAAAAGTGGGCGTGGCTATGACTGTGTTAGGGGGGGCGGTTGCCCCCTTCGCCCCCCCTAGATCCGGCCCTGTCTCTACTATGCCCACAACCAGAGAGATCAGCCTTCCAGCAGCGGGACGCTGCTCCAGCTCCACACGCCCAATATGCAGTTTTACATTTTCATTGGTGGATTGCTCTGGTTCCTGAACTCTGATCCCCAAGTCCCTAGCACCTACTGAAAGGTGGGACTCTCTAGCTTTTTATCCCATTCAAATCTAAGAAATCTATTTTCAGGAACTTGAGATATCTGCAGTCAAGCAAGCTGCCCTGACCCCCAGAAAATGATGAATATTAAGCCCACTCCACTATCGACCCCTCCCCTACGTATTAAACATCCCCTACTACCCTGAAAGTCATGTACCAGGGCCCCTTCATTCAGCACAATGTCCCCTTCTACAGTTTTGTGTTCTCCTTCCTGCCCCATCTGTGCAGTAAAGGAGTAATTAGCAGAAATTATTTCTCCAGGTCCTACATGCTGAGCGACAAATAGAACACCCCCTACCGCCCGCGGGACATCAAAGCTGCCTCTGACAGCACCACCCACCCCTACTTCTGGAGGATGGGTAGGGGCCCCAGTGCATTGCTGTGCGCAGGGGCCTACACTGCTGTAAAGACGGCTCTGGCTGTGACATGGAATAGATAAAAAAAAATGTTGTGTCAACCATTTTCCATGTTGATGTTTTCATGTGTGACCTTTTGTCAGTGTCGACCTAGACATCCATAACACACCCATCCATTAGATGATTCAGTTATAACATTACAGAATTCCTTACAGTGAATTCCTTATAAATAAAAAAGTCAATGTCTTACAGTAGGTTGCCATGTCGTACAATAGGTTATGTCTTGCAGTAATTTATGTTTGTCCCAAGGTGGATTACTAAAACTGAATATTTATTAGATCAAATTAAAATGACTTATATTAAAGAGTGTGATTCGTAGCCTACGCTAGCCTCTTAGCTTAGGTGTCTTCAAGATACTGTATATATATATATATATATATATATATATAGAGAGAGATATAGAGAGAGAGAGAGAGAGAGAGAGAGACTGGGTTTCTGTCTTATTTTTCTTTCAAATTAAATCTTTACTGCTCCAGACTTTCTTAGCTTTTTGAAAATGTACAAAAAAAATGAAATAAATAAAACCTAAGGGATAACAATTGTGTACTAAACATTCTTAAAATGATGTGAGATGTAGAACTCGAGAGCCTTTAATGTGTTTTGCTCGTGTCCCCTATTCTGTTTCATGCCTGTATATTGAAGTACAAATGGGCAATGAATGAAATAGATTACATCAGAGGTGTTGTATGCAATTAAATCCTTTGTGGTGAAGCTCTCTCTCTCTATTTAACTATCTATAGCAGGATCTAGTTTCATCACACAGGACTTTATTTCATGCAATACTTCCGATGTCATCTATTTAATTAATTGCCCGTTTGTATATAGGAAGGCTGATAAGAAAGCTAAAAACCAGAAGAAGGGGAACAGGTGAGAAATATCAGAGAGGATTCTACAGTTACATCATTTTAAGATTCTACATTCTTATGGTTCATAGTGAGAGGGCGTATATACTGTATTATTTCTGTGGTATGCAGTTTAATCTTTATTTTAACACCTGCAGATTCACAACCAGAATAACAATCCCTTGCCTGTAGGTTTTTTTTTTTTTTTACAGAAAATCTGGCAGTTAACACAACACATGGATTTAATAATTACACAAACAGCATATTACAGGTTTATTCATTTAATATGCTTTTGTAGAATAAAACAATGTCAGCTTTAAATAGTTCCTTTCTATTATTTGAGAAAGGGCCTATGCAGTCTGAATCATTGTAAATTTTAATAAACCAATGGGTTATTTTTTTTTCTTTGTAAGGATGTTCATGTCTATCCCATGCATGTTTAAATTGCTCTACTGACTTAAGGGCCCTACACATTTGTCGATCCGCCGCCAAGCTGCCCGACGGCGGATACGGCCGACGGGCGACCCAGCGGCGGGGGGGGGGGGGGGGAGTGAAGTTTCTTCACTCCCCCCGTCACCCGGCTCCATAGAATTGCAGGCAAATATGGACGAGATCGTCCATATTGGCCTGCATGCACAGCCAACGGGACACCAGCGATGCACGAGCGCGGGGCCGCGCTTCGTTCATCGCTGGAGCCTCCACACTCAAAGATATGAACGGTATCTCATTCATTAATGAACAAGATCGTTCATATCTTTGATATCGCCCAGTGTGTGGGGCCTATTAGCCTCTACCACCTCTGACGGGAGGCTATACCACTTGTCCACTACCCTTTCTGTGAAGTCATTTTTCCTTACATTTTCCCTGAACCTGCCTCCCTCCATTTTCAGTGTATGTCCTCGAGTTCTAATACTTCTCTTCTTCCTTGGTTATACACTTAATTACAGTTCGGAGTGCCGCTATTTATGAACTTTTATAACTAAACAGATCCAGGCACCCAACTAAAGGGGTCAATTTACTAAGGTGGGAGATTTTTTAGAACTGGTGATGTTGCTCATAGCACCCAATCAGATTCTTCTTAACATGTATCTACAGTAGCTGCTTCTAGAAGATTGATTGCTATGACCAACATCACCAGTTCTAAAAAAAACTCTCAATTTAATGTTAAATTACCTGTCATACTTTTCCAAGTAGTGCACCCTATATAAGATGTTCTATATAAAAAAAAAAAGAGTTTTGAAATGATAATATCTCAGAGAACAGAACATTATATAGGATGTGGTATTTGCTAAGGAAACGGTCAAGGACATGGATGCTATTACAAGATTGTGACTCCTGGCAGCGAGGGAACCTCAAGGCTGACTTTAGTACAAGTGATAAATATTTAAATTAATTTCCTTATAATCATTGTTTTATCTCCACAAATCTCTGTACATTTTGCATTGCCAGTGATGTAAAAGTTACAGAAGACATAGGGGTCTTAACAGGAAACAGTGAAAAGAGTGGAGAAGTCATCCAGTGGAGAAGTTGCCCATGGCAACCAATCAGCTGCTCTGTATAATTTTATAATAGGCAAATTATAAATGTTACATCAATGCTGATTGGTCGCCAAGGGCAACTTCTCCACCGTCTCACTTCTCCACACTTTCCACTGCTTCATGAATAGACCCCATAGTTGCATAGTTTTCACTATCCGCATTTGTAATATGGATGTGATAAGTAAGGTTTGGCAAAATTTGTAATGTGAAAATTTATATTTTCAAGCAAATTTACTAAAATACTCTTGTCAGGAGATGGACTCCACAGCCCGTCCTAGAGAAAGCTGGAAGTGTGGTTGTGTAACGCTATCACACTGCTTCCTTGTTCAGTGCCATGGCAGCCAAAGCGCGGCTGTTGTCCGATGCACTCTTCACCGCCGGCCAACACAGAAGGAGCCATAGGCTTGCCCTGCAGAAAAAAAAAGTGAATTAGTAGCCCATAGGTTACTATATGGTAACGCCATCTGGAGATGATGTTATTCTATCGGGGTCAAGCAGTCCAGAGCTTTGCAAATCCAGCAGCATTGCACGGGTTGCAGTGAGAGCTACATTTGAGGATGATGATGATGATGATGATAGATGAGTCATTGCAATATCTGAAGGAATACTAAATATATGTGGCATGTACCATAAATGTAACCCAGAAATCTTCGGAATGCCCATGATCTGCAATGGTCCAGCATCTATTCTGCAGGTTCTGTTACACACGTACAGTACTTTGGGGTCATTTTTAAATCAGCTGTATAGGTAGAAAGTCCTGCAAACCTGTTTGTGACTCTAGTCATCTGTCTGTAAGACTGTGGCACGTTTTATACTTATACACCTGCATTTCCTGAAAAGATTGCATCTTTACCATGGACACTTTCTTTTGCTCTGATTTATAGGGGTTCAGGTTAGGTCAGGGGTGGGCAATTATTTCAGCTGGGGGGCCTCTTAACACTTCCAGCGAATATTCGAGGGCCACACACAAAATACTCAGAGTCCCCTTTTTACACATTACGGCAGACAGCGTCCCCTTTTTACACATTACGGCAGACAGCATCCCCCCTTTTTACACATTACGGCAGACAGCGTGCCCTTTTTTACACATTACGGCAGACAGCGTCCCCTTTTTACACATTACGGCAGACAGCGTCCCCTTTTTACACATTACGGCAGACAGCATCCCCCCTTTTTACACATTACGGCAGACAGCGTGCCCTTTTTTACACATTACGGCAGACAGCGTCCCCTTTTTACACATTACGGCAGACAGCGTCCCCTTTTTACACATTACGGCAGACAGCGTCCCCCTTTTTATACATTACAGCAGACAGTCCCTACCCCCCCTTTCCTCCCCTCCCCTAAACCCATATTGCAGTTTTTAACTCCCCTCCCTCCCCACCCTTAAACCTATATGGCAGCTTAAGAACTGATCCAGGGGTTGGCTGGACAGGGGGTTTACCTGTTTGTCACAGTGGCAGACGATCCCCGCTGTCCGATGATCCGCGCTGCTGCCGGCCGGAGTCACCACTGATGTGGCCTCTCCTGCTCCGGCTCGCTGCCCGCTGCTTCTCCTCACTGGCCACCATTCAATCTCCTCCTCACAGGCCGCCGCTCCTGCTCACTGCAGTGCCCGCTCCCCGCGCCACCCAGCTAACAGAGGAAATCCCGGTCAGCTGACCCTGTGACGTGACCGGGATTTCCTCAGCGGCGCCGCATCTGAGAGCAGTGCAATGACAAGCGGCCTGTCGGGCCGCTTGTCATTGCACTCTGGTGGGGCACAGCGGGCCAGGCAGGATCGGTCCGCGGGCCGCATCCGGCCCGCGGGCCGCCTGTTGCCCACCCCTAGGTTAGGTGGTATGTTACTTATACATAGACAGAGGGCTGGTTCAGCACTATTATCACTAAAACAAGATTGTGTTTGGGCCACAGAGGGGGAGCTTAGGGGGAAGAAGAGAGGAACACATGAAGTGGGAGATGAAAAGGAGGGATTGATCTGTTGGTGATGAGAGAAGGGCCCAGGGCTGGGCCCAGGGCTGGTCCTAGGGGTGGGGCAAGTCCACATTAATTAGCCACACACTCTAGCTAGGGGAGGAGGGCCCCGGGATGTGGGTGAAGAAAAGCTGTGACAGAGGTAGGAGGTGGAACAGCTGGAAAAAGGATGATCTGCATCTGGACATTACCCGTGGTAACTCTAGGCAACGGCCGCACTGAGGGGCCAACTCAGACCTGATCACTGCTGTGCGTGTTCGCACAGCAGCGATCAGGTCTGAAGTGCGCATGTGCCGGCGCAAAAGTGCACCGGCACATGGCAGACAGCAGATGGCTGTCTTAGCCCTGCGATCGCTGCGTTTGGGCGCCGTTTAGTGGGCGTGGTCTGGGCAACGCAGGTGTGCCCGGACCATTGTGGGAGCTGGCCACTACGGCTGCGTAATGTCACATGCAGCCGCTGCGACCTGGGCAACGACGTGTAGCTCCCTGCCAACGCGCAGGAGCTGCGCTGGCTGGGAGCTACTCCTACAGTACAAAAGCATTGCCGCTGTGCGATGCTTTTGTACTTGTACGACGGGGTCGGGCCTGACATGCGGGGCGGACTAGACCTGTGCTGGACGTCCCCCCGCATGTCAGGGAAGCTGATCGTAGATGTGCTAAATTTAGCACATCTACGATCAGGTCTGAATCACCCCCGAGACCGTTATGGGGTGGCAACGCCCGTGCAGCCTCTCCGCTCGAACAGGCCTTGAGTGGTTATAACATATTGACATCTCACATTTGTGCACTGCTTTTTCAGGGTGTGGTAATAAGGCTCTTATCAATATTTAGAGGAGGAGTCGAGTGCATCACATTGACATAGTCCATTACATATTTCCAATCATTATTTTAATGTTTCGTTTAATGTGATCATTGTTTTATTATGGTAAATATCCTCATATTTCTAGATTTGGTGCTTTTAGAAAATTAACTGTTGCACAACCTAATGTCTTTAAATAGAACAATATTAACAAAATACAATAATAGAAATAACTGCTGCCCTAGTAGGCATACTACTGTAAATGAGCTAGTCATACAGTGCATCCGGAAAGTATTCACAGTGCTTAACTTTTTCCACATTTTGTTATGTTACAGCCTTATTCCAAAATGGAATAAATTGATTTTTCCCCTCAAACTCCTACACACACAATACCCCTTAATGACAATGCAAATTTATTAAAAATAATAAACTAAGAAATCACATGTATGTAAGTATTCACAGCCTTTGCATTGAAGCTCACAATTGAGCTCAGGTGCATTCTGTTTCCTTGAGATGTTCCTACAGCTTAACTGGAGTCCACCCGTGGTAACTTCAGTTGATTGGACATGATTTGGAAAGGCACACACCTGTTTATATAAGGTCTCACACTTGACTGGGCATGTCTGAGCACAAACCAAGCTTAAAGTCAAGGGAATTGTCTGTAGACCTCTGTGGAAGGGTACAGAAAAATATCTGCTGCTTTGAAGGTCCCAATGAGCACAGTGGCATCCATCATCCGTAAATGGAAGAAGTTCAGAACCACCAGGACGCTTCCTAGAGCTGGCCGGTCGTCTAAACTGAGGGATCGGGGGAGAAGGGCCCTAATCAGGGAGGTGACCAAGAACCTGATGGTCACTCTGTCAGAGATACAGCATTCTTCTGTGGAGAGAGGAGAACCTTCCAGAAAGACAACCATCTCTGCAGCAATCCACCAATCAGGCCTGTATGGTAGAGTGGCCAGACGGAAGGCACTCCTCAGTAAAAAAAATGCATGGCAGCCCACCTGGAGTTTGCCAAAATGCACCTGAAGGACCCTCAGACCATGAGAAACAAAATTCTCTGGTCTGATGAGACAAAATTTGAACTCTTTGGCGTGAATGCAAGGCATCATGTTTGGAGGAAACTAGGCACCGCTCATCACCAGGCCAATACCATCCCTACAGTGAAGTATGGTGGTGGCAGCATCATGCTGTGGGTATGTTTTTCAGTGGCAGGAACTGGGAGACTAGTCAGGATAGAGGGAAAGATGAATGCAGCAATGTACAGAGCCATCCTGGATGAATATCTGCTCCAGAGCGCACTTGACCTCAGACTGGGGCGACGGTTCATCTTTCAGCAGGACAACGACCCTAAGCACACAGCCAAGATATCAAAGGAGTGGCTTCAGGACAACTCTGTGAATGTCCTTGAGTGGCCCAGCCAGAGCCCAGACTTGAATCCGATTGAACATCTCTGGAGAGATCTGAAAATGGCTGTATACCGACGCTTCCCATCCAACCTGATGGAGCTTGAGAGGAATGCAAAGAGGAATGGGCGAAACTGCCCAAAGATAGGTGTGCCAAGCTTGTGGCATCATATTACAAAAGACTTGAGGCTGTAATTACTGCATCAACAAAGTATTGAGAAAAGGCTGTGAATACTTATGTACATGTGATTTCTTACTTTTTTATTTTTAATAAATTTGCAAAAATCACAAAAAAACTTTTTTCACATTGCCATTATGGGGTATTGTGTGTAGAATTTTGAGGGGAAAAATGAATTCTATTTTGGAATAAGGCTGTAACATAACAAAATGTGGAAAAAGTGAAGCACTGTGAATACTTTAGAGATGTACTGTATAGGACCTTGCTCTCTCTTTTCTAACCCCATAAAGGTTACATACTAGAGGGTCTAGTTATGAAAGCTAAAACCCAGCTGAAATGGCTCTTTCCCACATGATTTAGGTATCACGGCAATTCAACAAATGCCTAAAGCAGGAGAAACAGTATCAGAGATATGTACAGTATAAGGCAAGATAATGAATTAGTAAAGTAGTATATAATATATTTTATTGAAAATTCATCAAGAGTAAAGATTTGACCTCTGTGTCAGTTTAGCACATTGGAGTATAAACTTTATATTTTGACATGATAAAGAAATTGCTATGGCATAATCCTATTACGTGTTTTGCAGATATCCTGCCAGCTTCATCAGACCTGGTTATGTTGTATGCTTATGGTGGTAAATCTAATACGATCCTGACAAAATCATCAGTTGTGTGGCGTTGTATATCTGTCTCTTGACCAAACGGTTGTACTAAGCCTGTCTGGAAAACATTGCATCAGAGGGATCTTCAGATCCCTCCTGGCCAGTCTCCCTGCTTCTCATATCCCATCTACTGCCTGATGATACTTTTTGGGGCCCATTGTTACCAAAGATAAATAGACCTCTTAGGGTCCAATGAAAGTCAAGATTTTAAATGATCCAATAATGGCTTTTTTTGTCCATTGCCATGATATTTACAGTACCTTAATCAGGCCCCGAGTCAGTATTTTCATATACTGCACATAGGGGGTAATTCTGAGTTGATCGCAGCAGCAAGTTTGTTAGCAATTGGGCAAAACCATGTGCACTGCAGGGGGGCAGATATAACATATGCAGAGAGAGTTAGATTTGGGTAGGTTATTTTGTTTCTGTGCAGGGTAAATACTGGCTGCTTTATTTTTACACTGCAATTTAGATTGCAGATTGAACACACCCCACCCAAATCTAACTCTCTCTGCACATGTTATATCTGTCCCCCCTGCAGTGCACATGGTTTTGCCCAACTGCTAACAAATTTGATGCTGCGATCAACTCAGAATTAGGCCCATAATGCACTGGACTTTTCTAAACGAGTGTCAAAGCAGGAAACCAAGCAAGACCACATGATTCATTAAATAAACTGTTAGATTTGCTGGCTTCTGCCAAAAATGAACCCTATTTGTATGTGTGTGTGCATGAAGAATGAACTATAGCTTGTATGCTTTACTGGGGCAGGGACTGATTTGAATTACTAAATATTAACAGTAAGTACTACATAGTATTAGCTACTGCACAGACTTTAATCTTCCTGTTCTCCAGGTAGGCTTCATGCGCTATCCCAAGATGGCCACTAAAATCTCTACTGAACATGTGCAGGGCTCATATCTTTAATGTATGACTGTTTTAGAGCATCACAGTGGGAGACCTGTTTTCCACTCCAGAGAGACCTGCGAAAACCTGCAATCCACAATGATTCCAATGTTCTTGCACCACTATCCAGTGCCTACTTACCACTCACTGTTGAGCTGTATGACACTCATTTCCATGAGAATCAGTGCTGAACTAACTCTTCAATATCAACACTTGCACACACACATTTTGTGATCCCAATATAAATAACTGTATAAATAATATATTAAACTCAGCAGCCGTATGTAAAATGTATGAAGAGGTTTTCAAGGAACCATGTTGAGTATATTCTGCAAGCTTGTTACAGAGGGAAGTGGTTACCATACCACTAGTCGGGAACCTAGATGTCACAAGGCCGACACCGGAATCCGGACTAGCTCTGAAATACCGACGCCGGAATCCCGCTGCCACATGCTTTTTTCCCTCTATGGGTGCCCAGGACACACATAGGGGGAGAATAAGTACTGCGCGCAGCGTGGCGAGTGCAGCAAGCCCGCAAGGGGCTTGCTAGGGGATGCGGTCAAGATCCCGCCGCACGGAATCCCGGCGGTCGGAATCCCAACACCGGAATCCCGACATATTCTCCCTCTGTGGGTGTCCACAACGCCCATAGAGGGAGAATAAATTAGTGTGCCCGCAGCGTGGCGAGCGCAGTGAGCCCGCAAGGGGCTGCGTTGCGCTCACACCCCCCTGTCGGGATTGTGCCGGTCGGGATTCCGGTGTCAATATTCCGACCGCCAGGATCCCGTCCGGCGGGATTTCGTACTGATCCCCTTGCTAGTGCTCGCCCCGCTGCCGGCATACCGGTATCCGGGATCCCGCTGTCGGTATACTGACAGTCGGGATCCCATTACAGAAGAATAGTCCCTAACACAAGGTACTAAGACTATAACAGACTCTTATTCTTTTAGGGTTATCTTGGCTCCCTTCTTCCATTGCTACTTACCTTTATAAGATTGAACCAATTCCTTCTAGGAACTCTGATCTTCCATTCCGTCTACATTTTGAATATTTCACATTTGCTTCTTCTGTAAACCTCTGCATTATCCATTTGGGCCTGCCAATAACTTTGTGTCAGATGTGCAGATGACATACAGTACATGTGTCCCTTTTGCCATACCTGAAAACAAAGGCTGAACACAAAGAAAATGGGGGTTAATCTGCAAATCTCCATTATATCTGATGGAAGACCTTATAAATAAATGCAGTATCTGCAGATGATACATAGATCCTGCATTTATTTAGAAGGTCAGTGGCCCTCAGTAAGTGTTGTCCATTGTGTCTGTATAAGTGTACTGGACACTGATTTGTGCAGCATTTGATACATACTGTACTTTTATTAGATATAATGTAATTTATGTGCATTTCCTTTGTTTCATACCGGTTTGTCACAACTGTACTTTGTGCTGTCTGTGATACATTAATCTGACATGATTTGTCCTCTGTATGCTGGTTCCATGCATTTTTTTTTTATGTCTCACATAGTAACCATGGTGCAATGGTATTGGGATCCCGGAGCTTGGGATGCGGCAGTCAGAATACCAACAGCAGCACCTTGACACCTACTAGGAAAGTATTCTACCCCTAATCCTCCCCCCTCTGCAGCCTAATCCTAACCCTCCCTGGTGGTGCCTAACCCTAAACTCCCCCTATCCGCAGCCTAAACTTAACCTCTACCCCGGCATCCTAACTCCCCCCTTCCCCGCAGCCAAACCACAACACACCCCCACCCCTCCTCTCTGGAGTTCAGGCAGACCTTTATTCGGAATCCCAGCGCCGGCATTACGAGCCATGTTGGAATCCCGGCGTCAGTATTCCAAGCAGTATTGAGATACCGGTGGATTACCTGGAGTGACGTCATCTGTGATCATCCCACCTCCAATTCTGGGTGCTGCATGCACACTTGGTGTTGTGAAGGTATAAGGTTAATGTATGTTTGATACTTTCCATACTGTACCCCAATGACAGTGCAATAAACTTAGAATCAAAATGTTGGTGATTACACCTGCATCTGAGATCTTATTATATACCTGCGTGAAGCCATCCTTGCTGAATTATTGTTGGACTCTGTACTGGAGGACCTATGAAAGGCACCAGGGCCTTTCCATGACTACATGGGAGTGCCTCTTAACTTGGACTATAGAGAGATACAATATCACATATAGGCCCAGATTTATCAAGCCTCGGAGAGTGATAAATTTCACCGTGATAAAGTACCAATCAGCTCCTAACTGTAATTTTTAAACACCGCTTGTAACATGGCAGTTAGGAGCTGATTGGTTGGTAATTTATCACTCTCAGAGGCTTGATAAATCTGTAAATTCAATTTCTGCGGAATAGCAAATGAATACAGAAACTGCTGGATAACTATACAAATAGATGATAAAGTTATTTACGATATATATATTTTGTCTTCATAATTTTAAGCAGTAAATATGTTGAACCCATTAATCACTATATTAGACAAAGGTCCACGTGTTCCAAATGTTTATTACTATGAAGGATTACCGCTCAATCAGTGCCAAATTCCAACACACACCCTGTGTGGGATCCATGTTCTATTCTAATCTCTGCCAGTTTGGATGACATTGATAGATAATGGAACAAAGCGTCACAGCTTGAAAAGTACTGCTAACATTTTTATCGAACACCTCGCCAGCACGCATAGGCGGCAATCCTGATGCTTCCTCTAGGATGGCTGAAGTGAAAAGTCCTTTACATAAATCAGTTCTCTAATCATCAATGCAGAATTCTATGTACATAGTCTGAGCCAGGTAACTATCTCCTACACCCGGTGCTAGAATTTCGAAGAAAAAGCTGAAATATTAGTTGTTGTTTTTTATTATTCAAACAAAACATCTGAAACTGCAGAGATTTGTAACAAAACAAACGAGACTAAATAGGTTCGAGTGGGGCTTTATCAGAAGCCCAAAATTCCCTTTACATCCTTTGTTTCAGTCAAGACTAAATATAAAACTGGGTCAGATGTATTAAGCCTGGAGAAGTGATAAATCAGTGATAAGTGGAAGGTGATAATGCACCAGCCAATCAGCTCCTAACCGTCATTATTCAAACCGGTAATGATTGGCTGCTGTGTTAAAGCAGTGATAAGTGGAAGGTGATAATGCACCAGACAATCAGCTCCTACCTGTCATTTTTCAAACTGGTAATGATTGGCTGCTGTATTAAAGCCGGAGTGGAAGGTGATAATGCACCAGCCAATCAGCTCCTACCTGTCATTTTTCAAACCGGTAATGATTGGCTGCTGTGTTATCACCTTCCACTTATCACTGCTTTATCACTTCTCCAGGCTTAATACATCTGCCCCCATGGATGTTTTATTTGTCATTTTTAAGTATTTATCACCAGTTGATACAATTAGATTGATTATAAATAAATGGTATCATCTTGGAGAGTCACTGTACACTAATTTTCTTTCCCTTGAATTCAAATAGAAAGTTAGTCGTAAAATAAACATTTTATAATTTGGCACCTGTTTGGATATACCCTCTATACAGTACATGTTAACTCAAGGTCATTTAATGCACCATAATTTAACAACTCTTGCTGCTATTTGTTCCCATTCTGTGAATGTAGTCTGCCCATGTTGATTCACTTTGATTATTCCAGCTTTAATAAACCACTGTAAAATGTGTACAGTTTAACTTAAAGATGTTCGACAATCCAATATATATCTCTTTGGGTTTAGTACATCAGACAAAATTCTCCTGGACTATGAACAAATATGCACTTCATAGCGGACCATTACTATATTGTTTGCTCAAAAAAATACCAAAGTCGACAAGCTTATCCCATCCGTAATCTAAATACATTTTCTGTGTAAAGTCTATAGTTACTGTACGCAGCAGAAGCTAGAATGCATTTTGTACAGATATCTACTTAAATGAGAAATCTGAAATTATGATACAAGGGAAGTATCAAATACATTTTTCTAATAATTGTGGGAAAAAGAGGCATCATCTGCAGATCAAACATTTATTTGCTACTTTATATGTATCCCAGCATTATATGTGGAAGCAGTGGTCTTGTAGGCTATGAGCTTACGTATTAGCTGCGATATACAGCCATGGGCATAATTCTGGAGAGTCTTCCCGTATAGTTAAAACGGCACTCTTAAAAAGGCGAAGCCATCCTGGCTTTGCCTTTCAAAATGACTGCAGCATTAAAAAACACAGGGCAGCCCTGCTGGAATCTCATAGGCTATTACATAAATCTCTATATGCAAGTACAGAGAAATCTTCTAGAAACTCACCACAATAGTGTAACCCAGGAGGAGGTTCTCAAACGCGATCCTCAAGGCGCCTCAACGGTCCAGGGTTTAAGTATAGTCATGCTTGGCCACAGAAGATTTAAATTAGTACCTCAGTCCATTTGATTTAAACATCTGTGCTGAGCCATGGATATACCGTAGCAGTGCCTTGAGGTCTATTTCAGAACCTCTGGTAAACAATGGCAAATGATCAATAAAATAACAGATTATATATTATATATAAATATGGGAAAGTTATGTCAATAGTCACTGTCAGCAAATACAATTTATACAGCGGAATGTCGAACCAGGTATACCGACATAGAGGTTTATTCAATTAATGTTGGATCCTCTCCGACAGAGGATCTGACACTTCACTATTCAATTCCAACAGGTTTCGAATCAGCATTGTCAATAATGGGCCAAAAACCTGTCGGAAACGCCCATAAATTAGTCGAAAAAATGTGGATCCGCGGCTAACCCGCTGATTGACGTGTTTTCCGACAAGTCGGAAAAACAGTACTGGTATCGAATAGGTTGAATCCAGATTTGATCTAAAGTCGAAAAAAGTGCTATTTTTCTGACTAATTGAATAGACCACATAGTAGCAATGTCATTTAAAACATTGTAACTGTGTTACAGTTACAATGCTTTAAATAACAGTACTACAGTGTCCGCATACCGGTTTCGACATTCTACTGGCCACTATATACTATACAACATGTAAATAAACTTAAAAACACCACATAATACCAATGAAGAATACGTATTACTCTAAAATTCCTTAGAACATGAAACAGTCACTACAATAAAAGGAAAAAAAAAAAAAAAAAAAAATTATATATATATATATATATATATATATATATATATATATATACACATACATACATACACACACACACACATATATATATATATACACATATATATATATACATATATATATATATATATATATATATATATATATTTTCTGTCAAAAGTTTATGAAGTGTTCACTTGTTTGTGTTGAACTTACATGTACAGTCCAAGTTGAGAGGTGGATAAACTAAGCAGTGTTCTTGCAGAGTAGGAACAATTGCAGGATGACTGTGGGTTATCTGAGCCTCAACACTAATTGTTTTAATATTGCAATGCATGCTATAGTGACTTTAGAAATTCCTTTGTTCACAGAAGCTTGGTAACACGATTTACAGGATTTCATCAGATATCGTTATATACGTATTTTAATACACATTACCTGGAGTACTATGTTAATGGTGGTAGCACCTTTAAATATATTTAAAATAAAAAAAATCCATGAAATTAAAATTAATTAGCGATTAATATATGCCTCTTATACGGCAGGTATCAAGAACTAGTTTTGACAAAGAAAAAAAAGAAATGTTACAATGTCTTTTTTTTTTAAATGTATTAAGACAAGAAAAAAAAAAAACACACACCAGGTTTTAGTTCCACATTTCCAATAGGAAAGCAGCGTGAGCAACATTTCAAACATCAAACAGGTGCGCAGGGGAAAATAGTATTCCAAAAAGATTTTAAATACACAAACTTACACAATGGGGTTGTTTCAATTCAATGTGAATTGAATAGTGCCAGGGGAGGGAGCTCCCAGAGCTATTCAATTCAGCACAATGTTATGTCGGAGAATACAGAGTCACAAGCATTTAACATGGTGTTTAGTCTTGAGAAATGGCATTCTCGAACTTAAGGGCAAAGCGCAATGCTGTTTCTGGCACGCCAAGAGCAGAAAAACATTGCACCAGTAGTTTTGTTGGATTTCTGCTCGCTCCCCAGGAGGGGTGCGAGAGTAAATCCTCAACTCCGGCATAACATCGCACTGAATTGAATAGCTCCGGAAACTCCTTCCTGATGCTGTTAAATTCGCATTTAAATTAAATCGACCCAAGTAACTCTAAACACATCAACCTTCTGCCTTCTCTGTATTAAGTGGTTTAGAATTAGTATTGTGCTGAAATAAGCAGTAATATTTTCTATAATAGACCATGCTTGCTGTGTAATGGGCAGGGGGGGAGGGGGGGGGGTTTACAGATGTCTACATTCAAGAGCAAGGGAGAACTTTAATTTAACATGAATAGCAATTACTGAACCTTGGGTCTCCTGAAAAACACGAACAAAAAACAAAAAAGTGAAGCTGTATCAAGCTTTCTAATGAGCAAGAAGTGGGAGCTCTTGCCCCCAGTGGTCAGCTCCTATAGCTTGCACTGATCAAGTATATTCTGTAAAATGATATGTAGAACCTGATTGGTTGCTATGGGCGACTCCTCAACTCTTTAGAAGATACATATCCCCCAAAGTGTATTATATGGTCTCAATCTCTTCTGCCATGTGCCAATCAATGGAACAGAAATCACAGTAGGAGTTCCAACATCTAGCCATTATGTACTAATAAACATAAAATTATCAGGCACTTTGAATGCATGGGGTAGGACTAGCCAATAGCTGCTGAAGAGTTGGCATTCCTAGTGAAGCAACAAGACTGGATTAAAATTCTGCACATTCACACAAACCACACCCAGTGACCCAGCCATCAAATCTCAGACCTTTTTTTTGCACTAGACCTGGGATACCATACTCAGAGGAGAATTCCAGGCTTACATTACAACCCACTCCTGTCTCCTTACCAGAATTAGTTTTCATCCTCGGAAACACTCTCCTATATGCACTTTGACATAGGAGTCGCAACTAAACATGCTAGGAGGCCACTACCAGAGTCCTCTAGATCAAAGGTTCTCAAATGTGGTTCTCAAGGCACTACAACAGTCCAGGTTTTAGGTATATCCATTGCTCAGCACAGATAATTAGCACCTCAGTCAATTTGATTTAACTAAGACACTTGTGGCCAAGCATGGATAAACTTAAAACCTGGACCGTTTAGGTGCCTTGAGGACCGCGTTTGAGAACCTCTGCTCTATGGGGGCAATTCCAAGTTGATTGCAGCAGGACATTTTTTAGCAGTTGGGCAAAACCATGTGCACTGCAGGAAGGGCAGATATAACATGTGCAGAGAGAGTTAGATTTGGGTGTGGTGTGTTCAATCTGCAATCTAAATTACAGTGTAAAAATAAAGCAGCCAGCAATTACCCTGCACAGAAACAAAATAACCCACCCAAATCTAACTCTCTCTGCAAATGTTATATCTGCCCCCCTGCAGTGCACATGGTTTTGCCCAACTGCTAAAAAATGTCCTGCTGCGATCAACTTGGAATTACCCTCAATGTCCCACACCTTGCTACAGATCTTCAAGAACTCCGTAGGACCAGGTATTTCTGAAGCTGTGTGACAAATGGATCAGATGGAAAAGCCAGCATAGGGTTTATCTTGTGGCAGACTCATGAGTCAGCCCCTACATTTTAGGTACAAGATAATAATCCTGAACCCCTACAGGTCTAAAGTATCAATGATGAATAATTGGAGGGGTGTCACTAAGTCTGCTTAAGTGCGGCCCTTATACACAGGTTACACTGGGTTACATGACTCAGCCCTCCATTAGTAATAAACGAATAGACCCAATAAAAACTTGAAAAGGGTTTTAGTTAAATATGCACAATTTATTGAAGAGATTAGGACAAAAACATTAAACCAAAATACATAACATTCAAAGCACCAGAGGCATAACACCTCACCATGCATTTTTTATCACCAGTCACTCACCTTACAAGGAACTAAAAGATGGAGAAAATTAAATGGGCCTTTGGGGCAGGAGGGAACAAAAAAAAATAAAAAAAAAAAATAAAGTTTTGAATTGTAAAGTCCTTCTGACAAAGCACCATTGCCAGTGTTGTTTACCACTGCTTTTACTATTAGATACCAATAAACAAAATCGGATCAGCTGCAGTTGTCATATTTTAGTCAAATCTAAAATAAAAAAGTATAAATTGTCCGGAATAAATGGTGGAATAAAGAAAAAAAAAATATATTGGTAATTAAAAAACGTAGGTCTTCCCACAGGGCAGGCAATCTGTGTCCCAGAATTAATATGCCAAGTAGCTGCACGCACATGCCACATACTACAAGTAAGCACAAATTCAAGTAACATTTACATACTTACAAAGTCAACATGTACCTACCCAAAAAAAAACACAAAAAAAAAAAACAACCATTTCACAGAACAGATACAAGCAGTTTAAAAATCAGAACAACTGAGGTACAGGGAAACACAAATATTTATGCTTATATTTTTTATTATATAGCAATAGAGAGGTGGTGAGGGTGGGAAGAAATGCCAGGTCTCATTTATTACAAGCTATAAAATAAAAAAAATTCAAAAATAAAATAAAAAAAAAAAGTGGCAAAATACACACAGAAAAAAAAATAAGGTGTACAGCATGTAATAAGTCATTGTAAGTCAACCCGTAATTTAATTGAAGTACTGGCTTAATACATCACTACTGTGACATTTTCATGAAAATAAATAATTCTTGACAATACAAAAAGGTACACTTTAATGCATGTCCATGCAGGGGTTATGGGAAGGGGATCCTTACTGGGTAGTCATAAGCTTATAAAAACTATTTTCCTTGAAATGTTACCTTAAAATAAACTCTTCCTTGCTGAGGAATTATTTCAATGAGGAAAAAAAAAAAATATGGAGAAGTTATTTGAATACCATCCTTTAAAAAATGGCTCTGCAGCTTATATCATATACGCTCCTGGCTGTAAGTGCAAGATGGCAAGTCTGGAAGCCAGTATATCAAACCCTGTTTATTTTTCCAATTGTAATATTGTCCTCCCATTAGCATAGCAATAATGCATCTGGAAGTTTGAATGATAACAGCTTCCTGTAGAAAACCATTTAACAGAAAACAGAACAGCTTGTTAAATGAATTACTTCCCCTAAAGGGAGCAAAGCATTAAAATTTCATTTCCTGACAGGAATATTAAGTAGTTTGCAATTAGACAAAATAAGAGCTTAAAATTGGAGGGAAAAAAAAAATATACAACACTTATTCTGCTTTTAGCACCCACTTTGTGTCAGTGCATCAAACTTAGTTTTACCTTTCTATAGCTCACTGTACCATTTTTGGCACAAGTACAAAATAAGTAATAGCCAATTGTACCTTCCCTGAACAATGGCACAAGAAATATTCTGTAACAGTGCGATGCCAGGATGTGCGAGGCAAAACATTGACAAATTTGCCAATAACAGGAGTGACATAGCTGCACTGGAATTGGCTTGTGAGTCTCCTTGGCTCCAAACAGGGTGTAGCTACAATTGATCCATGCTAATTATTTAAGAAAAAACAAACAAAAACAAAATAAAAGAATAACTGTATAGCAGCCTTAATGCTACATGTGTAGAGTAGTTCCTTGTAGACTTGTCTTCTCAATCCAAGAAGCCCGGAGTAGCCTTTCCCAAGCTACAATCCTGGGACAATACAGATTTTGAATACTACAGTCCAGAAGGTCTTCTTCATGTGGACATGATCAGCTCAAGTACCGAAAATAAAGTTTTGTGCTCAGTTAAAAAATGCGTCCGTTTCCTCATCCATATTGACATCAGGCACCAGTTGATCCGATACTTCTTTAGCACCAAATCCTGAATTCAATGCATTGAAATCTGTGGAAAACCAAGGATGGTCCAGAATTTCTTGAGATGTTAGCCGTTCCGATGGCTCCCGACGAAGTATGCTACGTATGAGGCATTTTGCCTTGGGTGATAGTGTCTCTGGAATGTTAAACTGGCCACGACGTATTTTGCTGAACAACGAACTAGGCTCAATGTCGTGAAACGGATATCGTCCAACCAACATGGTATAGAGCATAACACCCAGACTCCAAACGTCAGCAGCTTTGCCAGAGTAACTGCCACTGGTATTTAGAATTTCAGGACTTACATAGGCTGGGCAGCCATGTTTGTCAGACAGAGAGTCATCATTTCCCGTTAGAACATAAGCATCTTCCAGACTTTCCAGTTTCACTCTAGTTCTGTAAGAAAAAACAAAATACACATTAAAAAAAAAGGTAAATAAATAATATGTACGTTTTTTTATTTTTATTAGGCTACAGAAAATAAGAGCAATAATAATTGGTTAATTGGCACAGAAAAAAAACCCCCACCTCTTCATCGATTAAGAGGAATGGACTTATTCTATTATATCAAGGAAGGCTGGACTAGGGCATTTTTCCCCAACAATGTAGTTCTGCATTCCAAAACAGTGCTAGAGTAAATAGAAGTAAGCAAGAAACACCCACCCCTTCAAAAAAAAAAAAAAAAAAGAAGGGGGGGGGGGGGGCGGCATCATAGAACCATCAATTTAAAAAAATAAATACAGGTTGAGTATCCCATATCCAAATATTCCGAAATACGGAATATTCCGAAATACGGACTTTTTTGAGTGAGACCGAGATAGTGAAATCTTAGTATTTTGATGGCTCAATGTACACAAACTTTGTTTAATACACAGTTATTAATAATACTGTATTAAATGACCTTCAGGCTGTGTGTATAAGGTATATATGAATTATAAATGAATTGTGTGAATATAGACACACTTTGTTTAATGCACAAAGTTATAAAAAATATTAGCTAAAATTACCTTCAGGCTGTGTGTATAAGGTGTATATGTAACATAAATGCATTCTGTGCTTAGATTTAGGTCCCATCACCATGATATCTCATTATGGTATGCAATTATTCCAAAATACGGAAAAATCCCATATCCAAAATACCTCTGGTCCCAAGCATTTTGGATAAGGGATACTCAACCTGTATATAAAAAAAGAAAAAAAATGCTCAAAAAGCATTAACAGAAAAAAAAAAAAAAAAAAAAAGAAGAGGAAAAGGACAAAAGAACCCTCCACATCTAGATCAATACTATGACTGTTTGATTAGATTTTGTTTCTGTCCAGAAGTCATGAGCATGTCAAAAAGAGGAAGCAATTGAGCCTGTGAATGCCTTCCCATTAGTGGTGAATGAAACCGCAGAAGCTTATATCAGTCAGCCATGGCACTTCAAGACAGGAAATGCATTGTTGTATCCATGGAAACAGACAGGGAACCCCATGCAAGACAAAGGCACTTTGATAAGGGAATTCAATCACTGCATTCAGCACTCTTACACAGCAACAAAAACAACTTGATCAATGAAATGGTTAGAAAACTATTTCACAGATCAACACCTCTGTTTATGATTCCCTTTTACCACAGACCACACTCGGAGATGAAATTGTCTGGTTATTTCTGATGCACGTACTCTAGTAGTTAAACAGGCTTGAGTACATGAACAGGTTAAAATAAATGCCCTCTTCGCACAGCCCCATACACACCATATGAGAGAGAGAGAGAGAGAGAGAGAGAGAGAGAGAGAGAGAGAGAGAGAGAGAGAGAGAGAGAGAGAGAGAGAGAGAGAGAGAGAGAGAGAGAGAGAGAGAGAGAGAGAGAGAGAGAGAGAGAGAGAGAGAGAGAGAGAGAGAGAGAGAGAGAGAGAGAGAGAATTATTTTTCCACGGATTTCCCTGCCTGTTGCCCGGGAAACGCAGACGTAGGTTCTGTCTTGAAGAATTACTGCTGTAATTCTGTGGTTTTCCCCCACTGGTAATAGAAAACATTTTGTATTCAGATTCATCTCTCAAGTGCTGTTAATGCTTTTCCATGTTGCAGCTCTTGAAAGTCAAAATGCCAAATACAGTTTGTATCATTAAAATATTAAAAATATTTGTGATTGCTTTTTCTTTTTGCTACTGTACAGAGCTGTTCGATTTGGAGTTTCCAGATAAGCTTTTCTATAAATTTTCTATGTACATTTGTAATTATATACACGCATATTTTGCTATATAGGATTGTGCAGCTTTAGAGATTATGAATGAAGCCCCAAATAGGCTTTACAGAATTGCCAGAAGGGGCCATGTACACCATACAGTGAGCTATGTACAGATTCCCCAAAGATTAGGAGATGGTGCCGACCATTCCCTCTAGCCTTTTAACAGTGTGACCAAAAAATAAATAATATCATTCAACACAGAGGCTAAGAAACGCAATGCAAAATGTTCCAACCAGACTCCAAACCATTGTCCCAACAAATAAAATAGAAGACTAGTTTCCACCCACAATGAGTATAGTGGAAGAGGCTTCTGTTGCACCCTGGAGACAGATAACACCCAAATAAATTAAACAGTCAGATTATTGCAAAGCTGAACGTTTACAGAATCTTGACATGCAATAAAAAATAAAAAAAATAAACCACAGGAGAGCAAATTAAGTCTTCCATGATGTTCAACTTGTGTATAATGAATAAAATCTAGTAAAATAAGCTTCAAGGTTATTCCAGCTAGAATGCTGAGAATGACTACTCCGTGACTACTCCGGCCGGACATGCACTTTGCTTATGTTTACTGGATCTAACATGAAAACAAAAACTTCCTTCTGGAGCCCAGCCTTGCATGTAGCAAATACTAAAGGGAGGATATAAAAATTCAATCCACATTTGGGAAGACTCAAAGCACTGGTTACTTGTTAACTCACAGAAGTCAGATTCTGCACGCAGCTGCCTTAATAGGCTGATAAACGTGCTACCGACAGCAGAGTCCATGAAACTGAATCTGCCCCCTAGTATTGCACACCCCACGCCACAGGAACATCTATACATCCGTGAAAATGAGGATATTCATGAATATGAAAAAAAATAAAAATTTAGAAATGTATAAAAAAAAAAATTATATATATATCTAGTTATCTATATACATAGACACACACACAAAGCTAGTATATGCTTTTAAAGAGGAGGACCATGAGGCCCTAAGACCCCCCCCCCCAGAAAAGTGTGTTGCCATTGAGTGTGTACACAGTTATAGTTCATTTCAATGGGATTACTGAAAATATATTTGCTGTAAATATATAGGGGTATATTCAATTCGGGTCGGATCCACTCCGACATGCATTTGTCGGAATGGATCAGACAACCCCTACTCAATCTCATCTTAATTCGACTTGAGATGAGGGACCCAGGGGAGGAGAGAGAGAGGGGGGGGTGGGGGGGGGGGAGCTGCAGGGAGACCAGCGGGGACCTCACTTGCTGGAGCCGGGTGGACACTGCCGTGAGCGGCGCAGCTGTGAGACATCCAACTGCTGTGCTGTAGCGCTTCTTTCCCAGGGTGCCCGCGGCTGTCCCGTCTCCCCGCGCCCCCGCTCTCCTCCTCCGGGTCCCACATCTCAGTCAGACACTGTCGGACTGAGATGGTCGGAAACGGGGCCAAATCCTATCGAATTTTGCCCCGTTTCACTCAAAAGTACGTGAATCGGCAGCTATACCGCCGATTCCTGTACTATTCGACAAGTCGAATTCCACGACTTGTCGAATAAAAACTGATGGGATTTAATAGGTCAAATCACTATTCGACCTTAAAAAGTCGAAAACGGCCATCTTTTCGACAGACGTCAGTTTTCGACCCTAATTGAATATACCCTACAGACTGTTATCCTGCAAGCAAGGCCCTCTTACCTCTTTGTTTGTCCGTTATTACCCAGTGTTTTATTATGGCTTTGTTCCCAATTGGAAAGCGTAATGGAATATGCTAGCACTATATACCAAATATTACATTCACTATTAACACTATCTGAAATATATTCAGCTCAAAGTCTCCTGAAGCTGCTGCTATTTTAAGACAGACAAATTTAGATTTAAGTTTAGTAATTAAATATAGAAAACAAAAACCAAAATGGTGTATGGACAACTGCCTGCAAGATTCCAGACTTTCCTGGGACTACACGGTTATCTATAACAGGTGTGTGAAGTGATAGTACATTTTATTTTTCATTAATGTAACCACAAAACGCAAATCTTTGTAAATGTATAACACCCACAGTAACAGCCTTTAGATTTTGTTAAAACACTGGGACTCAGATTATAAAATACACAGCGTTGCTTGAAATCGTACACTTGAACCAGCAGCTGCAGATGTGGTCATTGCGGAGTAGCTGCTCTTATAACAAAAATAAAATTATTAATACTTAGCCGATTAAATATAAAGATTACACTCAATGTAAAATTTCCCCACTTCATGTAATCTGGTTGGCAATTCTGCAAATCCGTAGGGTTCTAATATTGTATGGGGAATAAAATGGAAAAAGTGTATTGCCATATATACAACTGGTGTTAGGTAAGGTGTACATGTGGGATCAGGTCATGGAGTAGTAATGGAGTTTCAGACTAAGGAAGCATGGGTGTAAGGAGAGGGCATCACCACATCTGTTACAGGAAGCTAATCGAGCAAAGGTTCCAAAACTCCGCCCTCAATGCACCATAACAGTCCAGGTTTTAAAGGATAACCAAGCTTGGGCGCAGAGGACTTAATTAGCACCTCGATTTTATTGAATCATCTGCGCTCAGTGATACCCTTTAAACCTGGACCGTTAGGGTGCCTTAATGACTGAGTTTTGGAACTTCTGTAATATAATAAGATTTTACTTACCGGTAAATCTATTTCTCGTAGTCCGTAGAGGATGCTGGGACTCCGTAAGGACCATGGGGAATAGACAGGCTCCGCAGGATAGGGCACTTTAAGAAAGCTTTGGATTCTGGGTGTGCACTGGCTCCTCCCTCTATGCCCCTCCTCCAGACCTCAGTTAGGGAAACTGTGCCCAGAGGAGATGGACAGTACGAGGAAGGATTTTTGTAAATCTAAGGGCGAGATTCATTCCAGCCACACCAATCACACCGTATAACTTAAGATAAACTTACCCAGTTAACAGTATGAACAACATAGGCACGGTATCACCGAAAACTATAACATAACCCTTATGTAAGCAATAACTATATACAAGTCATGCAGAAGAAGTCCGCACTTGGGACGGGCGCCCAGCATCCTCTATGGACTACAAGAAATAGATTTACCGGTAAGTAAAATCTGATTTTCTCTAACGTCCTTGAGGATGCTGGGACTCCGTAAGGACCATGGGGATTATACCAAAGCTCCCAAACGGGCGGGAGAGTGCGGATGACTCTGCAGCACTGATTGAGCAAACAGGAGGTCCTCCTCAGCCAGGGTATCAAACCTATAGAACTTTGCAAAGGTGTTTGTCCCCGACCAAGTAGCTGCTCGGCACAACTGTAATGCCGAGACCCCTCGGGCAGCCGCCCAAGAAGAGCCCACTTTCCTAGTGGAGTGGGCCTTAACAGATTTCGGTAACTGCAATCCTGCCGTAGAATGCGCCTGCTGAATCGTGTTACAGATCCAGCGAGCAATAGTCTGCTTTGAAGCAGGGGCGCCAACCTTGTTGGCCGCATACAGAACAAACAAAGCTTCAGTCTTCCTGATCCAAGCCGTTCTGGTCACATAAATCTTCAAAGCCCTGACTACATCCAGGGACTCTGAATCCTCCAAGTCCCTTGTAGCCACAGGCACGACAATATGTTGGTTCACATGAAAAGATGAGACCACTTTTGGCAGAAAGTGAGGACGAGTCCTCAACTCTGCCCTATCCACGTAAAAAACTAGGTATGGGCTTTTATGCGATAAAGCCGCCAATTCTGAAACACGTCTCGCCGAAGCCAACGCCAACAACATGACCACTTTCCACGTGAGGTATTTCAACTCCACAGTTTTAAGTGGTTCAAACCAAGGTGACTTGAGGAAACGTAACACCACGTTAAGATCCCAAGGCGCCACCGGAGGCACAAAGGGAGGCTGAATATGCAGCACCCCCTTCACAAAAGTCTGTACCTCAGGAAGAGAGGCTAATTCTTTTTGAAAGAAAATGGATAAGGCCGAAATCTGGACCTTTATGGACCCTAATTTTAGGCCCAAGGTCACTCCTGTTTGAAGGAAGTTTAGTAGGCGGCCCAAATGGAACTCCTCCGTAGGAGCAGCTCTGGCCTCACACCAAGAAACATATTTCCGCCATATACGGTGATAAATGTTTCAACGTCACGTCTTTCCTAGCTTTGATCAGGGTAGGAATGACTTCCTCCGGAATTCCTTTTTCCGCTAGGATCCGGCGTTTAACCGCCATGCCGTCAAACGCAGCCGCGGTAAGTCTTGGAACAGACAGGGCCCCTGCTGCAGCAGGTCCTGCCTTAGAGGAAGAGGCCACGGATCTTCTGTGAGCAACTCTTGCAGTTCCGGATACCAAGTCCTCCGTGGCAAATCTGGAACAATGAGGATTGTTCTGACCCTGCTTATTCTTACAATTCTCAAGACCTTGGGTATAAGAGGAAGAGGAGGAAACACATAGACCGATCTGAACACCCAAGGTGTCACCAGAGCGTCTACCACTACCGCCTGAGGGTCCCTTGACCTGGCGCAATACCGCTTTAGCTTTTTGTTGAGACGGGACGCCATCATGTCTATTTGAGGCAGGCCCCACCGATCCGCGATCTGTGCAAAGACTTCTTGATGAAGTCCCCACTCCCCCGGATGCAGGTCGTGCCTGCTGAGGAAGTCCGCCTCCCAGTTGTCCACCCCCGGGATGAACACCGCTGACAGCGCGCTTACATGGCCTTCCGCCCAGCGTAGAATCCTGGTCGCTTCTGCCATGGCTACTCTGCTCCTTGTTCCGCCTTGGCGGTTTATATGAGCCACTGCCGTGACATTGTCTGACTGAATCAGAACCGGTCTTCTCCGAAGTAAGTTCTCCGCTTGATGCAGGGCGTTGTATATGGCCCTCAACTCCAGGACGTTGATGTGGAGACAAGTCTCCAGGCTTGACTAGAGACCTTGGAAATTTCTTCCCAGTGCCACTGCTCCCCAGCCTCGGATGCTTGCGTCCGTGGTCACCAGGACCCAGTCCTGAATGCCGAACCTGCGACCCTCTAGAAGGTGAGCACTGTTCAGCCACCACAGGAGAGATACCCTGGTCCTGGGAGACAGGGTGATCCTTTGATGCATTTGTAAATGGGACCCGGACCACTTGTCCAAGAGGTCCCATTGAAAAGTCCTCGCATGGAAACTAGCGAAAAGGGATGGCCTCGTATGAAGCCACCATCTTCCCCAGGACCCCGTGCACTGAAACCTTCTTTGGTTTCAATAGGTTCCTGACCATGGTCATGAGTTCCTGAACCTTTTCAATCGGAAGAAAAACCTCTTTCTGGTCTGTGTCTAGGATCAGGCCTAGAAAGGTCAGACGCGTTGTAGGAACTAGCTGGGACTTCGGTATATTGAGAATCCAGCCGTGTAGCTGCAACGTCTTCATGGACAGAGACACGCTGTCCAGCAACTTCTCCCGAGATCTCGCCTTTATTAGGAGATCGTCCAAGTATGGGATAATTGTGACCCCCTGTCTGCACAGGAGCACCATCATTTCCGCCATTACCTTGGTGAAAACCCTCGGGGCCGTGGAAAGCCCAAACGGCAACGTCTGAAATTGGTAATGACAGTCCTGCACTGCAAATCTCAGGAACGCCTGATGAAGGGGGGGGGGGGGGGGGGGGGAATATTGGAATATGAAGGTATGCATCCATTATGTCCAGGGACAAAATCCAATCCCCCCCCCCCCCCCCCCTCCAGGCTGGCGATGACCGCCCGGAGTGATTCTATTTTGAACTTGAAAAACCGAAGACGAGCACCCACCAGATCTGCTTCCCCCCGGGAAGCCCCAGCATCATGCGGTGGACTTTGCAGACGCAGGGGAGGACTTCTGCTCTTGGGAACTAGCTGTGTGCAGCTTCTTTCCCCTGCCTTTTCCTCTGGTAACAAAGGACGATCCCCTCACCTTCTTGTTTTTGTTGGAACGAAAGGACTGCATTTGATAATAAGGTGCCTTCTTAGTATGCTGCGGGGGGACATAAGGTAAGAAATTCGACTTAACAGCCGTAGTGACAAGGTCCGAGAGGCCGTCTCCAAACAACTCCTCCCCCTTGTACGGCATGGACTCCATGTGCCGCTTAGAATCGGCATCTCCCGTCCACTGCCGGGTCCACAGGGGTCGCCTAGCAGAACTAGACATAGCATTTATTCTGGAGCTTAATAAACAAATATCTCTCTGAGCATCCCTCATATACAAGGCAGCATCTCTGATATGCTCTATGGTCATTTGAATGGCATCCCTATCTAAGGTGTCAATCTCCGCAGATAAGGAATCTGCCCATGCCACAACCGCACTACAAACCCAGGCCGACGCCATAGCCGGTCTAGCAATAGTACTGGAGTGAGTGTAAATGTGCTTCAAGGTAATTTCCTGCCTGCGATCAGCCGGTTCCTTGAGGGAAGCCGTATCCTGAGAAGGCAGTGCCACCTTTTTGGACAAGCGTGTCAGCGCCTTGTCCACTTTTGGTGAAGATTCCCAGCGTATCCTATCAGTTTGTGGAAAAGGATACGCCATTAGAATCCTTTTGGGAACTTGTGGTCTCCTATCTGGAGAGTCCCAAGCCTTTTCGCACAATTCACTTAATTCAAATGATGATGGAAAAGTGACTTCAGGCTTTTTCTCTTTATACATGTGTACCCTCGTGTCAGGGACAGGGGGTTCCTCAGTAATATGCAAAACCTCTTTAATGGCCATAATAATGTACCGAAAACCTTTTGCCACCTTCGGCTGTAATTTTGCATCTTCATAGTCGACACTAGAGTCAGAATCTGTGTCGGTATCTGTGTCATCGATCTGGGATATGGTGCGCTTCTGAGACCCCGACGGGCCTGGCGCCATAGGGACAGGCATGGACTGGGTACCTGACTGATCCCTAGCTTCTGCCTTGTCTAACCTTTTATGCAATAGATTGACATTTGCATTCAAGACATTCAGCATATCCACCCATTCCGGTGTCGGCGTTGCCGACCTGACATTCAAACACTCCCCCTCCACAGTAAGCGAGCCTTCCTCGTCAAACATGTCGACACACGCGTACCGACACTTCACATACACAGGGAACCCCTTTCCTGAAGACAGTATCCCCGTCAAGGCCCTTTGGAGAGACAGAGTATGCCAGCACACACCCAAGCGCAATAACCCTGGAGACCAACACAAAGTGTTTTTCCCCAGCAGCGCTATGTAATATGTAAACCGCCAATTATGTGCCCCCCCTCTCTTTTAAGCACCTTTTCACCGTGTGTAAGCAGGGGAGAGTCCGGGGAGCTTCCTCAGCAGTGCTGTGGAGAGAAAATAGCGCTGGTGAGTGCTGAGGGAGAAGCCCCGCCCCCTCGGCGGCGGGCTTCTGTCCTGCTCAAATTTAGTAAAATATGGCGGGGGCTCTTTTATATACATGTACAGAGCCCACCTGTACATGTATATAGTCTTTTTGCCATGCAGAGGTTTATATTGCTGCCCAGGGCGGCGGGCGCCCCCCCCCCCTTCCTGCACCCTTACAGTGACCGGAGTGTGTGAGGTGTATGGGAGCAATGAGGCACAGCTGCAGTGCTGTGCGTTACCTCAGTGAAGCTGATGGCTTCTGCCGCCTGAGACGTCTTCCGACTTCTGGCTCTGTGAGGAGAACGGCGGCGCGGCTCCGGGGGTGGACGCCCAGTAAGAACCTGCATTCACCCCCTCTGGAGATAATGGTGTCCAGTAGCCGAGCCTATCTTTGACAAGAAGGTCTGCTCCTCTCTTCCTCGATGCAGGGAGCCTGTTGCCAGCAGTGCTCCCTGTGAAAAAGTAGTAAAAAGTAGAAGGAAAAATCCAAACAAAAATGCTTTCAGGCAGAGAACTCTGGAGAGCTCTCTGCAGTGCACCCATCTTGCTCTGGGCACAGTGTAAAACTGAGGTCTGGAGGAGGGGCATAGAGGGAGGAGCCAGTGCACCCCCAGAATCCAAAGCTTTCTTAAAGTGCCCTATCTCCTGTGGAGCCCGTCTATTCCCCATGGTCCTTACGGAGTCCCAGCATCCTCAAGGACGTTAGAGAAAGAGGGTTTTCAATTTGGTAGACCCACCATTCTAACCCAAAATTAACTGCTCAAAAAAACAAACATGCACATAATACAAAGTAACTACAGGTCATGACGTAACTACAGTAGCTGCTGCAGTTTGTGCTTACAGTCAGAACGGAAAACAAAAAAAACAAAAACAAAAGTACAACCAACACTATTTAATGCTTACAGCAATATGTGGCCATTTCAGATCACACACAGAAAAATATTTGTAACCTGTGTGAAAGTAGAGAAAAAAAAAAAAAAAAAGAAAAAAAAAAAAGGGGGGGGGGGGGGGGGGGGAATGCGGGTGTTGCATCAGAATGCTTGCTATTCAGAGCTCAGCACACAAACAGAACGCTGAGCAATGGTCAAATTTACACATTGTTCATATAGGAATGTGCTGAGGTGACAGGTTCAGTCACATCCTTCAGTCACTGCCACTGCTCTTTTCCCCAACACTTGGCCTGCTCATTCCTACACAAACATTGCAGTTTGGACTGCTGTCTCAATATGATTAAAAGCGCAGTCAGCAAAAATAAGAATTTACTTACCGATAATTCTATTTCTCGGAGTCCGTAGTGGATGCTGGGGTTCCTGAAAGGACCATGGGGAATAGCGGCTCCGCAGGAGACAGGGCACAAAAAAGTAAAGCTTTACTAGGTCAGGTGGTGTGCACTGGCTCCTCCCCCTATGACCCTCCTCCAGACTCCAGTTAGGTACTGTGCCCGGACGAGCATACACAATAAGGGAGGCATTTTGAATCCCGGGTAAGACTCATACCAGCCACACCAATCACACCGTACAACTTGTGATCTAAACCCAGTTAACAGTATGACAACAGAAAGGGCCTCTTAAAGATGGCTCCTTAACAATAACCCGAATTAGTTAACAATAACTATGTACAAGTATTGCAGATAATCCGCACTTGGGATGGGCGCCCAGCATCCACTACGGACTCCGAGAAATAGAATTATCGGTAAGTAAATTCTTATTTTCTCTATCGTCCTAAGTGGATGCTGGGGTTCCTGAAAGGACCATGGGGATTATACCAAAGCTCCCAAACGGGCGGGAGAGTGCGGATGACTCTGCAGCACCGAATGAGAGAACTCCAGGTCCTCCTTTGCCAGGGTATCAAATTTGTAAAATTTTACAAACGTGTTCTCCCCCGACCACGTAGCTGCTCGGCAGAGTTGTAATGCCGAGACCCCTCGGGCAGCCGCCCAAGATGAGCCCACCTTCCTTGTGGAGTGGGCTTTTACAGTTTTAGGCTGTGGCAGGCCTGCCACAGAATGTGCAAGTTGAATTGTGTTACAAATCCAACGAGCAATCGACTGCTTAGAAGCAGGTGCGCCCAACTTGTTGGGTGCATACAATATAAACAGCGAGTCAGATTTTCTGACTCCAGCCGTCCTTGCAATGTATATTTTTAAGGCTCTGACAACGTCCAACAACTTGGAGTCCTCCAAGTCGCTAGTGGCCGCAGGCACCACAATAGGTTGGTTCAGATGAAATGCTGATACCACTTTAGGGAGAAAATGCGGACGAGTCCGCAGTTCTGCCCTATCCGAATGGAAGATTAGATAAGGACTTTTATAAGATAAAGCCGCCAATTCAGATACTCTCCTGGCAGAGGCCAGGGCTAGTAACATAGTCACTTTCAATGTGAGATATTTCAAATCCACCTTTTTCAATGGTTCAAACCAATGGGATTTGAGGAAATCTAAAACTACATTTAGATCCCACGGTGCCACCGGAGGCCCCACAGGAGGCTGTATATGCAGTACTCCCTTGACAAAAGTCTGGACCTCAGGGACAGAGGCCAATTCTTTTTGGAAGAATATTGACAGGGCCGAAATTTGAACCTTAATGGATCCCAATTTGAGACCCATAGATAATCCTGATTGCAGGAAATGTAGGAAACGACCCAGTTGGAATTCCTCCGTCGGAACCCTCCGATCCTCGCACCACGCTACATATTTTCGCCAAATGCGGTGATAATGTTTCACGGTGACTTCCTTCCGTGCCTTAATCAAGGTAGGAATGACTTCTTCTGGAATGCCTTTCCCTTTTAGGATCTGGCGTTCAACCGCCATGCCGTCAAACGCAGCCGCGGTAAGTCTTGAAAAAGACAGGGACCCTGCTGTAGCAGGTCCCTTCTCAGAGGTAGAGGCCACGGTTCGTCCGTGAGCATCTCTTGAAGTTCCGGATACCAAGTCCTTCTCGGCCAATCCGGAACCACTAGTATTGTTCTTACTCTTCTTTGCCGTATGATCTTCAATACCTTTGGTATGAGCGGCAGAGGAGGAAACACATACACTGACTGGTACACCCAAGGAGTTACCAGTGCGTCCACAGCTATTGCCTGTGGATCTCTTGACCTGGCGCAATATTTGTCCAGTTTCTTGTGGAGGCGAGACGCCATCATGTCTACAATTGGTCTTTCCCAACGGTCTATTAACATGTTGAAGACTTCTGGATGTAGACCCCACTCTCCCGGATGAAGATCGTGTCTGCTGAGGAAGTCTGCTTCCCAGTTGTCCACGCCCGGGATGAACACTGCTGACAGTGCTATCACGTGATTCTCCGCCCAGCGAAGAATCTTGGCAGCTTCTGCCATTGCACTCCTGCTTCTTGTGCCGCCCTGCCTGTTTACATGGGCGACCGCCGTGATGTTGTCCGACTGAATCAACACCGGCTTTCCTTGCAGGAGAAGTTCCGCCTGGCTTAGAGCATTGTAGATTGCTCTTAGTTCCAGAATGTTTATGTGAAGAGACTTTTCCAGACTCGTCCATACTCCCTGGAAGTTTCTTCCTTGTGTGACTGCTCCCCAGCCTCTCAGGCTGGCGTCCGTGGTCACCAGGATCCAATCCTGAATGCCGAATCTGCGGCCTTCTAATAGGTGAGCCTTCTGCAACCACCACAGAAGTGACACCCTTGTCTTTGGTGACAGGGTTATTCGCAGGTGCATCTGCAGATGCGACCCTGACCATTTGTCCAACAGATCCCTTTGGAATATTCTTGCATGGAATCTGCCGAATGGAATTGCTTCGTAAGAAGCCACCATTTTTCCCAGGACTCTTGTGCATTGATGTACTGACACTTTTCCTGGTTTTAGGAGGTTCCTGACCAGATCGGATAACTCCTTGGCTTTTCCCTCTGGAAGGAAAACCTTTTTCTGAACCGTGTCCAGAATCATTCCTAGGAACAGCAGACGAGTTGTCGGGATTAAATGGGATTTTGGAATATTCAGAATCCACCCGTGTTGTCTTAGCACCTCTTGAGATAGTGCTAAAGCTGTCTCCAGCTGTTCTCTGGACCTTGCCCTTATTAGGAGATCGTCCAAGTATGGGATAACTAATACGCCTTTTCTTCGAAGAAGAATCATCATCTCGGCCATTACCTTGGTAAAGACCCGAGGCGCCGTGGACAATCCGAACGGCAGCGTCTGAAACTGATAGTGACAGTTTTGAACAATGAACCTGAGGTACCCCTGGTGTGCGGGGTAAATCGGAACGTGTAGATACGCATCCTTGATGTCCAAGGATACCATAAAGTCCCCTTCTTCCAGGTTCGCTATCACTGCTCTGAGTGACTCCATCTTGAACTTGAACTTTTTTATGTAGAGGTTCAAGGACTTCAGATTTAGAATAGGCCTTACCGAGCCATCCGGCTTCGGTACCACAAATAGAGTGGAATAATACCCCTTTCCTTGTTGTAATAGGGGTACTTTGACTATCACCTGCTGAGCGTACAGCTTGTGAATGGCTTCCAACACCCTCTCCCTTTCGGAAGAGACGGTTGGTAAGGCAGACTTCAGGAAACGATGAGGAGGATCCGTCTCTAATTCCAACCTGTACCCCTGAGATATTATCTGCAGGATCCAGGGGTCTACCTGCGAGTGAGCCCACTGCGCGCTGTAATTTTTGAGACGGCCCCCCACTGTCCCCGAGTCCGCTTGAGAGGCCCCAGCGTCATGCTGAGGTTTTTGCAGGAGCCGGGGAGGGCTTCTGTTCCTGGGAAGGAGCTGCCTGTTGGTGTCTCTTCCCTCTTCCTCTGCCTCGTGGCAGGTACGACAAGCCCTTTGCTCTCTTATTTTTGTAGGAGCGAAAAGGCTGCGGTTGAAAGGTCGGTGCCTTTCTCTGTTGGGGAGTGACTTGAGGTAAAAAAGTGGATTTCCCGGCAGTAGCCGTGGCCACCAAGTCTGATAGACCAACTCCAAATAACTCCTCCCCTTTATACGGCAAAACCTCCATGTGACGTTTTGAATCCGCATCGCCTGTCCACTGTCGTGTCCATAAGGCTCTTCTGGCTGAAATGGACATAGCACTCACCCGAGATGCCAGTGTGCAAATATCCCTCTGTGCATCACGCATATAGATAAATGCATCCTTTATTTGTTCTAACGACAGTAAAACATTGTCCCTATCTAGGGTATCAATATTTTCAATCAGGGATTCTGACCAAACTACTCCAGCACTGCACATCCAGGCAGTTGCTATAGCTGGTCGTAGTATAACACCTGCATGTGTGTATATATTCTTTTGAATAACTTCCATCTTTCTATCTGATGGATCCTTAAGTGCGGCCGTCTCAGGAGAGGGTAACGCCACTTGTTTGGATAAGCGTGTGAGCGCCTTGTCCACCTTAGGGGGTGTTTCCCAGCGCGCCCTAACCTCTGGCGGGAAAGGGTATAATGCCAATAACTTTTTTGAAATTATCAACTTTTTATCAGGAGCAACCCACGCTTCATCACACACGTCATTTAATTCTTCTGATTCAGGAAAAACTGTTTGTAGTTTTTTCACACCATACATAATACCCTGTTTTACGGTATCTGTAGTATCAGCTAAATGTAACGTCTCCTTCATTGCCAAAATCATATAACGTGTGGCCCTACTGGAAAATACGTTTGAATTTCTACCGTCGTCACTGGAATCAGTGCCCGTGTCTGGGTCTGTGTCGACCGACTGAGGCAAAGGGCGTTTTACAGCCCCTGACGGTGTTTGAGGCGCCTGGACAGGCATTAATTGATTGTCCGGCCGCCTCATGTCCTCAACTGACTGTTTAAGGGAAGATAAACCATCACGTAATTCCACAAATAAAGGCATCCATTCTGGTGTCGACCCCCTGGGGGGTGACATCTGCATATTTGGCAATTGCTCCGCCTCCACACCAATATCGTCCTCATACATGTCGACACCACGTACCGACACACACCGCAAACTCACAGGGAATGCTCTAATGAAGACAGGACCCACTAGCCCTTTTGGGGAGACAGAGGGAGAGTCTGCCAGCACACACCACAAAGCGCTATATATACAAGGGATATCCTTATATTAAGTGCTCCCTTATAGCTGCTTTAATATATATATATATATAGCCATTAATGTGCCCCCCCTCTCTGTTTTACCCTGTTTCTGTAGTGCAGTGCAGGGGAGAGACCTGGGAGCCGTTCTGACCAGCGGAGCTGTGACAGAAAATGGCGCCGTGTGCTGAGGAGATAGGCCCCGCCCCTTTTTCGGCGGGTTCTTCTCCCGCTATTTTTCCAGTCAGGCAGGGGTTAAATATCTCCATATAGCCCCTATGGGCTATATGTGAGGTATTTTTAGCCTTGTATAAGGTTTATATTTGCCTCTCAGAGCGCCCCCCCCCAGCGCTCTGCACCCTCAGTGACTGCCCAGTGAAGTGTGCTGAGAGGAAAATGGCGCACAGCTGCAGTGCTGTGCGCTACCTTATGAAGACTGAGGAGTCTTCAGCCGCCGGTTTCCGGACCTCTTCACGCTTCAGCATCTGCAAGGGGGTCGGCGGCGCGGCTCCGGGACCGGACTCCACGGCTGGGCCTGTGTTCGATCCCTCTGGAGCTAATGGTGTCCAGTAGCCAAGCAGCAAATCCACTCTGCATGCAGGTGAGTTTACTACTTTCCCCCTAAGTCCCACGTTGCAGTGATCCTGTTGCCAGCAGGACTCACTGTAAAGAAAAAAACCTAAACTAAACTTTCTCTAAGCAGCTCTTTAGGAGAGCCACCTAGATTGCACCCTTCTCGTTCGGGCACAAAATCTAACTGGAGTCTGGAGGAGGGTCATAGGGGGAGGAGCCAGTGCACACCACCTGACCTAGTAAAGCTTTACTTTTTTGTGCCCTGTCTCCTGCGGAGCCGCTATTCCCCATGGTCCTTTCAGGAACCCCAGCATCCACTTAGGACGATAGAGAAATGCAGGTTTAGCCAGCTTGTGCAACACCTTCAAAAGGGGGCGTGTACATTGTTGCACGCTACCAACACGAAACATGTGCTCCACATAAATAAGAGCGTGTCCTATTACATTGTGGCAACAATGAAATTACTTCCAAACTACTGCATTGAAATAAAAGATAACACGACTTTCCTCGTCCGATTATTTTAAAAGGAGTCCTGTCAATGTTACCTCTGAATAAGCCACAATTTTGTTCTATTTTATTTCTTTAAAGCAACACGATTTCCTGGCTCTTGAAACTAGTCTACAATAGTGCCTCCAGAATGTACTCTGTATATCCACCAGCATAAATGGAGAAGTACCAAACATCTCTGTGTATCAAACTCAATCACAGGCAGTACCACACACACACACACACACACACGAGAACCAAAAAAAATAAAAAAAAAATAAAAAAGGATAGATAAAACATTTTCTATGAATGGAGGTGTCTTGTAGTTTAATGTCTCATGCACTACAACATACATCTCCAGAACCTCCACTCAAAAGAACCAAACTGGAAATTCAGGCTTCCCATACACATGCCTTGGAATGCAAAAGATTACTTGAATTGTAAATACTAACAAGCAAAAGATGGACCTGAAGGAAGTTGGCAAAAACAAGTTGGGATGCCTGCAGCAAGGACATTATCTGGTCTACTGTTCCAAACAAGGGGGAGGGAGACCTTATCGCTGGGAAGCAATTTTTGCAGCCCTGCAACCAGATAGTCGCCGCCTACAGGGGAGTGTATTTTAGCTGTGCAAGTGTGCGATCGCATGTGTAGCAGAGCCGCACAAGCTGATTTTGTGCAGTCTCTGCGCAGCCCAGGACTTACTCAGCCACTGCAATCACATCAGGCTGTTCAGGACCGGATTTGACGTGAGACACCCTCCCTGCAAATGCTTGGACACTCCTGCATTTTTCCAAACACTCCCTGAAAACAGTCTGTTGCCACCCACAAATGCCCTCTTCCTGTCAATCTCCTTGCGAACGCCCGTGCGAATGGATCCTTGGCACGAACCAGTCACTGACCGGCGATCCGCTTTGCAGCTGTCCGTCACGCCTGCGCATTGCGGTGCATGCACAGTTTGGATCTGATCGACCACTGTGCGAAAACGCACAGCAGCGATCAGGCCTGAATGACCCCCAAAATTCATACACAGGAACACATTTGCAGGCCACCCACATGCTGAACAGGCCCATTTAGTTTTTTTTTTGTTTTGTTTTGTTTTTTTATTAAACATAGAACCAATGGTAACCAAACTTGAGGAACGTAGAACTTCTCAAATCAGGAAACCCTACAATAAATAAAAAAAAAACTGCCCTATTTTTATGCAACCCAGATTACATTATATTCTTAGCTAAAGCCGATTAACAATTTCCTCTAGCCCGGTTTGTGCTCTATTCAATTTGAGCGAGGTCAAGAGGTTAGCAATACCATGAGCAAGATCAGCTGACGGACATAAAAATGATACAAGAAAACCATTGTCAACAGCAGACTAATCCAGAAAACTCTCACCCTGGGATTCACATGGGAGAAAGTACAGCAGGAACGCTCTTGGATAGTCACCACCACATTACACTTACTGCAGGGAAATTCTGAAGATCGCCATCATCTAATGTTACTCATATGGGTATGTGGAATCTGTGTTTTAGTCTGGCTTTATGCTAGTTATACACAGTGCAATATAAGCAAAACAATACAGCCTGAAACTGCCATGTGTGGCCTAAAAACTAGTGATGCAGATAGCAACACAAGCCACAGCCATGGGGACCACAATTGGGCAAACTGGTAAATTTGATCAGAGGATGACTTCGCAAGGTGAGATGTATCAACCCCTCTAAAGAAAGGAGAAGAGGAGAAGTTGTACACAACAGTCAATCAGCTTCCACCTACCAAATTATAGAATGTACTTCATAAGTCGCTAGCTAGATGACAGTTGACTGCTATGGGTGACTTCTACACTCTCTAAAAGGTTTGATACATTTCCCCCTTGGTCTCTAGGTGTACTAATCGTCGGACCACGCTAACAGGCCCCAGTAACACCAAAATGTTATCCAAATGTTTGGGCCAAAGGGCTAAAACCCCTGTATCACCCAGCATCAACCAGGAGTAATTGGTGCCATCCCTGAAGAAAACAGTGGATCTTATGGAAGGTAGACTGGAAATAAGTGCAGACACTCCCAAAATATAAAAACACTATAAAATCAACAGTAGATTAAATCATTGTAGAAGAGATTCTACTGCAGAGGCCTATATGAAGTAATGGAAGATCGCACTGTGGTATCGGAATACAAATTGGATGAATGCGGGTAGACCAAATCCCACATAAAGTAGCATTAAAAGCCAGAGCAGACCCTCCACATAATCCTGCATTTGGTGCATTCCTAACATGAATTGGAGGCCTTAGATTGCTGTTGTACCAGCTTAGCACCTGGTTCTCCGTTTCTAGTTGAAAGCAGCCATAGTTGTGGATAAGAATTACAGTACCAAGAGCAATTCATTGGCACTTTGGGCTGTTCTATAACTAAATGGTCACAAATAGCAGCATCAGTACCACTTACGCCAATCTCCATCTGATCAGACTATTACAGGACACTAGAGGTAGACAATATTGGAAGGACAACCACCACTCTTCCTGGAGGCATACTTGTGGTTTGTGTCCTCTCTTAAAGATAAATGAATACTAGGCTCATTTGGATGAGCCCTTATGCTTAAGGATTGTCTGATAACAGACAGGAGATTACATGGTTGGCTATTCTCTATACACACACACACACACACACACACACACATTATTGGTTTCTGATGCCCTTCTAATTGGAAGAATTTCAAATATTATAGGTTTAGTGGCCTTATAAGTTGCAAAATGGGCAGAGAGAGGTCACAACATTCCCCAGAAAAATCTTTACTTTAAACCTATGGATTGTCAGATATGCGTGTGGTCTGATAAACAACCACCTGCCACTTGGGTGACCAGCTACAATTGCTGCCCACACCATACATAGTCAGGCGGAGGTTTGGAATGATCTAACAGGTGCAACAGTCAGCAGAAATATGTGGGATACAGCTAGCAATTACAGAACAGGCAGGTTGGCTGACACAGCGGACTGTGCTCTTATGCAACCAATCACAAGACAGCATCACTGCGCAGCACACACCATTATGACCATTCAATGAGTTCTTACAATTCTGACTGCAACAATGTTTGGTCATCCACTAAGTGAAAAACAATATTGCTGTGCGTGGGATGATGGAAGGATCTAATTAAGCAGTTTTTTTACTATACATAATCACTATATGAAGTCTATCAGACTTTGGCGAGTCTCTGCACGTACTTGTCGTTACATCAAAAGACCTTAGAACCCTTATGCGTGGTTCGCTGCCTATTAGTGTTGTTATAGGACTATCCTATGCTCTTGAAGCACTTTACAGCTGTGCTACTGTTCTCAAATGTTCTCCTTCATTACCTGCTCCTAGACTGAACAAGTTTACATGGCTTCAGGAGCAATAACCTCAATAGCACACTCATACTAATAGGCACCTTAGAATAACCAGCGGCTTCCAGACTCGGTCCTCAAGGATCCCCAACAGTTCCCATTTTCCAGGTCTCCTCACAGAATCACAAGTGAAATAATTAGCTCCAACTGTGGATCTTTTAAAATATCAGTGAGTAATGAATACACATGTGCACCTGCTGGGTGACCTAGAACACAAACTGTTGGGTGTCCTTGAGGACAGAGGGGCAGATTTATTAAGCCTGGTGAAGTGATAAGTGGAAGGTGATAATGCACCAATCACCTCCTAACTGTCATTTTTCAAACCCAGGCTGTAAAATGACAGTTAGGAGCCGATTGGCGGCTGGTGCGTTATCCCCTTCCACTTTATCACTTCGCCAGGCTTAATAAATCTGCCCCAGAGTTTGGGTACCACTGACCTAAACTGATAAAATATATCAAGAAACATTGCACAATTACAGGGATATTCAATTTGTCCCAAGGGTGCCGGGTGATAAGTATCGGCACCGGGGGCTATATAATTGGCCCTGATAAGCCGGCGCGTGCCACGGGTTATTGGGGGTTTTGCTTCACCTGCCAGCCACAGGCGAAGCAAAATCCCCGAAAACAGCCCCGTTTTCATCCAAAAACGGGGCTATTTCACCCAAAAACACACAGGTTTCACTGAACCTGTGTGTTTTCGGGTGTAAGAAGACTTGTTACCGGCCGAGCAAATTAAATAGCCCGACAGCAGCACCCGAAGAAACATCGGGGGTTTTTACTCCCGATGTCTCTTCGGGCCAAATTGAATATCAGGCAAGGAATATATATTCAGGAGTCCAAAACTATGGTGCCGTCACACGGTTTATTCAGGACATGTGAAACTCAATTTCTCTGCATCTGTACAGTCAATGGGTTGCCTACCTTGAACGTAATTAGTGGGCACTGGCAATATATACTTTTCTAATAGGCTATAATCTACAATGCTAAAAAATATCCTAAATCTCCACCTCAATCTAGTTTGGTCAGACATGCACAAGGATGCATCAGACTTGGTGCATGCATAATTAGGTCATTGTATAGGTATCTTCCGCTATGACAATGTACCATCTTGTACAATACGCAAAGACCAAATACATTGTTTGCTTCATTATAACCTACATATGAAATAGTTTACAAAACACCGCATTTCACACTTCTGCACAGCTGAGATGTTACACAGATCCTGGCTGTATAGATCAGGTTACAGGCTGCTAAATTATTAGAGAGAACAATAGCCTTAAATTGACTATAGGAAATGCTAATTTGTTGTGCAATGATTATTGTTTGAAAATATTCATTATAAAATGTAATATAACCATCTAAAACAAAGCAGTATATTACTAAACAGAGCTCTACGTTTAAGAGTTTTGTTTGTTTTTAGTATTGCTTTCAGTGTTTTGAAACCTAAAAGCACAAAAAAAAAAAAATTGGGGTTTTTTTTTTGCTTGTTTTTTAAATATAATAAAATGATGCACTTTGTAGTCTTACCTTTCTTCATCATTGAAAACAAATTTCCTAAGTTTAAGGTCTCTCAGTACCACTCCACCATCGTGACAGTGTGCTACGGCAGACACGATTTGATAGAACAGTCTGGCAGCCTCTTCCTCTTTGAGCTTTTTGCAGGTACGAACAAAAGAATGCATGTCCCCGTGGCTTTTCTCAAAGAACACGTAGGCTTTAGCCTCTCCAAGAATGATTTCAGCTATTTGGTTAATGTTGCTGTGTATAGGTAGACAAAAACAGGGAGCTAAGGACTCCTGATAGCAGCGTATATCAAAAACCTAAAACAAGAGATGAAACCAAAAAGAGGAGTTAAGAAGAAAAAAAAAAAAAAAAAAAAACGAAGAAGATTAAGAAAAACTGAACGCAGATGGAATCCTCACATGCACTGGAAGTTATAGCAATTAAGTCAGCAATGTGGCAGAAATATGAATCACACACATCTTTAAACTATATGACCCCAGCCTTTGTAGGGATAAAGCATAATATTTAATTCTTTACCCAAGAAACCTCTACAAAAATAATATATTTCTTATTTTTTTATTGGCACGAATTAAATGATTACCTGGGAACGAGAGTGTTTTACGTGTAGACTATGCAATTTCATTTAGTTATGTCAGCATAAAGTTGCATTGTGTGTAACAATAGGAACACGGCCACCGAGGGAAGCTTATGCAATGCAGGACTCTATTTCAACAAACTTTTAACATTTATAAAAGGGAACGGGAATACAAAAGTAAATGACAGGCATTCATAAACACTGTAAAACATGACTCATTCACAACTGGCGATTAACATTAGTCCCCCCTATAAATACATTTACTGCGTCTGCATTACATAAAGTATTCCATTGAAATCCTTCAGAATGGATTGCCATATTAGCCTCCATAGGGAATTATGTGTCTGTCTGCAGTTTGCAATTACATCATTCATGCCCCATTGTTTATGAATGAATGAAGAGAGCAGATTATATGTTGCATATGCACAAGATGTCTCTTTATGGTATACTGCAAAATAAAATAAAGTGAATGGAAACCGAACATAGGCAGGAGAAATAAAATGAGTTCTCTCATGTATGTTGACCCAAGTACTTGAACAGCAAAAGGGAAGCTATTGATGAGCGCCTGTATACAATGGGGTCATTTTATCTAGAGGGAACTGCTTGGACAACAGCAGGTACTGTATAAAGGGGCTTTGTGAGCACAGTTAGAATGCAACTATAAATGAGAGATCAAAGCGGAATTATTTTTTTCTAACCAAAAGGAGTTATGTGCACACCTGCAGACTCTATTTGGGAAGAGGGGGAGATGTATTCCCAAATGTATTATACTAGTCTGTCTGAACTACTCATTGACTGATCTGCTGCCCCTCCCCCACGCTAATGTAATGTCTACATCTTTTCTTTTACTGCAAACATAAAGAATCGGGACAATAAACTATTGAATTAAAACTGCTACATCATTGCACAAGCAATAAACAAAGAATAAACACACGATGAAGAGGATTGCCGGAGAATTACCTTGCAGAGCAGCTCCTCGCCACTATGTAGATGCACTGCACGGAAAACGTGGTCTCCCTCCAAAGGCTCCAACAATAAGTATTTCCCAATGCAGGAAACGCAATGCGACGAGTTGGGAGTCTCTGGGGGGCTTGGGGAGCCGAGGTTTGGGCTGAAGCTCTGGCTGGGTTCTGTACACCTTATGGTCGATAACTCTTCAAAATCCTGGGTTTTATTCCGCGATCTCCCATACCTTGTGATTGTAATAGGGTTCGACCTTTGTATGTTCATGAGTATGGGAGAGCAGCCAAATCCCAGGCTGGGGTGTATGGAGGATTTTGTGCTTTTGTTAGTAATGGGGGGGCTTTCCAAAATCACTGAGCAGCAATGTATCAAAGGCAGCGTCAATGTCAGAGGAAGGGGGTTGTGCAAGAGCAAAGATAGATCTCTATCAAGTGGAAGAATAGAAGTGGATGGGGGGTAGCTTGCTATGGGGGGAGAATAGCGCTGTGGGGCTAATAAGGCAGCGATCAGAGCGCTCGCCAGGTGCGTTTAGAACGTTGTGTTTAAAAGTTGTTACAATGCATCAATAACGTTCTAAGCGGACTTCAGCATTCCATCCGGCTCTCGTGCAAACACCAGCGCTTTCACAAGACAATACTATAGAGAGGTGAATATTTTATATTAATATAATTCCTTTCAAGAAGAAAAAAAAATACGATTTTCCAGAAAAATAATAAAATCTTTAATTTTTCAACTGCGATCTTTTCCTCTGCCACATAATAACGCGACTTTTATTGGGAACAATAACAAAGTTGACTTGGTGTTAACTGTAGATGGCGTGCGGAGCTCTTTCCGAGGACAATTCGCAATAAAAGGGAAATGAATGGTCTATGTACTATATAGTCCTGTAGAGGAGCATAGTAGGATTAGCAGCAGTGGGTTAAGCAGGAGCACAAGCCATGCACCGACTGAGGGTGGCCGAGCAATCAGATGGAGGAGGAACAATAACCCGATGTGCAAGGCTTGCAGCCCTGGGAAAGTTCAATCAAGGACAGAAGAGATCGATGGTCCTTCCACGATGGGGTGAGTGCATGTAAACTCCAGCAGAGGACGATTGCAGATTGGGAGCTTGGTGCTTTGTGTCCGGGCTCTGAGATGATTGCCTTGCAAAAAATAAAAATTACCCCAAAGAAAAAATATATAAAATGCTCTATATATAAACCAGCTTCTGCAGAGGTAGGAGGGAGAGGAGGAAAAGGGATGGCTGCAGCCGATCCCTTTCAGCAAGACATCATCTTCCACGGTGCTTGTACTTACGTGGCCGGGAAGCTCTCCCTTGTGCCTGAGTGGAGTGTGCCTGTCCTCTGACGCTGCAGCCTCACTACTCAATGTCAGCGGCTGCTCTCAGTGCAGGAGCGGGACTGAGCCATAGGGAGAACGGAGGCCATGCACGTCTCTGATAGGCCCGGTTCGCTGTCCATCAAGAGCAGAGGATGTCGAATACGGTTAGAGGCTCACGCAGCTCATGCTCCGCCTCCCCCCACTTATTCTGGGTTTGTGCTGCTAATCCTGTGGCTGCTCCAGTTAGAGAGCAAAGGAAATAGGGCATGTATCCCTCCGCGGGGGGTGAGATGTCTCAGGTGTTGTTATAATGCTTTCTAGGTAAAATATAACAAAAAGGTGCAGTTTTCGTTCTAAAGATTGAAGAGCTTTAGCTAGTAGATCGTAACTTTTTATTTCAGCAATGCATTTCTTGCAAACGTGCTCTACCTGTCTGGACGTCACTGATGCCTTAAGTTGACTATCTATCTATCTATCTATCTATCTATCTATCTATCTATCTATATATATGTGTATATATATGTGTGTGTGTGTGCGTGTGTATATATATATATATACAGACCCTCCAACATGACCCGCCCCACTAGGTACAAAATGCTCTGTTTCTGGACTTCCCTCTTAATTTATGATTTCCATCACCTGTGTTGAACTAGTTAAATGATAAGAAAGCTGTTTCTTCACAGGTGATGGCAATAATAAATTAAGAGGGAAGTCCAGAAACAGAGCATTTTGTACCTAGTGGGGCGGGTCATGTTGAAGGGTATGTATGTATATATATATATATATATATAATGTGTGTGTGTGTGGATAGATAGATATATGAAGTGTGTCACTGAAACATGTAAGCTACAGTTAAAAGGAAAAATAACATTATTCTTGCTTGAATATCTATTGTGTCTCCAGCAGGGGACTGTAGAGGGGTTTATATACATATATCAGCAGTGTCTATGTATTGTGATATGGAACTGGATTTTTAGGTTAACAAAACAAACGTAAATTCAAGTTCATACATGCATAATAAATATGTACACATATATACACAGATACACATAGCAAATGTTTCTAAAAACAACAACAAAAAACAGTAATATAGGAAGGGTGACAGGCTTCTGTTTTGACTCCTACTGACAGAAGGGAATCCGGTCGGGAAATACCGACGCCGGTATAGCGACACTGCTCGGAGTGCCGGCGCCGGCATCCCAAATGAGATCACAATCCTGGCGCAATTTCAGCCTCAACCTGACATAAGTACTGTACAAACACCCACCAATCCGTTATGAAAAGGCAGTTTGTGACATTCATTCCCATTATGCTAGAGGCAGACCATAGGCAGACTACAATTCCCAGCATACCTCTTGTTTACTGCTTTGATTCTTACGCTATCAAAGTGATAGTTTATAATTAGTGTATATAGGAATGCATGCATTTGCTTTTCATTCTATAACTTGTCTATCTATCTATCTATCTATCTATCTATCTATCTATCTATCTATCTATCTGTAATATAGGGGCTAATTCAGACCTGATCGCTGCTGTGCATTTTCGCACAGCGGGCGATCAGGTCTGAACTGCGCATGCGTATGCATCGCAATGCGCAGGCGTGTCGGTCCGCAGCACCAGTCAGTGCTGGGATGGTGCGCAAAAAAATCCGATCGCACCGGCGAACGCAAGGAGATTGACAGGAAGAGGCCGTTTGTGGGTGGCAACTGACCGTTTCCAGGGAGTGTCAGGAAAATCGAAGGAGGGTCCCGGCATTTTGTGGGAGGATTCCTGACGTCGGCTCCGGCTCTGATCATCGCAGCGGGTGAGTAAGTCCTGGGCTGTGCAGACCTGCACACAGCTAATACCCTCCTCCTGTAGGCGGCTACTACCTGATCGCAGGGATGCAAATAACGCACCCTAGTGATCAGGACTGACATAGAGGGCTTCACAGTGTCAGAGGTTGCAGTTGGAAGCTGCTTCGTTCCTGCATTCCGGAGTTCGGACCGTTCCTGCTTTTACCCAACCCCTGAGGTGGGAACAAAGCAAAAAAAAACAAGTAACTTTGTATCTGTGACAAACCATGCTGTAATGCAAGGGTTGCAGATACAGGTATTCATTTTTGCATGCAGGGTAAATACTGGCTACTTTTGCATGTAGCCCACACATGCTGGACAGCTTTATTTTTACACTGGTAGTATGGGATTGTTAGAAGTTGTGCAGAGACTTGGCTACTATATAAGTAAACCCATATGTTCATCTGACTACCTAGCACTGGGGTTAAGGATGTGTTTCCAACCAGGGCCTTATATGTGTGAAGTTTATATGTTGCTTTCCTCCCACAGTCCAAAAACATACCTAATTGGCTTTAGACAAAATGGGCCCTGATATGCTCTCTGGGGTCGATCCAATGTGATGCGAGACCGGTGTGAGAACCGCTGTAATAGTGTGGAAACGCCACAAACTGCACCACAAATTGCTCCCTTTGCCGCCTTATCTCACCCCGGACTTGTGAATTTTTGTATGTAGCCCTATGGATTTGGAGGTACCAAAAGTGCAGCTTATAACCTCACTCGCTCTTGGCCACAACTAATTTGTGGCTAATTAAATCGATACCTATACATCTATAGTGGAAAAGTAAAGGCATACTTGCCAATATTCTGGCTGCCCCATCTAGGAGGAGGCAGCCAGCTCGGCATGAGGGGGTGGGGGGTGGATGCGGCATACTGGGGGGGTGGCAGAGGGGGGTGATGCTGGGTAGGGGCAGAGTGGGGGGCATGTCCGCAAAATTGCATCATTGTGAACCCGCCCTCACTACCCAATGCTGAGATTTCAGGCATTGTGAGGCAAGGGGCGGGGCCCCAATGAGTCAATTCAATAGATCAACCTCATATGGTCAACAGGCAAAAGGTTGACAGGGTGAAAAGGTCAACTGTGTATAAGGTCAACAGGTACAAAAAGTCTACATGGATATGGTCCACACAAAAAAAGGTTGACACACATTTTTAATGTTTTTTGGACAAATTTGTTAATTTCACAGTCTGTGACCACGATTACCATGATTAGCCCAAAGGTAGACCCTGGGGTACACTTCACTTACCACACTTCGGGCAAGTTGCCTCGCTCCACTACTGCTGCACTCGCTACAGGTTACTATTGTAGTCTAAGTTACAGGTTCTCAAACTCAGTCCTCAGGACCCCACACAGTGCATGTTTTGCAGGTCTCCTCACAGAATCGCAAGTGAAATAATTAGCTCCACCTGTGGACCTTTTAAAATGTGTCAGTGAGTAATTAATACACCTGTGCACCTGCTGGGTTACCTGCAAAACATGCACCGTGTGGGGTCCTGAGGACCGAGTTTGAGAACCTATGGTCTAAGTCAGAGGTTCTCAAACTCGGTCCTCGGGGGCCCACACAGTGCATGTTTTGCAGGTCTCCTCACAGAATCGCAAGTGAAATAATTAGCTCCACCTGTGGACCTTTTAAAATGTGTCAGTGAGTAATTAATACACCTGTGCACCTGCTGGGTTACCTGCAAAACATGCACTGTGTGGGCTCCCGAGGACCGAGTTTGAGAACCTCTGGTCTAAGTGAATAGTAAATGAAGCAAAAGTTTAAAAAAATTTTTACAAAAATTTCAAAAAACTTGTGTTGACCATTTGTGTGTCAGCCATTGTTAAGTTGACCTTTTGTACCTGTCAACCATTAGCACAGTCGACCTTTTACCTGTCAACCTTTTGACCATGCTGACCTATTGCATACCTTTCCAGGAGGGACAAAATGCTCTGCTCCTGGACTTCCTTCTTAATTTATGATTACCATCACCTGTGGTGAAACACCTTTCTTATCCATTAAACTGTTCAAAACAGGTGCTGACAATCATAGATTCAGAGGAAAGTCCAGGAGCAGAGCATTGTGTCCCTCTCGGAATGGGTCATGTTGGGAGGCGTGCTATTGCATAACAACCACATGGAGTTGACCTATTGATTGTCTAACTAAGCACTGTCTATCTATACACTGGAACCCATTAGGCACGGTGAGGAAGATCAGCCACCTCTTCCAGGGGGTCTGTTGGACTACACAGAAAATCAGCAGTCTCCAGCACCTCCAGGAGAGTAAGTATGTTTTATTGTGTTATATGTCTCTTTAATAACTTTAATCTGTCTTCACTTGATTAGAAAGGCCATACTGCAGGTTCAGGATCTTTTATTTGCATTATTTTAATTTATTAAAGCATTACAGATAACATTGAAAACCTGCAGTCCTGCTTGTCTAAACTACAAGTCCCAGCAGCCTTTGCTCTGTTTGACAACATATAATTATTGAGATCTGTATTCAAATGCATGATGCAAATTCTAGGACACATCTCAACAGAAAGCAAAAAGCAAGCACTGTTAGACTTTCTGATGTAATACTCTGTAACAGGAACTTACAGCTTGATAGTTCTTGTGTTAATATTTACTTAAGTATTCCTTTTTTCCCCAGTGTTATGGTACAGGTTCTTATTTAAGCTATGAGTGAGCAGATCATTTTGTAAATGTTTTATGTATGTATCCACAGCCCTGCTGCTTCTCAGCCTGAATTCACGTCCTTTTGATTCTGTAATCAGGTTACACTTACCAGGTTTTCCAAATGTCACAACTGTCAGCTACTGGCATCCAGCAAGTCTGTGTTATTTACTACCTGACATGAAAGAATAGTAATTTTTCTTTTCCGTAATCATGTTTAGGAAGCGGTGACTGCAAATCACCCACATCTGAACGCTAACGTGTCCTTATTTAGCTGTGGTCACATCTCCAGTTAGCCAATGCATCCGTGGCCCACATAAAGGGGGTCATTCCGAGTTGTTCGCTCTGTATTTTTTTCTCGCAACGGAGCGATTAGTCGCTAATGCACATGCGCAATGTCCGCAGTGCGACTGCGCCAAATAAATTTGCTATGCGGTTAGGTATTTTACTCACGGCATTACGAGGTTTTTTCTTCGTTCTGGTGATCGTAATGTGATTGACAGGAAGTGGGTGTTTCTGGGCAGAAACTGGCCGTTTTATGGGTGTGTGCGAAAAAACGCTACAGTTTCTGGGAAAAACGCGGGAGTGGCTGGAGAAACGGAGGAGTGTCTGGGCGAACGCTGGGTGTGTTTGTGACGTCAAACCTGGAACGACAAGCACTGAACTGATCGCAGATGCCGAGTAAGTGTGGAGCTACTCAGAAACTGCTAAGAGGTGTCTATTCGCAATTCTGCTAATCTTTCGTTCGCAATTTTGATAAGCTAAGATTCACTCCCAGTAGGCGGCGGCTCAGCGTGTGCAAAGCTGCTAAAAGCAGCTTGCGAGCGAACAACTCGGAATGACCCCCAATATGTGGACTGCCACCCACAAAAACAAAATATGTTTGGCGTATATGGTTCCTGTACAGATGAGTAAAACGTTCAAAACTGTTCTTGAAAATATTCACCTTTGGGCACAGAGTTACCCCCTCTTCTGAGTCGGTCCAGCACCGCAGTCGTAATGCCACAAATTGTAGCATCACATTCCCCGCACCTCTCATCTGGACCTTTCACAAGTATGGTACTAAATGTGGCATGTTATGCCAGCAGAATATGTCCTTCACACACAAAGGCATAACGCGGGGCCATGGCACTCAGAGGAAATGCATGCTACAGCATCTCCCAAGACTCCCCTTTGCCCAATAGTGTAGTGTGCCTACGGAGGGCATGGCACCAGCATGTGGGTGGAAGTTGTAGTGGTTTTATAGTGTAACATCTCCAGCTATCTTTGAACTATAAGTTTTATCTTACCCTCTTTCAGGACTGGCTGCTTTGTAGTTCCATAATAGGATTCAGTATGACTTACCGGTAAGCTGGGATGCCGGCTGTCAATATACCGACAGCGCATCCTGGCCACCAGTATGCCGGCAGCGGGGCAAGCGCAAAGAGTCCGCTTGTGGGCTCACTGCACTCGCCGCGCTGCGGACTCGGTGGCTCACTGCGCTTGCTGCAGGATCTATTCCCACTTTATGGGTGCCGTGGACACCGACGAGTGGGAATAGTCCTGTAGCACCCGTATTCCGGCTGGCGACATTGCCAGCTGTCGGGATTCTGGCGTCGGTATCCTGACCGCCGGGATCCTGACAGCCAGCAAATTAAACGTATCCCACATAATACTAGAGAGCCAGAGGCACTGATTCTGGCCATATTGCCTCTCATACCTCTGCAGCTTCCCTGGAGCAGTGCAGGGGATTGAAGTCCATCCTTGCGTCACTAAAAAACATAAAAAGTAAAGCTTTCATTGCTGATTATTTGTGTTTTTATAGCAACATCATTTTGAGACTGCTTATTTAAACTAGCATTACCAAGACAGCCAGGGAGCTTGCCAAATTTTCTATCAATACAATTTTCAGGTTCCGAATTCGCTTTATGGCTCCACGCTGTGGGTCTGATGCAAGTTTGTCATAATACGGGTTTAAATGACTCTGAATCCCCCTCCCACCCCTCCACACACGCACACAAGATGCAGAGGCACGGCTGCCAACACCAGCTGGAGAAGGACGCTGTGGCTGTTTTTTCCTGGAATAGGGGGAAGCTATGCGCCCAGGCACCCTGTATGCCAAATTCAGATGCCACAGGGCAGTGGTGGTGTTGACCCCTAGGCCATGCGCCCTGGTCGATGGCACCCCTCGCCCACCTTTAGTTCCGGCCCTGACCCTCATCATCACTATCTATGCACCTCCTGTGACACTTGCAGATTATACTGGTATTATTACATTGACAATGTCATAAAGAAAGCCCAACAACGGTTATATTTTCTTAGGAAAATGCGTTTAGCAGGAATATCTGAGCCAATTTTAGTTAATTTTTATTCTTGTATTATTGAAAGTGTGCTTGCATATGGTATTTCTGTTTGGTATGGAAATTGTAAGGTAGCAGAGCGCGAATCGCTTGACAGAATTGTTAAAACTGCTGGAAGAATAGTTGGTTCAGTATTGCCAAACATTCAATCCATTTATGAAAAGAGGCTCCTTAAGAAGGCCAGGAGTATATTGAATGACGTAACCCACCCCAATTACGGGGTATTCACCCTGCTTCCTTCTAATTTACGTTATAGATCTTTATTGTGTAAGACCAGTCGGTTGAGGCATAGTTTTTTCCCTAGGGCAGTTAACATGCTTAATGGTTTAGGGGGAAGATAGGAGCGTAGTACCTGCTTATGTGTCTATTGTGTTCCTACGGCTTTTACAAATATTTGTAAAATATTTTATGGTGTTTTATTGGTGTTGTACTTATGATATCTGTTTCACTCACATGGAAATCTCATTGTTTGTTCATACGTGAATATTTAATGATAATAATTAGAGATGAGCGCCTGAAATTTTTCGGGTTTTGTGTTTTGGTTTTGGGTTCGGTTCCGCGGCCGTGTTTTGGGTTCGAACGCGTTTTGGCAAAACCTCACCGAATTATTTTTGTCGGATTCGGGTGTGTTTTGGATTCGGGTGTTTTTTTCCAAAAACACTAAAAAACAGCTTAAATCATAGAATTTGGGGGTCATTTTGATCCCAAAGTATTATTAACCTCAAAAACCATAATTTACACTCATTTTCAGTCTATTCTGAATACCTCACACCTCACAATATTATTTTTAGTCCTAAAATTTGCACCGAGGTCGCTGTGTGAGTAAGATAAGCGACCCTAGTGGCCGACACAAACACCGGGCCCATCTAGGAGTGGCACTGCAGTGTCACGCAGGATGTCCCTTCCAAAAAACCCTCCCCAAACAGCACATGACGCAAAGAAAAAAAGAGGTGCAATGAGGTAGCTGTGTGAGTAAGATTAGCGACCCTAGTGGCCGACACAAACACTGGGCCCATCTAGGAGTGGCACTGCAGTGTCACGCAGGATGGCCCTTCCAAAAAACCCTCCCCAAACAGCACATGACGCAAAGAAAAAAAGAGGCGCAATGAGGTAGCTGTGTGAGTAAGATTAGCGACCCTAGTGGCCGACACAAACACCGGGCCCATCTAGGAGTGGCACTGCAGTGTCACGCAGGATGGCCCTTCCAAAAAACCCTCCCCAAACAGCACATGACGCAAAGAAAAAAAGAGGTGCAATGAGGTTGCTGACTGTGTGAGTAAGATTAGCGACCCTAGTGGCCGACACAAACACCGGGCCCATCTAGGAGTGGCACTGCAGTGTCACGCAGGATGTCCCTTCCAAAAAACCCTCCCCAAACAGCACATGACGCAAAGAAAAAAAGAGGCGCAATGAGGTAGCTGTGTGAGTAAGATTAGCGACCCTAGTGGCCGACACAAACACCGGGCACATCTAGGAGTGGCACTGCAGTGTCACGCAGGATGTCCCTTCCAAAAAACCCTCCCCAAACAGCACATGACGCAAAGAAAAAAAGAGGCGCAATGAGGTAGCTGTGTGAGTAAGATTAGCGACCCTAGTGGCCGACACAAACACCGGGCCCATCTAGGAGTGGCACTGCAGTGTCACGCAGGATGTCCCTTCCAAAAAACCCTCCCCAATCAGCACATGATGCAAAGAAAAAGAAAAGAAAAAAGAGGTGCAAGATGGAATTATCCTTGGGCCCTCCCACCCACCCTTATGTTGTATAAACAAAACAGGACATGCACACTTTAACCAACCCATCATTTCAGTGACAGGGTCTGCCACACGACTGTGACTGATATGACGGGTTGGTTTGGACCCCCCCCAAAAAAGAAGCAATTAATCTCTCCTTGCACAAACTGGCTCTACAGAGGCAAGATGTCCACCTCATCTTCACCCTCCGATATATCACCGTGTACATCCCCCTCCTCACAGATTATCAATTCGTCCCCACTGGAATCCACCATCTCAGCTCCCTGTGTACTTTGTGGAGGCAATTGCTGCTGGTCAATGTCTCCGCGGAGGAATTGATTATAATTCATTTTAATGAACATCATCTTCTCCACATTTTCTGGATGTAACCTCGTACGCCGATTGCTGACAAGGTGAGCGGCGGCACTAAACACTCTTTCGGAGTACACACTTGTGGGAGGGCAACTTAGGTAGAATAAAGCCAGTTTGTGCAAGGGCCTCCAAATTGCCTCTTTTTCCTGCCAGTATAAGTACGGACTGTGTGACGTGCCTACTTGGATGCGGTCACTCATATAATCCTCCACCATTCTATCAATGTTGAGAGAATCATATGCAGTGACAGTAGACGACATGTCCGTAATCGTTGTCAGGTCCTTCAGTCCGGACCAGATGTCAGCATCAGCAGTCGCTCCAGACTGCCCTGCATCACCGCCAGCGGGTGGGCTCGGAATTCTGAGCCTTTTCCTCGCACCCCCAGTTGCGGGAGAATGTGAAGGAGGAGATGTTGACAGGTCGCGTTCCGCTTGACTTGACAATTTTGTCACCAGCAGGTCTTTCAACCCCAGCAGACCTGTGTCTGCCGGAAAGAGAGATCCAAGGTAGGCTTTAAATCTAGGATCGAGCACGGTGGCCAAAATGTAGTGCTCTGATTTCAACAGATTGACCACCCGTGAATCCTTGTTAAGCGAATTAAGGGCTGCATCCACAAGTCCCACATGCCTAGCGGAATCGCTCCGTGTTAGCTCCTCCTTCAATGCCTCCAGCTTCTTCTGCAAAAGCCTGATGAGGGGAATGACCTGACTCAGGCTGGCAGTGTCTGAACTGACTTCACGTGTGGCAAGTTCAAAGGGCATCAGAACCTTGCACAACGTTGAAATCATTCTCCACTGCACTTGAGACAGGTGCATTCCACCTACTATATCGTGCTCAATTGTATAGGCTTGAATGGCCTTTTGCTGCTCCTCCAACCTCTGAAGCATATAGAGGGTTGAATTCCACCTCGTTACCACTTCTTGCTTCAGATGATGGCAGGGCAGGTTCAGTAGTTTTTGGTGGTGCTCCAGTTTTCTGTACGTGGTGCCTGTACGCCGAAAGTGTCCCGCAATTCTTCTGGCCACCGACAGCATCTCTTGCACGCCCCTGTCGTTTTTTAAAAAATTCTGCACCACCAAATTCAAGGTATGTGCAAAACATGGGACGTGCTGGAATTGGCCCAGATTTAATGCACACACAATATTGCTGGCGTTGTCCGATGCCACAAATCCACAGGAGAGTCCAATTGGGGTAAGCCATTCCGCGATGATCTTCCTCAGTTGCCGTAAGAGGTTTTCAGCTGTGTGCGTATTCTGGAAAGCGGTGATACAAAGCGTAGCCTGCCTAGGAAAGAGTTGGCGTTTGCGAGATGCTGCTACTGGTGCCGCCGCTGCTGTTCTTGCGGCGGGAGTCCATACATCTACCCAGTGGGCTGTCACAGTCATATAGTCCTGACCCTGCCCTGCTCCACTTGTCCACATGTCCGTGGTTAAGTGGACATTGGGTACAGCTGCATTTTTTAGGACACTGGTGACTCTTTTTCTGAGGTCTGTGTACATTTTCGGTATCGCCTGCCTAGAGAAATGGAACCTAGATGGTATTTGGTACCGGGGACACAGTACCTCCAACAAGTCTCTAGTTGGCTCTGCAGTAATGATGGATACCGGAACCACGTTTCTCACCACCCAGGATGCCAAGGCCTCAGTTATCCGCTTTGCAGTAGGATGACTGCTGTGATATTTCATCTTCCTCGCAAAGGACTGTTGAACAGTCAATTGCTTACTGGAAGTAGTACAAGTGGGCTTACGACTTCCCCTCTGGGATGACCATCGACTCCCAGCGGCAACAACAGCAGCGCCAGCAGCAGTAGGCGTTACACGCAAGGATGCATCGGAGGAATCCCAGGCAGGAGAGGACTCGTCAGACTTGCCAGTGACATGGCCTGCAGGACTATTGGCATTCCTGGGGAAGGAGGAAATTGACACTGAGGGAGTTGGTGGGGTGGTTTGCGTGAGCTTGGTTACAAGAGGAAGGGATTTACTGGTCAGTGGACTGCTTCCGCTGTCACCCAAAGTTTTTGAACTTGTCACTGACTTATTATGAATGCGCTGCAGGTGACGTATAAGGGAGGATGTTCCGAGGTGGTTAACGTCCTTACCCCTACTTATTACAGCTTGACAAAGGGAACACACGGCTTGACACCTGTTGTCCGCATTTCTGGTGAAATACCTCCACACCGAAGAGCTGATTTTTTTGGTATTTTCACCTGGCATGTCAACGGCCATATTCCTCCCACGGACAACAGGTGTCTCCCCGGGTGCCTGACTTAAACAAACCACCTCACCATCAGAATCCTCCTGGTCAATTTCCTCCCCAGCGCCAGCAACACCCATATCCTCCTCATCCTGGTGTACTTCAACACTGACATCTTCAATCTGACTATCAGGAACTGGACTGCGGGTGCTCCTTCCAGCACTTGCAGGGGGCGTGCAAATGGTGGAAGGCGCATGCTCTTCACGTCCAGTGTTGGGAAGGTCAGGCATCGCAACCGACACAATTGGACTCTCCTTGTGGATTTGGGATTTCAAAGAACGCACAGTTCTTTGCGGTGCTTTTGCCAGCTTGAGTCTTTTCAGTTTTCTAGCGAGAGGCTGAGTGCTTCCATCCTCATGTGAAGCTGAACCACTAGCCATGAACATAGGCCAGGGCCTCAGCCGTTCCTTGCCACTCCGTGTGGTAAATGGCATATTGGCAAGTTTACGCTTCTCCTCCGACAATTTTATTTTAGGTTTTGGAGTCCTTTTTTTACTGATATTTGGTGTTTTGGTTTTGACATGCTCTGTACTATGCCATTGGGCATCGGCCTTGGCAGACGACGTTGCTGGCATTTCATCGTCTCGGCCATGACTAGTGGCAGCAGCTTCAGCACGAGGTGGAAGTGGATCTTGATCTTTCCCTAATTTTGGAACCTCAACATTTTTGTTCTCCATATTTTAATAGGCACAACTAAAAGGCACCTCAGGTAAACAATGGAGATGGATGGATTGGATACTAGTATACAATTATGGACGGGCTGCCGAGTGCCGACACAGAGGTAGCCACAGCCGTGAACTACCGCACTGTACTGTGTCTGCTGCTAATATATAGACTGGTTGATAAAGAGATAGTATACTCGTAACTAGTATGTATGTATAAAGAAAGAAAAAAAAACCACGGTTAGGTGGTATATACAATTATGGACGGGCTGCCGAGTGCCGACACAGAGGTAGCCACAGCCGTGAACTACCGCACTGTACTGTGTCTGCTGCTAATATATAGACTGGTTGATAAAGAGATAGTATACTCGTAACTAGTATGTATGTATAAAGAAAGAAAAAAAAACCACGATTAGGTCACTGGTATATACAATTATGGACGGGCTGCCGAGTGCCGACACAGAGGTAGCCACAGCCGTGAACTACCGCACTGTACTGTGTCTGCTGCTAATATATAGACTGGTTGATAAAGAGATAGTATACTCGTAACTAGTATGTATGTATAAAGAAAGAAAAAAAAACCACGATTAGGTCACTGGTATATACAATTATGGACGGGCTGCCGAGTGCCGACACAGAGGTAGCCACAGCCGTGAACTACCGCACTGTACTGTGTCTGCTGCTAATATAGACTGGTTGATAAAGAGATAGTATACTACTAATATTATATACTGGTGGTCAGGTCACTGGTCACTAGTCACACTGGCAGTGGCACTCCTGCAGCAAAAGTGTGCACTGTTTAATTTTAATATAATATTATGTACTCCTGGCTCCTGCTATAACCTATAACTGGCACTGCAGTAGTGCTCCCCAGTCTCCCCCACAATTATAAGCTGTGTGAGCTGAGCAGTCAGACAGATATATAATATATATAGATGATGCAGCACACTGGCCTGAGCCTGAGCAGTGCACACAGATATGGTATGTATGTGACTGAGTCACTGTGTGCTGTGTATCGCTTTTTTCAGGCAGAGAACGGATTATAAATAAAAGTGGTGGTCAGTCACTGGTCACTATCAGCAAAACTCTGCACTGTACACTACTGAGTACTCCTAATGCTCCCCAAAATTAGTAAATCAAGTGTCTAAACGGAGAGGACGCCAGCCACGTCCTCTCCCTATCAATCTCAATGCACGTGTGAAAATGGCGGCGACGCGCGGCTCCTTATATAGAATCCGAGTCTCGCGATAGAATCCGAGCCTCGCGAGAATCCGACAGCGTCATGATGACGTTCGGGCGCGCTCGGGTTAACCGAGCAAGGCGGGAAGATCCGAGTCGCTCGGACCCGTGTAAAAAAACATGAAGTTCGGGCGGGTTCGGATTCCGAGGAACCGAACCCGCTCATCTCTAATAATAATAAATTCAATTCAATACTGGTTTTCCAGCCATGCATGTGTATTTTTCTCATTCAGCATGCATCCTTAAAAATGAAAGACTATGAACAGAGCTGAGATAACAACATTACATTCATTCTGCTGCGGGGATATGTTTTTGTGACCGGTGGTCTCCCGGCATCTGACAATTCTGCCGGTCGGCATTCTGACCATCGGGGACTATATCCACTCGTAGGTGTCCACAACACCCATAGAGTGGGAATAGAACATGTGATGAGTGCAGCGAGCTTGCGAGGGGCTTTGTTCCGCTCGCCCACCCTGCCAGCCATCTCACTGCTGGGATCCAGGCGTCGGTATAGTGACCGGCGGTCAGGATACATACCCAACGCCTGCTGTGTGCTGTAGTTGGGGGTAGTACCGGCACCACTTTAGGCCAAATTCCACCTTTGTAACATGCTAAATATTCTCAATCAAGTGAGACATATATTAAATATTTAACATTTTTATCCCATCTCATCTTTGAATTTTAGAATGCCCACTTCTGAATTACTGCACTGGTCCACACCTGTCTACTCTCCCGGAACAGTTGCGAAGCCCCTGAAAATCGAGTGGTGCTCCCGGCCATCCAGAAGAGTGGGAGAGTCTGCCAGAGTCAGTCGCCACCTATCCACAGCCACCCACCTTCCAAGCAAAAGTGTGAGGTCTGGGCAGCTGGTGATTTGCGCTGAATTGCATCTTCATGGCACTACCGCCCCCCCCCCCCCCCCCCCCCCCACCTTCCCAGTAATCGTGCCATCACGCCCACCGGCCTGTACACTTTTCTGTGATATACCGATTTGGCTGACCGGAAGTCGATGAGTATGACTTGTACCCAGGGACGTGTGGTGAGCTTGGGTCAGGAGGCACTGGCTAGCACCAGAGCCAGATTTACACGCAATATATGAGCCAAATGGTACATCTGGGCATTATACACAGGTACAGCAGTATAAACTCCTGGAAATTTGGTGAGTTTTGATCAGAGATGTGCGACAAAGATAGGCAAGGGGGGGGGGGGGGGGAGCACTGCCTCGCCTGCCATAAACTTTTTACACCAGAGTTTTGGCAATAACACATTATTAGTATTTTTCATATACTTTATACAGTCAAAACTCTGGCACAAACGTTAGTATGACAGGAAAGGCTCTGCCTCACTTGCCTCACCCCACCACACGTCACTGCTGAGTGCAATTCTAGCAGTTATTTGCCTATTAGAAGTTACTTATGCGTACAGTACTTTTTGGATTTTGTATTATCAGTATATAAGAAAATAACTATTCCCTTTTTAATATATTGTATAATATATTACTGGAAATTGCTATTACAATAATTGTCTTATAGTCATTGTTACCACCATGTCATTGTTATGTTCTGCAGCTGTCATTACCTGTCTGACACCTATGTGAGCAGTTGCCTTTGATATATGCTTTTGCCTGTACTTCAGTAACTACTGCCCCCGCAGCCCTCGCGGTGGCTTGGGGGCGAGGGGCTGCGGGGGCGCCGCCACTGATTTAGAGCAGTTGACATGCGGACGAGCGTCCGAATGTCAATCTGTTGTCACTAACCCTCCCTGCTGTAAGGAGGGACACGGAGGGCACAGCGTGCGCCTCTTCCGTGTCCCTCCTGCATCTCCGTTGGGTCTAATAAAGGAAGTGCCGTTCGTGAGCTCTGATTGGCTCACGAACCGGCACTTCCTTTATTAGACCCGACGGAGATGCAGGAGGGACACGGGAGAGGCGCGCACTGTGCCCTCCTTGTCCCTCCTTACAGCAGCGGGGGAGCGCGGGGGGGGGGGCACTGAGGGGGCATATATGGCACTGAGGGGGCATATATGGCACTGGGGGGGCACTGAGGGGGCATATATGGCACTGGGGGGGCACTGAGGGGGCATATATGGCACTGGGTGGGGCACTGAGGGGGCATATATGGCACTGGGGGGGCACTGAGGGGGCATATATGGCATTGGGGGGGCACTGAGGGGGCATATATGGCACTGTATGTGTACCTGGCACATGGGGGGGGCTATATTTGGCACTGGGGGCACGTGAGCACCTGGCACTGTGGGGGAATATCTGGCACTGGGGGGGGGGGGGGGGCTATATTTGGCACTGGGGGCATGTGAGTACCTGGCACCGTGGGGGAATATCTGGCACTGGGGACATATGTGGCACTGGGAGCACAGCCCTAGCAACAAGCACTACCCCCTAGCAACGAGCATGGCACACAATGCATGAAACCCCTGGCAACGAGCATGACACCCAGTGCATGAAACACCTGTCAACGAGCATGACACCCTGAGCATGAAACCCCTGGCACCGTGCATGGAACCAAGAGCATGAAACCCCTGGCAACGACCAGGTAATTTAAAAGTAATTAGAAGACTTACTGTAGAACTTAATGTGTAATGGGCATTGCAGTGTGTGGCATAATGTATCACGGACATTGCGGTGTGTGTCATAATGTGTCAGGCATTACGGTGTGTTGTATACTATATCACGGGCATTGTGGTATGTGGTATAATGTCTCAGGGTCATTGCAGTGTGGCATAATGTATAACGGGCATTGCGGTATGTGTCAGGCATTACTGTGTGTTGTATACTATATCACGGGCATTGTGGTATGTGGTATAATGTCTCAGGTTCATTGCAGTGGGTGTCATAATGTGTCACAGGCATTGTATGTGCTATAGTCTATCAGGGGCATTGCAGTGTGTAGCACAATGTATAACTGGCATTGCGATTCCTGTCGTCATGTGTCACAGGCATTACGGTGTGTGGCATAATGTGTCACAGGCATTACGGTGTGTGGCATAATGTGTCACATACATTGTATGTGCTATAATGTATCAGGGGCATTGCAGTGTGTAGCATAATGTATAACGGGCATTGCGATTCCTGTCGTCATGTGTCACAGGCATTGTGGTGTGTGGCATAATGTGTCGGGGGCATTATGGTGTGTGGCATATTGTGTCATGGGCATTATTGTGTGTGGCATAATGTCTAAGGGCCATTGCAGTATGTGGCATGATGTATACTGGGCATTACTATAAGGAGGAAAAATGACAAATAATGTAAGGGGCATGAATCAGGATTATTTTCTTTCCTGTGGTGGCTAACGTCTGGGCGTGCAGGTTGCAAAACTGGGGCATAAGGAAGTCTTTTCCTGCAATGCCACGCCCCTTTATGCAAAGCCACGCCCATCCCAACGAAGCCACACACCCTTTTTTGCGGCATGCGTCTTCGGCGCGCGCATGTTTGTCCCTTTTAATAGTGCCAATTATGGGGGATGGGGGGGCGCCGAAGAATTTTTTGGCTTGGGGGAGAAAAACTTCTAGATACGCCACTGCTGTACTTGGCAGAGATTTAAGACTGTTGCCCTAATCAGAGTTAGTAAATACTCATAAATGTGAGCTATAAACTCTGTGTTTTTCTTTGTAAATAATATGTATTTCCTTTAATAAGTGTTGTCCTCAAATTATCTTCCCCTGGGTGTTACATAGATATTCAATTCTATGTTCATTGATAATGTGCTGTTTTTTGTGTGTGTTTTTGTTGTAATTACAGTGTTGTTAATTGCATTACACCACACACCCCGACACTCTGTATCCAGGACTGACACACCGCAGCACACTCTCATAGAATGAAATGATGTTGCTTTTTTAACACATGCTTTGGTGCCTGAGTGTTTATGAGGAAATGAGGAGGGTGGGGTGGCTGGAAGTGATAATTGAGTTTTCAGTTTGAAATGGAAGACCAATCACTTGCAGCAATGTTCTCCTGTGAGTTCTCTGTATGGCAAGTCTATGTACAATGTAATACAGCGAGCGGTAACTCGCCTCCTCCTCTCTTGAGACATTAAGCACAGTACAAATACATTTTATGTTTTACTTATATCACTTTAACACCGCCACTAAAAACCTGGGTTATTGCCGTGGTAACTCCGGAATGGCTAGGTGTAAAAGGGTTAACCCGGGTCCAGTTACCTGGGAATCCAACTGGGTATGCTTGCAGCGATGGTCCAGGGAAGGACCTAGGTTGCGGTGCAGTGTAAACGCAATGTGACTCGGGACCCATCTTTGCATAGAGAAGAGGCGGAGCTTGGAGATCATTTCATCTCCAAGCACCACCTCCGCACATGTAGGCGCTGACATCACCAAACCAGCATTATGCTTGGTCGGGCTGCTGTCTGGAATGGGTCTCTTGATGGGTCGCACCCGGGTGCGACCGGTCATTTTAGTATAGAAGCTGTATTCGCGTATAAGCAATGGTATTACATTTGAAAGCGTTATAGCATTCTGTGTTAACCCTAGTGATAATGTCGATATTATCTTAAACCATAAAGCTATACCTTTAAACACACTTTTACCATGGAGCCGCTGCAGCCGCTAGACTTAATATGCACTCTACGTACTTTGTACGCTATTTGCGTACAGAGTCCCGTACCTTGTACGGACTTAGCGTACAAACGCCGCGCTGGGGGTACAAAGTACACACAGCGCGCACACACCCAGAGTTATGCTTTAAACTTTATGCAGCGCTGACGGTACAAAGTACCCACAGCGCGTACACACCTTATCAATACACTTTTAAACCTTATACAGTTAGGTAATGTAATACACTTTAAACCCTAGCAGGGAAAAGAGGACACAACACCGATTTGTAGTTAAACACTGGGTTCTGACACCACAGAGTAATATATCTGAAAGGGGGTTAACAATACAATTTATACATTACAATACAACAGAGTAAATGGCTACAGTCAATGTACATACGTGAGAATATTTGCATGCGCTTCCTGGTCCAGTCCTCCGCTAATCAGGTAGATAGCGTTAAGAGTCTTCTGACTGGCCAGGCAGCAACAGGCTTTTTATACACTACTTCCAAAAGCAATACAATGGATACTGTAATCCCTTTGTCCATTGGACACAGGGATGCATCTTTACATTACAGGAGAGGTCATAGGTTGATTTGAAAAGGTGGGCGATGTCTTTCTCAACTGCTCTTGTGGGTGGTCTCCTTTAGATTCCCGCCGCATACATAATATACAGTAAATACAGTTTAAATCTATATTCTACTTCTGCACATAACTATACGCAGGAACATGCGATCTTCCTCTAACTAACACCGGAATGTTACACTTAAAATACCCTACAGCTGGATACCAAACACCACCTTATAACCTTAGTCTGTCCCCTCCTATCATGCAAAGGTGAATCCCTCCGTTCTGAAATAATTTAAACTGTTGATACTTGCTGATGTGGTGCAGGGGGACTATGTGTACAATGTGCACTATTTGGATTAAATATGTAATGTTTGGATAGCCCTCCATGCGTTCACAAACTCTGCCGTAAATACCCATACCACGCGCAGGATCGCGGGAGCGACCATACGCAAATTGCGGATATGTGCACGCACGGCGGAACAAGTGCACGCGCAGCGGGCATGTGTGTGTTGTTAGTACGTGATGTGTGTACTGCAATATTTTTCGACTTTGACACTAGTAATCTGCCAAAACATTTAGGTGGAGGTAGATGTCAAATGGCTTTTCTTTTTCTGTTATGTCCTACGGACTTGCGCCACTTGCTTAGCACATGCCAATTACATCAAGTTCTACGGATGGTGTAATGGTTAGCATTACTGCCTCACAGCACTAAGGTCATGGGTTTGATTCCCACCATGGCCCTAACTGTGTGGAGTTTGTATATTCTCCCCGTTCTTGCGTGGGTTTCCTCCCACAATCCAAAAATATATACTGGTAGGTTAATTGGCTTCTGACAAAAATGAACCCTAGTATGAATGTGTCTGTGTGTACATGTGATAGGGAATATAGATTGTAAGCTCCACTGGGGCAGGGACTGATGTGAATGGCCAAATATTCTCTGTAAAGCGCCGCAGAATATGCGTGCGCTATATAAATAACTGGTAATAATAATATTAATAATAATAATTAATGCAAGATAATATTTTTTATGGATGGAGCTTATGCATTTATTTATGGCCTTGTTGAGCAGGGGTGGGGAACCTATGGCCTACCAGCTGTTGTTGAACTACAAATTCCAGCATGCCCTGCAACAGTTTTAGCATGGCCAAATAGCAAAACTGTAGCAGGGCATGCTGGTATGTGTAGTTCAACAACAGTTGGAGGGCCAAAGGTTCCCCACCACTGTTGTAGAGGCTTTTTGCGCACAAAACATTTTGCATAACACCTGATGAGGTGGTTCATAAAGCTGGGTAAAAAGTGAGCGATATGTCATCCGATCCGGTGGATTGAACCGGCATATCGCTCACAACGATGCACATAGGACAGTGTGTATGCCCGATAGGTGAGTGCCTGCAGTTACTAGTGATGTTATCAGGTTTGGTGTGCTGCACCTCAAACTTGACAATATCACTAGCGTTCTGCAGTATGCTAATGAAGGACGGAGCATGTCCATCCTTCATTAACATTGATTGTTCCATCCTTCATTAACATTGCTCAATGTGTGCCCAGGTTCCGATGTGTCAGCTCGTACTCAGCTTTAGAAAGTATGAAACTCCAAAATGTCTACTTCTGCTGAATTGTGCAAATTTGAACTCGGAGTGATTCAATTCAGCCTGTGGGTTTCATGTCACAGCGGAACCAACCAGCACTGTTTTTATAGTGCCCAGCACCACATAGGCTGCCAGATTTGCCATAATCCTCAGACAATGGTGGTCATTCCGAGTTGATCGCTAGCTGCTTTCGGTTGCTCTGCAGCGATGAGGCTAAAAAACAGCACTTCTGCGCATGCGTATGTGACGCAATGCGCACACGCGTCGTACAATTGCAACCAACGATGTTGTTTCACACAAGGTCTAGCAAAGCTTTTCAGTCGCACTGCTGGCTGCAGAGTGATTGACAAGAAGTGGGCGTTTCTGGGTGTCAGCTGACCGTTTTCGGGGAGTGTACAGAAAAACACAGGCATGCCAGGAAAAACGCAGGCGTGGCTGTGCGAACGCAGGGCGTGTTCGTGACATCAAAACAGGAACTGAACAGTCTGAAGTGATCGCAAGCGCTGAGTAGGTATTAAGCTACTCTAAAACTGCACAAAAAAAGTTTGCCGCTGCTCTGCGATCCAGTGGGAGGCGGCATAGCGTTTGCATGGCTGCAAAAAACTGCTAGCGAGCGAACAACTCGAAATGACCACCAATAAGCAAAGATGGGACCTATCATTGGAAAGAGTGGACCCCCCTCTTTTTAAAATAGGTGTCCCTGATTTCATGGATTTACTAACAAAATTATTGTTAGTAAATTTCCCCCCAGGGATGGGGACAGAACTCCCACCAGAGTTCTTCCCCCATCCCTGGGGGGAAATTTACAAACAATAATTTTGGTGAGATTTGCCGTCACAATGCCATGATTTCACTAATTTCTGTAGCTGATTCAGTAAAAATTTGTCTTTTTTAATTGAACTATTACTGCTTTGTCAAAAAAGTTCTAATCCCAGCAATTGGCCTTCAGAAGCAGATTTGACCTCAAGTGCTTATATTACTCAATCTCAGGGTTATCTCATACTGATACTTTTCAACCACAAGTACCAGCATTCAGTGCTTTAAGAGCCCACTGGTACCTGTAGTCCCACCTGTAAAGGAAGTATATAAAAAAAAGGACAAACACACACACACACACACACACACACACACACACACACACTAACCTACATTCCCTGTAGCCATTCAGGTCCACTTCTCCAGAATCCACCATAACCTATAAAAATAAGAAATAAATATTCACTTATTTAGGTGTAGATCAGCCCTCTTCATTCCAGTAGGCATCCAGGGGTTAAAAAAAAAAAAAAATTACATACGCGTACCCTACGGATATAGGAGATCTATGTGTGTCCACATAGATCCCCTTTACTGAATGTCTGCCTCCACGTGACTTCTGTCACGAGGAGAGCTGACAGCCAATAGGAGCGCCATGCAATGCTGCTCTCCTGATGGCTATGTGCTGCAGCACTGTCAATAACCGTTTTCCATATTCTTCTATGGTAAGAATTATCCATAGAAGCGTATTGTGGAATACCAGTGGGCCCTTAATGCCCTGCATGCTGGTACTTGTGGTTTTCCACAACCTGTATTTCCACCAATAAAAGTCAATATTGGGCTAGATGCATCATCGCTTGGAAAGTGATAAAATGGACAGTGAAAAAGTACCAGCTAATTAGCTCATAACTGACATTTTTCAAACACAACCTGTGACATGGCAGCTAGGAGCTGATTGGCTGGTACTTTTTCACTTTCCATTTTATCACTTTCCAAGCGATGATGCATCTAGCCAATTATCTCTAACGTTTACACCTGAATTGCTATAAACTCGGCACCCACCACCCAGGGGTGCTGAGGATAGCCTCGGGCTCAGCCCTGGCCTTGGTTGCCCTGGAGGGGGTCACCCCTTTATTGGAGGGGTCCCCACTTCCCCAGAAATCCCCCCCAGCCAGGGCTGGCTAGTTGGAGAGGGGGGTGGGGGGTAATGCTGCGGGGGCCGGGACCAATATAAACATGTCCCTGGGTTGTGTCATTACCTCCCTGGATAATGGAACCCGTTACTGGGTACAAAAATACAGGGGTTTCCTACATCTTTCTTCCCCCTGTGTTTTAAGAACCAGGACCGTCTCAAAGAGCCCGGGGTTGGTTATGCTTATAGGGATTGGAGTCCATGCAGTTTTTTTTTTAATTAGCTCTTTATTTTACAAATTTTAACAGAGAAGCACAGCACGGACAAACATGGGTAAAATACGATTCTTAGTAAATTTAGCCCTGAGACTGATACAAAGTTCGCCACAATTCTCATGCATAACACTAGCTGCATTGACATAGCCATGCATGTAAGTTTGTACTGGAAGCACTGAACCTTGAAGGCAACGTTTACAATGCATTTATAGTATATAGTCTTTGTTTATTTATTAGGATGGCAATAATATTCAAAGAAAGGTCTAGTTCTCCCGTGGCAATATCTAGCACTAACCTAATATAGATCAGCTCTTTAATAGATTGACTAGCTTGTACAGCATCTGTTGCCTTGGCAATAGGAAACACAAGCATAAGATCCTACCCAGCCCAAGCCTAATTGACTACAGGGGTCAAAGTCATGTCCTGTTACCCCATAGTTCTAACACCTTCCCTAGATAAAGGTGATTAGAACAAGTGGTCTGTTGTCCTGTCTACAAAACCTCATAAATGAAGACTGCTAACAGCAGGAGATTTTCTGCTGAACACGTTACAGTATGTCACTCATTGGGGGGGGGGTATCCAATTAGCCTCGGTTAATTACCGCTGCTAATTGTCCCGCTGGAGGCTATCCAATTAGCTGGCGTGAGACTTATCAGGGAACCAAATCTCTGGAAACAGCCCCCAAACAGGGCTGTTTCTACCGAAAACACAGAGGTTTCACTGAACCTGTGTGTTTTTGGGAGAGAATGTTTTTTTTTACAAGCGACCAAATTGGATAGCCTATAAAAAAATCATGAAAAACATAAATTTTTCACGCCCGTCGTTTCTTCACCTGTAATTGGATACCCCCACATTGTGTTTTCAGACAAATTGATTTATGACATTTGTGTTAATTTGCTTCTATTTTTGGAAAACAAAATTTAAACCTAAAATAAAAAAAGAGCCACACATTGAGCAGATATACATTATAAACACGTTTTATACCTTTAAAGCAGCTTCTTAAACAACTGTTTTTCTTTAAAGTCATAAGAATATTTTTGCCTAAAAATAGAACTATGGTTTCAGTATCACACATTTTACTGTGAACTCAACTGCCGAACATTACACTTTCAATATACAAATAACACTCTACTGTATCTGTAATTGGATGTAACCTATGTTTGGCATATAATTAAGCATTATGATGTGCACAGTAAATAATGGAGAAGTTCACAGGACATTTCCATTCATTTGAAGCACTGTGGCAATCTTCTTACATCACTTCATTCACTATTTATAGTGTTACGCCACTTCTTCTCCCCTGATGAATCATCCTGCTTTGATAATTGTACTCAACATTCTTGTATATCCATTTATTTACAGTGGTAATAAAAGAGACAGCTCAGTGGATTCATTCCAAATCAAATTAAAGGGATTACAGAATACATAAAAGAAGAATAAACAAGAGAAAGGCATGGGGAGTCCAATGGGAACGGGTTTGAGAGACACTGAGCCATGATCTAATACAGCCATTTGGGTGAGCTTGACTTTCATAGCAGCCTTGTCATTACTTGAAAAGCAGGGAACAGCTATATATTTCTGCTTGTCAGTGTAATTAGCCTTTGTGAGAAAGCTCACACTGGTTTTCCAAGCACTCATGTAAGAGTGTTGATGTCACTGACATTCTCACTGCCTCTTTGCATGCCCGTACTCTTCCAGATGAAACTCAAAGGAGTAAAGAATTACCTAATGTGCAACTATACGAGAACAATATCAATGCATGCACTATGTTTCATGCAGAGCTGTAATACTGGCTGACAACAGTAAGTAGTGACTTACCACATCACCAGCCATCAGGGCCCTTACTACTCATGTGTGACTTGCCATTGTTGGGCCACACATGTGCATTGCCCCCGGAAGCTTTCTCTTGGGCTTCCCAGTGCAGTTTCAACAAAAAATGTAAATAGGAATTTTTTTAAGGGTTGGGTATGTGTTACCAGCGGTCAGGAGACCACTGGTAACAATACCAATGGCGAGATCCCGGCAGTCGGATGGCGGGCGGATGAGCGGAACGAAGCCCCTTGCGGCTCGCTGCACTCACCATGCAGCAATCCCGGTGGCTCGCTGTGCTCGCCACAGGTTCTGTTCCCACTCTATGGGGTTTGTGGACACCCATGAGTGGGAATAGTCCCTGTTGGTCGGCATACCCACTGGCAGGACTTTAATACACCAGGATCCCGGCGTCGGTATCCTGACCGGCAGTCACATAAACGCAACCCACTGTCAGGTTAGAACCCAGAGGCGGCAACAGTCCAGATACCACTGCTGTCCTTCTTAAGTATGCAGAAAGTTGATTCCCCACTCTTTGGAAACGGACGACGGAGAGCCCCTGTGGTGGCTACCACTGCCCATTGCAGGCTGCAGGCATTGATCCATAGAGTAAATCCTCATATCTACATAAAACACTTTTTATTTTTGTTTTAGGGACCTTCTCCATTTTATAAACAGACCCCATAATCACACAGCTGTTCAGGTCACTGCCTCACTCAAAATAAGCACTTACGGTGTATCAGACCTTCTAAAAAGGACAAGTGGAGGGGTTGCCCATACCAACCGATCACATTCCAGCTATCATTTATCTAGTACATTCTATAAAATGAGAGCAAGAATCTGACTGGTTCCTGTGGGCAGCACATCAACGTGTCCTCTTTTGAAGGTTTGCTAAATCTCATCCTTAGATTTACATTAAGTTCTTGGCAACAGGTTGCTCTATCAACACCTACTTCACAAGATTTTACACACAGATGAACGAAATGAATAAAAATATCAAATATATATTCAAACTTTAATATAAATTAAAATCATGGCACTAGAGAAGAACTGCAGATGGCAGTGCCATTTTTTTCTGGACAATAATTATTTTTTTGGAGAGAAGGGGGTAATAGATTAAAAAAAGTTTCATATTGCGTTAAATGAATTTTTTTAAAAAAAAAGATATGTTACTCTATACAATTTTTTTATAGTAAATTTAAATCCCTCAATTGATAGTTAATTATTTTATATGAGTTGGTAATTATTTTTATTCCTTTTCCTACTGTGTTCTGGTAGAATAATAAGCATATACTTGCATGGTATCATAGGCTTGGTTTATTCATGTTACACCATCAATGTACAGTAGATTTATAAGATAGCAGTCATGGATGCAGTAGCGGATCTTGCCATGGGCACACAGGATTTTTGCCCGGGGCGCCGCCTTCCGGAGGGCGCCACCGCCGTAGCAAGATCCGCTACTGGTGGTGCCCCCTGGTGCTGTGCTGTCACAGCTGTGTAGTACACGATGCACCGCACGGCATTGTGGGAGCGGCACATAGACACTAGGGGTCATAATTGACCTCTATTGTCTATGCTGCGCTATGGGAGAGACGTCATGACATTTCTCCCATAGATCAGAGAAGCGGCGCCTGCGGCCAGAGATGGAGATGGAGGTAAGCAGCGGTCGGGAATCAGGAGTGGGGATGGTGAGAATTAATTGTTTTTTTTTAAGTGGCACAAACGGGGGGCACAAGTCTACAGGGGGCACAAACGTGGGCAGAACTCTACAGGGGGCATACCTGACCACGCCCCTTTATGAAGCCATGCCCCTATTTTCGCCCGGGGCACCACAAGGGCTAGAACCGGCCCTGCATGGATGTATGTTTAGTGGTTCTACTTCCTCCTCCTGTTCACCCCACACTTCAAACCTCTGCAAGGAACCACCTTAAGGACTTTGGGGGAAAGGGAGAAACTAGTATAGCACATAATGATATTTAAATTATATGAATTTTCTAGTATTTTTAACGTTTGTACTACTCATGTAAATGGATCTAACAATGGAGCCCAGTGCCAGCATACCCACGTGTGTTTGGATACTTTATGATTGTATTATGTGACATTTTATGCTCCACTGAATGCATTACACACAAGAGAAAAACACTGAGGTCAATGATGAGACCTCTTGAATATCTGGAAATGTTACCTAGCAATGTCCAGGATGCGGTTTTCACTTGCATTGCAGTATAAATCAAAAGGCAGCAGGTAGCTGCCTAAAGTAAATGAAGTCATTGTTTGCAAATTATCTTATCATACATTGTTGTCTTTCAGTTTGGTTAGACAAAAATGCAGCACCTATCTTGACAGCTGCTGTTACAACAAATTACTCTGTCATTCCCAACCCAGGACTGAACCGCAGGGCAGGTGGAATGGCCATCTGCTTTAAAAAAAGCACTCATTTGAGTATATCACTGCCTGAAGATCTACAGCAGGGGTAGCCAACCCTGGTCCTCGAGAGCTACCAACAGTTCACATTTTTCAGGTCTCTTCACAGAATCACAAGTGAAGTAATTAGCTCCAACTGTGGATCTTTTAAAATGTGTCAGTAATGACTACACCTGTGCACCTGCTAGGGGAGCTGGAAAACGTGAACTGTTGGTAGCTCTCGAGGACCAGGGTTGGCTACCACTGATCTACAGAATTAAGTTTCAGAGTAATTCTCATTTACCGCCTCCCTGGACATATTGTTGCTGGACTAGTTCTGGAGCATCAAATGTGGCTGATTCTTGGGAATTTCAATGCATGGGTCGATGATGAGCTCTCACACTTTGACCAAAATCACCTGTGCACAATGAATGCATTAGGCCTCACACAAGTCATTGCTTCTTTTACACATAATGGATTGGATTAGACATCTCTGACCTAAAAATAAATCCAGTCATGTAGTCAGATCACCACTCAATATGGTTCTTAGTCGCAACCCCTCAAAATACAACTTTACCCATGGAGTTGACCAGGTATTGTCTAAGGAGGGGTATGACTCCCCAGGCTCTTGCAGCAAATATGGATCTCTCTGCGGTAATGGGTGTCTATGAAGATACTTGTTCCCTGGTTCATTACTATAACAGGTATGTGACAGCTGCAATGGATATTATTGTCTCTGTGCATATACGACCCTGCTTACCACACCATTGCAGATAAAGTATCTGCTATCCATTCTGGAATCTCCACAGTGCCATCAGAGGAGTGCCAAACTAACAAGTCTGCCAATGTAACCCACCTGTCTTCGTGGACCAGCTTTGACCCAGTGGCTGTAAAAGACATTGCCCAAATGTTGCGTGCCACCACCTGTGATCTGGACCCTTTCTCAACCAAGCTCCTAAAAGAGTGTATAGACATAATTGGCCCTGTATTTGCTAAAAATGTTCAATGCTCTTTGCAGACAGGCATTTTTCCTAAACCACTAAAGGAAGAACTTGTTAGACTACTTCTTAAAAAAGCTAATTTAGATCCTGACTGCTTGGCCAACTACAGACCGCCTGACAACCCAAGATATTTATGATCCATTCCAGTCAGGATTCAGGAGAAGACATGGCACTGAAACAGTCATGGTATGTCTGCTTAATGATCTGATGGCAAGAGACAGAGGTGTCTGTTCAATATTTATCCTTCTGGATCTCTCTGCAGCATTTTATACACTGAACAGTGGGATTCTAATTCAGCACCTAAAACATTTCTGTAGACTGTACCTCACTGTGCTTAGCTGGTTCAAATAATTTCTCATTGACAGGTCACAGTTTCTTCTGGAGTACACTCATTGTCACCAGTGCCAGTTCCATGTGGTGTCCCACAAGGTTGTATACTATCTCACATGTTTTTTTGCAATATACATGCTACCACTGGGTGAAATATTCAGGCTATGCAGATCATACACAACTGAACCTGTCCTTTGCTCCGGGTACTGAGAACCCAATAACAACGCTAAATGACTGTCTAGCTGAGCTCCAGGAGCGGATGAGAACCAATTGGCTGTGACTAAAACCTGATAAAACAGAAGTCCTTATGATAGGACAAAGGGCAAGACTGTAGCATAGCCAACTAACAAGACTTATGCTTGGAGTTTCAGAACTATAAAACAATGAACATCTGTGGAATCTTGGTGTTGTCCTGGATAGTGGCTTGACACTTAAACATTAAACATTGCTCAGTATTCACTACTAAAAGAGAGAGTAAGGGGCCACAGTTAAGTTGCAGGGATATTCAGAAACATGAAACAAGTACACTTACAGAGGAGAAGGTCCTAACAGAACTCTCAAAGCTGAAAGTGGACAAATCTATGGGGCCAGATGGGATACATCCAAGGATACTAAAAGAGCTTAAAGAGGTGCTGGTAGCACCATTAACAGAATTATTCAACCAGTCATTAGCTATAGAAGTAATTCAAGAGGACAGGAAAAGAACAAACGTAGTCTCACCGTGCAAAAGTGGAAGCAAGGAAGAGGCAAACAACTACAGACCAGTGAGTCTTACATCAATAGTAGGGAAATTAATGGAAACACTCTTAAAAGAAAGAGTTGTAGATTATGTCAAATAAGCAATTTACAGGATCCCAAACAGCATGGATTCACTGGTGAGAGATCATGTCAAACAAACAGTATTGACTTTTTTGACTGTGTGACTAAAGTGATGGATAATAGTGGAGCTGTGGATATAGCTTATCTAGACTTTAGTAAGGCTTTTGACAGTGTTCCACATCGCAGACTGCTAAATAAACTCGAAAGCTTGGGATTGGATACTAAGATTGTTGAATGGATAAGATCTTGGTTGCAGGATTAAAAACAGAGAGTTGTAGTAAATGGAGTACATTCACAGGAGGGAAATGTTACCAGTGGAGTACCCCAGGGATCTGTACTTGGACCAGTGTTTTTTAATATCTTTATTTGTGACATTGCAAATTGCATTATATGGAAAATATGCCTTTTTGCAGATAACACAAAGGTATGCAACAGGGTAGACACACCAGGAGGGGTAAAATAAATGATTGAGGATCTAGGTAGAAAATGTCAAGAGTGTGACAATTACAGTTTAATGCCAAAAATGCAAAATCATGCACTTGGGTCTCAAAAATACAAAGGCTAAATATAGTATTAATGGCACTATAATGGAAACTACTGTGGAGGAAAGGGATCTAGGAGTCACTATTTCAGGTGACTTAAAGGCAGGTAAGCAATGTAACAAAGCAATGAGGAAGGCTAGTCAGATGCTTGGCTGCATTGGGAGAGGAATCAGCAGCAGAAAGAAAGAAGTAATAATGCCATTGTATAGGTCATTGGTACGGCCTCTAGAATACTGTGTTTAATTCTGGAGGTCATATCTTCAAAAGGATATTAAAACATTAGAGACTGTACAAAGAAGGGTAACTAAAATGGTGCATGGTCTACATCACAAAGCATACCCAGAAAGACTAAAAAATCTCAATATGTATAGTTTGGAGCAGAGAAGGGAAAGGGGGGACATGACGGCAACTTTCAAATATATCAAAGGTTTTAAGTCCTGGAGGGAGGTAGGTTTAGGGGAAATTTGAGGACAAATTACTTCACAGAAAGGGTAGTGAATAGCCTCCCATCAGAGGTGGTAGAGGCTAAGACAGTAAAGCAATTTAAACATGCATGGGATAGACATAAAAGTATCCTTATGAAGAAATAAGGATCAAATAAGGTTTGAGATAAAAATATGGTTAAAAAAAGGGGGCATACTAGATTGGCCAAGTGGTTCTTATCTGCCGTCAAATTCTATGTTTCTATGTTAGGTATGAGCCACAATCAAATCCTCATTTGTTCATCTCAGGAACATAGACAGAATCAAGCACTTAATTCCCTCAGATGATCATAGTCAAACATGCTTAGAGGCTAAGACTGTAGAGCAATTTAAACATGCTTGGGATAGGCATATGAATATCCTTACAAAGAGTTAACAAAGAATTAAGGTTCAAAAAGGGTTGAGATTACCTAAAGGATAAAAAAGGGGCAGACTAGATGGGCCAAGTGGTTCTTATCTGCCATCAAATTCTATGTTTCTATGCATTTGTATCATCATGCCTAGACTACTGCAATGCCCACTACCTTGGTCTCCCAGCAAAAGAGTTGCACCACTTGCAGATGGTACAAAGTGTAGCTGTCAGGCTATTAACCAACCAACCTCATTCCAGCCACATAACACCCATTCTGGATTCCCTTCACTGGCTGCCTGTGTTTACAAGATTGGTTTATTGACTTTCAAAGCCCTAAATAACCAGGGCCCAACGTGCCTGAAGTAGCTTCTGATCCCTTACTGTCCTGCTTGATTGCTGCAATCTGTTGAAGAAGACTACTAACAGTACCTAGAATCTCCCAGAATTCATCTGGGGTCGAGCTTTCAGTTTTGTGGCTCTGACTCCATGGAACCCACTTCCCCGCACAGCTCAAGAAGCCTCCAAACTAGAATCCTCAAAAATAGTCTTGTGACTTTCCTGTCAACCCAAGCATTTCACTAATGTCTCTTTTTAAGCTTGTTTTGTATTTTGTGCTGTAAAGGCAAATGTAAAGCACTTTGAGACAATTTGTTGTTATTTGTGATGCTTTGAATAAAATTATTGTTTTCTCAGTTACCATATACCAACATTGGATGAAGACTTACACTCATCTCTACGTGGATTCCCATTCTTTATTGATTTTAAATTTCTCTAATCTCTATAAGGCTGACAATATTATTTTTTAAGTGAGAATACTTAGTTTCTATGGAAAACATGTATTGAGTTTGGGGAACTGCCCCACAGTTCCATGATGGTCACAGCACATTTGTCCCAACATGTGTTGGGAATGATGTGTGTGCAGGTGCTGTTATTTGCACAGTTAAATAGGCACAAACCAGCGGATCGCTCAAGCTATGAATAGCTCAGTTACTTAATCAGTGGTGTTAGTTTACTGAAGTATAAGAGATATAGCTGTACTCACTGTTGTATACACAAAATTGATGGACTAAAGCTTTGAGTTAAGTGGGGCTCTATACTGCTCACCTTCCAGTGATGTTGCTTAAAGATAGTGGTGCAGGGTTGCTGGAACAGCTTTATATTGCAGGTAATCACTGGGGTCTCCCTGGAGTCAAAAAAACTACAAGATGGCTGCAGTCACATTGTGCAGCAGTAATCAGTTTGGAGGACAGCCCTCTCTGGGTCCTAGTGCTCAGCATGCATGCACAATGGGGCCAAAGGAGTGCATTGCATTCTAACAATATGCAAGAGGTTGGGAGGGATCTCCATAAAAATGCTGTTTTTTTGTAAAAAGTGCTCACTGGGGGCTTAACCACGCCACCTGTCCCGATTTCCCCTCATCCAATGTTGGAAGATATGGAACATTAACTGTTAAACAAAGCATCTTACAGATACAAGCGTATCCCTGTGATATTTGGCATCACTTTTAAAGCGCGCAATTGTGAATAACTATAAGACTTGAAACTCATTAAAAATGTGATCTAAACCATAGCAACAAGAAAACTGACTTCATTTTGTAAACTACGCAGGAACAACTAGATTGGTTGCTAAGGGTTACAAGGCTTTTCTTATCCAAAAGTTTTTTGATATATTTCCCTCATTGTTTTAAAGTTCAGAAGTGTTTTAGTACAATGAACCCTGAGAATCCTGGATGTGAAGTTAGGTGTATAATAAAGTTCCATTTGCTCCCACACACAGCGATCTCATATGTTGCCTAGCAACAACATATTTGTCAATGATTAAGATGAGTCATTAATAATGACAGACAACACACTGCGCTGAAAGATTTCCTTGCTGCAAACTCTAAAAAGAAAGTTGAAACAAATGATCCTACCTAAAGTAATGTAAATAATGGTAGCATTTGCTCTGGAAGAAAAATAATGTTATGCCAGGGTCAGTATACCGTATTGGGAACCTGCTCACATAACTTAGCATTAAATGAAATGGACAGTAAAATGGACAACAATAGCCCATAGGCTTCAATGGGCTAACACTATCTTTTAATAGGTTGATAATTATAAGGGCCAAACTCAAGAAAGCTTGGCATTCCAAAGCTTGGTAAAGGTCACAGGATCCGGCCTCTAGGTTGACAATAACTAGGTCGACAGGGTCTCTAGGTCAACGGGGTCTCTAGGTCGACAGGTCAAAAGGTCGACATTAGTTTTTCACAATTTTTTTCTTTTTTTGACCTTTTTCATACTTAACGATCCACGTGGATTACGATTGGGAATAGTAACCTGTGCTGAGCCCAGCGGTAGAGGAGCGAGGCACCTTGACCAAAGCATGGCGAGCGAAGCGAGTCATGCGAGGGGACACGGTGCACTAATTGGGGTTCCCGGTCACGGTACAGAGAAAACAACACCAAAAAAACATAAAAAACTCATGTCTACCTTTTGACCTGTCAACCTAGACCCTGTCGACCTAGAGACCCTGTCGACCTAGTTACTGTCGACCAATAGTGGTCGACCTAGTTACTGTTGACCTAGTTACTCTCGACCTTGCATACCACACCCAAAGGTCACAATTTAGCAGCCCCAATACAAAAGCATGGGGGCAGCTTTTACAATAAAAAATGGAGGAACCTCAGCAGAAATCTCCATTCTCACTTCATAGATCCTTGGGGTGTTTATTTTTTGTGAGTATCCCCTAAAACATCTGTTTTTGGAGGATTTCCACAAAAAAGTTTAGCATTTCAGCCTACATAATAGAAACACCTCCATTCAATCCTATATGTGCAAGTTTCAGCAGGGAAACAGAAAATATATTTGAGAAACAAATTGTTTATGTAAGGTACATTTTTCCTAGGCATAGCAGACATCCTGTCACAGTAATCTCATATAAGTATCGTTTACATGGGTGTAAAAGTCCGTCAAGATTGTGAGGGGGTAGGATTTAGTGGGAGGTTATGTGACCGTCGGTCTCCTGAGCGCCGGTCACATGACTACATTCCGTTTATACATACTGTATGAAAATACCAGAAAACTACATATGATTCACATGAATACTAACATGATTTTCCCCATGTATCGCACTGTTACACATACAACCTATTATATTGCACAGTCGCAATATTATAAATCTCTGATTAGGCCCAGATACCAGTAGCTTCCACCTAAGTGCCTATCAAATGTAAATACACTGTAACATCCAGGTATGGAATCTTCTACTTACACTATATATTTGTGTATGATATTAGATACATTTTCGTATAACTTTCTGTTAGATTTAATGATGTGGAAATCGTATGTAATCATATAACGTCTTTTCATACATGTAATGTAATAAGACTAAAAAGTTCACAGACATAAATTGTATGAAATCTCACTTGTCTAGCAATAATGGAACAGATTTCAGTGTCAGATTAAATTCATACAAGAACGTACAAACATATTACTTATAATGTATACAAATATTCAACATTTCCCTTCTCAGATGACAGTACCTAAATAACTACAAGTAAAAAATGTAGGAACTGGCATGATAATGATTATAACCAATAAATGAACAATTTGGCCCGAAGAGACATCGGGAGTAAAAAACCCCAATGTTTCTTCGGGTGCTGCGGTCGGGCTATTTAATTAGGTCGGCCGGTAAAACGTGCTTTTACATCCGTAAACACACATGTTCAGTGAAACCTGTGTGTTTTCGGGTGAAATAGACCCATTTTCGGATGAAAACGGGCCTGTTAACGGACACTTTGCTTCGCCTGCCGGAGGCAGGTAAAGCAAAATCCCCGATGATCCGCGGCACCCGCCGGCTTATCAGGGCCAATTAAATAGCCCCCGGCGGCGATACTTATCACCCGCCAGTGACAGGACAAATTGAATAACCCCCATGGTGTAGTGAAGATATTCGGTTGATTGAATATGTTTATAGGTCAAAGTTATGTTAATCTAGCAGGTACGCAAGTGTAGTTGGATTTTTTTAAACAGGTGCTTCACAATATTAATTTATTTATAGAAATTTAATATCTAGCCTCACCCCTTCATGTTATATGACATTTCCAGCATCTGGTGGTGCCATTTTCTTTCTAGATATAGAGATCATACTTCCTAATCATTACCTACAGGTACCGGTAGGTTCTATGATGGAATCTAGATCCCAAGAGCTTTACAAACAGAGGACCCTATTCAGTAAGGATTGCAAATTCTGCTTATTAGTAGAATTTGCAATCCTTTTGTTCACATGCTGGGGGCCACTCATCACAGGGCAAGGCCGCCCACCATGCTAACCACCGGCCCCCCTCTGAGACCATGCTGAAATAGCGGTTGCATCACAATTTCAGAGTGATCGATGAAAGTAGGGAAGCCTCCTGCCGGCGTAGCCTGGCTGCATGGCAGGAGGGCCACCCCCATCTTTGTGATTGGAATGGCTGCGTGTGATTATGCCCACACCGCGCCCCCCATTCACACTGCCATGCCTCCGCTTCCCATCTGCCGCCCCCACAATGCTCCATCTCTGCCTTGGAAATGGAGCGTTGCCGCCCCGCGATCGCCTCTACCTGATGTGACCGCAAGCCTTAGTAATTTTTGCGGTTGGATCGCTCTTGAGGGCTAGAATTGAAATATAAAAGATGTGTTTGCACAATGCAAGACAACAGAATATTTTGCCATAGTCATGAGGTGTCCCACTGATGGTATCATGTACATGCAAACCTACATAAAAAGAAGGAAACCGACTACTCTTTAATTAATGGTTTACTAATGAGGTACTTTCAATTTTGTTGATTTGAGCTCATTGCCACACACCTGAGGAAGCAACAAAAGGCGTAAAGGCCCCATACATCTATGAGGCGATTTCCCAACAATGCTGGAAATGCTGATCCGCCAACTTCGATGGCTGCTGACCGGTGATCCGCCAGGGAATCGGGGAAATGAATCATATTAAAAATGCCCAAATTGCCAATCCCAACTTTTTCCGATCAGGGGCGGGCAATCAGAACTTTTAAACGTTGAGGGATCAGCCATTACCCCAATCCATTGCTGATGTATGGGGCATTAAGTCATTAACATAACCATGGGTGGTTCCTCTGGTTGCTTAGTGAAATACTTTTGAATCATGGATCTATGCATTCACTAATATGGAATATTTCCCCATATTTTCTGGCTGCAGCTTAGCAAAGGTTCTCATACACTCAGCGCCCGAGTATATCTTGATTAGATTTCTTTTAACTAATGTGGAAGAATTCTGTAAAATTAGATTACAGGGTAAATTTAAGTAGCAACAGTTTTGGCTTTAATTCAAAGCAGATGGGCATCGACAACGGTTTAGTGTCTAAAGAAACTGGCATTTAAAACCACTATTGATGCCCATCAGTTCTGAAGTCCCTATCCCGTCATATACTCTAGGAATTCACTTTCAATTAGCGACAGACTTCAAGCACTGCACACCTCAAAAGGGAGGGGCCATTCTAAGCAAGAATACATAAAACTGTTTTCCCCAGCATACCAAGGGATATTAGCAATAGACTTGAACACTACATGGTAGTAGATAATTCAGAGATCTTAGTTAAATACAGCGGCAGCTCCTACCTTGGTGGAGGAAGGGGACTGCCGCTGGTCATGCTGATGAGTCCGTCCTCTCTTGTCCCCACCACCGGGTCCCTTGTCCCTACCGTTGGCTGGGTCCCGACAGCTGTACAATGTAGTTCACAGAAGCTGAGACCAGCGCATGAGCAGTGTCAGTGACGGTATTGCACATGTGCAAACCCCAGGCTTCTATGGTCTGCATCGGCTGCAATACATAGAAGCCGGTTAGGGCTACCCAATAGGCAGAGAGCTGGCTCCCTGAAGCAAGGTCTCTGCTAATCACAGCCCGGTCTGGCAGTCCCGTAGGGAGGAAAAACCTCCTAATGGGACTGCCAGTAGTGTCTGTGACTGACGGGTTGGACTTCCAATAGAAAGTCACTGACAGTCTCAGTGAAGCCAGTGCAGTCTCACGGACTGGATCTGACTTCACATACTCTGTGCTGAAGTGGTGGATTTACCTGGGGAGGGCTGCAATCCTGCAGCCCATAGGCAAAATTAGCCACTGGTTACATATATTTGCAAAGATATGGTTAAGCCTCTAGGGCAGGGGTGGGCAATTATTTCAGCTGGGGGGCCGCTTAACACTTCAAGTGAATATTCGAGGGCCACACACAAGGGCGGGGACGAAGATGAATGACAAATATTTGTAGGAGTAAGTCCTGGGCTGCGCAGACTGCAGAAAGTAGATTTTTGCAGCTCTGTGTACACATACGATCGTACACTTGCACGGGTGAATTTACACTCCTCCTGGGGGCGGCGACTACCCGAACGCAGGACAGCAAAATTTGCAGCACAGTGATCAGGTCTGAATCAGCCCCTTAGTCAGCAGTTGCTGCAAAATGAGACCCGTTATAGGGCCCAATTCAGACCCGGTCGCTGCTGTGTATTTTCGCACAGCGGGTGATCGGGTCTGAACTGCGCATGCATTGCAGTGCGCAGGCACATCGGTCCGCCGCGCTGGGGAGCGTCAGGCAGTGATGGGATGGTGCGAACAAAGCGATCGCACAGGCGATCGCAAGGTGATTGACAGGAAGAGGCCGTTTGTGGGTGGCAACTGACCGGTTTAGAGGAGTGCACGGAAAAATGCAGGAGGGACCAGGCGTTTGGAGGGAGGGTTTCTGACATCAGCTCTGGCCCCGATCATCGCACTGGAAGAGTAAGTCCTGGGCTGAGCAGAGACTGCACAAACTTCTGTTTCTGCAGCTCTCCTGCACATGCGATCGCTCCCCTGCACAGCGATTACCCCCTTCCCCTGTAGGCGGCGACTACCTGATCGTAGCAGTGCAAAAATCACACCCTAGCGATCAGGTCTGAATTAGGCCCATAGTTTTATATATATATATATATATATATATATATAACTATAAAAACATAGTATCTCCTATATATTTGCCTACATCTGTGACTCTGTGCCTGGCCGTAACGCTGGGTGGACTCACAGGGCTGGCCGGGGCGGAACCACCTGCTTCTGACCACTGCCTAGATGGACAGCCACACAATCCAGCCACCATCATCACAGGGAACCAGCACTGGACGGACACCCCACTGAGCATGGTACCACACACCCCTCCCTTGCTTTCCCCACCACAAACACCCACTCACACCCCTAATGACACCTGCTATTCGCACCCGCACCCTAACCCACCACAGCCACGCTCCGCTAACCCCCCTCTCCAGCTCCCACCTGCAGCTTCTCATCGGACGCAGCACCGGAGCCACCCGCACCCCCCCACCCCGACCCAACACAGCCAGCCTCCACTCACCCCCGTCCCCAGCTCCCACCTCTCACATGAAGCCGGAGGACGGGAACCAACAGACAGCCGCAACTAGCACCGCTGCCTGCCTCCCCCACCAGCAACCTCCTTCACTCTCTCAGCGCCCGCACCACGGGAACCCTCCGCACCCCGACTCGCAGCACGGGACCCCCCCGCACCCCCCACCCCAACACAACACAGCCACCATCCACTCACCCCCGTCCCCAGCCCCCACCTCTCACATGAAGCCGGAGGACGGGAACGGCAAGACAGCCACAACTGCCACCGCTGCCTGCCTCCCCCACCCTCACCTCCTCCACTCTCCCTCACCTCCTCCACTCTCCCTCCCCCTCACCTCCTCCACTCTCTCACTGCCCACACCACGGGAACCCTTTGCACCCCGAACCCCAACACACCACAGCCACACTCCACTAACCCCCCTGCCCAGCTCCCACCCGCAGCACGGGAGCCACCTGCACCCCCCACCCCGACCCAACACAGCCAGACTCCACTCACCCCCGTCTCCAACTCTCACATGAAGCCGGAGGACGTGAACCAAAAGACAGCCGCAACTACCACCGCTGCCTGCCTCCGCCACCATCCCTCCCCAGCAACCTTCTCCAGTCGCTCAGCGGGCGCACCACGGGAACCCAATGCACCCCCAACCGCAACACACCACAACCACACTCCACTAACCCCCCTCACCAGCTCCCACCCGCAGCTTCTCATCACCCGCAGCACGGAAGAAGGCCGCACCCCCCACCCCGACCCCCAACATGTAGCCTCCAATAACCCCCCTCCCCAGCTGCTAACTCTCACACGCACCCCCTACCCCGACCGACCACATCCAGCCTACACTAACCCCCCTCCCCAGCTACCTCCTCCTGCCTCTCATCACCCGCAGCACGGGAGCCACCCGCACCTCAACCCACCACGGCCACACTCCACTAACCCCCGTACCCACCTCCCACCTGCATCTTCTCATCACCCGCAGCACAGGAGCAGCCCGCACCCCTCACCCCGCTACCAACACAGCCAGCCTCCCCTAAACCCCCTCCCCAGCTCCCACCTGCAGCCTGTCATCACCCCCAGTACGGGAGCAGCCCCCACACCCAACATCCACCCTCCACTTACCCCCCTCCACAGCTCCCACCTCTCACACGCACCCCCCACCCCGACCCACCACATCCAGCCTCCACTAACCCCCCTCCCCAGCTTCCACCTCCAGCCTGTCATCACCCGCAGCATGGGAGCCACCAGCACCCCCCACCCCGACCCACCAAAGGCAGCCTCCGCTAACCCCCCTCTCCAAATCCCATCCCCACCCTATCATCACCCGCAACACGGGGACCACCCTCACCAATGCTCCCTGCCTCCGCTAATCCTCCTACCCAGCTCCCACCTCCAGCCTGTCATCACCCGCAGCACGGGGCCCACCCGCACCACCCCCACCCACCACAGCCAGCCTCCGCTAACCCCCTCACCAGCTCCCACCTCCAGCCTCTCATCACCCGCAACACGGGAGCCACCCGCACCCCAACACAGGCAGCCTCCGCTAATCCCCCTCCCCAGCTCCTACTTCCAGCCTCTCACATCACCGCACCACGCTAGCCGCCCGCACCCCGACCCATCACAGCCACCCTCCCCAGCTCCCACCTCTCACATGAAGGCAGGGGACAGGAGCCCCAAGATACCCGCACATCGCATCAACGCTGCCTGCCTCCACCACCCCCCTCCCCACCTCCAGCCTCTCGCATGAAGCACAGGACTAAATCCCCAATACACCTGCACCACAATCCACCACAGGCTGCCTCCGCAAACACAACTCCCCAGCTCCCACCTCCAGCCTTTCGCATACAACGCTGTTTGACAGCCGCAACACACCCGCAGTACCACACACTCCTTCTGCATCCCCCCTCCACAACTCCCACATGTACACACTGCCCAGGAGCCACAGCCAAACGCTGCTGTGGACCGCACCAACACATTACTCTACATGCCGCCCATCATCCCCACCTGCCTATTTACCAGCCCCCACTGTCTGCTGCCCCCAAACCCCCACAAACACATGTGCCTTAAACTAACTCTCCCCCCTCCACACACAAAACACCTTAACCATCTTGACTCAACCACCACCCAACAACCAACACTCCTGCAGCCATCATCCTCAGACAACTAGGGTCAACCAAACAATAAACACACTAACACTACATTTAACACACATAGCCACACCGACACAACCACCTCTCCAACACCCAACCACCCCACCACAATACCATCACCCACCCCCAGTAACCCCATAGCCGAAAAACAACCTCAACAAATAAAACACCCCCTACACTCCTCTACAACATTACCCATATGACTAACCCACACCCCCCCTTCCCTACCCTTCCCTCCCATCTCTTCCCCTGCACACACCATAGCGCCCACAAAACACTCCACCATCCACCCGGCCATCCTATGTGCACCTCTTCCACCCATGGTAACTTCCACCCCCCTTCCCCACCCACCCATATCTGCATCCCACACAGCACCTCCAGTCACCACCATAAGCCCGCACCACTACGCAACAACATATACAGCCAGCAGTCCCACTCCACACACTCCCCACAGTTTCATACATCACAGAACACCACACACCAAACTACGCACCCCTTACAACTAAGACTCCACCACACTCCTTCCCTTCAAAAACCACAACAAAACACAACACCACCACCCGAACCCTATAACACACACACCGCTCTTCCTGTGCAACCATCTAATTCAGGCAAACCATACACACACCACAAAACCCACAACATTACCCCATATCGTAGTGACGCCCGTCACTTTACAAAAAATGTAGTTTTCAATCAAGTGTTTCAAATGTAAAACATGCCTTCACATACTTTACCTAAACAAAGCGTTTTCATTTACATTTTATTCCCATCCTAATTCTCTACATCGTACCCTTCACACACTCACAACCCCCTACACACCATTCACCATTACATTTCCCTTTTGCCATACAGCATTTAACCAACACCAAAAACCACAGTCCACCACAATACATACGTGGTTTTTTACAGGCAAATACAAATGTCTAAAAAACACATCCAGTAATAAAAAAATAAAAATAAAAAACTGCTGAAAACAAACAAACAAACAGCATCCTGTGTAATGCTGTTATCAATCGTATTCACAGCTGGTTACTAGCTCCCCCCACCCGCTTCCCTGAACCCACATAGCAGTCTCAAACCTCCCCTCTCCCTTAAACCCATATAGCAGTCTCTACCCCCCCTTCCCCCATCCCTGAACCCATATAGCAGTCACTACCCCCCTTCACCCCCTCCCCTGAACCTATACAGCAGTCTCTACCCACCTTCCCCTGAACCTATACAGCAGTCTCTACCCCCCTCCTCTCCTCCCTCCCTCCCTCCCTCCCTCCTCCTCCTCCCCCCGGACCCATATAGCAGCTTTACCTTTGATGTATTTTTTTCACAGTGGCAGATCTGCTGCCCAGATTATCCACCGCCTTCTGCCAGATCCGCTGCCCGCTGTGCTGCGCAGAGCTGCTGCTGCTACCCACTGCCCTCTGCACGCTCATGCCGTGGCTCCGCCCCATATGCCGCCCAGCGCCTGATGTCACAGAGGAAATCACGGTCAGCAGACCGGGTATTTCCTCAGCGGTGCCGCATCTCGGAGCTTCGTAGCGCAATGACAAGCGGCTCAGCCGGGCCGCTTGTCATTGCACAGTGGTATGTGACAGCGGGACAGGCAGAATCGGTTCGCGGGCCGCATCCGGCCCACGGGCCGCATGTTGCCCACCCCTACTCTAGGGGGTATATTTACTAAAATTCGATTTTGAGAAAGACTTTATGAATCTTCCAAATCGATTGAAATCGATTCTTTTTGGTCTTTGTAAACTTTTTTAATTTTACCTTATTCACTAAAAATCGATTTTTCATTCAATTTTAAAATTGAATTCGATGTTGATTCATGTTTAGAAGGGTTTTAGAATTTAATCTATGAAATCCCTTCCTAAATCGAACCTCAAATCCCCATTGAAATCCACAGCCAAATAGAATGTAAAATTAAACAGAACACCCTCATTGCTTCCTTTTGGTCCAAATGTATCACATGCTCACTAATTAAAGAGGAAACATACTGATTACATTGTTTTATACATGAAAAAATGTTTTATTAATTGTGCGTGATTATGCAATAGACGACAGCTTAGCAAAAAGATAAATTTGACAAATATTGTTTTAAAAATCTGAAATTTGTAAAAAAAAATATTATTAGAATCAAACAAAGATGCATTTTGCCAAGGATTGGGTGGCTGTATGTGCCTCTATTTTTTATTTTTTTTTACAATTTAACATATACTGCTATCTTGCACAACAACCATCCCTCTGCAATTTGTCCAACAAGATTTTAGACAGGGGTGAGTTGGTGAGGATTTAAGCATCCTGGGTATAATTTGGACAGCCACTTACTTTACTCTTGTTTTTTGGTAATTTATTCATAATTTACTGTAAATTTGCCAATATTGTGCTCTGGTGCTATCTTTTGCATATTTTTAAAAAAATTGCCTAAAAGTCTGAATTTGTGCAATACTCAACTCATGAGGCTACTGAAAGTACTCAGAATGTTTTTTTCAGTCAGGTGGTGTTTTGCATGATATAGGTAGGTGCACATCATACCATTGCCTTGGGCATCCAGTTTTGCCACTTTCACAGGACCCTATGTGTTTTTGGGTACTTAAAAAGTCATCAATATCATATTCCTATCTTTAGAATAGGGTTAGAAGCCAAAATTGAATGTCCAGGATCATTCTAAACATTTGGAGATTTGAGGATCGATTTGAGGTTCGATTTGGAGGGCCATTTCAAATCGAATATTAGTAAACTAGGGGATTTCATGTTGTTCTATGGAAAAACATCATTTTTTTTAGAAATTCAGTTTCTATTGGGATATACATTGAACAGTGCCGTAACTAGACATTTTAGCACTGTGTGTAAGAAACGGCATTAGCGTCCCCTCACCTTCCTTATGTAAAATAGGGGCAGAGCACGCCGTCGGTGCGTGAAAAATATATAGTGGTATGGCTTCATGGGGTAGAGGTGTGGCCACAAAATAATACCAATTCATATTACGGTGCACAGTAGTCTCCATTATTCAAATTATGCTGAACAGTAGCATCACTACACCAGGTAGAGCCCCTTTTACACATTACGCCAGACAGCATCCCTTTATTACACATTACGCAGATAGCGTCCCCTTTTTACACATTACGGCAGCCAGTCCCCCTTTTTACACATCATGGCAGACAGTGTCCCCCTTTTTACACATTATGGCAGACAGCGTCCCCCTTTTTACACATTGTGGCAGACAGCGTCCCCGTTTTTACACATTACGGCAGCCAGCGTCCCCCTTTTTACACATTACAGCAGACAGTGTCCCCCTTTTTACACATTATGGCAGACAGCGTCCCCCTTTTTACACATTACGGCAGTCAGTCCCCCCTTTATACACATTACGGCAGCCAGCGTCCCCCTTTTTACACATTACGGCAGACAGCGTCCCCCTTTTTACACATTATGGCAGACAGCGTCCCCTTTTTTACACATTACGGGAGACAGTCCCCCTTTTTACACATTACGGCACCCAGCGTCCCCCTTTTTACACATTATGGCACCCAGCGTCCCCCTTTTTACATATTATGGCAGCCAGCATCCCCCTTTTTACACATTATGGCAGCCAGCGTCCCCCTTTTTGGCAGGATAGATAGATAGATAGGCAGACAGAATAGTTGATACTTACCATCTCTCCGCTGGCTCAGTAAGTCAGGCTCCTCAGTGCTCGCAGGAGGAGGGACGGGGACTCCGTAGCCGCAGCAGCGCAGTGTAATTGGTAGCGGTGCCGCTGCAGCTGTCCCTCTCCTTCCACATTGGCTGGTCGCCACCGCTGTGAATGCTGGGATGAGGGAAGCGCATCCCAGCATTCACAGCAGCGGCGGCCAGCCTATGTGGAAGTAGAGGGACAGCTGCAGCGGCACCGATACCAATTACATAGCACTTCTGCAGCTCCGGAATCCCGCTCCTTCCTTTTCCTTCTCACCTGCCCAGGATCTCCTGCTCCTCGTCCTCTTCTCCTCAAGCACACACAGGCAGGGCTGGATTAAGCCTTGGGGGGGGCCCGGGGAACACACACAGGGGGGCCCTTCCCTACTCCTTCGGACTTTCCCCTCGTCATTCAGCAAGCCCGCAATTGCAAACAAAATTAATTATATTGGGGGAGGGGGGTATGTAACAGCCAATTTAATCACCTTAAATGTATACTGCCTGTTATCTAACTGCACTACATTAAATAAATTAACAGGAAACAATCCATGAAATAAATAAAAAGCAGAAAAGGATGTGAACGCTGGGGGCCTCAGGTAAGCAGGGGAGGAGCACATAATTGTGAAGCAGCATTTTATATATATATATATATATATATATATATATATATTCAAAAGGATAACGGCGTCACTCCAGGTCTTTCAAATGGTAAAAATGTATTTCAAATAAACATCACAAAATCCAATGTTTCGGGGCCCGTAGCCCCTTTGTCAAGGGGCTACGGGCCCCGAAACGTTGGATTTTGTGATGTTTATTTGAAATACACTTTTACCATTTGAAAGACCTGGAGTGACGCCGTTATCCTTTTGAATGCATGTTGAGACCAGCACGGAGGGCACCCAGGCAATTTACATCAGCAGGACCGGGAGTGCCGGGCACCATCGATACATCTATATATATATATATATATATATATATATATATATAATTCGTTATACAGCAGAGGTGAGTGACCAGTCAGGGTCCCGGGCAGCCAGTGCTTGCTCCTTCCTCACACAAGTACAGACCAGTCACCAGACTGGCCCCCTCGCTGCTCACTGCAATCCTCACTCATGGCACATAGGCTATAGAGTGCAGGGTGAGAATATATAGAGCCGCCGCTATCCAGTGCCGCCTGCGTCCACCCCACCCGCACCCGCAATAATCACTTTTACTTTTTTACCTCCCCTCCTCCCATCTTCACTCAGTACCTCTTCAGTGCCGCTGCCTCTGTGGATCTCCTCCTCCCGGCTCCCACGCGGCACACACACAATCCCCCTGATTTGGCGGCTGCACAATCCAGGGGCAGTGACGATGCCTCAGGTACCGACAAAGGGGGGTGGGGCAGCACAGTCTCCTCTAGCATTGCCATCGGGGGACACCTGTAAAAATAGCAAACTCAATTTGGGTGCCATATGTGTGCTTTGGCTGGGGGGCCCCCTTGTAGGGGTGACCCGGGGTACTGAACCCCCATGCCCCCACCCCCTTAATCCGGCTCTGCACACAGACGGCTTGTAATGAGTAAATTTGACTTATTACAAGCCGCTGACTTGGAATGCGGGCAGTTCCGTTCTCAGGGCGACTGCCCTGTGTGCCAGGCACACCTGGCACACACGTAGTTACGGCCCTGCAATCGAATCTGTCAATAGAATATATTTGACATTCGATTTGGGCTTTAGTAAATCTATTCTACCCAAATCAAATGGAAATCGAATTGAAACAGAATCCCAAATCCCTTGAATCACCAAAATCAAACTTTTGCCCCAGGTCGTCAAGGCTTATCTGATACTGAAGGTCCCTAATACTGCATGATAACAGTACCCACTCTGGGCATATAATTGTCTACTATAAGGCCACATGATAATAGCACTTACAAAAATATATCTAAAGCCAACTTAACTGAAGTCACCCCTATGTTCTCCAGAGGACGCTACAAGAACCATCATGCTCTCCAAATGTTGGTTCTACTCATGCATGAAAACCATTTCCAGGCCTCTTAGCCTGGGCTGGTATTGAAAAATGGGTAGAAGACTGATGTGGCATCCTCTCTATTTTTCAAAAACCAACACTAGGGTGTACCAGCCAGAACTGGTGACACTATAGCAGGGAAAAATGTAGCGTGGGGTCCCACTGACATAATGTCAACCAGCCCTAAGGTATTACAGCAGTTGGAGAGCCACAAGTGCCAGTATGCCCATGCATCGAAGGCCCATTAGAACCTGTACTCCACATGTGAAAAAATAGAAGACAAGACACATACCATAGAAAAGTAATTAATTAATAATGACTCCCCAACACCACTCATATCACCCATGTATTACAGAAGGAAGAAATCCAGTTCACTTCAGTCCATATACTGTAGCTTCCCGGGGTCTTGACAAAACAAAATATGATGTGACTGATCCTCACTCTTCACCATCACTAATGACAGGTCACTTGAGGAGCAGTTGCATTACTTTTTGCATTATTTTTTAATAAACATCAGATTCAACTGAAAGGAAAGTATTTTTGTTTTTACCCATTTTTATGCTCTAGGGTGTCTCTAGCGGTTTTTTTACAGGCAGTAAGTTACCTGTGCTGTTCTGCATTTTCTTGGCTACTGTGAGTAATATGCACACACCCATACATGCACACTTTTCAAAAATAGCTCAGGGAGATTTTAGTTGGCAGTAGTACGTGGCATGTAGGGGGGTGTCATGCTCCACCTAAAGGGTGAGTTTAACTCCACTTACTGCCCCTCAAGGGTGTGTCCTGCATTCGCACTCAGATTCCAATAGAACATTGGCAAATAAAAATTATTACTATATTCCGGTGCCCTTTACCAGGGACGCCAACATCTGCGCCGGGCCCTGGTACTGGGGGCATGGCCAATTCAGGGAGGTGTGTCCTGCTTCCCTCCTTAGGAAATATCCTAAATATTAGCTATTGTACAGCTGCACAGGGGGGCACCAGCATCAGGACTGATGGGTGCCAGAGGCAGGCGGGTAGCGGGCGGGAATGATCGATCACCATCCCCCCTGCACATCATGCAGGGAGAGAGAGGCCTCTCTCCCCAGTGGAGCACACAGCAGCAGGCACTAGTCTCTCGCCCTGCCCCAAGTGCTGCTGGCTACAATGGGAACGGGGTGGGTGGAGCGGAACTCGGGTTTTCACCCCAGGCCCCTCCAACAGCCCCCCCCCCCCCCCCTCGGTGCCACTGCCCTTACTAAATATGCATAACAAGATACAGAGCGTGGACATTTATTTCAGTTATTCTTCTGAGTTGTGGAAGTGCTACCTGACTGTTGTTATGTTAAAGTTGTTGCAGTACTGAGGGGGTCATTCAGACCTGATCGTAGCAGCAAATTTGTTAGCAGTTGGGCAACACCATGTGCACTGCAAGGGGGCAGATATAACATGTGCAGAGAGAGTTAGATTTGTGTGGGATGTGTTCAAACTGAAGCCTAAATTGCAGTGTAAAAATAAAGCAGCCAGTATTTACCCTGCACAGAAACAATATAACCCACCCAAATCTAACTCTCTGCAAATTTTATATCTGCCACACCTGCAGTGCACATGGTTTTGCCGAACTGCTAACAAATTTGCTGCTACAATCAGGTCTGAATTACTCCAAGAGTTCTTTCTGTGTTGACTCAGATGACTTGGAACTGCCAACACACAGACATACATACACAAAGTCAGCCATAATTAACATACACAGTAACAATTCAACAGCTTGGCAGCTATACCCATACAAAGTCACTGAACATTACTTGCTGTGTCATCTGCCACCCAGAACCAGCCATGCACAGAAGGGATTACTGGATATAGGTTACCTGAAATCACAATTAATGAGATTGCTGCTTTAATTGGGTATTTGACATTATTATTATTATTATTATTATTATTATTGTTACACTTTATTTATACGTCGCAACAAGTGGTCCGCAGAGCCGTAAAAAGGCAAATAGTAAGGGGGTATCCAATTATCCTTTGTAAATGACTAGGTAATCATGATATCCAGCCGCTTGATTGGCTGAAACAGCATCAGAGTTAATTGGATACCCCCTAAGATGGAACAGGGTAAAACAGAACATTAAAGTAGCCAAAACAGAAACAGAAACAATTAGCATCACAGATCTCAGTACACAATACAGCTGCTAAGCAGGTGAGCGACTAATGTCATTGTCACGACGCTGCCGGCCAATTCTACAAATACGCCAGTTTGAGAATTGCCACATGCGATGTGGGGGGCACTTTTGACACACAGGATTACTCAAACACAGTATACTGCCACCAGCTGAAGGAACAGTACTATATTTGAAGGCAAACTTCAGCCCTTACCTTCATACACAATTATTAATATTTTGAGAAATTGGTAACATGCCACACGGGGTTTTGGTTTATAAGAAACACAGAAAATCAGAACTAGAATTTTTTAAAGTTTAATTCCAAGAATACTTCAGAGCTTTAGTTACAAAAAGTGTTACAAAGATTATTAAGAATATTTTAAAAATACACACAGATTATGGCACAATATCCAACAAATGAAAATAAATAAAAGTACAGAAAACCTAACTCACTTACTCAAACGAACTTAGGTGGTTCTGTTGTGGAATTTCACAGAATATGCACTGGTCATCTCCAGCATATACAGTAGCTGTCTTCCCCAAGAGATGCACACTCAGTCCCAGTGAGAGGGACAGATATAGCCCTCAGCTGCAGCAGCCCCCACCTTTGGGATTTTTAACCACCTCCCTGCTGGACACTAAACATGCACCATTTTTACACACTGTAGGTGCCTGGCAACAGACAGGGGAGGGGGTTTAGCCCAGCGGGCACAGGAATCTCTTTCAAAGAGAGTGAGGTCTGCGAGGATCTGTACCTTGTCACCCCTGAATGGTTTTATGACTAGCCAGGAAGTTTAGTGGCTTAGTCATATAAACATGTAGAATTCCTTTATTTTCCATCAAGTGTGATTGATCCGGACATCTCCCCCATATCAGGATTTATAACCTCTGATCTGGTCATCGCACATGGAGCATTACTTTCATCCCCAACTTTAGGGTCTGTAGATAAGAGCTGGTTTGAGGGAGACAGAATCTGCTCTCTCTCTCCCAGCCTGGATACATGTAGGTCAAACGCAGGACATAGCCTGTCAGCCATTTTGTCACAGAAACTTAGGTCACATCTAAGATGAAAGAATACAAGATTATATATATACAGTCACTTGAAATCATTATTGGTGATTATTTCTGCAGGTAATCACCACACCTTAGATCACATATAATTTGTGATTCTCCTTTCTGCGTTTAAACATGACAGTCATCAATATCACATCATCAATAGTGATGGCGACACTAGTAATTTAAGAGTTGGCAGAAGAGATGAGTGGCTACAAGCGTCTACATTAATGTATACTTTATTTATATACTGTAAACGTCTCTAATTCATTATTATTGCAGCAAGGAATCTTATCAAAGCATGAGGCTATGTAATACAATATATCAAATGGAGGCTTAAAGTACAGTTCTGGTTTTGCCACTTCTCATTCACTGGGCAGTATTCAAATGATATATCAGGCCCAATATCCTTTCTAAAGTCATCCTCGTTATCACGCATATCACACCCATAGTAATCTGGTATAGCTGCACAGAGGGTTGGGTGCCCTCACTACCCCATTGGTGGTGAGCTGAAATTATTATACCATGCCTGTCAGGAGAAACAGAATGTGTATGGAAGGGGGTGAAAAGAATTGAATACAGCCATTTGTATGGTCTTGAACACTGTACAGTACAAACCCACAATATCATATACAGGGTCTTATGTGTTGATTAATTTTTCTGTTTTAATTATCTTCACTTTGCTCTTCACGCACTAACAAATTCCTTCTGCAATCCCAAGTAGAATATGCAAATAGCATTTCAATTATGAGGTCTGGATAGGGATAACCATCAATCATTGATGGTTTGATGAAGATGGTGACTACTTTTGCCATGGATGGAGGACTACTGATGGTAGACATTGTGGGAGGTCCAATGGTACATGGCATCCGCTGTCTGCACATGGCAGCAAATCATCGATGAGAGGGCAAAGCAGTGGTGCAAGTAGAAATTTTTACTTAGCGATATTGATGGTAAAAATGGGCGTGGTCACGTGTCGTGAGGGGGTGTGGTCACACAGAACTAGTGGAGTGGCTACATGACAATAGGGGCATGGCCACATTATTCCACACACCGTAATGCCTCTTACACAGTATGTCAAACACCGTAATGCCCATTACACATTATGCCACACACCGTAATGCCCATTACACATTATGCCACACACTGTAATGCTTATTACACATAATGCCACACACCGTAATGCCCATTACACATTAAGCCAGACACCGTAACACCCATTACACATTATGCCACACACTGTAATGCCTATTACATATTATGCCACACACAGTTATGCCACTAACACCATTTTTGTCCCACACACAAAAATGCCCCTTATAAATTATGCCCCAGTGGTGGGCTGGTAGTACCACCACCATACAGTATTTCTTAATGGTACTCCGTACCACCCTACTTTCAGCACTGGGGCAAAGTGAAAGCTCCTAGAAAAACGTGAACAACCTACAATAGCTGCTCTACTCCATTGAACCTGTCTCTCGTGAGCTGCAATATTTAATAATGTTTTATTACAAATTGTACAATAATAACAGGAAATAATAGAATTATTTTAAATATATTTAACACCATGTATCTACCCATAATATAAAACGTTTGCACGCACATTCTCGAGACTTCACATAAAGTCCCCAGAAAGTACTGTAAGTCTTGTTGCTACAGTTTAGAATTTTTACAAAATAAATACAGTTCCAGTACATTCCTATATAAGAATCTCTGCTAATCACACACCAGGACGTGTGCAGTAACAACAACAGGAAACCCCCACAAAATATCTGAGAAACCGGATTTAATTTGCGCCATTGTGAATGGTGTCTTTGTGTGCGGGCCCCTTTGTTTGCTTTACACGCACACAGCCTTCCAACTATTAATACTCTACTTCCACATTTAGTTTTTTTTGTGCGAACATTGACAATTCCATTTTTGCATTTCAGTTTTCTTGTGATAATGGCCCATCACTTTGAAAAGCAGGAAATGAAAAAAAAAAAAGATAAAAGGATGGTTCTACTTCAATGAGTTCTGACAACTAATGTTTTGGATAACCAGAAATGTGCTGTGGCACGCTTTGTATTCAGTTCCTCCGCTGTTCACATAATATGCAAGAATGTGCTTTGATTTTTGTCAGTCGCAGCAAATTGTTCTGTTCTGCAGTAGACGTGTAGCATTAAAATAACTGCTTTGCTATAAAATGATAGTGAGTAAATATAAAATTGTCAATTACCATTCCCTCAGATTACCATTCCCACAGATTACCATTACCTCAGATGCAGTTACAATGTCACACTGCCCTTTGTAGCACTACCAAAATGAAACAATTACTACAGTATGTTCATTTAAGATCATTAGCTGACCACTTGTATGAGAGAAATGTATTTCTGACTGCGAGCATCTATGAAAGAGGAAAGGATCCTGTGGTTCTTCAGATGCTGACGAACTACACATCTCATCATGCCCTAACAGTTTTTGTCACTCTATATAAGATGACTGACCTCTTTCATACCCAAATCAAACACAAATAACATACTGTTACACATACTAGAGGTTATATACAAAGTGCCACCTTGGTCCGTGCAAAATCCTTGTACCACTGCACTTCAGAGCTTCACTCAATGCACCTCAAGCCGTATACATTGTCTTTGTAGAGGGGTGGGAACATCTCTAGGACTGAGGTGCAGACTGTAAAGTGCCCATTTTGTAGTAACCTTTTCAATTAAATAAACTGCTTTTCTCATTTAATATCACATGTTTTAGCCTTATTTATGGCTAATACATCATGACAGAGACTGTGTTTTTATTGCATGTATCACTTTTGTGTGCGGTAAGCTTTTTATTGCACCGCTTGAGTACGCTGAGACATGCATTGCATCTTTAGTACATCTGGCCCTCAGTGCCTGACTCGGGCAAGTAGGGCCCACTGGGAAAATGCAATGGTAAGGGGCCCTGCTTAAGGGGGCGTGGCCAGCCACCACAGAATCTTGGCTAACTATTAGGTTATTCTTAGCGGAGATGTTGCCCATAGCAACCAATCAGATTCTATTTATCTTGTATCTTCTAGATGATAACACCTAGAATTTGATTTGTTGCTATGGGCAACATCTTCACTTCTGGAAACCTGCACTTTAGTAAATATACCCACTTAGTATAGATTATATAGAAGAGAACCAAGTACCCATGTTTATCAGTGGCCCTGCTGCTCCAGGTTAACTGACCCTCTAATAAAGTAACAATGTATAAGTTGACTGCACAGTTTGAAACCAGACCCCCTAGAGCAGGGGGTGGGCCCCTCAGGCAGTAGGGCCCACCAGGGAATTCCACTGTACCCCTGTGGGCCAGTACACCCTGGACACACTTGTGCAATACTGTGTAGTGGGTGTCAGCTGTTTCTGTGCTTCATAAATGGCCCCCACCGAGTGAGAAAACAAAGTTACTTCTCTGAAAGTTTTGCTCAACTTCCAAAGGTAACAGATTTCCATATTACACAGCTGGGCGCATAAAATACTGTACTGAGGTGACATAGTTATTGCACATTTAACAAGAAAGCAGATAGCTCACACAATAGCTCCTACAACCATAATGGAAGTAAAGCCGCTGCAGGAATATATTTTATCTACACAGCCCTAAAGAGATTAAATAAATCCCATTTATTTGGATGTAGTTGTAGACTTGTGTTTTATTTATATCTTTTTAGTAGCAAGGAGAGATTGTTTTATTGTGTCCTATCAGTACCTTCCACAATATTTTCTTGTTTATGTTTTTAGGAGAAATCTTAATTCCACACAGAGTTAGAAATTCAGTTTATTGAGTTTTCTGTTGTTACACAAAATATGTTTAGTTTTGGAGAAATTACTTATACCTTCTTCTGTTTTCTTCATTCAGGTAATAAAATCACCCAAGTGCCATTTTATGGTACAGTAAGTACTATGGGGGTCATTCCGAGTTGATCGTAGCTGTGCTAAATTTAGCACAGCTATGATCATTCACACTGACATGTGAGGGTACGCCCAGCACAGGGCTAGCCCGCCCCGCATGTCAGTGCCGCCCCCCCCCCCCCCCCCCCCGCAGAAGTGCAAAGGCATCGCACAGCGGCGATGCCTTTGCACTTCAAGAGTAGCTCCCGACCAGCGCAGCTTTAGCGTGCTGGCCGGGAGCTACTCGTCGCTCCCCGGCTTGCAGCGGCTGTGTGTGACGTCACGCAGCCACCGCGGCCCGCAACCCCAATGGTCCAGCCACACCTGCGTTGGCCGGACCGCGCCCCCTGAATGGCGGCTTAACGCCACTGTCCAGCCCCCTCCCGCCCAGCTACCGGCTCTGCCTCAGAGGTGATCGCTAGGCAATGACGTCTGCAATCCGCTGGCACACTGCGGCGCAGGCGCAGTTCCAACCCGATCGCTGCGCTGCGAGAAACTCCAGCGAGCAGTCGGGTCGGAATGACCCCCTATAAGCAGTGCTATTTTGAACTACAACGTGGCGCTCCCTGATTGGCTGAAGAAACCCACTTAATCAGGGAGCGCCACGTTGTAGCACCCTCCTGATCGGCTGTGTGCTCCTGTACTGTATGACAGGCGGCACACGGCAGTGTTACAATGTAGCGCCTATGCGCTCCATTGTAACCAATGGTGGGAACTTTCAGGTCAGCGGTTGACCGAAAGTGACCTCACCGCTGACCTGAAAGTTCCCACCATTGGTTACAATGGAGCGCATAGGCGCTACATTGTAACACTGCCGTGTGCCGCCTGTCAGACAGTACAGGAGCACACAGCCGATCAGGAGGGTGCTACAACGTAGCGCTCCCTGATTGGCTGAAGAAACCCACTTAGACATCAGTCAGAGTGGGTTTCTGGCATTCGGGGAAAGGGGACCCATGTGAAAACATGGGTCCCCTTTCAGTTCGTGGTCGGGTATCCGTTTTTTTATTTTTTCAAGTACGTGGATTACAAAAGGATTTACCGAGGAGCCGAAAACACTGGATTATGTGAGTATAATTTTTTCTACAGGTACACCATGGATTCTACTGGAGAAGAGGACCGACCTGCGTGGGAACATAAGGTAAGTATGTGTATATGGAGGTGTGGATGGATGTATTAAAGTTATACTGTCAAGGTGTGTGTGTGTGTGTTGTCTTTATTGGGGTATTTTTTTAGTAGTAGTACTACAGGTACCAGCAGGCCCGTTTTTCCGCCGCATGCTGGTACTTGTGGTTCTCCAAGTACCAGCTTGCGGGGGAGGCTTGCTGGGCCTTGTAGTACTGCTACTAAAAACAATATCAATCACTTTTCACAAAGGCTATCAGCCCCCCATCCGCAGCCTATTGGATGGGGGGGACAGCCTCGGGCTTCACCCCTGGCCCTTGGGTGGCTGGGGGGGGGACCCCTTGATTGAAGGGGTCCCCACTCCCCCAGGGTACCCCGGCCAGGGGTGACTAGTTGGATATTTGATGCCACGGCCGCAAGGCACTGTATAAAAGTGACCCCCGGCTGTGGCATTATCTGTCCAGCTAGTGGAGCCCGGTGCTGGTTTCAAAAATACGGGGGACCCCTACTCTTTTTGTCCCCCGTATTTTTGGAACCAGGACCAGGCGCAGAGCCCGATGCTGGTTGCTTAAATATGGGGGAACCCCTGTCCATTTTTTCCCCATATTTCTGCAACCAGGATCGGCTCAAAGAGCCCGAGGCTGGTTTGCCTTAGGAGGGGGGACCCCACGCTATTTTTTTTAACATTTAAACTTTATTTTTTTGTTTAACAAAGTGCACAATGAAGCCCAGCACGGATCTCTCAGATCCGGCCGAGATTCATTGTATTAAAGTCGGCAGTGTTTTACAAGTCACTCACGTAAAACACTGCCTAAAAAAACGAATGACATCGACATCGGAAAACCCGAAAATGCAGAATACGGCAGCTTAGTAAATTAGTCGTAATCAATTCAAAAAGTTGCATATTTACACTTTCGATGTCATTCGTGATTGAACTTTGACCTCAAACAGGAAAACACGAATCTTAGTAAATTTACCCCTTGGAGAGAGATAAAGAGAGACCAACCAATCAGCGCCTGTCATTTTTCAAACACAGCCTTCAACATGGTAGTTCGGAGCTGGTTGGCTGGTACTTTATCTCTCTCCAAGCGTTGATGCATATGCCCCAATATATCATAAAATATTTTATTTATTTGTGGAATTGTAAATTATTGTTATGCATCCATATTATTCATATGAGGTTTTGTGTCTGAATTTTAGCACGTGTCCTGTGTTTCATTGTCTGGTGACTAGAACACACAGCCAATTCATTTCGGTTTGTTTGCTAAGCAAGTGGCCATTTTCTATTGGCTAGTGAACAATTCGAAAACAAAGACATGGTGGCGTGCCAGAAGGCCACACTGCCACGAGTTGTGAACACGCCCCCTTTTCAGGCACGCCGCCACATCAATGCCAGGGCTCTTATACAGCCCCAGTCCGTCCCTGTTTTAGGGTGTTCTTGAACCTTACTGGGTAATGATGGATCGTTACACTCTGGATTGGTTCTTTTGATCCTCTTGAAACATAGGGGGTCATTCCGAGTTGATCGCTCGCTAGCAGTTTTTAGCAGCCATGCAAACGCATATTCGCCGCCCACGGGGGAGTGTATTTTCGCTTTGCAGGAGTGCGAACGCCTGTGCAGCAGAGCGCCTGCAAACACATTTTGTGCAAAACAAGACCAGCCCTGTAGTTACTTATCCTGTGTGATGATTGCTGCGACGAGTGACACGGTAATGACGTCAGATACCTGCCCAGCAAACGCCCGGCCACGCCTGCGTTTTTCCAAACACTCCCAGAAAATGGTCAGTTGACACCCATAAACGCCCTTTTTCTGTCAGTCTCCGTGCGTTCGGCTGTGCGATTGGAATCGTCGCTAGAACCAGTGCAAAACCACAATGGACTTCGTACCCATACGTCGCGCATGCGCATTGCGGTGCATACACATGCACAGATTAGCCATTTTTTTCACTGATCGCTATGCAGCGAACAACGGCAGCTAGCGATCAATTCGGAATGACTCCCAAAGAGGTAAGGAGGATTGCTCCAGACATAATTAATTATTCCTGTTTTTACCAAATAGCTTTCACTTTATATTAGATTCTGTTCTTGAGTAAGGTATGAGTAACCAGTTACAATATCAACTTCTCAAAATACTTGAATTTAATTAATATAACACCTGCCAACAATTAATAACACCTACAATGCATAAGAGTGTATATACTGTACATAACTCCTACTACTCCACTTTACTTAAGTACCTTAGGGGGTCTATTTACTAAGCCTTGGATGGAGATAAAGTGGTCGGAGATAAAGAACAAGCCAATCAGCTCCTGTCATTTTCAAACCTAGCCTGTAACATGACAGTTAGGAGCTGATTGGATGGTACTTGATCTCTGTTCACTTTGTCGCCATCCAAGGCTTAGTAAATTGATCCCTAAATCTGGACAAGGGTGGTCATTCCGAGTTGTTTGCTAGCTGCATTCGTTCGCTGTGCAGCGATGAGGCAAAAAAAGTAACTTCTGTGCATGCGTATGCGGCGCAATGCGCACGTGCGACGTACTTTTACAACGGCCGATGTAGTTTCACACAGGGTCTAGCGAGACTTTTCAGTCGCACTGGTTGCCGCAGAGTGATTGACATGAAGTGGGCGTTTCTGGGTGTCAACTGACCATTTTCAGGGAGTGTTCGAAAAAACCCAGGCGTGCCAGGAAAAATTAAGGCGTGGGTGGGAGAACGCAGGGCGTGTTTGTGACGTCAAAACAGGAACTGAACAGTCTGAAGTGATCGCAAGCACTGAGTAGGTTTTGAGCTACTCTGAAACTACACAAAAAAATCTCTGTAGCCGCTCTGCGATCCTTTCGTTCGCACGTCTGCTAAGCTAAAATACACGCCTAGTGGGCGGCGGCATACCGTCTGCACGGCTGCTAAAAACAGCTAGCAAGCGAACAACTCGGAATGACCACCTAGGTCTATTCTCCTTAATAAAATCTACCTTATAGGCCAAACTGCTTTCGTTGGTGCACATATAAATTGCTGATCCCTAGGTCTCTCAGGTTTAACATTGAAGTAGACCAATAACTCTCATGGTATCTATGGCTCAGTTAGGAGTAGGTAGGTTTACGGAGTAGCTCCTTCGACTGGTAACTCCTCAGAAATCATCTAAATTCTGTGAATGCCCACATAAGTCTGAATATATGGTTCCAAAGTTTAGTTAGAATTTTATCCTTCCTCAAGTTTGATTAGTGATTATTTTGTTAATAACGCCGGGTGCTAATGATATAACAGTTGATATACAGTTATTATGCTGCTCCTACTGGTTCAGGCCTATATGATGAGAAACTGCTGACTGGAAGATATTCACTTGCTAAATTCAAAGCCAGACTCCTGAGACTCAATGGGGTACTTTTGATCGCAATTAATTCTCTGTCTCTCCTTAATATGATATTATTTCCCAGCAGTCACTGATAATGTAATTAAAAGAAAGCTGTTCCTGACCTCCCTATGGGATAATAGTCTGAACGTACAGTAGCTGCAGTATCCTTTATCTTGACATGGCAGGGGTAGATAATCTATTAATAAAACAGAGAAAGTATCCCTGATTTTGGTGAGGACTGGCAAACTGTCTTAAAGGTGTGATGGAGGTTACGTTCCTGACTCCCTTGAATGGCAGCAGTGCTTTCCCAATTAAATACCATGTGGTATTTGCAGAATACAATCTGACAGGGCTAGCAGGGATCTGTTACTCATGAATCTCTGTCATGTTGGAGGTGCACCCTGATGTAACCTGTAGGCAGTGAGACAGTCTATAGTGTCACAGTGTTGCATTTACCTGCAGAGTAAAGAGACAGAAACTGTCTTCTTCACCCAGGTTCTGTGCTTCCATTACTTGACATGGGCTGCAACTGGAGTCACCACTGGCACCGCTATTTATACCCTCTGTACTTCCTCTGCACATGCGGCTGCCTTTCCCTTTGGACCCATATGCCGCTAGCTGTCTCCTGCAATGTCCTTACACAAACCAGGGTTAAGGGGGGGGGTCCCTTTGTTTCCCCCAGTGCAGTGGGGGCTCTTGTCAATAGCACTGAGGGCGTAGGCTACCCTGTTACACGTGTGGGGTTCTGAGCCCCTAATCAGTTAATGTATACTGTACATGGCCACCCAGGGTACTGGTGGTGATCCACAATAAGGGTATGCCTGAAGGCTAGGAGGCTGAATGAAAGTCTAATGGCCATGAAACAGCCCCGGAGACATCATGAACATGGGAGTAAGTGGTGATCATGAAGGAGGTGAGTCGGGAATCATTAGCCGATTGAAGTGGACAGGAGAGACTTTGTCAGGAACTGATGCTGGAAATGAAACGAGAGCATTATAGGTGAGAAGGAGACTTTTCAATTTAACTCTGAGTACAACAGAGAACCAGGGGCAGCAGAGGTAGAGCAACGAGAGATTAAAATTAGGCAAGCATCCAGCGGTGGCTGCTGTCCCTGTGCTGCAATGCAGACCACACATAGCATGGGGGGCGGGGTAGTGAAAACATATAAACATACCTTTAATGTTACATGTGATATGTGTGATGGCTGCCTGACCCCGGGGATCAGTAGCACTGCTGTGTATCACAGGAGTGGCTGCATTTGGGATGTAGCACTTAGCTTCAGTTCTCCTTCCTGGATAAGCATTCCCCCAGATTCCTGTGTAACCAGCCAATGGGAGTCTGGCGTGGGCTTATACAGTAAGGAGAACTGAGGCTGAATGCTGCATCCCAAGTGTAGCCGCAGCTGTGAAACACACAGCGCTGCTGATGCCCGGGGTCAGATTGCCATCACACATATTTCATGTAACATTAAAGGTATGTTTATTTGTTTGAACCACCTCCCCTACCCATGCAATGTGTGGTCTGCAGACAAGGAGGCAGCAGCTGCCGCCACACGCAGCACAGCTGAGGATCGACTAGAGAGGGGTGAGGTGGGTGTTAGGAAGGCCAGGAAGGAACAGAGTACATTAATCAAGGTGGGACATGATCAGGGTATGAATGAGAGTTTTAGTAGCTTTCAGGTTATTCTAGAAATAGAGTTGGAAACCATAGTAAGCCATTGCATAACACCCTCACAGAAATTAGTGATTTATGATCATTTGTTACATACATAGTGTATGTATACTTCAAATAATTTGAAGTACTGCAATCTACTCTATGTCATTGCATGGACGTGATTGGACCAGGAATGAGGAACATACAGATCAGATCAATAATCCTTGGCATAAAGGTAATTCCCACTGGTTTTACCTTTGGGGCTGAATGGAATGTCCATTGTGGTAGTGCCAGGCCTGGCTAGCTTACCTAATCAATCCAAATAATTTAAGCGCTTGAAATAATAGTTCCCAATGCACCGTATCAAATGTCTTTTACCAATCTTTTGAAAAATCATTGTTGTTGCATCTTGTTTGTATGCATTATCAAATATTTGATTTATCAGATATTGGGCCTAATTCTGAGTTTATCGCAGCAGCAAATTTGTTAGCAGTTGGGCAAAACCATGTGCACTGCAGGTGGGGCAGATATAACATGTGCAGAGAGAGTTAGATTTGGGTGGGGTGTGTTCAAACTGAAATCTGAATTGCAGTGTAAAAATAAAGCAGCCAGTATTTACCCTGCACAGAAACAAAATAACCCACCCAAATTTAACTCTCTCTGCAAATGTTATATCTGCCTCACCTGCAGTGCACATGGTTTTGCCCAATTGCTAACAAACTTGCTGCTGCGATCAACTTAGAATTACCCCCATTGTCGGGCAGTGATGAAGCCCATTTGTTCATTGACAGTACAGAAAGGGAAATATAGTAAGTATTTTTGCAAATGCAAAGATGGTTCAATAAATAAGGCAACAAGATCATTCATTGCGTAAATGTATTCAACTCGTACATATTATATGTATAATCAATAGTGCGGCCTTGGTACAGATTATTTTTTTACATAGTTCCCATACTTGTCTAAGCATTTGTTGCAACGGTACACCAAGGCATCTATCCCGGCATAGAATAAATCAGTGTCAAGCACCTGCAACCAGGACGTGCTGGCTTGCGGAACTTCACCGTCGGTTGTGAATCTCCTTCCACCCATGTGATACTTCAATGGTCTAAAGAGAGGGAAATCACTTGATGCCAGGTTAGGGCTGCAGGAAAGATGGCCATGCACTTCCCAATGGTAGCGCCATAACAACTGACGCTCGTGGTTGGCTGAGTGTGGCCTGGCATTATCATGCAGCAGTATGATGCCTAATCGCATCAACCCAGGTACAAGGTACCGTGTCAAGTGCACGAGAGACAATCTCATCCCATTGGGTTTGTTGACTTCTGTGAGTTGCTTCAGTACCAAGCATGAACACTTTTTCCTGTACCCCAGTTGCTCATGATAGTTGTTGTGCACAGTGCCCACTGAGGTGTTCAGTTTGTCATCGATATCAATACTCAAATGTGACTGTCCTTCTTAATCAGACCTTCAGTGCAGCACAAGTTGTCATCTGTGGTAGATGAGCTTGACTAGCCGTTCATCTTGAATGTCTATGCTGCCATTACCAAAGGCAGTGCACCAAACCCAAACCAATTACCATGACATGACATTATCACCTTACACCTTGACAAGTTGGCTATGAATTTCAGCTGCTGATTAAATTTTATCACACTACGTACCTCAATATGTGACCATATTTCCGCCAGCCCCTTCATCTTACCACTGACGTTGGGACAGTATGATTGGTATGAGGTGCAATCTAATGGCCTGAGGGGAAGCAGTGGTCTACCTGCTCTAGCATGGTGAGAAATTAGAATGAACAAAGAACATTACACATGTGAGAGGTCTTGTTAACTTATTGAACCACCTTCATATTTTGTAATGTCCGATTAGTGGGGTGTTTGTGATATTTGGAGTGAGAGGATCATGAGTTCCACAAACAAACCAGTTTTAGTTCTGTGTTGAGTGCCACGGTAAAAGAGAAGATGATCCATTAGCCTTGACTGAGTAGAGAATTTGGAGTAAAGTGCTGATTTGAAAATTTAGAACATATGAGATTCTTGAATATGATATTAAGACAAACTAAAATACAAGGATTAATAGAGGTTAGCTAAACTAATCCAAGTGAAAGTCAAATGCCGAGAGGCTGTGCATAGAGTAAATGCATCTATATATTATATACAACTAGCTGTTCTACACGTTCTTCGCACGGGAGTTTCTGATTTTCACGGTTGTACATATAGATGAGTATTAAAAATTTGATAAATCTATGGAGTTGTAAATTTGAGACGTCTTAATGTAAGTAAATATAAATCCATGGTTCTTGACGTTACCCGAGGAGCACCCACAGCAGATACGACAGTGACAGGACCATTTTTGTAGTTTATTAAATTCTACACACTGGAGGTGCAATCCAAATTTTGATCCGATTGTCCATTTGGGCATTATCGTTCACGCAACACAAGACACGCATCGGTATTGACGTCATTATGTCAAGCCCCTTTTCATCCCCTTAGGGGAAGTTTATTAAAATTCTAATTACGTAGTTTTCCTATTTCCCACCTTAAGAATACCTATGTTACATTTCAGCTTCCTAACTTATCGGAAAGTAAGAGAACTAGTGATGAGTCAGTCATTCAGTGAGTGAGGTCTTTCGCATTTATATATATATGGATGACCTTGTGCCCATTATTTTCATGAATTGTATCTGTGTACCACTCCACTTGCAAAATACTACATGCATTACATTTATTCCAGTGTGAACAAATCTCCATGTGTGAGGACATTTGATTCAGCAAAGAATTAGAATCTGTTGAGAATACGTTGGATTTAGTTACGTGTAAGTGGAAGTTTTGTCTAAAATATGTCTTATTGTAGTATTAAAGACAACAGTATGTAGAGATGAGAGAAAAATTGGTTCCAGAAACAGCTTTAGAGACAAGAGACATACACCAATACCATAGTGACTTTCCGGCTATGCAGCTCCCTCATCATCCTTATGTCGCATCCACCGGATTCTGCATGTTTGGAATATAAGACAGATAGAGTATGTTTATGCAAGAAAATCGCTACTCCTATGGTTTCATTGTTAAAACTAGCTGAATGGACTTGCGGGTTAATGTGTTGGAGCTAATTTTTTTGCCAATACTTTTTTGAGAAGTGGGTCCCTGGCTAAAAAGAATACTGTAATCTGCTTTGTGTGGGGAGTAATGGAAGTTCTGTTGTGTCTTCAAGGACTGCTAAGCCCCTGAGTGTTGAGATACTCAAATTGTAACTGTACTGATGTATTACCCGCAACTTTGATGCAAGAGTTGGGGAAGTCAGAGTGGTAGACGTACAAATAGCAATAATTTAGACAACACACCTGTAGACAGCCAGTACAGAAAATGAAAATAGAGAGGGTGAGTGAGAGAGAATGAAGGTGGGAAAGAAAGAAAGAAAGAAAGAAAGAAAGAAAGAAAGAAAGAAAGAAAGAAAGAAAGAAAGAAAGAAAGGAGAAAAAGAAAGAAAGAGAGAGGGGAGAGAGAGAGTGAGAATGCGGGGTGTTAGCAAATGTGTAGTGTAAGATAGCAGAATGGGGTCTTGAAAAAGGACCTGTTACAAGATTAAAGGAACCAAATAAACTGATTTACTCAAAATAAGGTAAACGGGAATATAGAAATAACTGAAATTAATGTACCATGAAGAAAAATAACTTCATTTTTAGTAAAGAAGAGCATCCCGCCTAAAATAGCCTTAACTATGAAGATAAACCATACGATAACAACAACATGACAGTCATGGAGACACAGGTTCTATTGTTTATGTCAATGTTTCTCAAACTTTCTAAATCACGGCACCCTAGAGTATCAGAATTTATTTTACCGCACCCCTAGGTCTTATTGGGAAATTTAGATTAAATACTAAATTAAGTAAATTGTGTTTATATTTCATCCTAAGGTTTCATTGTGTGATGAGGGACAAGATTTGCTCCTGTTTGTCCACTTATTGTATAATTGACAGCCACCAGCACTGGTTTTGCCAATTACATTGACCAAAAATAATTTTAATTGGTCCTGGACCATAAACCCAGGGCACCCCTGCAAATGTCCTGAGGCAGCCCAGGGTGCCACGGCACACAGTTTGAGAACCATTGGTTTATGTTATTTTAATAAAGAGGTTTATTGTCAAATACATAACTATCAGTGGAATTTGACATTTGGACAAAGGACCTTAAGCTAGAAGTTTAATAAAAGAGAGTCTAGAATGAACTGTCATGTTTCTTACTATACTGTACATTAATATTAAAGTTATAAAACTTGTCATTTATCAGTGGCTTGGAAACAACATACATTTTAGACAGAAATGATAAAATTACTAAACAAAATAAATCTAAACAACCATATCTATCACTATTGTTACCAAGATTAAGAGGAGTTAGACTGAATAATGTGACATTATCACTCTCCTAACTCTGTCATTACTATTGTGTACCATTAGTATACACGTTGGCATGACTGATGTATGTCTGGCACAAATACTACTATTTTGAGTTCTGCTAAACATTGTCAAATTAGCTTTTTGTGTATAATTTGTTCTGCATAAATTCCATGCACAAATGCATCCAGCAAGTTTAGAGTCAATTTTGCCAATTATGACGTCAATATAAATAGACTATAAATAACGAAATAAAATAAAAAAATGAATGCAGGACAAAAAAATTAGCTTAAATGTTTTGGTAACCATTTTAGTCAATACAAAAACAAAAGTAAAACAAAAGCCCGCTTTTGTCAAAGCCAAAACACCAGGGTCTGTCTGGGTGTGGTATGTTAGGTAGATTAGATTTAGGTCGACAGTGTTTAGGTCGACCACTATTGGTCAACCGAAAGTAGGTCGACAGGGACTCTAGGTCAACATGTACTAGACCGACATGAGAAAAGGTAGACATGAGGGTTTTTTTTACTTTTTTTGGTGTCGTTTTCTCTGTACAGTGACCGGGAACCCCAATTAGTGCACGGTGTTCCCTTGCATGGCTCGCTTCACTCGCCATGTTCGGTCAAGCTGCCTCACTCCACTAACGCTGCGCACGGCACAGGTTACCATTCCCAATTGTAGTCCACGTGGATCGTAAAGTATGAAAATTTTAATTATTTTTTTTAAACTCATGTCGACCTTTTGTCATGTTGACCTAGAACAAGTCAACACAGAAACCATGTCGACCTACTGACTGTCGACCAATAGTGGTCGACCTAGACTGTGTTGATCTACTTACTGTTGATCTAAAGACCAGATCCCGGTCTATCTATAGAGTTGACCCCACCAATTTGTACATGAGATAATTTTTTTGAAATGTAATGAAATATAAACACCTTCATATCAGTTACTTACCCCTTTAATCCAATGTCATCCTCTCAAGTTGACATAATGGGCCAAATGTAATAGAGTGAGAGTTTCAGAAAGTGAGAGATTTGATAAGGTGTTTCAGTTTTTTTTTAAAGTGACAATCATTTACACTGCAAAACAAGGTTGATTTTGCTGTGTAAATGAATTCCACTTTAAAAAACTCTCACTCTATTACATTTGGCCCAATATATGCTATTGAATCAGCAGGAGAGGTCTATATACAATCAGCCAACCAATAGTGTCCAGATAGAGCCGCTGATATTCATTACTTTTCTTTGAACCAGACCTCTAGTTCCCACAAGAAATCTGCCACCTAAGAGCAGCATATGTTTATGCAGGGGCGTAACTCCCAGTGGCAATGGAGACGCCTGCCTCCGGTCTCCAAGCCCTGAAGGCAGAGGCGGATTGGCCATAGGGTCTACAGGGAAGATTCCCGGAAGGCCGGCACACCCGTGGGGCCTGTTTTGTTTGAGGACATGTGGTCCTTTTTATAGACATAATGAATAAGATGCAAAATAATTTGCATATATGAAAATGACTTTGCCACTTAGCCTGTGATTGCAGATGATCTAGTGTATGCTCTGTCTGCCTGCTTGGCTGACATATAAGATTGAGTGAATAGTGATTGGGATACGGTTGGTGTAATAAGCAAGAAAATATATCTTTCTAAAGAATGATAACGTTTCCTAAATTCTTAAGGTGTATCATATAATGTGCTCATAATATTCAATTTTATTTCTTTTTAACTTCCCCCTTGATGCTGGACATGCCCTCTATCTGGAAAGTCTTGGGGGGAGGGTGCTGCAGCCATGGCCCATGGATAGACCTTACACCTCTGGTGCTGCCCATGTGGGGCCACTAGTACAAATTTTTCCAGGACCGCTTTTTGTTCCCAATCCGCCCCTGCCTGAAGGGGCACCTGCAAGTACAGCAGCATCTGTGTGGTTCACAGTGGGATCAAGTGTGACTGCTGCTCTGTCAACAGAGCTCTGTGGCACACCCGCTGATGCTGCAGTTAATCGGCTCTGTCCCAGGAGCCCTGCTAACACTTGCAATAGGGGACAGGACGGCTTCGGCCTTGTACTGCTCAGTCTGCACTGCAGCAAACAATGGTGCACCTGCTGCTAGACTGTAAGATGGGACCTGCTGGTGAATGGTGATTCTGCACGCTGTGCGATGCTTTTGCACCTATGGCAGACGGCAAACTGGCCCTGTACTGGGGGTCCACCCGCATGTCTGAGAAACTGATCCTAGATGTGCTAAATTTAGCACATCTACGATCAGATCTGAATTACCCCCCAAGATAGTAGTTTACTGTAATATTTACTATTACCATTTGTTCAAATATTTTTTTGTAAAAGGAATTGTTGACCGATACAACGACTGCACTTATATGAAAAGAAACTAATTTATTCTACTAAAACAGCCTAAGCTCTAAGCTCCAGAGTTCCAATAAGAAAAAGTATTTATATGTTTGTGAGTGTAAATTATATGTAAATATTTATTGTGTGGGTTTTTGTATTGTGGTGGAAACATTATTGTGGCAGTTGCTACTCATTGATTTCCTTAAGAATAATCTTCTTGAATAAAGTGAAGTTTCTTTGAGAACAAAGGAATACATTTATTTGTGCCAAGAATAACCCTCCTTACCTCTCTGGCCTGCTAAGAGGAAAAGAGAACTGAAAAAAAGCGCAGAAGGATCCACCCTCACTGATGAGGTATGAGAACAATCTAACACACCTTTACACAGCTTAGAAGGGTATTACAGACATTTGTATAGTGCGCATGCACAGTGTGAAAATGTGTATCTTCCCCTTGATTCCAGTTAAGGTAGTGAGCAGTGGCAGCTTCAGAAGTGGGACTGCAGCGTGGTTCAAAATTCAGACGGGATCCACACCAACTGCCACCCCAAACACTGCCAAACATCACCGGCCGGGACTCACTGGCAGTAGGTGTAGCTCCACAATTTAAATTTTGGACTGCATTGCTGCCCCACCTCTGGAGCCGCCACTGGTAGTGAGTCAGTGTTTCTTGAAGTATACCAATCAACAGTTCCACCATAGTGTCGCACGTGTGGAGGCCCCCTCTAACCCACTGCTGTCTTGGCACTGTGTCTATTCACAGGAGAGAGGGACCAGGGGCATGTTCAGCAGCTCATGGGCATGCCCCTAGCATGGTGAATATGGGGAACGTGACTCGCAGGAACAGCACTTGCCATGAGGCCACGCAACCTGTCATGAGGCCATATTCCCTTTTTCAGGCACACGTAAAAGTCTCCTTAATGTTGGAAGGTATGCTTAACCATCCAACCTTGAGGAGACTTTTAGAGACATGGGGGTATATTTACTAAAAATCGTATTTTTCCGAATGAGGTTAAAGTTCAATCACGAATGACATCGAAAGTGTAAAATTGCAACTTTTTGAATTTTTTACGACAAATTTACTAAGCTGTCGTATTCTGCATTTTCGTATTTACCGATGTCGATGTCATTCGTATTTTTTGGCAGTGTTTTACGGGAGTGAATTGTAAAACACTGCCGACTTTAACACAATGAATCTCGGCCGGATCTGTGAGATCCGTGCTGGCCTTCATTGTGCACCTTTCGTAAAAATTAAAACATTGTTAAACATTTTTTAAAAAAAATGCGTGGGGTCCCCCCTCCTAAGCAAAACCAGCCTCGGGCTCTTTGAGCCGGTCCTGGTTAAAAAAATATGGGGAAAAAATTGACCGGGGTTCCCCCATATTTAATCAACCAGCACCGGGCTCTGCGCCTGGTCCTGGTTCCAAAAATACGAGGGACAAAAAGCGTAGGGGTCCCCCGTATTTCTGAAACCAGCACCGGGCTCCACTAGCCAGATACATTATGCCACAGCCGGGGGACACTTTTATATTGGTCCCTGTGGCCCTGGCATTACATACCCAACTAGTCACCCCTGGCCGGGGTACCCTGGAGGAGTGGGGGCCACTTCAATCAAGGGGTCCCCCCCCTCCAGCCACCCAAGGGCCAGGGGTGAAGCCCGAGGCTGTCCCCCCCATCCAAGGGCGGCGGATGGGGGGCTGATAGCCTTTTTGACAAAATTTGAATATTGTTTTTAGTAGCAGTACTACAAGTCCCAGCAAGCCTCCCCCGCAAGCTGGTACTTGGAGAACCACAAGTACCAACATGCGGTGGAAAACTGGGCCCGCTGGTACCTGTAGTACTACTACTAAAAAAATACCCCAATAAAAACAGAAGACACACACCTTGAAAGTAAAAGTTTAATTCATACATCCACACCTCCAAACATACATACTTACCTATGTTCACACGAGGGTCGGTCCTCTTCTCCATGTAGAATCCATGGGGTACCTGTTGGAAAAATTATACTCACATAATCCAGTGTAGATCGGTCCTCTTCTGTTCTATTTGTAATCCACGTACTTTGCAAAATAAAAAAACGGACACCCGATCACGCACTTAAAGGGGCCCCATGTTTTCACATGGGACCCCTTTCCCCGACTGCCAGGAACCGCCCCCTGACTTCTGTCTAAGAGGGTTCCTTCAGCCAATCAGGGAGCGCCACGTCGTGGCACCCTCCTGATTGGCTGTGTGCTCCTGTAGTGTATGTCAGGCAGCACACGGCAGTGATACAATGTAGCGCCTATGCGCTCCATTGTAACCAATGGTGGGAACTTTGTGGTCAGCGGTGAGGTTACTTTCGGTCAACCGCTGACCACAAAGTTCCCACCATTGGTTACAATGGAGCGCATAGGTGCTACATTGTATCACTGCCGTGTGCTGCCTGACATACACTACAGGAGCACACAGCCAATCAGGAGGGTGCCACGACGTGGCGCTCCCTGATTGGCTGAAGGAACCCTCTTAGACAGAAGTCAGGGGGGGTTCCTGGCAGTCGGGGAAAGGGGTCCCATGTGAAAACATGGGGCCCCTTTAAGTGCGTGGTCGGGTGTCCGTTTTTTTATTTTGCAAAGTACGTGGATTACAAATAGAACAGAAGAGGACCGATCTACACTGGATTATGTGAGTATAATTTTTCCAACAGGTACCCCATGGATTCTACATGGAGAAGAGGACAGACCCTCGTGTGAACATAGGTAAGTATGTATGTTTGGAGGTGTGGATGTATGAATTAAACTTTTACTTTCAAGGTGTGTGTCTTCTGTTTTTATTGGGGTATTTTTTTAGTAGTAGTACTACAGGTACCAGTGGGCCCGGTTTTCCACCGCATGCTGGTACTTGTGGTTCTCCAAGTACCAGCTTGCGGGGGAGGCTTGCTGGAACTTGCAGTACTGCTACTAAAAACAATATTCAAATTTTGTCAAAAAGGCTATCAGCCCCCCATCCGCCGCCCTTGGATGGGGGGGAAAGCCTCAGGCTTCACCCCTGGCCCTTGGGTGGCTGGAGGGGGGGAACCCCTTGATTGAAGGGGCCCCCACTCCTCCAGGGTACCCCGGCCAGGGGTGACTAGTTGGGTATGTAATGCCAGGGCCGCAGGGACCAATATAAAAGTGTCCCCCGGCTGTGGCATTATATATCTGGCTAGTGGAGCCCGGTGCTGGTTTCAGAAATACGGGGGACCCCTATGCTTTTTGTCCCCCGTATTTTTGGAACCAGGACCAGGCGCAGAGCCCGGTGCTGGTTGATTAAATATGGGGGAACCCCGGTCAATTTTTCCCCCATATTTTTTCAACCAGGACCGGCTCAATGAGCCCGGGGCTGGTTTTGCTTAGGAGGGGGGACCCTACGCATTTTTTTTGGGCAAATGTAACACTTTCCCACCCCTTCCCACTGATAAACATGCACGGGTCTCATGGATCCGTGCATGCCTATCAGAACACGGTAAAAAAAAAGCAGGTCTGTTTTATTTTAGCACTTTTTCACGATTGGTATTTTTTCACGGCAGTGTTTGGCTATTGTCGGCAGTGTTTGTGAATTACAATTTTTAGTAAATGACCGAGTTCTACCAAATTACAGGCGTATTTAACCGATGGCGTATTCATTCGTATTTTTTTTCTTGGACTTCCAAAAAAATACGAATGCCCTCATCACTGCCGTGATTTGAGTTTAGTAAATTCCCGAGATGACACTTTGAAGAAAAAACACCATCTCGGTCAAAATCGGGACCTTAGTAAATATACCCCATTTTGGGGGAGATTCAAATGTTTGAAAAGTCAGTTGGGAGTCTGTGTTTTTTTCCTATCTAATAGACAGGAAAAAACAGACACCCAACCGACTTTTCAAACATTTGAATTTCCCCCTATGAGACTGTTAGTATAAGGGGATGAGAAAAAAGTTATGAGTGCGCTGTCAACGGCAGCCTTTATAGGGGGGGTCAGCCCCTGTAATAGATAAAGCAAAATGATAAAAGGTATACTGGCGCCGGCTGTAAAACCAATAAGGGACGGTAATAAATTTAAATAAAAAATTAGAACAATTTATTAAACATACATTCCTCCTGAGGAAACTGGCAGCCATCAGACCAGCGAAAAGCGTTGAGCCAAGGATCATTGACCACCAGCACTGCATCCACTTGTGTCACCTCTGGTACCAATTGGACTCTTTGCCTCATTTGGACACTACAAACAATCTACCATTGGAACCCGAAACCACCCCCATGCTGCTACTTGGATCCTCTTCTGCGAACTGAGATCCTTTGGGGACTGCATCTATAAGGACTGGGTAAATAATAACATCCAAATGAACCAAAGGTTATTGAGGAATGAGCCCTAACCGGAAGCTGCACACGGCACACTATATGAGTGAGATCTAAGTGGTCTAAATCCTAAATTCTCTGTCAAAATTTGAGACTAGATTGAGAACTGTGATAGTTCTCAAGATATACTTTTTAATTCTATTTTTAATGTATGTTTAATAAATTGTTCTAATTTTTTATTTAAATTTGTTACCGTCGTTTATTGGTTTTACAGCCGGCGCCAGTATACCTTTTACCATTTTAGTATAAGGGGATGACACTGATTTGCAAATAAAAGTGTTAGCACATTGGTAGTTATTCTCTAAGCTCACTTCTGCTCACTACAAGGTCAAAAAGGAAATAAAAAAATAGCATTGTCTAAATCTTTCATTACAGCTCCTGCCAGGCTTATTGGTAAGACAGTTCAATATAATTCCTTATTTCATCCATACATTATCTTTTTTTCTCTATAATATTAATATCAGTGCAATATATTAGCTATTAAATTGGTATTCATCGTATAAACGTTTGTAACCATAAACATACACTATTTATTAATAAATGTTACTATATGTTTTGTACAGAGAATCATAAATAAATGAACTGATAAAAAAACTACACAAATATAATAATCAAAATATACTGGCCCCTTCTGTGGTTTCCAGTTACAGATGTATTGCAGCAGGAATTTTGGCAGAACCTCAAATGTCAAACTCTGAAAAATACTTTACAAGGTTACAGTCATGTAAAACGCAATTTAATATGCCGACGTTATATAAATATACAGAATATTATTAATAAATGTAATTGTGGCACTTGTATTGTGATTGCCTATTTTCATCTGCACAACTGTGACTAATGCAATTCTACTAGAGGCATTACAAATGTGTTTGCCATGAATTTAAGAAATTGTTTAAGTTTCCACTTCAAATGAAAATTAATTTCAATTCTGTTTTAGCTCTTACACATTATGAAACTTATTCTGTGAGGGTTGTTGTACAATACAGACCCTACAATATTATACTTCAGTGTTTTTATACTTGCTGCGCACCATTCCCAGTATTATTTTTATCATGTGGTTTCTGCATTGGGTTTCCCTATTTATAGTCATGCATTCCAAAATAAATAAATTCTCCAATTAAGAAGGACTATTAAATGTACTGTGACAGAAGACACCATTTATTTATTGTGTACATGACTCATTTAAATAATTGGAAGCAGACGCAGCCCAACCCCATGAGAGGTTAAAGGGACACTTTTACCTCCCGCATTCTGTATCGTTTTATGATAGAAATTAAGCATGGATTTCTTATTTTACAATGTTCTATGTCATATAGTGGCGCCCACACAGTAAATGCAGTGTTATTTTAAACATGGATATCATGCCACCAACGAAACTCATTAGAAAGGAGAAACAGCCTCAGACCATGCTAACGAGTGACACTAAATTAGTGTTAAACCTACCGAAACATCACGCCATTCTCATTAATTGACATAAGGCATAGGATGCAATTAAAAATGATTGTTCTGCATCACATTGATAGGAAAATACATTATTTATGTTGAAAGCAGAATCTTTCCATTCTGTTATTTCCGTCCTCCTTGTGTACATTCGGAAAGGCAAGATTTAACTACCTGCCACAAGCAAAGCAAAAAGAAAATGAACAGTGACAAAGCCATACATCTGTTTTTTTATGTCATTTTTCATCACGTTCATTTAAGTATTCAATTATTTTGATTTTAAAAGACTGGAGAAACAAAAAATGCAAAGGTAGCAAATAGCTTTTAGGTTTCATGTATTAGTTCTCTTCCAGTACTTTCAATTAAAAATAAATCCAATAAAAATGACCATGTAAAAATCATTTACTGTCCATCTTTTAAAAAACGTTTTTAGATTTAGTTTCTCCATTTATATTAATACCGAAACATTATTAAATTGGACATGCATAGAAAAACAAATATTGCTTATCTGCCTTATCTACCTTAATTCCAGTTGATATTGATTCCTGTTAACAGATGCACGTTTTCTTCCTAATACTCCTAGTTACCAGGAGTAACTGTGGATTGAGATCAGGAAAATGTAATGAAGACCTTTTATTTTGTACATGCTTTTAAGAATTCACATTAAAATAAGTTAAAGAGTTTGACTGATACGTTAGACAACAGAACCATGGAACTACTATCTGGAATAGGGTGGCCAATTCCGGGCCATTTTTTCAATCCCGGGAATCGGGATTGAAAAATGATCAATCCCGGAATTGGTTCTTTTTCAATGTCTGCCCCCATGCAACCCCCCTCCCCCCGCCCCCTCTCAGCCACAAAACTTATAGTCATCTGAATGGTCCTCCTGCTAGAAGGAGTGGAGGTGCTGGACAGTGCAGGCACTGAGGTTCGAGCGGCAGGCGGCTGGCTGCGCAGCGCGACCTCTGACTTCACGTCATGCTGCACAGTGCGCACAGCCGGGGGCAGGGGGAGGTGAGCAGGGGGAGCCGGGCAGTGTCTGATCCTCCTGAGGATGCTCAACTCTGCCCGGCATTGAAAAAACAAAGCGGTTTCCTAATCCTGAAATCCCTGGGATTGGAAGCCCCAATCCCAGGATTTAATCCTGGCCAATTTTTGGCCAAAATCCTGGGATTCCACATATCCCGATCCCGGGATTGGCCATCCTAATCTGGTATGCATGGTATGTAGTAATATGGTAGGTGCATGATAAGAGGGAGTTTCTGCAGGCTATATGAATTTACTCTAATTAATGTTCCCTACTGTGCTGAACTGTGAGCATTAATTATGTGGTGTTTACTGTATCTCCCAATTATTGGTTCTCCTCTGATCTGACAAAAAGTTAAGATTTTGAATAGATGGTAGAAATATAAACTTTTAGAAAATGTAGTTTCTATTTTTGTTTTTTTACTTATAAAGGCAATTACTGACTTACACAATATTAAATAATACATTGCCACTTTAGGAACTATGGTAATGTCACAAGAAGTCCAGGAACTAGGAATGACATATGGATTCCACTCAAATCCCAGACGTCTGTATCCACTCAAATCCTGGTCTGTACAATCATTCTAATCTACACTATGGGGGTAATTCAGATTTGATCGCTGCTGTACGTTTTTGCACAGCTGGCGATCAGATCCTAATTGTGCATGCGTATACACCGCAATGCGCACGCTCGTCGGACAAAAACAACAGGCATTGCCGGTCAGCAACGGGATGGTGCGAAAAAATCTGATCGCATAGGCATTCGCAAGGCGATTGACAGGAAGAGGCCGTTCGTGGGTGGCAACTAAGCGTTTACAGGGAGTGTCCAGAAAAAAGCAGGCATTACCAAGCATTTTCAAGGAGGGTGTGCTCCTGCTCCGATAAGCCTGTTCTCATCGCACTGGAGGAGTAAGTCCTGGGCTGCGAACAAACTGCGCAAAGTGGATTTTTGCAGCTCAGCTACACATGGGATCGCACACTTGCACGAGCGAATCAACACTCCCCCTGGGGGCGGCGACTATCTGATCATATGACAGCAAAATTAGCAGCCCAGCAATCAGATCTGAATTACCCCCTATTTTCCCTCATAAAGTTCTAGTAGGAGATGCAATATAGCATTGTATCAGATTAGTGGCCACTTATAGTTACCAAACGGTTGCGCTTTTCTTTATATATGACACAGGAGTCTATTTGCTAAGCCTTGGACAGTGATAAAGTGGATGGAGATAAAGTACCAGCCAATCAGCTTCTAACTCATGTCACAGGCTTGGTTTGAAAAATGACAGCTAGGAGCTGATTGGCTGGTACGTTATCTCCATTCAAGGCAGTACGGGCACGCAGGACTTCTGGAGGGCACTGCCGCCGTGGCAAGATCTGCTACTGGTGGTGCTGTCCAGTGCTGTGCGGTGCTTGATGACGGCATTGCGCACCACACGGCATTGTGGGACCGGCACATAGACGCTAGGGGTCATAATTGACCTCTAGTGTCTATGCTGTGCTATGGGAGAGACGTCATGATGTCTCTCCCATAGATCCAAGGAGCGGCGCCGGTGGCCGGAGATGGAGGACAGCAGTGTTCAGGAAGCAGCAGCAGGGATTGTGACTATTTTTTTATTTTATTTTTTGGGGTGATCGGCGCTACTGGGGGCACAGTAATGGGGGCACAGCACAGTATTGGGGGCACAGTACAGGGGGCACAGCATTGGTTGCACAGTATGGGGGGCACAACGGATGAGGGCACAGCTACAGGGGGAATAACTGACCACGCCCCTTCTCCGAAGCCACGTCCCTATTTTTCATCCTGTTCGCCACAAGGCCTAGATCCGGCCCTGATTCAAGGCTTAGTAAATAGACCAAACAGTCCTGCTCTTCAAATGCTATCACTCACGACCGCTGGTGCTCACCTAATCTATTGCAGTCATCTCCCGAGTGGAAGCAAGCAGTTTGGCATCGTGATATGGAGAGTTTGGTCAGCTGATAGTTTAAGAGATTTGGCTTGGATTGCCGCAAAATCTTTTAAACCACCAGCTGACCAAATTCACCATAACACGATGCCAAACAGCTGTGCGAAAATATGCAAATGTCAAGGCTATTGGTATTTGTATTGAGACGCCCACTGGAGGCATCTGAGACCCACCGCTTGTGTACAAAGATGCAGACATTAGATGCTCATCAGTTGATAATCGACCTTTTGATTAACACTGTGGTAAGACTCATTTTAACTACATACAGGGTTGCAGTCGCAAGATTGGACACGCCATAAAAATGGTCGTGGTACACCAGCATTTGAGTACAGGTTCTCATGTAACTACTTAGCAGGTAAATATGTTGGAGAAATAAGTCCCTCCACTTAGGTTTGGAGAGAACTGATGCTGCACAGTGTTTGCCAAAACATAGAACAATGGGTGAGCAGATCCCCTCCTATACATAGAGGTAGATGGATAGCACCAGGGGTATCTGCTGTTGGACTAAAACCAGGAGTGAAACTGTTAATACAGCGCAGGATCACATGCCCTAGAGGAAGGACCAATGAGGAGATATAATTCTGAAATCTAAAATCAGTATAAGAAATTTCGACAGGGTGGATACACAGTGAACAATAGGTGAGTGATCCAGTGCAATGCAAGGGATCAGAATAGAAATAGGAAATCCTGTATGGTACACCTGCCCCTCGGTACCCAGATGCACTTGCAGCACAATAAAACAAGAATGGGTGTGTGCTCTCGCTGAAGAACCCAAGGAGAAGATGGTATCTGAGTGTGTATGCTGCGCTGCTGCAGAAGATTAGCCAGAGGAGTTCTCCAGTGCACTGTGGGAACTCCGTATGACACAGCCAAGATGTACGTTTCACCATTTCTCAATAGGTGATCATTCTCTCCTTACTTATTTTTGCTGCTTTAGCATACCATGTATCAGGCGGATTGGGATGGAAAACCAGTCCGGGAAATTTATGGAAGCAGCCCTAATGGAGGTGTGATCTGATGAGTGGGGCAGATGTATTAACCTGGAGAAGTGATAAAGCAGTGATAAATGCAAGGTGATAATGCACCAGCCAGTCAGCTCCTTACTGACATTTTTCAAATTCTTAATGATTGGCTGGTGCTTTATCACCTTGTGCTTATCACTGGTTTATCACTTCTTTATCCCTTCTCCAGGTTATTACATCTGCCCCAGTGTACCATGTAGCCATGGCTGCATCACTGGATGGCAGAGTTGCTGTACAGCAGAGATGGAATAACAGAATGAATGGGGACAATGCAGTGTACTGAGGGCCTAATTCAGACCTGATCGCTGGGCAGGGATTTTTGCTGTCCTGCGATCAGATAGTCACCGCCGACAGTGGGAGGGTATTTGAGCTGTGCATGTGTGCGAACGCATGTGTAGCAGAGGTGCACAAACTGATTTTGTGCAGTCTCTGCACAACCCAGGACTTACTCAGCCTCTGCGATCACTTTAGCCTGTCCGGGACCGTATTTGACGTCAGACACCCTCCCTGAAAACGCTTGCACATGCCTGCGTTTTTCCAGACACTCCAAGAAAACGGTCCATTGCAACCCACAAATGCCCTCTACCTGTCAATCTCCTTGCAATCGCCCATGCGATCGCTTTTTTCGCACCATCCCGTCACTATGCACCGATGCCCAGTGCAGTCGTCTGACTCGCCTGTGTTATGATTCCAGCACTCTGGTCAGAGGAGATCTTATGGCAAGGACCGGAACACCACGAACACCACTGGATATAAAACGGTGATCAGTCAGGACTCCAGGGACGAGATGGTAACTCCCGAGTACAGGACTTCTGAGGACTGGAATGACCGGATACAGCAGGACTGGAAACAGACTCTCAGCAAACAAAGGCAGCATGCAGGAAGCTATTACCGGCGTCTGTGAGAAGCCCTGGGAGTGTACTTAACAGGGAGTCCTCCAATCAGCTGTTTAGAGGCTGATTGGACTAAATGCCGTGCAGCTGCCTTGCTGCACGGCCAGAGAACAGGTGAACGCATTAAATCCTAAAACCCAGCAACGGGGAACGCGGTCCACCAGTGGCGTCCCCGTTGCTAGGGTCCGTGCGGCTTCAGCGCGCCCGGCGTCTAGCGTTGCTAGGGAGCCGGCGGCTGTACGTGCACGGCGTCCCTAGTTGCTAGGCGCCGGGTCGCGCGGACAAGCGGACCCTGGCGCCTAACAGTACCCCCCCCTTGAGGAGGGGTCAAGGAACCCCTAAAGCCAGGTTTCCGAGGAAATTCCCGAAAAAATGCCCTCTTGAGCCTCGGGGCATGAAGATCCTTATCCAGGACCCAAGACCTTTCCTCCGGACCATAGCCTTTCCAGTGAACCAGAAAATAAAGCCGGCCCCGGGACAATTTGGAATCGAGAACCTTCTCCACCAAGAACTCTTGTTGTCCCTGTACATCCACCGGAGATCTACCCTGAGAGATCCTCCGAGGAAATTTACTGGAAGAAACGTATTGTTTCAACAGGGAACAATGAAACGTATTTCCAATCCTGAGAGATCTTGGTAAACGTAACCGAAAGGCAACTGGGTTGACTCTTTTAATAATAAGAAATGGCCCAATAAATTTGGGTCCCAATCTAGCCGAGGATTGTCGAAGCCTGATGTTACGAGTCGACAACCATACCCTATCTCCCACCTTAAAAGTGCAAGGACGTCGGAGCCTGTCAGAAAATTTCTTCTCTCGAAAGGCCGCTTTTCTGAGAGCAAGGTGCACTTTTTTCCAAATGGCTCTGAGATGGGAGGTTAAGGTTAGCGAGGAGACTGAGGAATGATGAAAAAAAGAATTAGCTCTGGGGTGAAAACCAAAAACTGAAAAGAATGGAGACTCTTTAGTGGAGGAATGACAAGAATTATTGTAAGCAAACTCCGCCAACGGAAGAAACTCGGACCAATCATTCTGGAGTTTGGCAGGAATACAAGCGCAAATACTGTTTCAATGATTGGTTAACTCGCTCGGTTTGCCCGTTGGATTGTGGGTGGTAACCGGATGTTAACGACAATTTAATCTTTAATGAGGCACAAAAACATTTCCAGAATTGTGCGATGAATTGTGGACCCCGATCAGAAACAATATCAGTAGGCAACCCATGAAGTCTGAAAACATGGCGGAGAAACAAAACTGCCAACCCTTGGGCAGAAGGCAATCGGGGGAGAGCAATAAAATGAGCCATCTTGCTAAAACAGTCCACTACCACCCATATGACTCGGAATCCGGCTGAAAGGGGAAGGTCAACCACAAAATCCATGGAAATATGGGACCATGGCCTGAGAGGAACATTTAAGGGCATAAGTTGCCCGATAGGCAAGGAACGGGGAACCTTATGCTGTGCACAAACCTGACATGAATAAACAAACTCCCTAACGTCTTTAGAAAGACCAGGCCACCATCCTGAGCGAGAGATTAACTCCAAAGTCTTAGAGATTCCCGGATGCCCGGAAACTTTGTTATCATGGAATTCCGTTAAAACAGTAGCTCTCAAAAACTCAGGGACGTAAAGACGACCAGCAGGAGTATTTCCAGGAGCTTGGTGTTGAAGCTGTTTTAACTGGGTAAATAAATCTTGTGTGAGGCCTGCCCAGATGACCGAAGATGGAAGTATGGGAGTAACAGGACTGTTATTGTGAACCGGAAGAAAGCTGCGTGACAGGGCATCAGCCTTAGTATTCTTGGAACCAGGCCTGAAAGTGATTATAAATTTGAAACGAGTAAAAAATAAAGCCCAACGTGCCTGCCGGGCATTAAGCCGTTTAGCCGATTCGATGTATTGCAGGTTTTTATGATCAGTCAATACTGAAATAGTATGTTTTGCTCCCTCCAGCCAATGCCTCCACTCCTCGAAAGCCCACTTTACCGCCAGTAACTCCCGATTACCAACGTCATAGTTGGATTCAGCGGAGGAGAATTTCCTGGACATAAAGGCACAAGGATGTAACTCCAGAGACTCCGGATCCTTTTGAGAAAGGATAGCCCCCACTCCAACCTCCGAGGCATCAACCTCCACAACAAAGGGCAATTCCGGATTGGGATGTCTGAGGACTGGAGCCGAGACAAAGGCTTGTTTCAAGGCCTGGAAGGACAACTCAGCTTCACGCGACCAGTTGGTAGGATCCGCTCCTTTCTTTGTCAGAGCTACAATGGGAGCCACCAGGTCAGAAAAAGAATGAATGAACCTCCTATAATGATTCGCAAACCCTAAAAAGCGCTGAATTGCTTTTAAATTGGTGGGTTGCGCCCAACTAAGGATGGCCTGGAGCTTCTTTGGTTCCATGGAAAATCCCCGAGGGGAAATAATGTACCCTAAAAAAGATACTTCCGTGACATGAAACTCACACTTCTCCAGCTTGGCATATAAATGATTCTCGCGTAACTTTTGAAGAACCAGACGCACCTGGGTAACATGTTGTTCCATTGATTCAGAATAAATCAGGATGTCGTCTAAGTAAACGACCACGAATTTCCCTAGGAAGTCACGGAGCACATCGTTAATGAGGTCTTGAAAAACTGCTGGAGCATTAGACAAGCCGAACGGCATCACCAGGTACTCGTAGTGACCCGACTGAGTACTGAAGGCCGTTTTCCACTCATCTCCAGATTTAATTCGGATGAGGTTGTACGCTCCTCTAAGGTCAATTTTAGAAAAAATCACAACAGAACGTAACTGATCAAAGAGTACAGAAATCAACGGCAAAGGATAGATGTTTTTAACTGAGATCTTATTCAGGGCTCTAAAATCAATGCAAGGTCTAAGCGAGCCATCCTTTTTCTCCACAAAGAAGAAGCCTGCACTTAAAGGAGATTTTGATGGTCTAATAAATCCTTTCTCAAGGCTCTCCTTTACATAATCATTCATAGCCGCAGTTTCTGGCCCGGATAATGCATATAATCTTCCCTTTGGCAATGCGGCACCAGGAATTAACTCAATAGCACAATCATAAGGCCGATGGGGAGGCAGAATGTCCGCATTGCCTTTGGAGAAAACATCAGCAAACTCCTGGTATTCCACCGAAATGGGTTCTGGAATGATAGCTGCTACTCTGACTGGAAACGTGATACATTCCTTATCATAAAAAGTACCCCATTGTGAAATCTCCCCCGACCGCCAATCAATGGTGGGATTATGAAAGGCCAGCCAAGGGTGACCCAGAACAACTGGAACTGCTGGGCAATGTGTAAGAAAGAACTCGATTTTCTCGGAATGTAGAGCTCCTACTGTAAGTAGTACAGGGGGTGTACGGAGAGAAATAATCCCATTAGACAGCGGACTCCCATCTAAGCCATGCATGGTGACACACCTACCCAAAGGTAACTGAGGAATGCCTAAGGCCTTAGCCCAAGTTAAATCCATAAAGTTTCCTGCAGCTCCACTGTCAACAAAAGCCGAAACCGAAGAACTGAGGCTGCCAAAGGAAACTTTAACTGGGACTAAAAGGGAGTTATTCGAGGAGATAAGCTGCAGACCTAGGTGAACCCCCTCACAATTCACCTGGTCAAAGCGTTTCCCGACTTGTTCGGACAATTACGAGCAAAATGTCCCTTACCCCCACAGTACAGACAAAGACCAGAATTTTGCCTTCTGGCTCTTTCTTCAGGAGACAGCCGGGAGAGACCCATCTGCATGGGCTCCTCTACGTCTTCAGGAATGGAATATACACACGGAGTTGACCTTACAGGTGCTCCTTTTTCAGCCCTCCGCTCTCTGAGACGACGATCAATCTTAATAGAAAGCTCCATGAGTTTATCGAGAGTCTCAGGAGCGGGGTACTGAAGGAGACTGTCTTTTAGAGACTCTGATAAGCCGAGGTGAAACTGACTGCGCAGGGCTGGGTCATTCCAGCCACAGTCGTTCGACCAACGGCGAAACTCCGTACAATAAACCTCCGCAGGATTTCTACCCTGTCTGAGAGCGCGCAACTGACTTTCAGCGGACGCCTCTCTATCAGGGTCATCATACAAGAGCCCTAAAGACTCAAAAAAAGCGTCAACTGACAACAATGCCGGATCCTCTGCTCTTAAACCAAATGCCCAGGTCTGAGGATCCCCCTGGAGCAAAGAAATAATAATCCCGACCCGCTGAGATTCAGTACCCGAGGAAGTCGGTCTTAAACGAAAATAAAGTTTACAGGATTCTTTAAAATTAAAAAACTCTTTTCTATCACCAGAAAAACGGTCAGGCAAATGCATCTTTGGTTCAGGGACTACCCTTGGGGAAGCTCGCAAAAGATCTTCCTGCGACTTCACCCGAAGAGAAAGATCCTGAACCATCTAAGTTCTTGAATCTGGCTGACTAAGAGCTGACCAGGATTTGGCCCTAAACCTGTTGGATTCATGAGGCCGATAAACTCTCACAAAACTGAATGGGAAAAAATTAAACCCCGTTTAATTTTAAGTTTTGGTATGGCCGGTAATAATGTTATGATTCCAGCACTCTGGTCAGAGGAGATCTTATGGCAAGGACCGGAGCACTGGAACGGAATGCTGGGGAAGGGAGCAGGACAGGAAAATAGCCCCTGGCGCCCTAACTCTGTTGTCTCACCCGTGTTGTCAGAAATCCCCTGCGAGACTATGGTTTCTTGAGCCCTTGGCAGCCGCGTTTGAAGGGCGGATTATGTCTGCCCAACTTCGATGCCCCCCGGTCTTAATGAGAGACAAAGGGAAACCCGAGACAGGGTGATAACAAGAGGCCCTCTAACTAAACAACCAGGCCAGGGGCTAAGCAAACTCAAAACTATAATATGTGCGGAAAAACCGCCAAGGAAAAGGACAACCAAAATATCCACTTGTCCAATTCTCCTACCCGGCACCGCCGAGTACCAGAGAGGACTTGTGGAAGCGGAACCCTCCGCAAATGCTCCAAACACAAAATATAAAAGGTAAAGTGGCTGAGCCGCAACACACGGCAGAGCCGCAACTCATGAACACCACTGGCTATAAAACGGTGATCAGTCAGGACTCCAGGGACGAGATGGTAACTCCCGAGTACAGGACTTCTGAGGACTGGAATGACCGGATACAGCAGGACTGGAAACAGACTCTCAGCAAACAAAGGCAGCATGCAGGAAGCTATTACCGGCGTCTGTGAGAAGCCCTGGGAGTGTACTTAACAGGGAGTCCTCCAATCAGCTGTTTAGAGGCTGATTGGACTAAATGCCGTGCAGCTGCCTTGCTGCACGGCCAGAGAACAGGTGAACGCATTAAATCCTAAAACCCAGCAACGGGGAACGCGGTCCGCCAGTGGCGTCCCCGTTGCTAGGGTCCGTGCGGCTTCAGCGCGCCCGGCGTCTAGCGTTGCTAGGGAGCCGGCGGCTGTACGTGCACGGCGTCCCTAGTTGCTAGGCGCCGGGTCGCGCGGACAAGCGGACCCCGGCGCCTAACAGCCTGCGCATTGTGGTGCATATACATGCGCAGTTCTGTCCTGATCGCAGGCTGTGAGAAAACGCAGCCTAGTGATCAGGTCTGAATTACCCCCTGAGTGCGGTGGGCTGCCTGTCATGTGGGGGCTGGGGCCACATGACAAAACACAAAACAGGCCCCACAGACAGAGCGGCCTACCATGATTCTTCATGGTGAGCCCTATGGCCAATCCGCCCCTCAGAGCTCGATTAAGGGGGTCACAGGGGTACATTACCCTGGGCCCCCCTTCTACTAGGGGCCCCACAGTTCAGTGTGCAGCTGCACTGCAAAGTGCACCGCGAGCTGCATAAATTCCAAAGAAAGAAGAGGGACAGGGCAGAGGAGTGGAATCCGTGCCGGGGGCCGTGGCTGCACGGCACTGCTTTCTTCATACCTCCCAACTTTTTTGAAGTGGAAAGAGGGACCTTTGGTGTGGCTTAGCCGCGCTCCACTGGAAAAGGGTGCGTGCTCTCGAGAAAAGGGGCATGGCTACGCAATAGTGCCACGATCGCTGGCCACGCCCCTGGTTTTCGTCACTGAGGGGGCATGCCCAGTGCTCTGTGAGCTGCTGGCATGCCCCCTCTTCCTCTGTCTCCACTAGTTGGGAGGTATGCTTTCAGTTTCACTGCAGGCAGCATGTGAGAGGAGGGAGGAGAGAAGGCAGTAGGAGCAGAAATAGACAGTGTGCCCACAGCCCACCCAGTGTGTGATAGTGTAAGGTAAGAGCAGGGCTGTTTCTAGCCAATTTGGCTCCCAGTGCGAGATTTAAAAATGCGCCCCCCCATGACATAAAAAAAAAAAGCGCACTCCACCTAGATAAAAAATACCGGGGAGCCGGACGCCGGCAACTCATACTACACCCCTTTGAGATAGAGGTACCGTGCTATCCCACATACTCAGTGTTGTAAGTGATTTCATTTCTGCATTACTGCCTAGCTCAGTGGTTTCCAAACTTTTTTGAATCACGGCACCCTAGAATATCAGAATTTTTTTCACGACACCCCTAGGCCAAAAATTTTTTATTAAGAAATTTAGAAAGAAATATTACATTAAGTAGATTGCATTTATATGTCATCCTTAGGCTCAATTGTGTGGCGAGGGACAAGATTTGCTTCTGTTTGGACACATATTTTATGACTGGCAGCCACCAGCACTGGTTTTGCCTATTATATTGACCATGAATAATTTGAATTGGTCCTGGACCACCAACCCAGTGCACCCCTGCAAGTGTCCCGAGGCACCCCAGGGAGCCACGGCACACAGTTTGGGAACCTCTGGCCTAGCTACTGTATAATATATCTACACCGTTACAATGCTGCACTGATTATTTTCTATCAATTGACTTTATTTCATATGGTGTTTACCGACAATTGACTATGGGTATGGGTCGTTGGTCGACTCAACTTAGGTCAAGTCATTAGGTCGACCACCGACGGTCGACATTAGCATTAGGTCGAGAGGTAAAAAGGTCGACATTAGGTTTTGCACTGTTTTTGGTGTTGTCTTTGTAAAGTGACGGGGAACCCCAATTAGTACACCATGTCCCCTCGCATAGCTCGCGCTTCGGGCAAGATTACCATTCCAATTGTAGTCCACGTGGATTGTCAAGTATGGAAAACTCAAAAAAAATGGGAAAAAGTGAAAAACTCATGTCGACCTTTTGACCTGTCGACCTAGAACATGTCGACCTAATGACCATGTTGACCTATTGACCCTATTGACCTAATGTATGTTGACCTTCAGTGGTCGACTTAATGACCGTATTCCTTGACTATAAAGGGAAATCTTTCTCAGACTTATACTCCTTAGGAACTTCTATACTACTTGACCTATGACCTATGATTTACTTATGACGGTATTATTGTGAGAAGGGTTTTATATCATTTTTTCTCTCCATTTACATATTGGTCGACCTTGAGGTTTTTGCCTTCATTATTCTGGTCTCTGTCTATGTACCAGAGAATTGTATTGTCATTTTTTTGTTTTGTGTAATGCTGTATTGTTTGACCACCATGATCTTATTCTAACATATACTATTCAAAGTTCAGTTTTATATATCAGTAGGTTGAGTGTCCCCCAAAAAGAGAGTACTTTCTGTTGTTTTGTTGCTACACTATATATGACTCTCATGGGTGCACACAGTGACATTCTTTATACCAAGCTCAGGGGAGAGGTAGTCAATTAACCGCCTCACGGGATCCCGTCGGTCAATATACTGATGCCGGAATCCCAACAACAGCTGCAAAACCAGTGGTCGGGGAATAGAACCCTGTAGCGACCGAAAGTCACCACCAAGCCCGAATCATGGTGAGCGGACACGCTGCATCGGTCATCTGACCGCCGGGATCTCATACTGATCCTGTTTAAGGTTCTACATTACTCTGATTGCAGAATTAATTAGATCCCATACTTTATTATTTATTTATTTTTCAAATTATTTTTTATTGAATTTAAAGTTGTGGGATAGGGAAAGAGTACAGAAATAAAAAAGGGAACATACAGTATAGAAGGGAAAATAGACCATAGCGGTACAGCTATACAATTATATGAACATCAAGCAATCAGTGAATAAACACACCATAAATAGTAGTGCTCTAAAAATTAGTAATACGGGATAGAATAAGCAACAATACATGAAAAGTGAGACGTCTGTAAAGCCTGGAAACAGAAAACATAAAGCCTAACACAGAGCAAGATGAATCATGCCTACAACTGATCCCAATAGCTCAAACACATAGACTCAATATATTGGGAAGAAAAAATGCGAGGAGACTCAACCACCACATACTATTTCAGCTATTCCAAAATATATATTCGATAAGCTTCTCAAAAGAGGAAGTAAAGGTAGCTTATCTTGGTGGTACTCTCTCCTAATCACTCCTACTACATTTACAAAGGTACCCTCTATACTAAAGGAAGCAGACCTATCATGTTCCATTTCGGAAGAAGACTTGCAATTAATCTTCAGAACATGTTTTAACCTTTCTAGGTGAAGACCACCCCTGAACAACCAGTGTCTTAGCTGTAAATATTTGTAGAATTCTTTGGAAGATAGAGAATATTTCCTTCAATCTGAGTGAATGAGAGAAGAGTACAGGAAGACGTAAGCATGCCTAACGTGGTTGCCCCATTATTCGACCAGGAGAAAAGGGAGAGGTTCGGAGTAAGTAGTGCTAGACTGCCTAGTGAGAGATGGGAGATAGGGAAAGGAAATTCTACAGTAACATGTGGTTAACACCAAATTTGACTGGGTCAAGGAATGTACATTTATAGACGGGGGAAGCCATAAGCAGACTGTCAAAGGAAATGGGGAGGTCATATCTCGCTCCAATATGACCCACGTTTTAGGGTTTACTGAATCAAACCAAGCTCCAATTTGAGAGATTAAAGAAGCCAATTGATACTTGTGTAGGTCTGGGTAAGCCAGCCCCCATCTGATTTGGGGTAAGACAATAGTTTTCTTGCTAATCTAGGTTTTTTGCTTTTCCAAACATATTTAATAAAAGCAGAATGAAATTTATTCAATAAATGAGAATGGACTAATAGAGGGATAGTCCTAAATAAATATAATATTTTAGGAAGTAATACCATTTTTAACGCCGCAATTCTGCCCATCCAGGAAACATTTTGCATCATCCAATCAGACGTGAATAATGAAATTTAATTTAGAAGGGGATATAGTTAGCCTGAATTAAACCATCAGTGCTTGGTGTTAACTGAATTCCCAAGTATTTGAGAATTCTATCCTGCCAGGCATAATGATATTCTGATTGCAAAGATCGCAAGGGGTCGGGAGATAAGTTGACTGGTTGTGCTTCAGTTTTTGAACGGTTTAATTTATAATAGTATACTTTAGAATACCAGTTAAGGACTGAATGTAGGTGCGGTAAGGATGATTGTGGCTTGGTTAGGGTCAACAATACATCGTCCACGAACAAACAAATTTTATATGCAGTGCCATGAAAGATAGGTCCTTGTAGAGCTGTTCTAGATCTAATCATCTCTGCTAAGGGTTCTTTAGCCAAAGCGAATACTAGAGGGAAAAGGGGGCATCCTTGTCATGTACCATTTCTAATCGTAAATTAATGAGAAAGCAAACCATTGACAAACATCCTCGCTGAAGGAGCAGAATACAATGCTGAAATTGAAGATAGGGCTCTACCATTAATTCCAAAGTTCCGCAGGACTGCAATGGAGTCTGTCGAATGCCTTCTCTGCGTCTAATGACAGCAATAATATGAATTCACCAGTAGCGGAGAAGGCATCCACAATATCAATAATCCGCCTAGTATTGTCCAAGGATTGGCGACCCTGAACAAATCCCACCTGGTCCTGGTGGATTGGGGAGGGGAGGCAGTAGCGGATCTTGCCACGGGCAAGCAGGACTTTTGCCCGGGGCACCGCCTTCCGGAGGGCGCTGGCGCCATCCGAAGGGCGCCGCACCGTGGCAAGATCCGCCACTGCTGCCCGCTGTGTCCCCCGTCCGCCTCCGCTGCCCGCTGCCCGCTGCCGTCCGCCTCCTGTGAAGGGAACTAGACGCTATGCGTCTAGTTTCTCTTCGTGGAGAGTAACTTTGCTGAGCGGTGCGCGATGACGTCATCGCGCACCGCACAGCAAAGGTCCTCTCCACGAAGGGAACTAGACGCATAGTGTCTAGTTTCCCATCGCGGAGAGGACCTTTTGCTGTGCGGTGCGCGATGACATCATCGCGCACCGCTCAGCATTCAAGCTGCGCTAGCAATGTACAGGGGGCGTAACTGACCACGCCCCTTGTATTAGGTCACGCCCCTTTCCTGCCCGGGACACAGAGCGCCCTTGAACCGGCCCTGAGGGGAGGATAGGATTAAGTCTATTTGAGATAAGCTTTGCATGTATTTTCACATCAGTATTTAGCAAGGCAATCGGGCGGTAATTCAGTAATTGTGAAGGATCTTTACCTGGTTTAGGGAAAGCAACTATTCTCATCTCCAACATTTTCTTTGGAAAATGGCCTCCTAATGAAGCTCCATTAAATACTTGAAGTAAGATAGGGGATAGGATACCTTTAAAAGTTTTATAGAATGTATTAGTGTATCCATCAGGACCAGGGGCCTTATCAGAGGGGAGGGAATCAATGACAGTTCTATCTCTTTTGTAGACCAATGCCTATTTCCCTATAGATTGTAAGCTTGCGAGCAGGGACATCCAACCTCTGTGTCTGTCTGTTTTCCCCAGTTTTGTTCTATTACTGTTGTTCTAATTGTAAAGCGCAACAGACTATGCTACGCTATATAAGAAACTGTTGTTAATAATAATAATAGACCATGGGCATTCCAGATCGTTGAGTGTAGCTGCATCAATAGAGGGGAGCGTTACCTCCTTCAGGAACTTGTCAATTTCTACGTCAGAAGGTTGTGGAACTGATGGGTCATTAGCTAAATTATATAAATTGGAGTAATAAAGTGCAAAGGCCTCAGCAATATCTGAGGGGGTCTGAGACTTTAGAACCCTGCAAGTTGGTGACTACTCTAATTCGTTCCTTAGCCCTTTTGCCCCTGAGTTTCCTAACGAGAAGCCTTCCCGCCCTGTCTCCTTGAGTATTACATTTCTGTTTTAGCTTAAATAGAGATTTATGAACCTCCCTTAAAGCTAAAATGTTCCACTCTTCCGTTAGCTGAAAAAGTTCACAATAAGGTTTGAGAGTAGTGGGGGAAGATTTATGATTCGCCTCCAGAACTTTCAATCTGGATTCAATGTCAGCCTGGCGGGACATCTTAATCTTACGCTTTCGGGCTGCCGCTTGTATAGCAGAACCCCGATTCACAGCCTTTAATGTACACCAAAAATTAAAGAGAGAAGTATCATCAGGTTTGTTGTTGTCTAAAAAAATTGCGAGAGTCAGAAATGGTTTGCTTTGCCTTGTCATAAAAAAGCAAATGATCATTTAGATGCCATGGACTGGGAAGGGTTGTAGTTGACCTGATAGCCCATTGCAAACTTAAAGCTGCATGATCCGACCAGGTCACTTGGAGGATAGAAGCCCGTCCTACTTGTTGTAAGGTCCACTTATTAGAAATGGTCAAGTCGATACGGAAATAGGAGCCATGGACATGGGAAAAAAATTATATTACCGTTCCATGGGGTTTCTGGCTCTCCAGACATTGTAAAGATCATATTCACTCAATAAGCATCGCAACACAGCAGTATTGGGTCTAAGACCATATTGAAGTCTCCCACTATCAAAAGGTGTCCTTTACTACAGGAATGAAGAACAGAGCACAGTTACCTAGCAAAAGTGGTTTATTTAGTGTTTGGGGCATAAGCTACCATGATCGTTACTGCTCTGTCTTCGAGTTTACCAACAAGAATCAAATAGCGGCCATCTTGGTCATTTATCTGCTTGTCTAAAACAAAGGAACATGAATTTGAGAAGAGGATGGCTACCCCAGCTTTTTTAGATGGACCATTCGACATGTAACAGTGAGGATATTTGATATTTGAAAACTGAGGGGGAGATGACTGCATGAAATGCGTTTCCTGTAGGGCGACAATATATGCTTTATTTTTCGAAAGGAGTGGCGAAGAGCTACCTTTCTCTTGTTAGGAGAATTCAAACCGTTTACATTCAGAGATAGTACATTAACCATAATTGAAAGAGGTTGGTAAGATAAGACCCAGGCTGAACAGGCATCCTGTCTTCAATATAGCATGTAGAGCAAACAGTCGTAGCACTGTAAAAATAAAGAACAGAAAAACAGTACCCGTATACGTAAACTCAGATAAGAACAGGGACAAATGAAAAGAGCAAATAATTAAGAAAAGATAAAATAAAGATACAAAGGGACAAAAAAAGCACCACAGAGGTACTACGGGGACCTACCTGTGAGGCGGCACATTGGGGTGTGTGAAGGGAGCTACTTTACTCCATCACTCCATGCGGAACTGAGATTTAAAAAAAAACACATATAACCGAATAACAGCAACCAGAATTATCCTGGTACATATATTGTGTGGCGTGAGACTCAGCCAACATTACCAAAACATTAGCATAAATACCAAAATAGGATGCCAGCAAATGACACCAGAACTTTATACGGTGTTAGAAAAGATAACCAGTGGGGATTATACCAATGCACGAGGCAAGAAAATGGCTGAATGGGATTGTGAAACCCCAATAAACAAGTATGCAAAATACAACAATAAAGAAGAAGGAGACATAACTATGGGGGTAATTCTGAGTTGATCGCAGCAGCAAGTTTGTTAGCAATTGGGCAAAACCATGTGCACTGCAGGGGATGCAAATATAACATTTGCAGAGAGAATTAGAATTGGGTGGGTAATTTTGTTTCTGTGCAGGGTAAATACTGGCTGCTTTATTTTTACACTGCAATTTAGATTTCAGTTTGAATACACCCCACCTACATCTAACTCTCTCTGCCCATGTTATATCTGCCCCTCCTGCAGTGCACATGGTTTTGCCCAACTGCTAACAAATTTTCTGCTGCGATCAACTCAGAATTAGGCCCTATAAACCATTAGCAGGAGCATCCTGCAAAGGACCAGTCTTGAGCAAGTCGGGGGCCGCTCGGTACCTTAGACGAAATTACCTCTTGGTTCCAGGAAGACAGGATACGGGAGCCCTCGGCTGGAGTAGATGCCACATGTGTAGAGCCATTCCTTCATATCAGCAACTTTGTGGGAAACCCCATCGATAGGGAATATCAGTGTTGCGCAAAGCCTTGGTGACTGGCTGAAAAGATCTACGGAGGGCTAGGGTAGCCGCCGAGAGGTCTCCAAATACTTGGAGATCCCCGAGTACAGAATTGGATAAGTCTGATGGTTGAGCCACCCGAAGAATTGCCTCCTTAACGTTAAAATAATGGAGTCGTATTAGAGTGTCTCTGGGGACCCCTGGAGGGGCATTCCGTGCTTTAGGCAAATGTGAATATTATCTAAGAGGAATTAATTGATTGAGGTTGTTGGAAGGAGTTTCAAGAACAGATCGGTCACAAATTCACAAAGTTCTGAGGTCGACACGGATTCTGGGATTCTGCGGATTTTAATGTTATTCCGTCGTGACCTGTCCTCCAGGTCACCAACTTTACTTCGTAACGCCGTTACTTCCGTTTGGAGATCTTCGTGGAGAGTTATCAGGACATTGGGAAATTTGACCACTTCCTCCATTTTATTTTCAACATGATCTGTACGTTGACCAATGGTATCAACTGGCTGTTGACAAGATTGTAGGGTGGCTTTGAAGTCCGTGGAGATGTACGCTTTAAAGGTAGCCAGTAGCTGTTTCATGGTTCCCAAAGTTAATGCAGCATCATCATCCGAGCCATTAGCTGCCATAGTAGGTGCCGTAGTGGGTTCAAAAGGCGGACTATGTGCTGAAAGCTGTTTGAGGCCTTTGTCCTGTATAGAACTTCTTTTGGTTCCTTGTGTAGAGGAGGAAGATTTAAAGAAGCTTACTGGGGGCACCCTAGTCGAGTCTTTCTGATGTTTATGAGGCATTGAAATGATGAAAAGTACCATATATCCCAGGAGAAGTTATATCAGAAGCAGTTCCGAGAGTCAAATAGTGTGGCACAATGAAAACATGTTGAAGCGATGGAGGAAAGTAAAAAGGTGAATTCAGGGTGGAAGCATCTCCCGTGTCCCCCTGGACAGGAGAATTCCAAACACTGTAGAGGGGTAGCTGAAAATAATAGGCACAAATAGAGCAATCATGCCTGCACAGGTCGCCTTAAATGACGTATAGTAAACCTCCTGCTACTAGAAGTCTGTAGAATAGAGCAGAATGTCTCGTGGAGAGAAAAAGAAGAAAATAGCAACTACAGGGGCTGAAACACTCACCCTGTCAGTGCAGGTGGAGAGAAAGAGCAGGCTGTGAATGGAATTAGGCAGCTGGTGGCGCATATGGTGTACTGTCCCTCTCCAGTATGGCAGCTCAGCCCTTGTAATATAACAAAGCCTGGGATCCGCAGCTCCAGCCCTTATACAGGACTCATGCAGCACTCAGCAGCTTCAGAAGGGTGACCGGCTCCGCTCCCCTGTAGTAGTTCGGGTCGGTTCAAGAGCACAGGTCCTAGGCGCAGTAACCATCACTCCGGGCCCCATGTCTGTGCTCTTTTGAAGACTTGAAATATCCAGGTGTAGATTCCTCAGAGTTTCTGTGAGAGGATTAAACTTTAACATTAACTTTAAGCTCCCCTGTGCCGTGAGCCCTGCTTTCCAGGGCTGTGTCAGTGAGGAGCAGGGGAAGTGAACTTCCTGCTCTCCTGCAACCGAGATGCTCATCGCACACAGGTCTCAGCACGGAGCTTCCAGCAAGCTGGCCAGAGAACAGAGCAGTGTCCCAGGCAGGCAGAGAGTGCCAGTAGCGGGCAGGTCACTGACCATGAGGAGGCTTCCAGTTAATGCGGGTGGCAAGTTGCGGCTCGGTGCCGCACTTCCGGTGCGGCTCAGCAGGACTTCACAATCAAGGTCCCGGCTTGGAGATGGTGGGGAGGCTGCAATCTGCAGGGATGGAGAGGACGTTTCCACAGTGCATCCCCACAAACACCAGGCAGTAGGCTACGGGAGGGGTAAGTGAACAGGGACCCTAGGCCCCTCTGCGCAAAGAATGTTAGCTCTTATGATACTGAGAAAGACAGGAGCTCTTTCCCTACACAATCACCTTGGTCACCAGCCAAGCCACATCCCTCCCATAATTTAGTGTTTATACTAGTGCTTAGGATCTTCTCTCCTCCTCCTCCTCCTCTGCTTTGGTTATTACATAACAAGAATGTGACTGGATAACCTGGGATATGTTCAACTGAAGGTGTCCATACACGAGGTCTTCTTCTGTGAGCTGTAGTAGCCAAAATATTAGGCAGACCAATGGGACCATAGCCTATGCTTAGGAAATGTTAACGGCTTAATTATCTCAAGGACTAAATTCTTATTGAATAATCTGTTATTCCAGTACCTTTAATTCTTCATTTGCTAAAGTACTCCTTTTTTTTGGTAATACCCTGTAGATGGTAACAAACCAAGAACAAAAAATTCAATTAGTGTATGCTACCTTATCTATTAATTCATTTTTTTTTAAATTCTTTATTTTGTATGGTGAAACAAACTGGAAAAACAATACAACGAGGAGAAGGACAGAAGGTTATAGAACCACTGTGCAATATAAACCATATTATTTTTAGAGAAGAAAAACAACAACAATCGGAAGAAAAAAAACAATCGTTAGAAAAGCAGCAAATTTAGGGGAGGGGGGAGGGGGGGGATGGGGGGGACCACAATTCAGTCATATATTAATAGATATTTTGAGATCTTCCAAAGAATAGAAAAAGAGAGAGAGAAGGAAAGAGGAAGGAGAAAAAGTAACAGTTGTCGCCCATGGGTCCGCGGAGGGAGCTAACAACAGGAGGGAGGAGGCGTTAATCTATGCTCTGCAAGGAGCCAGGGGGTCCAAACCTGATCAAAAGTGCGCCCTCGATCATGAAGATAATATGTCCATAGCTGCAATGTGCCATATTTTGGCTGTGAGAGCCGAGAGAGAAGGGGGAGAAGCATTTTTCCAATTAAGAGCGACCAGCGATTTTGCCGCAGTTAAAATGTGGGTAACCAATATTTTTGAAAAGTTATCTAGTATCGGGGGAGGGTAACATAGCAAAAAAATCCAGGGATCTTTCGGCACCGGAGATTCCAGAAGGGAATTCAGGAGGGCATGGACTAAGTTCCAGAAGGGAACGATGATTGGACAGGCCCACCATATATGTAGCATAGTACCCCTGTAACCACAATCCCTCTAACAGTTAGGAGAGGCAGATGGGAATAGTTTATTGAGTCTATCCGGAGCATAGTACCAGCGATAGTAAATCTTGTATGCCGTCTCTTTGACAGTGGTAGCAATAGAGCTCTTAGCTATCCCCAGTCTCATGTCGTCCCAGTCCTCGTCCTCCGGGCGAGATCCAAGATCTCATTCCCAGGCAATTTCGTGGGACCTGGAAGAGGGAAGGGTGGAGTCTAGGAGGAGGGAATAAAGCTGGGATATTACGCCTTTGGAGATGTGATGGTTTTTACATATATTTTCAAAAGGGGTAAGGTCCCGAAGTAGAGCGAAGGAGGGCAAAGAAGATAAAAAGTGGCGAATTTGTAGGAATTGAAAAGGATTGAGTGTCCGTGAAGGGGTCATCTGTTGAAGATCAGATAGGGGTAACCATTGGCCCCATTTGGCAAAATCAGCAGGGAATTTAAGACCAAGCAGAGTCCATGTACGGAATCTCGTGGTCGAGGATCCCGGAGGAAACAGAGGGTTCTGCCAAATAGGGGTCAAGGGGTAGGGAAAGGAGGTAAGATTCATCTTCACAGAGTAACAGTCCCAGAGTTTAAGATTAAATTTGATAGTGGGGAGTAGCTTGGATGTGGGGGGTCGGGAAGTGGGAGATAAGCCCCACAAGGGGGTTAGGTCTGGAAGGTTAATATAAGATGATTCAATATCTAGCCAGGAAGCAGAACCAGAAGGAGCATAGGAGGTGACAATTTGGGAGAAATGAGAGGCCAGATAATAGAGTTTAATATCGGGGAGATCCCTACCGCCGGCGGAGACCGGCCTTTTCAGAGTGTTGGCAGCAATGCGGGGGGGTCTGTGATTCCAAATGAAACGGACAAGGGCTTTCTGGATATTGCAAAGGAAGGAAGCAGGGACAGCTACAGGGAGGGTCTGGAAGAGATAGAGCCATTTGGGGATTATATTAATTTTGACCGCTATAATCCTGCCCAGCCACAAGATGATAAGATTATACCAAGATGACAAATCAGATTGCGTCTTGGAGAGAAGTTGTGGGAAATTTTCACGAAAGAGAGAGTCGTAGTGGGAAGTCAAATAAATCCCCAAATATTTGAGTTTTGTGGGTTGCCATTTAAATTTTAATTTAGTTCGGAGGGTTTAAGCCTCCTGGGGGGGGGGGGACACATGGAGCAGCATAGCCTCCGACTTGGACTAGTTAATCTTATAGCCCGATACAAGACTATAAGAATGGAGGGCCAAGAATAAGTTCGAGAGCGATATGAGCGGTTGAGTCAGGGAGAGGAGGACGTCATCTGCGAAGAGAGAAATTTTGGGGTCGGTATGGCCCACTTGGACACCATGTATGTCCCGATGGGATCTAACTTGAGAGGCGAGCGGTTCAATTATAAGGGCAAATATCAGTGGGGATAAAGGGCCTCCCTGTCGTGTGCCATTGGAGATGTGGACTGGGGCAGACGGGACGCCGTTGATCAAGACCGTGGCAGAGGGAGTGGAGTATAGTGCTAGGACACCAGTGAGAAAGGGACCAGACAGGCCATAGGCCTCAAGAGCGGCTTTCAGAAAACTCCAGGAGATCAGATCAAAATCCTTTTCGGCATCTAGAGAGAGCAGGATCGTAGGGGACCCCCTGAAGTTCGAGATATGAATGAGATCAACTGCGCGTCTGGTATTGTCCCTCGCCTGGCGGCCCCGGAACAGACCCCACTTGGTCATAGTGAACCAGAGAGGGAAGATATGGGTTCAGGCGGTTAGCCAGAATTTTAGCAAATATTTTTAGGTCCAGGTTTAAGAGGGAAATAGGTCTGTAACTAGCACAATTAAGGGCGTCCTTACCTTCCTTAGGGATCACTACAATTCTAGCTTCCAGCATCTCAGGAGGAAAAGAGTCGCCATGGATAATCCTATTAAAGAGTGAGTGGAGGTGGGGGGTAAGCAGGTCAGAATTTTTTTTATAGTACAAAGCCGTGAACCCATCCGGGCCAGGAGACTTGCCAATTTTTTGCATGTTTATAATCTGAATTTTAAATTAGAGAAACTCCCGCACCAGATTGTACATTAATGATCCTTTATAGGGAATATTTATAATATAACATATTGTGCTGATAAATATTTCCGCACAATTGTATTCAAGTGGTGCTGCTTGTTGATCTGAATATATGAATATGTAGAGAAAAGAGAAAAAGCCAATCAACTTTATATAGCAGCACTCATTCCCTAAGTTCTTTTTTCAAAGCAAATGCACTTTATTAAATATATTAGAGATAATATAAACTTGGAAAAAGATTCTCAATACCCATATGTGATGTAAGTGCCTTTATTATTATCACATATGATGTATTATATGTCCCCTTATAGCAAAGGGGACAACTGAAGTGAAATATTAAAACATTAAAACAATAGAGATAGAATAACGTGTAAGAAAAAACTTAAATTTTATGTGTATAAAGATAATTTTAAAAGAAAATGCTGATGCGCTGTCTTAATTGATAAATCAATAAATACCTGTGATCAATAAGATTGTTAGATAATTTATTTAATTCATTGAAACAACCACTGATTCCTTTTTGGCCAGTGATGTTTATTAAGGGTTACAAGATGTGTCAGTGTTGTAACAATTCTAGTGCATTCTCAATTTTATATATCATGATGCAACATTTGTTGCTGTATGGTAATGCAAAAAGAATGTTAAGGACAACACTGCATATATCCGGATGACAGTTTGTCTGTCTATTTATCTACAGATTTGAGGCTGTTATTGCCTTAAATAATACCGGTATATGATTACACACTGGCAACTGGTAATTTAATATTGGGTATTATAAATTACCCCTGTTGGAATGTATGCTCACTAACTACTACTCCTAAAATGATATCTTGCTTATCGCAGCAATACCTGGGATGATAGTTATAATTTAATGTTGTACTATTTTTAGGAGTAAGCCTGCTTGAACACCTCTTTATGAGATTCTATAAGAGGGGAATGTGAAATAAATATATGCATATTAATGCTGCTGCAGAAATTGATGTTTAAACATATGCAGCTAATCCGGGCACATATAAATCTCAAGTTGGTAATTTAATCCTTTTTTCCTTTATAGTTCTAATTGTATGTGTTCACAATAAAATAAGAGGGAGCATGCCAGATTAATTCCTCTATGATTTATGTATACCTTTAAATATTACTACAAGTATACTGTTATAGATGAACAATTGATCCAAACCTATGTGGTTTCCAAATAGATAGTTATATCATTACATTATCACTGTTGGTTGTTATCCCCGTGACATGTATTCACACTAAATCAAGCATGTGATAAACATCACTGGCCAAAAAGGAATCAGTGGTTGTTTCAATGAAATAAATAAATTATCTAACAATCTTATTGATCACAGGTATTTATTGATTTATCAATTAAGACAGCGCATCAGCATTTTCTTTTAAAATTATCTTTATACACATAAAATTTAAGTTTTTTCTTACACGTTATTCTATCTCTATTGTTTTAATGTTTTAATATTTCACTTCAGTTGTCCCCTTTGCTATAAGGGGACATATAATACATCATATGTGATAATAATAAAGGCACTTACATCACATATGGGTATTGAGAATCTTTTTCCAAGTTTATATTATCTCTAATATATTTAATAAAGTGCATTTGCTTTGAAAAAAGAACTTAGGGAATGAGTGCTGCTATATAAAGTTGATTGGCTTTTTCTCTTTTCTCTACATGTTTATAATCTGAACAATTTCTTCCACCGAGATCTCACTATTAAGATGATCCATAGCATTCTGAGGTAGTATGGGCAGGTTCGAAGCAGAGTGAAAGTGGGAGATCAGGTCAGAATGGGACGGAGAGGATGAGGCAATTGAGGGGGATGGAAGATTGTATAAATCATTATAGTAGGTTTGGAAGGCGGCCCTAATTGCAACAGGATCATGAACTAAGTGGTTGTGGGGATCCCTAATTGAAATGATGTTCGTTTTGGCCCTAGTGGATCGGAGTCGCGATGCCAGGATTTTGTCCGCCTTGTCTCCTTTCTCATAAAAAGACTGGCGAAGCCATTTAAGACGTTTAGCCACTTGCCTGGAGAGAAGGAGATCAAGTTCCGCCTTAACTGTACGGAGTTCAGACAAAACCGTTTGGTCAGGAGACGCCTTATGTTGAGCATCTAAGGTGTGGAGTTTAATAGAAAGCTCGTTAATCCGGGTAAGGGACTACTTATTGATCTTGGAGGCCAGGCTGATCAGGTGTCCCCGAAGAACCGCTTTGTGAGCCAACCAAAGAGTGGATCTGGAAGTATCTGGGGAGTCAGTCAAAGCAAAGTAGTCAGTAAGTTGGTCACGAAGATGGGACAAACACTCCGGGTTGTGAAGTAGAGAATCGTATAGGCGCCATGTCATAGGACGAGGGCGAGAGAGTAGGCCTGAGATATCATAAGAGATAGGGGCATGGTCAGACCAGACAAGTGGATAAATATGGGCAGATTGAAGATTCAGAGCAAATTCGTGGCTGAGCAGGATCATATCGATGCGGGAGTAGGAATTGTGAGGTGAAGAGTAAAATGTGTAGTCACGAGCAGATGGGTCTTTCACCCTCCAGGAGTCATAGAGGAGCTGGGACTTCATGAGACGGAGGAGGGATCTAGAGCGGAGAGAGTCCGATGAGGAGGGAGAGGGCAAAGAAGGAGAGTGGTCCAATTTGGGGTTTAGAACAGAGTTGAAATCCCCTGCGAGTATGAGTTCTCCCTGCCGAAATTGGGTAAGGAGGGTATCTAGTTTGGCAAAAAACAGCTCTTGATGTTGATTGGGGGCATATACATTAGCTAATGTACATAGTTTATTGTTAAGTTTCCCCACTAGTACAAGAAAACGTCCCTCTCTGTCTACATGGGAGTCAATAAGTTCAAAAGTGAGGTGGCGGGCAATCAGGATCGCGACCCCTCGTTTCTTGGCCTTATGGTCGCATGCATAAAAGGAGTTAGGGTATGGCTTACAACGCAATGCAGGATGGGAGTTGTGTAGGAAATGTGTGTCCTGTAGAAAGACCAGGTCACCTTTATGAAGTTTAAGAGAGGGAAAAGCTTTCCCCGTTATTGGGTGCTGTTAAGCCCCTTCACATTAAAAGAAAGGACCTGAAGACCCATGGGCGAGCAACTGGGGAGCAGGCAAAAATAGAAAAAACGTTGCGAGAGACAACGTGGTCAGAGGGAAGGGAGGGGGGAGGAAAACCGGGATGAAGGGAGGGGGAGTTGGTCATCCGGCAATGGAGGCCAGGACCGGTGGTGCTGACAGGGGGAAGGGGTACTAGATGTCCGAGGGGCACCTAGGTCAGCTGGAGGGCCATAAGCCCCCAGGGGGCGCAGCAAGGCATCGAGGTGACGCATCACAGTGCACATAGCAAAAGGTGGGAGACAGACCTCCCCTGGAAAACCTGAGGGAAAATGCTAGAAAAGAAGACAAGAATGAAGAGCAGATGGAGCGCGAGCACAAAAGGGGTGCGAAGGAAGAGAAAAAAGAAACATGGAAAAAACAGAGTATCAAATTGCAGCAAAAGTTAGTAACATAATAATTGGGAACCGACTAAGGAATCGTAAGACCAGAACACAGTAAATCTAAAGTTAAACAGTTATCCAGCTAGGGAGTACGACCGTGGCCGGTCGCCACGAAGAAAGACACAAGGTAACAAAATAGAAAGCTTGAGGCTAAATCAGGTTACTGGAGGCGGAGCTGGAGAGGCCACAGCCGCTGGAACCGTAAACCACTCTGAGCGGGGGGGGGGGGCAGGGGGGCCTTCCGCTGTTCTTGTGGGGGTAGGCGTGCAGCAGTAGAGTCTTGTATGTCGGCAGGAATGCCTAGTTTGGACAACAACGATTGGGCCTCAGATGGGTTCCTAGCCGTGAGTAGTTTTCCTTGATGCCAGACCAAGATGCGGAAGGGATAACCCCAGCGGTACTTGACGTTGTGTTGAGAGAGCAGGGAAGTGATGGGTTTAAAGTCTCTACGTTTGGCCAGGGTGAGTGGGGAAAGATCTTGGAAGATCTGTAGGGAGACATTCTGAAAGGAAACAGAGCACAGTCGACAAAACTCTTTCATAATGGCCTCCTTTGCAGTGAAGTAATGCATTCTGAGAATGACGTCTCTAGGTTGGGAAGAATCTTGCGAACGAGGTCGGAGAGCTCGGTGAGCATGGTCTAGAAGGAGATGGTCTTCAGGAGTACCAGGGGATAACTGGGTAAAGAGACGCTTGAGGTAAAGGTCAAAGTGGGTCATTTCGATCCCTCAGGGATACCCCGAATCCTCAAATTGTTTCTTCTTGCCCTATTATCTTGGTCTTCATGATCCTCCCGTAGCTGGGCAATATCTTGACGAATCTGGTGGAAGTCGGTCTCGACTGATTGTTGGAACATCACCACCTCCTCCACCTGTCGTTCAAGTTGATCAGTTCTGGTGCCAATTTCCGCAATATCGGACTTCAGTGAGTGGAGGGCTTGGAGTGAGGTATTAACATCCCTGAACTCCTTGAGGAGGGAGAGAAAGTCCCGCCGGGTAAGGGGTGTGAGATCGTCGTCTTCGGGGTCGGAGTCTGAGAGACCGTGAGAGTGTTCAGAAGTATCGGATCTACTCTTGGCCGGGGTGCTTTTTTTAGTAAGGAAGGGTGTGAGGTCGGACCCCTGGGATTTTTTACCACCTCTAGGCATCTTGAGGGGGTGGAAATAGAGGTAGTCAGCAAGATAGAAGGTAAGAAGGGTGCTCCAGCAATTCGGCTCAGGACCAGGGGGGGTGGAGTAGCAGGTTCAGGGGAGAATCATGAGAGAGTCAACAGAGAGCCGTGGGTGAGACCGGGTTAGGGAAACACAGCACTGCAAGGGGTCTGTATGGTATGAAGAGGCAGGCAGGAGTGGGTGGCAATTATAACTGGGGAGCACACAACCCCATGCAGTGAGGCGCATCCACCACAGGGGGGAGCCAGATAATCAGGGATGATAGGTGGAGGGGATATAACGTTGTTCCTTGAGTGTTCACCCCTTTCCAGGGCCAATTTAGGGAGCCCACTTGCAAGGTGATGTCCGGCCACGGGGCGGCCAGTGACCGGGGCACCCCCAGAGCCAGGCAGCAGTGGAACAGCGGAGAAGGAGTGATGGCTGCCGGAGTACAGGCCGCAGCAGCAGCAGAGGGGACTCCTATGACCACCAGGACAGGCAGGGGCCTGGAGGATGGGTGGTAGAGGTGTTACAAGACCGCAGGAATCAGAATGAGTGAGGCGGGGGCCAATTCGGGCTTCCGAGCCCTTATCAGATGTAGCGTGTTAGCCCTGGAAGTCCGCGGTGGGGGCACCGCCAACTCGAGGTCCTGGTCCCTGGGGAGCGGGAAGGCCGCAGACCGCCAGAAGGCAGAGTGTCCAGTGCGGTACGGAAGCAACAGGCAGCAGGTCACGGCTTCCGGATGGAGGGTAGGCCGCAGTCGGAGAAGGCTCAATTCAGCGGAGAGGGTCCCCAAGGCTGGTCGCAGGTATGGACGGTCTTCAGGGCAGTGCGGGGAGCCAAAGGAGCAGGAGGCAGGTGGGTGAGATCCGTAAAGCTCCCGCCGCCGCTAGGACAGGTCCCGCCGGCCGCGTCCGCAGCAGCGGTGTTGAGATAGCCACCGGTTATCAGCTCCAGCCCGGGCGTCACACACAGGGTGGCCACCCGCCAGACAAGCAGGGCTCCACTCCCGCAACAGCCGATCCGTGGTGGTAAAGGGGAGGCAGAGAAAGTCCGTCCGTCCCGGGTGCCCCGGAGCTCCGGCCGGGCAGACTGCAAAATCGAGGTCCCGGTGGAGGATCAGTGAGTAGGCCGCGGGTCACAGCGGCATCTGCGGCACTCTCCAGGCGTGCCGCCAGCAGCAGAGGGTAAGGGAAGGAGTTAGTAGGAATGGGGAAAAAACTGGAAAAGAAAAAAAAGAAAAAAAAAAGGGCAGTTTAATCAGAATAAGAGCAGGAGCTCCGAGATGCTGCGACTGCTCTCTTTCAGTGCCAGGCCACGCCCTCCCCAATTCATTTTTTAAAGATATGAGATCAAAGGTTATTAGCTGTTGTCCCAGCAATACAAAAATGGCCAGCGTACCCATAGTAACTCCCAGCATGTTAACAAAGCCACAAAATGATGAGATGGATTGCAGAAGTTCTGACACAACTAATGATTAACCAGCAGTTGTGTCTTCTTTTTGGGAAAGTCTACTGGTGTCATCAAGTGTGAGCCAGTAACTAAACTAATATTAATGAAAAAAGTAACGTCACCTATTCTCTCAAAGCTAACTCTCATTATAAGAGTTAAGAAGACTAAACCTTCATTATTTCTGTATCTAATGGATTCCATTGGACTGTCATTTATAAAAGGTCTTAGGCCAGGCATGTCAAACTCAAAATCCCAACCGGACCAAATAATCAAGGTCTAACTCTTGAGTGGGCTGCAAGAAAAAGAAAATTCTTATATGCAATTTAGAAAGTTTTATTAGGAAAAACCAACAATAAAGTATAATCAAAAAGATGTCAAGTATCGGGAAGAAAATGACTTTAATAGTGTGAGCTGGAAGCTGTGTTATTCCCCCTCATATATCACTGAGTGGTCCCCTCTCCTCTATAACACATATCGGTGTGAGCCGGGAGCTGTGTTATTATCCCTCATATATCACTGTGCTGACCCCTCTCCTCTATGTATTAATAATACCACATATCAGTGTGTGCAAGGAGCTGTTATTCCCCCTCATATATCACTGTGCGGTCCCCTCTGCTCTATATATTAATAATACCACATATCAGTGTGAGCTGGGAATGGTGTTATTCCCCCTCATATTTATTTTCACTGTGCGGTGCCCTCTCCTTTATATAATAATACCCAGGGGCGGAACTGCCGGAGACAATGGAGTCTTTTGCCGCCGGGCTCCAACCCTGAAGGGGGCACTTACGTACCCTTCCAGCTGTAACAGACACAGGAGCTGATGAGTGGAGGGCAGCGTCAGCGGAGGCAGTGTGTACAGCGCAGGGACCAGCATTAGCACTGATTCCATTACTGCTGTAATCAGCGCGACTATGTCAGCACAGGTCGGAGACGATTCCAGCCATAGGCGTGCGCATGGGGGTGCCTGGTGTGCACAGGAACCCCCTAATATCTGGCACTCCCCTCGCACACGCTGCCCCACAGAACACTAGACGCTGTGTTGCTATATACTTCACTACCGTCTGAGCCACCACAGGCTGTCAGCGTTTGAACTGACAGCTGCCGGGACTCGAGCCGGCTCCAGCACACGTGACCGTGTCTCCTGCACGTCTACATCACGTGACATGCATGGAGAGAAGAGTCGGCCGAGGAGCTTGAAGACTGTAAGGTTCGCTGCCGCCTGGCCCAGAGACTGGATAGCAGATTACAAGGTGAACCTTTGCCCCAATGCCACTGTGCATTTGCTGTGAGTTGTGCTGATGCCATTGGCCATTACCCTGAAGGTGGGGGGGGGGGGGGGGGGGGCTGTGAGGTGCACTGATGACATTGCTGTGAGGGGTGGGGTGGGGGGATGTGAGGTGCACTGGTTCCATTGATGTGAAGGGGGGGAGGCTGTGAGGTGCACTGGTGCCATTACTGTGAAGGGGGGGAGGACTGTGAGGTGCACTGGTGTCATTGCTGTGAAGTGGGGGGAAGGCTGTGAGGTGCGCCGCTACCATTACTGTGAAGGGGGAGGGGGACAGTTTGTGAGGTGCACTGGTGCCATTACTGTGAAGGGAGGGGAGTTGTGAGGTGCACTGGTGCCATTGCTGTGAAGGGGGGTCTGAGAGGTGGGTGCGTTGGTGCATGGCATGATGTCAGCGAGATCACCCTGCACAGCCCCACGGCAGCCTCCACTTCAGCCATGCCCGTCTGCCATCAAGTTAAGCAGAGGATGATGCCAGTGAGCCCAGACAGTCACATGGGATGGTGGTGAGTGACACAACAGGTGACACTACAGTGTGTCAGTGTCACTCACACTAGCAGGTCCTGCCCAGGCTGCGGCCACTGGCCAGAAAGGGGTTTGTTGCAGGCTTAGCTGTTTAACATTAAAGTCAGGGGCGGAACTGCCGGAGACAATGGAGTCTTTTGCCGTCGGGCTCCAACCCTGAAGGGGGCATTTACTCCATTGTTCACCGGCAGTTACGTGCCCTTCCAGCTGTAACAGACACAGGAGCCGCCGAGTGGAGGGCAGCGTCAGAGGAGGCAGTGTGTACAGCGCAGGGACCAGTTACGGACTTTCATGACCTAGCATGGCTTTCCTGCCCCCACACCGCTAGCTGCTGCACTGCCAGCGGTGGGGAACAGCGGCTCCGCCTCCTTCTCACACCGCTGCATACAGCGAGCTGGGAGCGCTGTAGCTGCCCGCCTGCATGCTCAGCCCCTCATGGCTCCCGGCCTCTACTGCTTCTGTGACCCAGTGATCCCGGAAACAAAAGTGTAGCAACGCGGGGAGTGGAGATATGGGATGAGGTGCATGGCTGGAAAGCGGATGAGTGTCCTGTACAGTAGGTACTGTAACTGAGTGTCAAGTAACTGCCCAGAACACCCACTGCTGTCACCGGTCACAGGATCTTTTTACTAAGCCTGGCTCTGTGTCTCCTCTCTCCTGAACCTGTCACCCCTGCCCTGTCCGTGTCACCTCTGTGCTGGCCTTGTCATCTTTCTGCTGACCCTTCTGTCCTGTCCATGTCACCTCTGTGCTGAACCTGTCGCATCTGTGCTGGCCCTGTCTCCCCTCTTTCCTGTCCCTGTCACCCCTGTCCAGTCCTAACCCTGTCACCTGTGTGCTGGCCCTGTCTCCCCTCTCTCCTGTCCCCTCTGTCCTGTCCCTGTCACCCCTGTCCTGTCCCCTCTGTCCTGTCCCTGTCCCCTCTGTCCTGTCCCTGTCACCTCTGTCCTGTCCCTGTCCCCTCTGTCCTGTCCCTGTCACCTCTGTGCTGGCCCTGTCTCCCCTCTCTCCTGTCCCTGTCATCTCTCTCAGCTGACCCTTCTGTCCTGTCCCTGCCACCCCTTTCCTGTCTCTGTCACCCCTGTCCTGTCCCTGTCCCCTCTGTCCTGTCCCTGTCACCTCTGTGCTGGCCCTGTCTCCCCTCTCTCCTGTCCCTGTCATCTCTCTCAGCTGACCCTTCTGTCCTGTCCCTGCCACCCCTTTCCTGTCTCTGTCATCCCTGTCCTGTCCCTGTCCCCTCTGTCCTGTCCCTGTCACCCCTGTCCTGTCCCTGTCCCCTCTGTCCTGTCCCTGTCACCCCTGTCCTGTCCCTGTCACCCCTGTCCTGTCACTGTCACCCCTGTCCTGTCCCTGTCCCCTCTGTCCTGTCCCTGTCACCCCTGTCCTGTCCCTGTCCCCTCTGTCCTGTCCCTGTCCCCTCTGTCCTGTCCCTGTCCCCTCTGTCCTGTCCCTGTCACCCCTGTCCTGTCCCTGTCACCTCTGTCCTGTCCCTGTCATCCCTGTCCTGTCCCCTCTGTTCTGTCCCTATCACCTCTGTCCTGTCCCTGTCACCTCTGTCCTGTCCCTGTCACCTCTGTGCTGGCCCTGTCTCCCCTCTCTCCTGTCCCTGTCATCTCTCTCAGCTGACCCTTCTGTCCTGTCCCCTCTGTCCTGTCCCTGTCCCCTCTGTCCTGTCCCTGTCATCTCTCTCAGCTGACCCTTCTGTCCTGTCCCTGCCACCCCTTTCCTGTCCCTGTCACCCCGGTCCTGTCCCTGTCACCTCTGTCCTGTCCCTGTCCCCTCTGTCCTGTCCCTGTCACCCCTGTCCTGTCCCTGTCACCCCTGTCCTGTCTCTGTCACCCCTGTCCTGACCCTGTCGCATCTGTGCTGGCCCTGTCTCCCCTCTTTCCTGTCCCTGTCACCCCTGTCCTGTCCCTGTCCCCTCTGTCCTGTCCCCTCTGTCCTGTCCCTGTCCCCTCTGTCCTGTCCCTGTCACCCCTGTCCTGTCCCTGTCACCCCTGTCCTGTCTCTGTCACCCCTGTCCTGACCCTGTCGCATCTGTGCTGGCCCTGTCTCCCCTCTTTCCTGTCCCTATCACCCCTGTCCTGTCTCTGTCACCCCTGTCCTGACCCTGTCGCATCTGTGCTGGCCCTGTCTCCCCTCTTTCCTGTCCCTGTCCCCTCTGTTCTGTCCCTATCACCTCTGTCCTGTCCCTGTCACCTCTGTCCTGTCCCTGTCACCCCTGTCCTGTCCCTGTCCCCTCTGTCCTGTCCCTGTCACCCCTGTCCTGTCCCTGTCACCTGTGTGCTGGCTCTGTCTCCCCTCTCTCCTGTCCCTGTCACCTCTGTTCTGTCCCTGTCACCTCTGTCCTGTCCCTGTCACCCCTGTCCTGTCCCTGTCCCCTATGTCCTGTCCCTGTCACCCCTGTCCTGTCCCTGTCACATCTGTCCTGTCCCTGTCACCCCTGTCCTGTCCCGGTCACCTGTGTGCTGGCCCTGTCTCCCCTCTCTCCTGTCCCTGTCACCTCTGTCCTGTCCCTGTCACCTCTGTCCTGTCCCTGTTCCCTCTGTCCTGTCCCTGTCACCTCTGTCCTGTCCCTGTCACCCCTGTCCTTTCCCTGTCCCCTCTGTCCTGTCCCTGTCACCCCTGTCTTGTCCCTGTCACCTGTGTGCTGGCTCTGTCTCCCCTCTCTCCTGTCCCTGTCACCTCTGTCCTGTCCCTGTCACCTCTGTCCTGTCCCTGTCACCCCTGTCCTGTCCCTGTCCCCTCTGTCCTGTCCCTGTCACCCCTGTCCTGTCCCTGTCACCTGTGTGCTGGCTCTGTCTCCCCTCTCTCCTGTCCCTGTCACCTCTGTCCTGGCCCTGTCACCCCTGTCCTGGCCCTGTCACCTATGCTTGGTCCTATTTCTATTCTTCCCCACTGTCCCTGTCATCTCTGTATTGGCCCTGTCACCTCTGTCCTGTCCCTGACACCCTTCTCTCCTGTCCCCTCTATTCTGTCCTGGTCCTGTAACCCATCTCTCCTGCCCCATCTGTCCTGTCCTGTCCCTGTCCCCTCTGTCCTGTCCCTGTCACCTCTGTCCTGTCCCTGTCCCCTCTGTCCTGTCCCTGTCACCTCTGTCCTGTCCCCTCTGTCCTGTCCCTGTCACCCCTGTCCTGTCCCTGTCCCCTCTGTCCTGTCCCTGTCCCCTCTGTCCTGTCCCTGTCACCTCTGTCCTGTCCCTGTCACCTCTGTCCTGTCCCTGTCAACCCTGTCCTGTCCCTGTCCCCTCTGTCCTGTCCCTATCACCTCTGTCCTGTTCCTGTCACCTCTGTCCTGTCCCTGTCACCTCTGTGCTGGCCCTGTCTCCCCTCTCTCCTGTCCCTGTCATCTCTCTCAGCTGACCCTTCTGTCCTGTCCCTGCCACCCCTTTCCTGTCTCTGTCACCCCTGTCCTGTCCCTATCCCCTCTGTCCTGTCCCTGTCACCTCTGTGCTGGCCCTGTCTCCCCTCTCTCCTGTCCCTGTCATCTCTCTCAGCTGACCCTTCTGTCCTGTCCCTGCCACCCCTTTCCTGTCTCTGTCACCCCTGTCCTGTCCCTGTCTCCTCTGTCCTGTCCCTGTCACCTCTGTGCTGGCCCTGTCTCCCCTCTCTCCTGTCCCTGTCATCTCTCTCAGCTGACCCTTCTGTCCTGTCCCTGCCACCCCTTTCCTGTCTCTGTCATCCCTGTCCAGTCCCTGTCCCCTCTGTCCTGTCCCTGTCACCCCTGTCCTGTCCCTGTCACCTCTGCCCTGTCCCTGTCCCCTCTGTCCTGTCCCTGTCACCCCTGTCCTGTCCCTGTCACCCCTGTCCTGTCACTGTCACCCCTGTCCTGTCCCTGTCCCCTCTGTCCTGTCCCTGTCACCCCTGTCCTGTCCCTGTCCCCTCTGTCCTGTCCCTGTCCCCTCTGTCCTGTCCCTGTCATCCCTGTCCTGTCCCTGTCACCTCTGTCCTGTCCCTGTCATCCCTGTCCTGTCCCCTCTGTTCTGTCCCTATCACCTCTGTCCTGTCCCTGTCACCTCTGTCCTTTCCCTGTCACCTCTGTGCTGGCCCTGTCTCCCCTCACTCCTGTCCCTGTCATCTCTCTCAGCTGACCCTTCAGTCCTGTCCCTGTCCCCTCTGTCCTGTCCCTGTCCCCTCTGTCCTGTCCCTGTCATCTCTCTCAGCTGACCCTTCTGTCCTGTCCCTGCCACCCCTTTCCTGTCTCTGTCACCCCGGTCCTGACCCTGTCGCATCTGTGCTGGCCCTGTCTCCCCTCTTTCCTGTCCCTATCACCCCTGTCCTGTCCCAACCCTGTCACCTATGTGCTGGCCCTGTCTCCCCTCTCTCCTGACCCTGTCACCCCTGTCCTGTCCCTGTCCCCTCTGTCCTGTCCCTGTCACCTCTGTCCTGTCCCTGTCCCCTCTGTCCTGTCCCTGTCACCCCTGTCCTGTCTCTGTCACCCCTGTCCTGTCTCTGTCACCCCTGTTCTGACCCTGTCGCATCTGTGCTGGCCCTGTCTCCCCTCTTTCCTGTCCCTGTCACCCCTGTCCTGTCCCTGTCCCCTCTGTCCTGTCCCTGTCACCTCTGTCCTGTCCCCTCTGTCCTGTCCCTTCTGTCCTGTCCCTGTCACCCCTGTCCTGTCCCTGTCACCCCTGTCCTGTCTCTGTCACCCCTGTCCTGACCCTGTCGCATCTGTGCTGGCCCTGTCTCCCCTCTTTCCTGTCCCTATCACCCCTGTCCTGTCTCTGTCACCCCTGTCCTGACCCTGTCGCATCTGTGCTGGCCCTGTCTCCCCTCTTTCCTGTCCCTGTCCCCTCTGTTCTGTCCCTATCACCTCTGTCCTGTCCCTGTCACCTCTGTCCTGTCCCTGTCACCCCTGTCCTGTCCCCTCTGTCCTGTCCCTGTCACCCCTGTCCTGTCCCTGTCACCTGTGTGCTGGCTCTGTCTCCCCTCTCTCCTGTCCCTGTCACCTCTGTTCTGTCCCTGTCACCTCTGTCCTGTCCCTGTCACCCCTGTCCTGTCCCTGTCCCCTATGTCCTGTCCCTGTCACCCCTGTCCTGTCCCTGTCACCTCTGTCCTGTCCCTGTCACCCCTGTCCTGTCCCTGTCACATCTGTCCTGTCCCTGTCACCCCTGTCCTGTCCCGGTCACCTGTGTGCTGGCCCTGTCTCCCCTCTCTCCTGTCCCTGTCACCTCTGTCCTGTCCCTGTCACCTCTGTCCTGTCCCTGTCCCCTCTGTCCTGTCCCTGTCACCTCTGTCCTGGCCCTGTCTCCCCTCTTTCCTGTCCCTATCACCCCTGTCCTGTCTCTGTCACCCCTGTCCTGACCCTGTCGCATCTGTGCTGGCCCTGTCTCCCCTCTTTCCTGTCCCTGTCCCCTCTGTTCTGTCCCTATCACCTCTGTCCTGTCCCTGTCACCTCTGTCCTGTCCCTGTCACCCCTGTCCTGTCCCTGTCCCCTCTGTCCTGTCCCTGTCACCCCTGTCCTGTCCCTGTCACCTGTGTGCTGGCTCTGTCTCCCCTCTCTCCTGTCCCTGTCACCTCTGTTCTGTCCCTGTCACCTCTGTCCTGTCCCTGTCACCCCTGTCCTGTCCCTGTCCCCTATGTCCTGTCCCTGTCACCCCTGTCCTGTCCCTGTCACCTCTGTCCTGTCCCTGTCACCCCTGTCCTGTCCCTGTCACATCTGTCCTGTCCCTGTCACCCCTGTCCTGTCCCGGTCACCTGTGTGCTGGCCCTGTCTCCCCTCTCTCCTGTCCCTGTCACCTCTGTCCTGTCCCTGTCACCTCTGTCCTGTCCCTGTCCCCTCTGTCCTGTCCCTGTCACCTCTGTCCTGTCCCTGTCACCCCTGTCCTTTCCCTGTCCCCTCTGTCCTGTCCCTGTCACCCCTGTCTTGTCCCTGTCACCTGTGTGCTGGCTCTGTCTCCCCTCTCTCCTGTCCCTGTCACCTCTGTCCTGTCCCTGTCACCTCTGTCCTGTCCCTGTCACCTATGCTTGGTCCTATTTCTATTCTTCCCCACTGTCCCTGTCATCTCTGTATTGGCCCTGTCACCTCTGTCCTGTCCCTGACACCCTTCTCTCCTGTCCCCTCTATTCTGTCCTGGTCCTGTAACCCATCTCTCCTGCCCCATCTGTCCTGTCCTGTCCCTGTCCCCTCTGTCCTGTCCCTGTCACCTCTGTCCTGTCCCTGTCACCTCTGTCCTGTCCCCTCTGTCCTGTCCCTGTCACCCCTGTCCTGTCCCTGTCCCCTCTGTCCTGTCCCTGTCCCCTCTGTCCTGTCCCTGTCACCTCTGTCCTGTCCCTGTCACCTCTGTCCTGTCCCTGTCAACCCTGTCCTGTCCCTGTCCCCTCTGTCCTGTCCCTATCACCTCTGTCCTGTTCCTGTCACCTCTGTCCTGTCCCTGTCACCTCTGTGCTGGCCCTGTCTCCCCTCTCTCCTGTCCCTGTCATCTCTCTCAGCTGACCCTTCTGTCCTGTCCCTGCCACCCCTTTCCTGTCTCTGTCACCCCTGTCCTGTCCCTGTCCCCTCTGTCCTGTCCCTGTCACCTCTGTGCTGGCCCTGTCTCCCCTCTCTCCTGTCCCTGTCATCTCTCTCAGCTGACCCTTCTGTCCTGTCCCTGCCACCCCTTTCCTGTCTCTGTCATCCCTGTCCAGTCCCTGTCCCCTCTGTCCTGTCCCTGTCACCCCTGTCCTGTCCCTGTCACCTCTGCCCTGTCCCTGTCCCCTCTGTCCTGTCCCTGTCACCCCTGTCCTGTCCCTGTCACCCCTGTCCTGTCACTGTCACCCCTGTCCTGTCCCTGTCCCCTCTGTCCTGTCCCTGTCACCCCTGTCCTGTCCCTGTCCCCTCTGTCCTGTCCCTGTCCCCTCTGTCCTGTCCCTGTCACCCCTGTCCTGTCCCTGTCACCTCTGTCCTGTCCCTGTCATCCCTGTCCTGTCCCCTCTGTTCTGTCCCTATCACCTCTGTCCTGTCCCTGTCACCTCTGTCCTTTCCCTGTCACCTCTGTGCTGGCCCTGTCTCCCCTCACTCCTGTCCCTGTCATCTCTCTCAGCTGACCCTTCTGTCCTGTCCCTGTCCCCTCTGTCCTGTCCCTGTCCCCTCTGTCCTGTCCCTGTCATCTCTCTCAGCTGACCCTTCTGTCCTGTCCCTGCCACCCCTTTCCTGTCTCTGTCACCCCGGTCCTGACCCTGTCGCATCTGTGCTGGCCCTGTCTCCCCTCTTTCCTGTCCCTATCACCCCTGTCCTGTCCCAACCCTGTCACCTATGTGCTGGCCCTGTCTCCCCTCTCTCCTGTCCCTGTCACCCCTGTCCTGTCCCTGTCCCCTCTGTCCTGTCCCTGTCACCTCTGTCCTGTCCCTGTCCCCTCTGTCCTGTCCCTGTCACCCCTGTCCTGTCTCTGTCACCCCTGTCCTGTCTCTGTCACCCCTGTTCTGACCCTGTCGCATCTGTGCTGGCCCTGTCTCCCCTCTTTCCTGTCCCTGTCACCCCTGTCCTGTCCCTGTCCCCTCTGTCCTGTCCCTGTCACCTCTGTCCTGTCCCCTCTGTCCTGTCCCTTCTGTCCTGTCCCTGTCACCCCTGTCCTGTCCCTGTCACCCCTGTCCTGTCTCTGTCACCCCTGTCCTGACCCTGTCGCATCTGTGCTGGCCCTGTCTCCCCTCTTTCCTGTCCCTGTCCCCTCTGTTCTGTCCCTATCACCTCTGTCCTGTCCCTGTCACCTCTGTCCTGTCCCTGTCACCTCTGTCCTGTCCCTGTCCCCTCTGTCCTGTCCCTGTCACCCCTGTCCTGTCCCTGTCACCTGTGTGCTGGCTCTGTCTCCCCTCTCTCCTGTCCCTGTCACCTCTGTTCTGTCCCTGTCACCTCTGTCCTGTCCCTGTCACCCCTGTCCTGTCCCTGTCCCCTATGTCCTGTCCCTGTCACCCCTGTCCCTGTCACCTCTGTCCTGTCCCTGTCACCCCTGTCCTGTCCCTGTCACATCTGTCCTGTCCCTGTCACCCCTGTCCTGTCCCGGTCACCTGTGTGCTGGCCCTGTCTCCCCTCTGTCCTGTCCCTGTCACCTCTGTCCTGTCCCTGTCACCTCTGTCCTGTCCCTGTCCCCTCTGTCCTGTCCCTGTCACCTCTGTCCTGTCCCTGTCACCCCTGTCCTTTCCCTGTCCCCTCTGTCCTGTCCCTGTCACCCCTGTCTTGTCCCTGTCACCTGTGTGCTGGCTCTGTCTCCCCTCTCTCCTGTCCCTGTCACCTCTGTCCTGTCCCTGTCACCTCTGTCCTGTCCCTGTCACCCCTGTCCTGTCCCTGTCCCCTCTGTCCTGTCCCTGTCACCCCTGTCCTGTCCCTGTCACCTGTGTGCTGGCTCTGTCTCCCCTCTCTCCTGTCCCTGTCCCCTCTGTCCTGGCCCTGTCACCCCTGTCCTGGCCCTGTCACCTATGCTTGGTCCTATTTCTATTCTACCCCACTGTCCCTGTCATCTCTGTATTGGCCCTGTCACCTCTGTCCTGTCCCTGACACCCTTCTCTCCTGTCCCCTCTATTCTGTCCTGGTCCTGTAACCCATCTCTCCTGCCCCATCTGTCCTGTCCTGTCCCTGTCCCCTCTGTCCTGTCCCTGTCACCTCTGTCCTGTCCCTGTCCCCTCTGTCCTGTCCCTGTCACCTCTGTCCTGTCCCCTCTGTCCTGTTCCTGTCACCCCTGTCCTGTCCCTGTCCCCTCTGTCCTGTCCCTGTCCCCTCTGTCCTGTCCCTGTCACCCCTGTCCTGTCCCTGTCACCTCTGTCCTGTCCCTGTCAACCCTGTCCTGTCCCTGTCCCCTCTGTCCTGTCCCTATCACCTCTGTCCTGTTCCTGTCACCTCTGTCCTGTCCCTGTCACCCCTGTCCTGTCCCCTCTGTCCTGTCCCTGTCACCCCTGTCCTGTCCCTGTCACCTGTGTGCTGGCTCTGTCTCCCCTCTCTCCTGTCCCTGTCACCTCTGTTCTGTCCCTGTCACCTCTGTCCTGTCCCTGTCACCCCTGTCCTGTCCCTGTCCCCTCTGTCCTGTCCCTGTCACCCCTGTCCTGTCCCTGTCACCTCTGTCCTGTCCCTATCACCCCTGTCCTGTCCCCTCTGTCCTGTCAATGTCACCCCTGTCCTGTCCCTGTCACCTGTGTGCTGGCTCTGTCTCCCCTCTCTCCTGTCCCTGTCACCTCTGTTCTGTCCCTGTCATCTCTGTGCTGCTGGCCCTGTCATCTCTCTCTGCTGACCCTTCCGATCTGTGCAGTCCCTGTCACCCCTGTCCTGTCCCTGTTATTACCCTGTAAACTCTGTCCTAGCCCTGTTAACAATCTCTTCTATACCTTCAGTTCTGTCTCTGTCCCCTCTGTCCTGGCGCTGTCAACTATGCTTGGTCCTATTTCTATTCTTCCCCACTGTCCCTGTCATCTCTGTATTGGCCCTGTCACCTCTGTCCTGTCCCTGACACCCTTCTCTCCTGTCCCCTCTATTCTGCCCTGGTCCTGTAACCCATCTCTCCTGCTCCTCTGTTCTGGCCCTGTCACCTCTGACCTGTGCCTGTCCCTTTTGTCTTAGTCTGTCCTGGCCACACTGGACTGTCCCTTTCATCTCAGTACTGCCCGTATTACCTCTGTCCTGGTACTTTTTTTCGAGGGGCAGGGGCACCAAAATCTTACTTGCCTCCGGCCGACGGGGATGAACTTACGCCACTGATAATACCCATGGACGGACTCGGGCCTGGCATCTGTGTGCGCGCTTGTGCACATAAAAGGGGGTGTGCGCGCTGAGAAAGAGGCATGCGGACACTGCAAATGGGGGCATTCCCAGCTCTCTGTGGACCGACTAGCCCACCAGCCCATCAATCCTTCTGGCATTTGCCAGAAGTGCCAGATGGGCAGTCCGGCCCTGATAATACCACATATCAGTGTGAGCTGGGAATGGTGTTATTCCCCCTCATATTTCAATGCGCGATCCCCTCTCCTGTATAATACATATCAGTGTGAGCTGGGAACTGTTATTCCCCCTCATATTTCAATGTGCGATCCCCTCTCCTGTATAATACATATCAGTTTGAGCTAGTAAAATGTGTCATTTCCAACACCCCTCTATCCCTCCAGTCCAGCCACATGCCCCCTGGTATCCTCTCTTACTCCTTGTATCCCCTCCAGCCACAAGCCCACTGTGTCTCCTGTGCCAGCCCCCTCCAATTTACCTTCTTCGTTGAGAGATATTTTTCTATCCAGATTCCAGAAGAATCCTCCTGCAATTAGGGCAGCTGGGTACACAGGGCAGTTGGGCACACACACACACAGAGGGCATGGTGGCATCAGTGCTACTGGCACTGAGCAGATGGGATGATGCAGGGGGCAGAGCTTTGCAAAGGCAGCTGGGCATGCGCAGCAGCTCCCCCGTGGACATTTATCCATCTATATCACTGTCTTCTTGTGCATGTGCAGAACAGTGAATGCTGCCCGATCGGAGCTAAGCTCTGAGCATGACGGACGGGCCGACAGTAACTCATCCGGTGGTGGTGGGCCGCATTCCCATGTATGCATTGTGGGCCGCGAAGTTTGACACTTCTGTCTTAGGCCTGATTTATCCCAATCATAATCAGTGTCCATTTTGAGAACTACAATACTATTTATCAGCTAAAATGTCTGCATTCAGTTTGGATATATGTTTAGAAAGTAAAACTCTAGATTTCTCTTTCCTTTCCTTGATGCCAGGAAAATAGTTGATAAAAAAGTATTTTATGTATTATATTTACTCCTGTGACAAGATCACTGGAATAGTGGTGGAAAGCAGGTATATTTGCCTCAGTTTTCTTACCTAAGTGTTTTAAAACACCAGGAAAATTGTGTTGGTTCTGCTGTGAGCTTTTTTAGCCCCAGTGCAGGTCTTTGGCTTTTAGCCTTACAGAAGGCTTATTAGGGCTTTCAGCTGTATTGGTGTGTGCAAACGCTGTCAGCCTGAGATCATTTCTCTCTCACACTGCTTAGGGAAAGCACAGACTATGGAGTCTCTGGGGTATATTTACTAAGGTCCCGATTTTGACCGAGATGCCGTTTTTTCTTCAAAGTGTCATCTCGGTAATTTACTAAGCAAAAATCACGGCAGTGATGAGGGCATTCGTAATATTTTGGAAGTCCTAGGAAAAAATCACGAATCAATACACCATCGGTCAAATACGCCTGCAATTTGGTAAAAATCGGTCATTTACTAAAAAGTGCAAAACACAAACACTGCCGACAATAGCAAAACACTGCCGTGCTAAAATACAAATCGTGAAAAAGTGCTAAAAAAAAACAGACCTGCTTTTTTATCCCGTGTTTGTATAGGCATGCACGGATCCATGAGATCCGTGCATGTTTTTCAGTGGGAAGGGGTGGGAAATGTTATAGTTTAAAAAAAAAAAATGCGTGGGGTCCCCCCTCCTAAACCAAACCAGCCTCGGGCTCTTTGAGCCGGCCCTGGTTGCAAAAATATGGGGAAAAAATTGACAGGGGTTCCCCCATATTTAAGCAACCAGCACCGGGCTCTGCGCCTGGTCCTGGTTCCAAAAATACGGGGGACAAAAAGCGTAGGGGTCCACCGTATTTTTGAAACCAGCACCGGGCTCCACTAGCTGGACAGATAATGCCACAGCCGGGGGTCACTTTTATTCAGCCCGAGGCTGTCCCCCCCATCCAATGGGCTGCGGATGGGGGGCTGATAGCCTTTGTTGAAAGTAATGAATATTGTTTTTAGTAGCAGTAATACAAGTCCCAGCAAGCCTCCCCCGCAAGCTGGTACTTGGAGAACCACAAGTACCAGCATGCGGCGGAAAACCACTGATGTCTAAGTGGGTTTCTTCAGCCAATCAGGGAGCGCCACGTTGTGGCACCCTCCTGATCGTCTGTGTGCTCCTGTACTGTCTGACAGGCGGCACACGGCAGTGTTACAATGTAGCGCCTATGCGCTGCATTGTAACCAATGGTGGGAACTTTGTGGTCAGCGGTGAGGTCACTTTCGGTCAACCGCTGACCTCAAAGTTCCCACCATTGGTTACAATGGAGCGCATAGGCGCTACATTGTAACACTGCCGTGTGCCGCCTGTCAGACAGTACAGGAGCACACAGCCGATCTGGAGGGTGCCACAACGTGGCGCTCCCTGATTGGCTGAAGAAACCCACTTAGACATCAGTCAGAGGGGGTTTCTGGCATTCGGGGAAAGGGGTCCCATGTGAAAACATGGGTCCCCTTTCAGTTCGTGGTCGGGTGTCCCGTTTTTTATTTTTACAAGTACGTGGATTACAAATGGATTATCCGAGGAGCCCTCTACACTGGATTTGGTGAGTAGGATTTTTTCAACAGGTACACCATGGATTCTACAGGAGAAGAGGACCGACCCTCGTGTGAACATAAGGTAAGTATGTGTATATGGTGGTGTGTATGTATGCATTAAAGTTATACTTTCAAGGTGTGTGTGTAATGTCTTTATTGGGGTATTTTTTTAGTAGTAGTACTACAGGTACCAGCGGGCCCGGTTTTCCGCCGCATGCTGGTACTTGTGGTTCTCCAAGTACCAGCTTGCGGGGGAGGCTTGCTGGGACTTGTGACAATGCTAAATTCCTTTGTCGTATAAACAACCCTTTATGAAGCTAAGAACACTGTACGCTGTTTACTTAAGAAGTACCGTAATGGTACGCTATTGGCGTAGCGATCGCTCAGCCGTAGGCGAGACGCTCTAGCGTCACGTTCGCTCACGGCCCAGTGATCACAGGACACGTTATTGGCTATGACTAGAGTAATGATTCGCTATGGCGTAGCGGACGCTCGAGACCACGAGGAGATCACCAGCGGCGCAGACGCTCACAACGCTATACCTTAATGTTTAAACCTTATACCAATGAAATACACAGAATAACTTAATGTGAATACAGGGTGTAAGTGCAACCTTGTGTAACCTGACTAACTACAAAGCTGCTTGAGCGTCACCGACGCTCAAGTGAACACTTAACACTATAGAAAATACACAGATACTGGTTTAGGTTCCAAAGCCTATTAACTGTATTATATCTAATATACTTGTAAAAAGGGGATAACAGTACAAATGATACACTACAATATAACAAAGACTTCCTAACCACAGAACTAAACAATAAATACAAAAAGACAATACTACACTGACCTAAATGCAATACAATACAATACTATCTAATACAATACAATACTAGCCTAGTCTAGGGGAGATATGAGAGAACAGAACAGAGAGAGAGAGAGAGAGAGAGAGAGAGAGAGAGAGAAATTGGCTCACAGAAAGACAATGATAACGGAGAGAAACTTACGCACAAAGGGTATGATCGCCTGCGCCTCGATATCCAGCTCCCGGCTATCAGCAGATAACCGTTGATGAGAGAGTGAGAGCTGGATGTGGTCGGCCTGCCTATTTATGCCCCACACACAATGCAATCTCATGGTCCTACAATCCCATTGTCCATTGGCCGAAGGAATTCGGCCCTACATCATAACAAAAGGTCATAGGGTGATTCATACAGGTGGGCTGTGACGATTTCCAACAGCTCAGGTGGGTGGGAAACTGGGTTTCCCGCCGCATACCTGAGTATGTGTAAATAATAGAAATGGACATAAACTTCTTATGTCCATAACTATTCGCACGAGCGATTAATACGCTCCAAACCAACACCGGAATATTGCTAATTAAATACTCTTCCGATGGGTACCAAACACTGCTGTATGATTCCTGTTAGACCCTTCGTACGATATAAAGAGGGATTCCTCAGCTCTGGGACATTGTATTTTAACCAAACTTTCAGAATCTATCAAAGGGACCATGATCTATAAACTACATTAATTGTGAACATTTGTAACGAATGAGTCGCACGCTACGACTACATAAACTCTACCGTAAATACGCATACCGCGCCTGCGAGTGCACGCTATTGCGGGTATGCGCTTCCACGGGAGAGCGTACGCACGCGCAGCGCGGACCAGTGTGCGGTGCAAATATGGCAACGTGCATTGGGACATTTTTCTGACTTTGACAGTCCACCCTTTGGCAGTCAATAATAACTGCCACAAAACATTTAAGGAGAAAAATGTAAGTCAGGGGTTAATTGATTTCCATGGTTGGGTAGGGGAGGAGAGAGGAGAAGGTGTGAAGAGGGTATGACCTAGTGAGATAGCAGAAGCATGTGTGTATGAATCCATGTTTGGAGGGTCATGTATCATCGTGCCGTACGTGTGGTAAATCAAGCTTCGAGGTATTGCGAAGTATACATTTGAATTCCTTCTTATCCTGTGGTACAGGTCTGTGGATGGGCTGTCAAACTTTACCGAGCTCTTTTCGGATTTTGAACAAAATGGGGAGCACATTTTAGTTGATGATACATGAATGGGGGAGGTATGTGGTTGCTGATATCTGTGCCTGTATTCCCTATCGTCTATGTGTGTCATTACCTGAGGGTTGTAGAGATGAAGATAAAGAACACTTATGGAAAATGCAATGATATTCTATGTCAGGGAAATGTACATCTGTCGTCGAAGTTGTGTTCGGTATCTGTTGAGAGTCGTCTTCTTTGCGCTGTATTGCTCCTTGGGCATGAGCAAATAGCTTTGTCTGAGCCATCAGATTTACAAAAAAATGTTGGGCTAGCGTGAGTTTAAAAGTACTAGGGAAACTGGGGATCCATGGCAAAGTTCATCAAGTGTCCATATTTAAAGTTGTCAAATCTTCTTCTTTGGTGCTTGTCTGTTGTCTGTATAGCGTCTCGTCAACTTCCTCGTCCAAGGGGGTCTTTGTATCTTGGAGAAAAGCAGAAAAACAGGTGAAAGAAACGGACCGTATAATCGCATTTTCATCACATTCTGGTTTCTATCATTGGGTCATAAATCAAATCCAGGTTAATTACGGTTTCCTCGCTCCTCAAGCTCATCACTCTCGTACTTTGTTTGCACCTCATTAAAGCCTGCCCGCATCTAAATATCAATCCAATCGATATAACGACACCCAAGATACATAGTAGAAACTTTCCAACATCCATTATGACTCCTTGAGCCCAGTCTCCTAACCCGGAGAACCAATTTCGCGGGTTCAACCATGACACCCAACCAGTCAGCTCATTACCTACAGCAGCAAGGGTGAGATTGTGTTTTCGACGAAATTCCCACTTCAATTGGAGAATATCGTCCATCTTTTGGTCTATGACCTCTACCGGATCCTCGGTGCTATTTGTGATATACGTGCAACACTTTATGCCGTACTGTGTTGCCAATGTAACACAATATCCGCCTGTCACTGCTGTGAGATAATTAAGAACCATCCTATGCTGAACTAGTTCTGTTTTGTAAGCTTGAAGTTCTCTTCCAGTGTATCTAAACGTGTCATCATACATTTCAGTGATATTATCTAACAAATTTGCGAGTGCGGAAATGTATCAATAATTCATCACTCCTCGAGCGGTACGAGTGAAATCTAACGCTACCAGAACCTGAATCCCGGTGGATTCATGGATAAGATCAGAGGCCGGATGCTCTAACCTTTCTGACAGTTGTCTTTTAACTCGGTGCTCGTAATGAGTGTGAGTATAAGGAGCTTGGGCACCACGGTGTATGTCCTTCATTTTGTCATGTGTAACAGTCATCACTTCAGGCAATACTTTTCCAATATAACACAATCCTTCAGAGTTTGGGGCAAGCCACTTGTACGCCTTTCTCCCACATATGAAATATGCATCATCGGGGAGAACATATGGGACGGAGAAGGACATGACCATGTTACAAACCTTCCAGGTGAAATCTCCTGACCCTAATTCTTCCATCTGCCTAATGCACGTATCGGTTTGTACGATATGTGCACAGTATCCTGGTGATACCTCTCCAACTCTAGTAATCCTATTTCCTAAGGTATATCGATACCGAAAAGATTTTCCTCTACTGGCTATATGGCGTACGAGCTCTGTATCTGTAGGCATTCTATCTGCTCTGTGTGAAAAGGTCATGGTAAGGTTGCTCCATGACACTTCCCAATTTCCCGGTTTTCTGGGATTGGAGATGTTAAAACATAAGAGGGACCTATCCACATGGTATTGGTGGAGCTTCAAACTAGGAGGGCTGGAGATGTTAAACCTCCGGTCCACCGGTCTCCCACCACTTAGCTCAAGTACCTCCCCTAACGTTAAAGGAAATGGTACTAGCCCTGATTTGCTGTGACCCTGAGGTACTTGAGAGCATACCCAACAATCTGTTTGGTTTAACACGTTACCCACTAAGGAGTGATAGTCACTCAATGGATGCCGGTCTATATGGATATTAAAACTAGATTGGCATTTCTTTATGCATCCATCTTCAACCAGATTATCACAGAGCCTACAGATACAATTTTCTTCAGCCAACAATCCATCACAATTTCTTCTATCGGATCGTTTTCTGATACTCGCCTTTGCTTGTTGGTTTGGTTGATCTTGGAAAACTACGCCTCCATCATCATAATCGGAACCCATTCCAGAACCTCTCTCGACCTCTATGGTACTCTCGCCGGAACAGACTGCTCTGGTCAACATCATGGTTAACATCAAAATCCGGATCACAGTCTCTTGGGGCAAGTCCATCTTTGAGGAGGAAATAGAGAAGAATGAGAAGGGGGAAAAAGAAATTTTAAGGGAGAGGGGCTGGGAAGTGGAGAAAAACAATAAAAGGGAGAAGGGAGTCGACAACTGCTTTCGGTCTTCAAGGCTCAGGTGCCGCCTCAGTCCTCCTGGAACAGACACTCCAGTGATACAACCTCTACCGTCTGTTCCTTATCACGGGACTTCTCTGGATCAGCAACCTTTTTGCAGTGGGATGAATGGACCCAGGTCTCTCTCTCAGCAACCTTCAATGCTGTGGTGCTAGTCAATAAGACCTGGTATGGTCCTTCCCATCTATCAATAAGACAACCTGAGCGTAGAAAATTTCGTATCATTACATAATCCCCAGGTTCAATGTCATGACAATTACTATCTGGTAAATCAGGAATCATCAACTTCAGATTATCATTTTGATTCCTCAACTGCTTACTCATGTTAATCAAGTACTTTACAGTTACTTCATTGTTACATTTCAAATCATCCTGAGGGTTAATCATGACATGCGGTTGTCGACCAAACAAGATTTCAAAAGGAGACAGATTAAGAGGGGACCTGGGAGTGGTTCTGATGCTATACAAAACAATGGGTAAAGCTTCTGGCCACGTCAATCCTGTCTCTGCCATTACTTTACTCAATTTATTTTTAATAGTGCTGTTCACTCTTTCGACCTTCGCACTCGCCTGTGGACGGTACGGAGTGTGCAGCTTACTATCAATTCCCATCAACTTACACATTCCTTGAAAGACATCACCTGTAAAATGGGTACCCCTATCACTTTCAATGATTCTAGGGATACCATATCTACATACAAATTCCTGCACAATTTTCTTAGCTGTAAACATAGCGGTATTTGTAGCTGCTGGAAAAGCTTCGACCCAATTCGAGAAAACATCTATACAAACAAGTACATATTTCAAATTTCGACATGGGGGTAATTGAATGAAGTCAATTTGTATTACCTGGAAAGGGCCGCCGGCAGGTGGGATATGGGATGGTTCTGTAGGTATTGCTTTTCCAATATTCTTTCTCAGACAGGTAAGGCATGACATTGCTCTTTTACCCGCATGAGAGGAGAATCCTGGGGCGCACCAGTATGCTCTTACCAATTTGCACATCCCCTCCTTGCCTAGATGAGTCAGCCCGTGAGCTGCTTCAGCCAGACATGGAAGGTATGCCCTGGGGGCCACTGGTTTACCATGTCCATCCGTCCAGAGCCCTGAGGACTCCTGGCCATATCCCTTTGCCTTCCAGACTGCTCTCTCCTGTGTGGAACACAAATTCTGCATCTCACACAACTTTTGTGTGTTGATGGTATTAAATACCATCAGTTGTGTGGTGTCTGTCTGTATGGGGGTAGCAGCTGCAAGCTTTGCGGCTTCGTCTGCTCGGCTGTTACCAAGGGATACTGGGTCTTGGCTATATGTATGTGCTTTACATTTGATAACAGCCACTCTGTCGGGTTCCTGTATCGCTGTTAGAAGCCTTTTTATATAAGCTGCATGCGCTATCGGTGTACCAGCCGCCGTCATGAAATTTCTGAGCCGCCATAGCGCTCCGAAATCATGGACTACCCCGAACGCGTATCTGGAATCGGTGTAGATATTGGCTGACTTACCCTTAGCCAATTCACATGCTCTGGTTAGGGCGACCAGTTCAGCAACCTGGGCTGAGTGAGGTGGGCCTAGCGGTTCCGCTTCTATGGTGTCTTGGTCATCTACGACTGCGTATCTAGTACACAAGTCTCCCGAGTCTGACTGTCTGTGACAACTACCGTCCGTGTAGAACGTGAGTTCTGCATCTTCCAGTGGATTGTCACTGATGTCAGGCCTTGCGGTAAAATTTTGGGTCAAATATTCCATACAATCATGTGTATCTTCCTTTGCATTAAATCCTCCTTCCCCATCACTCTCACCTTCCACCCTTTGTGTCTGACCAGGCACACCTGGGAGAAATGTTGCAGGATTTAATGCGCTGCATCTCCTTATGGTGATGTTTACTGGGGCCATTAATGCCAATTCCCATCTTGTAAACCTTGCAGATGAGACGTGTCTGGTTTGGGCAGAATTCAATAAGGCAGATACCGCATGTGGTGTATGGATTGTGAGGTTGTGGCCTAGCACGACATCTTCGCTTTTCGTCACTAGCAATGCTATCGCCGCAACGCTACGCAAGCATGTGGGGAGGGATCGCGCTACCGTGTCTAGCTGGGCGCTGTAGTATGCGACTGGCCTGCTGGCGTCACCGTGTTTTTGTGTTAGTACACCTGCTGCGCACCCAGCACTTTCTGTTCCGTATAGTTCAAAGGGTTTCCCATAGTCTGGCATACCTAGTGCTGGTGCCTGCGTTAGGCACTGTTTGAGTCTCTCAAATGCTGTTTCAGATTCGTCTGTATGCGAAATCCGATCAGGTTTGTTTGAAGAGACCATTTCCTGCAAAGGTAGCGCCAATATGGAAAACCCTGGGATCCAATTACGGCAATACCCACACATTCCTAGAAACGTCCTGATCTGTTGTTGGGTTTGTGGCAGTGTCATGTCTCTAATGGCTTGGATTCTATCAGCGGTCAGGTGTCTCAGTCCTTGTGTTAGACAGTGTCCCAAATATTTTACCTTAGTTTGGCATAATTGCAACTTGTCTTTGGAAACCTTGTGACCTGTGTCTGAAAGATGAAACAGGAGCTGTTTCGTATCCTTCAGGGATGCCTCCAGTGAATCTGAACACAGTAATAAATCGTCCACATACTGTATCAATACTGATCCACTGTCTGGTTGGAAAGACTGTAAACAATCATGCAAAGCCTGAGAAAATATACTTGGACTATCTATGAAACCTTGGGGTAACCGAGTCCACGTGTATTGGACTCCTCTGTATGTGAATGCAAACAAATATTGGCTGTCAGGGTGCAGAGGTACCGAAAAGAAAGCGGAGCAGAGGTCAATAACAGTGAAAAATTTGGCAGTGGGAGGAATTTGCATTAGGATGACAGCTGGATTAGGCACTACGGGGAACTGACTCTCAACTATTTTGTTAATCCCCCTTAGATCCTGCACTAGCCTGTAACCCCTCCCCCCACTCTTTTTAACAGGGAAGATGGGACTATTTGCTGTGCTGGACGTTCTAACTAGAATGCCCTGTTGTAGCAAGCGCTCTATTACTGGGAAAACTCCTAACTCCACCTCTGGCTTCAGAGGATACTGTGGGATTTTTGGAGCTATCCTACCATCTTTTACTTGTACAACTACTGGAGCTACGTTTGCCATTAATCCAGTGTCCTGTCCATCTTTTGTCCAAAGTGACTCTGGTATCTGAGATATCATCTCTTCTACTTGGGATGGATTCCTATTTGTCATAATGGAATGTGACATTAATTTTGATGGGGAGTCTAGCATGTCTCGTACTTCCTGAGCGTGATTCTCTGGAATGTCCAAGAATACACCTTCAGGAGTACAATAAATGACGCAACCCATTTTACATAGTAAGTCTCTCCCCAGGAGATTAGTTGGTGCCGATGCAGCCAGCAAAAAGGAATGCTTGGTATGCAAAGGCCCTATTGTAATCTCGGCTGGTTTGCTAACAGGGTAGTGCTGGACTACTCCTGTTACTCCCATGGCTGGAATTGTCCTACCAGTGGTTCTCATGCCCACTGTCGAATTTATCACTGACTTGGCCGCCCCTGTGTCTACAAGAAAGTTTAAAGTTTTACCAGCTACATTGATTGCAATTTCTGGTTCGCTTCCAAGACTAGCAATCAACTTAACTGGGTGCAGATTACAGGTATGGCCACACCCCTATTGGGTATGCTGACCTCCCTGAATCCCGCTGGCAGCAACTACTTGTGAGGGAGTTAGCTGGGAACTACCAGAGGCATGCCAATCTCTGTTCGGGGGATATCTTTTTGTTTCCCCTGTATGTGGCTCAAAACTCCGCCTCTGTGGACCCTGCTCCCAATGTCGTGTGTTGTGTTGTTGTCTAGGGGGTTGAAAAGATCTTTGTACATTCTTTGTTCTACATTCTCGTGCAAAGTGTCCCGGTCTGTTACAAGAAAAACATGTTATTACACTTGCCTTACCCACAGGATTCGGTGGTACATACGCAGGCTGCCTTGTGGTCAGCGCCTGTATACTTACGGACATCAACTTATCACTTTGCGATTCCCTGTGCCTAGTGATGTTTCTGTCGTGATCAATAGCAGCCTCTCTCAATGTGGACACTGACAGACCTCGCCAACATGGCTGCGTGGTCTGTACCCTAGCTTTTAATGTTTCTTTCAAACCATCCATCAGTACAGATACTGCTACTTCTCGATGGTTTGGGTTGGTCTTAATGTCTTCTATACCAGTGTACTTTGCCATTTCTAATAGTGCCCGGTGAAAATATTCTGTTGCCGTTTCGGACTCCTTTTGCTTAATGGAAAATATTTTATTCCATTTAACAACGGCTGGGAAATACTCCTTTAGCTGTAAATTTATCCTTTTTACATTATCCTTGTTGTACACGTCTGTAAGCGGTACATCTTTATCCAATGCACAGTCAGCTAAAAATTGAGTTGCGTCAACATTGGAAGGTAAACAAGCTCTTAGCAGTATCTGCCAATCCTTGTTGTTGGGTTCTACAGTGTTACCTAGATCCCTGATGTATTTTTGGCTAGCAACTAAGTCCTTTCTGGGGTCAGGAAATTCGGACACTATTGTTCTTAATTCCATTCTGGAAAATGGAGTGTACATGGCAATGTTCCTTATGGGAGTGGCTCCAGACACATCTGTTTTTCCATTGGGAACTGCTATTACCCTTACAGGAGCAATTCTAACAGCCTCTTCCTGTGTAGATTCTACAGCTTGTTGTGGTTCAATTGTTTCAGTGTAGTGCATGGTGCCGTACTTACCCGTTGACACGACCTCACCTATCCCTCCGCTAGGGGCTTTCACTAATCTCGTGGGTGTCGCTGTGCCTACTGTGGTTTCTGCTATGGTGGCTGCAAGAGAGAGAGCTGAAATTGTTGCTGAATCGTCTTCTTGATCACACTCCTGAGGAAGGTTCAAAACAGGGTACATCTTGCACGGGTTAATACTTGCATGAGTTATTTGGTTAACATCATTAACATTTACAGGGTTACTAAGAGTTTGTGTTTTACAACCCAGTGCGTTTCTCTCCGCAATCAACTTCTCTCCTGCAATGTATGGTGGAGGAGGAGCTGTGGCAATCAACTTCCTGACTGCCCCAGATCCTGCCGCCAGAGCCAAACCTCTCTGTATCTCACCTTCCTGGTGCCATAACTGTAAATAATCATGATGCTGAATTCGTCTCTTTGCTGATTTTACGAGACATATCCTCCTCCTTAAATTTTGTAACACTTCTGGACTAAAGCTACCTATTCTTGGGAATTTGTCCCTGTCTTGTACAGTCATTCTCTCCCATTCATCACATAAAGATTCGGTGTGAATTCCATATTTTTCACACATTACATATCGTGCCGACCCAACTGGTCGGTTCACAGAATCAACCTGAACCAGGGTTGATCGCCCCCTACCTGAGCAACTGGCCCCCATAGTCTGCAGGTGTTGCTTAGTCCTCCTTGGATTTCTGTATCAAGGTTTTCAGCAAGCCTTTACAGACAACCAAATTACTCCACAGTAGGCCGGCGGTGGCGGTTTACCGAGTACCCCACTCACTCGCCCACCTCGACCAATACGACCTGATCACACCGATATGGTGCTGGCGTACTCGATACAGGGCCCCTATGGAACCTTCAGTTTACTGGAACATATGAGGGTTACCCGCAGGACACTTACTCTTTCCAGTAAAGTTGGGGTTGTTAGATAGTTCCTGAGTGACCAGCGAACTTCCCTTCCAAAAATAAAAAATTACACAAATCACGTCAGAATGTACAGATAGCGTTTGTGACCACTTTACTCTAATGGTATTAGGTCAGATTACTAACTACTGCACACAATTACGTGTGGTCCAATCGTTCAGTACACAAGCACTACTTGTCATGTACTGAAAGATCAATGGAATCGATGTTTCCGGCCGCGATTCCTTCAGCAAGAGCTTATGGCCTATATGGGTTCTGCACCAACACCCCAGGCGTTGTGCCACTGGACTTTTATAGCGGACCTTTTACCTTACGACCTCCTGGTCTTGTTACCTTATGACCTCCTGGTCTTGTTACCTTATGACCTCCTGGTCTTGTTACCTTATGGTCCGCTATACTCTAATGCTCAAATATTATTTAACCAGGGATGCCTCCCTAGCCACCGTATATGTCACTTACACGTGTGTCCCTTGACGAGTACCCGACTTTCCTTTTGGTTCCACCTTAAAGTTATATAAACTTTTGTATACAAAACACACTCACTCAACACATGTACACTTTTGTTTCTATATCTATTTCTGCGCAGAAATTGTCTTCAGTCCAACAGTGTTACCAATTAGGAGCAGGATCTGTTAAACTAAATTTCAGATTTTTTTTCCAAAAATAGATTTGCGTTATTTACCGCTTCGCGTTATCTACCGCTGTGCGTTACTTATCGCCTTTGCGCTAATTATCGCTTTGCGCTAATTCAACTTTTTCGTGACTTGAGCTACGTGAGCGTAACCGGACGCTACGTTGCGTAATGTACGCTGCGTGCGTCTGCCTTTTGGATTGCGTACGCTAGTCTTTGTTAGCGACACGTGTACGCAATGCAAAGATCCACCGTAACACAATATATACTTTTATCAATGTAAATGATCCCTGATCATCTACCGCAATCCACACTGACTGCCTTGTCTCTTAGACAAATCGTGTGTTGTTCTATACTTTAACTATTACCTTTATTATGAAATAACAGCAAATCTCTTTTTAGCACTTTCTATCAACTATAAAAATTGGCAAACAGGAATAGTGATATACGAAATTGAAAAAGAAATGCAGATAAATGTATGCGTGCGTGTATACGCAAGACAGAAGAGAAATAAAACAGTTTTAAAAGACACAAGCGTTTTGTTCTTACTTCCGGTTCCCGGATTCCTTCAGCACTCTTTATCTAAGCGAAGCAGACGCTTATCCCGTCAGCACTGTGAGACAACCTCCCACCCTTTGCTGGAGGGATAATGTCTGCTGATCTACCTAGTGCAGATATGAGAAGGATAGGACGAGTCCCCAATTGACAATGCTAAATTCCTTTGTCGTATAAACAACCCTTTATGAAGCTAAGAACACTGTACGCTGTTTACTTAAGAAGTACCGTAATGGTACGCTATTGGCGTAGCGATCGCTCAGCCGTAGGCGAGACGCTCTAGCGTCACGTTCGCTCACGGCCCAGTGATCACAGGACACGTTATTGGCTATGACTAGAGTAATGATTCGCTATGGCGTAGCGGACGCTCGAGACCACGAGGAGATCACCAGCGGCGCAGACGCTCACAACGCTATACCTTAATGTTTAAACCTTATACCAATGAAATACACAGAATAACTTAATGTGAATACAGGGTGTAAGTGCAACCTTGTGTAACCTGACTAACTACAAAGCTGCTTGAGCGTCACCGACGCTCAAGTGAACACTTAACACTATAGAAAATACACAGATACTGGTTTAGGTTCCAAAGCCTATTAACTGTATTATATCTAATATACTTGTAAAAAGGGGATAACAGTACAAATGATACACTACAATATAACAAAGACTTCCTAACCACAGAACTAAACAATAAATACAAAAAGACAATACTACACTGACCTAAATGCAATACAATACAATACTATCTAATACAATACAATACTAGCCTAGTCTAGGGGAGATATGAGAGAACAGAACAGAGAGAGAGAGAGAGAGAGAGAGAGAGAGAGAGAGAGAGAGAGAGAGAAATTGGCTCACAGAAAGACAATGATAACGGAGAGAAACTTACGCACAAAGGGTATGATCGCCTGCGCCTCGATATCCAGCTCCCGGCTATCAGCAGATAACCGTTGATGAGAGAGTGAGAGCTGGATGTGGTCGGCCTGCCTATTTATGCCCCACACACAATGCAATCTCATGGTCCTACAATCCCATTGTCCATTGGCCGAAGGAATTCGGCCCTACATCATAACAAAAGGTCATAGGGTGATTCATACAGGTGGGCTGTGACGATTTCCAACAGCTCAGGTGGGTGGGAAACTGGGTTTCCCGCCGCATACCTGAGTATGTGTAAATAATAGAAATGGACATAAACTTCTTATGTCCATAACTATTCGCACGAGCGATTAATACGCTCCAAACCAACACCGGAATATTGCTAATTAAATACTCTTCCGATGGGTACCAAACACTGCTGTATGATTCCTGTTAGACCCTTCGTACGATATAAAGAGGGATTCCTCAGCTCTGGGACATTGTATTTTAACCAAACTTTCAGAATCTATCAAAGGGACCATGATCTATAAACTACATTAATTGTGAACATTTGTAACGAATGAGTCGCACGCTACGACTACATAAACTCTACCGTAAATACGCATACCGCGCCTGCGAGTGCACGCTATTGCGGGTATGCGCCTCCACGGGAGAGCGTACGCACGCGCAGCGCGGACCAGTGTGCGGTGCAAATATGGCAACGTGCATTGGGACATTTTTCTGACTTTGACACTTGTAGTACTGCTACTAAAAACAATATTCATTACTTTCAACAAAGGCTATCAGCCCCCCATCCGCAGCCCATTGGATGGGGGGGGACAGCCTCGGGCTTCACCCCTGGCCCTTGGGTGGCTGGGGGGGGGACCCCTTGATTGAAGGGGTCCCCACTCCCCCAGGGTACCCCGGCCAGGGGTGACTAGTTGGATATTTGATGCCACGGCCGCAAGGCACTGTATAAAAGTGACCCCCGGCTGTGGCATTATCTGTCCAGCTAGTGGAGCCCGGTGCTGGTTTCAAAAATACGGGGGACCCCTACGCTTTTTGTCCCCCGTATTTTTGGAACCAGGACCAGGCGCAGAGCCCAGTGCTGGTTGCTTAAATATGGGGGAACCCCTGTCAATTTTTTTCCCATATTTTTGCAACCAGGGCCGGCTCAAAGAGCCCGAGGCTGGTTTGGCTTACGAGGGGGGACCCCACGCAAAAAAAAATTTAAGTTTAAACATTTTTTTTTTTTTTTTACAAGGTGCACAATGAAGCCCTGCATGGATCTCTCAGATCCGGCCGAGATTCATTGTATTAAAGTCGGCAGTGTTTTACAAGTCACTCACGTAAAACACTGCCTAAAAAATCGAATGACATCGACATCGGAAAAACCGAAAATGCAGAATACGGCAGCTTAGTAAATTAGTCGTAATCAATTCAAAAAGTTGCATATTTACACTTTCGATGTCATTCGTGATTGAACTTTGACCTCAAACGGAAAAATACAATTCTTAGTAAATTTACCCCTCTGTGAGAGAAACCTTCCCTTGTAATCCAGTGAGCTATGCCTGGTAAAAACCTCTTGTATTTTTTTCTTTTTTAGTGAGTTAGGGTTATCTTCTTGTGTATAGTTAGTACTGATCGGCAAGGTATTTATTTTGATGTTTATTTCTGTTTTTCTGCACAAAAAAACTGTATGTGGCCAGTTGCACCAAACCAACCGACCTGTGTAATCTCTCTGCTGCTGCTGACTGCCATCTACCCCAGGAGATAGTACCCAGGGCTGTACCCAGTGGTGCCTGGCACACAGCGTAGATGCTCTGTCTGCCTAATGTGCAAAAAAGGGGGATTATGCCTGCCGTAATGTGTAAGAGGGGGGACTCTGCTGCCATAATGTGTTAAAAGGGGTCTCTGCTGTTGTAATGTGTAAAAAGGGGGACTCTGCCTGCCTAATGTGTAAAAGGAGGACTCTACCTGCTGTACTGTGTAAAAGGGGGCTACACAGATGGAGCCATGCGCATCTAGGTTTCTCTGCTGCACCTAGGTGCACCAAGGTTTATTAGCATAAACCTTTCATCTATTGTTCTCAGCTGCAATACAATACAGAGAGAACACTACAGCAGGGGATTAAGTCATTACAGCAGGGAATTAATTCCGACTGCCCTAGCTCAGTTAATCCTATTAAAGGCAATGATGAGGAGGGCTCCATCTGTACCTGCCGTAACGTGTAAAAGGGGGCACTACCTGCTGTACTGTGTAAAAACGGGACTCTACCTGCTGTACTGTGTAAAAGGGGGCTCTACCTGCCTTAATGTGTAAAAGGGTACTCTACCTGCCTTACTATGTAAAAAGGGGACTCTACCTGCCGTACTGTGTAAAAGGGGGCTCTACCTGCTGTACTGTGTAAAAGTGGGCTCTACCTGCCATAATGTGTAAAAGGGGACTCTACCTGTCGTACTGTGTAAAAGTTGACTCTACCTGCTGTAAAGTGTAAAAGGGAGCTCTGCCTTACATAATGTATAAAAGGGAGCTCTATGGCCATGCCCCTTCATCATGAAACCACGACCCTATATTTTTGGCATGTGACTACGGCACACATTGACCCTGTTTTGTATATGGTGGGGGGTGCCAATGTGGTTTCTTGCACACAACACTAAAATGTCTAGTTATGGCACTGATAGTACCTGTTCCCCTGACCCTGTTACACTTTACTGTGATGTTTGATTGATTAGTGTTTTAGTATGTTGGTGAGTGTAGAGTAAATACTGCTGTCTAGGTAATGATCAATAAAGGCATTGCATCCGATTGCATAACTTTGTATTACATTTAAATAACTAACCAATGAGCAAAAGTGTTCTTACAATGTATGTGATAACTGTAATTCATTAATCCTTATTCAATAGATCAGTGATTTTCAACCTTTTTCAACTCATGGCACACTGAACAAGGTATGAAATCAGTTCTTTTTTAATAAAATTGAATATATAATAACAAATTATCAGCATATATTTAATATATGTTATTTGTTATTAGTTCCAGGTTTTTCTGAAATATGTGTGAATGTGTTACTTAGTTGACAGTTATCACCAAGCACGTGGCAATGACATAGGGGATCATTCAGACCTGATTGCACGCTAGGTCTTTTCGCAGCGCTGCGATCAGGTCCGAACTGCACATGCGTATGCACCGCAATGCACAGGCGCGTGGTATGGGTGCAAAGTGGATTGTTGCTGAGTGATGGATTTAACAAAGAATCCATTCGCACAGCCGATCGCAAGGAGATTGACAGGAAGAGGGCGTTTGTGGGTGTCAACTGACCGTTTTCTGGGAGTGTATGGAAAAACGCAGGCGCGTCCAAGCGTTTCCAGGGTGGGTGTCTGACGTCAATTCCAGCCCAGAACAGGGTGAAGTGATCGCAGCGGCTGAGTAGGTTCTGAGCTACTCAGAAACTGCACAAAACTTTTTTGTACTGCTCGGCTGCACATGCGATCGCACACTAGCAAAGCAAAAATACACTCCTCCTGTAGGTGGCGACTATCTGATCGCAGCGCTGCAAAAAGTAGCTAGCGAGCGATCAGGTCTGAATGACCCCCCATAGAGGGGAGATGCAGTTCACACCATTATTATGACAAGCAATTCAACAACCAAAATAGGATCACAGATAGCATCTTATTTTATACAGTAGAAGAAATATAAGGCAGATATTACAGGAGAGATACAGAACATTGGAGCACATGTATTAAGCCTGGAGAAGTGATAAAGCAGTGATAAGTGGAAGGTGATAACGCAGCAGCCAGTCATTACGGGTTTGAAAAATGACAGTTAGGGGCCCTCCACTTATCACTAGAGATGAGCGGGTTTGGTTCCTCGGAATCCGACCCCCCCCGAACTTCATCCATTTTACACGGGTCCGAGGCATACTCGGATTCTCCCGTATGGCTCGGTTAACCCGAGCGCGCCCGAACGTCATCAACCCGCTGTCGGATTCTCGCGAGATTCGGATTCTATATAAGGAGCCGCGCGTCGCCGCCATTTTTCACTCGTGCATTGGAAATGATAGTGAGAGGACGTGGCTGGCGTCCTCTCACTTTGTTTCAGGGGGCTGCATATCTTTATTCTGGGGACCAGCAGTATTATAGGAGGAGTACAGTGCAGAGTTTTGCTGACCAGTGACCACCAGTATACGTTGTCTGCCTGAAAAACGTTCCATATCTGTGCTCAGTGTGCTGCATATATCTGTGCTCACACTGCTTTATTGTGGGGACTGGGGACCACCAGTATATTATATAGGAGGAGTACAGTGCAGAGTTTTGCTGACCAGTGACCACTAGTATTATACGTTCTCTGCCTGAAAAACGCTCCATATCTGTGCTGCATTGCAGTATATAGTAGGAGTACAGTGCATAATTTTGCTGACCACCAGTATATAATATATAGGAATACAGTACAGAAGGCCACTACTCTACCTACCTCTGTGTCGTCAAGTATACTATCCGGGTTCACTACGGCTGGCCGGCGGTCGGGCTCCCGGCGACCAGCATCCCGGCGCCGGGAGCCCGACCGCCGGCTTACCGACAGCTTGGCGAGCGCAAATGAGCCCCTTGCGGGCTCGCTGCGCTCGCCACGCTACGGGCACGGTGGCGCGCTACGCGCGCCACACTATTTTATTCTCCCTCTATGGGGGTCTTGGACCCCAACGAGGGAAAATAAGTGTCGGTATGCCGGCTGTCGGGCTCCCGGCGCCGGTATACTGAGCGCCGGGAGCCCGACCGCCGGCAAACAGAAGACCACCCTACTATCCATCCATACCTGTGGTGCATTTCAGTTTTGCACAGTTTGCTGACCACCAGTATATAATATATAGGAGTACAGTACAGAAGGCCACTGCTCTACCTACCTCTGTGTCGTCAAGTATACTATCCATCCATACCTGTGGTGCATTTCAGTTTTGCACAGTTTGCTTACCACCAGTATATAATATATAGCAGTACGGTACAGTAGGCCACTGCTCTACCTACCTCTGTGTCGTCAAGTATACTATCCATCCATACCTGTGGTGCATTTCAGTTTTGCACAGTATATATAGTAGTAGGCCATTGCTATTGATACTGGCATATAATTCCACACATTAAAAAATGGAGATTAAAATGTGGAGGGTAAAATAGGGAAAGATCAAGATCCACTTCCACCTCGTGCTGAAGCTGCTGCCACTAGTCATGGCTGAGACGATGAAATGCCATCAACGTCGTCTGCCAAGGTCGATGCCCAATGTCATAGTAGAGAGCATGTAAAATCCAAAACACTTAAGTTCAGTAAAATGACCCAAAAATCTAAATTAAAAGCGTCTGAGGAGAAGCGTAAACTTGCCAATATGCCATTTACGACACGGAGTGGCCAGGAACGGCTGAGGCCCTGGCCTATGTTCATGGCTAGTGGTTCAGCTTCACATGAGGATGGAAGCACTCATCCTCTCGCTAGAAAACTGCAGTGCCACTCCTAGATGGGCCAGGTGTTTGTGTCGGCCATTTGGGTCGCTTAGCTTAGTCACACAGCTACCTCATTGCGCCTCTTTTTTTCTTTGCATCATGTGCTGTTTGGGGACAATTTTTTTAATCTGCCATCCTGTCTGACACTGCAGTGCCACTCCTAGATGGGCCATGTGTTTGTGTCGGCCACTTGGGTCGCTTAGCTTAGTCACACAGCTACCTCACTGCGCCTCTTTCTTTCTTTGCATCATGTGCTGTTTGGGGACAATTTTTTAAATCTGCCATCCTGTCTGACACTGCAGTGCCACTCCTAGATGGGCCAGATGTTTGTGTCGGCCACTTGGGTCGCTTAGCTTAGTCACACAGCTACCTCATTGCGCCTCTTTTTTTCTTTGCATCATGTGCTGTTTGGGGACAAATTTTTTAATCTGCCATCCTGTCTGACACTGCAGTGCCACTCCTAGATGGGCCAGGTGTTTGTGTCGGCCACTTGGGTCGCTTAGCTTAGTCACACAGCTACCTCATTGCGCCTCTTTTTTTCTTTGCATCATGTGCTGTTTGGGGACAATTTTTTTAATCTGCCATCCTGTCTGACACTGCAGTGCCACTCCTAGATGGGCCAGGTGTTTGTGTCGGCCACTTGGGTCGCTTAGCTTAGTCACACAGCTACCTCATTGCACCTCTTTTTTTCTTTGCATCATGTGCTGTTTGGGGACAATTTTTTTAATCTGTCATCCTGTCCGACACTGCAGTGCCACTCCTAGATGGGCCAGGTGTTTGTGTCGGCCACTTGGGTCGCTTAGCTTAGTCACACAGCTACCTCATTGCACCTCTTTTTTTTCTTTGCATCATGTGCTGTTTGGGGACTATTTTTTTGAAGTGCCATCCTGTCTGACACTGCAGTGCCACTCCTAGATGGGCCAGGTGTTTGTGTCGGCCACTTGGGTCGCTTAGCTTAGTCATCCAGCGACCTTGGTGCAAATTTTAGGACTAAAAATAATATTGTGAGGTGTGAGGTGTTCAGAATAGACTGAAAATTAGTAGAAATTATGGTTATTGAGGTTAATAATACTGTGGGATCAAAATGACCCCCAAATTCTATGATTTAAGCTGTTTTTGAGCGTTTTTTGTAAAAAACACCCGAATCCAAAACACACCCGAATCCGACAAAAAATTTTCAGGGAGATTTTGCCAAAACGCGTCCGTATCCAAAACACGGCTGCGGAACCGAATCCAAAACCTAAACACAAAACCCGAAAAATGTCCAGTGCACATCACTACTTATCACTGATTTATCACTTCTCCCGGTTTAATACATCTGCCCCAGTGTTCCATATTAACCTAAAGCGCTTTTCCCCCCTGCCCAGCGATGTCAGCGGGGGTGAGCGGCTTTCCATAGCAGGACGCTATGGAAAGCCGCTCACCCCGCCATTCATCTACTGGTAATACTAGTAGATGAACGGCGGCCACTGGCGATGAAGCGGGAGCACGCATCAGCACTCACGCTCATCGTTTGGGCATACACACTGGGTGGTTTTGAGCTGAAAGCAGCTCAACACACCAAAAGTGACCTGCTTTCAGCTCAAAATCACCCAGTGTGTATGGGCCTTAAGAAGCTGCAACCAGAGATGTAGCTAGGTGCCATGGTGACCGGAGAATGGGTATATTTTGGCACCCCCCTCTTATGTTACACTTGAAAAGAAAAAATATATAAAATAATCCTAAATTGGAGCCCATTCTGTTGTATTATTCTAAGCAGCACTCCTGTGGGTAAATTTACTAAGATGGGAGTTCTATTTAAGATGGGATGTTGCCCATAGCAACCAATCAGACTCTACTTCTCATTTATCTAGCACCTTCTAGAATATAATACCTGGAATCTGGTCGGTTGCTATAGGCAATATCCCATCTTAAATAGAACTCCCATCTTAGTAAATTTACCCCCTGGTGTCTTGAATAAAATACACTTATAGGCACAAGTCAAACTGGCAACGTTTCAGTGCCCTTTAATAGCGTGGCACTTTTGTCAGGTAACATAAGTGTATTTTATTCAAGACACCAGGAGTGCTGCTTATTTGGACATGCAGTGAAATTTGGATGCGGGCATCTGGCGCACACGCGCTATTGAAGAGTGAGCCAGACACCTTGGGGTAAATTTACTAAGAATCGTATTTTCCCGTTTGAGGTCAAAGTTCAATCACGAATGACATCGAAAGTGTAAATATGCAACTTTTTGAATTGATTATGACTAATTTACTAAGCTGCCGTATTCTGCATTTTCGGTTTTTCCGATGTCGATGTCATTCGTTTTTTTAGGCAGTGTTTTACGTGAGTGACTTGTAAAACACTGCCGACTTTAATACAATGAATCTCGGCCGGATCTGAGAGATCCATGCAGGGCTTCATTGTGCACCTTGTAAAAAAATAAATAAATGTTTAAACTTAAAAAAAAAATTGCGTGGGGTCCCCCCTCCTAAGCCAAACCAGCCTCGGGCTCTTTGAGCCGGTCCTGGTTGCAAAAATATGGGGAAAAAATTGACAGGGGTTCCCTTATATTTAAGCAACCAGCACTGGGCTCTGCGCCTGGTCCTGGTTCCAAAAATACGGGGGACAAAAAGCGTAGGGGTCCCCCGTATTTTTGAAACCAGCACCGGGCTCCACTAGCTGGACAGATAATGCCACAGCCGGGGGTCACTTTTATACAGTGCCTTGCGGCCGTGGCATCAAATATCCAACTAGTCACCCCTGGCCGGGGTACCCTGGGGGAGTGGGGACTCCTTCAATCAAGGGGTCCCCCCCCAGCCACCCAAGGGCCAGGGGTGAAGCCCGAGGCTGTCCCCCCCATCCAATGGGCTGCGGATGGGGGGCTGATAGCCTTTGTTGAAAGTAATGAATATTGTTTTTTGTAGCAGTACTACAAGTCCCAGCAAGCCTCCCCCGCAAGCTGGTACTTGGAGAACCACAAGTACCAGCATGTGGCGGAAAACCGGGCCCGCTGGTACCTGTAGTACTACTACTAAAAAAATATCCCAATAAAGACATTACACACGCACCTTGAAAGTATAACTTTAATGCATACATACACACCACCATATACACATACTTACCTTATGTTCAGTATGTTCAGTATTTCCTTAGAGACAGTTAAGGGGTCAGCTTGCTGGGGGTAGCTTGCTGGAATTTTTTAAGTGTGGAATTAATAAGTGTGTTATCCGAACAGTTAAAAAAAACAGTTGAACAAACATTGAAAAACATCAAGAAAAGGTAACTTACTTTAACAACTTACTCTACCTCCACTTAACCCATAATACACAAACAACCTCAGCATGCTCATCACACTACTGTGTCTAATTTCAATTCATGGAATTCTCACCAAATTTAACACATTCTACACTCACCCTGAAACTCACCCCTCTGTACACATTACAGCTTCTATTCTCCACTCCCCTCTTCTAAACACTCATGAGATTTATACTTTCCTCTCTGCAAGTACTTTGACAACCGCAATTGGCCACCAGTACAAACACTCGCAAACATCCACCAAGATTTATCTCACTCTTCTGCTTTTATTAGCTGGTGACATATCACCAAATCCAGGCCCCAGCTACCTTTCCCTCTCACACTCTGCTGTCTCAAAACAACATAGAAATCCATCTAACCTCATAAATATCACGTGTCTCCCATCCCCCTCCAAATCAGTAAAATGTGCCTTATTGAATGCACGCTCTGTTTGTAACAAATTAACATCCATCCATGACCTCTTCATATCTCACAACTTTAATCTGCTGGCTATAACAGAAACATGGCTCACACAATCAGACACTGCCTCCCCTGCAGCACTGTCACATGGTGGTTTCCACTTCTCACACACATCTAGGCCTAATAGTAAAGGTGGTGGGGTCGGAATCTTACTGTCACAGTTTTTCACATACACTGTTCTACCTCAGGTTCCATCACTCGCATTCACCTCATTTGAAGTTCACTCTATCAGGATTTTCACCCCCTTCTCTCTGCGTGTTGCAGCTATCTATCGCCCTCCTGGGCAACCTAAACAACAATTTCTAGAAGATTTCTCTGCCTGGCTCCCACACTTCTTATCCTCTGACATCTCCACCATCATTATGGGTGATTTCAATATAGCTCTTGACAGTCCACAATCTGTTCATGCATCCAAACTCCTCTCTCTAACCTCCTCTCTTGGCCTAACCCAATGGTCCGACTCCTCTACTCACCATGAGGGCCACTGCCTTGATCTTGTGTTCACCAGGCTCTGCTCAGTTTCCGAATTCAGTAACACTCCTTTCCCTCTCTCTGATCACAACCTGATCACCTTCACAATCTCTTCTATTACTTTAAATTCTAGGACACTAAAACCAAGCAAGCCTCCTCTAACCCGCAGAAATACTAACAATATACATTTTCAACAACTTTCCACTTCTCTGCAACAACTGCTCTCACCAATCTCTACATTTACTACACCTGACACTGCTGTATCACACCTGCACCAGACCCTAGAGAGTGCCCTTGATGAAGTGGCTCCAGCTACCCATCACACTCCACGTAGGCTTAGATGCCAACCATGGCACTCAAAATCAACAAGACACCTACAAAAACTGTCACGTAAAGTAGAACGTCAGTGGCGGAAATCTCAGAATCCAAGTGACTTTCTCACATATAAGACTACCTACCACTCCTATCGTCAGGCCCTGGACACTGCCAAACAAACATATTTCCAATCTCTCATCTCTTATCATGCCAACAACCCCAAGCGACTTTTTAATACATTTAAATCACTTCTTTACCCTCCCTCACCTCCCCCACTAGCTACTATCCGTGCACAAGAACTTGCTTCCTACTTCAAAGATAAGATTGATAAAATCCGAGATGAAATGGTATGCTCTAACTCAGCCAGTGACCTGCTCAATCCCCTACCTGAACCCTCTGGAACTTTCTCTTCATTTGATCCCACAAGTGAAGATGAAGTATCAACACTCTTTTCATCCTCCTACTCCACTACCTCTCCTCTTGATCCTATACCCTCACAGGTCAGTAAAACTTTGTCTCCTGTGCTTATCCCAACCTTAACTAAAATCTGTAATCTCTCTCTCTCTACTGGTATCTTTCCCTCTCTGTTTAAACATGCAGTCATTACTCCCATTCTAAAAAAACACAACTCTGACCCAAACACACTCTCTAACTACCGTCCCATTTCTCAGCTACCCAGTCCCTCCAAGCTACTTGAGAGGCTTGCCTACACTCGCCTTACACACTTTCTTAACTCGCACAACTTATTGGATCCACTTCAGTCAGGCTTTCGTGCTCAACACTCCACAGAGACGGCACTGACCAAAGTAGTGAATGATCTGGTCACTGCTAGATCTAAAGGCCATTACACACTACTTATTCTTCTAGATCTCTCTGCTGCTTTTGACACTGTTGACCACTCTCTTCTCATACAAACACTACAATCCCTAGGTCTTCAGGACACAGCCCTTTCTTGGTTCTCATCCTACCTATCTAATCGCTCTTTCAATGTTCACTTCTCTGATTCTACCTCCTCTTCTCTACCTCTATCAGTTGGAGTACCGCAAGGCTCAGTCTTAGGTCCTCTGCTTTTCTCAATCTATACCTCCTCTCTTGGTAAACTAATCAGCTCCTTTGGATTTCAGTATCATTTGTATGCTGATGATACTCAAATCTACCTATCCTCCCCAGATTTGTCACCACCAGTATTGGCTCGTGTCACTGGATGCCTGTCTGCCATTTCATCCTGGATGTCATCTCGCCACCTCAAACTCAACATTTCCAAAACCGAATTAATTATTTTCCCACCAGCTAAGAGTAGTTACCAACCTGATATCTCTATAACTGTTGACAATGCAACTATCCACCCCACCCCACAAGCTCGTTGCCTAGGTGTCACCCTCGACTCTGAACTGTCCTTTGTTCCACACATTCAATCTGTCTCTAAATCATGTTACATGCACCTTAAAAACATATCCAAAATACGCCCTTATCTTACACAAGACACTGCAAAAACTCTAATCCATGCACTCATCATCTCCCGCATTGATTATTGTAATAGTCTCCTTACTGGTCTTCCCAAACATAGGCTATCACCACTTCAATCCATTTTAAATGCAGCTGCGAGGCTAATCTTCCTCGCCAGACGTTCTTCATCTGCTGATCCGCTCTGTCAGTCCCTCCATTGGTTACCGGTATTCTATCGTGTCAAATATAAAATACTTTTACTTACATACAAGGCTATTAACCAAACTCCACCATCATACATCTTCTCACTCATCTCAAAATATCTCCCTACCAGACCTCTCCGCTCTGCACAAGATCTGCGTCTCTCATCCACATGTATTACCTGTTCCCACTCAAAATTACAGGACTTTACCCGGGCTTCACCCACTCTGTGGAATGCACTCCCACGCACAATAAGACTCTCCTCTAGTCTCCAAACCTTTAAACGTTCTCTGAAAACTCATCTCTTCAGACAAGCCTACCAAATTTCAGACCCACACACATAACCTTCACAGCTTCCCTATCAAGTTACATCCCCTCTGTACAGTCCACATAAACTCACATTTTGTCTTCCAACATTGCTGGGTGATCATATCATATACAACCCATTAAGAACCTAGCAACCTGGGGAACCATTATGTGACTGGTAGCATCTATCCTTGTGTATCAATGCCTATTTCCCTATAGATTGTAAGCTTGCGAGCAGGGCCTTCCTACCTCTGTCTGTCTGTCTTTGCCCAGTTTTGTTCTATAATTGTTGTTCTAATTGTAAAGCGCAACGGAATATGCTGCGCTATATAAGAAACTGCTAATAAATAATAATAAATAATGTTCACACGAGGGTCGGTCCTCTTCTCCATGTAGAATCCAAGGTGTACCTGTTGAAAAAATCCTACTCACCAAATCCAGTGTAGAGAGCTCCTCGGATAATCCATTTGTAATCCACGTACTTGTAAAAATAAAAAAACGGGACACCCGACCACGAACTGAAAGGGGCCCCATGTTTTCACATGGGACCCCTTTCCCCGAATGCCAGAAACCCCCTCTGACTGCGGTGAGGTCACTTTCGGTCAACCGCTGACCACAAAGTTCCCACCATTGGTTACAATGGAGCGCATAGGCGCTACATTGTAACACTGCCGTGTGCCGCCTGTCAGACAGTACAGGAGCACACAGCCGATCAGGAGGGTGCCACAATGTGGCGCTCCCTGATTGGCTGAAGAAACCCACTTAGACATCAGTCAGAGGGGGTTTCTGGCATTCGGGGAAAGGGGTCCCATGTGAAAACAAGGTGTGTGTGTAATGTCTTTATTGGGGTATTTTTTTAGTAGTAGTACTACAGGTACCAGCGGGCCCGGTTTTCCGCCGCATGCTGGTACTTGTGGTTCTCCAAGTACCAGCTTGCGGGGAGGCTTGCTGGGACTTATAGTACTGCTACTAAAAACAATATTCATTACTTTCAACAAAGGCTATCAGCCCCCCATCCGCAGCCCATTGGATGGGGGGGACAGCCTCGGGCTTCACCCCTGGCCCTTGGGTGGCTGGGGGGGGGACCCCTTGATTGAAGGGGTCCCCACTCCCCCAGGGTACCCCGGCCAGGGGTGACTAGTTGGATATTTGATGCCACGGCCGCAAGGCACTGTATAAAAGTGACCCCCGGCTGTGGCATTATCTGTCCAGCTAGTGGAGCCCGGTGCTGGTTTCAAAAATACGGGGGACCCCTACGCTTTTTGTCCCCCGTATTTTTGGAACCAGGACCAGGCGCAGAGCCCGGTGCTGGTTGTTTAAATATGGGGGAACCCCTGTCAATTTTTTCCCCATATTTTTGCAACCAGGGCCGGCTCAAAGAGCCCGAGGCTGGTTTGGTTTAGGAGGGGGGACCCCACGCATTTTTGTTTTTGAAAAATTAAAACATTTCCCACCCCTTCCCACTGAAAAACATGCACGGATCTCATGGATCCGTGCATGCCTATACAAACACGGGATAAAAAAGCAGGTCTGTTTTTTTTTTAGCACTTTTTCACGATTTGTATTTCATCACGGCAGTGTTTGGCAATTGTCGGCAGTGTTTGTGTTTTGCACTTTTTAGTAAATTCCCGATTTCTACCAAATTGCAAGCGTATTTGACCGATGGTGTATTGATTCGTGATTCTTTCCTAGGACTTCCAAAATATTACGAATGCCCTCATCACTGCCGTGATTTTTGCTTAGTAAATTACTGAGATGACACTTTGAAGAAAAAACGGCATCTCGGTCAAAATCGGGACCTTAGTAAATATACCCCCTTGTCTTATATACAGTATATATATATATATATATATATATATATTAGAGATGTGCGGCTGGCACTTTTCGTGTTTTGTGTTTTGGTTCTAATTCCACTTTCGTGTTTTGGATCTGGATTGGTTTTGCCAAAACCACCCTTTCGTGTTTTGGTTTTGGTTCTGGATGATTTAAAAAAAAAACCCATAAAAACAGCTAAAATCACAGAATTTGGGGGTCATTTTGCTCCTACGGTATTATTAACCTCAATAACATTCATTTCCACCCATTTCCAGTCTATTCTGAACACCTCACAATATTGTTTTTAGGCCTAAAAATTGCACCGAGGTGGCTGTATGACCAAGCTAAGCGACACAAGTGTGTGGCACAAACACCTGGCCCATCTAGGAGTGGCACTGCAGTGTAGACAGGATGGCACTTTTCAAAAACTAGGCCCCAAACAGCACCTCATGCAAATATGTAGAAGAGGTGCAATGAGGTAGCTGTATGACTAAGCCAAGCGACACAAATAATTGGCCCATCTAAGCGTGGCACTGCAGTGGCAGACAGGAGGGCAGATATGAATAAAGGCCCCCAACAGCACATGATGCAGAGAAGAAAAAAAGTGCGGCGGGCACTTTTCATGTTTTGTGTTTTGGTTATAATTCCATTTTTGTGTTTTGGTTTTGCCTTGGTTTTGCCAAAACCACCCTTTCGTGTTTTGGTTTTAGTTTTGGTTTTGGATCTGGATGATTTTTGAAAAAAACCCCATAAAAACAGCTAAAATCACAGAATTTGGGCGTCAATTTGCTCCTACGGTATTATTTAACTCAATAACAATCATTTCCACTCATTTCCAGTCTATTCTGAACACCTCACACCTCACAATATTGTTTTAAGGCCTAAAAGTTGCACCAAGGTGGCTGTATGATTAAGCTAAGCGACACAAGTGGACAACACAAACACCTGGCCCATCTAGGATTGGCACTGCAGTGTCAGACAGGATGGCAGATATAAAAAAAAAAGGCCCCAAACAGCACATGATGCAAAGAAGAAAAAAAGGTGCACGAGTTTGCTGTATGACTAAGCTAAGCGACACAACCACCTGGCCCATCTAGTAGTGTCACGCAGTGGCTGAATGTCGAGTGTGGGCCACAATTGTTCGGTCCACTGACAGCATCTCCAGCATGCTCCAGTCACTTTTTAAAAAAATCTGCAATTGGTGGACTTATACGGCAGCACCCCAGGACAAATACAGCTGTACCCCTGGACTCATACGGCAGTGTCACACAAGCTGGCACTTTTCAAAAACTAGGCCCCAAACAGCACCTCATGCAAAGATGTTGAAGAGGTGCAATGAGGTAGCTGTATGACTAAGCCAAGCGACAAAAACAATTCCACCTGGAATTATACGTCCAAATCACTGGAATTAATTGGCAAGATCACTGTAATTACTAATTGTAAATCACTGACATTAATTGGCAAAATCACTGTAATTATACGTCCAAATCACTGGAATTAATTGGCAAGATCACTGTAATTAATAATTATAAATCACTGAAATTAATTGGCAAAATCACTGTAATTAAACGTCCAAATCACTGGAATTAAATGGCAAAATCTCGCTATCGCCTGCCTAGTGAAGTGGAATCTAAATGGGATTTGGTACTGGGGACACAATACCTCCATCAATTGTCTAAATCCCACTGCACTAATGGCAGATACCGGACGCACGTCTAACACCAACATAAGTGTCAAGGCCTCAGTTATGAGGGCTTCCATCGTCATGTGAAGCTGAACCACTAGTCTTGAACATAGGCCAGGGCCTCAGCCGTTCCCTGCTACTCCGTGTCATAAATGGCATATTGGCAGTTTACGTTTCTCCTCAGACCGTTTAAATTTATTTTTGGGGGTCTTTTTACTGAACTTTGGCTTTTTTGATTTTACATGCCCTCTACTATCACAATGGGTATCGGCCTTGGCAAACAACGTTGATGGCATTTCATCGTCTATGTCATGGCTAGTGGCAGCAGCTTCAGCACTAGGAGGAAGTGGTTCTTGATCTTTTCCTAATTTATCCTCCAAATGTTTGTTCTCTATTATTTTTCTGGAGTTTATATGACACAATATGCAGCACAAGAGAGCATACCCCTACACCTCACAGGGCAAACCCTGTAAAAATTATTTGGATTAAATATTAATAACCGCTGTATTTGGAGTAAATAATATACAGCACAGGACAGCACCACTGAATTTATATGGCAGCACCACTGGACTGGATTTATACGGAATTATATGGATTTATATGGAATTATACGGCAGGATAACTGGAATTATACGGCAGTATCACGGGAATTATACGGCAATATCACAGGAATTATACGACAGTATCACGGGAATTATACACCAGTATTCCGAGAATTATACGGCAATGTCACAGGAATTATACGTCAGTATTCCGAGAATTATACGGCAATATCACAGGAATTATACGGCAATGTCACAGGAATTATACAGCAATATCATAGGAATTATACGCCAGTATTCCGAGAATTATACGGCAATATCACAGGAATTATACGCCAGTATTCTGAGAATTATACGGCAATGTCACAGGAATTATACGGCAATGTCACAGGAATTATACGCCAGTATTCCGAGAATTATTTGGCAATGTTACAGGAATTATACGGCAATATCATAGGAATTATACGCCAGTATTCCGAGAATTATATGGCAATAGCATAGGAATTATACGCCAGTATTCCGAGAATTATACGGCAATGTCACAGGAATTATACGCCAGTATTCCGAGAATTATACGGCAATGTCACAGGAATTATACTCCAGTATCACGTGAATTATACGGCAATATCACGGGAGTTATACGCCAGTATCACGGGAGTTATACGGCAGTAACACTGGATATATGGCAGCATAGGACACCACCACTGTGTCTGGTCACTGGACTGATGCACAAGAGACTTCCCCTGGTCTAATGCAGGACAAAACAGCACCACTGAAAGGGACTTATACAGCTACAATGGATATATGACAGCATAGGACACCACCACTGTGACTGGTCACTGGACTGATGCACAAGAGACTTCCCCTGGTCTGATGCAGGACAACACATCACCACTGAAAGGGACTTATACCGCATTCAGATCGCAAATGCCGGATCCCACCCGGTAAAAGAAACGTGTCCTTACCGGGTGGGATCCGGCATTTGCTCCTCTCTGCTGGCTTTCCGACCCGGTAATATACCGGGTCGGTTGCCATAGCAGCGGGGGGGCGCAGCAGCAGCAGGGGCGGGGGTGGAGGCGGCGCTGGGAGATGAGCTCATCTCCTGCGCCGCCTCTCCCTATGCTGTGAATGGTAACCGTGTCGCATCGACGCGGCTCCCATTCACACTGCACCTGACCCGGTATTCAACCCGGGTATAATCCTTCTTTTATACCGGGTTGAAGAACCGGGTAAGACGACCCGCTAATTCTTGGAAAGTGCTTTCACATCGCACACTGACCCGTGTCGACACGGCAATATGCCGTGTCGATACCGGGTTATTTGTGCGATGTGAAAGGGGTATTATACAGCTGCAATGGATATACTGTATGGCAGCAGAGGACACCACCACTGTGACTGGTCACTGGACTGATGCTGCACAAGAGAGACACTACCCCTGGTCTGATGCAAGACAACACAGCAAAACTGCAAGGGACTTATACAGCTACACTGGGGACATATAGCAGCAGAGGACACCACCACTGTGACTGGCTGGACTGATGCAGCACAATACACTGACTGCACTGGACTGAGCAGCACAACACAGCACAAGACTCGCCACCCCACTTTCCCGCCCCCAAACAGACACTGAGGACGGAGACACATCCTCTCACTACACTCTCCGAGACTGGAGTGAAAATGGCTGCGACGCGCGACTCCTTATATGGAATCCAAATCCCGCGAGAATCCGAAAGCGGGATGATGACGTTTTGCCTCGTTCGGGTTTCCCAGTCAGGCGGGAAAACCCGAGCCGGGCTCGGAACCGGGCTCTGAGCATGAGGTTCGGTACGGTTCGGTTCTCTGAGAACCGAACCTGCTCATCTCTAATATATATATATATATATATACACACACACACACACACACACACACACACACACACACACACACACACACACACACACACACACACACACAGTATGTATATATATACAGGTTGAGTATCCCTTATCCAAAATGCTTGGGACCAGAGGTATTTTGGATATGGGATTTTTCCGTATTTTGGAATAATTGCATACCATAATGAGATATCATGGGGATGGGACCCAAGACTAAGCACAGAATGCATTTATGTTTCATATACACCTTATACACACAGCCTGAAGGTAATTTTAGCCAATATTTTTAATAACTTTGTGCATTAAACAAAGTGTATGTACATTCACACAATTCATTTATATTTCATATACACCTTATACACACAGTCTGAAGGTCATTTAATACAATATTTTTAATAACTTTGAGTATTAAACGAAGTTTGTGTACATTGAGCCATCAGAAAACAAAGGTTTCACTATGTCACTCTCACTCAAAAAGGTCCGTATTTCGGAATATTCCGTATTTCGGAATATTTGGATATGGGATACTCAACCTGTATATATATATATATATATATATATATATATATATATACACATATATACACACAGTATATATATATATATATATATATATACACACACATATATGTAAATATATATATATATATATATATACATATACACACTGCTAAAAAAAATAAATGGAAGACTAAAATAACACATCCTAGATCTGAATGAATGAAATATTCTTATGAAATACTTTGTTCTTTACATAGTTGAATGTGCTGACAACAAAATCACACAAAAAATATCAATGGAAATCAAATTTATTAATCCATGGAGGTCTGGATTTGGAGTCACACTCAAAATTAAAGTGGAAAAACACACTACAGGCTGATTAACTTTGATGTAATGTCCTTAAAACAAGTCAAAATGAGGCTCAGTAGTGTGTGTGGCCTCCACGTGCCTGTATGACCTCCCTACAACTCCTGGGCATGCTCCTGATGAGGTGGCGGATGGTCTCCTGAGGGATCTCCTCCCAGACCTGGACTAAAGCATCCGCCAAATCCTGGACAGTCTGTGGTGCAACGTGGCATTGGTGGATGGAGCGAGACATGATGTCCCAGATGTGCTCAATTGGATTCAGGTCTGGGGAACAGGCGGGCCAGTCCATAGCATCAATGCCTTCATCTTGCAGGAACTGCTGACACACTCCAGCCACATGAGGTCTAGCATTGTCTTGCATTAGGAGGAACCCAGGGCCAACCGCACCAGCATATGGTCTCACAAGGGGTCTGAGGATCTCATCTCGGTACCTAATGGCAGTCAGGCTACCTCTGGCAAGCACATGGAGGGCTGTGCGGCTCCCCAAAGAAATGCCACCCCACACCATAACTGATCCACTGCCAAACCGGTCATGCTGGAGGATGTTTCAGGCAGCAGAACGTTCTACTTGGCGTCTCCAGACTCTGTCACGTCTGTCACATGTGCTCAGTGAGAACTTGCTTTCATCTGTGAAGAGCACATGGCGCCAGTGGTGAACTTGCCAATCTTGGTGTTCTCTGGCAAATGCCAAACGTCCTGCACGATGTTGGGCTGTAAGCACAACCCCCACCTGTGGACGTCGGGCCCTCATACCACCCTCATGGAGTCTGTTTTTGATCGTCTGAGTAGACACATGCACATTTGTGGCTTGCTGGAGGTCATTTTGCAGGGCTCTGGCAGTGCTCCTCCTGTTCCTCCTTGCACAAAGGCGAAGGTAGCAGTCCTACTGCTGGGTTGTTGCCCTCCTATGGCCTCATGTACTAGCCTGTCTCCTGGTAGCGCCTCCATGCTCTGGACACTACGCTGACAGACACAGCAAACCTTCTTGCCACAGCTCGCATTGATGTGCCATCCTGGATGAGCTGCACTACCTGAGCCACTTGTGTGGGTTGTAGACTCCGTCTCATGCTACCACTAGAGTGAAAGCACTGCCAGCTTTCAAAAGTGACCAAAACATCAGCCAGAAAGCATAGGAGCTGAGAAGTGGTCTGTGGTGACCACCTGCAGAACAACTCCTTTATTGGGGGTGTCTTGCTAATTGCCTATAATTTCCACCTGTTGTCTATTCCATTTGCACAACAGCATGTGAAATTGATTGTCAATCAGTGTTGCTTCCTAAGTGGACAGTTTGATTTCACAGAAGTGTGATTGACTTGGAGTTACATTGTGTTGTTTAAGTGTTCCCTTTATTTTTTTGAGCAGTGTATATATATATATATATATATATATATATATATATATCTTTTATAAAACGTATAATGTAGCAAATAGTTGCAGGCAAGCAGGCATAGCAGCTTTTCAACATTTGTTTTTTTAATGCTCGGTCACGGTGCCGCTGTGTGTCTCCTCCCATTGCACGTGCGCTGTGACGTTATGACGTTACACGCACCATTCCAGACTCGGGAGCGCGGAGGGAGGATGCAGCTCATGCTGTTGTTAAACAGCTGTGAGCTGCGAACTGCAGGCTGTGGGTGAACGGGAGGCAGGCGCCGGCAGAGTCGGGCTGCAGCACGCCTTCCAATATTTTAGGTGCCCGGAGCTTGAGCTCCCTTGGAGCCAACCTTCCTACGCACCTGGCTTCAACATCACTCCTACAGTGTTAGAGCAACAGTGTCCTGATAACGGAGACAGAGCCTAAATTTCAGCATGGCAGCAGACTACTACATTCCAGTTATACACCACACGGGCCATAGGAGCAGGGCCGGTTCTTGCTCTTGTTGCTCCCCAGGCAAAAATATAGGGGCGTGGCTTCACACGGGGGCGTGGTCAGTTACGCCCCCATTTGTGCCCCCTGTAGCGCCGCTGGAAGAGAATAAAAAAAAAAGTATACTTACTATCCCAGTTCCTGATTCCAGACCGCTGCAGACAGCCGCCGGCTCCGCTCCTCTCCTCGGATCAGCATAGACACTAGAGGTCAATTATGATCCCTAGTGTCTGTGCCACAATGCTGTGCGGTGCACGATGATGTCATCGCGCACCGCACAGCAAAGGTCCCCTCCACGAAGGGAAACTAGACGCGTAGCGTCTGGTTTCCTTCAGAGCGGGGGACCAGCGGGGGGCACAGCGGCAGGGGGCACAGTAGCGGATCTTGCCACGGTGCGGCACCCTCCAGATTGCGCCGGCGCCCTCCGGAAGGCGGCGCCCCGGGCAAAAGTCCTGCTTGCCCATGGCAAGATCCACTACTGCATAGAAGTACAAGAGCCTCCCCCCGGACCATCACTTGCGGCTTGTCACCTTGCTGGATGTTCCTTTTGCTGCTGTTGGGTAGTGGGATGCTAAGCTGCCGCTCAGGCTCTAGAAGGCAGAAGAACTGCAGGCAGGGAAGCAGCTTTGGGTCGGACTCCCAGCACACTGCAGGCTTTTCCTGCACACCCACGTTTATCCAGCAGTGAGGTAAGAGGATTACCTTTACTTACTGCTATTGTTCCTCGGTCTCTCCTGCTGTCAATGTCAGTGTCCAGCGTCATTACGTAATGCTAGGGATTGCCATCAGCCATCGATGATTCAAAATTATCAATGATTTATGGCCGATGTACAATAGTTTTTTCATCGATGGTTCCCCACCATAGATTAAACACAAGCATCAATTTTTTTTTCAAGGTGTTGGGACACAGAGCTTTGCTCCACCCCCTGACAGTCCCACGAAGCTCCACCCTCAGGCTCCCATTGGCCCACATTGCAAAGCATGGGTGACCATCAGTGGGGAAAACCATTGATGGTTCCATTGCAGATGGTTTCACACTATCAATGTTACCCACCAATGGTACCATCGATGGTGACCATCTATGGGCATCCACCGATGGCCATCCCTACATTACGCTCCCAGCTCAACCCTCTGTGCACTGGCAGGTATGATCTGCTTTTCCGGTGGCACACCTGATGACCGCTCGTGGCACACTAGTGTTCCGCAGCACAGTGGTTGAAAAATGCTGCAATAGAAGATTGAAAAAAAAAAAAAGTAGAGATAATAATAATAATAATAATAATAATAATAATAATCATCATTTTATTTATATAGCACTCTTTCTCCAGTAGGAATCAAGGCAGCTTAACAGATAGAATGAACATAATATAGTACAAAAACAATAAAGTACAGAAAAGCTTTTCATAAAATACAGAGAGCATGGAGATACTAAAGGGACATTATCGACATGATTGAGTAAACAGGAAGGTCTTGAGTCTATTTTTGAAAGATTCTAGAGTGGGGGCTTCTCGAACTGTGCAGGGAAATGAGTTCAATAGAGTCAGAGCTGCATGACTAAAAGTTAGAACCCAGATGAATTACGGGAGATTCTAGGTACTGATAAAAGTCCTTCATCTACAGATCGCAGTAATCGAGTGGGGCAGTATGGAATCAGAAGCTGCTTCAGGTACCTTGGGCCCTGGTCATGTAATGCTTTGAAACTCAGTAAGCCAATCTTGAAGATGATTCGCCATCTAACAGGCAACCAGCTGTAAGCGGTCAAATTCTTTTGCTGGGAGACCAAGGTAGAGGTCACTGTGAGATAATACAAATGCATGCATGACTGTTGACAGATCATCTGAAGGAATTAAGTGCTTGATTCTGGCTATGTTCCTCAGGTGAAAGAATGAGGATTTGATTGTGGCTGATATCTGATGTTTAAGTGTCAAGCCACCGTCAAGGACAAAGCCAGGATTCCGTATATGATCAGTGGTTTGTAATTCTGAATCCCCAAGTTTAAGTCCAGTTGGTTGGCTATGCTGCAGTCTTGTCCTTTGATTGGATGTGGATCATTAGATCGACAGTGTCTACGTCGACAATGTTTAGGTCGACCACTATAGGTCAACAGTCACTAGGTTGACAGGGTTTGAAGGTCGACAGGGTTTCTAGGTCGACATGTTCTAGGTCGACAGGTCAAAAGGTCGACATGAGTTTTTCACAGTACTGTGTTTTCAAGCTTAGCTGACCAAAGATCAAGTTTGCTCAGTGTTGTGTCTTGGTGGACAAAACAGCACAGCTTTTTAAATTGCACATGGCAATGGGAGATAAAGGATACGACACTATATCTGTACACCAGCAGTGGCCAACCCACGGCTCTTGAGCCTCATGTGGCTCTTTCTTTATGCTGATGCATCTCTCGCCACTCCTGACAGGTGCAGTAAGCTGCTCCGCCAGGCAGGGTCAGACTGGCCCAAAGGGGTATAGGGGAAACCACCGGTGGGCCCCACTGCCTGGGGCCCCACTCCTTCCTCTAGGGATCAGGTTTCAGACTGTGCACTTGTATTATACATGGTAGATATGTTGCATTACACTGCACAAGTCTATTGTGTATTTCAAGCCTCTGTAGAGGTTGGCCACACCCCCTTTGTAGACTGACCACCCCCCCGAGTATGGGCCCCTATCACTGCATTCCCCCGGTGGGATCTTCATGACCCAGTCCAACACTGCCACCAGGTAATGTGATGTAATTAGAGGCAGAGCCCAATCCATGAGGAGGACGCGGTTGTGGATGCCAGAAGCTAGTCTCCTTCCCTGGATTCTGCTGCAATCAAGTTGAGACTTGGTAATCACCGCAAGTGAAGCTGCCAACCTGAAAAGAATATAGACGCCCACCGGAGCAATCCGAAAGTTCTCAGCAACTGCGTACATATACATTTGCAGCCACTCCATGTTACCTCCCCCAAACGGTCCCTTCCTGTCAGTCACTCTGTGTTTAAAATCTCACTGTGAGCAGCAGCGCAAAGGTACCTTGGCATGTGCGCAGTTTACGATAATCAGTCAGCTGTGTGAACATCGCCATTGCATATAAACATGAATAAAGCCCTATATCCCCACACATTACCCCTATAGCACCCTACATAAATAGAACTCACACATCTCCCCTATGCATTATTTCAATACCCCTACACATTACACTAATACCAACCACACATTACACCAATAGCACCCACACTACACCATTACCAAACTCACTGCTCCATCAGCTGCACCTTCTCTGAGGCAAACAGAGCGTTCCACGGAGGGGTTTCCAAATTATTTTTTAATAAAGCAAAAAAAAAAAAAATAGATGCAATAATATATTATACTGTACATACTGTGAAAACTAAAACTATTGTAGTCATTCATATATATGGAATAAGCAAATACTGTGTATTGTATGCTGGAAGTCAGTTTCAGTGTAGATTCTTTTCTTGAATGTAATGGACAACTGTACATTAACACCTCTCAGGATGGACTCTCCAGAGTCCTCTCCTAAAGGTACAAGAGGAACATCAGGACTGTGTACCATGGGGGTAATTCCAAGTTGATCGCAGCAGGAAATTTTTTAGCAGTTGGGCAAAACCATGTGCACTGCAGGGGAGGCAGATATAACATGTGCAGAGAGAGTTAGATTTGGGTGGGTTATTTTGTTTCTGTGCAGGGTAAATACTGGCTGCTTTATTTTACACTGCAATTTAGATTGCAGATTGAACACACCACACCCAAATCTAACTCTCTCTGCACATGTTATATCTGCCTCCACTGCAGTGCAAATGGTTTTGCCAAATTGCTAACAAAGATCCTGCTGCGATCAACTCAGAATTACCCCCCATATACAAGCTTTCTGATACTCAGCATATGAGAAATACGATGCAGTTTGCTTAGATTTAGCACATTTTTGTGCTCCACTGATTCCTAACAGAACACTAGCAAGTTCCACTTAATATACTTGGTTAAGCAGTTAAAATATAATTTACAATGCAGAGATTCATGATGTTTGACCATTCAGTTACTGGTAGTGGAAGGACAAAAGTTAATTCATAAAGAGATCTCCACCTACTGTATATGTGAGTTAGTGGTTCTTTATGTGTCATTTGTTCCAGTAGCATCACTGGGGTCAGTGTCATTCAATTCGACAAATAGACCCTGTGCATGCCTTTGGCTTGTGTAGTAGCCTAAAAAGGGTTATGGTCTTGAGGGCAAGGTGGCACTGCTTCAAGGCATGCCCCTCATTTTCAACACTCTGAGTGCATGCCCAGCACTCCCGAAGATGTTGGGCTACCCTCAGAGACGCTCCCCACACTGTCAGCAGCTCCCCAGTAACCCTGAGCCAGGCACTGCACAATAATATCACTGAGAAGAAGACTGCGTTTTCGTGTCATCCCCTTGGATGGTGACACCTGGAGTGAACGCCCCCTAGTGACACCACTGATCTGTTCCATTGTCTCAGGAGGTGTCCAGACTTATGTGACTTCCGATACCAAATACATTAAGGTCAATACTGTCACTTTAGTATTTTAATGATTATAATTTTAATAATTATAATGTTACACCGTAGATTCAGCATTGACACGGACTGACGAGTAAAGATTTCTCAGTATATGAGGGAAGGCTGCCATGGCCATGAATGGTCTACCAAAAGACAGGTGATCGGTTGAAGCTGGAATATACAGCTCTCAGTTCTAGGGTTAAATGACTGGCATGATGAATCTGCAGCACAGTCCATGGATTGAGATAACCAGCTTTCTGGTATTACTGATGCTGCACTCATCATCCACCTGTAAACTTGCTATGGGCCATGATGACTTCTGAGCAGAATCTTATAAGTGACACTCTCAGCTGCCAGGACTTGAGCCAAATCAACACTTCATACTGCCATGTCAATGTGGTGTGAGCGCTAAAGCTGGATCCACATCTACCAACAGTTCCACGCAGCGATGCAGTGATGCGATGTAAGTAACTATACAAAGCACCACTGTACACACTATATGATCTGCTGTATGACAGCGCAATGTATCATTACATGCAGCTCTGTTCTCCCAAGCAATCTGATGCTGTGTCTTCGGACGCAGCAGCAGATCACACAAGCATGCAGAAGGCATCTCTTAGACTCCTGCAGCAGTAACATATTTGCACATTTGCTGCTGTGTTCACTCCATCCACTTCTGAATCCCTCCCAGTGTGTACCCAGCTAAAGAGCAGTCAGCAGTCGGGCTGACCATATGTATCAACAGCCCTGTCCACTGATACCTAACAGTGCACTAACTGTCTGGGGTGCACGAAATTCTGTTACTGTAAGCACAATTTGGGCAATAGAAAAGGCACAGTGAGTTCATGAGTAGATAAATGACAATATCTGCTGGTCTGTGGCAATGTCCTGCTGGCATTAGCTCCAGAATGGTTTATATGATTTGAGTGTTAGTGCACTAATTGCTTCCATAGATAAATGCTGTATATGTGTAATATCCCTTTCCCACATTTCCCACTGAATTTCATGGAGCATTTGCCACTGTGTACCTGGCACACCATGTTGCAGGGCTATTTAAGGCATGGGCACACTCAGCAGCTGCCCGAAGCCCCATGATTCTAGGGGCCTTCAAGCAAGCAGGGGCAGTCTGGTGTCCCCAGGGCTGGTGCCTCCTGAGCTACCTGTACTTGAGAGGGAAGTAGAGAATGCTGCCCGACTGCCCTGATTGAGAATTATACACATTAGGATGTGGCCAGGTAGAATTGCGTTGCCCAGAGCCCACAGTGAATTGCGTTGCCCAGAGCCCACAATGCTGTTAAAGACGGCCCTGCCATGTTGCACCGCAGGTGGTATTGATTGAAAATAGCATTTAGATTTGAAAAAGGGTGTTCAATCTCAAATCTAAATCACAGTATAAAAATAAAGCTGTCCAGCATTTGTGGGCTGCAGAAAAATTATAATAATAATTTGCACTCCTTGTATTGCATGAAGGTTTGTCCAGGAGCAGTTATTTATTTGTTTGTTTGTTATTTTTAACTTCCTTAATTTCCTTTTCGGTTCTGTGTCCCCAGTTAAAAGTTGTTCTATTGATGGTCTAGTTGGAAATACAGTATGTGTGTACAGGTGTGAGGATGTAGCAGAGTTTCTGTACACACCAGTGGATGCCTTACAGTATGATTGACCACGGGATGGGATTCCAGTAGGTACAATACCGACGCCGGAAACCCGATCTGTGAAATCCTGACAGGGGCAAGGTAAGTATGTGCTCCCCTGTCTCCTACCCCAAAACCCTAACCCTCTGTTCCCGCAGCCTAACCCTAACCTCCCTCCCTATGTGCCTAACCCTAATCCGGGGGTGCCTAAACCCAATCCCCCCTTCCACATAGCCTATGACTGTTTGTTATTACCCAGTTTTGTTTTATCATTGCTGTTTCCAATTTTAAAGCCCAACGGAATTTGCTGCTATATATAAGGAACTGTTAATAAATTATTATTATCCTTTATTTATATGGCGCCACAAGGGTTCCGCAGCGCCCAATTACAGAGTACATAAACAAATAATCAAAACAGGAAAACAGTGACTTACAGTTGAAGACAATATAGGACAAGTACAGGGTAACTAAGCATAGCTACACCAGTAAACGACATAGGGGGTCATTCCGAGTTGATCGCTCGTTGCCGATTTTTGCAATGGAGCGATTAAGGCTAAAATGCGCATGCGCATGGTACCCAGTATTTTAACACAAAACTTAGTAGATTTACTCACGTCCGAATGAAGAATTTTCATCGTTGTAGTGATCGGAGTGTGATTGACAGGAAGTGGGTGTTTCTGGGCGGAAACTGGCTGTTTTCTGGGAGTGTGCAGAAAAACACGGGAGTGTCTGGAGAAACAGGGGAGTGGCTGGCCAAACGCAGGGCGTGTTTGTGACGTCAAACCAGGAACGAAACGGCTTGAGCTGATCGCAATCTGTGAGTAGGTTTGGAGCTACTCAGAAACTGCTAAGAATTTTCTATTCGCAATTCTGCTAATCTTTCATTCGCTATTCTGCTAAACTAAGATACACTCCCAGAGGGCGGCGGCCTAGCGTGTGCAATGTTTCTAAAATCTGCTAGCGAGCTAACAACTCAGAATCACCCCCATAGAGATAAGTTCCAAGGTGGCCAAAAAACTAAAGTAAGAAAAGGATAAGCACATGAGGGAAGAGGGCCCTACTCGTGAGAGCTTACATTCTGAGGGGAGGGGTAGACAGACAGGAGTGACACAGATGGGGTACATAGAGAGCGGGGTACATAAATAAATAAAATAATAAATATTGCAATAGCAGGCTGAAAGCCATTGAAGTATACCAACTCTGAAGTGCTTCGATTCAAGCTGATAACATTTTAGTGTAGCAATTATTTTTGCAACAATTTAACAACCACATCTAATATTGCCACATTGTATCAATAATTGTTGTTCGTCATTCTTCCAAGTTGAATATGTATGATTTTATGTACTGTATATGTGTATTCTGTTGTAATAAATATTTTTAATACATATAATTTGGCACCATCGGCCTATATGATCCTTTTAGCGGAGTTAGTTACCATTATCTTAGCAGTGCCTACAGATCATTCCGATAATCGATCATCTGAGCTATGGTCACGGAGAATGGCCACAGAACTGAGACCCTGGTCCCAAGTTTTCTGCTTATGAGACTGCAGATGTAGATGTAGGGCCAGTCAGAGAACGTGGTAGGGTTAAGTGGAGAATGAGGAGATAACGAGATAAGCACCATGCAATAGAGAATTTTTTTTTTGCTGCATCACCTTCAGACCTCTGCCATGGATGGAAAAGCCATTGACCAACAGCGCCAAACTATTAATGGTTGCTGTCCATCAATGGGTCATATACAGAACAGAGGGAAACAAGAGGAATGTTTTACATGAAGTGAAATCAGTGAAAATAAAGGGCAAAAGATCTACCTATAGCAGGCGTCCCATCACGGTCAGCACACTACTGAAGTTGGCTAACATGCACGCGACACTCCAACTACACTCCCACTAGGCAGAGCAGTTCTGTGAATCTGATTGGTAGCCGCCCAGCTAATTCCCAGAAATGCCCATTTCTCAGAAAGAGTGGTCCAATCAATCCACCCTCCTCTACAATCTTCAGCCGTGTGTATGTCTGATTCAGCACATACATAATCACTGGTTTATTTATACGGTGCCTGTGCAGTTTGCTGAAGTCCATGAGATGGATCCTGGCATCCAACTCAGATCTAGGTAAATATTATATAGCCATTTACAGAGAAAATGCCATCGTTACATCGGTCCCTACCCCAGCAGAGTGTACAAATTTTAAGGTGTAACTTGGGGTGTGCAAACGGTGCCCAGGACACAGGGCACTGGGGGCAGCACCATTGCTACCTCATGGCCCCAGCATCTGACTAACACAAAGGGCCACCTTAACAGCATGGTAGGCACTGGGTAAAAAAAATGCACTGTGGCCCCTGCACACCGATTCACGGGAACCAATAAATAAAAATATAATTTGTTCCTCCTGCGGACCTGCGCAAACTCTCCACATTGTTCCATACAGTGAATGGCTATCAGCACTCTTATTGGTGGATAACTCCAGCCATCCACCAATCAGCATGCTTACAGCCATTCACGGTCTTGCTGCAGACTGGGAGGCAGGTAGAGAATGTTGCCTGGCTGCTCTAGCTATGTGACCACCACCTGCCACTGCTCGGTGGCCCCTAGAATTGTCACGCCCCGAACAGCTGCCCAGTGTGCCTATACATTAAGATGGCCTTGCTAACATGGTGTCTAGCATGGCACCCTGCAGCCAGTGTTGCTGATACAGAGCTACCCTGCAGCCCATACAGCTGCCCAGAGTGCCCCCAAGACACTACAGGCACTGCTGTACTTAACGGTGCTGGCAGCCCCGCCCTCTCAGTGCAATGTCATAATGGCAGTGGGCAGGGATGGCATATGGCGCAGTGAAGCCCTGTTATAGCATAACGTACCATCCACATTTCCTACCACATATATAGATATATACATATAGTACACAATAGAGTTGATTTGTTTTACATAGCAGGAAATTAATATACCAGTATAATTCTGGAGTGCGGAAGGAAGTCGAAGCAACTAGAGGAAACATGGTGAGAACATACACACTCCACACAGAGATGGTATTGGTCAGGAATTTAACTCGTGAGCACAGTCCTCTGAGGCAGTAATGCTAACCACTCTACCACTGTGTTGCCCAATAATATGTACAAAGAAAGGAGTCATAAAAAGAATAAGTAAAAGATGGGAATAGAAGTATATGGAGCAGCACTCCCAACAGATGTCCTCTGTAACATTCTCCTTACTGACACTTCTGAATTCCCACTGTACTGTACATTATGAATACAATGTAAAACTATGTTAACAAAGTTTGTTTTTCTCACAACAAACAGCTGACAAATGTGTTAATCAGGGACAGTATTTTACTGAAGTTTGACTAGATAAATATAAGTTTGAGTGTAATGACAATTGTCAGGATAAAAATCCATCTCCTATACAGTATGTTCCCTCTGCAGATTACAGGGAAATGACTATAATCGAGACGTAAGTGCTAAGTGCTTTAGGTGCTTTACAAAACATTTCACCATGGAGATTGCCTTGTATTGCAGCTTCAAAAAGTTGTTCAACACTAATTGCTATCTTTATGAATCATGATTGTAATGTTTTAGTTTACAGTGAAAGCTATGCTTTAGGCTGTCAGAAACAAAGCCTTATTTTATACTGTACAGTATGTGCAAAGGAGGAAATCTGAGCTGGGATAGTTTACTGAAGTGTCAACTTCTAATTATATTGCCTATATTAGATATGCAACAAGATGATACTATTGCTGGATGCTGTGTAAGTGGCATTTTCCACGAATGCCTATCATAGGGGATAAACAAAGCACAATTGGAAATCTGATTTTACCCTTTGAGCCTTATTTATTAATGTACTTTTGCTGCATTATTTAACTATTGGGGCTTTTTAAAATGATCCCATGGGGACTGCGAACATGATAGTTATGTAGCTTATAGGCTCCACATATTTTTAGCCAAATAGGGCCCTTTTAGATCCCTCCATGCAGCGGCGCTTCTAGAGAGGAGGGGACCCGTGTGCAGACTCCGTGTGTGGGCCCCCTCCTCTCCTGTAACCATCACCACCGCTGTCAGCGCTGAGACTCTGGCACAGTGCCAGAGTCTACAGCGCATGTGCAGGACTCAGAAAAATGGCCACTGCGCCATTTTTCTGGAGTCCTGCATATGCACTGTAGACTCTGGCACAGTGCCAGAGTCTCTAGCGCTCAGTGTACTAGCAGCGGCGGTGGAGGGGACCCACACACAATCACCGATGGACGCCGGAAAGGTAAGTACAGAAGAAGTGGGTGCAGTGTGTGCGGTGTGGGCCCCCTCTGGACTCAGGGGCCCGTGTGCACCACACACACTGCATCCATTATAGATATGCCAGTGCCTCCATGGCAGCCTATGATCGTACAGTATATATACTGTATGTACAGTACGTATGCTGTATCTAAATTCTTCAGTAAAGGTATAGTACAAGCTATCACTTTTTACTCTTCATCTGGATCGGCTCTTATCAGAGTCACTGTTTACATGGACATTTTGCAAAACAATTATAATTTTTGTTTCAGATGAATCGACATCAAAAATCTTGTTTAAACTGTGAAAGTTTATACACTGCATGAATACTAATGGTACCTCATTTCCGTGAATAATCCTAGGTTATAAAAATGTGTTCATGGAAGCTTCTGTGCCCGATAGCAAAAATAGTTTGCATATATACAAAAATAGTGCACACACACAATACATGATCCTGCATAAAAACCATGAGATTTCTAACTACATGAAGCTGCTTGCACTTTGTAAAGTTATAATCAGCATTGCAATTGAGGGCCTAATTCAGACCTGATCGCAACAGCACAAATTTTCTCTTATGGGCAAAACCATGGGGCTCATTCCGAGTTGTTCGCTCGTTAGCTGCTTTTAGCAGCATTGCAAACGCTAGGCCACGCTCTCTGGGAGTGTATCTTAGCTTAGCAGAATAGCGAACGAAAGGATAGCAGATTTGCTATTACATATTTCTTTGCAGTTTCTGAGTAGCTCCGGACCTACTCACAGATAGCGATCAGCTCAGTCCGTTTAGTTCCTGGTTTGACGTCACAAATACGCCCTGCGTTCGGCCAGCCACTCCCCCGTTTCTCCAGCCACTCCCGCGTTTTTCCTTGGCACGCCTGCGTTTTTTTAGCAAACGCCGTGAAAACGCTGAGTTGCCGCCCAGAAACACCCACTTCCTGTCAATCACACTACGATCACTCGAGCGTTGAAAAAACTTCGCTCGAGCTTGTGTAAATCTACTAAATTCTTAGTTAAATTACTAAGCGCATGCGCTCTGCGTACCATGCGCATGCGCATTTTCCACCTAATCGCTGCGTTGCGAAAATCGGCAACGAGCGAACAACTCGGAATGACCCCCCATGTGCACTGCAGGGGGGGCAGATGTAACATGTGCAGAGAGAGTTACATTTGGGTGGGGTGTGTTCAAACTGAAATCTAAATTGCAGTGTAAACAATAAAGCAGCCAGTATTTATCCTGTACAATATAACCCACCCAAATCTAACTCTCTCTGCACATGTTACATCTGCCCCACCGGCAGTGCACATGGTTTTGCCCATTAGAGGAAGATTTTGCGATTAGATCTGAATTAACCCCTAAGCAGATCTATGTAGTGTGCTGCCACACATCCGATCTCTTGCAGCCACACATTACATAGATCTGCTCAGCCAAAATGCTGATAAGTTTTTCACAAAGTACAAGGTAAGCTTCAAATAGTTAGAATTCTCTAGCTTTCTATGTAAGGGCAAATAGCTCAATTAATAGAGAGTCTGACTGCAATGCTACAGGCGATGGGTTTGAGTCACAGGTATGTCAGCATCTTTAAATGTAATAAAGGACAGGGTGACTGAATAACAAAGAGCTCTCAATCTAAGTTCATGAATGTTCTATAGGTATTAACGACAGAAAGGGTGTGGGAAGGAGACAGGGGTGGTCAGCAGATGCAGGGCTTCAAAAAGGGTGAAAGCTACAAGTGGAAGTAATGAATACAAATAATTGACAAGTGCCACCAACAGCGCCCCCTACCCTGCAGCGCTATGTGTGGTGGCACACTCCGCACATACCTAGTTACGGCCCTGATTATTATTATGATTATTATCCTTTATTTATATGTCACCACAAGCGGTCTGCAGTGCCTTACAGAGTACTTAACCAGAAACAGTATGAAAAAAAAACAAAAAACATTGCAGAATATGGACAAGGTTTATAAACATTGTTGCAGCAGCAGTCAAATACCCAAAATGAGCAGCAGGGTGGCCAGACCAAAAGTTTGGTGCAGTTGTTGGCCATAGGAATGAGATGATGGTATAAGTGATGGAAGCAAAAGCATATGAGGGGAGAGGGCCATGTTCATGAGAGCTTACAATCTAAAGGGGAGTGGGAGAAAGACTGGTGACAGAAGGGAGAGACAGCAAGGAGCATGGAGCAGTGGGTCAGGCTGAGAGCTGAAAAGCTTTAATAAAGAGAGGGTCTTGAGAGCCCATTTTAATTTTTTTAGAGAGGTGGAGAGTCTGACAGGGATAAGGACAGAGTTCCAGTGGTAGGGAGCAGCACGTGCAGAATCTTGGAGCCAGGAGTGGGAGGAAGTAATCAGGAGTGACGAGAGCCGATACTTATTAATGGAGTGAAGTTGGCAGGCATGAATGTGATGGATGTGAGGTCAGAGATATAGATAAAAGAGGATTGGGTGAGGGCTTTGTAAGTGAGTGTAAGAAGCTTAAATTTGGTTCTAAAGGGGAAGTGTAACCAGTGAAGGACTTGTAGGAGAGGGGAGGCAGACATACCATATTTGGAGAAGAATATGTGCTGGGCAGAAGTATTGGCGTGGGGAGAGATGGGAAACAGGGAATCTAGATAAAAAGGTTACAGAAGTCAAGTCTAGAGCTGACAAATGGATGAGTCTAACTTGCCTCCAATGTTAGAAAGGGTCTGATCCCAGAGATATTTCTGAGATGGAAATGGCAGGACTGCGAAAAGAACTGAACGTGAGTTTTCAAGGAGAGGGAGGAGTCAAGGATAATTCCAAGACATGGTGATAGTGGTGCTATCAATAATTAATGAAATTAAGGAAGGTGAAGTTATTCGGCAGAGTGGAAAGATGATCAGCTAAGTCTTATATATGTTAGTTTAAGAAAGCGCTGGGACATTCAGGAAGGATTAGCAGAGAGATCGTTGAGGATACGAGTGAGGAGAGAGGATAAGAGGTCAACGTAGAAGAGGTGTCGTCAGCATATAGATAATATTAGAGGCTGAAGCAGCTGATGAGCTCACCTAAGGAGGATGTACTGTATAAAGGGAGAATAGAAGGGGTTCAAGAACAGAACCTTGGGGAACACCTAGAGATGTGCACCGGAAATTTTTCGGGTTTTGTGTTTTGGTTTTGGGTTCGGTTCCGCGGCCGTGTTTTGGGTTCGACCGCGTTTTGGCAAAACCTCACCGATTTTTTTTTGTCGGATTCGGGTGTGTTTGGATTCGGGTGTTTTTTTCAAAAAACACTAAAAAACAGCTTAAATCATAGAATTTGGGGGTCATTTTGATCCCAAAGTATTATTAACCTCAAAAACCATAATTTCCACTCATTTTCAGTCTATTCTGAATACCTCACACCTCACAATATTATTTTTAGTCCTAAAATTTGCACCGAGGTCGCTGGATGACTAAGCTAAGCGACCCTAGTGGCCGACACAAACACCTGGCCCATCTAGGAGTGGCACTGCAGTGTCACGCAGGATGTCCCTTCCAAAAAACCCTCCCCAAACAGCACATGACGCAAAGAAAAAAAGAGGCGCAATGAGGTAGCTGTGTGAGTAAGCTAAGCGACCCTAGTGGCCGACACAAACACCGGGCCCATCTAGGAGTGGCACTGCAGTGTCACGCAGGATGTCCCTTCCAAAAAACCCTCCCCAAACAGCACGACGCAAAGAAAAAAAGAGGCGCAATGAGGTAGCTGTGTGAGTAAGATAAGCGACCCTAGTGGCCGACACAAACACCGGGCCCATCTAGGAGTGGCACTGCAGTGGCACGCAGGATGGCCCTTCCAAAAAACCCTCCCCAAACAGCACATGACGCAAAGAAAAAAAGAGGCGCAATGAGGTAGCTGTGTGAGTAAGATAAGCGACCCTAGTGGCCGACACAAACACCGGGCCCATCTAGGAGTGGCACTGCAGTGTCACGCAGGATGTCCCTTCCAAAAAACCCTCCCCAAACAGCACATGACGCAAAGAAAAAAAGAGGCGCAATGAGGTAGCTGTGTGAGTAAGCTAAGCGACCCTAGTGGCCGACACAAACACCGGGCCCATCTAGGAGTGGCACTGCAGTGTCACGCAGGATGGCCCTTCCAAAAAACCCTCCCCAAACAGCACATGACGCAAAGAAAAAAAGAGGCGCAATGAGGTAGCTGTGTGAGTAAGATAAGCGACCCTAGTGGCCGACACAAACACCGGGCCCATCTAGGAGTGGCACTGCAGTGGCACGCAGGATGGCCCTTCCAAAAAACCCTCCCCAAACAGCACATGACGCAAAGAAAAAAAGAGGCGCAATGAGGTAGCTGTGTGAGTAAGATAAGCGACCCTAGTGGCCGACACAAACACCGGGCCCATCTAGGAGTGGCACTGCAGTGTCACGCAGGATGTCCCTTCCAAAAAACCCTCCCCAAACAGCACATGACGCAAAGAAAAAAAGAGGCACAATGAGGTAGCTGTGTGAGTAAGCTAAGCGACCCTAGTGGCCGACACAAACACCGGGCCCATCTAGGAGTGGCACTGCAGTGTCACGCAGGATGGCCCTTCCAAAAAACCCTCCCCAAACAGCACATGACGCAAAGAAAAAAAGAGGCGCAATGAGGTAGCTGTGTGAGTAAGCTAAGCGACCCTAGTGGCCGACACAAACACCGGGCCCATCTAGGAGTGGCACTGCAGTGTCACGCAGGATGTCCCTTCCAAAAAACCCTCCCCAAACAGCACATGACGCAAAGAAAAAAAGAGGCGCAATGAGGTAGCTGTGTGAGTAAGATAAGCGACCCTAGTTGCCGACACAAACACCGGGCCCATCTAGGAGTGGCACTGCAGTGGCACGCAGGATGGCCCTTCCAAAAAACCCTCCCCAAACAGCACATGACGCAAAAAATTAAATTAAGAAAAATTAATTAATTAATTAAATTAAGAAAAATTAAAGAAAAAAGAGGTGCAAGATGGAATTGTCCTTGGGCCCTCCCACCCACCCTTATGTTGTATAAACAGGACATGCACACTTTAACCAACCCATCATTTCAGTGACAGGGTCTGCCACACGACTGTGACTGAAATGACGGGTTGGTTTGGACCCCCACCAAAAAAGAAGCAATTAATCGCTCCTTGCACAAACTGGCTCTACAGAGGCACGATCTCCACCTCATCATCATCCTCCGATATATCACCGTGTACATCCCCCTCCTCACAGATTATCAATTCGTCCCCACTGGAATCCACCATCTCAGCTCCCTGTGTACTTTGTGGAGGCAATTGCTGCTGGTGAATGTCTCCACGGAGGAATTGATTATAATTAATTTTAATGAACATCATCTTCTCCACATTTTCTGGATGTAACCTCGTACGCCGATTGCTGACAAGGTGAGCGGCGGCACTAAACACTCTTTCGGAGTACACACTTGTGGGAGGGCAACTTAGGTAGAATAAAGCCAGTTTGTGCAAGGGCCTCCAAATTGCCTCTTTTTCCTGCCAGTATAAGTACGGACTGTGTGACGTGCCTACTTGGATGCGGTCACTCATATAATCCTCCACCATTCTTTCAATGGTGAGAGAATCATATGCAGTGACAGTAGACGACATGTCCGTAATCGCTGTCAGGTCCTTCAGTCCGGACCAGATGTCAGCATCAGCAGTCGCTCCAGACTGCCCTGCATCACCGCCAGCGGGTGGGCTCGGAATTCTGAGCCTTTTCCTCGCACCCCCAGTTGCGGGAGAATGTGAAGGAGGAGATGTTGACAGGTCGCGTTCCGCTTGACTTGACAATTTTGTCACCAGCAGGTCTTTGAACCCCAGCAGACTTGTGACTGCCGGAAAGAGAGATCCAAGGTAGGCTTTAAATCTAGGATCGAGCACGGTGGCCAAAATGTAGTGCTCTGATTTCAACAGATTGACCACCCGTGAATCCTTGTTAAGCGAATTAAGGGCTCCATCCACAAGTCCCACATACCTAGCGGAATCGCTCCGTGTTAGCTCCTCCTTCAATGTCTCCAGCTTCTTCTGCAAAAGCCTGATGAGGGGAATGACCTGACTCAGGCTGGCAGTGTCTGAACTGACTTCACGTGTGGCAAGTTCAAAGGGCATCAGAACCTTGCACAATGTTGAAATCATTCTCCACTGCGCTTGAGACAGGTGCATTCCACCTCCTATATCGTGCTCAATTGTATAGGCTTGAATGGCCTTTTGCTGCTCCTCCAACCTCTGAAGCATATAGAGGGTTGAATTCCACCTCGCTACCACTTCTTGCTTCAGATGATGGCAGGGCAGGTTCAGTTGTTTTTGGTGGTGCTCCAGTCTTCTGTACGTGGTGCCTGTACGCCGAAAGTGTCCCGCAATTCTTCTGACCACCGACAGCATCTCTTGCACGCCCCTGTCGTTTTTTTAAAAATTCTGCACCACCAAATTCAAGGTATGTGCAAAACATGGGACGTGCTGGAATTTGCCCATATTTAATGCACAGACAATATTGCTGGCGTTGTCCGATGCCACAAATCCACAGGAGAGTCCAATTGGGGTAAGCCATTCCGCGATGATCTTCCTCAGTTGCCGTAAGAGGTTTTCAGCTGTGTGCGTATTCTGGAAAGCGGTGATACAAAGCGTAGCCTGCCTAGGAAAGAGTTGGCGTTTGCGAGATGCTGCTACTGGTGCCGCCGCTGCTGTTCTTGCGGCGGGAGTCCATACATCTACCCAGTGGGCTGTCACAGTCATATAGTCCTGACCCTGCCCTGCTCCACTTGTCCACATGTCCGTGGTTAAGTGGACATTGGGTACAACTGCATTTTTTAGGACACTGGTGAGTCTTTTTCTGACGTTCGCGTACATTATCGGTATCGCCTGCCTAGAGAAGTGGAACCTAGATGGTATTTGGTAACGCACTACCTCAAGAAATTGTCTAGTTCCCTGTGAACTAACGGAGGATACCGGACGCACGTCTAACACCAACATAGTTGTCAAGGCCTCAGTTATCCGCTTTGCAGCAGGATGACTGCTGTGATATTTCATCTTCCTCGCAAAGGACTGTTGGACAGTCAATTGCTTACTGGAAGTAGTACAAGTGGGCTTACGACTTCCCCTCTGGGATGACCATCGACTCCCAGCAGCAACAACAGCAGCGCCAGCAGCAGTAGGCGTTACACGCAAGGATGCATCGGAGGAATCCCAGGCAGGAGAGGAATCGTAAGAATTGCCAGTGACATGGCCTGCAGGACTATTGGCATTCCTGGGGAAGGAGGAAATTGACACTGAGGGAGTTGGTGGGGTGGTTTGCGTGAGCTTGGTTACAAGAGGAAGGGATTTACTGGTCAGTGGACAGCTTCCGCTGTCACCCAAAGTTTTTGAACTTGTCACTGACTTATTATGAATGCGCTGCAGGTGACGTATAAGGGAGGATGTTCCGAGGTGGTTAACGTCCTTACCCCTACTTATTACAGCTTGACAAAGGCAACACACGGCTTGACAAATGTTGTCCGCATTTCTGGTGAAATACTTCCACACCGAAGAGCTGATTTTTTTGGTATTTTGACCAGGCATGTCAATGGCCCTATTCCTCCCATGGACAACAGGTGTCTCCCCGGGTGCCTGACTTAAACAAACCACCTCACCATCAGAATCCTCCTTGTCAATTTCCTCCCCAGCGCCAGCAACACCCATATCCTCCTCATCCTGGTGTACTTCAACACTGACATCTTCAATCTGACTATCAGGAACTGGACTGCGGGTGCTCCTTCCAGCACTTGCAGGGGGCGTGCAAATGGTGGAAGGCGCATGCTCTTCACGTCCAGTGTTGGGAAGGTCAGGCATCGCAACCGACACAATTGGAGTCGGACTCTCCTTGTGGATTTGGGATTTCGAAGAACGCACAGTTCTTTGCGGTGCTTTTGCCAGCTTGAGTCTTTTCATTTTTCTAGCGAGAGGCTGAGTGCTTCCATCCTCATGTGAAGCTGAACCACTAGCCATGAACATAGGCCAGGGCCTCAGCCGTTCCTTGCCACTCCGTGTGGTAAATGGCATATTGGCAAGTTTACGCTTCTCCTCCGACAATTTGATTTTAGATTTTGGAGTCCTTTTTTTACTGATATTTGGTGTTTTGGATTTTACATGCTCTGTACTATGACATTGGGCATCGGCCTTGGCAGACGACGTTGCTGGCATTTCATCGTCTCGGCCATGACTAGAGGCAGCAGCTTCAGCACGAGGTGGAAGTGGATCTTGATCTTTCCCTAATTTTGGAACCTCAACATTTTTGTTCTCCATATTTTAATAGGCACAACTAAAAGGCACCTCAGGTAAACAATGGAGATGGATGGATACTAGTATACTTATGGATGGACTGCCGAGTGCCGACACAGAGGTAGCTACAGCCGTGGACTACCGTACTGTGTCTGCTGCTAATATAGACTGGATGATAATGAGATGAAATCAATATAATATCACTAGTACTGCAGCCGGACAGGTATGTATATTTATTATGTAATGACTGATGACGGACCTGCTGGACACTGTCAGCTCAGCAGCACCGCAGACTGCTACAGTAAGCTACTATACTATAGTAGTATGTACAAAGAAGAAAGAAAAAAAAAAACACGGGGAGGTGGTATACAATTATGGATGGACTGCCGAGTGCCGACACAGAGGTAGCTACAGCCGTGGACTAACGTACTGTGTCTGCTGCTAATATAGACTGGATGATAATGAGATGAAATCAATATATATGTATATATAATATCACTAGTACTGCAGCCGGACAGGTATATATATTTATTATGTAATGACTGATGACAGACCTGCTGGACACTGCCAGCTCAGCAGTACCGCAGACTGCTACAGTAAGCTACTATACTATAGTAGTATGTACAAAGAAGAAAGAAAAAAAAAAAACCACGGGGAGGTGGTATACAATTATGGATGGACTGCCGAGTGCCGACACAGAGGTAGCTACAGCCGTGGACTAACGTACTGTGTCTGCTGCTAATATAGACTGGATGATAATGAGATGAAATCAATATATATGTATATATAATATCACTAGTACTGCAGCCGGACAGGTATATATATTTATTATGTAATGACTGATGACGGACCTGCTGGACACTGTCAGCTCAGCAGCACCGCAGACTGCTACAGTAAGCTACTATACTATAGTAGTATGTACAAAGAAGAAAAAGAAAAAAAAACCACGGGGAGGTGGTATACAATTATGGATGGACTGCCGAGTGCCGACACAGAGGTAGCTACAGCCGTGGACTAACGTACTGTGTCTGCTGCTAATATAGACTGGATGATAATGAGATGAAATCAATATATATGTATATATAATATCAATAGTACTGCAGCCGGACAGGTATATATATTTATTATGTAATGACTGATGACGGACCTGCTGGACACTGTCAGCTCAGCAGCACCGCAGACTGCTACAGTAAGCTACTATACTATAGTAGTATGTACAAAGAAGAAAGAAAAAAAAAACCACGGGGAGGTGGTATACAATTATGGATGGACTGCCGAGTGCCGAAACAGAGGTAGCTACAGCCGTGGACTAACGTACTGTGTCTGCTGCTAATATAGACTGGATGATAATGAGATGAAATCAATATATATGTATATATAATATCACTAGTACTGCAGCCGGACAGGTATATATATTTATTATGTAATGACTGATGACGGACCTGCTGGACACTGTCAGCTCAGCAGCACCGCAGACTGCTACAGTAAGCTACTATACTATAGTAGTATGTACAAAGAAGAAAGAAAAAAAAAAAACACGGGGAGGTGGTATACAATTATGGATGGACTGCCGAGTGCCGACACAGAGGTAGCTACAGCCGTGGACTAACGTACTGTGTCTGCTGCTAATATAGACTGGATGATAATGAGATGAAATCAATATATATGTATATATAATATCACTAGTACTGCAGCCGGACAGGTATATATATTTATTATGTAATGACTGATGACGGACCTGCTGGACACTGTCAGCTCAGCAGCACCGCAGACTGCTACAGTAAGCTACTATACTATAGTAGTATGTACAAAGAAGAAAGAAAAGAAAAAAACCACGGGGAGGTGGTATACAATTATGGATGGACTGCCGAGTGCCGACACAGAGGTAGCTACAGCCGTGGACTAACGTACTGTGTCTGCTGCTAATATAGACTGGATGATAATGAGATGAAATCAATATATATGTATATATAATATCACTAGTACTGTAGCCGGACAGGTATATATATTTATTATGTAATGACTGATGACGGACCTGCTGGACACTGTCAGCTCAGCAGCACCGCAGACTGCTACAGTAAGCTACTATACTATAGTAGTATGTACAAAGAAGAAAGAAAAAAAAAAACCACGGGGAGGTGGTATACAATTATGGATGGACTGCCGAGTGCCGACACAGAGGTAGCTACAGCCGTGGACTAACGTACTGTGTCTGCTGCTAATATAGACTGGATGATAATGAGATGAAATCAATATATATGTATATATAATATCAATAGTACTGCAGCCGGACAGGTATATATATTTATTATGTAATGACTGATGACGGACCTGCTGGACACTGTCAGCTCAGCAGCACCGCAGACTGCTACAGTAAGCTACTATACTATAGTAGTATGTACAAGGAAGAAAGAAAAAAAAAAAACCACGGGGAGGTGGTATACAATTATGGATGGACTGCCGAGTGCCGACACAGAGGTAGCTACAGCCGTGGACTAACGTACTGTGTCTGCTGCTAATATAGACTGGATGATAATGAGATGAAATCAATATATATGTATATATAATATCAATAGTACTGCAGTCGGACAGGTATATATATTTATTATGTAATGACTGATGACGGACCTGCTGGACACTGTCAGCTCAGCAGCACCGCAGACTGCTACAGTAAGCTACTATACTATAGTAGTATGTACAAAGAAGAAAGAAAAAAAAAAACACGGGGAGGTGGTATACAATTATGGATGGACTGCCGAGTGCCGACACAGAGGTAGCTACAGCCGTGGACTAACGTACTGTGTCTGCTGCTAATATAGACTGGATGATAATGAGATGAAATCAATATATATGTATATATAGTATCACTAGTACTGCAGCCGGACAGGTATATATATTTATTATGTAATGACTGATGACGGACCTGCTGGACACTGTCAGCTCAGCAGCACCGCAGACTGCTACAGTAAGCTACTATAGTAGTATGTATAAAGAAGAATGAAAAAAACAAAAACCACGGGTAGGTGGTATACAATATTATATATATATATATATATTATATACAATTATATATATATATATATTAAACTGGTGGTGGTGATTGATTATTAAACTGGTGGTCAGGTCACTGGTCACACTATCAGCAACTTGCAAGTAGTACTCCTAAGCAGACAATCACAAAATATATTATACTGGTCTGGTGGTCAGTGTGGTCACAATGGCAGTGTGGCACTGACTCTGGCAGCAAAAGTGTGCACTGTACGTTATATGTACTCCTGAGTCCTGCTCTCAGACTCTAACTGCTCCCCACTGTCAGTGTCTCCCCCACAAGTCAGATAATTAATACAGTCACACTATCTAATCTATATCACTTCAGCAAGTAGTAGTAGTATAGTAGTACTCCTCCTAATAATGCTCCCCAAAATTACTACTACTGTGTCTCTCTCTACTGTCTCACTCTCTTCTCTAAACGGAGAGGACGCCAGCCACGTCCTCTCCCTATGAATCTCAATGCACGTGTGAAAATGGCGGCGACGCGCGGCTCCTTATATAGAATCCGAGTCTCGCGATAGAATCTGAGCCTCGCGAGAATCCGACAGCGGGATGATGACGTTCGGGCGCGCTCGGGTCAACCGAGCAAGGCGGGAAGATCCGAGTCGCTCGGACCCGTGTAAAAAAACATGAAGTTCGGGCGGGTTCGGTTTCCGAGGAACCGAACCCGCTCATCTCTAGGAACACCTACTGTTGAACATCAGGACTACCCCTGGGCCTAACCTTCAAAGTGAGCAGGTAGCTGTGGGAGAAGAGCACCAGGACCAGGCTCAGCAGGGACATTTCCATCGGACTTGAGTGTGCTCCCCACATTCTCATACCCACCCATACTGCTCCCATGAGACCAGGACATTTTTAATTTTAGCAAAATAATGTTATCATAATTTTCCCCCTTTCATTGGTTACCTGCAAATGTTTTTTCTTACCATGTGCTATTTTTCCCTATCAACGTACTTCCACCCCACAGTGTGCTATTCCTGTAATGTGTACCTCCACTGATTGCATACCCTGTCATCTGTGACCTATGTAGTGCACCACAGATGGTTTCCTCAGATAGTTCCTCTATAGGCAGGATGTTCCTCACGTGGATCTTTCCATTCAGGGAATATCATACTACTACACAAATGTCAGTTTTCCCATTTATGCATTGGACCTTGTATGGGTCACCTCCCACAGTGTAACCTTCGTAGTGCACCCAACATGGCTGCCTAATCTGGTACGCTTGTGGTGTACAGTTGGAGGGCTTGAGGAAACCAGGGAATGGAGGATAGAGAAGGGGAACAAGTGGTAGAAGAGAAAATTATCTAGAAAGAGTGAGTTACAGAAACACTGTAGTTAAAATGTAAAAAATGCGGGTTAAAAACAGTGGCCCTCATTCCGAGTTGTTCGCTCGCAAGCTGCTTTTAGCAGCATTGCACACGCTAAGCCGCCGCCTACTGGGAGTGAATCTTAGCTTATCAAAATTGCGAACTAAAGATTAGCAGAATTGCGAATAGACACTTCTTAGCAGTTTCTGAGTAGCTCCACACTTACTCGGCAACTGCGATCAGTTCAGTCAGTTTCGTTCCTGGTTTGATGTCACAAACACACCCAGCGTTCGCCCAGACACTCCCCCGTTTCTTCAGACACTCCCGCGTTTTTCCCAGAAACGGCAGCGTTTTTTCACACACTCCCATAAAATGGCCAGTTTCCGCCCAGAAACACCCACTTCCTGTCAATCACATTACGATCACCAGAACGAAGAAAAAACCTTGTAATGCCGTGAGTAAAAAACCTAACTGCATAGCAAATTTACTTGGCGCAGTCGCACTGCGGACATTGCGCATGCGCATTTGCGACTAATCGCTCCGTTGCGAAAAAAAAATAACGAGCGAACAACTCGGAATGACCACCCGTGTTAGTAAATATATGATCAGATATAAAATAGTATATTATGAAGATGAATAGTTTGGAGCTGTTATGGGTGCTGGAATATAATATTAAGAAAAATAATGTTAAAAATGTATGGATTTAAGGCAATGGTAAAAAAGCAATGGCAATGCTGGTAGAAATAACAATGGTGTAAAGATAAAATGGCAGTGGCACAGGAGTGCCATAAACAGAAATTTGTATAAAAACGTCAAACAAAAGTGCAGCAAGCAAGGTGGTAACTCCTTGAAATGTCCAAGCTGGGAGTTCAGTAAGGAGTGTCCAGGATATGGAGAAAACAGTTATTTGAGGTGGAGAGAGGCCAACAGCATAGAAGTTTGTTAAAAAGAGGTCTCACATTAGCAAATATTTCAGGTTATTATTATTATTTCTGCCAGATATTTATATAGGTTGAATGTTCTCCTTCTGTTTTCTTCCTGTTTTACTCCGACATTACTCTGATTTATGCTTTAAATCTAATTACACTTTAGAAAAAAAGAAACAAAAATTAATAAAATCATGCAGCCTATAAGACTTGCACCTAGGCAGTGCTATTGAACTATAGATACCAGGCATGTTTGTTCACTGATTACAAGCAACCCTCAATGCCCTCCAACTACAAAGGCATGCAATAAAAGACTTAAACAGTGCAAGAGCAAGATCGGCATACCATGTACAGTATCTAGGAATCAGAGTCATGCCATAAATTAGACTAGAGTCTGGATATACTGTAGTAATTATTTACATTGTACCTAAATTAATATCCTAGAAATCACTTTTGTTTCAATAACAGATGCTTGATGCAATATAGTATTTTACCTTAATTAATGTCCCAGAAAGTACTTTTATTCCAATAACGGATGCCTGGTGCAATATAATAGTATATTACCTATGGGCAAGATAATGCCATGTATGTCAACATATAATGGAATGTGTGTGAAACATTATAAACAACTTTTTAAATCAATTATTTTATTTATTATGGATGAAAATTAGGTGGTTTCCAGAGGTGGCAATCACTACAAATGTATTACTAAGTGTTGTTGTCCCTAGCGCTGGAGGAGTTAAGAGTAAAACTGGCGAGAGATGGATATAAACATTTAACATTTTTAAATAAATAATAATAAGGTATTTAATTTTCATTGAATGTAGGAAGAGTTTTGGGCATTGCCATCAAACATGGGAGAACCTAAATGTATATTATTATTTTGGTATGCTGTTAATGTTTTTGTGTTTAAAAATGTATTTATTTAAATATTAAGGTATTCTCTCAATTTAAATAGTTATATTGCTTCCTGTTGATATTATAGATCTGTGAATTCACAAAATGTATAGCATTATTTTAATTGCACAAAATACATAATTCAATTCTACTGTCTAGTCCAATGACTATGTAAACCCCAGTGGAGTTACATAATTGAATTGCAGTCCAGCCTGTATACATTTCTCGGCACCCATTCACTATCAGCATTCATTTAACTATATTAAAATTGATCCATGTCTTTACTTTATCACTAGTCAACACCTTGCCATTAGTACATATGTCATTTGCAGGTCAAAATGTTACAGGTTTAAAGGGACAGCAAAGGCCGTGACCTTTTGTTCTTTCATTATTAAATTCTGTTGCTTGAATGCAAGTTATTCTGATATTGGGGGTAATTCAGAGTTGGTCGCAGCAGCATATTTGTTGGCAATTGGGCAAAACCATGTGCAATACAGGTGGGGCAGATGTAACGTGCAGAGAGAGTTAGATTTGGGTGGGTTATTTTGTTTATGTGCAGGGCAAATACTGGCTGCTTTATTTTTACACTGCAATTTAGATTTCAGTTTGAACACACTCCACCCACATCTTTGTCTGCACGTTATATCTGCCCCCCCCCCCCCCCCGCAGTGCACATGGCTGGTCATTCCGAGTTGATCGCAGCCAGCAACTTTTTGCTGTTGCTGCGATCAACTAGTACACGCCTATGGGGGAGTGTATTTTAGCTTAGCAGGGCTGCGATCGCTTGTGCAGCCCTGCTAAGCTAAAAAAATTTCAAGCAGAAGTAGACCAGTCCTATACCTACTTACCCTGTGCGACGATCTCTGCGATGCTGGAGTCGGCTTTGACGTCAGACATCCGCACTCCGTTCTGCTGGACACACCTGCGTTCTCCTTACCACTCCCCGAAAACGGTCTCCAACGGTTCGGATCCGCCCGGGTACGCCTTCTTCCTGTCAATCTTCTTTGCGGTCGGCTCTGTGACCGCTTCCTTCGTTAGACACGACGTAACCGCAACGTCGCACACGCACATTGTGGCCGCCGCACATGCGCATTCTGGACCCGTTCGCACCGCAGCGATAAACCGATGCGTGCAAACAGGTCGGAATGACCCCCATCGTTTTGCCCAACTACTAACAAATTTGCTGCTGCGATCAACTCTGAATTAGGCCCATAGAGAGAGAGAGATAGATAGATAGATAGATAGATAGATAGATAGATAGATAGATAGATAGATAGATAGTGATTTAGAAGATATTACATATGTTTAAGTCATTTTTAGAATTCGGTATTAGTCTATATCTAATACATTTTTTAATAATGGTCCAGGATTTGACAATCTACAAAATGTGTTAGGGGTTGCTGCCAATATTATGGCTGTGTGCACCCATGGAAAAATTTAAAGGAGACACAATATTTACTACACAAAATACAAACATCTCCATTGAAATGAAACAGGAGACAACTCAAACCTTAATTATATTGCTTATGAAGTCACCAGACGGAGCCTGCCTGGAGTAATAGTGAAATAATGTTGATGATGTGGATTTTTGGATAGAAACCAAAGCGTTACATTCATACGGTCCAGCGAGCAGGCATTATATTGCCAGGGTTCTAATCCACAGTGAGCTGAGTTGGACTCAAGTCAAAATTTTGCAGATAAACATATTTTCCACAGAGTCTTACTGTTCAGCGCTGCAAAACATTCTGGTGTTATATCAATACAGTATAAGGATAAAAATCAGAAACCAATTAAAGTGAAAACTACATTTCATAGGCACAAAATATTTGTATCATGTGTATGTATAAGGAGAGATGTCTGAATGATGGGCTAACAATGGATTTTTACTGTCTTTAGGGCTGACGCAGAGATAATTATTACCATTGATTAGTATGTTTTGTTTAATCCACTACACATTTCCGCATGTGTATGCATACAGTTATAGGTTTTGCAGATTTCCCCTACTCGGAGGTGCTCGGGTCTGGTAATTGCACTGATTCTCTGTCTGAACACTGCGATTTGGCAAAGCAGTGCGTTTGGGTATGTGAGGGTGGGAGCGAGTTAGTGAATGCTACATGGGGTGGTTTTATGAAAGGGGCTTAGAATATAGAGAGTGACAAACCATGAGAGTGGAAGATGTTCCCTGGTTGCAGCAGGAGGGGTGTCTAGTCTGCAACGCTATAGTGATTTGCTTGCTATGTAGGTTTGTGGATAGAAAGCACAGTTTGGAGGAAATAAGGAGGAAACATTATACAATACGTTGTGTTCCGGATACACCTGTGTATAGCGATATTAGTGCAGGGAGTGGGTGACAGTCTCTTGTGTGGTGGATTAGTGGTGCTTATCTGTTATTGTCTGCAAACATCAGCACATGATAGGAGATACTGGGCAGAGGATACTCAGAGTACAGCACTCCAGTCTTTAGTGTACTGAGCAGTTCCAAATCAAACAACGGAAAGCAAACAGCAAGCATCTGCTGTAGTCTAATACAGGGGTCAGGGAACTTTTTTACCTTTTACCCCAAAATATATTTAGATACGCCGACGTTACCCCCTTGATTTGAAAGGAAGGAAATCATATATTATTGTGCATATATACTGGTCATCACTGTTTATATGGCATTTCTGAGATACTGTATATATTAGTAATTAGGTGTGAGACGAGAGTTGTGAGTTGTGAGTTGCCGTTGTCTCTGCAAATTCACATTTTGCAATCCAATTAGAAACTCGCACTGAACCAGGTAGAGTAAACTCACATCTTTCTGCTTTCACCTCCCTGAGGGTGAGAGATGGTAGGGAAAACCCTTATTTTAAAAATAAAATTTCGGGACACCATGCAGAACTCATTGGACACCCCCCCTCCCCAAGTGACTAGTTAGGAAATTGCAAGTTTCCATTTAGCTTAATTAGTCCAATAATAGCATGTCATTTTTCAGGGTTTAAAAAAAATGGCCTTAAATTACATTGAAATAAAATATTGCATTGCCTTATGCACCCCAAATTGAATTAGAGTATTTATTTTTAAAAACACAATTGATGTTTATCATTTTTTTTTTCATTTTTTAAAGTTCCATTTTTTTTATTTTAAAAATCAACTCCAAAGTGCCCCAAAAGTATATTTTTTCCTACTTTTTTATATTTCATTTTTTGAATGAAAGTAAACCCAAAAAGTTTTTATAATTTTTTTTACTTTAAAAAAAAATTATAATAATAAACCAGCCATTTGACACAATTTAAAAAATCTATAGTACTTTCCTTATGTCCACTAACAGCCTTTTGTATAATTCTGCAAATAAAACTGCTATTTTTATGGGGTCCAGGAAGGTCTCCCCACTTTTTCATGCACTTCTCTCACATCGCATATGGCTGACAGTGCAAACCTCCGCTGCAAGTACAGTGAATAGGCATTTGTAATTGAATTGGAGAATACTTGGGGAGAGTGCATTTGTGCGAATGTGAGTTTCATGAAACATCTCGCAACTTGCACTTTATTGGATTGAGAACTTAGCTTATGTATTGCCAATTTGCCGCGCTGTTACGCACATTCAGCTACAAATGGAGATACAACTGAGACACTTAGGGGTCTATTTACTAAGATTTGGATGAAGATAAGGTGGATGGAGATAAAGTACCAGCCAATCAGCTCCTAACTGCCATGTCTCAGGCTGGGTTTGAAAAATGACAGTTAGGAGCGGGTTGGCTGATACTTTATCTCCACTTTATCTCCATCCAAGGCTTAGTAAATGCCCCTGAGACACATACAGCTCTGATTAACCTGTAGCTGTTCATAGCTGCATACACCCAGTCATAGGCGTGCGCACGGGGGGTGCCTGGTGCGCACAGGCACCCCCTAATGGCCGGCACCCCCCGCACGTCTCGCGCCTGTGATCCGTTGTGCTGCTGATGTGAAGCCGCCAGCGGCTCTGCAGTCGCACATCTGAGCAGAGCCGCCTGCGGTAGCGCCGGAGCGGGTGCACTGCGGGCTGCGGCGCGGGCACTGTAGTCAGCGTATGTATGATAGCCCCTAAGAAATATGGCGGCCGCTCCGGGAGGAGGGCTGCTGCGCATGCCCGGCTGCAGCAGCTCCTCCTCCCATGGTCCTTTGTGGAGTCAGTGAGACTCCAGGCACTGCGCCACCACTGAGCCCGGACCCTGCTACCCTCCCATCACAAAATGCAGGGGCGGACCAGCGCATGATGACGGCTATTTTTGATAAAAGTAAGGCAGCTTACATGTATTCAAAAGTGTCTGTGTGTGTGTGTATATTATATATATACATATACACACTCAGTGTGTGTGTGTGTGTGTGTGTATATATATATATATATATATATTTATATATATTTATATTTATGTATAGATGCTAAGTGGATGGTGGCACTTACAGGACTTTAAAGCATGCTGTGTTCCTCTGCTGAGTTGTCAACATTTCAATTTATTCAATACATTTTCGTCAGGACAATAATTTTCATTATGAATAAATTGAAACGTTGACAACTCATACTTTAAAGTCCTGCAAGTGCCGCCATCCACTTAGCATCTATTGTTTCTACCAGAGGGCAGCAAGGCCAGTTGTGAATAGGGAGGCCAATCCCGAGATTGGGAGTGGGATCTGCGGGATCCCGGCCCAAAAACACCAGGGTTTGAATCCTGGGATTAGCGCTTCCAATCACGGGATTATACTGCGTATGCGCAGTTCCCTGCTCCACTTCCCCCAGCAGCTTCTTTTCCGAGTGTGTGTAACCCCTTTTTTTTTATATATATGTGTATACTAGCCCATTAGGCGGTGCTAGACACGCCCAGTAGGTGGTGCTAGGCACGCCCAGTAGGCGGTGCTAGGCACGCCACTCCAGTCGTGCACCCCCTAATAAAATGTGCTGCGCACGCCTACGTGACCCAGTGTCTAATCAGGGATGGTTTAAGAGAAAGGGGGACCCTTGTACAGTTTCCATATATTCCCATCTCCTTTTCCCATCTCACCGGCACTGTGGCAGAGTGTCCTGTGCATGCCCAAATCTCAGTTGATTTCTGCGGCGTTGACAGAGAAGTGTCATGTATGTGTGCAGTGTGGGCGATGTGTCCAACGACGTGCACTTGTTTCAGGAGAAGTAATAATGCCTAATAGTATGCCAACATTGTCCGTAATGCCCATTAATAATCTACCTTTAAGTTATCCCCACTATAGTCAGTAATAGTAGCGTCCATTATAGTACAAGCCATAGCAGTAATGCTCATTTGTAAGTCACCAGTAAAATGCCTCCAGTATTAATAATGACCATTATTTAACTGGTGGCATATTCAGTTCCCAGACATCCAGCACTTATAATCCTGCCTCCCCAAGCACCAATCACCAAATGCAGAGGTTCCCTGTTGTTACTGTCATACAGTATGTGGCAACTTCAGTTGAATGCAATTGAAATCCTAAAGGGCCTCATACACTACAACGATAATGCCCTATGAAAAGATAAAAGTGGCAAATCGGATGTGTTTTACATCCGATCTGATCTGATGCGCAGTCCCGTCAGCATCGGATCGGAGCCCCTAGATCGTTAGTGCTGCACTCATGATATCTTGGTTCCTGCAGGCATGGCTGGGATCGCATAAGATACATCGTACGCAAAAGGACCGCATACGATGTATCTTATGCGTTCCTGCCGCCCAGGAGGCTGCCGGGTGGTTCAAGGGAAATCTTATGTGACATGAGGGTCCGACATGTCTCTGTAGTGTATGGGGCCCTAAACAGTAAGTACTGGGGTTAGGCACTAGGGGGAGGGTTAGGCTGCAGGGATGGGGGAGGTTAGCATTAAGCTGGGGGGGTTTAGGCACTAGGGGGAAGGTTAGGATTAGGCTGCTAGGGTTGGGGAGGTTAGCGTTAGGCTGAGGAGGGGCATTAGTGTTAGGCACTAGGGTAAGGGTTAGGGTTAGGCTGCAGGAGGGGATTTTTAGGGTTAGGCTCTAGGAGGAGACAGTAAGGGTTAGGCTGCTGGAAGGGGTAGGGTTAAAATACTTACCAGGATATATTGGGGTTTTGACCATCAGGATGCCGCTGCCGGCGTCTGACCATTGAGATTGTAAATACCAGGATTTCGTACCCATCCCTCTGAAATCAGGATAAAGGAGAATCAAAATGATATTTTAAAAAATAGTTTACTGTAGCTCCCGTAGGGGCCACCATAAGATGCAGCTCTCTGGTTGTCATTTGGCCACCACTGCTTTATACAGAGGGGTATTCATTTATTTCTTATTTTTTGTAATGTTTAGTAGAAGTCTATCTCTGTATTACGGTATTATCCATGGCAGTCTATAACAGCAACTTGTTCTTACTGCAATCACTGCATGTACTATGGGCCTCCTTCAGAGTTGTACACTAATACATACACAGCGGATCTGCGGAAATATGCAAATGACACCGACGCCTGGATTTCTATTGAGGCGCCCAGTGTCGGCTTCTCAGAACCAAGCAACTATTAGAAGTGCACAGCGGTGGACGCAGATCCTTCAGTAATAGACTCCATATGGTTGCACAGAACGGCTGTGGGAATTGAGACTCAGATGCCATGCTAGGTGCATACAGGATCGCAGTTGTAGGCTGAGACACGCCCCAAGAACGGTTGTGACATGACCGTGTTTTTGCTGCCACTCCCCGTTACCTCCTTCAAATGCTCCCTGCCTCTCAATGCCAACGCAAATCTACGATCAAACTCTTAGGCATGTGGTGGGACGCCCAGCACAGGGCTAGTCCACCCTGCATGCCAGGCGGGATCCAATCTGAAGATCGACACTGTCTAGGTCGACAATGTTTAGGTCGACCACTATAGGTCGACAGTCACTAGATCGACTAGGTTGGAAGGTCGACAGGGTTTCTAGGTCGACATGTGCTAGTTCGACAGGTCAAAAGGTCGATACAAGTTTTTCTATTTTTTTTCTTTTTTTTTTTACTTTTTCATACTTAACGATCCACGTGGACTATCCACGTGTATTTTTCGGACCATAAGACGCACCTGACCATAAGACGCACCTCGTTTTTAGAGTAGGAAAACTGGAAAAAAAATATTCTAAACCAAATAGTGTAATAAAATATTTAATATTTAATAAACTATAACAGAATAGCTCTGCCTCCCTAGTTTTCACCGACCTCTAAGAGATATTTCCAGTTCTGTGTGATTTATCAGACTCCTACAAGGATTCTGTACAGTGCAGCCTTCTGTCAGAGCCACCTTCTGATGAAACCGTTCAATTGATACAACGGAGAAACGCGTTAAGGACCTATTCCATACTCCATCTGGGAACACCAACGTTTGGGACGATAGAACCGGTATCTTGGCAAAAATCTCCAACGTATATCTTGGTGAGAAGCTCCCTTAAAAGTATTAATGAGGAGAAGCTGAGTGGCGTGCAGCCACAGCGGAGAGCTGTCTTCTCACCCTTCTAACTGGAAGCTCTGAGGTCAGTACGTGAAGCTGCTACCACTCCGGGAATACGCGACTCCGGCAGAGATACATCCAGCGGCGCGCAGCCGCAGCCGGGCACTGCGTCTCCCGGAGCTTTACATCTGAAACCCTGCTGCTGTGGAGGTGAGCAACAATAGTTCACGATATCCCATAATTGACTGATTCTACTAATCAAAAATTCAGTACTGGAATCAGACCCTGGAATTAACGATAGAAAATTACCAACTATGGTTATGTGATACAAAACAAATTTCGTTACTAGGAGTGGCAACATATGTACTTTATTTGGGTTGGAGACCAAGGACTGTCCCAATAGCTATTTACAGGTACCATCTAGCGCTTTGAGTGTTCCCATCAATGTGAATCCGTGATATATATGAAAATTGATAAAGTTTACAATATGTAGTTTTCATTTTTATGTGAACCCATGATGAATGCAAAAGTTATGAAAGATTATAATATTTAACTTTTTATGTGTAATAAATTTTATATAATATAAAAAATATTATAATTATCTTTCCTTGTTTATATAATTAATTTATAGACATAGCAGGTGTTTAGCGCTCTTTTTATTATTTATTTGTTCTGTCAGAGCCAGCATACACAGACACACACACACACACACACACACACACACACACACACACACATCAGAGCCAGCATACACACACACACACACACACACACACACACACACACACACACACACACACACACACACACATATAGACAGTACCAGTGGTTCCCAGTTTCCAGGCTCTCAGGTAACGCTGCCCGCAGTGCACTCCTGAGGAGGTGGGGGGGAAAGGGGGAGTCACATGATGCCTGCTCTGCTGCTGGGCTCTGAGATGCGGGTGCTCTGCTGATGACGGTGCAGCAGCAGCATCCAGGACCCGGCGCTACCCGCTACCTGCAACCTCCATCTGTGCTGACTCTTATTCGCTCCATAAGACGCACATACTTTTTCCCGCACATTTTTGGGGAGAAAAAGTGCGTCTTATGGTCCGAAAAATACGGTAATCTTGGACCTTGCCCGAAGCATGGCGAGGGGACACGGTGCACTAATTCTGCTTCCCGGTCACTGTACGCAGAAAACAACACCAAAAAACCCCCCAAAACCTCATGTCGAACTCCTCCTACAGACGTGCGGAAGCATCGCACAGTGGCTCAGAAGCCCTGTGCTGCAGTGCGGCTGCTGCATGTGCGCACACAGTACAGGGCTTCAGCCTGCGATCGCTGCAGCGACCCGGTCTGAATTAGGCCCAATGTTCTGTACTTCTGGATCCAATCAGATTTTAAGAGTGCTCAAAGCAGCACAGATTATTTCCGGAGATGAGCCAGTGATCTGACCACTCATCTGATTATGCTAGTGAGGGGAAGGGCTGTACTGTGATGTGAGGCATGTGGAAAGCCAGGAAAGAATCAGGGTCTCCCAACAGTTCATTAGGGGGCAAACACGTTATTCACACCCTTTATGGAAACCAACCAAGTTTCCAGATTTAGGGCATAATTCAGACCTGATCACAGCAGCAAAATCTTTCTCTAAATGGGCAAAGCCATGTGCACTACAGGTGGGGTAGATATAACATGTGCAGAGAGAGTTAGTGGGTTATATTGTTTCTGTGCAGGGTAAATGCTGTCTGCTTTCTTTTTACACTGCAATTTAGATTTCAGTTTTAACACATCGCTCCCAAATCTAACTCTCTCTGCACGTTACATCTGCCCCACCTGCACTGCACATGATATTGTCCATTTGAGAATCTCTGAGTCCTTTGAGAAAACACTTATGTTTTTCCTGATGATTGATTTTATCAGCAAACCAATTTTTTGCGGCCAATTTTTACTTTTGGTAAATATACCCCTTATTCTGTTTAGGGTTGTGAAATAAATTTGGTTGCGGTAATTCACCTTGTAAAATTGTATTGATCAAGTTCATTTCATATTAAAACACCGTGGAAGTTAATTAACCAGTACGACTTGCGCTCAATTAATATCTCCTAACCTGTCCATTTGTAAATTTATGTTCAGAATCTTCTAATTAAATGTTATGACCCATGCCATATATTGATATTTTCTCATTTTCAATCAATAGTCGGGTTCTGTAATTCCATAAAGGAAATTCTATGCATTTCCTGACTTGCTGTCTTCAATATACTGTATTATTTTTTTTATATGTATAAATCCACATTATTGTTTGGTGATTATATAATGTTCTTCACCCACATTCATCACTGCTGGATAATATCAGATTTTTTTAAGAAAGGTTGTAAAATTCATGAAGAAGCAATTTGACATGTTCACACATCTATATAAAAAACACATTGCAGCAAGTCTTATCATATAATGGTTCTATCTTCTGGGAAATCCCAGGCTGCGAGATTATATTGTATGGTATTTTCTGTGGATGGTGAGATTTATCCTTTCCCCTGCAATGGTCAGCAATTGATACAAATGTCAAATATGCACAATGAAAGCCACATCATCACTGCAACATCTGTCACAGAAATAAAGCGTTGGACTTTGGACAGTATGAATGGCTTTCCCTGCCTTTGTTATGTTAGCTGATGGATAGATTGGATAACAGACAATGTTTTTGTAATGAAAAAAAAAAAAAGAATATGACGTTAAAATGTAGAAAAAAATACTTTTTAATACAAAATATAAATGATGGGGGTTTTGTTAGTGGATTGGCCAATGCACAGAAGCCTGCAAACCGATCGCCAAGGTACCCCACCTTCACGCAGGTCCTACACTATCACAGAGTTTTAAAACCTGACTACTGTTTCACACATCATCTGCCTTCTTGATTTAATGTGCACCTGCCTCACACTTTATGGCTTTTAAAGGTACAATAGTCACCTTACACTGGCTAATAGATTGCTAGGGAACAGCTGAGACAGGTTCAGGATAATAGAGTCCACATAGGGGTGCATGATAAAGCTAATGGCCACGGTTAATAACAGTGCTACACACAGTACCAGTCAAAAGTTTGGACACACCTTCTCATTCAATGGTTTTTATTTATTTTTATTATTTTCTACATTGTAGATTAATACTGAAGACATCAAAACTATGAAAGAACACATATGGAATTGTGTTGTAAACAGAAATGTGTTAAACAAATCAAAATATGTTTTAGATTTTAGATTCCTCAAAGTAGCCCCCTTTTGCTTTGATGACAGCTTTGCACACTCTTGGCATTTTCTCAATCAGCTTCATGAGGTAGTCTCCTGGAATGGTTTTGAATTAGCAGGTGTGCCTTGTCAAGAGTCAATCTGTGGAATTACTTGCCTTCTTAATGTGTTTGAGACCATCAGTTGTGTTGTGCAGAGGTAGGGTTAGTACACAGTGGACATCCCTATTTGACTACTGTTGTAATCCATATTATGGCACGAACCACTCAACTCAGCAAAGAGAAACGACAGTCCATCATTACTTTAAGGCATGAAGGTCAGTCGATACGGAAAATTTCAAGAACTTTGAATGTATCCTTAAGTGCAGTTGCAAAAACTATCAAACGCTATGATGAAACTGGCTCTCATGAGGACCACCCCAGGAAAGGAAGACCAAGGGGTAAATTTACTAAGATGGGAGTTCTATTTAAGATGGGATGTTGCCCATAGCAACCAATCAGATTCTACTTCTCATTTATCTGGCACCTTCTAGAAGATAATACCTGGAATCTGATTGGTTGCCACAGGCAACATCCCATCTTAAATAGAACTCCCATCTTAGAAAATTTACCCCCAAGAGTAACCTCTGCTGCAGAGGAAAAGTTATTAGAGTTACCATCCTCAGAAACCAGTACTTAACAGCACCTCAGATTAGAGCCCACATAAATTCTTCGCAGAGTTCAAGTAGCAGACAAATCTCAACATCAACTGTTCAGAGGAGACTGCGTGAATCAGGCCTTCATGGTCGAATTGCTGCAAAGAAGCCACTACTGAGGATGAACAACAAGAAGAAGAGAATTCTTTGGGACAAGAAACACAAGGAATGGACATTAGACCAGTGGAAATCTGTACTTTGGTCTGATGAATCCAAATTAGAGATTTTGGGTTCCAACCGCCATGTCTTTGTGAGACACAGAGAAGGGGAGCGGATTGTTTCTGCATGTGTGGTTCCCACTGTGAAGCATGGAGGAGGAGGTGTGATGGTGTGGGGGTACTTTGCTGGTGACACTGGGGGTAATTCAGAGTTGATCGCAGCAGCAAATTTGTTAGCAGTTGGGCAAAACCATGTGCACTGCAGGGGGGGAGGGCAGATATAACATTTGCAGAGAGAGTTAGATTTGGGTGGGTTATTTTGTTTTTGTGCAGGGTAAATACTGGCTGCTTTATTTTTACACTGCAATTTAGATTTCATTTTGAACACACCCCACCCAAATCTAACTCTCTCTGCACATATTATATTTGCCCCCCCCTGCAGTGCACATGGTATTGCCCAACTGCTAACAAATTTGCTGCTGCGACTGCTAACAAATTTGCTGCTGCAATCAACTCTGAATTACCCCAACTGTTGGTAATTTATTCAAAATTCAGGGCACACTTAACCAGCATAGCTACCACAGCATTCTGCCGCGCCATTCCATCCCATCTGGTTTGCGCTTACTGGGACCATCATTTGTTTTTCAACAAGACAATGACCCCAAACACACCTCCAGGCAATGTAAGGGCTACTTGACCAAGAAGGAAAGTGATGGAGTGCTGCGTAAGACCTGGCCTCCACAATCACCCAACCTAAACCCAATTGAGATGGTTTGGGATGAGTTGGACCACAGAGTGAAGGAAAAGCAGCCAACAAGTGCTCAGCACCTCTGGGAACTCCTTCAAGACTGTTGGAAAACCATTCCAGGAGACTACCTCATGAAGCTGATTGATAGAATGCCAAAAGTGCGCAAAGCTGTCGTATGTAAGAATCGTATGCTCTATTGATTAGACATGAATGTCCAGATATATAGTATCCTCTTCTGATTTTGATGATTGCCTCATTCATAGTAAGGTATGTGCCCTTATGTATTGAAGGCCTTGTTCCTTACGTTTATCCCTCTCTGCTTTTTTGTTCGTCTTTTATGTAAATTTTTTGGTTATGTCATCAGCTTGATTTTATTATTTATTATTCCTATTTCTTGTGTATTGGAAATAACATATATCCAAAAATTATATTCTACACTCATAGATGTACCCCTGATGAAGTCGCGGCAAAAGACGAAATGTGTTGGATTATCTGTTTCTGTTTGTGACCTCCAATCTACGAAAATAGGAGGAAAATATGGATTGCTGTGAAAAAGGATTACTGTGAAACAATGGACATTGTTACATTTTATGAATTTAAATAAATATATGGATCAAGTGGAACATATTCGACATTTGTCATTTTAAGAATCTGGATATCACTTCTTGCCACCAGGCGGTAATTGCTGATGTTAATGTGAATCCATTCGGATTTTAATAATATAGGGGCACCTATTCACTATATAGGCTTGCAAAGGTGCGTCACTCAGACTGGAATAACTGACGCTTAAAACTGTGGAGAAGTTATCAACGTTTCAATATTTTATATATTGTCATCAGGATCCAAAACACTTGAGGGTGGTTTTGCCAAAACCAAAACATGATGATGAATTAGAACCAAAACTAAAAACACAGGGCTCCATACACCTCTCATCTACAAAGGAAGAGGCTAGAATGCATACCCATCTGATATCCCATTTTAAAGCTATTTAATAAAATCTGTCCATTCCATCTGAAAATTCAGTTTTATAAAAATGTGAATATTAAAGACACAGGACCTGATCCAGAGATGTATGAAATCCCTATGTTAGAAGATTGGCGTATGTGCAGTATGTGTACCTTGCATATGCCCGTCTTCCACTGCACGATCTTTCGCAGTTCCCCAATGCCATTTGGGTGCTGGCTGGGGATGTGTCACCCTTGTTTTCTGGGAGTGATGAGGCCAGGGTCTGCATCTTCTGACACAGATATCCTGGCCTCAGCTACGGAGCTGCGACAGCCAGTCTGGGTAGCCTCAGGCTCACTCCGATGGCCAAGGTTTTCACAGAGTGATCAAATGGTGCATTTTTGGATGCAGCGGCGAATAGTAGAAGCTGCCAGGAGGCATTTATTTACACAAGACGCCTCCTGCTGCATTAGAATATGTTCACATCGCTGCTCAATCCAAAGATGCAGCAGTGATGTGAATTGCATCCACTTGTGAATTAGGACTATAGTTTAATACATGCTCAATTAGCCAAACAAACTGATTATACATACTACACCTGATCCTATTTAATTCAGATAACAGACATATGTGCCATGCAGTCCCAATTTGGCTACCACCCTACAGTTTCACCTGGGCCCCATATATATATCTTCACAGTTCTGCAGAGAAGCCCAACATAATCGGCCAGCCGGAGGATCGGTTGGGAATCCATCATCAACAACAGCACAAGAGCCACAGGTTGACTACATCTGGTGCTGGGTATACTGAGGATATATAGTTGCCAAAAACTGGGGTAGATGTATCAAGTGGTACAAGGATTGAAGTCTTGGACAAGTGGAAAAGATGCCTATACCCAGGGACAGATTGGGAAACAAAAGTGGCCCTGGAAAAGTTTCTAGAAGTGGCCTCATGTGGGCAGCACCAAACCAACTGTAGGCGGAGCCAATACCAAAGTAGGCGGGATTACTTCAAAATTTAATGTACGCGGAGTTACACCAACAAAAGGCAGAGCATGTCAAATTAGCTGGACCTAACACATTAAAAGTTTAGAAAGTATTGTGTTGTAGCAGGAGTAGAAAGTAAGAAATTAAAACTGGGGTGACATTTAATCCTCTGCACACTCATATCTCAATCCATCTCCTTCATTTGTCTCTGCTTCTAAGGGGTCAATTCAGTTCAACACGGATTGAATAGCGCTGGGAGGGAGCTCCTGGTGCTATTCAATTCAGAGCGATGCTGTCCCTGACTAGAGGATTTCTTCTTGCACCCTTCCAAGGGTGCGAGCCGAAATTCAACAAAACTATGGGGGAGAGTCAAATGTTTGAAAAGTCAGTTGGGTGTCTATTTTTTCCTATCTAATAGACAGGAAAAAACAGACACCCAACCGACTTTTCAAACATTTGAATTTCCCCCTAATTTTCATTACACTGTACATAATGCCTCTATTTCATATTACACCACTGAGTAGTGCCCCATATTCACGCTATGATACACAGTAGCTCCCCTTATACACATGCCCACAGTATCAGTGCCGCTTATATATATAATAATACCCACGATATCAGTGCCATTTGTACACATAATAATGCCAACGGTAGCAGTGACGCTTATACACATAATGGCCATGGTATCAGTGCCGCTTATACACATGGGTGGTCATTCCGAGTTGATCGCTAGCTGCATTCGTTCACTGTGCAGCGATGAGACAAAAAATGGCACTTCTGCGCATTCATATGCGGCACAATGCGCACGCGCAACGTACTATTACAACGGCCGATGTAGTTTCACACAGGGTCTAGCGAAGCTTTTCAGTCGCAGTACTGACCGCAGCGTGATTGACATGAAGTGGGCGTTTCTGGGTGGCAACTGACCGTTTTCAGGGAGTGTTCGTGCCAGGAAAAACGCAGGCGTGGCTGGGCGAATGCAGGGCGTGTTTGTGACATCAAAACAGGAACTAAACAGTCTAAAGTCATCGCAAGCGCTGAATAGGTATTGAGCTACTCTAAAACTGCGCAAAAAAACTTTGCCGCCGCTCTGCGATCCTTTCGTTCGCACTTCAGCTAAGCGAAAATACACTCCAAGTGGGCGGCGGCTTAGCGTTTGCACGGCTGCTAAAAACTGCTAGCGAGTGAACAACTCGGAATGACCACCATAATGGGCACAGTATCAGTGCCACTTATATACATAATAATGCCCACGGTAGCAGTGCCGCTTAAACACATAATAATGGCCACTGTAATAGTGCCGCTTATACACAGGATGGGCACAGTATCAGTGGCGCTTATACACATACTGGGCACGGTATCAGTGCCACTTGTATAAATAATAATGCCCACGGTAGCAGTGCCGCTTATACACATAATGGCCATCGTAGCAGTGCTGCTTATACACATAATGGCCATCGTAGCAGTGCTGCTTATACACATAATGGGCATCGTAGCAGTGCTGCTTATACACATAATGGGCACAGTATCAGTGACATTTATATACATAATAATGCCCACGGGAGTAGTGCCGCTTATAAACACATGGGCCCTCATTCCGAGTTGTTCGCTCGTTGCCGAATCTCGCTATATTGCGATTAGTCGCTTACTGCGCATGCGCAAGGTTCGCAGAGCGCATGCGCTTAGTTATTTTACTCAAAAGTTTGGTATTTTACTCACGGCATTACGAGGATTTTTCTCCGTTCTGGTGATCGTAGTGTGATTGACAGGAAGTGGGTGTTTCTGGGCGGAAACTGGCCGTTTTATGGGTGTGTTTGAAAAAACGCTGCCGTTTCTGGGAAAAACGCGGGAGTGGCTGGAGAAACGGGGGAGTGCCTGGGCGAACGCTGGGTGTGTTTGTGACGTTAAACCAGGAACGAAACTGACTGAACTGATCGCAGTGGCAGAGTAAGTGTCGAGCTACTCGAAACTGCTAAGAAATTTCTAATCGCAAGTTTGCCAATCTTTCGTTCGCAATTCTGCTAAGCTAAGATTCACTCCCAGAGGGCGGCGGCTTAGCGTGTGCAATGCTGCTAAAAGCAGCTAGCGAGCGAACAACTCGGAATGAGGGCCCTAATGCCCACGGTAGCAGTGCCGCTTAAACACATAATAATGGTCACTGTAACAGTGCCGCTTATACACATGATGGGCACAGTATCAGTGGCGCTTATACACATACTGGGCATGGTATCAGTGCCGCTTGTATACATAATAATGCCCACGGTAGCAGTGCCGCTTATACACATAATGGCAATCGTAGCAGTGCTGCTTATACACATAATGGCCATCGTAGCAGTGTTGCTTATACACATAATGGGCACAGTATCAGTGCCACTTATATACATAATAATGCCCACTGTAACAGTGACACTTATACACATAATGGGCACAGTATCATTGGCGCTTATACACATAATGGGCATCGTATCAGTGCCGCTTATATACATAATAATGCCCATGGTAGCAGTGCTGCTTATACACATAATGCCCACAGTAGCCGTGCTGCTTATACACATAATAATGGCCATTGTAGCAGTACTGCTTATACACATGTCCACGGAAGCAGTGCCCCTTTTACACATAATAAATGTCACCCCCACCCCACTTGCCTCATATCTCAGTGGTGTCTGCTCTCAGTGCGCCACCAGCTCCTTATTCCCTCTGCAGTCCAGCACCATTGGAGGGGGACTGGGGGAGGAGGGCTAAGGGTATCAGTCTAGCTCCTCCTGCCCACCATCCCTTCTATTTGTGTGGGAGCTGCGGCTACACTACAGCGCAGCACTAAAGAATTCTCATGGCTGGGCAAAGTAGGCTGGAGGAAATTGAACAGAGAGTATTCCTCTTTAGCATACTGTTACACCCCCCCCATCCAGATCTCCATGTTCCACTAGCACTGCAGCTCTCAATCTTTAAAAAAAAGTCCTGCAAACTACAATACCTGATAGTGGTACATGGAGATCTGTCTGACTGCTGCAATCAGGGCATGCTCCATGTCACCATTTCTTCCAGCTTCTTCCTCCCTCCCTGCAGACAGGCTGGCATTACAGTCTGGCGGTGGCTGGGAGCGCAGTGCAGGCAGAGGTCAGAGTAGACTTATACCAGTGGCGGATCTAGACTTTACTTATAGGGGTGGGGGTGGGGGGTTAGGAATCAGGGTTCCTCCACTCATAGCTCCTCCCACTTTGTTATGCCCCTCCCATTTTCAATATTGAAAGAGAGAGATGGGAAGAAAAAGGGTTTTGAGAGAAAGAGAGAGAAAGAGGGAGAGAGGTTAGACAGAGAAGGAGGGTGAGAGAGGGTTAAAAGAGAGAGGTGGGGGGAGAGAGAAGGAGAGAGAGGCGAGACAGAGAAGGAGGATGAAAGATAAGGTTGCGTGAGACTGGGGGTGAAAGAAAGGGTTGAAAGTGGGAGAGGGAGGTGGGGGAGAGAGAGCAGGGCAGAGAGAGAGGGAGGGGACAGAGAGAGAGAGAGAAAATATGAGAGAAAGAAAGAGCAAAAGAGAGAAAAAGAATAAGAGAGAAAGAGAAGGGGGTGAGAGAGGGGACGAGGAGAGAAGAAAGAAAAACAAAGAAATCAAAAAAGAAAGGGGGTGAGAGAGAGGGTTGAGAGAGAGAGAGAGAGAGAGAGAGAGAGAGAGAGAGAGAGAGAGAGAGGTGGCACCAGGTACAGGTGGCACCAGGGCTGGCTCCATGCCTATTAGTACCCTGAGCGAGAACATGTATAAGCGCCCCCCCACACCCCTATGTGCGCGCCGAAGGCGCGCTCCAGTAAAGGTGGGTGTGGCCTCTGGAAAAGTGGGCATGGTCTCATAACTTCATATTATTAGACTATAAATAAATATATTTTCACTGCCCCTCTACGCACACAATTAGCAGCCTTACACATAACAGCCACAGTAGTGTTCCTTACACACAATGTCTCCAGTATAGTGCCAGATATACATAATGTCTCCAGTATAGTGCCAGATACACATAATGTCTCCAGTATAGTGTCAGATACACATAATGTGCAGTGCCAGATAGACATGATATGCCCCGCAGCAGTGCCAGCTACACATGACATGCCCTGCAGCCGTGCCAGCTACACATGACATGCCCCCCAGCAGTGCCAGCTACACATGATAGTGTTCACTTTTTAGGGCAGGGTGCTGATCACAGGGAGGGCACATTTTTAAGTTAGGAGGGCAAAATGATGTACATACTGTAATGCTTGGTGCTCATCTACCTACATGCTAAAGCATGGACAGTGCGCGCCAAAGGCGCACAGCAAAAATTTAGGGGCATTGCTTTGTGGGGAAGGTGTGTGGCCACATAATAGTGGCAATTCGCATTACACCACACAGTAGTGCAGCTAATACACATTGCACCAGGTAGAACCTCCTATACACACTGCGCCAGGCAGAGCACGTTAGACACTTTGCGCCAGGCAGAGCACTAAAACATATTGCGCCAGGTAGAGCACTGAGACACACTGTGCCAGGTAGAGCACTGAGACACACTGTGCCAGGTAGAGCACTGAGACACACTGTGCCAGGTAGAGCACTGCGACACACTGTATCAGGTAGAGCACTGAGACACATTGCGCCAGGTAGAGCACAGACGCCTAGCGGGAACACTACATGATATGCTCCCCAGCCGTGCCAGCTACACATGACATGCCCCCCAGCAGTGCCAGATACATAAATGGCCACACAGTGCCAGATATGTCCCCACAGTTCCAGATACATAAATGCCCCCACAGTGCCAGATACATAAATGCTCCCACAGTGCCAGATAAATAAATGCCGCCACAGTGCCAGATAAATAAATGCCCCCACAGTGCCAGATAAATAAATGCCCCCACAGTGCCAGATATGCCCCCAGAGTGCCAGATAAATAAATGCCGCCACAGTGCCAGATATGCCCCCACAGTGCCAGATAAATAAATGCCCCCACAGTGCCAGATATGCCCCCAGAGTGCCAGATAAAAAAATACCACCACAGTGCCAGATATGCCCCCAGTGCCAGATAAATAAATGCTGCCACAGTGCCAGATAAATAAATGCCCCCACAGTGCCAGATAAATAAATGCCCCCACAGTGCCAGATAAATAAATGCCGCCACAGTGCCAGATATGCCCCCACAGTGCCAGATAAATAAATGCTGCCACAGTGCCAGATATGCCCCCACAGTGCCACATACATAAATGCCCCCACAGTGCCAGATACATAAATGCCCCCACAGTGCAAGATATGCCCCCACAGTGCCAGATAAATAAATACCACCACAGTGCCAGATATGCCCCCAGTGCCAGATAAATAAATGCTGCCATAGTGCCAGATAAATAAATGCTCCCACAGTGCCAGATAAATAAATGCCCCCACAGTGCCAGATATGCCCCCACAGTGCTGGATACATAAATTCCCCCACAGTGCTAGATATGCCCCCACAGTGCCAGATAAATAAATGCCGCCACAGTGTCAGATATGCCCCCACAGTGTCAGATAAGTAAATGCCCCCACAGTGCCAGATAAATAAATGCCGCCACAGTGCCAGATATGCCTCCACAGTGCCAGATAAATAAATGCCGCCACAGTGCCAGATATGCCCCCACAGTGCCACATACATAAATGCCCCACAGTGCCAGATACATAAATGCCCCCACAGTGCAAGATATGCCCCCACAGTGCCAGATAAATAAATACCACCACAGTGCCAGATATGCCCCCAGTGCCAGATAAATAAATGCTGCCATAGTGCCAGAAAAATAAATGCTCCCACAGTGCCAGATAAATAAATGCCCCCACAGTGCCAGATATGCCCCCACAGTGCTAGATACATAAATTCCCCCACAGTGCTAGATATGCCCCCACAGTGCCAGATAAATAAATGCCGCAACAGTGCCAGATATGCCCCCACAGTGCCAGATACATAAATGCCGCCACAGTGCCAGATATGCCCCCACAGTGCCACATACATAAATGCCGCCACAGTGCCAGATACATAAATGCCCCCACAGTGCCAGATATGCCCCCACAGTGCCAGATAAATAAATGCCGCCACAGTGCCAGATATGCCCCCACAGTGCCACATACATAAATGCCCCCACAGTGCCAGATACATAAATGCCCCCACAGTGCAAGATATGCCCCCACAGTGCCAGATAAATAAATACCACCACAGTGCCAGATATGCCCCCAGTGCCAGATAAATAAATGCCGCCACAGTGCCAGATAAATAAATGCCCCCACAGTGCCAGATAAATAAATGCCCCCACAGTGCCAGATAAATAAATGCCGCCACAGTGCCAGATATGCCCCCACAGTGCCAGATAAATAAATGCCGCCACAGTGCCAGATATGCCCCCACAGTGCCACATACATAAATGCCCCCACAGTGCCAGATACATAAATGCCCCCACAGTGCAAGATATGCCCCCACAGTGCCAGATAAATAAATACCACCACAGTGCCAGATATGCCCCAAGTGCCAGATAAATAAATGCTGCCATAGTGCCAGATAAATAAATGCTCCCACAGTGCCAGATAAATAAATGCCCCCACAGTGCCAGATATGCCCCCTCAGTGCTAGATACATAAATTCCCCCACAGTGCTAGATATGCCCCCACAGTGCCAGATAAATAAATGCCGCCACAGTGCCAGATATGCCCCCACAGTGCCAGATACATAAATGCCCCCACAGTGCCAGATACATAAATGCCCCCACAGTGCCAGATAAATAAATGCTGCCACAGTGCCAGATAAATAAATGCCCCCACAGTGCAGATATGACCCCACACAGTGCCAGATAAATGCCCCCACAGTGCCAGATACAAAAATGCCCCCACAGTGCAGATATGACCCCACACAGTGCCAGCCATAAATGTCCCCCACAATACCTGCGGCGCTGGGAGGGGAGGAGTGCTGCTGTCTGAGGGCGCAGGTGGGCGGGCTCCAAAGCGCTTGTGTGCGCTATACACGCTGCGCAGCGCCGGCGTCTGACGTCAGACACCGGCGCCACACAGCGTGCACTGGCACACAGGCCGAGACAGGGTAATGGTGCACACGGCCGGCTCCAGGTTCGAATATGGCGGTCCAGCGCGCAGCACCCATCATGGGTGGCGCCCCGCGTGGCCGCTCTATTCGAACATGCCTGGAGCCGGCCCTGGGTGGCACTGTGTACCATGCTGTCCCCCCACCCCTGATACAAGAGTCACTGTGTGTGTGTGTCCCTTCAGTACAAGCAGCACTGTTTAACTTGGGTAGCAGCAGGTCCCCCTTCTCATCAGCGCTGGCTGTAGCGGGTCCCCTCTTCTGGTTTTTGTGGGATTGTGACGTCGGGCAACAGCATCAGAGCGGAAGAAAAAGCGAAAGGAGGGGCTGAATTTGCTGGACTCCTCCTCTTGCTAGTACTACGCCGACAGTGCTGCTGCATACACCCTCATTGCACCATACTGCCGCAGGTCTCTGTTTAAAAAACAAAGTGTCCGAAATAACATGTGGGGTGGAACGGGCCCATGTCTGTGTGCACCCACCCCCCTGGATCTGACAGTGCCTCCTGTCACCTCACACACAGCCTACTCCCCCCAGCCACCACCCCCACGCACAGCCTTTTACCCCCCCGTCACCACACACACACATAGCCTTTTACCCCCCCGTCACCACACACACACATAGCCTATTACATCCCAGTCACCACACACACACATAGCCTATTACATTCCAGTCACCACACACACACATAGCCTATTACATCCCAGTCACCACACACACACTTAGCCTATTACATCCCAGTCACCACACACACACATAGCCTATTACATTCCAGTCACCACACACACACATAGCCTATTACATCCCAGTCACCACACACACACACATAGCCTATTACATCCCAGTCACCACACACACACATAGCCTATTACATCCCAGTCACCACACACACACATAGCCTATTACATCCCAGTCACCACACACACACACATAGCCTATTACATCCCAGTCACCACACACACACATAGCCTATTACATCCCAGTCACCACACACACACATAGCCTATTACATCCCAGTCACCACACACACACATAGCCTATTACATCCCAGTCACCACACACACATAGCCTATTACATCCCAGTCACCACACACACACATAGCCTATTACATCCCAGTCACCACACACACATAGCCTATTACATCCCAGTCACCACACACACACATAGCCTATTACATCCCAGTCACCACACACACACATAGCCTATTACATCCCAGTCACCACACACACACATAGCCTATTACATCCCAGTCACCACACACACACATAGCCTATTACATCCCAGTCACCACACACACACATAGCCTTTTACCCCCCCGTCACCACACACACACATAGCCTATTACATCCCAGTCACCACACACACACATAGCCTATTACATCCCAGTCACCACACACACACACATAGCCTATTACATCCCAGTCACCACACACACACATAGCCTATTACATCCCAGTCACCACACACACACATAGCCTATTACATCCCAGTCACCACACACACACATAGCCTATTACATCCCAGTCACCACACACACACATAGCCTATTACATCCCAGTCACCACACACACACATAGCCTATTACATCCCAGTCACCACACACACACATAGCCTATTACATCCCAGTCACCACACACACACATAGCCTATTACATCCCAGTCACCACACACACACATAGCCTTTTACCCCCCCGTCACCACACACACACATAGCCTATTACATCCCAGTCACCACACACACACATAGCCTATTACATCCCAGTCACCACACACACACATAGCCTATTACATTCCAGTCACCACACACACACACATAGCCTATTACATCCCAGTCACCACACACACACATAGCCTATTACATCCCAGTCACCACACACACACATAGCCTATTACATCCCAGTCACCACACACACACATAGCCTATTACATCCCAGTCACCACACACACACATAGCCTATTACATCCCAGTCACCACACACACACACATAGCCTATTACATCCCAGTCACCACACACACACATAGCCTATTACATCCCAGTCACCACACACACACATAGCCTATTACATCCCAGTCACCACACACACACATAGCCTATTACATCCCAGTCACCACACACACATAGCCTATTACATCCCAGTCACCACACACACACATAGCCTATTACATCCCAGTCACCACACACACATAGCCTATTACATCCCAGTCACCACACACACACATAGCCTATTACATCCCAGTCACCACACACACACATAGCCTATTACATCCCAGTCACCACACACACACATAGCCTATTACATCCCAGTCACCACACACACACATAGCCTATTACATCCCAGTCACCACACACACACATAGCCTTTTACCCCCCCGTCACCACACACACACATAGCCTATTACATCCCAGTCACCACACACACACATAGCCTATTACATCCCAGTCACCACACACACACACATAGCCTATTACATCCCAGTCACCACACACACACATAGCCTATTACATCCCAGTCACCACACACACACATAGCCTATTACATCCCAGTCACCACACACACACATAGCCTATTACATCCCAGTCACCACACACACACATAGCCTATTACATCCCAGTCACCACACACACACATAGCCTATTACATCCCAGTCACCACACACACACATAGCCTATTACATCCCAGTCACCACACACACACATAGCCTATTACATCCCAGTCACCACACACACACATAGCCTATTACATCCCAGTCACCACACACACACATAGCCTATTACATCCCAGTCACCACACACACACATAGCCTATTACATCCCAGTCACCACACACACACATAGCCTATTACATCCCAGTCACCACACACACACATAGCCTATTACATCCCAGTCACCACACACACACATAGCCTTTTACCCCCCCGTCACCACACACACACATAGCCTATTACATCCCAGTCACCACACACACACATAGCCTATTACATCCCAGTCACCACACACACATAGCCTATTACATCCCAGTCACCACACACACACATAGCCTATTACATCCCAGTCACCACACACACACATAGCCTATTACATCCCAGTCACCACACACACACATAGCCTATTACATCCCAGTCACCACACACACACATAGCCTATTACATCCCAGTCACCACACACACACATAGCCTATTACATCCCAGTCACCACACACACACATAGCCTATTACATCCCAGTCACCACACACACACATAGCCTATTACATCCCAGTCACCACACACACACATAGCCTATTACATCCCAGTCACCACACACACACATAGCCTATTACATCCCAGTCACCACACACACACATAGCCTATTACATCCCAGTCACCACACACACACAAAGCCTATTACATCCCAGTCACCACACGCACAGCCTGCTACATCCCAGTCACCACACACACAGCCTGCTACATCCCAGTCACCACACACACACAGCCTGTTACCCCCCCCGGGATCAGTACGTAATCCCGCTGGACGGGATCCCGGCAGTCGAAATACCGACGCCGGAATCCCGACCACACAATCCCGACAGGGGTGGCAAGCGGAACGCTGCCCCTTGCGGGCTCGCTTCGCTCGCCACGCTCGGCACACTGTTATATTCTCCCTCTATGGGTGTCGTGGACATCCACGGAGGGAGAATATGTCGGGATTCCGGCGTCTGTATTTCGACCGCCGGGATCCCGTCCAGCGGGATGTTGACCGCATCCCACCCCCCCCAAGTTACCACACACACAGCCTGTCACAACCCAGTCACCACACACACACACACACAGCCTAGTACATCCCAGTCACCACACACACAGACTGTTACCCCCCATGTCACCACATACACACAGCCTGTTACCCACCAAGTTACCACACACACAGCCTGTTACATCCCATTCACCACACACACACACACACACACACACACACACACACACACACACACACACACACACATGCAGCCTGTTACCACACAGCCTGTTACCTTCCATGTCACCACACACACACAGCCTTTTACCCGCCAAGTTACCACACACACAGCCTATTACATCCCATTCCCCACCCACACACACACACGCACACTCGGGATGTGCACTTGAAATTTTTCGGGTTTTGTGTTTTGGTTTTGGGTTCGGTTCCGCGGCCGTGTTTTGGGTTCGACCGCGTTTTGGCAAAACCTCACCGAATTTTTTTTGTCGGATTCGGGTGTGTTTTGGATTCGGGTGTTTTTTTCAAAAAACCCTAAAAAACAGCTTAAATCATAGAATTTGGGGGTCATTTTGATCCCAAAGTATTATTAACCTCAAAAACCATAATTTCCACTCATTTTCAGTCTATTCTGAATACCTCACACCTCACAAAATTATTTTTAGTCCTAAAATTTGCACCGAGGTCGCTGGATGACTAAGCTAAGCGACCCTAGTGGCCGACACAAACACCTGGCCCATCTAGGAGTGGCACTGCAGTGTTACGCAGGATGGCCCTTCCAAAAAACACTCCCCAAACAGCACAAATGACGCAAAGAAGAAAAAAAGAGGCGCAATGAGGTAGCTGTGTGAGTAAGCTAAGCGACCCTAGTGGCCGACACAAACACCTGGCCCATCTAGGAGTGGCACTGCAGTGTCACGCAGGATGGCCCTTCCAAAAAACACTCCCCAAACAGCACATGACGCAAATAAAAATGAAAGAAAAAAGAGGTGCAAGATGGAATTGTCCTTGGGCCCTCCCACCCACCCTTATGTTGTATAAACAGGACATGCACACTTTAACCAACCCATCATTTCAGTGACAGGGTCTGCCACACGACTGTGACTGAAATGACGGGTTGGTTTGGACCCCCACCGAAAAAGAAGCAATTAATCTCTCCTTGCACAAACTGGCTCTACAGAGGCAAGATGTCCACCTCATCATCATCCTCCGATATATCACCGTGTACATCCCGCTCCTCACAGATTATCAATTCGTCCCCACTGGAATCCACCATCTCAGCTCCCTGTGTACTTTGTGGAGGCAATTGCTGCTAGTCAATGTCTCCACGGAGGAATTGATTATAATTCATTTTAATGAACATCATCTTCTCCACATTTTCTGGAAGTAACCTCGTACGCAGATTGCTGACAAGGTGAGCGGCGGCACTAAACACTCTTTCGGAGTACACACTTGTGGGAGGGCAACTTAGGTAGAATAAAGCCAGTTTGTGCAAGGGCCTCCAAATTGCCTCTTTTTCCTGCCAGTATAAGTACGGACTGTCTGACGTGCCTACTTGGATGCGGTCACTCATATAATCCTCCACCATTCTTTCAATGGTGAGAGAATCATATGCAGTGACAGTAGACGACATGTCCGTAATCGTTGTCAGGTCCTTCAGTCCGGACCAGATGTCAGCATCAGCAGTCGCTCCAGACTGCCCTGCATCACCGCCAGCGGGTGGGCTCGGAATTCTGAGCCTTTTCCGCGCACCCCCAGTTGCGGGAGAATGTGAAGGAGGAGATGTTGACAGGTCGCGTTCCGCTTGACTTGACAATTTTGTCACCAGCAGGTCTTTGAACCCCAGCAGACTTGTGTCTGCCGGAAAGAGAGATCCAAGGTAGGTTTTAAATCTAGGATCGAGCACGGTGGCCAAAATGTAGTGCTCTGATTTCAACAGATTGACCACCCGTGAATCCTTGTTAAGCGAATTAAGGGCTCCATCCACAAGTCCCACATGCCTAGCGGAATCGCTCCCTTTCAGCTCCTCCTTCAATGCCTCCAGCTTCTTCTGCAAAAGCCTGATGAGGGGAATGACCTGACTCAGGCTGGCAGTGTCTGAACTGACTTCACGTGTGGCAAGTTCAAAAGGTTGCAGAACCTTGCACAACGTTGAAATCATTCTCCACTGCGCTTGAGACAGGTACATTCCACCTCCTATATCGTGCTCAATTGTATAGGCTTGAATGGCCTTTTGCTGCTCCTCCAATCTCTGAAGCATATAGAGGGTTGAATTCCACCTCGTTACCACTTCTTGCTTCAGATGATGGCAGGGCAGGTTCAGGCGTTTTTGGTGGTGCTCCAGTCTTCTGTACGTGGTGCCTGTACGCCGAAAGTGTCCCGCAATTCTTCTGGCCACCGACAGCATCTCTTGCACGCCCCTGTCGTTTTTAAAAAAATTCTGCACCACCAAATTCAAGGTATGTGCAAAACATGGGACGTGCTGGAATTTGCCCATATTTAATGCACACACAATATTGCTGGCGTTGTCCGATGCCACAAATCCACAGGAGAGTCCAATTGGGGTAAGCCATTCCGCGATGATCTTCCTCAGTTGCCGTAAGAGGTTTTCAGCTGTGTGCGTATTCTGGAAACCGGTGATACAAAGCGTAGCCTGCCTAGGAAAGAGTTGGCGTTTGCGAGATGCTGCTACTGGTGCCGCCGCTGCTGTTCTTGCGGCGGGAGTCCATACATCTACCCAGTGGGCTGTCACAGTCATATAGTCCTGACCCTGCCCTGCTCCACTTGTCCACATGTCCGTGGTTAAGTGGACATTGGGTACAACTGCATTTTTTAGGACACTGGTGAGTATTTTTCTGACGTCCGTGTACATTCTCGGTATCGCCTGCCTAGAGAAGTGGAACCTAGATGGTATTTGGTAACGGTGGCACACTGCCTCAAGAAATTGTCTAGTTCCCTGTGAACTAACGGCGGATACCGGACGCACGTCTAACACCAACATAGTTGTCAAGGCCTCAGTTATCCGCTTTGCAACAGGATGACTGCTGTGATATTTCATCTTCCTCGCAAAGGACTGTTGGACAGTCAATTGCTTGGTGGAAGTAGTAAAAGTGGGCTTACGACTTCCCCTCTGGGATGACCATCGACTCCCAGCAGCAACAACAGCAGCGCCAGCAGTAGTAGGCGTTACACGCAAGGATGCATCGGAGGAATCCCAGGCAGGAGAGGACTCGTCAGAATTGCCAGTGACATGGCATGCAGGACTATTGGCATTCCTGGGGAAGGAGGAAATTGACACTGAGGGAGTTGGTGGGGTGGTTTGCGTGAGCTTGGTTACAAGAGGAAGGGATTTACTGGTCAGTGGACTGCTTCCGCTGTCGCCCAAAGTTTTTGAACTTGTCACTGACTTATTATGAATGCGCTGCAGGTGACGTATAAGGGAGGATGTTCCGAGGTGGTTAACGTCCTTACCCCTACTTATTACAGCTTGACAAAGGCAACACACGGCTTGACAAATGTTGTCCGCATTTCTGGTGAAATACTTCCACACCGAAGAGCTGATTTTTTTGGTATTTTCACCAGGCATGTCAACGGCCCTATTCCTCCCACGGACAACAGGTGTCTCCCCGGGTGCCTGACTTAAACAAACCACCTCACCATCAGAATCCTCCTTGTCAATTTCCTCCCCAGCGCCAGCAACACCCATATCCTCCTCATCCTGGTGTACTTCAACACTGACATCTTCAATCTGACTATCAGGAACTGGACTGCGGGTGCTCCTTCCAGCACTTGCAGGGGGCGTGCAAATGGTGGAAGGCGCATGCTCTTCACGTCCAGTGTTGGGAAGGTCAGGCATCGCAACCAACACAATTGGACTCTCCTTGTGGATTTGGGATTTCGAAGAACGCACAGTTCTTTGCGGTGCTTTTGCCAGCTTGAGTCTTTTCAGTTTTCTAGCGAGAGGCTGAGTGCTTCCATCCTCATGTGAAGCTGAACCACTAGCCATGAACATAGGCCAGGGCCTCAGCCGTTCCTTGCCACTCCGTGTGGTAAATGGCATATTGGCAAGTTTACGCTTCTCCTCCGACAATTTTATTTTAGATTTTGGAGTCCTTTTTTTACTGATATTTGGTGTTTTGGATTTTACATGCTCTGTACTATGACATTGGGCATCGGCCTTGGCAGACGACGTTGCTGGCATTTCATCGTCTCGGCCATGACTAGTGGCAGCAGCTTCAGCACGAGGTGGAAGTGGATCTTGATCTTTCCCTAATTTTGGAACCTCAACATTTTTGTTCTCCATATTTTAATAGGCACAACTAAAAGGCACCTCAGGTAAACAATGGAGATGGATGGATACTAGTATACTTATGGATGGACGAGCGACTGCCGACACAGAGGTAGCTACAGCCGTGGACTACCGTACTGTGTCTGCTGCTAATATAGACTGGATGATAAGGAGATGAAATTAATATATATATATATATATATATACCATGTATATTCCTGCACTCACATCAGTACTATAAACAACAGTAGGGTGCTCCCTAGTGGAAATCTCCCCAAACCGGGTGGATCCACAATATTTAACCCAAAGTCCAACAATATGGAGGTGCACTCATCAGGTTCAAACAGTCAACGGTTCTGGTTTATTCATAACAGCTTTATTGCAGTGTATATTCGGCTCAATTAGTCGACGTTTCGATCCTAATTCGTGGATCTTTCTCAAGACAAGCTTCGATTTTAATACAGTTTTTGAAAGCATCATACATTGATTATCAGGGAATCAATGTCTCTTGTTCAGACAATGAACGTGCTGTATGGATGGGTCAGACTTAGTACTAACAGGTTTTGGTGTGCTTACTTAGCCACACAACCTCCGAGCAACTCTGACAACATAGGAGATCACCACTCTACAGGAGATGCTGACACCTTCTACAGCCTGTGGCTGTAGAAGGTGTCAGCATCTCCTGTAGAGTGGTGATCTCCTATGTTGTCAGAGTTGCTCGGAGGTTGTGTGGCTAAGTAAGCACACCAAAACCTGTTAGTACTAAGTCTGACCCATCCATACAGCACGTTCATTGTCTGAACAAGAGACATTGATTCCCTGATAATCAATGTATGATGCTTTCAAAAACTGTATAAAAATCGAAGCTTGTCTTGAGAAAGATCCACGAATTAGGATCGAAACGTCGACTAATTGAGCCGAATATACACTGCAATAAAGCTGTTATGAATAAACCAGAACCGTTGACTGTTTGAACCTGATGAGTGCACCTCCATATTGTTGGACTTTGGGTTATATATATATATATATATATATATATATATAATATCACTAGTACTGCAGCCGGACAGGTATATATATTTATTATGTAATGACTGATGACGGACCTGCTGGACACTGTCAGCTCAGCAGCACCGCAGACTGCTACAGTAAGCTACTATAGTAGTATGTATAAAGAAGAAAGAAAAAAAAAACCACCACGGGTAGGTGGTATACAATTATGGATGGACGAGCGACTGCCGACACAGAGGTAGCTACAGCCGTGGACTACCGTACTGTGTCTGCTGCTAATATAGACTGGATGATAATGAGATGAAATCAATATATATTATATCACACTAGTACTGCAGCCGGACAGGTAGATATATTTATTATGTAATGACTGATGACGGACCTGCTGGACACTGTCAGCTCAGCAGCACCGCAGACTGCTATAGTAAGCTACTATAGTAGTATGTATAAAGAAGAAAGAAAAACACGGGTAGGTGGTATACAATTATGGATGGACGAGCGACTGCCGACACAGAGGTAGCTACAGCCGTGGACTACCGTACTGTGTCTGCTGCTAATATAGACTGGATGATAAGGAGATGAAATTAATATATATATATATATATATATAATATCACTAGTACTGCAGCCGGACAGGTATATATATTTATTATGTAATGACTGATGACGGACCTGCTGGACACTGTCAGCTCAGCAGCACCGCAGACTGCTACAGTAAGCTACTATAGTAGTATGTATAAAGAAGAAAGAAAAAAAAAACCACGGGTAGGTGGTATACAATTATGGATGGACGAGCGACTGCCGACACAGAGGTAGCTACAGCCGTTGACTACCGTACTGTGTCTGCTGCTAATATAGACTGGATGATAATGAGATGAAATCAATATATATATATATATAATATCACTAGTACTGCAGCCGGACAGGTATATATATTTATTATGTAATGACTGATGACGGACCTGCTGGACACTGTCAGCTCAGCAGCACCGCAGACTGCTACAGTAAGCTACTATAGTAGTATGTATAAAGAAGAAAGAAAAGAAAAAAAACCACGGGTAGGTGGTATACAATTATGGATGGACGAGCGACTGCCGACACAGAGGTAGCTACAGCCGTGGACTACCGTACTGTGTCTGCTGCTAATATAGACTGGATGATAATGAGATGAAATCAATATATATATATATAATATCACTAGTACTGCAGCCGGACAGGTATATATATTTATTATGTAATGACTGATGACGGACCTGCTGGACACAGTCAGCTCAGCAGCACCGCAGACTGCTACAGTAAGCTACTATAGTAGTATGTATAAAGAAGAAAGAAAAAAAAAAACCACGGGTAGGTGGTATACAATATTATATATATATATATTATATACAATTATATATATATATATATATATATATATATATATTAAACTGGTGGTGACTGGTGGTCAGGTCACTGGTCACACTATCAGCAACTTGCAAGTAGTACTCCTAAGCAGACAATCACAATATATATTATACTGGTGGTCAGTGTGGTCACAATGGCAGTGTGGCACTCTGGCAGCAAAAGTGTGCACTGTACGTTATATGTACTCCTGAGTCCTGCTCTCAGACTCTAACTGCTCCCCACTGTCAGTGTCTCCCCCACAAGTCAGATAATATACAGTCACACTATCTATCACTTCAGCAAGTAACTAGTACTCCTCCTAATGCTCCCCAAAATTACTACTGTGTCTCTCTCTACTGTCTCACTCTCTTCTCTATAAACGGAGAGGACGCCAGCCACGTCCTCTCCCTATGAATCTCAATGCACGTGTGAAAATGGCGGCGACGCGCGGCTCCTTATATAGAATCCGAGTCTCGCGATAGAATCCGAGCCTCGCGAGAATCCGACAGCGGGATGATGACGTTCGGGCGCGCTCGGGTTAACCGAGCAAGGCGGGAAGATCCGAGTCGCTCGGCCCCGTGTAAAAAAACATGAAGTTCGGGCGGGTTCGGATTCCGAGGAACCGAACCCGCTCATCCCTAACGCACACACGCACACAGCCTGTTCCCTGGAGTCACCACCCTCCACACAAGCCCATATATGCATGCATACATACATATAACTCAAATATTAGGTACGTATCAGATGGTTATATGGTGCAGATTATTAGTGCAAGCTAGGGCCGACTTTGACTTCTGCTGGTGCTGGGCACAGTGGGGCAGATCCTTACTCCAGCGCCACCACCTCCTCTCCTGGGCTCCATCCTGCAGCTTGCTATGGGGTTTTAAAAAAAGGGGGCGTGGCAACGTGGGTCTGTGATTAGGCCAACGTTGCCTGGGGTCAAGTGATCGTCTCAGTGTGGCCCGTCCCCTGCCTACCTCCCTCTGTGCTGTGGGGACCTGGAGGTAATAAGTAGAGAAATACTGAAGGAGTGGTGAAAATACTGTGCAAAACCCATATTGTCTGGCCAGACTATTTTTGTGGACCCTTATTATCACAATAGACGGTTCATTAAATTTTTGGAGCTTGATTTATTATCTGCTAAAACGGACTTGCCTTGATTGGAGCTGAAAGCAAAACACTTTATTAATAAGGCACTCCAAAAGGAAAGCAAATTCATCTATGTGGTCTTTCAGCTAATTGAAGCAATTGGTTACACTGGCGACTGAATGAATTCCTATAGTTCGTATTATGTGATTAAGTATTCTTATTGAGAAAAGCATTGTGTAACACTTCTCCACATAATTCGAGGCCAATAAAACCCTTGGTAACATTGTTGCCTTGTGTAGAAAACTTATATTGTATCATGTACAAGATAAAAACCGGCCGGTAGTCTTCTGTTTTATTGTATACATGCATATTTTAAAAAAAATATATTTTTAATTAGATTCCTGTGCGCTGTAACGAGTTTCTTGTACTGTTCTGTGTTTTCTAAGGGAGGAGTAACCCTTAAGTTACCAGCTGCAGGTGGAATCTAATTTTTATATGGTATTATTTTCGGTCAAGCGCTTTATCCAAATTTGTTTTTCTTGATACATCTCCCCCGCTGTTACAAAGTCAGAACACTTCCGCACCTATTTCAATGTGTATAATCCCAATAGAACTGGTACCCCATGTGTGCAGCAAGATTATAAACCTCTGCTCAATTTAACATAAAAGATACATTGAGAAAAGATAAATGACAATATTTTTACCCCGACTGATTGTGAACGAACCATATGAATGCTTTTATCGCAATCCTATAAAATAAATGAAATTGAATGCACCCTACAGCTTGTTATAAAAGTGAAACCCTATGTTGAAGGCATAATCTTTCAAAAATTCATTACCACAACTTTAATTTCAAAATCCCATCTCTATAAAAGAAGAAATGAACCATATGATGTACTAAATTATACAAAATTAATGAAGTCTGCATATCCAAGACAGCTTTTAATATCAAATCTGATGGAACTTCAATGTCATAAAACGTCAAATAACATAAAACTGTGTTTAGGAAGCAGAGAATTCATTCAGTGTTTGCAGATTATTTTAATGCAGTTTAAGCAATATCTTTCATCATTTCAACTGTTTAATGACTATTTAAGTTGTAAGGTAATGGTTTATAACACCCTTTGAGGTCTCTGCATAATTTCTAGATGGGCATGCATTGCAATATGCCATCTATTGTATACTGTATATTTGTTTTTCCAATTCCACAACAAATCAGTTCTTTCTCTCCCACCATTATGATAACATTAATGTCTGTCTGTCTGTCTGTCTAACTATCTATGTCTTTCTGTCTGTCTATCTATGTCTTTCTGTCTGTCTAACTATCTATTTCTTTCTGTCTGTCTAACTATCTATGTCTTTCTGTCTGTCTATCTGTTAGAGATGTGCGCCAACCCCCATGTTTTGATTTGGGATCTGTATTAACCTTGTGTTTTGGTTTTGGATCTGTATTTTTTTTATTGATAAAAACAGCTAAAATCACATAATTTGGCCATTCTTTGTTCCTACAGTATTATTGACCTCAATAACATTTATTTCCAGTCATTTTCACTCAAATTTGACCACCTCACAGCTCACAATATTGTTTTTATCCAACTTTAGGCCAATAGATTGCACCGAGCTAGCTGACTGATTAAGCTAAGTGACAGCAGTGGGTGGCACACACACGTGGCTGTGTAACTTCAAACATGGCACATATGGGAAATAGAGTGGCACTGCAGTGGCAGACAGGATGGCAGTTTAATAAACTATATGACTCCATAGAAAGTAACTAATAATGTTTTTATTAATAAAGATCTAGCTCAGAGACCCGAGGGAAGTACAGTTAAATGGAAGTGTACAGATGGAGCCATGCTAGCCGTGGCTCCATCTGTGACTAAGCGCGTCCGCCTTGGCGCACCTAGTCACTGTGAGGATCTCCGCCTGGATGGGTGCGCGCGCCCGGACGGAGACGCTGCCCATTCACTTGAATGGAGAGCGTGTCCGTCCAGGCCGGCGCACTTGCCCAGACAGAGACGCTTACAATGGGAAGCGTCTCTGTGCACTCCCGGCGTGACTAGGCAGATGGCTCGCCTTGTCACGCCGGAAATGCACGCCTGCAACTAGGCAGGCAACGATAACGGAGGCTCCATCTGCAGTTTAAAGTGGAAGGCAGGTGAAAGAATGATTGATTGATTGGTTGGTTGATTCATTAAAAAAAATGTATATTGAGACGTGGACTATGGGCCAGATTCAGTAAGAATTGCAAATACTGCTAAGTAGCAGAATTTGCAATCCCTGTGATCGCATGTTGGGGGCCGCGCATGTTGGGGGCCGCGCATGGCAGGACAAGGCTGACCGCTCACCCCCCCCCCTTGACCAAGCAGTAATTGCATTCGCACTGCAATTTCTGCGTGATTCCAGAAGTTAAGGTTGCCTCTTGGCGGTGACATCACGCAGCTGCCGCGAACACACCCACGCCACGCACTCCGTTTTCATGATGCCGCCCCCGTTTCCCCACCTCTGCAATGCTGTCTCCACCTAGGAAATGGATCATTGATTAACAGGCAGAAGCGTTCGCATTTTCTGCAGGGGATGGGCCCTGTACATGCACCTGCATTCTCATCGTAGTTTTTGTGGTTGGGTTGCTTATAGCGATCTAACCTGAATCAGCCCCTATATCAACATTCTGTTTTGCAGCACATCAGGAGAGAAAAGGCCATTGTCACACGCCATAGGCGGCGTTCACCGCGCTTACCCCTGCGTGCCTGCTGGTCTGTGTTGCGGCCTCCGCCTTCGGTGGTCCACGGGCTCCGGCGTCTGGCTGGCGCGGCTCCCGGCGGTTCCCCGGGGCAGGGGCGCCGCCATGACACCCGGCATCACGTGGGCGGGGAGCAGGTGACGTCATCAGACTGTTCCGCCAATCCAGCGGAGGCGCGAGATTCAAAGTCAGACGCTGGGCAGAGCCTCGGCGCCTGAGTATCATCTTTTCCCCTGACGTGGATGCCAGTGCACCTGTTCCTGACGGATCGCTCTGCAGTCGTACCCCAGTGTCTCCGGCACTTCCAGGTGCCAGTTGCTGCACAGTTCAGCGTATACTGCGGCTGGTGTGTTCCTCTGCAATCCAGTCACCAGTGCTTCCTGGAGTCAGCGTGTGCTGTGGGCTAAACACCGCTCTCAAGTTCTACAGTCATCAGTGTCTTTAATCACCGCTCCCAAGTTTTGCAAGTTGCCAGTGTCTTTAATCACCGCTCTCAAGTTCTACAAATCATCAGTGTCTTTAATCACCGCTCTCAAGTTCTACAAATCATCAGTGTCTTTAATCACCGCTCCCAAGTTTTGCAAGTTGCCAGTGTCTTTAACCACCGCTCTCAAGTTCTACAAACCATCAGTGTCTTTAATCATCGCTCTCAAGTCATACAAATCATCAGTGTCTTTAACCACCGTTCTCAAGTTCTACAAGTCATCAGAGTCTTTAACCACCGTTCACCAGTTCTTTAATTCACCAGTATCTTTAAAAACATCACTTACAAGTTCTTCAGTCATTATTATCTGGTACCAACACTCACAAGTTCTTCTTTTCCTGGAATCCTTAGCATTGCTTACAAGTTCTCCTATAGGCCTGGACATTCCCCCATACGTTCCTTCTCTGCTATGTGACATTGTGTTGCTCTCTTCCTGCAATAAAGTTCTTTAATATTTTCACCAAGTTTTACTGTCAGAGTCCTGCATGAGGAAGACCTATATTAAGCCATCCCTGTTCCGACCCAACTGTGGTTCCTCTCCCCTACCATCGGGAGAACCCCCGAGTTCACAACACCCCCAACCTAGGTCAGTGACAGTATTCTCAGGCCTCATGGACCCGGGGGATCGGAGCCCAGAGGCAAGTACCATCCAGGACTTGATTTCTCGAATACAAAGTCAGGAAGCAGCACTGGACCAGGTGATGCATTATCTCCAGGAATTGTCTGGCCGGCTGGATCAAATTCAGACTTCTCTGGCTTCAGTAGTACCGGCTCCAGCTCCAGTACCTGCTCCAGTGGTTGTTTCCAGTAATGTTCCACCCTCCTCTGGAACCAGGTCACGCCTTCAGCTCCCTGCTCCTTCTCGCTATAATGGGAATCCTAAGAATTGCCGTGGTTTTCTCAATCAGTGCGAGGTACATTTTGAACTTCTTTCACATAACTTCCCTACTGATCGGTCCAAGGTGGCATACATTATTTCTTTGCTCGAGGGTTCAGCGATGGATTGGGTGTCTCCATTATGGGAGCGATCTGATCCATTGGTTTCTAGTTACACCAATTTCATTGCGTCATTCCGGAGGATCTTTGATGAGCCAGGCAGGATGACCGCTGCCTCTGCAGACTTGCTTCGTCTCCGACAAGGCTCTCGTTCAGTGGGACAGTATGTGATTAATTTTCAAACCATAGCCTCAGAACTGCGTTGGAATAATGATGCCCTTCGGGCTGCCTTTTGGAACGGGCTCTCTACAATCGTCTAAAGGACGAGTTGGTCACTAGAGATTTGCCGGATTCTTTAGAACAGTTGATCTCGCTCTGTGTAAAGGTGGATCTTCGCATGCAGGAACGATGTGGCGAACGTAGTCGGTCAGATCGATCAAGGGTCTGATCTTTTCCATCTAAGCAAACGGTTATTCCAAGTCCTGATGAACCCATGCAGATTAATCGATCTCGGCTGTTCCCGAAAGAACATCAGCGTCGTCGTGAGGGTAGACTCTGCCTCTACTGTGGAGCCGCGGATCATTTTCTCAAGTTTTGCAAGTCTCGTCCGGGAAACGGGCAGTCCTAGCTTGTTCCGGAGGAGTCGAGCTAGGGGTTTCTTCTAAACCTTCTCCGTCAGTGGACTGTTTACTCTCCGTGTCTCTGTTCTACGAGTCAATAGCCAAACCCGTTAAGGCTCTGCTGGACTCAGGGGCTGCAGGAAATTTTATCTCCCTTTCCTGCGCTCAGAATCTGGGTTTTCAGCTATGGTCGGTCAAACGACCTATTACGTTGACTGCTATCAATGGTACCCAAATTTCTAACGGTCTAATTTCAAGTTGTACAGTACCAATCAAACTGCAAGTGGGAGCTCTGCATCAAGAACATCTGGAGTTCCTAGTGATTCGGGAGATGCCCCACGATCTGGTTCTTGGCCTTCCTTGGCTTAAACTTAACAACCCTCACGTCGACTGGAGTTCGACACAAATAACATCTTGGAGTCCTTTTTGTCATTCAAATTGTCTCACCCCTGTCTATCCGCTCCGTGTATCTTCCAAGTCAGATGAAGGGCTCATTCCGGTGGCCTATCGGGAGTTTTCTGACGTGTTCTCGGAGCAAGCGGCTGATCTGCTACCACCGCATAGACCCTGGGACTGTCCCATTGAGCTCATTCCGGGGAAAATGCCACCTCGGGGTCGCACTTATCCCTTATCATTACCCGAGACCCAAGCTATGTCGGACTATATCAAGTCTAATCTGCAGAAAGGATTCATCTGCCCCTCTACCTCCCCGGCGGGGGCGGGTTTCTTTTTTGTGAAGAAGAAGGACGGAGGGCTAAGACCATGTATTGACTGTCGTGGTCTAAATGATGTCACCATTAAGAATAAGTATCCTTTGCCGCTCATTACGGAGCTCTTTGATAGAGTTTGCGGAGCCCGAGTTTTCACCAAGCTTGATTTAAGGGGAGCTTATAATTTGATACGTATCTGACAGGGAGACGAATGGAAGACGGCCTTCAATACCAGGGACGGGCATTGCGAGTACCTGGTAATGCCGTTTGGCCTCAGCAACGCCCCTGCCATCTTCCAGGGATTCATTAACGAAGTCTTTCGGGATATGCTATACCTAAGTGTCGTGGTATATTTGGATGACATTCTGATATTTTCTAAAAATCTCACAGAGCACAGAATACAGGTCAAAGAGGTACTTCTTCGATTACGAGAGAATCATCTTTATGGCAAGATTTCCAAATGTACCTTTGAGGTTTCTTCTATTCCATTTCTTGGTTACATCATTTCGGGCACGGAGCTTCGTATGGATCCAGAGAAACTCACTGCCATCCGGGACTGGACTCGGCCTCTTTCTTTGAAAGCGGTACAACGATTTCTGGGCTTTGCAAATTACTACCGGAAATTCATAAAGGGATTCTCTACCATTGTGGCACCTATTACTGCCCTAACCAAGAAGGGTTCTGACCCAAGTCATTGGTCCTCCGAAGCTGTAGCAGCGTTCGCTCAGTTAAAGGCAGCCTTTATGTCCGCTCCAGTACTTCAGCAACCAGATTTTGCAAAACCATTCTTTTTGGAGGTTGATGCTTCCACGGAAGGCATAGGTGCAGTGCTTTCGCAGTAGGCTCCAGATGGGAAGTTACATCCATGTGGTTTCCATTCTCGCAAATTCTCTCCTGCGGAACAGAATTACACCATTGGAGACAAAGAACTTTTGGCAATAAAATCTGCCTTGGAGGAATGGAGATATCTTTTGGAAGGTGCTAAACACCTAATTACAATTTTCACTGATCATAAGAATTTGCTGTACCTCAAGACGGCCCAGTGCTTGAATCCCCGTCAAGCTAGATGGGCGCTCTTCTTTACTCGGTTTTTCGTTTGTCATTAAGTACCGGGCTGGGACTTTTAACACCAAGGCTGATGCTTTATCCCGTTCCTTAACAGCTTCGGATGAGGAGAATTCCGTTGAGAAGGCTTTGATTCTCAGTCCAGTTTCTATGTCGGCGGCTCCCACCGCTCTGGGTCCTCCTCCTGGGAGAATGTCTGTGCCAGCTGAATTTCGACCAAGGTTGTTGCAGTGGGCTCATATTTCCAAGTTTTCCGGTCATCCTGGAGTTCAAAAGATGTGGGAGTTTCTACGAAGGTCTTACTGGTGGGACACTATGAAGAAGGATATTCAAGATTATGTCAACTCATGTCCTCAGTGTGCTCAGCACAAAATTCCTCGTTTGCCTCCTGCGGGGTTGTTGCATCCACTGTCCATTCCTCATAGGCCATGGACCCATATCTCTATGGACTTCGTCACTGAATTGCCTCTCTCCAAGGGTCACATTACTGTCTGGGTAATTATCGACCGTTTCTCTAAGATGGCACATTTTGTACCTTTGACCGGGTTACCATCAGCTCCCAAGTTGGCTTTGTTATTTATCCGAGAACATTTCCGCCTGCACGGCTTACCTCAGGAAATCGTCTCTGACCGGGGGGTACAATTCACTGCAAGATTCTGGAGAGCTCTCTGTACGGCCTTACAAATAAAACTCAAGTTTTCATCCGCTTACCATCCACAGACCAACGGGCAAACTGAACGCGTCAATCAAGATTTAGAGACTTTTCTCCGTGTTTATCTCTCTCCCTCGCAAGATGATTGGGTGGAACTGTTGCCATGGGCCGAGTTTGCCCATAATCATCTGTACCACTCTTCGACTGGTGAGTCCCCATTTTTCATTAATTATGGGTTCCATCCTCAAGTTCTTGAATTACCCATTTGTCCTCCAGAGGATGTTCCTGCTGCAGCCTCTACTCTTCGGCACTTCAGTCAAATTTGGAGTCGAGTTCATGCTAATCTCAAGAGAGTCTCCGGCCGCTATAAGTTCTTTGCGGATAGGAAGCGACGAGCAGCTCCCCAATACAAGGTTGGTGACAGGGTATGGCTCTCCACCCGCAACCTCTGGTTAAGGGTGCCCACTATGAAGTTCGCCCCAAAGTTTATTGGTCCTTACCCCATGTTACAAGTCCTGAATCCGGTTGTCTGCAAATTGGGATTGCCTTCCCACCTCCGGATACCAAACTCCTTTCATATTTCTCTCCTTCGCCCCCTTATTTTAAACCGGTTCTATTTAAAGTCCCTGAGGCCAACCTCTGCAGAGTCTGAAGCTGGAACGGACTTTGAAATCAAAGCTATTCTTGACTCTCGTTATCTTTACAAGAATCCACAGTATTTAGTGGAGTGGATAGGTTTTGGCCCCGAGGAGAGGAGCTGGGTCAAGGCTACTGAAGTTATGGCTCCCCGACTGGTGCGGATTTTCCATCCCAGACATCCAACAAAACCTGGAAAGTGTCCGTGGGCCACTCCTGGAGGAGGGGGTACTGTCACACGCCATAAGTGGCGTTCACCACGCTTACCCCTGCGTGCCTGCTGGTCTGTGTTGCGGCCTTCGGTGGTCCACGGGCTCCGGCGTCTGGCTGGCGCGGCTCCCGGCGGTTTGCCGGGGCAGGGGTGCCGCCATGATACCCGGCATCACGTGGGCGGGGAGCAGGTGACATCATCAGACTGTTCCGCCAATCCAGCGGAGGCGCGAGATTCAAAGTCAGACGCCGGACAGAGCCTCGGCGCCTGAGTATCGTCTTTTCCCCTGACGTGGATGCCAGTGCTCCTGTTCCTGACGGATCTCTCTGCAGTCGTACCCCAGTGTCTCCGGCACTTCCAGGTGCCAGTTGCTGAACAGTTCAGTGTATACTGCGGCTGGTGTGATCCTCTGCAATCCAGTGACCAGTGCTTCTTGGAGTCAGCGTGTGCTGTGGGCTAAACGCCGCTCTCAAGTTCTACAAGTCATCAGTGTCTTTAATCACCGCTCCCAAGTTTTGCAAGTTGCCAGTGTCTTTAATCACCGCTCTCAAGTTCTACAAATCATCAGTGTCTTTAATCACCGCTCTCAAGTTCTACAAATCATCAGTGTCTTTAATCACCGCTCTCAAGTTATACACATCATCAGTGTCTTTAACCACCGCTCCCAAGTTTTGCAAGTTGCCAGTGTCTTTAACCACTGCTCTCAAGTTCTACAAATCATCAGTGTCTTTAATCACCGCTCTCAAGTTCTACAAATCATCAGTCTTTAACCACCGTTCACCAGTTCTTCAATTCACCAGTATCTTTAAAAACATCACTTACAAGTTCTTCAGTCATTATTATCTGGTACCAACACTCACAAGTTCTTCTTTTCCTGGAATCCTTAGCATTGCTTACAAGTTCTCCTATAGGCCTGGACATTCCCCCATACGTTCCTTCTCTGCTATGTGACATTGTGTTGCTCTCTTCCTGCAATAAAGTTCTTTAATATTTTCACCAAGCTTTACTGTCAGAGTCCTGCATGAGGAAGACCTATATTAAGCCATCCCTGTTCCGACCCAACTGTGGTTCCTCTCCCCTACCATCGGAAGAACCCCCGAGTTCACAACACCCCCAACCTAGGTCAGTGACAGCCATAAAAGAATATGAGAATGATGGATGGATTGATCGATTATTTAAAATAAATTCTAATTGAGACGTGGACTGTATTGATCTTCTTTTTTGCAGCAAATCAGGAGAGGAAAAGGCATAAAAGAATACTAGAATGATCGATTGATTGATTAAATTTAAAGTGTGAGGCACCACATAATTTCTTGTTAAAAATGTGTTGCAAATTAGTAATGCAAAGATCGTCCCCAATGCCCTCTAAAAATACAGCCCATTATGAAATGAAAAGTGGTGCAAGATGAAATTGTCCTTTGGCCCTTCCAGCGACATTTATGAAGGACATGCACAGATTAACACACCAAGTATTTTAGCGACAGGGACTGCAACTTTTGTTATTAAAGTATTTTTTTTCAAAAGGAGAACAGCGGCAGCACTACTGCTATTTACGTCAGTCAGATTTGATATAAGAGCTGGCAGGCACTAGGACCCGCCACGGCTCTAACAGCAAGTCCGTGTGGTAACCAATGGGGAGGATGGAGCTGCAGCTCCTGCCTCCCCCACTGCCAGCCAGCCAGAGTCCAGCCCAGGTGCGGGGTTGAAATGCCAGCATTGAGTAAGACTGTTACTTATGACGGCGCAGAAGGCTTCATTAGCCCTCATTGCACCGCAGTTTCCCAGCGCTTCCTCCTCCACTTCCTTTACCACCGTGATAGGTGCAGTCAAACTCAGCCTCAGCTTTGAGAAGGCGGCCCGTGTGAATGTGAGAGGGCTGCAGTGGCAAACGCAGGATTTGCATGGGTGGGTTTCCAGAACTGGGCGGAGCCAATCACGGGGGTGGGGACTGAGGTGACCCAGTATATGCTGGGTCCGTAAAACTAGTGTGTGTGTGTGTGTGTGTGTGTGTGTGTATATATATATATATATATATATATATATATATCTACACACACACACACACACACACACACACATATATATATATATACTAGGTGCTTCATCGCACCCTACGGGCGCTCTTCACACCGTCGCAAGGGGCTACGCCCCCTTAACCCTTGCATGCCTTTCTGGGGTTTAATATTTGTATTATATGGAGTATTACCTGCATTCCTTTGTTAGTGGTTTAATATTGCACAATGAAAGGGCGTGCGATGGTGAAGAAGGCGCAGCCCCTTGCGACGGCGTGAACAGCACCTGCAGGGCACGATGTACAGAATGTAGCGGGTGCGGGGGGGACTGCGGATGGTGTCTGTAGATGCTGCGGGTGGAGGGGAGGCAGAAGTGGGGGTGGGGCCCGGATGGGGAAGGTTCGGGAGGTGCTGCGCGTGGGGGAGGGGCAGAGGAGTGGGGGATGCAGATGGGGAGGGGTCCGGAGGCACTGAAGGTGGGGGAGGGGCAGGGGTGCCACGGGTGGGAGAGGGGCAGGGGTGGGGATGTTGTGGATGGATGAAGGGTTCCGGAGGTGCTGTGGGATGGGAAGGGACGGGAGTGCCGGGGGTGGGGTAGGGGACCGCAGGCACCATGGGTAGGGTAGGGGCAGGTACGGGTGTTGCGGCGGATGGGAAAGGAGGTCCGCAGGTGCTGCAGGTGGTGGAGGGGCAGGTGCGGGGGTGCCATTGGTGGGGGAGGGGTGGGTGAGGGGGGGACCGCTGATGGAGGAGGGTGTCTGCAGATGCTGCGGGTGGAGGGGGGCAGGTGTGGGGGGAGACATATAAAGGGGGTGAATGGTGGAAGGGGCCTGGAGGTGCTGTGGGTGGTGAAGGGGTGGAGGAGTGGGAGCCACGGGTGGTGTAGGGGGTCTGTAGGCACAGCATGTGGGGGAGGGGTGGAGTGCCGCATGTGGAGGAGGGGAAGGTGCGGAGGTGTGGTGCATTGGGGAGAGGTCTGGAGGCGCTGCGGGTACTGTATATGCCATAAAAGGTAGTTGGAGGGTATGCAGTAACAGGACCAGGACAGGGGTGACAGGGTCAGTACAGGGTTGACGGGGCCAGGACAGGGGTGACAGGGTCAGAACAGGGGTGACGGTGCCAGGACAGGGGTGACGGGGCCAGGACAGGGGTGACGGGGCCAGGACAGGGGTGACGGGGCCAGGACAGAAATGATAGGGACAGGATAAGGGTGACAGGGCCAGGATAAGGGTGAAAGGGCCAGGATAAGGATGGCAGGGCAAGGCCAGGGGTGACAGGGACATGACAGAACACAGGGCACGGGAGAGATTGGTATTAGGGACAAAACAGTGGTGACAGACAGATGTGTCTTACCGGAGTCACTGCTGCTGGCTGCTGCTGTTCCACTCCAACCTGTTGGGATCTGCTGCTGCTGGAGACTTGGCATGGCTGACTCTCTCAGGCTGGATTCCTGCTTCCTCTGCCCGTCCGCATCCCTCCCCCCCTCCTCAGTCACACACCGCAGACCTCGCGCAGCTGCCAGGCACTGTGGTAAGGTGAGACTGGAAATGACTGGTTAGCCCCCAGGAGATGCTGCGGCTGGAGGGAGGAGGGGGTCATAGCATGCACGTGGCGCGGACCTCACGGCTTCCGGGCACTGTGGTAAGGGGAGACTGGGAGTGACTGGTTAGCTCCCAGGAGACGCTGCGGCTGGAGGGAGGAGTGGGTCAGAGCCTGCAAGCAGCTCGGATTTCTGTAGCGCTACCCGCCAGCTAAAGTGTGTGAAGGAGCTGGGTGCACCTCACTGCGGGTGGCAGTGCTTCAGCTAGCGGTGGGGTTGCTGGGGCTGGAGATAACAGAGGCAGTACGGAACCTGCACAGCGGCAGGTGCCCCACTAAACTGCAGCTAAGAAGCGTGGAGTGTGCCAGAAAGTGACGCTCCTCCACACCAGAGAGACCCTGCTGAGTATGCTGATGTGGGGGGTCAAGCACACAGTGAGCCGGTGCCCGTCTGTCTGTATGACATACCCCTCACACACCCCCATACCTCCTAAATCTCCCGATTTTCGCGGGACAGTCCCATTTTTTGGGGTCTGTCCCGCTGTCCCACCCGCGGGTCGCAGTGTCCTGCGGTGGGGGGGGGGGGCAGTTGGAAAGCTCCTGTACTCGCTGTTCTGCTTAGCAGAGCAGCGGTGAACAGTGGAGACAGAGGGAGAGGGGGCATCAGGGGGTACGGATTAATGGGGGGGTTCCAGCAGCAGAGCCGGATTAAGGTGGGGGGGGCAGGGGATACGTACCGTTGGCCCCACAGTTTTAGGGGCCCCCCCGGCTGGAGTAGCTCTGTTCCAGCTCAGAAGCCCCCCCCCCCCGTCCTGCCAGCAACAGCGGCAGCATTTGTGCTACAATCAGCACACGCTGCTGCATATTGGCAGGTCTGTGGTGTTGCAGGGAGGCAGCAGCCTCCCTGCTTTCTTCTCCCTGTGCGGGTGTGTAGGGGGGAGCGACCACCTCCTCTGGATTTAGCCCTAGCTGAGGGGCCAAAATCCCATCAAAAAAATAAAAATAAGAATCGAAATTTGCATAAGGGGCGTGGCCACGCGGGCCGCGATTAGGCCACGCCCCTAACCCACAGCAGGCACAGCAATGAGATAGGGCTCCCCTGTCACAAGTGCCCTGGGCCCCCCGGACTCATAATCAGCCCCTGGGAGCATGCCAGCAGCTCACAGAGCGCTGTGCATGCTCCCTCACTGACGAAAACGGGGCCCTCCCGTGAAGCCACGCCCCCTTTTCGCCGAGTGTGTTTCCCTCCTTCTGCCTGGATAAAGCTCCTGCAGAAAGCTGGGAGGTCTGCACCCCTGCCTGTGCCATGCCCAATGCCCATGCTATCTGCTTCTGCTCCTAGTCTCCTGTAGATTTGGCCAGATCTCTGTGACTCATTTGACTAACTCCGCCCAGTGTTGTAACTCCGCCCAGCGTTAGCAAATGAATCACAAGGTCACAGAATAGGGCTATTATATAGGAGATATATATATATATACATACACAGTTACACACACACACATACATATACACGGGTGGTCTTCAGTATGCCGGCGGTCGGGCTCCCGGCGACCAGCATACCGGCGCTGGGAGCCTGACCGCCGGCATACCGACACTTATTCTACCTCGTGGGGGTCCATGACCCCCCTGGAGGGAGAATAGAATAGTGTGGCGCGCGCAGCGTGGCGAGCGCAGAGAGCCCGCAAGGGGCTCATTTGCGCTCGCCACACTGTTGGTAAGCCGGCGGCCAGCCTCCCGGCGCCGGTATGCTGGTCGCCGGGAGGCCGGCCACCGGGAGATCGTAGTGAACCCATATACACATATACATAGCATATTAAATATGCATACATATATATATATATATATATATATACACACACACATACAGTACACATATATATACACATGTATATATATATATGTATCATATGTGTGTGTGTGTGTTTATATGTATGTATGTATGTATGTATATACATGTGTATATATGTAGGCACATGGATATATATGTACTATAATTAAAATAAAGTAAACTTTTATTGCACTTGCAAGTGCCACCAGGAAGACAGCAGGCTGCAGAGGACGCTAGACAGTCATTAATAATACTCATGCAGCTAAAAAAAAAAAAAAAAAAAAAAATTTTTTTTTTTTTTAGTGGAGGGGGGTTTCTGGGTACTCGGAAACCCCCCCTGGGTGCGCCACCGGGCTGTCCTGCAGATGTCTTATGCTGCTTGTTTGAGATCCAGCTGGCTGCTTCTGCTAATCAAAGATGGGACGTTCATGTCCTGCAGTCTGAGTCTCAGTGCAGTGCCGAAAACAAGGTATGCTGCACCTGTCACCACTGACTAAAAACTTTAATAATTATATTGTGCTGGGGTGCCTTCCAGTCTCCCATAACTAATGGAACAGGTGACCAACATTTCAAGGCCCAATCAGCCTTTTCATCAGGGTGAAACATTGGCAATAAACCAGGATGTGCTCCTACAGCCAATCATTACCTGATGGGAGTATTTTGTGAGGCCACACCCCCGTGATACCACACCCCTTTTATGGGAGCATGCGTGCCTTAGGTGCATGTAAATATAACTATTACTGTTCTCCTATCATGGTACCCCCCTTTCATTTTCTTCTGGATCCGCCCCTGTATCTATCTATCTATCTACCAATATCTATCTAAGGGCAGAATAGATAGGCAAAGTAGTTTTTCTGCCATCAAATTCTATTTAACATTCAGCTTAAAATATGCATATATGTGAATATTACATCAGTTGTGACAGTACCCTGGGGGAAGTATGGTCCAGGGGTCTCTGAAAGTCAGATGTTACAGTACCTCAATATGCAGTACCACTGAGTGGGACAAAACCTGGGCAGACCTCCTTGCCAGTAACTAGGAATGGGCAATCTAGGTATCCTAATGCTGGTAGGAGCCACAACTCAAACAAAAAAAGTAGGTCAAAAGTAAACAAATAAATAAAAGGATAAAAGAAACTGGTATTCAAAAATACATAACTTTATTACAAATAAATAACTGACTTACAAATCAGTAGTCAGAAGAGTGCTTGTAGTGTCGTATTGGGTAGTGCAATCTTACATACTGGAACCCTGCTTTCCATGGGTGCTACCATTAGGTGAACCTTGGTGGTCACCTCGGTGCCAATGGTTATTCAGCACATAAAACAGTCAATTGGTGACACATTGCCATTCATTCAGTGCTTTTAATGTACCCATGGTGCTTCTACACAAATGGCTAGCTATTGGCATTAAGAGGAAGCAATCAGCTACATCTTAACTGTGAAGATTTCAGCTGCTGCTAGTCAGTAATTGACTCACAGAATTGCGCTGGGCTATGATTTTATTGCCTAAGGCCGCTGTTCTGGACTTAGGCATGGCCATCAGTGAGTTAACTATCGATGATAACCATAGATGGTCTGAGTGGTTGTTTAAAACAATCAATAGGGGGTCCATTGATGGTTTCACCTGCTGATGGTCATTTATTGATTCATTGCTCATGAGGTAGTGGTCCAAACAGAGAAGGGAGCAGGGTTTTGTAGGTTGCATCAGGGGGTGGAGATAAGCCCCATGTCCCATTGCCACAGAAAGGGGAAAAAACCATCAGGGAGTTTTGTGCCATCCATGGCAGAGAAACATTTGATCTCCACCATCGATGGTAAAACCATCTAACATCGGTTGTTAACCAGTGATGGTTGTCAACCCTCGATGGCCATACCTAGACTGAAGGAAGCAGAAAATGTAATTCCCATTCTTTCCCATTTGATAAGGTAGAAAGCAGCAGGGGGGTAGAAAGTCCATCTCCAAGCAAGTTTGAGGATGTGCTCTCCAGGGGGTAGAAAGCGTGCTGCCTAGAACACAACACTATTTCCTCCAGCCCATTCACACTCAATCATTTTAGCTATAAAGTAACAATGATACCACACTGATATTTAAATACAATGACATAAACCATTAAATCCATTAAGGACCACTATTTCATTAATATATCCAATAGACCTCTCTTTTCATATGTATTAAGTTTTGTTCCTTCTCGTGTACCTGTATATACATTTTTGTTGATTTTTTTTTTTTAAGATAAAGCAATTATTTTTGCCATAAACAGACCACCATGTATAACTAGTATAGCTACAGTATATACTAAACTAGCATTGTTCAGTACACAAAAAATAGGGTGACATATAAGAAAATTAGCTTTTACACCTGCCATGACTGTAAGCTTAACAAATGCTGGAGTGCCAACTCACCCATGTTCTTACCAATTGGGCTGTGGCTGAACCTAGCTCTCCAGAGCTACAAAGGTTGCATCTTTAGCTTTGAAACCGTTGCAGCAAATAACAGTAGACCAGTACACCCCAATGTTGAAATAATGGGCTCCAGTCTGGGGCCATGTTGTCACTGTGTTAGAGTACCGCAGTAGAGATCGGCGATTATTTGCAACCCACAACATCCGGTGTTTCTGCACTGCTACCCACTGCCTAGATACACTTATCGGCTGGTGAATTGTATGACACCCCACTCCACTCAAGCTCTGTTCCATCTACCAGTGGGTATAACAGTGAGTATGGCTTTACCTGTATTATCCTCAATAAACTACACAGTTTAGTTACTGGACTGTTTATAGGGGGTAATTCCAAGTTGATTGCAGCAGGAAATTTTTTAGCAGTTGGGCAAAACCATGTGCACTGCAGGGGGGGCAGATATAACATGTGCAGAGAGAGTTAGATTTGGGTGGGTTATTTTGTTTCTGTGCAGGGTAAATACTGGCTGCATTACTTTTACACTGCAATTTAGATTGCAGATTTAACTCACCACACCCAAATCTAACTCTCTCTGCACATGTTATATCTGCCCCCCCCCCTGCAGTGCATATGGTTTTGCCCAAATGCTAAAAAATTTCCTGCTGCGATCAACTCAGAATTACCCCCATAGTTCTAAGGCATCCGCTGGAGTGTATCAAAACATCATCTAACCTGCACACACGATTCCAACACATTTAAATACACCAATCCTGCAACACCATCCCCCTTACCAGGTAACATAGTAACATAGTAACTAAGGTTGAAAAAAGACAATTGTCCATCGAGTTCAACCTATTTGTGGTCTCCTACATCTACTAAAGTGTAGAATTATAGATCACATAAAAAGTAACCCAATGAATTAATGTGCAGAACTTCAAAGAAAGCATGCTAAAACCCCGAACATCTATATGAATTATACACAAGAGCCTTTGTGGCTCAGGTTTCTTTTGAATACGTTTAAATGTAAAATATACATTGTGTTTTCTTTTTACTCCCATAATGCTTATTAATGTCCTTTATATAGAGCTTATGTGTGTCCTTTCTCAGCCCTACATGAGGTTCTTGCCAACATAATGCCTTTGGCTAAAGGTCATCCATTAATGCAGTCTCATTTCCTAGGTAAATATTCAGCACTGAAATAGTTCCAGGCCATTGCACAATGCTGGCAGCACAGGAATAATTCTGCAGAATCACTAGCCAGCAGCACAAAGTGTGCCCTGTAAGCGTGGCCTTTGTGTATCATCATATTTATCTATCACATTATTGCCTTATGGCCTATTAAGCAGTTGAATACAAATGTAAGAGTAATACAGCAGACTGACATGTATTATTATATGAGGCACTGTATCTCTATTTTATTTTCATTTTTTTAGACCCCAATTTTGAATGAATGTAGTTTTTTTTTTTAGATTTAGGGGCATACAGTAGCGGCTCTTGCCACGGGCAAGCAGGCTTCTTGCCCGGGGCGCAGCTACACTGAGGACGCTGCCATGGCAAGAGCCGCTACTAATGATCCTTCCTCGCTCCCCGTCTCCCGGCCCCCGGCTGCAGCGAGCGCCGTGTGCGCCCGCTACAGCCGGCGTCGCTGACTCACACTAGAGGTCAAAATTGACCCCTAGTGTCAGTGGCTGCGGCGCTGCTATGTGAGAGACGTCATGACACCTCTCCCATAGAGAGGAGCCGGCGCCCGGAGACAGCAGCAGCAGCGGTCTGGAAGCAGGAGCTAGGCAGGTAAGTATTGTGATTTTTCTTTTAGGGTTTCACAGCGGTGCTACTACTACTAGGAGCAGAGCTACAAGGGGCACTACTACTGGTGGCACATACAGGGGGCACAGCTACAAGGGGCACTACTACTGGTGGCACATACAGGGGGCACAGCTACAAGGGGCACTACAACTGGGGGCACATACAGGGGGCACAACTACAAGGGGCACTACTACAGGGGCACTGCTACAAGGGGCACAACTACAGGGGGACAGCTACTGGGGGCAAATTAACTGGGGGCACAGCTGCTGGGGCACAACTACTGGGGGCACAGCTACTGGGGGCAAATCTATAGGGGGCACAACCACTGGGGGCACAGCTACAGGGGGAAAATCTACTGGGGGGCACAACTACTTGGGGCAAATCTGGGGGCACAGCTACTGGGGGCATAACTATGGCCATGACCCTCCCCTATGAAGCCATGCCCCTGTTTTGCCGCATGGGGGGGGGGGGGGGGCGCCAGTGGAAACTCTTGCACTGGGCGCCACAAGGTGTAGAACCGGCCCTGGGGGCATACTTCTAATGTAATCCCAATAATTAAAATTTCTTGTTACCACTATTTGCGAATTATGGAGAAAAGAGAATGGGGCTGTACTAATAAGGTGCACAAAAAAGAATTATAAATTAAAATATAACTTTTATTATCACATTAAAGGCCGTAAATCGGTCAGCATGGCGAAATATATGGTTAAAGTGACAGATACAGTTTAGAAAGATCAAGTGCTCTAAAATAGAAAAGTGATAAGATTTAAAATGTATCCACTTCGATGAATGCAAAAACTACCAATGAGAAATTAATTGAGCTATTAGTCCATTAACGAATGAATCTGTTGTATGTATACATAAGTAGATCAATTATATACTACTTAGTAAAACCACAAATAGTGGCTACTACAAACTTTCAGCTCCCAGTGTCCTCTATAATGTGGGTGTTGTTATGAATTCTTTTATCTGAGTTAAATACTCTACCATCAACAACCTACATGTGTCAAAAGAAACATTTATTGTATAAAGTTTTGAAATAAACAAAATGATAATAATACAAAATTATGTGTCCTGAATTAACTATCCACTTTCGCCTGGGTATTCACTCCCAGTGTCTACACAGCTATGTCGATAGCCACGTAGAATCACCTGAAACATGTTAATCGATAAGTGATAATTTATTAAGCATGTATCATGAAATATATAAGAACCAACTTTGTTGGAAAATGTCTTTGTTACAAAGCAGCAGTCCAACCCCCGTGAGCATAACAGATAAGGTAGTTAGTGCAAAGGCATCAGAGCGGGGAGGGATGCCGATGCGCGCATTTCGCGTATAGCTTTTTCGAGGCTTGATATGTAATTCCACCACACTCTCAATGCTAGGCACAATAGATATTGTTCTAGAATCACTAACAATCCGTGTTAGGGAATAGAGATTATCCCCTTTATAGACACGAATGAAGGTGCCAATCCTTGCTTGCATATTGAACATCAGTACACAGGCTTAATCAACCCCATCCAGATATAATCTATCTCTGAAAAGGTGGTGCAGTGGCAGCAATTGCTGTGAATACAGTATTTTTGAAATAAAGTGACACATTTGTAACAAAGACATTTTCCAACAAAGTTGGTTCTTATATATTTCATGATACATGCTTAATAAATTATCACTTATCGATTAACATGTTTCAGGTGATTCTACGTGGCTATCGACATAGCTGTGTAGACACTGGGAGTGAATACCCAGGCGAAAGTGGATAGTTAATTCAGGACACAATTTTGTATTATTATCATTTTGTTTATTTCAAAACTTTATACAATAAATGTTTCTTTTGACACATGTAGGTTGTTGATGGTAGAGTATTTAACTCAGATAAAAGAATTCATAACAACACCCACATTATAGAGGACACTGGGAGCTGAAAGTTTGTAGTAGCCACTATTTGTGGTTTTACTAAGTAGTATATAATTGATCTACTTATGTATACATACAACAGATTCATTCGTTAATGGACTAATAGCTCAATTAATTTCTCATTGGTAGTTTTTGCATTCATCGGAGTGGATACATTTTAAATCTTATCACTTTTCTATCTTAGAGCACTTGATCTTTCTAAACTCTGTCATTTTAACCATATATTTCGCCATGCTGACCGATTTACTGCCTTTAATGTGATAATAAAAGTTATATTTTAATTTATAATTCTTTTTTGTGCACCTTATTAGTACAACCCCATTCTCTTTTCTCCATAATTTGTGTTGCTAACTGGTTGTCTTAGGTAGCACCCCCAAGATTTATGTACATTAAATATAAGTGATATTGGGGTTAATGCAAGTGATCTATTTCACTTTATTAGTTCACAATAGAAATTAGAGAGTGCAGATTTCCTCCCAATTCTTGTTGTTGGATACCACTATTTGCGGCAATAAGAAAGTAACAATTAACTGAATGGATTCAAAATGACATGCTGGGACTGCGATGTGTAAAGATGTGAAATGATGGCAAAAGGAATCCTTTCCCTTCTATATCTGCAGACCACGCATGTGCGGTCATTGCAAGGGAGGGTTCCAGAACCCTCTCCCAGGAATTATCGCAAAATAGTAGCCCACAGGCCACTGGCGTATCTGTAATGAGTGCAGTGTGTGCGGTGCACATGGGCCCCTGAGTACAAGAGGGGACCACACCGCACCCATTTTTTTAACACTCACCCCTCTGAAGTCCCACGCCGACGTCACCAGTGCTGTTAAAACTCTGTGAAAATGGCGCAGCAGCCATTTTCACAGAGTTCTGCCCATGCGCAGTAGAGAAGTCACTGGGAAAATGGTCGCTGCACCATTTTCCCGGAGACCTGTGCATGCCCTGTAGTGCTCAGACTCTAAAGAGCTCCTGGCAGAGAGAAGGGGGCTCGAACGGAAGATGCAGCACACAGGCCTCATCCTCTCTTATAACGCCCTTGCCACAGGCTACTAAAGGATAATGCAATTTGGAGATGACATTATCCGAACAGGGCCAAGCCATTCCGGAGCTTGGTAAATCTGACAACTTTGCAGTCCTCATAGAAAGCTATATATAGGACTTCAATATCTGCTGTGATCCCTCCATAGTACATTTGGGGGATCCTTAATATGTGTAGGTATCCCCCAAAAACATGTGTTGTCTGGGATATCCCGCAAATATTATTTTATAAATAGGCCTCTTAAACGATAATCCGTTTTTTTTTTAAAGGAAGAAAATCCTTTGAATGAATTTTTATGCGAAAACATGAAAAGAATTGGAAGCTCATTCGTACTGGACACATCTTCTAAAGAGTAGGGGACGTGATCCTCTGCCGGGTCACATAGTGGTTTTGCAGGTTATCTTGAATAGCTATGAAGAAAGCTGCTGTTAGTACATCTGAGCAACTGTGAGTACAGACTGTGGCTGACCCTATGTGGACTTTGTAAGGTGAAAAGCCACCTACAGCTCTAGCAGGGACGGACTGGGGCTGTACGGTAGCAGTCGTGAGTGACCGAAAGGGAATATGGTTACAGCTCACAGGGGTGTGGCCTCACAGCAAGCCCAGTGTTTCTGTATGTCAGGGGACCGATTAGATCGCCGGGAGGATGTACTGCTCAGCTAGCCCGTCTCTCTGTGTGACTGTACCAGCCGTCAGCACTCCTGGCGTTTGCCAGAAGTGCCAGATGGGTCCTGAACTCTACGGAGACTATAAGGGATATGTACTAAGCAGTGATAAAAGTGGAGAAGTGAGCCAGTGGGGAAGTTGCCCATGGCAACCAAACAGCTGCCCTGTATACATTTATAGTATGCAAATTCTAAATGTTACGTTAATGCTGATTGGTTTCCATGGGCAGCTTCTCCACTGGCTCACTTCTCCACTTTTATCACCGCTTAGTACATGTCCCTCTATAATTGGGGAAGAGTCTCCTGGGAGAATGTGGAGCAAGGGGTGTAGTGACACAAATTGTATCAATGGGACCCTGCCCCCTATAACATAATGATGAATATCACTTCAATATATTGTGGGTGGGGCTGTGATGTACGCGATTCATAGCAGAATGCCCATACCACATCCAACTAGACCTGCTTCACCATGGACCTCCTGAAATTGGCCTTACCCCTCATTTGCATTTTAGCACATGTCTAGACGTACTTGCCCAAATGTAGGCACATGGCAGGTCCAAATCTGATATTCTACCACACAGTACTTCCTAAATGATTTGTACTTCCTAAATGATCTCTATTGTGTTTATATTACAATGTATTGCCTGGGTATACAACTCTATGGGCCAGGGGCGGGGAACATTTTTTCTACCAAGGGACATTTGGATATTTATAAAATCCTTCGGGGGCCATACAAAAATTATCAACTTAAAAATTAGCCTGCCCCCCAGTAGTTACGCCCCTTAGTGGTACTGAGTGCGCGCGCCCAAAAAATGGGTGTAGCCAATTATAATGGGACGTGATACACATATGCCCCCAATAGTGCAATGCCAGATACACATATGCCAGTGCAGTGCCAGATACACATATGCCGCCACAGTGCCAGATACACAAATGCCCCACAGTGCCAGATACACAAATGCCCCAGCCCCACAGTGCCAGATACACATTGACTGACAGTGCCGGATACACAAATGCCCCACAGTGCCAGATACACAAATGCGCCACAGTGCCAGATACACAAATGACCCACAGCGCCAGATACACAAAATCCCCACAGTGCCAGATACACATATGCCCCCAATAGTGCAATGCCAGATACACATATGCCAGTGCAGTGCCAGATACACATATGCCGCCACAGTGCCAGATACACAAATGCCCCACAGTGCCAGATACACAAATTCCCCAGCCCCACAGTGCCAGATACACAAATGCCCCAGCCCCACAGTGCCAGATACACATAGACTGACAGTGCCAGATACACAAATGCCCCACAGTGCCAGATACACAAATGCGCCACAGTGCCAGATACACAAATGACCCACAGCGCCAGATACACAAATGCCCCACAGCGCCAGATACACAAATGCCCCCACAGAGCCAGATACACAAATGCCCCAGTGCCAGATACACAAATGCCCCACAGTGCCAGATATACATTGCCCCACACATGCCCACCCCACTGTGCTGCTCACCGCTGCAGCTGCGGTGTGTGGGGAGGAGAGAGCAGCATGCGCCTCTCCTGCCCGTAAGTGCTCCGTCTGGTGGCGGCATGTGTCAGGGCGGGCAGGGAGGAGAGCGCAGCTATGTCGGGCGGCGGCGTTTAAGACCTCAAACCAGCCACCGGTTTGCCAATCATAGCTTGCAGACTGGCAGCCAATCAGGAGTCACCGCTGCCGGTCTGCGAGCTCTTATTGGCTCACGAACCGGCGGCTGATTTGAGATCATACCCGCCGCTGCCTCCGGACATAGCTGCGCTCTCCTCCCTGCCCTGACAGCTGGACTGAGGGGCGGCGTGTCTCGCTGACATAGAGTAGAGGGTGGGCCGGAACAAATGGCTTTGCTGGCCTTATACGGCCCGCCCAACCCTGCTATAAGCTATAGAGCTAATAATCATAGAAGAATTTTGTTTTTGTTTTGTGCTAGTAAGTCTGTTGTAAAACACCACATTTAATTAGTTACCTAGATGATCAGAACCGCAGAGAAGATCATCGGGGCCAACCTTCCCCCAGTCCAGGACCTATAACTGTCCAGAGCTAAAAAGCGGGCAATGAAGATAGTAAAGGACCAGCTACACCCCGGCCACAGCATGTTTAATTTGCTTCCTTCTGGCAGGCGTTACAGGGCCGTCCCCGCCGGGTCCACCAGAAGCCTGAAAAGTTTCTTTCCCCAAGCGGTCCGCCTGCTGAACTCCTGAACATTGACTGACTAGACGTACATGTAACCCACTTGTGTCCCTACGGTATGCCTATCGGTATGACTTTACTTGCCCCCCCACCTACTTATCTGTTACCTACTTGGCTGTTGTATAGCAAACAGAAGACAAATTCCTAGTATACGCAAGTATACCTGGTCAATAAAGCTGATTCTGATAAGTTATGTCGCTGTGATTGGCCAGATTCTATAGTGGGTGTTACTTGTATCCAAAATGTTGGGTGAATTATGAGCAGTCCATGGATTTGATTGCCAATGGCTCTCAAATAAAATAAAATTCTGATAAATCCAGTACATAAGGCATCACTGTAGTTTGTTCACACTCCAGCTGCTGTACAAGACAGGTGACTGAGTTTGTGACTTATAATTGAAAAAATGTCCCTTTGCCGTGATTAGTTCCTTATGGTATCACTCACATTTGTCAGCAATATCTGGTGCTAGTAATAAACGGCTGACCTTGATTACCTGTGAACTTTGACGATCATAAGACAAATGTTGCTCAGCAATGCCAAGGATGATGAGATACAGTACTCTGATCATAAAAGACAGTCACCGGACTGACTTATTGACCTGTGGTTACTAGATCCTGTTTAATGAATAGACCGATTTTCACATTTTTGTATATACAGAAGGTTATTTTTATATTTGTTCCATGAAGGAAAAAGCTTTTAGTACCATTTTCTGATACATTTACTTTTATTTATTATCATTATACTGTAAATGGAAAAAAATGGAAAATAGGAATACAGGTTGAGTCGCCCATATTCAAAATTCTGTAATACGGAAAATTCCAAAATATGGACTTTTTTTGAGCAAGACTGAGATAGTGACGCATTTCATGTCTGATGGCTCAATGTACACAAACGTTGTTTAATGCAAACAATTATTCAAATGTTGTATAAAATGACCTTCAGGATAAGTGTATAAGGTATATGAAACATAAATACATTCCGTGTTTAGACTTGGCTCCCATCCCCATGATATCTCATTATGGTATGCAAATATTCCAAAATACAGAAAAATCCAATATCCACAATACTACTGGTCTCAAATATTTTGTCTATGGGAGACACAACCTGTAATACTTTTGCTTTATGATCAAATATTTAGCAAACTGAGTATAATAATATTAGTTTACTCTAGAATGTAACCATCTAATTTCCCAGCTTTATGGTTGGAAAATACAGTACTTAAAATATATCATTTGCAAAGAAACAAAAACATTGCCCCCCCACAATGCAAAGCCATTTGCTACTGTTTCTGCACCATTTGCCTACAGGGGCAGCCTTTATTTTTATAAAGTTTTTTTCTGCAAAAAAAAAAGTAATTGTTCTATTTTTCTATTTTTCAGATGTATTTTTTCTTTTTTCTTTTTTTTTTGGGGGGTGGTGGGGGGTGGGGGTGGGACTGGAGACTTAATGGTGAGTACACACTTGGCCAACTGACCAGGGGCTCTCATGCTTGGTAAGGTATTCCACACTCCCCGATCGTTTATATGCATATGACTGCCCAATCAGTGGATTCTGCGGCTCCTATATCATTCAGACAGTGGGTAGGCCATATAAACAGGCAGATGTATCAATATAAAAAACAACAAGAGTGGGCGCTAGTGTACTGGCTGTGAGACACTTATACCCCTTTCACACCGCAGCTTGAACCCGGTAAATTGCCGATTTTTCAGGCTTCCTAAACGGTTCAAGCTGCGATGTGAAAGGGTCACCTTCAATTTACCGTTTTCAAAATACCGGTATTTTGAAACGGTAAAAAAGCAGGGTCCTACCCGTTTCAGACCCGTTTCATTGTGCAGTGTGAAAGGGTCTGAAACGGTATTTGTAAGCCCCAGAAGGTGATAGGCTGTCTCCATGTGTGATGTCACCAGGCAGAAGCAGGGAAAAAACATTTAAAATGACAACCACTGTTTTGTATGGGTGAAACGGGTTCAGTGTGAAAGGTACCTAAACGGTAATGAAATGGTAATACACTGGTTACAACATGCGATGTGAAGGGGGTTTAACTGCTCAGACCCATTTTAAGAACCGTTTAAAGAACCGTTTCAAAAGCAGGTTTTGCGATGTGAAAGCAGCATTAATAACATGATTGCAGACACTTCTCACAGACTGCCGCTTCACACTTTGAGGAGCTGAACCTCAAAAAAAAAAAAAATGAAATAGAGAAACCAAGAAGGGAAGCGCTATTTATGAAAGTATCAAGCAATCCAAAATTTATTACAATTACAATACATACATTCCACTAGTCACAATGAACACAATCAACAGAAAATAAAAATATGAAAAATATATAAAATCACACTCTCTTTGAGCCAATGAATAGTCTGCAGACCCAGCACTGAAAGTAAGTCAGTTTGTATCCACTTAATAACTATAGAGGAACAGGTTTGTATCCAAATGACTGAGTTCTCCTCGTTAGTTTGTAACAACAATTCTTAGGCCGTTCTTTCAGAACACTGATTTCCACACAGCGGTAGATGATTAATGCAGAGTAAATGCAAATTTATTAGTTGGTAATTTCTTATGCATTACTTATTAGCAAAGGCATCTCATTTAGTATTAGTATAACAGTCAGTATAAAACATAATAAGCGCTGCAATAAAATAACTGGTTAATTAGTACAGACCATCTATTTGGGGCACTGATGAGGCAGCTTGGTGCAAGGCAGGATCGTGTATGAGTAGCCTTGGTCCTGCTGTAGTCCACTGACAATCATTGGTCTAATGGGTGGACATGCTTACCCCAGCCTCTGTTTAGAGGGGTCCGTGAGATCTGTCCTCCTGTTGCTGGTGCCAGCTAGCCAAGCACATTCGGAGCGGTAACCGGAGCTGAGCTGATGGGAGCTTGTAACAACTGACGCTGTGGATCAGTCTGCAGGCATCAACGTGTGACGGTACTTGACGCGCTTCTCAACCACTGAAGTGGGGCTGTTTCCTCAGAAGTGGTCTTCTAAAGCATGTCCACCCATTAGACCGATAATGGTCAGTGGACTACAGCAGGACCAAGGCTACTCATACACAATCCTGCCTTGCACCAAGCTGCCCCAAATTGATGGTCTGTAATTAGCCAGTTATTTTATTGCAGCGCTTATTATGTTTTATACTGACTGTTATACCAATACTAAATGAGATGCCTTTGCTAATAAGTAATGCATAAGAAATTACCAACTAATAACTTTGCATTTACTCTGCATTAATCATCTACCGCTGTGTGGAAATCACAGTGTTCTGAAAGAACGGCCTAAGAATTGTTGTTACAAACTAACGAGTAGAACTCAGTCATCTGGATACAAACCTGTTCTTCTATAGTTAATTGGATACAAACTGACTTAAGGGCCCTACACATTTAGCGATCCGCCGCCGAGCTGCCCGATGGCGGATATTACCGACGGGCAACCCGGCGGCGGGGGGGCAGTGACGGGGGGAGTGAAGTTCCTTCACTCCCCCCGTCACCCAGTTCCATAGAAGTGCAGGCATATATGGACGAGATCGTCCATATTGGCCTGCATGCACAGCCGACGGGACACCAGCGATGAACGAGCGCGGGGCCGCGCATCGTTCATCGCTTGTGCCTCCCCACTGAAAGATATGAACGGTATCTCGTTCATTAATGAATGAGATCGTTCATATCTTTCGGTCAGATCGACCAGTGTGTAGGGACTATTACTTTCAGTGCTGGGTCTGCAGACTATTCATTGGCTCAAATGGGCCCTACACATATGGCGATGTGCCGCAGAAGTGCCCGACGGCCGATACGGCCGACGGGCGACCCGGCGGCGGGGGGGCAGTGACGGGGGGAGTGAAGTTTCTTCACTGCCCCCGTCACCCGGCTCCATAGACGTGCAGGCAAATATGGACGAGATCGTCAATATTGGCCTGCATGCACAGCCGACGGGGGACCAGCGATGAACAAGCGCGGGGCCGTGCATCGTTCATCGCTGGAGCCTCCACACTGAAAGATATGAACGAGTTCTCGTTCATTTATGAACGAGATCGTTCATATCTTTCAAAAAATCGGCATGTGTGTAGGGCCTAAAAGAGTGTGATTTTATATATTTTTTTCATATTTTTATTTTCTTTTGATTGTGTTCATTGTGACTAGTAGAATGTATGTATTGTAATACATTTTGGATTGCTTGATACTTTCATGGACAGCGCTACCCTTCTTAGTTTCTCTAGATGTACCAATATATCTGCATGATATATCGGCGCCGCCCGTGCTCCAGGGCTGGCCTGATATGTTTGTTAATGACATCATTTGCAGACATATCGGCTGTATACACAAGTAAATGGTCCAACCGATATATCATTCATCGGCTATATGAGCAATATATCTGCAAGTGTGTACCCAGCCTAAAGCAAGTGTGTACCCAGCGCACATTGGGGGTCATTACGACCTGATCGCACGCTGCAGTTGTTCACAGCGATCAGGTCAGAACTGCGCATGCGCCGGTGCCGCAGTGTGCCGGTGCCGCAGTGCGCTGGTGCCGCAGTGTGCCGGTGCCGCAGTGCGCCAGCGCATGCCAGACGGCCGAAGGCCGTCGTTACCTAGCGATCGCCTCTGCCTGATTGACAGGCAGAGGCGGTCGCTGGGTGGGAAGAGGTGGCACGGTGGCATCTGGACGCCGTTTTCTGGATACGGTCCGGCCAATGCAGGCGTGGCCAGACCATGGAGTCACACGCAGTCTCTGCGACCCGGGGCAGCGATGAGTAACTCCCGGCCAGCCGCAGGGCTGCGCTGGCTGGGAGTTACTCTTCAAGTACCAATCCATTGCCGCTGTGCGATGCTTTTGTACTTGTGTGGGGGGGGGGGGGGGGCTGACATGTGGGGCGGACTAGCCCTGTGCTGGGCGTCCCCCCGCATGTCTGGGAAGATGATCGTATCTGTGCTAAATTTAGCACAGCTATGATCAACTCGGAATGACCCCCATTGTCTGTGACATAGCTGGTACACACTAGATGATGCTTCCAATATGTTGGTCCAATCCGCCGAATCGGACGTAATAACATCTAGTGTGTACCCAGCATAAGTCTGGGCTTTCAGTCCACTGAACATGTAAGAACCGGAAGGGAAGTCCAAACTAAAATTGTATGTAATGCTATAACAGTGAAATTGTGGGTAGGGGATATACAGTATAATGCACTCCCCCCTCAGTTAGGTAATACAGGCAGGTGAGAATAACATTTCATGGCATTGAGATCAGATCTCACTATTTGACTTGCATCCTTTGATAGTGGATTTGGTGTCCTGAAAAATGTGAGGATTAACTGATTCCTTGATGTGTCCTTTATGTCATCCTCCTCAAATTGTAGTTCTCAGTTGTCTTCCTTCAGTGCGTTAAACTGCTACGCGTTTCGCATGTCACGTCAGCTTCCTCAGGGAAATTGGAGCGTATGGAGGGTGCATTATATATCACTTAGCCACATTTTCACTGTATTATAACATTTTATACTATAGATTTTTCTTTTTTTATTTTGCGTTCCCCTGTGAAGGTATTGTCTTCATTTATTTCAGGTCCCTTAATTAGAGCAAGAACTAATTACAAACTACTAATTAAATTACATTTTTGTTTTAAGTGGATTTAGCCTTGAATGTACAGTAGTTTGGAATAGTGACCTTAAAACACATTGCTTTATTTTTTCTCTAAAGCAAAGTAAAAGCCATTTTTAAAATTGTGTAGACATTAAAATATATAGCTATGCTTTTCAGCAATCAAAAATACCCCACCATGGGGTATTTAATTAAAGTAAAAATATACAGCATAGGAGAGATACAGTATATGGTATACAGTGATTACTTTTCATACGCATAATGCTAATACTACCATATTAAACTATAATGTAAACTTGTACCCACCAAATGAACTGTTTTGGTACACACTTGTTAAGGATATTGAAAATCCATAATGTCTTTTATAAGTCATAAATTAAGAAGTGATTATGATTTCCCCAAAGCAAACACACAGGCGTAAATTTGAATGATAGATGATTACCTCTTGCAGAGCCAGCAGACAGGCAAAGTAATTTGCCTTAAAAGTTCATTAGGCAGTTTTATTGCAAATAATACATTTGCATGATGTTTGTAAATTTATGCGCCACGAGCCAGGGGAAAGGACACTATCCTGCTGAATAGGCAAAGCAATAAAAAAACAGAACTGTAAATGCTTGTTTTAAATATTGTAATAAATGGTTATGAAATTTTCATGATAATAAAACAGAGGTAATATACATGTAGTGATGCACATAAAATACAGAAACAGGGGGATATTTGTTTTCCATAAAGCAATCATTTATATTTATTGTAAAGTATTGTACAGTATGATCCTTAGGGCTATGAGTTAAAAAAATATAAACGCTAAACTGTATATAGGCAGTGACACTTAGTGTTGGACTGGGGCATGTAGGATCCACTGGGGGAATGCAGTGGTAGGGGCCCATGTTTAGGGGTATGGCCAGTCCACAGAGGGGGTGTGGCATGCCACCTCATTGGTTTGACTATCCATTAGAGCAGGGGTGGGGAACCTTTTTTCCACCGAGGGCCATTCGGATATTTATAAAATCCTTCGGGGGCCATACAAAAATTCTCAACTTAAAAAATGACCCTGCCCCCCCAGTAGGTCTGCCCCTTAGAGGTGCTGTGTGTGCGCGCCCAAAAAATGGGTGTGGCCAGTTAAAATGGGACGTGATACACATATGCCCCCAATAGTGCGGTGCCAGATCCACAATTGCCCCCACAGTGCCAGGTATACAAATGCCCCCCACAGTTCCAGGTATACAAATGCCCCTCACAGTGCCAGGTATACAGATGCCCCCACAGTGCCAGGTGTACAAATGCCCCCCACAGTGCCAGGTATACAAATGCCCTCACAGTGCCAGGTATACAGAATCCCCCACAGTGCCAGGTATACAAATGCCCCCCACAGTGCCAGGTATACAAATGCCCTCACAGTGCCAGGTATACAAATGCCCCCCACAGTGCCAGGTATACAGATGCCCCCAGAGTGCCAGGTATACAGATGCCCCCACAGTGCCAGGTATACAGATGCCCCCACAGTGCCAGGTGTACAAATGCCCCCCACAGTGCCAGGTATACAGATGCCCCTCACAGTGCCAGGTATACAAATGCCCCCACAGTGCCAAGTATACAAATGCCCCTCACAGTGCCAGGTATACAAATGCCCCCCACAGTGCCAGTTATACAGATGCCCCCACAGTGCCAGGTATACAAATGCCCCCCACAGTGCCAGGTATACAGATGCCCCCACAGTGCCAGGTATGCAGATGCCCCCACAGTGCCAGGTATACAGATGCCCCCACAGTGCCAGGTATACAGATGCCCCTCACAGTGCCAGGTATACAGATGCCCCCTACAGTGCCAGGTATACAGATGCCCCCACAGTGCCAGGTATGCAGATGCCCCCACAGTGCCAGGTATACAGATGCCCCCACAGTGCCAGGTATACAAATGCCCCCCACAGTGCCAGGTATACAAATGCCCCCCACAGTGCCAGGTATGCAGATGCCCTCCCCCCTCCCCCCTCCCCTCCGTGCTGCTTACCTTGGGACACGGAGGAGAGTACGGCTGTCGGGTCAGGGCAGGGAGGAGAGCGCGGCTATGTCAGGCTGCGGCGGCGTGTACTACTTCAAACCAGCCGCCGGTTCGAGAGCCAATCAGAGCTCGCGGACCGGCAGCCGCGGCTCCTGATTGGCTGCCGGTCCGCGAGCTCTGATTGGCTCACGGACCGGCGACTGGTTTGAAGTAATACACGCCGCCGCAGCCGCACGAGAGCCGCGCTCTCCTCCGTCTCCCTGTTCTAACAGCTGAGACACGCTGCCGCCGGACTGAGCGGCAGCGTGTCTCACTGACACCAACTGGTGGGCCGGACCAAACGGCTTCGCGGGCCGTATACGGCCCGCGGGCCGGAGGTTCCCCACCCCTGCATTAGAGAGTGCAACGTCTGGGCCCCTTCATAAATATATACAGTAAATTCATCTGCTGTATGCATGATAATGTACCAGATTAATAACAACAATGCACTGTAGAAAATACACCATAGTCCAGTATAAGGTAACATTTGTATTATGTATAATTCAAGTGCACAGTCTAGAACAGAGGTTCCCAAACTGTGTGCCGTGGCTCCCTGGGGTGCCTCGGGACACTTGCAGGGGTGCCCTGGGTTGGAGGTCCAGGACCAATTCAAATTATTCATGGTCAATATAATAGGCAAAACCCATGCTGGTGGCTGCCAGTCATAAAATATGTGGCCAAACAGAAGCAAATCTTGTCCCTCACTACACAACTGACCCTAAGGATGACATATAAACGCAATCTACTTAATGTAATTTTTCTTTCTAAATTTCTCATTAAGAAATTTTTGGCCTAGGGGTGCCTTGAAAAGAATTATGATATTCTAGGGCTCCATGATTCAAAAAAGTTTGGAAACCACTGGTCTAGAACATGATCCTTAGAGCAGGAGGTGGGCCCCTAGGCAGTGTGGCCCACTGGTGGTTTCCCCTGTACCCCTGTGGGCCAGTCCAAGCCTGGTGACACTATCAGCAGCCACCTCAGTGTTTATGGTCTAAATGTTTACATCATGCCAGTGGAATACTTTCCCACTTTTCCTATGTGGCCTCCAATAGGTGCAGGAAAGGAGAGACGCAGGTGGGAAGAGTGGGTGTATACCGTATAGTGCTATGAACTGCTTCATTGCAGCTCTGCAACATAATGACACAAATCACATAGCCATTGGAGAAATGGGCAGGATGCGGGAGAGATGCCCACTACCCGGTAGCCTTGGGTATATGAGCAAACATTACACTCAGCATTGAATATTAATATTATTATTCTGTATATTTATATACAATGACATGAAGATGAAGATGACCCAGGGACACTTACTGGACCTGCACTTGTGCCTGGTAACTTTGTGATGCAAAATTCAAATAAGAAGGTATACTATATATACACAGGGCTGTAGAGAATGGTGACTGGGTAAATTAGGGATGTGGCCTATTCACGGAGACGTGGCCACACATTCTAAAGAATAATATTTGAACAAACTGTCAGTCAGGGGCAGAACCATGGGTGAGGCGATCAGGTCCCGCAAGATAGAGGAAAGAGACTGCTGCCGCTGAAAGGTAAGAAGAAGAAGGGGGTTGGAGGATCCAGGCAACTGCTGGGCCCCTCCTTCAAGCCCAGGTAATTAGTACTCCTCCCGCCGTCGTCGTCCCCCCCCACCACACACACACACACTGAATATGCACTTGTCAACTATCAGAGTAGGCAGCAGGGGCGGCTCCAGAGGTGCGGCTGAAGCTCAGTTCAAAATTCAAATAATGGAGGCATACCAACTGCCAGGGAGTCTGTTTAAAATGGCAGCTGGTGATAGTTGTTATGGCTCCCCTGTTTGAAATATGAACCAGCCTGCAGCCCCCACTGGTAGGCAGCCATTTGTAGTGTTGAACTTATATCAATGCGAATGCAGTCTATCAGTGACTCGCCAAGAGATGAGCATCACATGGTTCCTAGTGAATGGATTTTTTATGAATATTGGTTCACAAGTGAAGTGAAGGGACATAGCTTAGTCACATTGGACTGCTGCTGTGAACCCCCCCCAACCCCGCCCTGTTATGCCTCTACTCTGTCCCATCCCCTTCCTGCTGTATGTACTTACCCTTTCCGGGTGTAGAGTGGTCCCCGGCTATGGTTTGCCCCATTGCTCACTGCAGTGGGAGCTGTAAGAGGGGCAGTGTGAAACCTGGCACCCAATGGGCACAAAATGGTTGCCTCCTTTGAGAGTGACAGGTCTGCTTTAAGGACCGGATTCTGATTTGTACGATATTGCACAGCTGCAAGCTGCAGGGAAGTGGCTGTGCAATACCGCACAACTAAAATGCGAATGCAGTAGGAGGCACCTGTAGGAAATAGATGCCTCCGGCATGCATCCGCGATCGGCTGAATCCAGGATGCAGCATCAGATTACCATTGTGACCATCACAATACCTTTATATCCCTGTCCATTATTAAGCTAGCAGCACATGGTATGTTCATGCTGCTCGGCTGACTGTTAGGACTAGAGTTCAGTTGGGCTAGACACATAAAAGACCAGACTGGATGACATTTAACACTCAGGTTGAACAGATGTATCTCTTAAAGCAGGGTGGCTAAACGTTTTGGGCTCTAAAGGCTACCTGCTCCTTAAAATACATTTGGAAGTCTACCAAGACATTTTGGTGGTCATTCCGAGTTGTTCGCTCGGTAATTTTCTTCGCATCGCAGCGATTTTCCGCTAACAGCGCATGCGCAATGTTCGCACTGCGACTGCGCCAAGTAAATTTGCTATGCAGTTAGGTATTTTACTCACGGCATTACGAGGTTTTTTCTTCGTTCTGGTGATCGTAATGTGATTGACAGGAAGTGGGTGTTTCTGGGCGGAAACTGGCCATTTTATGGGAGTGTTTGAAAAAACGCTACCGTTTCTGGGAAAAACGCGGGAGTGGCTGGAGAAATGGAGGAGTGTCTGGCCGAACGCTGGGTGTGTTTCAAACCAGGAACGACAAGCACTGAACTGATCGCACTGGCAGAGTAAGTCTCGAGCTACTCAGAAACTGCACAGAGAAGTATTTTCGCAATATTGCGAATCTTTCGTTCACAATTTTGAGAAGCTAAGATTCACTCCCAGTAGGCGGCGGCTTAGCGCGTGCAAAGCTGCTAAAAGCAGCTTGCGAGTGAACAACTCGGAATGAGGGCCTTTGTGCAAATAATATAAGATGTACAATAAGATGTTAATAATAAACATAACAAAGCTTTAAGTTCAATTAGTATTAATGGACCAGGCTGACTCTGGCCACTAAAATATCCTGCCATCTATAGGACAAAGACAAGTGGAAGTTATCACCGGTCACAGACTCTTAAAGGCGGCTAGAGATAATGGCCCTCATTCCGAGTTGATCGGTCGCAAGGCGAATTTAGCAGAGTTACACACGCTAAGCCGCCGCCTACTGGGAGTGTATCTTAGCATCTTAAAATTGCGACCGATGTATTCGCAATATTGCGAGCACAAACTACTTAGCAGTTTTAGAGTAGCTCCAGACTTACTCTGCCTGTGCGATCAGTTCAGTGCTTGTCGTTCCTGGTTTGACGTCACAAACACACCCAGCGTTCGCCCAACCACTCCCCCGTTTCTCCGGCCACTCCTGCGTTTTTTCCGGAAACGGTAGCGTTTTCAGCCACACGCCCATAAAACGCAGTGTTTCCGCCCAGTAACACCCATTTCCTGTCAATCACATTACGTTCGCCGGAGCGATGAGAAAGCCGTGAGTAAAAATACTTTCTTCATAGCAAAGATACTTGGCGCAGTCGCAGTGCGAATATTGCGCATGCGCACTAAGCGGAATTTCACTGCGATGCGATGAAAAATACCGAGCGAACGACTCGGAATGAGGGCCAATATCTGAATCTGATGCTTGCACCATACGACTTGTGTGCGGTTGCAGGAAGGTTAGGTATGGGATGTCACATCATCATGCAGGTTGGAGCTATATTGACACAGACTACTCTACTGCTTGCTGAACCTGAAGAAACAGAGCTGCTTTCCTGGAATCATTGATTTATGCTCATGATGTGCCTATCTGTGTGTGGATTGTGCTGTGCCACCCACTGCTGGGTTCTCTGCCCATGCTACACTACTCATATCATTTCATGTCCTGCAACAGTGTGGGTGCAGAAGGTAGCTGGAGATCATTCCATGGGTAGTGGTTCACAGCAGTGATTTATCGTCAGCCACTAAATATGGCTCCATGGTCAACCTATAGATAATGGTCAGTCTCTTGGCCACCCCTGTCATATACAGTAGCATGACTGGGGCTTGTTAGAAAGACTGGAAAATGTTTGCACAAGCTGGTTGACAGAAGCTACCTGTAGTCATCTTCTGCTCATATTTGCCAACATATCCATCAATAGGACAACTCATTTTAATGAGATTATTTTTAGACTGGGGTCAAATAAGGACCACAAAGACTGCAATCCAGGCCCAACTGAACAATAATGCTGCAGGCCTCAGAGTGTCTGGCCAGCATTACTTGGGCCAAGGGCCAACCCTGGCTTTGCCTCTTTGTAATTCCTACGTGTTTCCTGACCTCACTGGGAGCTATCTATTACTTAGAAATGTGCAGCAAGAAAATGAGACGCTGTAAACTTTATCCTGTCCACACCCACCTTGTTTTCATTCCTCTGCAATCTATTTTACTTATTTTGGATTTTGGGATTGGGTACAGAAATGTCTGTAATTGCACTGTGTCTAGAGAGCCAATAAATCTGAATTCAGCTACTGAGCTATGGCCAAAAGATTGCTTTGATTTGAGATTTTACCATATTTATCTAGAGCAACAATAGAACAGTGAATAGAGCACTGAACAGTGCTGTAGTCACAAACTAGTGACGTTTAAAATAGGTCTTTTTGTTGTCATTGTAGAGTTATTAATCCACTAGCTTCAGTGTCTATTCCTACACTTTTGTAAACAATATTTTGATATCTCACCACCAGGCAATAAAAGGGGATAAAACATATCCTTAAAGATGGGAAGTATATATTGCCATTGATTTTATGTGGAAGATGACATGACTTTAGGTGAAGAGCAGTTGAACACACTTAGGTTATTTGCTGCTTTTGATTGGCCATGTAAAGGGCAATGGAATGGTTTTGTGTTAGCAGACAAGGTCATCAAACGGACATGTAACAGAGATGGAATGTAGACCTTAGGACTATACCAGGTCATGTGATCACAATAATTTGAAAGTGTCACAAGCTTTCTGATTCCATCTAATGAACAGTCAACAAAAGGCCAGTCATTGTAATTGCTTTTTATTGATTATGAGTTTCCATTCAAGTTAAGAGTACATGTTGCATGTACAATGGTGACCTGAAGATGACTTGTAAGTACAGAACTGAATGACTATTAGTGATAGTCATCACAGGTCATAGAAAAATTACCTGCAAGTTTTTATTTAAAGAGAAGGTTACGATGTTCTTCCTTTCAAGAGGAATTTTTATAGTTTTGAAAATACTGTACATTCTTCCTTGCCACAGACAATAAACTGACATTTGTGTTATTATTTGTGCCTGCAGGTTTCACTATCCTTGCGGCAACCATCGTGTTATTAACTATATAATAATGTCACATTTGTGTAAGGAAATATATTTACCAATTATCCAAATTGACATTTTTCAAAGGGCAGACCCAGGATCTGTAACAAAAAGAGATATAAATGTCTATATATATTATTGGGTGAAAGTCCTATGGCGGGCAAGAACGGGTGTTTTCAGTAGCGATGGAGCTTCAGCCTATACATTGAGAATGTTTTACCTGTGGTATCTTGCAGAATGGGGAAGTCTATTTAACAAGTATTGTCGCTATTCATGTACTACCAAAATGCTTGTTTTCACTTTATTCAGCTTGTCAATATTATACATTTGTTTTAAACATATTAAAAATAATTAAACCTTCTATCGGATGAAGTGTGTCATGTATGCAAATCACTTAACAACAATATAATAATAATAATAATAATAATAATAATAATAATAATAATAATAAAAAAGACACAGAGACATACATTTTTCAGAAAAAGTGTGAGCTATTAAATCATGTATTTATTTAAATATACATATTTAAGGAAAAGTATGGTGGCAAAGAAAGGATGGCCAGAAACGGCACAATCCACAATAACAACCAACAGCATGCATTGTAGGCAGCTATAGCATCCCAAAGGGAATCCACTCGTCCTTCAAACTTGACTACCCCCCCATTCTGGTGATGACACTGCCCCCTGTTAGGGTGGTATAGCCAACTACCAGTCAACAAAGGGAGCGCACCCAAAATAAATGGTTGCTCCCGGACTGATGATCTGCTGCGCTTTTACGCTGCAGAATAGCCAATGATCAATAACCAACCAAGAAAACTATTGGGGGAGGAGGATGGGAAAACTGGAACAAAGAGGTTTAGGTCCACAGCCCAAGCCTTTACATGAAGTCCAACACAAACACACACCATGTCACACCATAGGCAGTCAAGTCAAGTGATCTTCCTCCATGCCAGTTCCCATCCTAGAGGTTTAATATAGCAATCAGTTTCTCATAGCTATTTTTTATCTTTTTTTTTTTTTTTAAATTGAACTAAAATCTAATTCATTTCCAATAGCCAAATCCTGTGTATACTGTATACTCCATCAGATTAAACCGGCAAAGCGATGAGTTAAGACTTTCTGTACCACTTCCGCCACGTTTTGCTGAGACAACTGCATAACACACTACTGCGAGTAATTTTCTTGCAGCAGAATATCATCCTTATTTTCAGGTATTAATAAACAAATCCCACAGTCTTGCTCTTTGGGTGGTTCAAAGAAATTTTGGTTGCTGTCACTTAAAGTGGTTGAGGATGTGGCATCATGCTAGGTGCTATTATCATAAAAAGTGTTAAGTTCAGTGTTATTACCTTTCATTGAATTGTAATGGACAGTCTATACATAAAGGATGCCCCTAAATTATTGCCTAACTTATGCTATGGAACCTTTTAATTATGTGATCATTGGGCCTTATTCAGACCCTGTTGCAGATGGTTGCATTGTGCGTGGTGGGATAGCTTGAGATGATTGCACCCCAGCAGCATGCGCTTGCATCATGTCTGACAGGCGACGGGCGTCCGTGGGCAGCAGCATGACTTTGGGGAGGGGGGGGGGGGGGAGTGTCGCCGGAAACACATGGCCATTTATGGGGCAAGCTGATAACATCACCTGAGTTTCCTGTGATCGGAAACATGGCGGTGGTTCCCCTGCTTACGTAGCCATGCTGTGCATGCAGGGGTCAACATCTATTTGAGGTTTTTGCGATGCCACATATGCTGGGCGGCCTTGCCCTGTGCTGGGTGGCCCCAGCATGTGATTTTGTGGGCGCAAATTTTGCCAAGATAGCAAAATCTGTTACCAACTCAATGAATAGTTCCCATTGTCTGAAGAATGTTCATTGCTGACAAACTGCCACTATGGAAAATTCCAATGTCATAGGAAATATTGGGGAGGATGTATCAAGCCTTCTAAAAAGTGGGCAACTGGAAATAATGCCCATAGCACCAAATCATCTCTTACCTATAATTTTATAGCATGTGCTTGACATGTTAGCTAGTAGCTTATTGGTTGCTATGGGCAACTCCTCCACTTACTGTATCCACTCTTTGGAAGTCTTGATATATCTCCTCCATTGATGCCTACCATAACTCGTATGGCTGTGGACATTTGAAATAGTAATACAGTATGCACAGTAGACTTTAGTGCATGTCAGCTGTGAATGGAGAGCAACAGTTATTTTATGGATTAATGCAGAGGTGTAACTAGCAATTCCTTGTGCTCCTTAGAGAACCTTGTATTGTGATGGCCCATTGATATGTATCTAATTACTGCTTCAAGTACTTCTTCACTCTCCACAGTTGAAGGACCATAAATTGCCACCACCCTCCCCTCGCCAATGGTCCCCACAGCAAGCACATGTGCTGCCACATTAGTAGTTCCACTGCTAGATCAATGATCCCTGTGATGACAAATGTGGTTGAATGCTTGTTTTCTAACGCTAGTTTCCTAAGCTGTAAATTAGTCCAAAATGCCAAAGCAGAGGGGGTAGATTTAAGGGACTAGACTTGCTCTATGAGTTGAATGACAAGAAAATGAGTTCAAAGTCTGATCCAATAAGAGCTCAATCAGGGGCGTTTTAAGAGCGGAAGAGGCCCGTGTGCAGCCTTCTGCATCAGAGGCCCCCTCCTCTCTGACCAATGGGTTTTAATACTTACCTCTCCGGCGTCCCCCGGCGGTGCCATCCTTCTCCGCAGCGGCAATAGAGTCTGAGAGCAGACTCTATTGCGCATGCGCAAACCTCCAGGAACAAGGTGCGGTGGCCATTTTCCCGAAGATTTTCCTAATGCGCATAACTCCGGAATAATGGCCGCCGTGCCATCTTTCCGGAGTTTTCAGCAGGCACAATAGAGTTTGTTCCCCCTAGTGTTCACACTCTATTGCGCTGCCGAGAAGGGGTGGCTCCGACGGGGGACTCCAGAGAGGTAATTATTAAACAAATGGGTGCAGTGTGTGCGGGGTGGGCCCCCGGACCGCGGAGCTCGTCTGCCCCGCACACACTGCACCCATTATAGATACACCAATGAGCTCAATGCATAAAGTGGAACTACAGCATCAAAAAGAGAAAGCAATAAAAAATAATAGACAAAACCCTCTTTTCACACTACTGTGTAATTATCACTTAGCGCAGCAAAATATCTCTAAATTGCCCAGAAAGTTGGCTCACAAATCTGAAGAGACGGGACAAGACAGGGAAGGAGCATTCTGACGAAGGTTGAGGACAGTGAGGTTCATGCCTATTCATGTAATCACAAATGCATGAAGGCTGAGAAATAGACGTATATACAGCAGGGACGTGCGGGGAGCTAAATGGCTCAGGAGGCACAGGCTAACACCAGAACCAGATTTACATGCAATATATGAGCCAAAGCGTACATCTGGGCATTATACACAGGTGCAGCAATATAAAGTCCTGGAAATTTGGTGAGTTTTGATTAGAGATGAGCGCCTGAAATTTTTCGGGTTTTGTGTTTTGGTTTTGGGTTCGGTTCCGCGGCCGTGTTTTGGGTTCGAACGCGTTTTGGCAAAACCTCACCGAATTTTTTTTGTCGGATTCGGGTGTGTTTTGGATTCGGGTGTTTTTTTCAAAAAACCCTAAAAAACAGCTTAAATCATAGAATTTGGGGGTAATTTTGATCCCAAAGTATTATTAAGCTCAAAAAACATAATTTACACTCATTTTCAGCCTATTCTGAACACATCACACCTCACAATATTATTTTTAGTCCTAAAATTTGCACCGAGGTCGCTGTGTGAGTAAGATAAGCGACCCTAGTGGCCGACACAAACACCGGGCCCATCTAGGAGTGGCACTGCAGTGTCACGCAGGATGTCCCTTCCAAAAAACCCTCCCCAAACAGCACATGACGCAAAGAAAAAAAGAGGCGCAATGAGGTAGCTGACTGTGTGAGAAAGATAAGCGACCCTAGTGGCCGACACAAACACCGGGCCCATCTAGGAGTGGCACTGCAGTGTCACGCAGGATGTCCCTTCCAAAAAACCCTCCCCAAACAGCACATGACGCAAAGAAAAAAAGAGGCGCAATGAGGTAGCTGTGTGAGAAAGATAAGCGACCCTAGTGGCCGACACAAACACCGGGCCCATCTAGGAGTGGCACTGCAGTGTCACGCAGGATGTCCCTTCCAAAAAACCCTCCCCAAACAGCACATGACGCAAAGAAAAAAAGAGGCGCAATGAGGTAGCTGTGTGAGTAAGATTAGCGACCCTAGTGGCCGACACAAACACCGGGCCCATCTAGGAGTGGCACTGCAGTGTCACGCAGGATGGCCCTTCCAAAAAACCCTCCCCAAACAGCACATGACGCAAAGAAAAAAAGAGGCGCAATGAGGTAGCGGACTGTGTGAGTAAGATTAGCGACCCTAGTGGCCGACACAAACACCGGGCACATCTAGGAGTGGCACTGCAGTGTCACGCAGGATGTCCCTTCCAAAAAACCCTCCCCAAACAGCACATGACGCAAAGAAAAAAAGAGGCGCAATGAGGTAGCTGACTGTGTGAGAAAGATAAGCGACCCTAGTGGCCGACACAAACACCGGGCCCATCTAGGAGTGGCACTGCAGTGTCACGCAGGATGTCCCTTCCAAAAAACCCTCCCCAATCAGCACATGATGCAAAGAAAAAGAAAAGAAAAAAGAGGTGCAAGATGGAATTATCCTTGGGCCCTCCCACCCACCCTTATGTTGTATAAACAAAACAGGACATGCACACTTTAACCAACCCATCATTTCAGTGACAGGGTCTGCCACACGACTGTGACTGATATGACGGGTTGGTTTGGACCCCCCCCAAAAAAGAAGCAATTAATCTCTCCTTGCACAAACTGGCTCTACAGAGGCAAGATGTCCACCTCATCTTCACCCTCCGATATATCACCGTGTACATCCCCCTCCTCACAGATTATCAATTCGTCCCCACTGGAATCCACCATCTCAGCTCCCTGTGTACTTTGTGGAGGCAATTGCTGCTGGTCAATGTCTCCGCGGAGGAATTGATTATAATTCATTTTAATGAACATCATCTTCTCCACATTTTCTGGATGTAACCTCGTACGCCGATTGCTGACAAGGTGAGCGGCGGCACTAAACACTCTTTCGGAGTACACACTTGTGGGAGGGCAACTTAGGTAGAATAAAGCCAGTTTGTGCAAGGGCCTCCAAATTGCCTCTTTTTCCTGCCAGTATAAGTACGGACTGTGTGACGTGCCTACTTGGATGCGGTCACTCATATAATCCTCCACCATTCTATCAATGTTGAGAGAATCATATGCAGTGACAGTAGACGACATGTCCGTAATCGTTGTCAGGTCCTTCAGTCCGGACCAGATGTCAGCATCAGCAGTCGCTCCAGACTGCCCTGCATCACCGCCAGCGGGTGGGCTCGGAATTCTGAGCCTTTTCCTCGCACCCCCAGTTGCGGGAGAATGTGAAGGAGGAGATGTTGACAGGTCGCGTTCCGCTTGACTTGACAATTTTGTCACCAGCAGGTCTTTCAACCCCAGCAGACCTGTGTCTGCCGGAAAGAGAGATCCAAGGTAGGCTTTAAATCTAGGATCGAGCACGGTGGCCAAAATGTAGTGCTCTGATTTCAACAGATTGACCACCCGTGAATCCTTGTTAAGCGAATTAAGGGCTGCATCCACAAGTCCCACATGCCTAGCGGAATCGCTCCGTGTTAGCTCCTTCTTCAATGCCTCCAGCTTCTTCTGCAAAAGCCTGATGAGGGGAATGACCTGACTCAGGCTGGCAGTGTCTGAACTGACTTCACGTGTGGCAAGTTCAAAGGGCATCAGAACCTTGCACAACGTTGAAATCATTCTCCACTGCACTTGAGACAGGTGCATTCCATCTCCTATATCGTGCTCAATTGTATAGGCTTGAATGGCCTTTTGCTGCTCCTCCAACCTCTGAAGCATATAGAGGGTTGAATTCCACCTCGTTACCACTTCTTGCTTCAGATGATGGCAGGGCAGGTTCAGTAGTTTTTGGTGGTGCTCCAGTCTTCTGTACGTGGTGCCTGTACGCCGAAAGTGTCCCGCAATTTTTCTGGCCACCGACAGCATCTCTTGCACGCCCCTGTCGTTTTTTAAAAAATTCTGCACCACCAAATTCAAGGTATGTGCAAAACATGGGACGTGCTGGAATTTGCCCATATTTAATGCACACACAATATTGCTGGCGTTGTCCGATGCCACAAATCCACAGGAGAGTCCAATTGGGGTAAGCCATTCCGCGATGATCTTCCTCAGTTGCCGTAAGAGGTTTTCAGCTGTGTGCGTATTCTGGAAAGCGGTGATACAAAGCGTAGCCTGCCTAGGAAAAAGTTGGCGTTTGCGAGATGCTGCTACTGGTGCCGCCGCTGCTGTTCTTGCGGCGGGAGTCCATACATCTACCCAGTGGGCTGTCACAGTCATATAGTCCTGACCCTGCCCTGCTCCACTTGTCCACATGTCCGTGGTTAAGTGGACATTGGGTACAACTGCATTTTTTAGGACACTGGTGAGTCTTTTTCTGACGTCCGTGTACATTCTCGGTATCGCCTGCCTAGAGAAGTGGAACCTAGATGGTATTTGGTAACGGGGGCACACTGCCTCAATAAATTGTCTAGTTCCCTGTGAACTAACGGCGGATACCGGATGCACGTCTAACACCAACATAGTTGTCAAGGACTCAGTTATCCGCTTTGCGGTAGGATGACTGCTGTGATATTTCATCTTCCTCGCAAAGGACTGTTGAACAGTCAATTGCTTACTGGAAGTAGTACAAGTGGGCTTACGACTTCCCCTCTGGGATGACCATCGACTCCCAGCGGCAACAACAGCAGCGCCAGCAGCAGTAGGCGTTACACGCAAGGATGCATCGGAGGAATCCCAGGCAGGAGAGGACTCGTCAGACTTGCCAGTGACATGGCCTGCAGGACTATTGGCATTCCTGGGGAAGGAGGAAATTGACACTGAGGGAGTTGGTGGGGTGGTTTGCGTGAGCTTGGTTACAAGAGGAAGGGATTTACTGGTCAGTGGACTGCTTCCGCTGTCACCCAAAGTTTTTGAACTTGTCACTGACTTATTATGAATGCGCTGCAGGTGACGTATAAGGGAGGATGTTCCGAGGTGGTTAACGTCCTTACCCCTACTTATTACAGCTTGACAAAGGGAACACACGGCTTGACACCTGTTGTCCGCATTTCTGGTGAAATACCTCCACACCGAAGAGCTGATTTTTTTGGTATTTTCACCTGGCATGTCAATGGCCATATTCGTCCCACGGACAACAGGTGTCTCCCCGGGTGCCTGACTTAAACAAACCACCTCACCATCAGAATCCTCCTGGTCAATTTCCTCCCCAGCGCCAGCAACACCCATATCCTCCTCATCCTGGTGTACTTCAACACTGACATCTTCAATCTGACTATCAGGAACTGGACTGCGGGTGCTCCTTCCAGCACTTGCAGGGGGCATGCAAATAGTGGAAGGCGCATGCTCTTCACGTCCAGTGTTGGGAAGGTCAGGCATCGCAAACGACACAATTGGACTCTCCTTGTGGATTTGGGATTTCAAAGAACGCACAGTTCTTTGCGGTGCTTTTGCCAGCTTGAGTCTTTTCAGTTTTCTAGCGAGAGGCTGAGTGCTTCCATCCTCATGTGAAGCTGAACCACTAGCCATGAACATAGGCCAGGGCCTCAGCCGTTCCTTGCCACTCCGTGTGGTAAATGGCATATTGGCAAGTTTACGCTTCTCCTCCGACAATTTTATTTTAGGTTTTGGAGTCCTTTTTTTTCTGATATTTGGTGTTTTGGATTTGACATGCTCTGTACTATGACATTGGGCATCGGCCTTGGCAGACGACGTTGCTGGCATTTCATCGTCTCGGCCATGACTAGTGGCAGCAGCTTCAGCACGAGGTGGAAGTGGATCTTGATCTTTCCCTAATTTTGGAACCTCAACTTTTTTGTTCTCCATATTTTATAGGCAGAACTAAAAGGCACCTCAGGTAAACAATGGAGATGGATGGATTGGATACTAGTATACAATTATGGACGGACTGCCACGGTTAGGTGGTATAAAAAAACCACGGTTAGGTGGTATATATTATAATAATAATACAATTATGGATGGACGGACTGCCTGCCGACTGCCGACACAGAGGTAGCCACAGCCGTGAACTACCGCACTGTACACTGGTTGATAAAGAGATAGTAGTATACTCGTAACAACTAGTATGACACTATGACGACGGTATAAAGAAAGAAAAAAAAATACCACAGTTAGGTGGTATATATTATAATAATAATACAATTATGGATGGACGGACTGCCTGCCGACTGCCGACACAGAGGTAGCCACAGCCGTGAACTACCGCACTGTACACTGGTTGATAAAGAGATAGTAGTATACTCGTAACAACTAGTATGACACTATGACGACGGTATAAAGAAAGAAAAAAAAATACCACAGTTAGGTGGTATATATTATAATAATAATACAATTATGGATGGACGGACTGCCTGCCGACTGCCGACACAGAGGTAGCCACAGCCGTGAACTACCGCACTGTACACTGGTTGATAAAGAGATAGTAGTATACTCGTAACAACTAGTATGACACTATGACGACGGTATAAAGAAAGAAAAAAAAATACCACAGTTAGGTGGTATATATTATAATAATAATACAATTATGGATGGACGGACTGCCTGCCGACTGCCGACACAGAGGTAGCCACAGCCGTGAACTACCGCACTGTACACTGGTTGATAAAGAGATAGTAGTATACTCGTAACAACTAGTATGACACTATGACGACGGTATAAAGAATGAAAAAAAAACCACGGTTAGGTGGTATATATTATAATAATAATACAATTATGGATGGACGGACTGCCTGCCGACTGCCGACACAGAGGTAGCCACAGCCGTGAACTACCGCACTGTACACTGGTTGATAAAGAGATAGTAGTATACTCGTAACAACTAGTATGACACTATGACGGTATAAAGAATGAAAAAAAAACCACGGTTAGGTGGTATATATTATAATAATAATACAATTATGGATGGACGGACTGCCTGCCGACTGCCGACACAGAGGTAGCCACAGCCGTGAACTACCGCACTGTACACTGGTTGATAAAGAGATAGTAGTATACTCGTAACAACTAGTATGACACTATGACGACGGTATAAAGAAAGAAAAAAAAATACCACAGTTAGGTGGTATATATTATAATAATAATACAATTATGGATGGACGGACTGCCTGCCGACTGCCGACACAGAGGTAGCCACAGCCGTGAACTACCGCACTGTACACTGGTTGATAAAGAGATAGTAGTATACTCGTAACAACTAGTATGACACTATGACGACGGTATAAAGAATGAAAAAAAAACCACGGTTAGGTGGTATATATTATAATAATAATACAATTATGGATGGACGGACTGCCTGCCGACTGCCGACACAGAGGTAGCCACAGCCGTGAACTACCGCACTGTACACTGGTTGATAAAGAGATAGTAGTATACTCGTAACAACTAGTATGACACTATGACGACGGTATAAAGAAAGAAAAAAAAATACCACAGTTAGGTGGTATATATTATAATAATAATACAATTATGGATGGACGGACTGCCTGCCGACTGCCGACACAGAGGTAGCCACAGCCGTGAACTACCGCACTGTACACTGGTTGATAAAGAGATAGTAGTATACTCGTAACAACTAGTATGACACTATGACGACGGTATAAAGAAAGAAAAAAAAATACCACAGTTAGGTGGTATATATTATAATAATAATACAATTATGGATGGACGGACTGCCTGCCGACTGCCGACACAGAGGTAGCCACAGCCGTGAACTACCGCACTGTACACTGGTTGATAAAGAGATAGTAGTATACTCGTAACAACTAGTATGACACTATGACGACGGTATAAAGAATGAAAAAAAAACCACGGTTAGGTGGTATATATTATAATAATAATACAATTATGGATGGACGGACTGCCTGCCGACTGCCGACACAGAGGTAGCCACAGCCGTGAACTACCGCACTGTACACTGGTTGATAAAGAGATAGTAGTATACTCGTAACAACTAGTATGACACTATGACGGTATAAAGAATGAAAAAAAAACCACGGTTAGGTGGTATATATTATAATAATAATACAATTATGGATGGACGGACTGCCTGCCGACTGCCGACACAGAGGTAGCCACAGCCGTGAACTACCGCACTGTACACTGGTTGATAAAGAGATAGTAGTATACTCGTAACAACTAGTATGACACTATGACGACGGTATAAAGAAAGAAAAAAAAATACCACGGTTAGGTGGTATATATTGTAATACAATTATGGATGGACGGACTGCCTGCCGAGTTCCGACTGCCGACACAGAGGTAGCCACAGCCGTGAACTACCGCACTGTACTGTGTCTGCTGCTAATATAGACTGGTTGATAAAGAGATAGTATACAATACATACAACAATATACTACTATACTGGTGGTCAGGCACTGGTCACCACTAGTCACACTGGCAGTGGCACTCCTGCAGCAAAAGTGTGCACTGTTTAATTTTAAATTAATATAATATTATGTACTCCTGGGGGCTCCTGCTATAACAACCTGCAGTGCTCCCCAGTCTCCCCCACAATTATTATAAGCTTTGCCTTTTATACATTGATGTGCAGCACACTGGGCTGAGCTGAGTGCACACAGACTGAGTCACACTGTGTGACTGGCTGCTGCTGTGTATCGTTTTTTTTCAGGCAGAGAACGGATATAGCAGAGAACGGATATATATTAAAATAAATAAAAGTTAACTAACAACAACTGCACTGGTCACTGTGGTAAACTCTGTCTGACTCTGCACAATCTCTCTCTCTCTTCTAATCTAATTTCTAATGGAGAGGACGCCAGCCACGTCCTCTCCCTATCAATCTCAATGCACGTGTGAAAATGGCGGCGACGCGCGGCTCCTTATATAGAATCCGAGTCTCGCGAGAATCCGACAGCGTCATGATGACGTTCGGGCGCGCTCGGGTTAACCGAGCAAGGCGGGAGGATCCGAGTCTGCTCGGACCCGTAAAAAAAACATGAAGTTCGTGCGGGTTCGGTTTCAGAGAAACCGAACCCGCTCATCTCTAGTTTTGATCAGATTAGAATAATGCAAAGAAGATATTTCTAACATATTCTTTGTATTTTTAATATACTTTATACAGTCAAAACTCTGGAATAAATGTTGGTATGTCAGGAAAGGCTCTGCCTCACCTGCCTCACCCCACCGCACGTCACTGATATACAGTATGCCTGGGAAAGCGGATTTATTTAATGGTGGTCATGGGTAGTTTTATTTGCTGTTTGCAAATATACTGCTGATTATGGCCCAGATGTATCAAGCCTTGGAGAGTGATAAATTGCATAGTGATAAAGTCCCAACCAATCAGCTCCTAACCAGGGCCGGTGCAAGGTCTCTCTGCACCCTAGGCAAAATTTCAGCCTACCGCCCCCCTAACCTGCAACAAACCCCCCCCCCCCCACCTCACCGCCGTCCGGAGGTATCATTATACATAGACAGAGAAAAGAGATGAAACTCAAGGACTTTTCAAATGATAATATATATTGTAATATGTGTAAATTGTAGGTGGCATGTTAGGAATCGAATAGGACACTGAGGTCAGTATCACTTTTATGCTGGGTGATATACATCTGGTGGGGATATTTAATTGTGTGTGTGTACATACATATATACGCACCTACATATATTTTTATGTTCCTGTGTTTTCTCTAATGTGCTGTCCAAACCCCACCCTCCCCAAACTTTCCCCCACCCACCCTCTGTGGTCCCGCAGAAACTCCCATGGGTTACTTACCTTATGTTTTTTCCCCTCATCATTGGCATGGTTCCTCTTACAGTCGGCAGCAGCATTACAACGATGATGCTAGGTGCAGACATGTAGTCATGTGCTGCTTGCTACTAGAGAGCCAGGATCCAGGGGCCTGGAGGAGGTGCATCAGGGCTATGAGGAGCGCTCGTGGGGGGCCCCTCAGGAGCCATAGTTACGTCATGCCTTCACATGACTTGAGGATACACGTGTCGGCACGGAGGAAGCGCTGAGGCATTATGCAGCGCAGCCTCATAGCGGCAGCTGCACCTGATTAGACCTGCAGCCGCTGCCAGTGCAGTGTAAAAGGAGAATGTCTCATACAGAGACATCCTTCAATTTATTGCTTGGTGAATTTAGTGGCGCCCTCCAGGGGCCGGCGCCACTAGGCAGCCGCCTAATGGAAGAGCCGGCCCTGCTCCTAACTGTCACTTTTTTTTTTAAACACAGCCTGTAACATGGCAGTTAGGAGCTGGCTGGATGGTACTTTATCACCCGGCAATTTATCACTCTGCAAGGCTTGATAAATCTGGTCCACTGGCTGCTACTTTCTTTGTTGTGTGAGCACATGATGTGTGTGTGTGTGTGTGTGTGTGTGTGTGTGTGTGTGTGTGTGTGTAATTAAGCAACATTTATTTTCTCCTTGTGTGAAAGACAGTTGTTTCTGAAGCACTATAAAAGTTTTATTAATGCCTAATAGTGACTGCATATAGACGTGGGTGTGAGTATATGGGACATACGCCTGGCACAAACTGTGTTGTCTGTGATGGCTTTGTATACACACAATTTCAGGTGTTTTAGTGAACACAATTGCACATGGGAAAGAAATACGCGCAAATATGCATTAGATGCAATACGCCAAGTTGTCAGCTGGCAGATAAGTCATAGCTCAGCAGCTTTTCCCATCCAGCTCTGCCTGTGACACCATTATTTCCATAACAGTGGCCACACAGTGCATGTTTGTTGTGTCACAACTTGTGTGTACCTAACATACTGTAACACCTGCTCACTTGTATTTACCTTCCTGGAAGAGTGATACATACTTTCCAACATGACCCTCTCCAGGAGGGATAGAATGCTCTGCTCCTGGACTTTTCTCTTAATTTATGATTGCCATCACCTGTGGTGAAACACTTTTCTTATCCAGTAACCTGTTCAACACAGGTGCTGGCAATCATAACTAAAGAGAAAAGTCTAGAAGCAGAGCATTGTGTCCCTCCTGGAGAGGGTCATGTTGGGAGGTATGGTGATAGGGTCACATTAACTAACTAGGTACATTTCTGTGTCTTGGCACTGTCTTCCCTAAAGCTTTAGGCTTCTTCCACGAATGGTGATACACCAGAGGTCAGCTCCTCTATGACCTATTGCGTAGGTCAAGTGAACCTTGGGGCAGATGTATTAACCTGGGAAAGGCATAAGGAAGTGATAAACCAGTGATATGTGCAAGGTGATAATGCACCAGCCAATCAGATCCAATATGTAAATTAACAGTTAGGAGTTGATTAGCTGGTGTGTTTATCACCTTGCAGGTATCACTGGTTTATCACTTCCTTATGCCTTCTCCAGGTTAATACATCTGCCCCCTTGTTCCCTCCCTAATCCAGTAAGAAAGCACACAGGTAAACAATGCAATTTTATTAAATGGGAATAGAACAAAGTTGCAGCAAATGCTGGCATCACTAAAATATACTGTATGATGTAGTAGTAGTAGTAGAAGTAGTAGTAGTATTCCCTAGACCAGTGGTTCCAAAACTTTCTTGAGTCAAGGTGACCTAAAGTACAGTATTAGCATTTTTTTCAGGGCACCCCTAGGCCAAAAGACTTTTATCAAGAAATTCAGAAGAAAAAACAAACAAACATTAAGTGAAGTAACTTTTGCTTACCTGTCATCCATGATTGTTACGTCGTGATGGACAAGGTTGCACTTTTTGTTTCTCCACTGATTTTATAAGTGGCAGCCACCAACACTGTAACCCTCCTTACACTATACTTTGTTACATCCTTAAGATAACACACCTATTAGTTCTTAAATTAAATGAAATCTTTGACAATTGCCAGATTTGCTTATAGCATGGTAACATACCTCCCAACATGAGCCATTTCATGAGGGACTAAGGGGCCCTACTCATCTGACGATGCGCCGCCGAGGTGCCCGACGGCCGAAACGGCCGACGAGCGACCCGGCGGCGGGGGGGCAGTGACGGGGGGAGTGAAGTTTCTTCACTCCCCCCGTCACTCGGCTGCATTGAAGTGCAGGCAAATATGGACGAGATCGTCCATATTGGCCTGCATGCACAGCCGACGGGAGACCAGCGATGAACGAGCGCGGGGACGCGCATCGTTCATCGCTGGAGTCTCCACACGGAAAGATATGAACGAGTTCTCGTTCATATCTTTCAGAAAATCGGCCAGTGTGTAGGGCCTATAAATGCTTTCTATCTGGACTTTCCACTTAACATATGATGGGCGTCACCTGTGTTGAACTATTTAATTGATGAGAAAGGTATTTCAACACAGGTGATTGCAATAATAAATTAAGAGGGAAGTTCAGGTAGAGAGCATTTTGTCCCTCTGGAATGGGTCATTTTGGCAGGTGTGTGGTAAGGGAATACTTAATTTGTCAGTTACATCACATGCATTACTGCAAGTGTATTAAATATACAAAAACATTACACAACAAAAACATCTTCCTCTGAAGCAAATTTCCAACCAATAACTTAACCAAATGTTACTATGCCCAATCTCCCTTTGCCTAGACCCTACATTTGTGCGAAAACCCTTATTAGAAATTATTTAGTCTCCAAGCAACAAATGACATCTAATTTTAATCCCTATGGATTCTAAATCCCTTAAACTGTATATGCTAAGTAGATGTTAGAGCCTTGTAACTAACCATAGCACCAATTTACTCTCACACTCACCAAACTCACATACACTGTGATACACTATGATATTACTATGCAATTTATATAACTAACAATGAAGACTTAGTTTTCAGTAATGTCGCCATCTAATACCCATTAATATGTTGGTGCACTTTTTAAAATTGTTCGACCCGAGTCTTATTATACTGAATACTAAAGAGCAGTACTTTAATGGGAATTAAATAGAGGCTCAATACTCCTAGGGCAGTATTTTTCAACCACTGTGCCGTGGCACACTAGTGTGCCCTGAGCAGTCTCCAGGTGTGCCGCCATAGAAGCACAGCCAGGCCCGGCAGTGTTTTGCCGCTACTGAGGCCCTGGAATGATCAATATTGGTGGGTTTAGTGACTGCAGAGCCAGTTCTAATTTTGGGCCCGGGCAGTGTTGGGGTCTTCTGGCTCTCAGATGTGGCTCAAGCATTACCTATGGAGAAGCTGCAACATGACATCCTAGGACACGCAACTGCACCATGCATCACCATTATATTTGAATGTGCCTTGGCGATATTTAAATCTTGCTCAGTGTGCCGCGAGATGTAAAAGGTTGAAAATCTCTGTCCTAGGGTAATGTTATCAGACAGGTTTGAATTAATGATAATGTTATACTTTTTAGCTTATACTCTATTCTCAACCCTGTATCACTTTCATAATGGACTGCTTTGCGCTTCTTTTAAGGTCTCAGGTGAGCTTGCACAGTGAACATCTTTCACTAATTGGTACATGCAGCTGCACTGCTGATAACTGCATATAACCAAAGTCTCTTATGCTACCATGCAGCTTAATCTTCGACAGTGTTTCCAAACCTTGGTCCTCAAGGCACACTATGTCACACTGGGCGGAGATTGAGGTTCAGACGAGTGGGCGTCAGCTGAAGAAGAAGATGTCTCCGCGCGAAGAAAACAAGGAGGCTGAACATAGTTCCTTCTCTTAAAACTTGGAGCTTTAGGAATGGACAAGAAGAGAGTTGTAAACTGAGGACTGAGAAGCGATTACTTGGTAACGTGACAGAAAAACTCTCCGGAATGAAGACTTGTAAACTGTGGAAAGAATGCTTGTTGACTGTAGTTTAGGAAAACTGCCAAATGAGGACTTGAAGACTGAAGGGTTCAGAAGAATAAAGACTTGCAGCCTAAAGAATGTATGCTTGGTAAACGAGGTTGAAGAGCACTGAATAATAAAGACTTGTTGACTGAAGAATGCATGCTTGTCAAATGAGGTTGAAGAGCACTGAAGCCTGAAGAATAATTGCTTGGCAGATGTGGCTGAAGAACACTGAAGAATGAAGACTGAAGAATTGCTTGGCAGATGTGGCTGAAGAACACTGAAGAATGAGGACTGAAGAATGATTACTTAGCAGATGCGGCTGAAGAACACTGAAGAATGAAGGCTAAAGACTGAAGAATGATTGCTTGGCAGACGTGGCAGAAGAATACTGAAGAATGAAGACTGAAGAATGATTGCTTGGCACACGTGGCTGAAGAACACTGAAGAATGAAGAGTGAATAATGATTGCTTAGCAAACGTGGCTGAAGAACACTGAAGAATGAAGACTGTAGACTGAAGAATGATTGCTTGGCAAACATGGCTGAAGAGCACGGCTCAGAATCCAGGAGTCCCTTTCCAATTGTCGGACACCCGAGGTCTCTGCACGATGATTGGTCTGGCCGCAGATGGCGGGACTGGAGCGACAACAGCGGCTACACAGCAGAAGACTATGGGGTGTCTAAATGGCAGAATTGGGAACCTCTGAAGTAGAAAAACCATAGGAAAAAGCATGAGGAGAGCACAGAGCTGGAGTACCTGCACAAGGCAGTAACATAAAGCACTGGCAGCGTTTGGACCAGAACTGATCCCTATTAATAGAGGAGCTTGCCCAGGATTGGCTGAATGCAAAAGTAAGCCCAGACCATTGGTCACTGGGAATTGGTCTCCAACATGGCGGCTCCCATTTCAGCTGACACACAAGCGTGCATTGCCTCACCTGCTTGGCCCCCCGCCTCCCGCACACCAGAGACCGTGCCAGGCACCACCGCCAGACCTGCCGGGCCTAACCATGAGTCGCCACTGCCCTCCACCGCTGCAGCACTGCCAGGCAGCGAACGGGTAGACCCCGGGATCTGCCAGTGGATGTAAGACCCCGGACCCTGACACACAGTCCAGGTTTTAAGGAATAGCTATTCTTGAGTACAGGTGACTTATTTAGTACCTCAGTTATTTTGATTTAACCATCCGTGCAGAAGCAGGGATATCCTCAAAACCTAGACTGTTAGTGTGCCTTGAAGACAGAGGTTGGGAAACACTGTTCTACGAGCTAGTACTAAAGCCAGTGATGAAGGTGGGCATGAACGTATAGTGTGCACTACTATTCAGTCTTGACAAATTCTCTGATGATTTGTACAGATCCACAGCTCCTGTTACACTGTTGCTAGTGACTGATGCATACTCAATAATCCAGACTCCACTTAGTTGCCCTGTTTGGGAATTATTGAGGGACCTCTTCAAACCACAACACAATCTTCTCCACTCCCAAGACCCGTGAATAACTGAAACGCTTTCAAACAGCGACTGTTACTGACAAACTGGTGACAAAAACAACAACCCTTGTGATACCTTTAGTCGCAAACCCCGTGATTGTACTCACTCACACCGTGAGTCAACTCAAGATCAATCAGGTCTCGTGAACACTTCCAGTCTAAAAGGCATGACTCCCCCCCCCCACCACCACCCCACTCAATTAGCTCCTGAGTTAACACTGTCACTACCAGCAATAGCCCATAACAGACAGTGGGGGTTAAATAAATTATAATTCAGTAGTCTTTTATATGGTGCAAAATGTGTTAAGATATGTTTAAAAAATATTCAATGACTTTTGAAATTATTCTGAATAACTAATGTTTTTATGTTACATCTGTTTAACTGCCAAAAAAAACCACCACATTTTGCATAAATATGATTTTTGTTAAATAAAACATTTGTCTAAAAAAAATAAAATAAAAAAAAAGACATTTGAAAGATGTCTCTCAACTACACAGAGCAAGGATTTGTTATCAGTCCTGAAGCATGGCTGGAATGCTGGAAATGTCTTACTGATTCTTGATCATAACACAAGATAGGCAGACACATTTTCTAACAAAGACTTTAAGACGCTACAGCACCCAAGATCCTGTTCTTTGTTTGCAAAACGATTTCTTGGAAGAATGCATTATGCAGCGAGATTGTGCTCTGCGATTACGGGGACAGATATACATAGGGATGTTGGCTGATAACGTCACGGTTTCCAGGTATTTTTTATTTGCCATGAGATATTTTTTTGTATTACTGTGAAATCTTTAAAAAAGTATGAATTAACTTTGTCAACAAAATGGCAAACAACAATAAAAGTCTATTACTGGCCTGATTGTGAGTTGAACACCAGTCCAAAAGCAGATGCTTCTCGGGATCATTTGCAAACTTCGCCGCAAGAAGCCATTGCAGACTGCGCATGTCCTGAGCCAGGCATATGCACTTTCAGGATGTGATGAGGATAAGAGAGCAGTTTACTCCGTGCATGTTTATGAAGGGGTCACTTATGGGTGGCAACTGGGAGGTTCCCATGCTGTCACTGGCGTATGAATAATGGGTGCAGTGTGTGCGGTGCACATGGGCCCCTGAGTCCAGGGGGGCCCACATTGCACATGCTGCACCCATTTATTGAATACTTACTCCTCCGTAGTCCCGCACCACTGTCAGCAGCGCTGTTAAATCACCATGAAAATGGTGCAGCGGACATTTTCATGGAGTTCTACACATTTGCAGTAGAGAAATCACAGGGAAAATGGCCGCCATGCTATTTTCCCGGAGATCTGTGCTCAGTGCTCAGACTCTCAACGCAGCCGGCAGAGAGGAGGGAGGGCCAAACGGAGGAGGCTGCACACAGGTCTCCTCCTCTCTTAAAGCGCTCCTGCATGCAGTCCCATCTCATGGAAGTGCTGTGGCATGTAGCCTGGCATCCTTGATTGTTTGAGACGTGCAGATGAAGATGGGACACCTGTTTCCAATAGATTGTAGGTGCAAGTGCCGATTAATGATGATTATGGCAATGGGAAAACAGCTGGCGGAGCAGTGCATACCCATAAAGATGGCCGAATACTCGCATAGATGCTTTGAACCAGGCATATGCACTTTCAGTATGAGAAAAGGATAAGAGAGCAGATGGTTTACTCCGTACAGTCACTGGCGTATTTATAATGAGTGCAGAGTGTGCGGTGTCCAGGGGGCCCCACACTACACACCCTTAACCCATTTTTTCAATACTTATCTCTCCAGAGTCCCCCACTGGTGGTAACAGCACTGCTCAGTGGCCATTTTCCCAGCGTTTTGCACATGCGCAGTAGGAAAATAACCGGAAAAATGCTTGCTGCACCATTTCCCCGGAGACCTGTGCATGCGCACTAGACTCTAGAACAGTGCTAGAGTCTCCTAGTGACCCTATTGCCCAGAGTCTCTGTGCTGCTGGATATAGAGGAGGGCGGCCAGATGGAAACTGTACATGGGCCCTCTCCTCTCTTAATACTCCCCAGAGATGGCAGATACTTGTATTAGCATAAGGTAGTTAATCTGGCATTTGCATCTGACTTTAGTTTTGGATGAAGACGCTCCAAATTTCAAACCGTTATGAAATTTGATAGAACTTCACCAGTTTGATGGTGACTTGGTCACAGCACAGTTGACCATAGAGCACGATTTGCTGTTTGATTTCAACGTTTGTTTAAGGATCGCTGTCTATGTTTGAGGTTCACCTCTCATGGTCACTCTTTGCTATAAAATTTATATTACAGGTTGAGTATCCCATATCCAAATATTCCGAAAATACGGAATTTTTTCGAAATACGGATTTTTTTGAGTACGAGTGAGATAGTGAAACCTTTGTTTTCTGATGGCACAATGTACACAAACTTTGTTTAATGCACAAAGTTAGTAAAAATATTGTATTTAATGACCTTCAGGCTGTGTGTATAAGGTGTATATGAAACATAAATGCATTCTGTGCTTAGATTTGGAAAAATCCGATATCCAAAATACTGCTGGTCCCAAGCATTTTGGATAAGGGATACTCAACCTGTATTAACATATTTTATTTTTAAAACATTAAGTTATTTTTGGGAGATAATGAAAAAGTATATTAACACTTTTAAATTTCAACTCTTTATTGTGGTCACGATTAAGAGCCATTATACCAGGGGTGGTCAACCAGTCAGCGACAAAGTGCCAAAAAAATCTTGTTAGGTACGTCAAAGAGCCGAAATCGAGCCGCAAGTGCAAAAATGGTGTGTGGCATTATGCCTGCTATGCCACTTCCCTGGTATAAAATACATAACGCCAGAGCCACATAAAATATATTGAAAAAGCCAGATTCACATAATATACTTCAGCTCACCCATGTGTCACTCCTGCTAGCACCCTCCTGTATAACTTCAGCCAGCTCCCTCCTGTGTCACTCCAGCCAGCACCCTCCTGTGTCACTCCAGCTAGCACCCTCCTGTGTCACTCCTGCCAGCACCCTCTTGTGTTACTCCAGCCAGCTCTCTCCTGTGTCACTCCAGCCAGCTCCCTCTTGTGTCACTCCTGCCAGCACCCTCCTGTGTCACTCCAGCCAGCACCCTCTTGTGTCACTCCAGCCAGCTCCCTCTTGTGTCACTCCAGCCAGCACCCTCTTGTGTCACTTCAGCCAGCTCTCTCCTGTGTCACTCCAGCCAGCTCCCTCTTGTGTCACTCCAGCCAGCACCCTCCTGTGTCACTCCTGCCAGCACCCTCCTGTGTCACTCCAGCCAGCACCCTCTTGTGTCACTCCAGCCAGCACCCTCTTGTGTCACTCCAGCCAGCTCTCTCCTGTGTCACTCCAGCCAGCTCCCTCTTGTGTCACTCCAGCCAGCACCCTCTTGTGTCACTCCAGCCAGCACCCTCCTGTGTCACTCCAGCCAGCACCCTCTTGTGTGACTCCAGCCAGCACCCTCTTGTGTGACTCCAGCCAGCTCTCTCCTGTGTCACTCCAGCCAGCACCCTCTTGTGTCACTCCAGCCAGCACCCTCCTGTGTCACGCCTGCCAGCACCCTCTTGTGTCACTCCAGCCAGCACCCTCCTGTGTCACTCCTGCCAGCACCCTCCTGTGTCACTCCAGTCAGCACCCTCTGTGTCACTCCAGTCAGCACCCTCTGTGTCACTCCAGTCAGCACCCTCCTGTGTCACTCCAGCCAGCACCCTCCTGTGTTACTTCTGCCAGCACCCTCCTGTGTCACTCCAGCCACTCTCCCCCCCCCCCCCCCCAACTCATGCCATTGCAGCCAGCCCTTATGTGTCCTCTTTGCCGGTGGGTGTCTCACCTCTAGTATCTGGCTCCCTCAGTTCTCAGTCCTTGTAATGCTGCTGCGATTCTGGATGGAGTGCAGCAGTATCCGGATCTGTTGTAGTCACGTGACTTTGAGTGTTGGGAGCCACATTTGAATAAAGAAAGAGCCACATACAGCTCAAGAGCCACTGTTGGCCACTGCTGCATTAGACCATATATACGTTTAAGCTCAAATGGATTTAAACCAGATAGCACATGTGTGAGCGGACATACTCTCGATGAAAACATTCTTCAACGGGTATGCAAATTGAACCTGAAAGCAGCCTGCAAAACCTCATCATCACAGTCCAGATATGACCTACTACCGGACGCAAACATTAGGTGGGATGTAATGCGGGATGCCGGACAAACGCGGATGTTTTTTAAACGGGCAATCACTTACAAGGCATGGTTTTGCTTTTGTAAGTGATTGCCCCTTTAAAAACGTCAGAGTTCGGCCGGCATCCATGTCAGTGGCGGTCTCTTCACTGCTGTGCCTGTGCAGTATATTGAAACTACAAGTCCTGGCAACCCCTACAGCTGATCTGCTCTCTCAAGTAGACTTACTACTCACATGAGGACTGGAGATTTGACCTGCCTGCAAGTTGAGGACTCTGGTGTCATGAACAAAACATGTCCTCTCTTAATTTGCATGAACTGGATGTCATTATAATGCTATTGGTAAGCAATGGTCTTATCACTGTTTGAGATAATTTGGTCACTGATTGGTGCTTTACATGTTAAAATATGTGTGTACAGGTGGCTGTGGTATGGCAGAGTAGGTGTACACACCAGCAAATGCCTTGAACTTCAAACAGCCCAAAAGCTTAACCACTAGAGTGGTTTATTGAAGGTAGATGAAGTACAGCCATACTCACTGTTATACACACTGGTGGAGCGGAGCTTGAGCCGATCAATGTGTCATACAGCTCACCAGCTGATGACTGTATCTGCTAGCAGGTAGCAGTATGTATGTAAGCAGTGCCATCACCTGTGGTGAAACACCTTTCTTATCGATTAACTAGCTCACCTCAGGTGATCGCAATCATATATTACCAGGAAAATCCAGGAACAGAGCATTTGCTCCCTCATGGAGAGGTTCAGGTAGGCAAGTATGATGTACAGTAAAGGTGGGCATATACTATACATTTATCTGGCAGATTATTTGCCAGATCTGGCTAGTTGGAATGAAAATCTGGTAATGGATGAGAGCAAATGACAATTGACCATTTGCTACCAAACACTGAAAAACAAACAAAAACTGTCATTCATACAAATTGGTTAAATCATGGATAGGTTTTGTTCATTTTCTAGTATTTGGTAGCAAATGGTCAATTGTCATTTGCTCTCATTCATTACCAGATTTTCATTCCAACCAGCCAGATCTGGCAGATTATCTGCTAGATAATTGTATAGTGGATGTATGCCCATCTTAAATCAATAGTGTTTCATTTATTGTTAAAGCAAGCAAAAATATTTCTCAGCAGTTGAAAGTAAATAGCTTTGACATACAAAATGACACTTTGTCCCTCCCACTGGCATTCCTGAACCTATTTTCTAGGAAAAATAAAAAGCACTGTATAGAAGACGTGCCTAGAGTACATACTTGTCTAATCAACACTGCTTCAGAATTTAATTAGTCCTTCAAAGCCACCGTTATGTGCAGGTTCACCTTACATCAGACATGCTTCAGGTGCCTATAAGTAATAACAGCTAAACTATCCAGCTGCAATCTGTGCAAAGCCACAATCGCAATGATACAATACACACTAGTACCTTTCGAACTGTGGATCATTCGTTCCTCATGAAAAACAAACAAATGTGTTATATCTTTGTGTTACCTGCTTTCGTTGGCATTCTAATATGTTTAGTAGGCGGTTCACAGCAATAATACTTAAGGATAGTATCACAAATGGAGCATGTTTCAGTTTGATGAAACGATCAGTAGACCCCAGCTGTTGAGAAGAAGACAAATTGGATTTCACTTATAGGCCCTACACACTGGCTGATATTCCTCAAAGATATGAACGATCTCGTTCATTATTGAACGAAATACCGTTCATATCTTTGAGTGTGGAGTCACCAGCAATGAACGCTGCGCGGCCCCGCGCTCGTTCATCACTAGTGCCCCGTCGGCTGTACATGCAGACCAATATGGACGATCTTGTCCATATTTGCCTGCACTTCAATGGAGCCGGGTGATGGGGGGAGTGAAGAAACTTCACTCCCCCGTCACTGCCACCCCGCCGCCGGGTCACCCGTCGGCCGTATCCGCCGTCGGGCAGCTCGGCGGCGGATCTTTATATGTGTAGAGCCCATTACTTCATCCAATCCATTGGCAGGGCTATCTGGCTGGTGCTACACATCACAGCAGATGAGCATACTGATAGGTGCTTGATTGCATTATTTATCTGAAATAATTGTGCTCTAATCATATGCCTGCTGTATTATACTTATTATAGTTTCCTCTGCTTTGTGTGCAATTTCTAGATTTAGAAAAACACACAAAACATTTCATCAAAATGCATTTGTTTGCATTCATGTTCTGTTGGTGGGGAGGTGTTAAATTAAACAATGTGCAAAAGTACAGGATAAATGGTGGCAGTAATTATCCCACACTGCACTGCTTTATGGGAGTAATTCTGAGTTGATCGCAGCAGCAAGTTTGTTAGCAATTGGGCAAAACCAGGGGGGTAATTCTGAGTTGATCGCAGCAGCAAGAAAGTTAGCAATTGGGCAAAACCATGTGCACTGCAGGTGTGGCAGATATAACATTTGCAAAGAGATTTAGATTTGGGTGGGTTATTTTATTTCTGTGCAGGGTAAATACTGGCTGCTTTATTTTTACACTGCAAATTAGATTGCAGATTGAACACACCACACCCAAATCTAACTCTCTCTGCAAATGTTATATCTGCCCCCCCCCCCCCCCCCTGCAGTGCACATGGTTTTGCCCAATTGCTAAAAAAAATTCTGCTGCGATCAACTTGGAATTACCCCCCATGTGCACTGCAGGGGGGGCAGATATAACATTTGCAGCGAGAGTTAGATTTGGGTGGGTTATTTTGTTTCTGTGCAGGGTAAATACTGGCTGCTTTATTTTTACACTGCAATGTAGATTTCAGTTTGAATACACCCCACCCAAATCTGACTCTCTCTGCACATGTTATATCTGCCCCTCCTGCAGTGCACATGGGGGGTAATTCCAAGTTGATCGCAGAAGGAATTTTTTTAGCAGTTGGGCAAAACCATGTGCACTGCAGGGGAGGCAGATATAACATGTGCAGAGAGAGTTAGATTTGGGTGGGTTATTTTGTTTCTGTGCAGGGTAAATACTGGCTACTTTATTTTTACACTGCAAATTAGATTGCAGATTGAACACACCCCACCCAAATCTTAACTCTCTCTGCACATGTTATATCTGCCTCCCCTGCAGTGCACATGATTTTGTCCAATTGCTACCAAAATTCCTGCTGCGATCAACTTGGAATTACCCCCATGGTTTTGCCCAACTGCTAACAAAATTGCTGCTGCGATCAACTCAGAATTAGGCCCTATGTGTCTATGGGGCTAATTCAGGTTGGATCATAAATCGTAATCCAACCTGAGTTTTTGCGTTCGCCCCGCGGGTGCATGCACAGGGCCCGTCCTGCGCATGTGCCTGCATTTAATTACGAACGCCTCTGCCTGATTGACAGGCAGAGGCGTTCGAGGGGCGGGAGGGGGGCGGCAATCCTCCATTTCCAAGGTGGAGATGGAGAGTTACAGGGGCGGCGAGTGGGAAACGGAGGCGTGGTGGCCGGAATGAAGGTTGTGGCGTGGGCATGTTCGGGGCAGCTGCATGACGTCATATGCAGCCACTCCGATCAAAAAGATGGCGGCGGTCCTCCTGCCGTCGCAGCCAGGCTTCCCTATTTTCAGTGACAGCGCACTAATTGCGGTGCAGATGGGGGGGATGCGGATTGCAGATGGGGGGGGGGGGTGGCGGTTAGCATGCTGGGTGGCCTTGCCTTGCAATGGGCGGCTCCCAGCATGTGAGGCAAAGGATTGCAAATTCTACAAAAAATCTGAATTTGCAATCCTTATTGAATAGGGGGCAATGTCTTGGCTTGTTTCACGCAGGTTGAACCAGTGGTCAATGTATAGAGAGAAGGTCAGGTAAACAGGCCGAGCAATAAGCATGGGACAGGTACAGCTAGACTTTAGTGACTCCAGCAAGGTAAGTGTGTATTTATTTTCTTATTTTAGCTTTCATTAACACCTAAAACTATTTTTCGTTGTAGATAGAGTTTATATTCTTATACTTTGTTTTCTAAAGATAGAAATGTGCAATGGTATTTGCATACCTCCCAACATGACCCTCTCCAGGAGGGACACAATGCTCTGCTTCTGGACTTTTCTCTTAATGTATGATTGCCATCACCCGTGTTGAACAGGTTAATGGATAAGAAAGGTGTTTCAGCACAGGTGAGGGCAACAATAAATTAATTGGAAAGTCCAGGAGCAGAGCATTGTGTCCCTCCTGGAGTGGGTCATGTTGGGAGGTATGTATTTGGCATGTTTTCTAATTTAGAAATAAGAGAGCAGATGCACCATACAACCATAAGAATTATAATAAATTTAATAATTATCTGTCATATAAGAGGATTTTGATATAAAATTGGCCAATATTATAAGCCTACGCACCAATCATCAAGGTAACCTCACTGGGTAGGCCCCTAACATTATAAGGGTTCACCTGCGAGGCACAGTGATACTTCACTGCTATCTTTTATATGTGTGGGTGGTTTACGGGTGCCCAGTGCCAAGCAGGAGAACTACTAGAATGTTAGGGACCTACCCGATGAGGTTATCTTGATGATTGGTTGGTAGGCTCATAATATTGGCCAATTTTATGTCAAAATCATTTTATATGATGTATAATTATTACATTTACTATAATTCTAATGGTTGTATGGTGCACCCCTTAAAAATCTATTTACAATGTACAAGAAATTCGCTCATTGGGGGCCATTCAGATCTGATCACTGGGCTGATAATTTTGCTGTCCTGCGATCACAGTCGCCACCTACAGGGGGAGTGTATATTCGCTGTACAAGTGTGTGATTGCATGTGAACACTGAGCGGCTAAAATCCACTTTGTGCAGTCTCTGCGCAGCCCAGGACTTACTCCTACAGTGTGATCACATCAGGCTGATCGGGGCCGTAGCTGACGTCACACACCCTCCCTGAAAACGCTTGGACAAGCCTGCAATTTTCCGGACACTCCCAGTAAACGGTCAGTTACCACCCACAAATGGCTTCCTCCTGTCAATCACCTTGTGAACGCCCGTGCAAATGGATTTTTCGCACCATCCTGTCGCTGACCATCGATGCCCTTTGTTGCTGTCCGATGCATGTGCGCATTGCGATGCATACGCATGCGCAGTTAGTACCTGATTGCCCGCTGTGCGAAAACACACAGCAGCGATCAGATCTGAATGACCCCCCATTGTTGGGTAAACAGAATTGCAAAAGAATATTGGCCCTCATTCCGAGTTGTTCGCTCGCAAGCTGCTTTTAGTAGCATTGCACACGCTAAGCCGCCGCCTACTGGGAGTGAATCTTAGCTTAGCAGAATTGCGAACGAAAGATTCTCAAAATTGCGAATAGAAATTTCTAAGCAGTTTCTAAATAGCTCGACACTTACTCTGCCACTGCGATCAGTTCAGTCAGTTTCGTTCCTGGTTTGACGTCACAAACACACCCAGCGTTCGCCCAGACACTCCCCCGTTTCTCCAGCCACTCCCACGTTTTTCCCAGAAACGGCAGCGTTTTTTCACACACTCCCATAAAACAGCCAGTTTCCGCCCAGAAACACCCACTTCCTGTCAATCACACTACGATCACCAGAACGAAGAAAAAACCTTGTAATGCCGTGAGTAAAATACCAAACTTCTTAGCAAATTTACTTGGCGCAGCCGCAGTGCGAATATTGCGCATGCGCAGTTTGCGGAAAATCGCTGCGATGCAATGAAAAATAAAGAGCAAACAACTCGGAATGAGGGCCATTGTTTCAAATGTTTTGGAGAAAATTCTATACAAATTCAAGCTTTTGGACAGATTAAGAGTATGGACATCCTTTTAGTCCTTAGAGTAAATGTAACAAATGAGCCACAGGAACAGCTCTATGGTTGGTTCTCTAATTCTGTTTGTAGATACGATTTGGTTTATCTCGATATTTAAGTTAAGATGTTTCTCAATTGCTCTCAATGCATTTTCCTATCAACCACTAATATCTAGGAATGCATTTTTATCCAGCCCGTTTGTGGATCAGTTGAGCAGATATGGCAGGGTGTCACTGAGTGTGCCCGTGAAACAAATGAAAGAGCAAAATAGTTCTGTAATAAAATAAACAGCTGAGAGTATAAGCAGATGAGAACATTTGATACGGGACATAATTGGACAGACAGCTGGATATCTGTCTCAGCGTGACACGTAATACATTTCAGTCTGGAAGAGATGGATTTAGCAGGATGTGGTTCTGTATAGTATGTCTAGGACAGCGGTACGTAAGTGACTGTGTAACAAATCCTGTAATCCTTTGCCGGTTATCTTACTCCTAAATGCACAATATTTCACTTATGGAAAATTACATGACTGATGCCCACATTCTGATCAGATTACATTCATGGCATAAACGGAATATATAAATGGAATCTCTTATTCCTTCTGTAAAAAACTCACACTGCTCCAAAAATACAGCATGTGTCATTATTGCACAGTGCTATTTCCCAGTAATCTTGTGATTACACCAACCAGGGCTATAGGTAATGAGGTGCAAGCAGTACTGCAGCCCAGGATGCAAGAATGAGGGGGCATATAGTTGCTCTGGTGCCTCTAATGGAAACCTGGAGAGATGGTCAAGAGCCGCCTGCAGGGTCCTTGAGACGGGTAGCAGTTGATTTACCGACGGACACAATACCAATGGTCATAATCCCAGCAGCCATTGACCGACAGTCAAAATGCCGACATGGGCAAAATAGCGACATTCACTGTGCCGACATGTTCAAAATGCAGACATGCTCAGAATACCAATATTAGAAATGCAGACATGCCAAAATGCAGAAATGCGTTTTTAAGGAATTTCTGCCCCAAAACAGACTTGTTCATACTTTACCATCCCAGTGGACATGGAGGGGGAATGTAATAGTGCGTCGCGAGCCATGCAAGGGGATGTGGTACACTTAGACAGTGTCCATGTCGACCTATGTCGACATTGACAAAAAAACACTGAAAAACTCATTTCTGTATTTTGACACGTCGGCATTTAAAATGTTGGTATTCTTATTGTTGGCATTTTGAACATGTTGGCATGATGAATGTCGGTATTTTGACCGTGTTGGTATTTTGACTGTCGGTCAATGGCTGTCAGGATTATGACTGAGGTTATTGTGTCCGTCGGTAAATCATATTGAACCCTTTGAGACACCCCCATCGATCACTGGGGATCATTTACTCATATTGCACCCTTAGTTTTTTGACTCATGTGTAATGTGTTTTTTTTTAATGCAAGAAGGAAGAAAGCAGAAATGTGTAGCTCTTCAGTCCCCTTGGCTGCTAAAGCAAAACTCTTGGCAACATACTGCATGGGAGCAGGGGTGTAGCGAGTGTGGCTCTAGTGGAGCGCGAGCTCCGGGCGCTGGAAAAGTTAGATGGTGTGTTGCCGTCTGCCCACCTCCTCCTTCTGTCCCCTATACTGCAAGCAGCTGTACAGGCAGCCGCAGAGCAGGAGGAGAAGCAGACGGGGTACACACTCAGTGCGCACTGTCCCTGTTTTAAACATGTGGGGTGCCCAAAGGAAACTTTCGCCCTGAGATCCACAAGTTCTAGAACCGGCCCTGTCACCAATCTAGGATTTTTCAATATTTTTTCTTTTCAAATGTAACATGCCATCCCCAATTCAGTAAAGGGGAGGGGGCGCCAAAACATACCCTTTCTCCGGGCACCATGGTACCTAGCTACACCTCTGCATGGGAGATGCAGAGGTGGGAGGAGTTTGGCATGTGGCCCAGTGAATTATATAATTACAGCCTCGCCCTCCTCTGCTCAATGTGGTGATTGCACAATTGAACAGCAGGGGCAGGGCCACAATGAGTCAGTTCACTGCATATTACGTAATCAGGCTTTTGAAAAAAAAGTCTTTATAGATTCCAGTCTTCCTGTTATCCAGGGAGGCTTCGTATCCTATCCCAAGATGGCCACTGAGATCTCTACGGAGAATATGCAGGGGCCATCTTTAAACTATGCGAGAGATTGTGTAGTACAGTATGTCGGAGATAGAGGTGTAGCTCCTATGAGAGACCTAATTAATATCTGCATATGAAGCTGTTCCAACATCCCCGCACAGCTACCCATTTGCAGTATACAATCACCGACTGGGGGCTGTATAAAACTCCACTCAGCTCAAGCCACACTCCTTCACCAGTGTACATGTAACAGTGAGTACGCCTGTACCTGCTATCTATCAATAAACCAACATCACTGGTTAGTGTGAGCCTTCCACTCGTGTGTGACTACATAACTTTGCAATATCAACACTTGCACACACATCATTTCTAACTCAAGCCACAGGGACCCAGTAAAGTGGGAGGACAGTCGGCAAATATGCACAAGTGATGAATAAAAGATCCAAGAAAAAGAACAAGAAAGTCTATTAATTGACAATGGACAGTCAAGTCTCTAATAAAAAATCTAATAGGTAATCAACAAAATTCCTTTTAGAATTTAACAGAAAAAAAAAATATAGAGAAGACATTAAAAAAGTAATGACCCAGGCGAACGATCGTACTTCCCAGCGCAGATGTCATTGTTTCCTGTTGTAAACGTAAAACACAAACAAGTTCCGACAAACACATTTTTCTAAATGCTTTCCAGTTTCTTTGGCTAAACGTGCACTACACAGGATATGCAGATAGCGCTGGCATCCAGCACATGATGTCCCAGTACAGTACCACGCTTTCAGTGGCTCCTTAAAATATCAACAGAGCGAGGATTCAGTAGCATATCTTTTAACACATTCATGAAAACTAAAACGCCAATTTAATCTCCCCTCATTCCCTGCCTGCAGCCGGGATATAACATAGTAAAAATAAATCGCAGCAAGACGGAATTAAATACAACTGTGGCTAACAAAGGACATGTCTGGCCTTAAATAAAATGAAGTCTTTCTAAAGGAATGTCCAGCAGGTGTAAAGCAGAAAGCGTTTTAAATACAGGAATCCTATCGTTAAAGATGCCTCTTGAGATCACAAAAATGAAATATTACTATTGTGTTACCAGTGGCTATATCCACTTATGTTTATTAGCAGCATTCAGATAAATACAAGGCAATGCTTTGTATTGAAATACTAGCTGTCTTTGTGTTTTATATCTAGTGACATGGCTTAAATTAGCTAGGAAGAAGGAACACGTTACAGTAGCCGCTGCTCACAATCCTCCTTTAAGAATGACTCTTTGTCCTTTTTTTGACTTGAAACATTAGACTATCCCTTGGCTGAATGGGCCTTTATTTCGTTCAAGTTAAAAACGGGATCACAGTACAATGGGATTGGCTCCGATTTCTCTGTAGCACAGGAAGCATTAAATATGAATGGAAGCTGGAGACCCACTGAGTTTTCCACAATCTCTGACCTGGTGCACACATCCTGATTGCCAGGTCAGTTGCTCTGAAGGACATCCTGTGAGTCGTTCTTGTGCTCGGATCACTGTTACACAGACCTGAGTAGGGGTGAAACATTTTACTTTGGGGGTCCTTATATTTAACTTTGTAATCATTTCAATTAAAGGTGAACGGGTTCGGTTCTCAGAGAACCGACCCCCAAGGACTTCACATCACGAGCCCGGATCCGAGTCAGGCAAAACGTCATCATTGAGGTTAATAATACCGTAGGATCAAAATTACCCCCAAATTCTGTGATTTTAGCTGTGTTTCTGTTTTTTTTAAAAATCATCCAGATCCAAAACCAAAACACGAAAGGGTGGTTTTGGCAAAACCAAACCAAAACACGAGCGGGGAATTAGACCCAAAACCAAAACACAAAACATGAAAAGTGCCCGCCGCACATCTCTAATTTCAATATAATTCAGTGCATGCATAGAGAAAAATTTTATTTTTTGTATGTAAATGGAGAAAATTAATTTGTGTAAAAAATAATTGGTGTAGTAATTTTGCTGTGACTCTCTACAACTAATTGAGGAAATATGCCCGGGGCAAGTCAGTGATACTCAGCTGTCCCTGTATTGTCTTCTGGGTCCTGGTGGTCAGGTGTGGTTCATTAGATTGACATGAGTTAGGTTTACATACATTGGGTCGACCACGTTTGGTCGACATGCATTATGTCGACATGGAAAAGTGTCGTCATGAGTTTTTTTTTAAACTTTTTTGGTGTAGTTTTCATCGTAAAGTGACTGGGAACGCCGATTAGTGCACCGTGCCCCCTCGCATGGCTCGCCCTTTGGGCAAGGTGCCTTGCTCCGCTACAACTACGCTCGGCACAGGTTACCATTCCCAAATGTAGTCCACGTGGATCATTAAGTATGAAAAAGGTCAAAAAATGAAAAAAAAATTGAAAAACTCATGTCAACCTTTTTCCATGTCGACCTAGTACATGTCGACCTAATGTCCATGTTGACCTAGTGATCATGTCGACCTAATGCATGTTGACCAAACATGGTCAACCCAATGTAAGTCGACCTAACTCATGTCGACCTAATGACCGCCATCCCTGGTGGTAATGGGACTGTCACTTCTGGGTCAGAACTACAGTACAATCCCACGGCATTTGGGTAAGTATGTCTTCCTTATCTATTCCCTACCAGCAATACTAAGGTGCCCTCGGTGACATGGACTCGAGCATTAAGGGACAACCCCTCTGCTGGACCAGACTCTGTAGAACTTGGCTTAGCCAGAAGGTTTGTGCATGCGCAGTATTCACTTCCACTTATACAATAAATAAATACATTATATAAAACAAATGATAAAAATATGTAACTAAAATGAAAAAATATTTAAAAAAACATGCACTGAAAAAAATGCTCAAAAATTATAAAATAATATTTTAAAATCATTTTAATCTTAGACACTCTGATATATTTATATAAAACAAATTGTGGCACTATTTATACTACCATTATATTTGTTAAATAGGTTTCCACCGTTTCTCGGAACAGCTGATTAAGTTCTTCTGTCTGGCTCTGTAACACCTAGGGCCATCATCATAAATCTACAGTAGACTGTAGGTGCGCTTGCTCAAACTGATTTTCACGGCGAGTCCAAAGTTTTACATAGTGTAGTGGACATTAGGAAATCATCTTCATAGTGCTCCCCTTGTTTTCTGCTCTACATTGTTGTTTGCTGTGCATTAGCTCTGTTTTTTTTAACTAGAAATCAAATTTCTCTAAAGGAGGGTACACACGGAGAGATCCGTGTTTAAAATCTAAGCAATCTGACTAGATTGCTTAGATTTTAAGCACGGATCTGTCATGTGTATGCCCGCCAGCGATAGCAATACGCGACCCTGCACGTAGCTATCGCTGGTGCTAGATTGGCCTGCATGCAGGCTCAACCTAGCGGGTCGCTCATTTCAGCAATGAAATGTGCTGAGCGGGGGGAGAGATGTGTGCTGAGCGGTCTGTATTAAGATCGCTCATCACACATCTCTCCCATCAGTACTGGCCTTAAGAGTCTAATTCATTACAATCAAATTCAGTGTTTCCCAGATTTGGTCCCAAAGGCACTCTAACAGTCCAGGTGTAAAGGATATCCATGTCTGTGCATACTGTAGATTCTACCGTCAAACTGACTGAAGGGGATGTAGTCAAAATGTCAACAATAACGGGACGACATTCATAATATTGATAGTTATGATGTCAACATTGTTAAAATGTCGACCATTAACATGTCAACAATCTCAGACTGTAGACAGGTGAAATGTCAACATCTGAATGAAGAAGTGGTAATATTGTCAGAATGTCGACATTAGGGTTAGGCAGCAGGCAGGAAGGTTAGAGTTCGACAACGGGAGGAGGTTAGGGTTTTGCTGTGGGGAGGGGGAGAGGTAGGGGTTTCAGGACCGCCAGCAGGGGGGGGATTGCAGGGACTGGAGTCCCAGGACCAGACAGAGAGGGGGGCGCACACTGGTTGCTCCTACTGCTGATACCTGGAGAGCTGCACCAGTCTGCGCAACAGTGGACCAATGCATAGGGAGGACTTCTTAAAACAAGACTTCCCAGCACATTGGCCCTCTGCGAATCGTTTCTGCAGGTCGACAATGCTCCATTTACATATGACGTCACATAGGGGTAATGCAGTGTGGCAGAATCTTTTTTTTTTTTTTTTTGCAGTGGGGGTGCTCTCTATGTTGTCAGTCCCGTGCCCCACAATTTCCGATGGCAGCCCTGGGGTAGGCACTAGAGGGAAGGGTAGGGAATGCATAAGGAAGATATACTTACCCAAACATCTCAGGATTGGAACTCTGACCCGGAAGTGACAGACACATGGCCACCAGGACCCAGAAGAAATCTCCAGAGATGCTGAAGCCGCCAGGAGAAGGAAGTCACCGCTAGGCCACCAGGACAAAATGTCGATATTCTAACATGTGAACATGGTCACTATTGACAATATAACCATGTTAGAAAAATACAATGGTCATTTTTTGCGCTCACAAGCACTCAATGCAGCTAAACCACGAATAATAGGATATCACCATCTTGAAAAATCTGTATGTGAAGAGAATCCTAGTTTCAGCGCTTCAAATGTTCTTATGTTCCTCAAAAAAAGAAGAGATCTTTCATAGTGTAATTTGTTTTATATAGAATAATTGAGTGATGCCACCACCTTGTAGTAATCACACTTGAATAAAAGACACGTATACACCTTTTAGCTGAATACCCCTTTTGGCCGTTTCTTTTGTGTGCTGAAGGGATCTCATTGGTGTATTTTTTGTTTTTAAACCCTTTTGTATATGGGTTTTTAAAAAGGGTAATTTCATTACCAAAAGGGGTATTCAGCTAAACAGTATATACGTCTCTTCTATTGAAGTGTGATTAATAGAAGGTGGTGGCGTCACTCAATTATTCTATATAAAACAAATTACACTATGAAAGATCTCCTCTTTTTTTGAAGAACATAAGAATATTTGAAGTGCTGAAACTAGGATTCTATTCATATACGAATATAACCATGTTGACACAATTGTGTCGGCATGATGAATGTTGACATGATGGCTGTCGACATTTCGTACCCTACGTGACTGAGGTACTAATTAAGTTACCTGTGATTAAGCATGGATATTCTTAAAACCCTGACTGTTTAGGTGCCTTGAGCCCTAAGTTTGTTAACCACTGGTCTAATTCATTAAAGTGTTTCCAGGATCCAGTGTTCAGTGATAATAAATGTTTATGGTAATAGGACCTGTTAGTAGCCTTCTGTATAGCTAAAATGTTAATATAATACATTGTAAAGTTTTGTATTTAAATTTTGAAAACAATACTATTTGGTTATCAAGAGGCCTATTCAGAAATTCCCGCAAGTTAATGTTGCGCGGAACATGCTCTGTACTTGAGCAAATGCAATGTAGGGCATGTAGAGGGAATTGTGGGCAATTCAGAAATCAGTGGACACAGAGAACTGTTGGATTTAAGATTGATCTCTTGCTCCAAGGATAGGGCTGGTTCAGTTGTTCGTTGATAATGATGGCTGCTACCAGTGGCAATTGCAGAGGTGGGACTGCAGCACAGTTCAAAATCCAATTAGTGGAGCCACGCCAACTGCCACCCCAAACACTGCCAAATATCACCGGCCGGGACTCACTGGCAGTTAATGTGGCTCCTCTGTTTGAATTTTGGACTGCCCCACTGGATGATACGCTCACAAGCGGATGGATAGAAGCGTCAAATCCACATTTATATCTGCGCGCACAAAGTGTCCGTCCTGCATGCGACTCTGATACAGCGCCCAAGAATAATCATACTGCACAGTCTTATTTTTCAAAGGGAGATGTGATATACTAACAACGTAATACATGATATTAAAGATATGTGGCGGGCACTTTTTGGGTTTTGTGTTTTGGCTTTGGATCTGGATCCCCACTCTTGTGTTGGATCTGGATTGGTTTTGCCAAAACCACCCATTCGAGTTTTGGTTTTGGATCAGGATGATTTTTGAAAAACAAAACAAAACATAAAAACAGCTAAAATCACAGAATTTGGGGGTAATTTTGATACTACGTTATTATTCACCTCAATAACGTTCATTTCCACTCATTTCCAGTCTATTCTGAACACCTCACACCTCACAATATTGTTTTTAGGCCAAAAGGTTGCACCGAGGTAGCTGGATGACTAAGCTAAGTGACACAAGTGGGCGGCACAAACACCTGGCCCATCTAGGAGTGGCACTGCAGTAGCAGACAGGATGGTAGTTTTAAAAACTAGGCCTCAAAGACCACAAAATGCAAAGACAAAAAAGAGGTACAAGATGGAATTGTCTTGGGCCCTCCCACGCACTTTTATGTTGTTTAAACAGGACATGCACAGTTTAATAAACCCATCATTTCAGTGACAGGTGGTCCCTCTGGAAAAAGCTCACAGAGTTCTCTGAATCATTATTAGCTACAAACATACCACCTCCATATTTGATGACTTTTCACATTATGAGAAAAGGCAAGAGGAAGAAGATAGTGTCAAGAAGGTGATTAAAAATTAGAGAGGCACACGCAATCAGGAACAACACACAGACTTTCAACTCCACTCCTATATTGGTGTGGAACAGAAAGGACTTCAACCAAGCAAATATTTAATTATTAATTACCACATTACAGGACAAACTGAAAAATTAGAGGCCAAAGCCTCCTTCTCCAATTTCAGGGATTAAGCTAATCTCGATTTTAATGCTGGGATGCAAATAAACAGATGTATACCACAAGATTAAGATTGGATATTTTCCCCTCCATGGTGTCTGAAGACTTATTTTGTGAAAATCTCGTGGGTTTCTTTTTTTCCATTTTTTTATTGCATTGTTATTTACATATTTTGTTGCAGATGCCTTATCTTTGTTTTTCACAGCTCCCAGTTACCTGCATGTGAGCAATGCATACCTGTGTGTCCCAGTTACACGCATGTGAGCATACCTGTGGGTTTATTTTATTCCTATTAAGTGCTAAGCACGACTGTGCAGTACATTGTTTTGTTATTGAGCCCCTGCCCTAGTGGAGCTTACCACTCTACAGTCCAAACTCATTTCATACTATAAGTAGGACTGTGGGAGGAAGCAATGCTAACCTCTGTGCCCACAGCAAGCCTCAGCCTGGCAAGCCAGACATCTTCCTGGCTGTAAGCCACCATGAGACTCCATACTGGGCCTTATTCAGTAACTGTTTGTGCCTCTCAGGAGCTCATGGCCCATCTAGTGATGTAGTGCAATGGAAAGCTGATGCAATGCAAGATCATGGAAACTCTGTTCTTCTAATACCGCTAGGTCTTGCAATAACCCTACGCAGCCCTTTGGAAAATAAGATCCCTGTACAACAAATGCTCATCTTCTAAATAAATTATCCCAAAATGTGGACCAGCAATAATAAATCAAAATTAAGGTTGCATAATTGAAGCCATTCATTTGAGTGAGTCCCTAACAATAAATAATAGAATCTCTCTCTAATGGTCCGGCAGAAAACGTCACATTTACCTCTTTGGCAGTTGCACTGGATTATGATTCAGTCCCTTCTGAGTCACACTGACTTTGGCCACAAATGTGCTGTCTCCCCACTTTATTTAAAAACACTTTGGCAATTTCCAATTCCACCTTTGTGGCTAGTTTTCACAAATCTGTTTGTGATGTTGAAGCTTGTTTCATATCTGCTCTAGGCTTTCATTTAAACCAAGGATTAAGAACAGCAGCACCACTGGACTTATACAGCATATGCAGCACCCCTGGAGAATTACACAGCACAGCAGACAGGCAACAGCACCCCTGGACATAAACGGCAGTGGGGCAGCACTCCTGGGCTGATAGGGCAGAGGGGCAGCACCCCATATAGGGCAGCGTCCCTGTAACGATGTGGCAAAGAAAAGATGTGCAAGATGGAATTGTCCTTGGGCCCTCCCACCCACCCTTATGTTCTATAAACAGGACATGCACACTTTAACAAACCAATCATTTCAGCGACAGGGTCTGCCACACAATTGTGGCTGAAATGATTGGTTTGTTTGGGCCCCCACCAAAAAAGAAGCAATTAATTTATCCTTGCACAAACTGGCACTACAGTGGCAAGATGTTGTTCTCATCCTCAGATTCCCCCCCCCACACACACACACACACACACACACACACACACACACACACACACACACACACACACACACACAGACACACACCTTCAGTGTTTACATCCTCATCCTCACAGAGAAATAATATTCAAACAAACAAATCACATCATTTATGTGTCAGTGGACTGCTTACGCTATTAACCAAAGTTTCTGCACTTGACAATGACTTATGATGAATGAGCTGCAGGTGATGTATAAGGGAGGATGTTCCTAGGTGGTTAACGTCCTTACCCCTACTTATTATGGATTGACAAAGGCAACAAAAGGATTTAAATTACCTACCGGTAAATCCTTTTCTCGTAGTCCGGAGACTCCGTAGAGGATACTGGAGTTCCATTTAGTACCATGGGTATAGACGGGTCCACTAGGAGCCATGGGCACTTTAAGAATCTTATAGTGTTGGCTGGCTCCTCCCTCTATGCCCCTCCTACCAGACTCAGTATAGGAAACTGTGCCCGAGGAGACGGACATACTTTGAGAGAAGGATATAAAGGATAGTGGTGAGATTCTGAACCAGCACACACAAACCAGAGGAAAGCTATACTAACCCAACTTTAAACAGGAACAGCAACAGCTGAACCAACAATACTTAACCAAGTAACAGTGCAGGAAGAACGAAGCACCGGGGCGGGTGCCCAGTATCTTCTACGGACTACGAGAAAAGGATTTACCGGTAGGTAATTAAAATTCTATTTTCTCTTATATCCTAGAGGATACTGGGGTTCCATTTAGTACCATGGGGATGTACCAAAGCTCTCAAACCGGGTGGGAGAGTGCTGAGGTTCCTGCAGAACTGATTGACCAAATTGAAGGTTCTCAGAGGCCAAAGTATCAAACTTGTCAAACTTAGCAAACGTGTTTGAACCAGACCAAGTAGCCGCTCGGCAGAGCTGTAAAGCCGAAACACTCCGGGCAGCCGCCCAGGAAGAGCCCACCGACCTAGTAGAGGGGCCTGTACAGATTTTGGAACCGGCAAACCTGCCATGGAATAAGCATGCTGGATAGTGAGCCTGATCCAGCATGCAATTGTCTGCTTTGAAGCAGGACACCCAATTTTATTGGGATCATAGAGAACGAACAGCGAGTCAGATTTCCTGTGATGAGCTGTCCTCTTTACGTATACCTTCAAAGCCCTCACAACATCCAAAGACTTTGAAGTAGCAGAGGTGTCAGTGACAACAGGAACCACAAAAGGTTAGTTAAAACGCAGACACCACTTTAGGAAGAAATTGCTGATGAGTTCTGAGTTCAGCTCTGTCCTCATGGGAAATTAAATAGGGGCTATTGTGAGACAAAGCCTCCAGCTCTGACACACGTCTTGCTGAAGCCAAGGTCAACAGTGTGACGGTCTTCCACATAAGATATTTTACGTCCACTTCCTGTAATGGTTCAAACCAGTCTGATTGGAGGAACTGCAGCACCAAATTAGGATCCCAAGGTGCCGTTAGAGGCACAAAGGGAGATTGGATGTGCAGAACACGTTTCAAGAATGTCTGGACTTCAGGGAGAGAAGCCAATTGTTTTTGAAAGAAAATGGACAAGGCCAAAATCTGGACTATTATGGAGCCCAGACGTAGGCCCACATCCACACCTGCCTGCAGAAAAAGCAGGAAACGTCCCAGATGAAATTCCACTGCAGAATAATTTCTGCTCTCATGGAGCCACGGTAAGTCCTAATAGATGAACGGGCCCTTTTGCAGAAGATCCTTGTGAAGAGGTAGAGGTCACGAATCTTCGAGGAGCATCTCCAGAAGGTCTGCGTACCAGGCCCTTCTTGGCCAGTCTGGAGCAATGAGTATTGCTTGAACCTTTTCCCTTTTTATTCTTGTTAGAATTCTTGGGATCAGAGGAAGTGGATGAAACACATACACCATCTGATAGACCCATGGAGTCGTCAGAGCGTCTACCGCCACTGCCTAAGGGTCTCTTGACCTGGAACAATACTGCTTGAGCTTCTTGTTGAGATGAGAGGCCATCATGTCAATTTGTGGCTATCCCATCGACATGTCAAGCACCTGAACACTTCCGGGTGAAGGCCCCACTCCCCGGGTGCAGGTCGTGTCTGCTGAGGAAGTCTTCTTCCCAGTTGTCTACTCCCAGAAAGAAGACCGCTGACAACGCTACAGCGTTTTTCTTTGCCCAGAGGAGAATTCTTGACACCTCTAATATTGATGCTCTGCTTTTCATTCCGCCTTGTTGGTTTATGTATGTCACTGCTGTCGCATTGTCCGATTGGACCTGAATGGCCCGATCTTGAAGAAGATATGAGGCCTGCAGAAGGGCATTGTATGTGGCCCTGAGTTCCAGAATATTGATTGGAAGGACGACTTCCTTACGTGACCATCTTCCTTGAAATTGCACCCTCTGAGTGACTGCTCCCCAACCTCTGAGGCTTGCGTCTGTGATTAACATAATCCAGTTCTGAATTCTGAACCTCGACCCTCGACGAGGTGAGAAGTCTGTAGCCACCACAGAAGGGAGATCCTGGCTTTTGGAGACAGACGGATCCTCTGGTGAACGTGAAGATGCGATCCGGACCATTTGTCCAACAGATCGAGCTGGAAGGGTCTTGTGTGAAACCTTCCGTATTGAAGCACCTCGTAAGAGGCCACCATTTTCCCCAGAAGGTGAATGCATAGATGCACTGATATCTGAGTTGGCTTTAGGACATCCCAAAACATCGACTGGATTACCAATGCCTTTTCCAATGGAAAGAACACTTTCTGCGACTCCGTGTCCAGTTTCATTCCCAGGAATAGATGCCTCCATGTTGGCTTTAGGTGAGATTTTGGAAGGTTCAGAATCCACCTGTGATCCTGGAGAAGTTTAGTTGAGAGACCAATGCTGTCCAGCAACCTCTTCCTGGACGGTGCCTTTATCAGAAGATTGTCCAGGTATGGAATTATATTTACTCCCTGTTTGCGGATGAAATAAACATCATCTATGCCATAACTTTGGTGAATACCCTCGGTGCTGTGGAGAGACCAAATGGCAGGGCCTGGAACTGGTAGTGACAGTCCTGCAGTGAAAACCGTAGATAAGCCTGATGATGCGGCCAGATCAGAATGTGAAGATACGCATGCTTGATATCCTGAGATACTAGGAATTCCCCTTCCTCCAGACCTGAGATCACCGCTCTCAGAGACTCCATTTTGTTCAAGGACTTGAGGTTCAGAATCGGCCGCACTGAACCGTCCAGTTTCGGTACTACAAACAAGCTGGAATAGTACCCCTTGTTGTGCAGATGAGGTGGAACTGGGACAATGACTTGAGTCTGCACCAGTTTTTGGATGGCCTGCTGTAAAGTTATACTTGTCTCTTGTAAAACTGGTAAGCCTGATTTGAAGAATCTGTGAGGTGGGAGCTCTCTGAACTCCAGTCTGTAGCCCTGGGAAAAAAGATCTATGACCCAGGGATCCCGGCACAAACCACATGTGACTGAAGACTTTTAGTCGGGCTCCCACCTGACAGCCCTCCTGGCATCGCGGTCCACCGTCATGCTGAAAGCTTTGAGGAAGCAGAGCCTGAGCTCTGTTCCTGAGCACCTGCAGTTACTGGTTTGCATGGTTTACCTCTTGCGCCTCTAGAGGCCATAGAAGCACCTCTGGATTTGCCCTTAAACTTGGTCGTCCGAAAGGACTGTAAATTTGAAGCTGAATAAGCTTTCCTGGCTGGGGGAGAGCTGCAGAAGGAAGATACGTAGACTTACCGGCAGTAGCTTTGGAGATCCAGTTGTCTAGTTCATTTTCAAACAAGGCCTCTCCTGTGAATGGTAGGCCTTCCACGCCTTTCCTGAAGTCTACATCAGCAGTCCACTGGCATAGCCACAAGCCCCTGCGTGCTGACACCAGGGCCGGTGCAAGGTCATTTGGCACCCTAGGCAAAACTCCTGAACCCCCACCCCCACGCACACACACACACACACACACACACACACACACACACACACACACACACCCTCTTAGATGAAAAAGTGTGGAGGTAATAGATTTATGTCAGTGTTCAACTCCTTCTCACCATGCTGGCACTGTGCGGCGACCTCTGGTGGGCTTGTTCCTGTGTACAGTGTGGACCTCTCGCAGCTGGTGCCACTGTGATTGGTTAGTGAATATGGGGGCGTGTGGGAGAGCAGTAGTGTATCTGCAGGGTACAGTGTGTACAGTGGGGGTCATTCCAAGTTGATTGCTCGCTGCCGATTTTCGCAGCGCAGCAATCAGGTATCTACTGCGCATGCGTAGGCACTGCAATGCGCACACGCATCATACGGGTACAAAGCGGATCGTTGCTGGGTGATGGATTTAACGAAGAATCTATTCGCACAGCCGATCGCAAGGAGATTGACAGGAAGAGGACGTTTATGCGTGGCAACTGACCATTTTCTGGGAGTGTTTGGAAAAACGCAGGTGTGTCCGGGCGGTTTGCTGGGTGGGTGTCTGACGTCAATTCCGGCACCAAAAAGACTGAAGTGATCGCAGCGCTGAGTAAGTTCAGATCTACTCAGAAACTGCACAAAATGTTTTTGTAGAGATCGGCTGCACAGGCGTTCGCACACTTGCAAAGTGAAAATACACTCCCCCGTGGGCGGCGACTATGTGTTTGCACGGCTGCTAAAAACAGCTAGCGAGCGATCAACTCGGAATGACCCTCTGTGGGCGCTACTGCTGACTCTGGCGTTGCTGAAGAATTTTTAGAAGGGACAGAGGATATTGCCCATACTTTATAACCTCTCTATTAACAACAAATAGACAAAAGAACACTTTAGTGTTATATGTTATGTGAAAAATGAGAGCGATACAATGCTGCACCTTTTGTTCAAAATTCACTTTCAAGCTTTTAACTCCACAATAGCCACCAATGCAATAATTGATTGTTAATAAATTTCTGTCAAGCTTGAAAAGTACTTTTAACTAGAGATGAGCGCCTGAAATTTTTCGGGTTTTGTGTTTTGGTTTTGGGTTCGGTTCCGCGGCCGTGTTTTGGGTTCGACCGCGTTTTGGCAAAACCTCACCGAATTTTTTTTGTCGGATTCGGGTGTGTTTTGGATTCGGGTGGTTTTTTCAAAAAACCCTAAAAAACATCTTAAAACATTGAATTTGGGGGTCATTTTGATCCCATAGTATTATTAACCTCAATAACCATAATTAACACTCATTTTCAGTCTATTCTGAACACCTTACACCTCACAATATTATTTTTAGTCCTAAAATTTGCACCGAGGTCGCTGGATGACTAAGCTCAGCGACCCTAGTGGCCGACACAAACACCGGGCCCATCTAGGAGTGGCACTGCAGTGTCACGCAGGATGTCCCTTCCAAAAAACCCTCCCCAAACAGCACATGACGCAAAGAAAAAAAGAGGCGCAATGAGGTAGCTGTGTGAGTAAGATTAGCGACCCTAGTGGCCGACACAAACACCGGGCCCATCTAGGAGTGGCACTGCAGTGTCACGCAGGATGTCCCTTCCAAAAAACCCTCCCCAAACAGCACATGACGCAAAGAAAAAAAGAGGCGCAATGAGGTAGCTGACTGTGTGAGAAAGATAAGCGACCCTAGTGGCCGACACAAACACCGGGCCCATCTAGGAGTGGCACTGCAGTGTCACGCAGGATGTCCCTTCCAAAAAACCCTCCCCAAACAGCACATGACGCAAAGAAAAAAAGAGGCGCAATGAGGTAGCTGTGTGAGTAAGATTAGCGACCCTAGTGGCCGACACAAACACCTGGCCCATCTAGGAGTGGCACTGCAGTGTCACGCAGGATGTCCCTTCCAAAAAACCCTCCCCAAACAGCACATGACGCAAAGAAAAAAAGAGGCGCAATGAGGTAGCTGACTGTGTGAGAAAGATAAGCGACCCTAGTGGCCGACACAAACACCGGGCCCATCTAGGAGTGGCACTGCAGTGTCACGCAGGATGTCCCTTCCAAAAAACCCTCCCCAAACAGCACATGACGCAAAGAAAAAAAGAGGCGCAATGAGGTAGCTGTGTGAGTAAGATTAGCGACCCTAGTGGCCGACACAAACACCTGGCCCATCTAGGAGTGGCACTGCAGTGTCACGCAGGATGTCCCTTCCAAAAAACCCTCCCCAAACAGCACATGACGCAAAGAAAAATAAAAGAAAAAAGAGGTGCAAGATGGAATTGTCCTTGGGCCCTTCCCACCCACCCTTATGTTGTATAAACAAAACAGGACATGCACACTTTAACCAACCCATCATTTCAGTGACAGGGTCTGCCACACGACTGTGACTCAAATGACGGGTTGGTTTGGACCCCCACCAAAAAAGAAGCAATTAATCTCTCCTTGCACAAACTGGCTCTACAGAGGCAAGATGTCCACCTCATCATCATCCTCCGATATATCACCGTGTACATCCCCCTCCTCACAGATTATCAATTCGTCCCCACTGGAATCCACCATGTCAGCTCCCTGTGTACTTTGTGGAGGCAATTGCTGCTGGTCAATGTCTCCGCGGAGGAATTGATTATAATTCATTTTAATGAACATCATCTTCTCCACATTTTCTGGATGTAACCTCGTACGCCGATTGCTGACAAGGTGAGCGGCGGCACTAAACACTCTTTCGGAGTACACACTTGTGGGAGGGCAACTTAGGTAGAATAAAGCCAGTTTGTGCAAGGGCCTCCAAATTGCCTCTTTTTCCTGCCAGTATAAGTACGGACTGTGTGACGTGCCTACTTGGATGCGGTCACTCATATAATCCTCCACCATTCTATCAATGGTGAGAGAATCATATGCAGTGACAGTAGACGACATGTCCGTAATGGTTGTCAGGTCCTTCAGTCCGGACCAGATGTCAGCATCAGCAGTCGCTCCAGACTGCCCTGCATCACCGCCAGCGGGTGGGCTCGGAATTCGGATTTGGGATTTCGAAGAATGCACAGTTCTTTGCTGTGCTGCTTTTGCCAGCTTGAGTCTTTTCATTTTTCTAGCGAGAGGCTGAGTGCTTCCATCCTCATGTGAAGCTGAACCACTAGCCATGAACATAGGCCAGGGCCTCAGCCGTTCCTTGCCACTCCGTGTGGTAAATGGCATATTGGCAAGTTTACGCTTCTCCTCCGACAATTTTATTTTAGGTTTTGGAGTCCTTATTTTTCTGATATTTGGTGTTTTGGATTTGACATGCTCTGTACTATGACATTGGGCATCGGCCTTGGCAGACGACGTTGCTGGCATTTCATCGTCTCGGCCATGACTAGTGGCAGCAGCTTCAGCACGAGGTGGAAGTGGATCTTGATCTTTCCCTAATTTTGGAACCTCAACTTTTTTGTTCTCCATATTTTATAGGCAGAACTAAAAGGCACCTCAGGTAAACAATGGAGATGGATGGATTGGATACTAGTATACAATTATGGACGGACTGCCACGGTTAGGTGGTATAAAAAAACCACGGTTAGGTGGTATATAATACAATTATGGATGGACGGACTGCCTGCCGAGTTCCGACACAGAGGTAGCCACAGCCGTGAACTACCGCACTGTACACTGGTTGATAAAGAGATAGTAGTATACTCGTAACAACTAGTATGACACTATGACGACGGTATAAAGAATGAAAAAAAAACCACGGTTAGGTGGTATATATTATAATAATAATACAATTATGGATGGACGGACTGCCTGCCGACTGCCGACACAGAGGTAGCCACAGCCGTGAACTACCGCACTGTACACTGGTTGATAAAGAGATAGTAGTATACTCGTAACAACTAGTATGACACTATGACGACGGTATAAAGAATGAAAAAAAAACCACGGTTAGGTGGTATATATTATAATAATAATACAATTATGGATGGACGGACTGCCTGCCGACTGCCGACACAGAGGTAGCCACAGCCGTGAACTACCGCACTGTACACTGGTTGATAAAGAGATAGTAGTATACTCGTAACAACTAGTATGACACTATGACGACGGTATAAAGAATGAAAAAAAAACCACGGTTAGGTGGTATATATTATAATAATAATACAATTATGGATGGACGGACTGCCTGCCGACTGCCGACACAGAGGTAGCCACAGCCGTGAACTACCGCACTGTACACTGGTTGATAAAGAGATAGTAGTATACTCGTAACAACTAGTATGACACTATGACGACGGTATAAAGAATGAAAAAAAAACCACGGTTAGGTGGTATATATTATAATAATAATACAATTATGGATGGACGGACTGCCTGCCGACTGCCGACACAGAGGTAGCCACAGCCGTGAACTACCGCACTGTACACTGGTTGATAAAGAGATAGTAGTATACTCGTAACAACTAGTATGACACTATGACGACGGTATAAAGAATGAAAAAAAAACCACGGTTAGGTGGTATATATTATAATAATAATACAATTATGGATGGACGGACTGCCTGCCGACTGCCGACACAGAGGTAGCCACAGCCGTGAACTACCGCACTGTACACTGGTTGATAAAGAGATAGTAGTATACTCGTAACAACTAGTATGACACTATGACGACGGTATAAAGAAAGAAAAAAAAAATACCACGGTTAGGTGGTATATATTATAATAATAATACAATTATGGATGGACGGACTGCCTGCCGACTGCCGACACAGAGGTAGCCACAGCCGTGAACTACCGCACTGTACACTGGTTGATAAAGAGATAGTAGTATACTCGTAACAACTAGTATGACACTATGACGGTATAAAGAATGAAAAAAAAACCACGGTTAGGTGGTATATATTATAATAATAATACAATTATGGATGGACGGACTGCCTGCCGACTGCCGACACAGAGGTAGCCACAGCCGTGAACTACCGCACTGTACACTGGTTGATAAAGAGATAGTAGTATACTCGTAACAACTAGTATGACACTATGACGACGGTATAAAGAAAGAAAAAAAAATACCACGGTTAGGTGGTATATATTGTAATACAATTATGGATGGACGGACTGCCTGCCGAGTTCCGACTGCCGACACAGAGGTAGCCACAGCCGTGAACTACCGCACTGTACTGTGTCTGCTGCTAATATAGACTGGTTGATAAAGAGATAGTATACGATACATACAACAATATACTACTATACTGGTGGTCAGGCACTGGTCACCACTAGTCACACTGGCAGTGGCACTCCTGCAGCAAAAGTGTGCACTGTTTAATTTTAAATTAATATAATATTATGTACTCCTGGGGGCTCCTGCTATAACAACCTGCAGTGCTCCCCAGTCTCCCCCACAATTATTATAAGCTTTGCCTTTTATACATTGATGTGCAGCACACTGGGCTGAGCTGAGTGCACACAGACTGAGTCACACTGTGTGACTGGCTGCTGCTGTGTATCGTTTTTTTTCAGGCAGAGAACGGATATAGCAGAGAACGGATATATTATATTAAAATAAATAAAAGTTAACTAACAACAACTGCACTGGTCACTGTGGTAAACTCTGTCTGACTCTGCACAATCTCTCTCTCTCTTCTAATCTAATTTCTAATGGAGAGGACGCCAGCCACGTCCTCTCCCTATCAATCTCAATGCACGTGTGAAAATGGCGGCGACGCGCGGCTCCTTATATAGAATCCGAGTCTCGCGAGAATCCGACAGCGTCATGATGACATTCGGGCGCGCTCGGGTTAACCGAGCAAGGCGGGAGGATCCGAGTCTGCTCGGACCCGTGAAAAAAACATGAAGTTCGTGCGGGTTCGGTTTCAGAGAAACCGAACCCGCTCATCTCTACTTTTAACTCCACATTAATCATAGATGTAATAACTTTTTTTTCAGAAATTGGAATAAAACCATGTCCAGCTCACAAAACAGTCATATAAATAAAACATCTTCCTGCAGAGCTAAGAATACTCACATTAGGTTGGCTTCCAGTGCTGGTCAGATGAGCTCCCCTTTAAAAACTACTGGTCTGTAATCACTTGCCTGTAAAGGGAACAGAGGTGTTCCGTATAAAATATGCATTCCTTCTGACCTTTTACGCGTGAATAAAATTGGATGTTTTTAAGAGTACTGGCAACTTTAAACTTTTGTGTCATTAACTATTGCATTTGGGATGGTACTTTATTGAGGAGAAAGAATAAATATTACACACACAGTATAAACTTTGTCTTTGTTGGATACTTTTTGAAACAGTATTTGATAAAGTGTGTCCGCATGGGACAATGAATTTTGCTTATTTATAGGATGGTACTTTTGAACAGGGCATAGTATTTTGCATATTTAATAAGTGCATTTCCCATTAGTTTTGAACTGGATTCAATAAGGTGGCAGCTGGCACTTCCTAATGCCACTGAAGTACACAGTGGCATATCCAGAGCAAAATGACTGGGGGGGGGGGGGGGGGGGGGACGACACACCATGACAGGGGAAGGGTGTTATTTGTGTGCGCCAAAGGTGTACACACCCCTGGAAAAGTGGGTGTGGCCTTGCCCCAAAGTGCATGGCCTCAAAGGGAATGTCATATCCAAATGACTGGGTAAGAGTGATGCCTTGAAGAGGCAGAGAGTGACAGGAGAGAGTGCAATGGGAAGCTTGTGATGAGGCAGATGATGAGACATTTAGTGGCGGGGAGATAGTGAGAGACTGAGGAGCAGTGGGTGACAGAAGAGGGTGACAGTGAGAGGCAGTATATGACACCAGAGAATGGGTAACAGAGAGATGCAGTGGTTGCTGCCAGGGAATGGGTGACACGAGAGAGAGAGGTGACATGGAGAGATAGTGGGAGAGTGGCCGTGGGTGACAGGAAAGGGTGACGGGGAAAGGCAGTGGATGACAGGGAGAAGGTGATAGGGGGAGGCAGTGACAGGGTGAGACAGTGGGGGATGGAGAGAAGCACAGAATGATGGTGAGAGGTGCAAACATTACATGGAACAAACAGGTAATTTATGTATAACTCGTGGAGGTATAGTTGGCATGGGGTTCCAATACTAACTGGGTGAAAATATGAGGAGAGTGGTTATAAGAGTTAGTAATCATGAATACCAGTAACCACAGTCTAAAAGGTACATAAGTATTTTTTATACGGTAAGAAAATTATTACAAATATTCTAATACCATTCATAAGGGTTCTCTACTGCAGGTTAATTTTAGGAGAGAGATGTATTGTACAGTATGTGTATCCCAGAATCTTCATTGGTTTCTTTATTATTTTTAATTTGATAAAGTTCTGTTGTTACAGTAATGGGCCCTACACACTGGCAGATAAAACAGAATGATATGAAAGTTCTCGTTCATAAATGAATGAGAACTCATTCATATCGTTCTGTGTGTAGGCACCAATGATTAACGATGCGCGGCCCCGTGCTCGTTAATCGTTGGTGCCCAGTGCTTATGCATGCAGGCCAATATGGATGACCTCGTCCATATTCGCCTGCACTGCTATGGAGCCGGGTGACGGGGGGGGAGTGAAGAAACTTCACTCCCCCCGTCACTGCCCCCCCCCCCCCGCCTCCGGGTCGCCCGTCGCCGCCGTTGGGCAGCTCGTCGGCGGATCGGTATGGGTGTAGGGCCCATAAGTATCTGCCAGTGATGGTAATTATATCGTTTTGGGCAAATTTAGCTGAAGGAATAGATAATGCAGGACAACAAAACCTTATCACATTAAAAATTATAAATAAACCAATTAAGTCACACACTCCTCTCACCTAAAATCAACCTGTGGTAGAGAACCCTTATAAATTACATTGGTATTCATGACCCTGGCACCCAGTGCTATTTTGATACAAGGAGTGCCAGACCTTCCTCTATGTTTATGTATATATATATATATATATATATATATATATATATGTGTGTGTGGTATGTGTGGTGTGTGTGTGGAGAGAGAGAGAGAGAGAGAGAGAGAGAGAGAGAGAGAGAGAGAGACAGGGATGGTCCGGCTCTCCTAATAGTAATGCTGTGTGCGCTGGGTGCCTGCATATATATGTAGATATAGGGAGCTGGTGGTACGGCACCTGCAGAATTTGAGGAGTAGGTGAGGGAGCAGCAGTTCTCATGCTCCTCTATGCAGAGAGTGCGACTGAGCTCTGCTGATGAGAGGTCCCTGCAGCACCGCGGTCGCGATCGCGGTTTGTATTGAGACAGAGACACAGCTGTCTCTGTCTCTGCAAAAAAATAATTTGGCTGATCAGGGGTGGTTTCTGGATATTCAGAACCCCCCCCTGCTTGCGCCACTGTGGCAGTGTCTGGAAAACCAAGAGCAGCACTTACTTTACAGAGTGCGGGGGAGCCACCAGCAGCCTGAGTGCACTAAGGGGGTAATTCCAAGTTGATCGCAGCAGGAAATTTTTTAACAGTTGGGCAATGCCATGTGCACTGCAGGGGAGGCAGATATAACATGTGCAGAGAGAGATAGATTTGGATGTGGTGAGTTCAATCTGCAATCTAAATTGCAGTGTAAAAATAAAGCAGCCAGTATTTACCCTGCACAGAAACAAAATAACCCACCCAAATCTAACTCTCTGCAAATGTTATATCTGCCCCCCTTCCCCCCTGCAGTGCACATGGTTTTGCCCAACTGCTAAAAATTTTCCTGCTGCGATCAACTTGGAATTACCCCCTAAAAACATTCTTTCTGTCTATGGATGAGCCTACTTACTCAGAAAGGGGGCTTGTGAGGTGCTCTGGTGGCAGGGAGCAGGTTGTCCTGCTCTTTCTTCTCTTGTGTGCTCCTTTCTCCGCTCCCCACTCCTGCCTGCCCCTGCAGGACATTCTCTTTCCGGAAGGTGGAAAAGGATCTGTCCCCTCCTAGAGGCAACTCGGAGGTTACGAATACCTCAGTGTCCGGAACAGATCTACGCTGGACACATGAAGGCTGCTGAGGTAACTTGCTGGCTGCTGCACTGTCAAGATGTGCTGCACGCGGACCTGCAATAGAGTGACAGAGGTGGCATTTTGAATGCAGCACTAGCTGCGATTGGCTCACAGCTAATGCTGCATTAAAAATGCCGCCTCTGTCACTCTATTGCAGGTCCTCAGGCAGCACAGCTTGACACGAAGACAAATCCTCACCGCTGCCACTGCTGCTCCTCAGCGCGATGCCGTGACGCGCCACTACAGCACCGCCCTCACTGTTGCGCTGTATTCAGGGCGTACCCGGCGTACCAATTGAGCCGGCTCTGCCTTCACTCTGCAGCATAAATTTTCCAGGGCATTCTCAGCGGACCGCCCCTTCAGATCACCCGCCCATAGGCAGCTGCCTAAAGCTGCCTAATGGAAGCGCCGGCCCTGGCTGACACTGCCATAGCGGTGGTGCGTGCATTAAGCAAGCCTATCTCTTTTATGGCTTCTACCATAATTCTCGCAGAGTCCTGTATATGCTGCAGGAATAAAACAACATCCCTCTAGACAAGGAATCTAACCCCTCAATTAGGTTACCTGACCATTTAGCAATGGCTTTTGTGATCCACGCACATGCAATAGTGGGTCTCTGGGCCACCCCAGCAGCTGTGTACAATGATTTGAGTGTAGTCTCAATTTTACGTTCAGCCGTGTCTTTTAGACAGGCAATACAATTTTTGGTGACAGCCTAGAGACTGATGTGTCCACTATCGGTGGATTTTCCCTCTTTTTCCTATCCTCCAGAGGAAAAAGAAAAGATGAGAGCAACCTTTTAGGGATTTGAAATTTCTTATCAGGATTAACCCACGGTTCTTCAAACAGGGTATTTAATTCCTTTGACGCAGGGAAAGTGACTGAGGACTTCTTTTTTACATTAAAACAAGGTTCCTCACACTCCGGACACCTTATTAGGAATTTGCAGAACTTCTCTGATAGCCTCTGTAAGACCCTCAATTTCCTGACAGAGTGTCATCCCCTCCCCTCCAAATCCACCACACCCTCCTCCATGTCTGACCTGTCAGCGTCAGAGTCAGACTGCAGGATATGGGCCAGAGATTGTTTTTGCAGACAAATGGGAGGGGATTGAGACGCTGGTTTGGGGACTGAGTCTCTAGTCATTAACCCATACACAGTCTGTCTTAAGTATTGTGTCTCTTTCTCAATGCGGGATAATTTCTTAGAAATATTGGAGATCATTCCTTTAATGAAATTAACCCACTCCGGTTCAGCACCGCTATTCTGGGAAGGTGCACTGTCATGAGTAGCCAGTAGTGAGCCCCCTGGTGAAGAGGAACACTCTTCTGTACAAGAAACACACTCTTTGCCTGACATAATGTAAATGTGACAGCGCGCACACACACACACACAGGAAAAGGTTAAGCACAATTAACCCACAAAGAGCCCTTCAGGGAGGCATAGAGTTATATGGAGCCAGCCCCCACCGCGCTCTTATCACTAATGCCAAGCTTAGCCAGGTCGAAGACTAAGTACCCTGACAGGGCACTTAGTACACTAATAATCGCTTCCCCCCTGCTATGACTACCTGGTACCACTGAGGTAATCTGGAGTCTCTCAGGAGATGCGCGTCCCTGTCAGTCAGCATCTGTGTACACTGCAGAGGGAAAATGGCGCTGGTGAGCTGCTTGATCCACTCATAGTGAAGGCCCCGCCCCTTCAATGGCACGCAGTCTTCCCACTTTTTTATACTGGCTGAGGTAATCTGGTGCTTAAAATGGAGAGAAAACCGTTTTAAGGCTGTTTTTGCCAGTGTGGGTACTGTGTACAGTGTAGTGAGAGGCAGCTGTGTACTGTGTCTGGAGACACATTCCACCCCAGTTAGAAGCCATGTGTCTCCGTACCCTCATGCTGCCATAATGGCTGGCGCCAAGCTAAACAGGACGCCGGCTTAGTACTCACCACTCTTCATTCTTCTGGCTCTGTTAGGGGTGGCGGCGTTCTGTGGGAATGGCGGGGCTTGCGAATAGTTCCCTCAGGAGCTCAGTGTCCTGTCAGCAGGGAATGGGACCATTAACCCCTCAAGAGGTTGGGCCGTTATCCCCCCTAAGTCCCACGAAGCAGGCAGACTGGTGCCATCCAACCCTGCCTGAAAATAACAAACATATAAAATAAATGCAAAAAACTCTTCAGGAGCACCCATAAGCGTGACCAGCTCCTCCAGGCAAATTTTCTAAACTGCGTGTGGTAGGAGGGGCATAAAGGGAGGAGCCAGCCCACACTATCAAATTCTTAAAGTGCCCATGGCTCCTAGTGGACCTGTCTATACCCATGGTACTAAATGGAACCCCAGTATCCTCTAGGATGTAAGAGAAAGATGGCTTGACACCTGTTGTCCAGATTTGTGGAGAAACAATTCCACACCAAAGAGGTGGCTTTTTTGGTATTTGCCAAGGCATGACAATAGGCTTTTCATCCCATGGCCAAAACTGTCTCCACTGGTGCCTTATTCAAACAAACTACATCACCATCAGAATCCTCATTGTCAACTTGCTCTGCAGTGCCAGCTACACCCATATCCTCCTCATCCTGGTGTACTTCTACAGTGACATCCTCAATCTCAATAGCAGCAACTGGACTGGTGGTGCTCCTCCCACCACTTGCAGGGTGCGTGCAAATGGTGGTAGGAGCCTCCTGTACCCATACAGTATTGTGAAGATCAGGCCTAGACATCGCAACCGTAGACAGTGCCAGCACCCCTGTATTTTCACAACACCCCTTTAATTTTACAGCATACAAGACAGGGCCAGTGTACATTGATTTTCACTGCACCCTAGAATTATTACAGTATACAAGACAGGGCCAGTGTACATTGATTTTCACTGCACCCTAGAATTATTACAGCATACAAGACAGGGCCAGTGTACAGTACATTGATTTTCACTGCACCCATGAATTTTTATAGCATACAGAGCCATTGTAATGTTATTTGAACAGCAACACCCCTATATTTTACAGCATACAGCAGTGTGCTTTTAATTTTTAAAAACTGCACCCCTGAATTTTTATAGCATACAGGGCCAGTGTAATGTTATTTGAACAGCAACACCCCTATACAGTATTTTACAGCATACAGCAGTGTACTTTTAATTATTAACAACTGCACCCCTGAATCTTTACAACTTACAGGGCCAGCAGCACCCTTATATTTGACAGCATACATGAGCAGTGTGCTTTTAATTTTTAAAAAACTGCACCCCTGAATTTTTAGAACATACAGGGCCAGCAGCACCCCAATATTTTACAGCATGCCGAAGCAGTGTGCTTTTAATTTTTAACAACTGCACCCCTGAATTTTTACTTCAGGAGTAGCTCCCGGCCAGCGCAGCTTTTGCACGCTGGCCCGGAGCTACTCGTTGCTGCCCGGCTCGCAGCGGCTGCGTGTGACGTCATGCAGCCGCTGCGGCCTGCCCCCCGCGCGGTGCAGCCATGCCTGCGTTGGCCAGAATGTGCCCACAAAATGGCGGCCAAACGCCACCGTGCCACCCCATCCTGCCTAACGACAGCCTCTGCCTGTCAATCAGGCAGAGGTGATAGCTAGCCAATGACAGCCGTCGGCTGTCAGCCATGCGCCGGCACACTGCGGCACCAGCACATGCGCAGTTCTGACCTGATTTCTGCGCTGCGATAAACTGCAGCGAGCAATCAGGTCAGAATACCCCCCATGTACACTGCAGTTGGGCAGATATAACATGTGCAGAGAGAGTTAGATTTGGGTGGAGTGTTTTCAAATTGAAATCTAAATTGCAGTGCAAAAATAAAGCAGCCAGTGCTTACCCTGCACAGAAACCAAATAACCCACCCAAATATAACGCTCTCTACTAGAGATGAGCAGGTTCGGTTCCTCGAGATCCGAACCCCCCCCCCCCCCCGAACTTCACCCATTTTACACGGTTCCGATGCAGCCTCGGATCTTCCCGCCTTGCTCGGTTAACACGAACGTGCCCGAACGTCATCATCCCGCTGTCGTATTCTCGCGAGATTCATATTGCATATAAAGAGCCGCGCGTCGCCGCCATTTTCACTCGTGCATTGGAGATGATAGCGAGAGGATGTGGCTGCGTTCTCAGTTTCTGTGTTCAGTGTGCTGCAAATATCTGTGCTCAGTGTGCTGCAAATATCTGTGCTCAGTGTGCTGCAAATATCTGTGCTCAGTGTGCTGCAAATATCTACGTTCTCTGCCTCAAAACGCTCCATATCTATGCTGCATTGTAGTATATAGTAGGAGGACAGTGCAGAATTTTGCTGACCACCAGTATATATATATATAGCAGTACGGTACAGTAGTCCATTGCTCTACCTCTGTGTCATCAAGTATACTATCCATCCATATCTGTGCTGCATTGTAGTTGTGCGCAGTATATAGTAGGAGGACAGTGCATAATTTTGCTGACCACCAGTATATATATATAGCAGTACGGTACAGTAGTCCATTGCTCTACCTCTGTGTCGTCAAGTATACTATCCATCCATATCTGTGCTGCATTGTAGTTGTGCGCAGTATATAGTAGGAGGACAGTGCAGAATCTTGCTGACCACCAGTATATATATAGCAGTACGGTACAGTAGTCCATTGCTCTACCTCTGTGTCGTCAAGTATACTATCCATTCATATCTGTGCTGCATTGTAGTTGTGCGCAGTATATAGTAGGAGGACAGTGCAGAATTTTGCTGACCACCAGTATATATATAGCAGTACGGTACAGTTGTCCATTGCTCTACCTCTGTGTCATCAAGTATACTATCCATCCATATCTGTGCTGCATTGTAGTTGTGCGCAGTATATAGTAGGAGGACAGTGCAGAATTTTGCTGACCAGCAGTATATATATAGCAGTACGGTACAGTAGTCCATTGCTCTACCTCTGTGTCGTCAAGTATACTATCCATCCATATCTGTGCTGCATTGTAGTTGTGCACAGTATATAGTAGGAGGACAGTGCAGAATTTTGCTGACCACCAGTATATATATAGCAGTACGGTACAGTAGTCCATTGCTCTACCTCTGTGTCATCAAGTATACTATCCATGCATATCTGTGCTACATTGTAGTTGTGCACAGTATATAGTAGGAGGACAGTGCAGAATTTTGCTGACCACCAGTATATATATATATATATATATATATATAGCAGTACGGTACAGTAGGCCATTGCTAGAACAAAAATGTGGAGGGTAAAATAGGGAAAGATCAAGATCCACTTCAACCTCGTTCTGAAGCTGCTGCCACTAGTCATGGCCGAGACGATGAAATGCGATCAACGTCATCTGCCAAGACCGATGCCCAATGTCATAGTAGAGAGCATGTAAAATCCAAAAAACAAAAGTTCAGTAAAATGACCCAAAAATCAAAACTAAAAGCGTCTGATGAGAAGCGTAAACTTGCCAATATGCCATTTACGACACGGAGTGGCAAGGAACGGCTGAAGCCCTGTCCTATGTTCATGGCTAGTGGTTCAGTTTCACATGAGGATGGAAGCACTCATCCTCCCGCTAGAAAAATGAAAAGACTTAAGCTGGCAAAAGCACAGCAAAGAACTGTACGTTCTTCTAAATCACAAATCCTCAAGGAGAGTCCAATTGTGTCGGTTGTGATGCCTGACCTTCCCAACACTGGATGGGAAGAGGTGGCACCTTCCACCATTTGCACTCCCCCTGCAAGTGCTGGAAGGAGCACCCGCAGTCCAGTTCCTGATAGTCAAATTGAAGATGTCACTGTTGAAGTACACCAGGATGAGGATATGGGTGTTGCTTGCGCTGAGGAGAAAATTGACAAGGAGGATTCTGATGGTGAGGTGGTTTGTTTAAGTCAGGCACCCGGGGAGACACCTGTTGTCCGTGGGACGAATATGGCCATTGACATGCCTGGTCAAATTACCCAAAAAAATCACCTCTTCGGTGTGGAATTATTTTAACAGAAATGCGGACAACAGGTGTCAAGCCGTGTGTTGCCTTTGTCAAGCTGTAATAAGTAGGGGTAAGGACGCTAACCACCTAGGAACATCCTCCCTTATACGTCACCTGAAGCACATTCATCAGAAGTCATTGACAAGTTCAAAAACTTTGGGTGACAGCGGAAGCAGTCCACTGACATCTAAATCCCTTCTTCCTCTTGTACCCAAGCTCCTGCAAACCACACCACTATCTCCCTCAGTGTCAATTTCCTCCTTAGACAGGAACACCAATAGTCCTGCAGGCCATGTCACTGGCAAGTCTGACGAGTCCTCTCCTGCCTGGGATTCCTCCGATGCATCCTTGAGTGTAATGCCTACTGCTGCTGGCGCTGCTGTTGTTGCTGCTGGGAGTCGATCGTCATCCCAGAGGGGAAGTTGGAAGACCACTTGTACTACTTCCAGTAAGCAATTGACTGTCCAACAGTCCTTTGCGAGGAAGATTAAATATCACAGCAGTCATCCAGCTGCAAAGCGGATAACTCAGTTCTTGGCAGCTGCGGTGGTGTTAAACGTGTGTCCGGTATCCACCGTTAATTCACAGGGAATTAGAGAATTGATTGAGGTACTATGTCCCCGGTACCAAATACCATCTAGGTTCCATTTCTCTAGGCAGGCGATACCAAGAATGTACACAGACCTCAGAAAAAGAGTCACCAGTGTCCTAAAAAATGCAGTTGTACCCAATGTCCACTTAACCACGGACATGTGGACAAGTGGAGCAGGGCAGACTCAGGACTATATGACTGTGACAGCCCACTGGGTAGATGTATTGCCTCCCGCAGCAAGAACAGCAGCGGCGGCACCAGTAGCAGCATCTCGCAAACACCAACTCGTTCCTAGGCAGGCCGAAGGCTACGCTTTGTATCACCGCTTTCCATAAGAGGCACACAGCTGACAACCTCTTACGGAAACTGAGGAACATCATCGCAGAATGGCTTACCCCAATTGGACTCTCCTGGGGATTTGTGACATCGGACAACGCCACCAATACTGTGCGTGCATTACATCTGGGCATTTTCCAGCACATCCCATGATTTGCGCATACATTGAATTTGGTGGTGCAGAATTTTTAAAAAAACGACAGGGATGCTGTCAGTGGCCCGAAGAATTGCGGGCCACTTTCGGCATTCAGCCACCGCGTGCCGAAGACTGGAGCACCAGCAAACACTCCTGAACCTGCCCAGCCATCATCTGAAGCAAGAGGTGGTAACGAGGTGGAATTCAAGCCTCTATATGCTTCAGAGGATGGAGGAGCAGCAAAAGGCCATTCAAGCCTATACATCTGCCTACGATATAGGCAAAGGAGGGGGAATGCACCTGACTCAAGCACAGTGGAGAATGATTTCAACGTTGTGCAAGGTTCTGCAACCCTTTGAACTTGCCACACGTGAAGTCAGTTCAGACACTGCCAGCATGAGTCAGGTCATTCCCCTCATCAGGCTTTTGCAGAAGAAGCTGGAGAGATTGAAGGAGGAGCTAAAACGGAGCGATTCCGCTAGGCATGTGGTACTTGTGGATGGAGCCCTTAATTCGCTTAACCAGGATTCACGGGTGGTCAATCTGTTGAAATCAGAGCACTGCATTTTGGCCACCGTGCTCGATCCTAGGTTTAAAGCCTACGTTGTATCTCTCTTTCCGGCAGACACAAGTCTGCAGAGGTGCAAAGACCTGCTGGTGAGACACTTGTCAAGTCAAGCGGAACGTGACCTGTCAACAGCGCCTCCTTCACATTCTCCCGCAACTGGGGCTGCGAAAAAAAGACTAAGAATTCCGAGCCCACCCACTGGCGGTGATGCACGGCAGTCTGGAGCGAGTGCTGACATCTGGTCCGGACTGAAGGACCTGCCAACGATTACTGACATGTTGTCTACTGTCACTGCATATGATTCTGTCACCATTGAAAGAATGGTGGAGGATTATATGAGTGACCGCATCCAAGTAGGCACGTCAGACAGTCCGTACGTATACTGGCAGGAAAAAGAGGCAATTTGGAGGCCCTTGCACAAACTGGCTTTATTTTACCTAAGTTGCCCCCCTCCAGTGTGTACTTCGAAAGAGTGTTTAGTGCAGCCGCTCACCTTGTCAGCAATCGGCGTACAAGGTTACTTCCAGAAAATGTGGAGAAGATGATGTTCATCAAAATGAATTATAATCAATTCCTCTGTGGAGACATTCACCAGCATTTGCCTCCAGAAAGTACACAGGGACCTGAGATGGTGGATTCCAGTGGGGACGAATTAATAATCTGTGAAGAGGGGGATGTACACAGTGAAAGGGGTGAGGAATCGGAGGATGAGGAGGAGGTGGACATCTTGCCTCTGTAGAGCCAGTTTGTGCAAGGAGAGATTGATTGCTTCTTTTTTGGTGGGGGCCCAAACCAACCAGTCATTTCAGTCACAGTCGTGTGGCAGACCCTGTCGCTGAAATGATGGGTTTGTTAAAGTGTGCATGTCCTGTTTATACAACATACGGGTGGGTGGGAGGGCCCAAGGACAATTCCATCTTCCACCTCTTTTTTCTTTAATTTATCTTTGCATCATGTGATGTTTGGGGCTAATTTTTTTAAGTGCCATCCTGTCTGACACTGCAGTGCCACTCCTAGATGGGCCAGGTGTTTGTGCCGGCCACTTGGGTCGCTTAGCTTAGTCATCCAGCGACCTCGGTGCAAATTTTAGGACTAAAAATAATATTGTGAGGTGTGAGGTGTTCAGAATAGACTGGAAATGAGTGGAAATTATGGTTATTGAGGTTAATAATACTATGGGATCAAAATTACCCCCAAATTCTATGATTTAAGCTGTTTTTGAGGGGTTTTTGAAAAAAACACCAGAATCCGACAATAAATTTTCAGGGAGGTTTTGCCAAAACGCGTCCGAATCCAAAACACGGCCGCGGGACCGAATCCAAAACCAAAACACAAAACCCGAAAAATTTCCGGTGCACATCACTACTCTCTACACATGTTATATCTGCCCCCCCCCCCCGCAGTGCACATGGTTTTCCCCAACTGCTAACAAATTTGCTGCTGCGATCAACTCTGAGTTACCCCATTGTACAAACACACCCGCATAACAACTGCTGTATAAGTAGGCTATGGGCAGTATTCAATTGAAGTCAGAACTGCTGTCTAGTCAGAAAGACGGCAGTTTCCGACTTTTTTAGGTCGAATCATGATTCGACCTATACAATGGGGCTGCCATTATTCCCACTTGTCAGCAATACTGACTTGTCGGAAAACACGTGGATCGGCGGATTAGCCGCGAAGCCACATGTTTTGTTGAATTTGCGGCCAAATCTGACAGGTTTTAGTCCCGTCTTCGACAATGTCAATCCGACTTTAAAAAAGTTGGATTGACATTGTCGAAAATGGACAAAACCAGTCGGATTTGCCCACAATTGAATGCTACATTGTCGGATCCTCTCCGTCGGAGAGGATCTAACTTGCATTGAATACTGCCCTAAAGCTTTAAAAACCTAAAACCTTTCAGCAGCTAAGAAATTGGGATACTGAAGGGTGATAGAAAGGAGGAGGCAGTTAATTGCAGTAAATATAAGTAATTGTAAATCATAATATCCTAATTTTAAGACCATGATACAGTCCCTTTGTCACTCCTTCATGTGGCCAGTCCTAACTGTCTACAATGCACCCTTTCTCACAACTAGGTTTATTGGCCCTATACATGAACACAATACCATTCTTCACCAGTTTGAACTTTGTAGGAAAAGATTTATACATACTAGGGTTGGCCATCAACCATCGAAGATTAGCTACCATTGCGGGTCTGGTGGTGATGGCAACTAGTTTTACCATCAGTGTGATGTCCAGATAGCTAATTCCAACAGGTGCAAAGTTAAGACATTGATGGCTCAACTATTGATAGTTTCTAACCAGTGCTTTAAAACCAATGACCATTGCTGGCAGAACCATCAATGAACAACCCTAGTGAAACCTCATATGCACCATTTATCGCTATACAGATAAGGTTGACTTTGATGCCCACTTAGGAAATTAACAAGTTTTAGATACACTGTAAAATACTGAGTCACATACAAAGCTTGGACCAAATTGATGATACCAACATGCAAATGAGGTAGGACAAATATAGCAACTCCTCTAAAATAATCAATGAGCCGTTTTCTAGAGTATAGCGATGCCCATTAAGGCCAGAAGCAGAACAGTTCAAAAGAAAAGTATTATAGAGCATAGAGTAATTACAACAAAAGTATCTGTAAATTACTTATTCTACCAGGATCTTAGAACTGTTAGTAGCAGTGCCAGCTGCCAGTGAGCAAGATAGAAGTGATACAGGGTTGAGTTCTATAAGCGATAGTTATGTACTCTATATCATTACTGGTTTTGTCTATGGGACTGGAGTACTTATCTGGATTGGTATCTAGGGCAAGTGGCTGAAAGCTAGGAGGTCTACTGTAATTCCTGCTCATGTGTATCAATGCCTATTTCCCTATAGATTGTAAGCTTGCGAGCAGGGCCCTCCTACCTCTATGTCTGTCTGTCTTTGCCCAGTTTTGTTCTATAACTGGTGTTATAATTGTAAAGATTGCAACGGAATATGCTGCGCTATATAAGAAACTGCTAATAATTAAATAATAAATAAATGGGCATGGAACAAGAATAGATGGTGTTTGGGTATACTTGTGTGTTTTAAACTGGCGAGCAAGATGTGGCTGCTAATGACTGGAGGCACTGGTGAAACAGCTAGAGTCTTGAGGGAACTAGTAGATAGATACTGAGCACACAGGTACAGGCAGAAAGAGTATGATAGCTGAAGTCAATGGAATGCTGCAGAAACCAGAATGCTGTATTCTCCGGTGTGGTGCTGGATGCGGAATAAATGAGGATGATGGCTGGTGCATGGGAATTGACTGAGACCTAGTACAGAGGAGTGGAGTCTACTGAATAGTAACTGTAGAGTGGAGTAACTTGTGCCTTTCTAGCTGCAGCTCAGTCCCTGCTAACAAGAGTACCAAGTCTTGACCAGCATATGCAAACAAACAACAGAGAGTGGTCCTCAAGCGCTGCTAGATTTTTCCAAACTAGTCCAGTAGACAGCAACCTGCACTGTTGGTATATGTGGAAGAAGATCAAAGGGACACAATTTATCCGATAGCAGACATCAATCATAGCCACTGTAGAAAGGAACCTTCAAACTCACCCTAACACAGTGAAATGCGTTCACATAAAGGTTTCTTTCATTGGTAGGTATTCAACTTCTTCCAAATATAATAATCTCATATGGAGTAACACTCCCCTGGGTCATATGTCCCTATTTGCATCAAAAGGTTTCTTTGTATCACTAATGTCCTCCACAGTGACTCCAAACAGACCAGATATGGAATATAATCTTCGCAATGATTCCAGAAAAAAAAAAAAATATATATAATTCACATAAAAGTCTATATACGTATATCCAAGATAAAAAATATATTTTTAATAATATATATTTAAAAATTCACATACATAAAAAAAACCCATAAAGGTTCCTGGCATTGTAATAGGTTTTGTTCCACTCTAGACCTTGAGACATATAGGAATGCAAAAAAAGGAGTAGGACTTCCTCACCACATTGTTCCCGGGAAAAACAAATTTGGGATAAAGTACCTCCTTAAATTTAAATCATAAACAGACCTTGGAAAAAAGGCCAATAGGTAAACAATGAGTGGACGCCAACCTCCAGGACACCTCAACACCAATGCGTTTTGGAATGCCTTCCTTCCTCAGGGTGAGGAGTTAAACAATGTGGGCTTCTTATACCCTAAACTTCAGGTCACATGTTAATTTCCACCAATCCTGATACATCCTCTTCAAAACTAACAAAATATTTATCAATATATTCTAAAACTAAAATATCTAATGCAAAACAAACATGCATATTATTAATATACCACAATATCCACAATCTGATGATAATACAATGCTTTTTATACAACAATAATGCTGATTGGTTAAAATGAAGAGATGACATGGAGTGAGGGAATGGTCGGTGGTCCTGTGTTTTTACTTAAATGAAGTCCGTTCTACCATCATCAAAAGTCATTCTGTTAGAGGTGTTCACACACTGTCACGATCCTGACTAGTTATCCTGACTGTAGTTCTCGTATTTGGTGACTTACCCCTGCCATCTGTCCTGGATCCTGTGTCTTTTTTCTCATTGAGATAAACAGCTTGTCAGTACCATAAGTTCCCTGAGTGAGAGTTAACGAGCTCCACCTGTGCTGATTAATCTCCTGTGTGAGTCTGAATTCAGCAATCTGAAGTTAGGTCTAAAAGCCAGTATCCTCTGTTCGTTTGCAGAAGTTGAGGCTTCAGTGTTCTTTCGGCCTGCTAGGCCTCACTCCACATCAGAAGCCTAGTCTAGAGTACTCACAGGACAGTGACTGTTCACCTGACCCAGATCAGTCCAATCCTGTGCCAGCCTGAGACTCTCTGGATCACCTGCCATTGCTCACCAATCATCAAGGACCAGGAAGTATAAGTCAGGAGACTTGAGTTGGAGACTCTGCCAGTTCCTTGTGTCACACACAGCTCTGTGTGAGCTTAGAAGCTGAGCTCCCTAAAGGTAACACTTGTACTTTGGTTTCCTGTAAAACTCTGCTCTTTTGCTACCCAGTCTGGATTACAGTTGTGTTACCATAGACATCCAGTATTTCTACAGTCCTATCTTTAAGACACAGCTGCAGTATTCTACAGTCTCATGTTAAAGCCACAGCTGCAGTATTCTACAGTCTCATCTTAAAGCCACTGCCGCAATATTCTTCAGCCTTGCCTTAAAGTCACAGCCACAGTCATCGTTCTACTTTCAGTGGCTGTTCCCAGTCTCACCGGTAACCAGCCCAGTTCCAGTCTCACCAGTAACCAGTCCTGTTCTCAATCTCGCCATTAACCAGCCCAGTTCTGTGCAACTCCAGAGAACCTATTTCATAGTAACCTTGAGTACACAAGCACCTACTCCTGTGACAGTATATCCAGTTCTATCTCACCAATACATTCACCATCCTGCTATCAACACCAATTCCCTGGTGATCCAGTGGTCAGGATACGGCTACCTCTGCTGAGGCCCGGGTTTGATCCCCGGTCAGGGATTGCTCTTTCTTCTCACTGATTCCTACAGACCAGCCTAATATACACATAGTCCTCCAGTCACCCGCTCAGACTTCACTAACACCGGGTTCACAAAAACCATAGTCATGACAGTAGAAACTGGCCCCATGGACCCGGCCGAAGGTGTTTGTCTGACGTGAGACCTCCTAAGCCATATTGCAGGATGCTTGGAGGGTTTGGAGTTAACTCAGCATCAATTGGCACAGTGTCTGCAGTGGAACTCATTCTCCAAAGATTCTCAGACTCTCTGTACTTGGACTCCTGACCAACTGTGGATTCTCTACAAGATGTTAATACAGTTACAAGAACTTTTGACCAGTATTCTTTCTGTGATGCCTGAACTCCTCAGGAATACCACCAACGTTGTTGATCCTGTTTTGTTCCATCCAGTTTCTAAAGTCTCTTCCCCTGTGCAAGGAAAAGTTGTCCATCAGTGCTATCCACGGCCTAAGCTCTCTGAAGCTGAACGTCAGTGGCGTAGGGAGCTAAACCTCTGTTTTTACTATGGAAATTCCGGTCATTTTGTTAAGGATTGCATTCTTCGCAAGCTAGGAATTGGTGACAAATCTCAGTATCTTAGCGCTCATGTCTACAAGTCATCTACAGTAGCCAATCCTGCTACTGCTGACGGGGGTGTCAAGAAGGCTACTCTAAAAGAGACTCAAATTTATGACTGGGGTCCTGTGACTAAAATACCCTATCCCAAGTTGGGTGACCAGGAAAGAATGTTCAAGCCATTTAAAGCCACAGAGGAGTCCGTGTCTTCAGCCCAAGGAGGGGCGTCCATGTCTTCAGACCAAGGAGGGGCATCCGTGCATTCAGCCCAAGGAGGGGCGTCTGTGCCTTCAGCCCAAGGAGGGGTGTCTGTGCCTTCAGCCCAAGGAGGGGCTTCTGTGCCTTCAGCCCAAGGAGGGGCATCCGTGCCTTCAGTCTAAGGTGGGGCATCCGTGCCTTCAGCCCAAGGTGGGGCGTCCGAGTCTTCAACCCAAGGTGTGGCATCTGAGTCTTCAGCCCAAGGTGAGGCGTCTGAGTCTTCAGCCCAAGGAGGGGCATCCGAGTCTTCAGCCCAAAGAGGGGCATCCGAGTCTTCAGCCAAAAGAGGGGCGTCCGAGTCTTCAGCCGAAGGAGGGGCATCCGTGTCTTCAGCCCCAGGAGGGGGTTCCAGGTGTCCATACCCAGGAGAGGGTTCTGAGCGTGCAGCCCCAGGAGGGGTATCCAATGTTCAAGCTCTGGTAGGGGCATATGAGTCTTCATCTCAAAAATAAATAAATGATCTGTCAACCCCAGGAGGGGTGTTGGAAATAACCCTAAGAGAGGTGTCTGATTTGTCAACCCCAGGAGGGGTCACCAAAGTTTCAGCCCCAAGGGAAGTATCCAGAGCCAAGTTCCCAGATGGAAATTTTTGTGCTACAGATGCAGTTATGAACTCCTGTTTGCCATCCTCAGAGTGCACCACCCTGTTGGTATACAGCAAGGTGCAGGTCCAGGATGGGCTATATAAACACTTGGATTCTACTCACTCCGCTTCCAGCCAAAATCTGCCTCCTTCGGTCCCATTTGATTCTAATTTCTCTGGACTCAATCCGGTTCTGTCCAAGGTCCAGGGATTCCTCCGGTCTCAGCCGGTTCAAGTTCATCCAGACTCAATCTGGTCCCGTCCATATGTCCGGTTCAGTCTGTCCCGGTTCCAGCCGGTCCAGCAGCAATTCTCCAGGACCAGCCTGGTCAGTCTCCTTTGGTTCCAGCCAATTCAAGTATCCTCGGATCCAATCCAGTCCTACTCGTCCAGCCAAAGATTTCTCCAGTTTCAGTCAGTTTAAGCTCATCTAGACTGAAACCGATTCCAAGCATTGGTCCGAGTAAAGAACTTTTGTCATTTAGTCCCAGTGAAGGACTACAGGCTACTGTTGCTGAGAGGGATACTGATGTTGCTTCCTCAATCCAGTCACCAGAGTCATTTGCCTCAGTCGCAGACGTGAGTGTCGCAGCTTCAGGGAAAATTACTAGCATCTCCATCCAGAATGAGATTTCAAGTGACTTCTCAGTCTCATTTGAGGATTCCAGCGAGGCAAGTTCAAAAGGATATTTTCTCATCGATGTCTAGATAATTCTGCTGTAGCATCTAAAGTCAAGAAAAATACCAAGGCTATTGACCTAATGTCTGAATGTGAACTTCAGTCTAATGTTGTGTCAATGGCATCTGTTTCCTTGAGTCCAATTTCATCCTCCACTCAGTCTTCAGAACATTCAGCCAATGCTCCGTTTTCTGACCCATCGCTTTATGAGCAAGATAATGCCTTGATGGACCAATACATTAGGAACTTCAGGAATGCCAAGAATTGGAAAACAGTACAAAGACAACAGCCTGTTGATTTAAGAGTTGGTTATTTTTCCATTGATTCCACTCCAAGTTCCTTGTATTGTTCTAAACTTGTTAATGCAGCTTACAAAATGGATGAAGTTCCTCCCAAAGAAGACTGGTATCTTCTATTAGACTTGGATTCAGACTCTGACTTTGATCCAGTTCATGATGCTACTCCTTTCCTGGGAGGTCCTATGTTTTCTAAAGAAGTATTTTCTTTACAGGAGATTCCGCTCTCCCTGGTCAAAGCCAAATGTTCCCATAAGAAGAAGAGGCATCGACGAAGGTCCTAAGTTCTTCTGTATGAATTTTTCAAGTTCCTCTAAGATTCAAGATGGGTGTCCGGAGTCCACCCTTGAAGAGGGGGGTACTGTCACGATCCTGACTGTAGATCTCGTATTTGGTGACTTACCCCTGCCATCTGTCCTGGATCTTGTGTCTTTTTGCTCACTGAGATAAACAGCTTGTCAGTACCATGAGTTTCCTGAGTGCAGAGTTAACTGGCTCCACCTGTGGTGATTAATCTTCTGTGTGAATCTGAATTCAGCAATCTGAAGTTAGGTCTAAAAGCCAGTATCCTCTGTTCGTTTGCAGAAGTTGAGGCTTCAGTGTTCTCTTAGCCTGCTAGGCCTCACTCCACATCAGAAACCTATTCTAGAGTGCTCACAGGACAGTGACTGTTCACCTGACCAAGATCAGTCCAATCCTGTGCCAGCCTGAGACTCTCTGGATCACCTGACATTGCTCACCAATCATCAAGGACCAGGAAGTATAAGTCAGGAGACTTGAGTTGGAGACTCTGCCAATTCCTTGTGTCACACACAGCTCTGTGTGAGCTTAGAAGCTGAGCTCCCTAAAGGTAACACTTGTACTTTGGTTTCCTGTAAAACTCTGCTCTTTTGCTACCCAGTCTGGATTACAGTTGTGTTACCATAGACATCCAGTATTTCTACAGTCCCATCTTAAAGACACAGCTGCAGTATTCTACAGTCTCATGTTAAAGCACAGCTGCAGTATTCTTCAGTCTCATCTTAAAGCCACAGCTGCAGTATTCACAGTCTCATCTTAAAGCCACAGCTGCAGTGTTCTTCAGCCTTGCCTTAAAGGCACAGCCACAGTCATCGTTCTACTTTCAGTGGTGGCTCCCAGTCTCACCGGTAACCAGCCCAGTTCCAGTCTCACCAGTAACCAGTCCGATTCTCAATCTCGCCAGTAACCAGCCCAGTTCTGCGTAACTCCAGAGAACCTATTTCATAGTAACCTTGAGTACACAAGCACCTATTCCTGTGGCAGTATATCCAGTTCTATCTCACCAATACATTCACCATCCTACTGTCAACACCAATTCCCTGGTGATCCAGTGGACAGGATATGGCTACCTCTGCCGAGGCCCGGGTAAGATCCCCGGTCAGGGATTGCTCCTTCTTCTCACTGATTCCTACAGACCAGCCTAATTTACACATAGTCTTCCAGTTGCCCGCACAGACTTCACTAACACCAGGTTCACAAAAACCACAGTCATGACACACACCCATAAGTCCTTGTACTTCCCGCACAAACTAAGTGGACATCCGTTACGATAGTAACATCCCTTTCGTCAGCGGTAGTTATCATCAGTTCAGTGGCCGCTCAAGTTCTGGTATCGGAAGTCCTGTAACATCACTTCCTGTTTGTGGAATGCAAACAGGAAGTAGGCTCCTGCTTGATGAAATGCATGTAGTGCTGAATCCGAAGATAAATTCTGTGGATAGAACCATATAAAAATAAAATAAAAGACACATCAGCAATATTTAAAATAAGACTGGTCTTTTGTATTAGCAATTTACACATATATGAAGTAGACTTTGAGACATTATAAAGGACAAGTTTCTACATAAGTATACAAAAGTCCAGTCTTATTTTAAACATTGCTGATGTGTTTTTTATTTTATTTTTTATATGGTTCTATCCACAGAATTTAACTTCAGATTCAGTGCTACATGGGTTTCATCAAGCGGGAGCATACTTCCTGTTTGCGTTGCACAACCAGGAAGTGATGTTACGGGACTTCCGATACCACAACTTGAGCGGCCACTGAACTGATGATAACTTCCGCTGACGAACGGGATGTTACTATGGTAACCGATGTCCACTTTGTTTGTGCGGGAAGTACAAGGACTTATAGGTGTGTGAACACCTCTAATTGAAGGACTTTTGATGATGGTGGAATGGACTTCATTTAAGTAAAACACAAGACCACCAACCATTCCCTCACTCCGTGTCATCTCTTCGTTTTAACCAATCACCATTATTGTTGTATAAAAAGCACTTTATTATCATCAGATTGTGGATATTGTGGTATATTAATAATATGCATGTATGTTTTGCATTAGATATTTTAGTTTTAGAATATATTGATAAATATTTTGTTAGCTTTGAAGAGGAACCTGAGGAAGGAAGGCATTCCGAAACGCGTTGGTGTTGAGGTGTCCAGCAGGTTGGCGTCCACTCATTGTTTACCTATTTGCCTTTTTTCCAAAGTTTGCTTATGATTTAAATCTAAGGAGGTACTTTATCCCAAATTTGTTTTTCCCGGGAACAACGTGATGAGGAAGTCCTGCTCCTTTTTTTGCATTCCTATATGCCTCAAGATCTAGAGTGGAACAAAACCTATTACCATGCCAGGAACCTTTATGGGTTTTTTATGTATGTGAATTTTTAAATATATATTATTAAAAAATATATTTTTTATGTTGGATATACGTATATGGACTTTTATGTGAATTATATTTTTTATTTTTTAAAATAAAAAAATATTTTTCTGGAATCATTGCGGAGATTATATTCCATATCTGGCCCATTTGGAGTCACTGTGGAGAACATTAGTGACAAAAAGAAACCTTTTGATGCACAAAGGGTCATATGACCCAGGGGAGTGTTACTCCATTGATTATTATATTTGGAAGAAGTTGAATACCTACCAATGAAAGAAACATTTATGTGAACGCATCTCACTGTGTTAGGGTGAGTTTGAAGGTTCCTTTCTACAGTGGCCACGATTGATGTCTGGTATTGGATAAATTGTGTCACTTTGTTCTTCTTTCACATATACCAACAGTGCAGGTCGCTGTCTACGGGACTAGTTTGGGAAAATCTAGCAGTGCTTGAGGACCGCTCTCTGTTATTTGTTTGTGGAGTCTACTGCATTGGTGGTCTTCAGCAGGGACCCTGCAAGGGAGTTTGGGCTTAGCAGTGCCAAAAGCACAGGTCGTGGTCTTCAGACCAGGTTTCCCAGTACTGGTGCCAGAATACCAGAAATGGAATGAGACAGCAGTAATCAGGATAGTACTAGATGCTGGACCATCAGGATGAAACCGGAATAACAGTAGCACCATAACGGAACTAGTGGTACTAATTATCAGACTGGAACTGATGGTACTGGTTATTTTTACTGGACCCGATGGTAATGGTTATAGGACTGGAACTAATGGTGCAGGATATTGGACTGAAACCGATGGTACATAATCAGACTGGAACCGATGGTGTAAGATATCGGTCTGGAAGCGAAAGAAAGCCAGGAGTGCAGCAGGATGGTAATCTGCACTTGGAGTCACTAGGAAATACAAGAATCTGTAGGAGCTCCCAGAATTAGCACACAGCTAGGCTGTGGACAACATTGCACTGGCACCGTATGCCTCTCAAGCAAGTCCCTTTATACTGTACTCCTGGCTGATCAGGGATAGGCTGTAGGCATCATTTGACAGTAAACTGGCTTCTGGTTGGTATTTGGTCGATGACATGATCCAGACTGTCATGGCTGCACCCATCACTGATTGTGGAGGGAACTCTGGCACGGAGCATACTGCAGCTAGAATAGCAATACATCCACATGATCTCTGCAGTTCAGGTCCAGCACTACCAGCTGAACTGCAAACACTGCTGTAATCAGGACTCTGCAGAATTCACAGAGAAATTATCAGCTTGGAAAAATATTTAACATACACAAATGCTGCACAGACCACTCTGGATATCCAAGACTACAAGACAGATGGCAGAGGGAAGTCACAGGACAAACTAGTAGAATATAAGAGTAGTAGTCAGGATGGTAACCACTGTGGATCACAGCAGCAGCACTCAACACGCATCACTCAGATTCAGTACACCTTCCTGTATAAGACCGCCCACAAACTCCTTATACAGGAGGGTGAAGCTAAGTGCTGCGTCCTGGATGCAGCAGCTGTGATCCACAGCTCTGCTGAACCCCAGGGACAGACTGTCATTGCATTTTTTAAAAACCACATTAAAGGTACTATAAGGATTATGTATTGACCTGCCGACCCCCCCCTGCGATATGTCATCTGCCCATGGGCAGTAGCCACAATTAATCATTGGTGAACTTAATTGTCATTTATAAAACTCAATCCTATATTATTTTTTATCTTGCTCATATGCATCATTAAATGGAACAAGTACAAATACCTCTGAAAAGACACAACAAACCACACAACCACCACCTCTGGTCCATTTGTGCATTTGAAGAATGATTTTTATTCCATACAAAATTTTGTAACTTTGAAATTAATAGTTTTTATGTAGTCAGTATGAACTAAGGCTTTTCCATTGCTAGGGTTGATCCTGCAACTTAAGTTATGAAATGACTGCAAGAGTTTATCCCCAGAATTAGTGTTCCACACTTCACAGGACAGTACCTAAGAAATTATGGAAGACTTGGACATATACATAAGCATTGCCATTGCCCACACCACCTGAAAGCCTCAGGGAAAGAATAAAGGCAACAGTTAATTGTTTTTAACCAATTTAGCATTAGTACCATTATACATATATATATATATATATATATATATTGTGACAAGAACACTGGGATAGTGTTTGAGGGCAGGTATATTTGTCCCAGGTTCTTGTCTTACATGTTTTAGAAAATGTTAACTTCTAGGAAAAATGCTTTTTGTTTTGTCTGAACCTTTTCAGTTTGCTGTAAAAGCTGGGTAAAGGCTCTGAGAGAGAGATAAGGCGAGTTCTAGACATTGGGCCCAGTTCGGGTCTTTGGCCTCACAGAGGGCTAATCAGGGTTTCAGCTGTGTAAGAGTGATATAGTGCTTCTAACCTGATTAGTAGGGGCAGACTGCCTGGGAAGGCTGCAGGATCTGTGTGTGAGAGACACGCTTTCTGATGCAAGTGAGCTGTACAGTATGTACTGAAGAACTCTGTGTTTTGTTTAGTGACAGTTAGGAATATCTTATGTTTAGTTAGTGCCGGACAGGCAAGGTATTTTTATTTTGGGGTTTGTTTTATTTTCTGTTTCATTAAAACTGGCCGGGGTCAGTTGTACCAGAAACTGGACTTGTGTTGTTCCTCAGCTGCTGCATGCTGCCATATTCCCCAGGAAAAGGCGCCTTGCACCCCTACAGTGTTACAACTTGGTGGAGAATGCGAGCACACCGTTCTGCGCATAAGTGAAAGCAGCAGCTTGGTGAGGCCTGCAGAAAACGGTGGTTTATGCAGATACAGCCCAGTGTGAAGTTACTGAGACTCACCCCTGAGGGTTTGATATATGTCCTGGGTGAAAGCAGCTGCAAAGCCGCCTGAAAAATCTGTCGACATGGAGGATCTGCTTAAAGCCTTGCTGCAAGCTACAGCGGCTCAGCAGGAGGCCAACCGACAGCAGCAGGTGGCAATGGAGGAAAATTGGAGACTACAGCAGGAGGCCAACAGACAGCAGCAGGTGGCAATGGAGGAAAATATAAGACAGCAGCAGGTGGCAATGGAGGAAAATAAGAGACAACAGCAGGCAGTTGTTGATGAACTTTACAGGCAACAGCGTCAGGATAGAGAGGCCTTAGCAGAAGTGGTGCAGAGACTTGCAGCTCGGGTTGGAGATGTGGCCGTCAGTGCTCCAACCAGCTCTAGTTCTATACGGGCCAGTCACTTCCTGCAGAAAATGACAGAGGCTGATGATGTGGAGGCCTATCTGACCACGTTTGAAAGGACTGCCGAGCGTGAGAACTGGCCGAAAGCACAGTGGGCCAGTCTGCTGGCACCTTTCCTGTCAGGTGAGCCCCAAAAAGCTTACTTTGATTTAAGCCCTGCTGAGGCTCGGGACTATGATAAACTAAAGACTGAGATCCTGACCCGCCTGGGAGTCACGCTGTCAGTACGAGCACAACGGGTGCACCGTTGGCTGTACGCCATGGAGAAGCCTCCGCGCTCCCAGATGCACGACCTTATTCAGCTAACAAAAAAATGGCTACAGCCAGAGACATTAACTGGTCCCCAGATGGTGGAAAGAGTCGTCATGGACCGCTACTTGAGATCTTTGCCCATGGTCCTGCGCAAGTGGGTGAGCCATGGAAACCCGGGTACTGCTGACCAATTAGTGGACATGGTAGAGAGGTATTTGGCAGCAGAGGAACTACTGATGACCACCCAGCAACCCATAGATCCTCGACAGCGCCCTTCAGTAAAGACTGGTAAGACTGTTCCGTGGGAAAACGTTGCTGGGCGGTTAAGAGAACGCAAGGCTGGAGAGACTGTAAACACTGGCCCTGGAAACAGGCCAATGGGGCTAGAACGGTCTATGCTGCCCAAATGGGTTGATAATCGTGTGGTTAAATGTTTTAGGTGTGGTATGCCAGGTCATGTTATTGCCAATTGCCCAGTCACGCAAGAACCCATGCAATGTGATGCTGCCTTTGAATGTCGCAGAATATCTTTCTTTGCTAGGTTAGCCTGTACTGTGGTACCTTCACCTGAGCTGGAAAAACAAATGTGCGATGTGTTCTTAGAGGGTAACCGGGTAGAGGCCTTGCTAGATTCAGGAAGTTTAGTTACCCTCGTGAAAGCTGGGTTAGTGAACCCCTTAAAGGTCCAGCAAATACCTATTGGGGTAACTTGCATACATGGGGATACCCAACATTATGCCACTGCTGAGGTGAATATAGAAACTTGTTGTGGGTCAGCAATGGTTAAAGTGGGACTGGTCCCTACCTTGGTGCATGAGGCCATAATAGGGAGGGATTTTCCTCATTTTTGGAAACTGTGGGAATCACGGTTATCAACAGATGTGAGAAGTAAAAACCCAGTTGATAATACCGGTGATTTTATGGATGTACGTGGGTCTTCGGAACTTTCTGTCCCTTTGCCTTTTGCTAGTTTGGCTGGGGAAGTGACAGATGGGGAGTCCAGTGAGGACCCTCTTGCCGGGAACAGAGACATAGTAGTTAGAACTGAAAGCGTGCCTGACCTGGAGGTAAAGAAGGATCTGTTTGCGTCTGAACAGTTAAAGGATCCTACCTTAATAAAGGCTAGAGAGAATGTTAAGATTGTTAATGGGGAACCTGTGGTACCAGGTGACAGGGTTACGTATCCCCACATGGCCATCTGTAATGAGCTCTTGTACCACATTGTCAAAAGGGGTGAGGATGTGGTGGAACAGCTGGTAGTTCCCCAGCCTTATCGGAGAACGGTACTAGATTTAGCTCATAGTCACGTTACCGCAGGACATTTAGGGGCAGAAAAAACCACTGAAAGAGTTTTACAAAGGTTCTTTTGGCCAGGGGTTTATAAAGAAGTGTCTGAATATTGTTCTTCCTGTCCTGAATGCCAGTATCATGCCCCTAGACCCCATTTCAGGAGCCCACTAGTTCCCATGCCTATTATAGAGGTCCCGTTTGACAGAATAGCCATGGATCTCGTGGGGCCCTTGTTAAAGTCTGCTCGGGGCCATCAGTATATCCTGGTAATTATGGACTATGCCACTCGATATCCTGAGGCTGTCCCATTACGCACTATCACAACCAAGGCGATAGCTAGGGAGCTGGTGCAGGTATTTAGTAGAGTGGGAATACCAAAAGAAATTTTGACTGACCAAGGTACTCCATTTATGTCAAGGATCATGAAAGAATTGTGCAAGTTATTTAAGGTCACTCACCTCAGGACGTCCATCTACCATCCCCAAACTGACGGGTTGGTGGAAAGGTTTAATAAAACATTAAAAAGTATGTTAAAAAAGGTTGTTGAGAGAGATGGGAAAAACTGGGATTGTTTGTTGCCCTACTTGTTAATGGCCATCAGAGAAGTCCCTCAGTCCTCTACGGGGTTTTCTCCATTTGATTTGTTGTATGGTAGACACCCCAGAGGGCTGTTGGATATTGCCAAAGAGACGTGGGAAGGACAGCCCACTCCTTATAGAAGCGTTATTGAGCATGTAACACAAATGCAGGATAGGATTGCAGCCGTGGTACCTGTTGTCAGAGAGCACATGGAACAGGCCCAAAGTGCTCAACAGAGGGTCTATAACCGGAGTGCCAAGATACGGGAATTTGCTCCTGGAGATAGAGTTCTTGTTTTGGTACCCACTGTGGAAAGCAAATTCCTAGCTAAATGGCAGGGTCCATTTGAGATTAGGGAAAAAGTGAATGAGGTTAATTACAAAGTATACCAGCCGGGAAAGAGAAAACCCGAACAGATCTACCATGTTAACTTAATCAAACCCTGGAAAGATAGGTTGTCTCTGTCAGCGGAGCCTTGCCCTTCGGTGTCTTCACCCCGGTTGCTTCCCGCAGTGAAGGTGTCAGAGACATTATCAGCTGATCAGAACAATCAGGTTAAAGAATTTCTCATCCAAAATAGGGAGGTATTTTCAGAGCTGCCTGGCCGAACGACCATAATAAAACATGACATTGTCACAGAACCAGGGGTCAGGGTTCATTTAAAGCCATATAGGATTCCTGAAGCTCAGCGAGAAGCTATTTCTAAGGAAGTTAAAACCATGTTAGAACTTGGAGTCATAGAGGAGTCTAACAGTGAGTGGTCCAGTCCCATAGTGCTCATCCCGAAGCCCGACGGTAGCATACGCTTCTGTAATGACTTTCGTAAGTTAAATGAGGTGTCCAAGTTTGACGCATACCCCATGCCCCGTGTGGATGAGCTTGTAGAAAGGCTGGGAGCAGCCAGGTTTCTCACCACATTGGACCTGACCAAAGGTTACTGGCAAATACCTTTATCTGATAGCGCCAAAGAAAAAACAGCCTTTTCGGTTCCGGAGGGGCTGTACCAGTATAAGATGTTACCCTTTGGGTTGCATGGGGCTCCAGCAACCTTTCAACGGGCGATGGATAAAATTTTGAGGCCCCATAGAAAATATGCAGCTGCCTATTTGGATGATGTGGTAATTCACAGTACAGACTGGGGGTCCCATTTGGTTAAAGTACAAGCAGTACTGGACTCAATCAGAGAGGCAGGGTTAACTGCTAACCCAAAGAAGTGCTGCCTCGCAATGGAGGAGGTCAAATACTTGGGCTTCACCATAGGCAGAGGTCTGATTAGGCCCCAATTGAATAAAGTTGATGCTATTCAAAACTGGCCTCGTCCAGTGAATAAAAAACAGGTAAGGGCTTTTTTGGGAATTACTGGGTACTATAGACGGTTTATTCCTAATTTTGCGACCACAGCGGTGCCGTTGTCAGACCTTACCAAAGGGAAGCAGTCAAATGTGGTGAAATGGAACCCTGATGCAAAAAAGGCGTTCCAAGCGTTAAAAGTGGCTTTGTGTTCACAACCGGTGTTGATAACACCAGATTTTTCAAAAGAATTTGTGGTACAGACAGATGCCTCAGAGGTAGGGATAGGTGCTGTGCTGTCCCAAACCAGAGATGGGGACGAACACCCTATCATTTATTTGAGTAGGAAACTCAATGAGCATGAAAAAAGGTATGCCATTGTGGAAAAGGAGGCTTTGGCCATTAAGTGGGCACTAGATACCTTGAGATATTACCTCTTGGGTAGACAATTCAGACTAGTGACAGACCATGCCCCTTTAAAATGGATGTATGTAAATAGAGGCAAGAATGCTCGTGTAACTAGATGGTTTCTAGCGTTGCAGGACTTTAAGTTTACTGTCGAACATAGACCGGGAACACAATTGGCCAACGCAGATGCATTGTCTCGCATCTTCTGTTTGGGGGCTACAAGTGTTCCGGCCCCTAGGTCGAAACAGGGGAGGGGGATATGTGACAAGAACACTGGGATAGTGTTTGAGGGCAGGTATATTTGTCCCAGGTTCTTGTCTTACATGTTTTAGAAAATGTTAACTTCTAGGAAAAATGCTTTTTGTTTTGTCTGAACCTTTTCAGTTTGCTGTAAAAGCTGGGTAAAGGCTCTGAGAGAGAGATAAGGCGAGTTCTAGACATTGGGCCCAGTTCGGGTCTTTGGCCTCACAGAGGGCTAATCAGGGTTTCAGCTGTGTAAGAGTGATATAGTGCTTCTAACCTGATTAGTAGGGGCAGACTGCCTGGGAAGGCTGCAGGATCTGTGTGTGAGAGACACGCTTTCTGATGCAAGTGAGCTGTACAGTATGTACTGAAGAACTCTGTGTTTTGTTTAGTGACAGTTAGGAATATCTTATGTTTAGTTAGTGCCGGACAGGCAAGGTATTTTTATTTTGGGGTTTGTTTTATTTTCTGTTTCATTAAAACTGGCCGGGGTCAGTTGTACCAGAAACTGGACTTGTGTTGTTCCTCAGCTGCTGCATGCTGCCATATTCCCCAGGAAAAGGCGCCTTGCACCCCTACAGTGTTACAACATATATATATATACACACACACACACTGCTCAAAAAAATAAAAAGAACACTAAAATAACACATCCTAGATCTGAATGAATGAAATACTCTTATTAAATACTTTGTTCTTTACATAGTTGAATGTGCTGACAACAAAATCACACAAAAATGATCAATGGAAATCAAATTTATGAACCCATGGAGGTCTGGATTTGGAGTCACACTCAAACTTAAAGTGGAAAAACACACTACAGGCTGATCCAACTTTGATGTAATGTCCTTAAAACAAGTCAAAATGAGGGTCAGCAGTGTGTGTGGCCTCCACGTGCCTGTATAACCTCCCTACAACGCCTGGGCATGCTCCTGATGAGGTGGCGGATGGTCTCCTGAGGGATCTCCTCCCAGATCTGGACTAAAGCATCCGCCAACTCCTGGACAGTCTGTGGTGCAATGTGGCGTTGGTGGATAGAGCGAGACATGATGTCCCAGATGTGCTCAATTGGATTAAGGTTTGGGGAACGGACGGGCCAGTCCATAGCATCAATGCCTTTGTCTTGCAGGAACTGCTGACACACTCCAGCCACATGAGGTCTAGCATTGTCTTGCATTAGGAGGAACCCAGGGCCAACCGCACCAGCATATGGTCTCACAAGGGGTCTGAGGATCTCATCTCGGTACCTAATGACAGTCAGGCTACCTCTGGCGACCACATGGAGGGCTGTGCGGCCTCCCAAAGAAATGCCACCCCACACCATTACTGACCCACTGCCAAACCGGTCATGCTGGAGCATGTTGCAGGCAGCAGAACGTTCTCCTTGGCGTCTCCAGACTCTGTCACGTCTGTCACATGTGCTCAGTGAGAACCTGCTTTCATCTGTGAAGAGCACAGGGCGCCAGTGGCGAATTTGCCAATCTTGGTGTTCTCTGGCAAATGCCAAACGGTGTTGGGTTGTAAGCACAACCCCCACCTGTGGACGTCGGGCCCTCATACCACCCTCATGGAGTCTGTTTCTGATCATTTGAGTAGACACATGTACATTTGTGGCTTGCTGGAGGTCATTTTGCAGGGCTCTGGCAGTGCTCCTCCTGTTCCTTCTTGCACAAGGCGGAGGTAGCGGTCTTGCTGCTGGGTTGTTGCTCTCCTACGGCCTCCTCCACGTCTCCTGATGTACTGGCCTGTCTGCCACAGCTCGCATTGATGTGCCATCCTGGATGAGCTGCACTACCTGAGCCACTTGTGTGGGTTGTAGGGAGGTCATACAGACACGTGGAGGCCACACACACTACTGAGCCTCATTTTGACTTGTTTTAAGGACATTACATCAAAGTTGGATCAGCCTGTAGTGTGTTTTTCCACTTTAATTTTAAATGTGACTCCAAATCCAGACCTCCATGGGTTAATAAATTTGATTTCCATTGATAATTTTTGTGCGATTTTGTTGTCAGCACATTCAACATGTAAAGAACAAAGTATTTCATAAGAATATTTCATTCATTCAGATCTAGGATGTGTTATTTTAGTGTTCCCTTTATTTTTTTGAGCAGTGTATATATTTATATATATATATATATATATATATATATATATATATTAGTGATGAGCGGGTTCGGTTTCTCGGAAACCGAACCCCCCCGAACTTCACCCTTTTTACACGGGTCCGAGCCATACTCGGATTCTCCCGTATGGCTCGGGTAACCCGAGCGCGCCCGAACGTCATCATCCCGCTGTCGGATTCTCGCGAGATTCGGATTCTATATAAGCAGCCGCGCGTCGCCGCCATTTTCACTCGTGCATTGGAAATGTTAGGGAGAGGACGTGGCTGGCGTCCTCTCCGTTATTGTTGAACTTGATTGTGCTGTGCACTATTTCTTAATTGTGGGGAGGGCTGGGGAGCAGCTGTATAATATAGGAGGAGTACAGTGCAGAGTTTTGCTGATCAGTGACCACCAGTTATCCGTTCTCTGCCTGAAAAAAACGCTCCATATCTGTGCTCAGTGTGCTGCATATATCTGTGCTCACACTGCTTAATTGTGGGGACTAGGGAGCAGCTGTATTATATAGCAGGAGTACAGTGCAGAGTTTTGCTGACAGTGACCACCAATATACGTTGTCTGCCTGAAAACACTCCATATCTGTGCTCAGTGTGCTGCTTTATTGTGGGGACTGGGGACCACCAGTATAATATTATATAGGAGTACAGTGCAGAGTTTTGCTAACCAGTGAACACCAGTATATAATATATAGCATTACGGTACAGTAGGCCACTGCTGTACCTACCTCTGTGTCGTCATTAAGTATACTATCCATCTACATTCTATACCTGTGGTGCATTTTAGTTTTGCAGTTTGCTGATACAGTGACCACCAGTATACTATATATAATAGCAGTACGGTACGGAAGGCCACTGCTGTACCTACCTCTGTGTCGTCATTAAGTATACTATCCATCTACATTCTATACCTGTGGTGCATTTTAGTTTTGCAGTTTGCTGACCCAGTGACCACCAGTATACTATATATAGCAGTACGGAAAGCCACTGCTGTACCTACCTCTGTGTCGTCATTAAGTATACTATCCATCTACATTCTATACCTGTGGTGCATTTTAGTTTTGCAGTTTGCTGACCCAGTGACCACCAGTATACTATATATAGCAGTACGGAAAGCCACTGCTGTACCTACCTCTGTGTCGTCATTAAGTATACTATCCATCTACATTCTATACCTGTGGTGCATTTTAGTTTTGCAGTTTGCTGACACAGTGACCACCAGTATACTATATATAGCAGTACGGAAGGCCACTGCTGTACCTACCTCTGAGTCGTCATTAAGTATACTATCCATCTACATTCTATACCTGTGGTGCATTTTAGTTTTGCAGTTTGCTGACACAGTGACCACCAGTATACTATATATAGCAGTACGGAAGGCCACTGCTGTACCTACCTCTGTGTCGTCATTGAGTATACTATCCATCTACATTCTATACCTGTGGTGCATTTTAGTTTTGCAGTTTGCTGACACAGTGACCACCAGTATACTATATATAGCAGTACGGAAGGCCACTGCTGTACCTACCTCTGTGTCGTCATTAAGTATACTATCCATCTACATTCTATACCTGTGGTGCATTTTAGTTTTGCAGTTTGCTGACACAGTGACCACCAGTATACTATATATAGCAGTACGGAAGGCCACTGCTGTACCTACCTCTGTGTCGTCATTAAGTATACTATCCATCTACATTCTATACCTGTGGTGCATTTTAGTTTTGCAGTTTGCTGACACAGTGACCACCAGTATACTATATATAATAGCAGTACGGTACGGAAGGCCACTGCTGTACCTACCTCTGTGTCGTCATTAAGTATACTATCCATCTACATTCTATACCTGTGGTGCATTTTAGTTTTGCAGTTTGCTGACACAGTGACCACCAGTATACTATATATAGCAGTACGGTACGGAAGGCCACTGCTGTACCTACCTCTGTGTCATCATTAAGTATACTATCCATCTACATTCTATACCTGTGGTGCATTTTAGTTTTGCAGTTTGCTGACACAGTGACCACCAGTATACTATATATAGCAGTACGGTACGGAAGGCCACTGCTGTACCTACCTCTGTGTCGTCATTAAGTATACTATCCATCTACATTCTATACCTGTGGTGCATTTTAGTTTTGCAGTTTGCTAACACAGTGACCACCAGTATATATAGCAGTACGGTACGGAAGGCCACTGCTCTACCTACCTCTGTGTCGTCAAGTATACTATCCATCCATACCTGTGGTGCATTTCAGTTGTGCGCAGTATATATAGTAGTAGGCCATTGCTATTGATACTGGCATATAATTCAACACGTTAAAAAATGGAGAACAAAAATGTGGAGGTTAAAATAGGGAAAGATCAAGATCCACTTCCACCTCGTGCTGAAGCTGCTGCCACTAGTCATGGCCGAGACGATGAAATGCCATCAACGTCGTCTGCCAAGGCCGATGCCCAATGTCATAGTAGAGAGCATGTAAAATCCAAACAACAAAAGTTCAGTAAAATGACCCAAAAATCAAAATTAAAAGCGTCTGAGGAGAAGCGTAAACTTGCCAATATGCCATTTACGACACGGAGTGGCAAGGAACGGCTGAGGCCCTGGCCTATGTTCATGGCTAGTGGTTCAGATTCACATGAGGATGGAAGCACTCATCCTCTCGCTAGAAAAATGAAAAGACTTAAGCTGGCAAAAGCACAGCAAAGAACTGTGCGTTCTTCTAAATCACAAATACCCAAGGAGAGTCCAATTGTGTCGGTTGCGATGCCTGACCTTCCCAACACTGGACGGGAAGAGCTTGCGCCTTTCACCATTTGCACGCCCCCTGCAAGTGCTGGAAGGAGCACCCGCAGTCCAGTTCCTGATAGTCAAATTAAAGATGTCACTGTTGAAGTACACCAGGATGAGGATATGGGTGTTGCTGGCGCTGGGGAGGAAATTGACAAGGAGGATTCTGATGGTGAGGTGGTTTGTTTAAGTCAGGCACCCAGGGAGACACCTGTTGTCCGTGGGACGAATATGGCCATTGACATGCCTGGTCAAAATACAAAAAAAAATCAGCTCTTCGGTGTGGAATTATTTCAACACAAATGCGGACAACAGGTGTCAAGCCGTGTGTTGCCTTTGTCAAGCTGTAATAAGTAGGGGTAAGGACGTTAACCACCTCGGAACATGCTCCCTTATACGTCACCTGCAGCGCATTCATCATAAGTCAGTGACAAGTTCAAAAACTTTGGGTGACAGCGGAAGCAGTCCACTGACCACTAAATCCCTTCCTCTTGTACCCAAGCTCCTGCAAACCACACCACCAACTCCCTCAGTGTCAATTTCCTCCTTACCCAGGAAAGCCAATAGTCCTGCAGGCCATGTCACTGGCAAGTCTGACGAGTCCTCTCCTGCCTGGGATTCCTCCGATGCATCCTCGAGTGTAACGCCTACTGCTGCTGGCGCTGCTGTTGTAGCTGCTGGGAGTCGATCGTCATCCCAGAGGGGAAGTCGGAAGACCACTTGTACTACTTCCAGTAAGCAATTGACTGTCCAACAGTCCTTTGCGAGGAAGATGAAATATCACAGCAGTCATCCTGCTGCAAAGCAGATAACTCAGGCCTTGGCAGCCTGGGCGGTGAGAAACGTGGTTCCGGTATCCACCGTTAATTCAGAGCCAACTAGAGACTTGATTGAGGTACTGTGTCCCCGGTACCAAATACCATCTAGGTTCCATTTCTCTAGGCAGGCGATACCGAAAATGTACACAGACCTCAGAAAAAGACTCACCAGTGTCCTAAAAAATGCAGTTGTACCCAATGTCCACTTAACCATGGACATGTGGACAAGTGGAGCAGGGCAGACTCAGGACTATATGACTGTGACAGCCCACTGGGTAGATGTATTGCCTCCCGCAGCAAGAACAGCAGCGGCGGCACCAGTAGCAGCATCTCGCAAACGCCAACTCGTTCCTAGGCAGGCTACACTTTGTATCACCGCTTTCCAGAATAGGCACACAGCTGACAACCTCTTACGGAAACTGAGGAAGATCATCGCAGAATGGCTTACCCCAATTGGACTCTCCTGGGGATTTGTGACATCGGACAATGCCAGCAATTTTGTGCGTGCATTACATCTGGGCAAATTCCAATACGTCCCATGTTTTGCACATACATTAAATTTGGTGGTGCAGAATTATTTAAAAAACGACAGGGGCGTGCAAGAGATGCTGTCGGTGGCCCGAAGAATTGCGTGCCACTTTCGGCATTCAGCCACCGCGTACAGAAGACTGGAGCACCACCAAACATTCCTGAACCTGCCCTGCCATCATCTGAAGCAAGAGGTGGTAACGAGGTGGAATTCAACCCTCTATATGCTTCAGAGGATGGAGGAGCAGCAAAAGGCCATTCAAGCCTATACATCTGCCCACGATATAGGCAAAGGAGGGGGAATGCACCTGACTCAAGCGCAGTGGAGAATGATTTCAACGTTGTGCAAGGTTCTGCAACCCTTTGAACTTGCCACACGTGAAGTCAGTTCAGACACTGCCAGCCTGAGTCAGGTCATTCCCCTCATCAGGCTTTTGCAGAAGAAGCTGGAGACATTGAAGGAGGAGCTAAAACAGAGCGATTCCACTAGGCATGTGGGACTTGTGGATGGAGCCCTTAATTCGCTTAACCAGGATTCACGGGTGGTCAATCTGTTGAAATCAGAGCACTACATTTTGGCCACCGTGCTCGATCCTAGATTTAAAACCTACGTTGTATCTCTCTTTCCGGCAGACACAAGTCTGCAGAGGTTCAAAGACCTGCTGGTGAGAAAATTGTCAAGTCAAGCGGAACGTGACCCGTCAACATCTCCTCCTTCACATTCTCCCGCAACTGGGGGTGCGAGGAAAAGGCTAAGAATTCCGAGCCCACCCGCTGGCGGTGATGCAGAGCAGTCTGGAGCGAGTGCTGACATCTGGTCCGGACTGAAGGACCTGCCAACGATTACTGACATGTCGTCTACTGTCACTGCATATGATTCTCTCACCATTGAAAGAATGGTGGAGGATTATATTAGTGACCGCATCCAAGTAGGCACGTCAGACAGTCCGTACGTATACTGGCAGGAAAAAGAGGCAATTTGGAGGCCCTTGCACAAACTGGCTTTATTATACCTAAGTTGCCCTCCCTCCAGTGTGTACTCCGAAAGAGTGTTTAGTGCAGCCGCTCACCTTGTCAGCAATCGGCGTACGAGGTTACTTCCAGAAAATGTGGAGAAGATGATGTTCATCAAAATGAATAATAATCAATTCCTCCGTGGAGACATTCACCAGCAGCAATTGCCTCCACAAAGTACACAGGGACCTGAGATGGTGGATTCCAGTGGGGACGAATTAATAATCTGTGAGGAGGGGGATGTACACAGTGAAAGGGGTGAGGAATCAGAGGATGATGATGAGGTGGACATCTTGCCTCTGTAGAGCCAGTTTGTGCAAGGATAGATTGATTGCTTCTTTTTTTGGTGGGGGCCCAAACCAACCAGTCATTTCAGTCACAGTCGTGTGGCAGACCCTGTCGCTGAAATGATGGGTTCGTTAAAGTGTGCATGTCCTGTTTATACAACATAAGGGTGGGTGGTAGGGCCCAAGGACAATTCCATCTTGCACCTCTTTTTTCTTTAATTTTTCTTTGCATCATGTGCTGTTTGGTGACAATTTTTTTGAAGTGCCATCCTGCCTGACACTGCAGTGCCACTCCTAGATGGGCCAGGTGTTTGTGTCGGCCACTTGTGTCGCTTAGCTTAGTCACACAGCGACCTTGGTGCGCCTCTTTTTTTCTTTGCATCATGTGCTGTTTGGGGACAATTTTTTTGAAGTGCCATCCTGCCTGACACTGCAGTGCCACTCCTAGATGGGCCAGGTGTTTGTGTCGGCCACTTGTGTCGCTTAGCTTAGTCACACAGCGACCTTGGTGCGCCTCTTTTTTTCTTTGCATCATGTGCTGTTTGGGGACAATTTTTTTGAAGTGCCATCCTGCCTGACACTGCAGTGCCACTCCTAGATGGGCCAGGTGTTTGTGTCGCCACTTGTGTCGCTTAGCTTAGTCACACAGCGACCTTGGTGCGCCTCTTTTTTTCTTTGCATTATGTGCTGTTTGGGGACTATTTTTTTGAAGTGCCATCCTGCCTGACACTGCAGTACCACTCCTAGATGGGCCAGGTGTTTGTGTCGGCCACTTGTGTCGCTTAGCTTAGCCATCCAGCGACCTCGGTGCAAATTTTAGGACTAAAAATAATATTGTGAGGTGTGAGGTGTTCAGAATAGACTGGAAATGAGTGGAAATTATGGTTATTGAGGTTAACAAAACTATGGGATCAAAATGACCCCCAAATTCTATGATTTTAGCTGTTTTTTAGGGTTTTTTGTAAAAAACACCCGAATACAAAACACACCCGAATCCGACAAAAAATTTTCGGTGAGGTTTTGCCAAAACGCGTCCGAATCCAAAACACGGCCGCGGAACCGAATCCAAAACCAAAACACAAAACCCGAAAAATGTCCGGTGCACATCACTGTATATATATATATATATATATATATATATCCCAAGCATCAGGTCATCATCTAAAAGGAACACTAGACTCAGTCCAAAGGGAATACTAGCCTAAGAGATGGCCATCAGCACCTCTTATGTCTGTTTCTGCTCTTGCTGTGCCATATAATGATTCATTTATTTTGTACTATTACAGGCTACATCCTATAATAAAATGTGTAAATCCTTTAATAAATATATATAAGAGCACAGGAAAAAGACCCAGACCAGTTAACCCACTTCATTGAACCAGTACAAGACCCACTTGAGCCAAAATGGACAAAGCTATACCAAGTGCTACTGACCACACACAGCTGTTAAGGTAAAGATCTGTGTCGACAAGACTTAGGTCGACAGTATCTAGGTCGACAGGGGCTCTAGGTCGACATGTTCTAGGTCGACAGGTCACAAGGTCGACATGAGTTTTCCAAAATTTTTTCTTTTTTTGAACTTTTCATACTTTACGATCCATATGGACTACAATTGGGAATGGTAACCTGTGGCAAGCGCAGCGAGGCACCTTGCCTGAAGCGAGGGGACGCGGTGCACTAATTGGGCTTCCCGGTCACTCTACGGTGAAAATGACAGGTTTAAAAAAACTCATGTCAACCTTTTGACCTGTCGACCTAGAGACCATGTCGACCTAGAATCCCTGTCGACCTAGCTACCGTCGACCAATAGTGGTCAACCTAGACACTGTCGACCTAAGTGTGGTCGACCTTCAATACCACACCCAAAGTTCTGAACATTGGGTCATATAACAGTAGGCTACTGCTCTGGAACTAGATAAAAGTCCCACTCTGGTAAACTAAAGCCTATTTGCTCTACCAGTGTCACCAACCACAGAGCCTTTTGCTCACCGGTGTGTTTGTGGCCCATATTATTCTTATGGACTGTACCATTTACAGCATGCTGGTTCATGGAGCATGATTGCCTGTGCATCCATACAGTAGACCAGAGGTTCCCAAACGCGGTCCTCAAGGCACCCCAACAGTCCGGGTTTTAAATGTATCCATGCTTGGCCACAGGTGACTTAATTAGCACCTAAGTCAATTTGATTTAACCATCTGTGCTGAGCCATGGCTATGCCTAAATCCTGGACTGTTGGGGTGCCTTGAGGACCGTGTTTGGGAACCTCTGCAGTAGACAATGGAAGTTTACAATGAAGAGACAATAACACCCTTTTGATTTCCTCCACTTACAGTACGTGAGTCACTGCGGACCTATACGGAGAGATGGTATGTGAGGGTGGCTAGGCACTATTCAAATAATTTGCGGCATCTGCTCTCCTGTATCCTCGGAGGGAATATTTCCCATGACAGACATTCCTAAAATGAATACTCATAGAATTGCAAGATCGTTATCAAGACTTCTTCTCTGTCATTCTTTGCAAATATGGCTAAATATTACTGTTTTCAATTCCTTTGTTGTCCAAATAAATATAACAAATTAATAAGTAAGCATGGTTTAATACATCTGTTCATTGTTATATTTGCACTGTTTATTTATTATTGATATATTTTATTAATATGGTGCAGCACAGCACAAATATTAACAATACAAATTATACATAACTATTAATACATCACTACCACAAAATGCAGGGTATAAGGGAATAAGGGAAGGGAAGTGAAGGATAAGTAACGGCTCACTATGTAAAGTGTAAGAGTCCCGGAGGCAGTTGAGTCGGTTGCCGCCGGGCTCCAGCAGTGAAGGGGGCACCTTCTCCATTGCCTCTGGTTCATTTCCATCACTATGTGCCAGTCACTTACAGTGAGCGTACAGTATATGCTCACTAGCAGCATTTCATTTAGTGTAAGTGGAGGCGGTGTTTGGCGGCTGTGTGTCTGCCCCCTGACAACCCAGCAGCACGGCCCTGTCCCTGACAACCCGGCTGCCCATTCCAGGCCCTGCACTCAGCTCCCTGACTTCCACCTATGGACGCCCCGGCTGCATGGATCCCGCCCCGGTCACCCCAGCTGGCCAGCTCCCGCATGCAGCGGCATATCCAGCAGCGGCAACGGTGTCTGCATGAGGAGTAATGGGTGAGTAGAGGGGATTGACAGGGAAGGCTGACGGTGCGGGGACAGAGAGAGAGTATATGTGGCTATGTGTATAGTTGTGATTGTGTGCGCACATATCTAAATATGTGGCTGTGTATATGTTATATGTGTGTGTGTGCGTGTATATGTGGTTGTTTGTGTATATCATATGTATATATGTGGCTGTGTATATGTTGTGTGTGTGTGTGTGTGTGTGTAAGTATATGTGGTTGTGTATATTATATGTATATATGTGGCTGTGTATATGTATATATGTGGTTGTGTGTATATGTGTCTGTGTATATGTTATATGTGTGTGTGTGTATATGTGGTTGTTTGTGTATATCATATGTATATGTGGCTGTGTATATGTTATGTGTGTGTGTGTGTGTGTGTGTGTGTGTGTGTGGTTGTGTATATTATATGTATATATGTGGCTGTGTATAGTATATATGTGGTTGTGTGTGTATATGTGTCTGTGTGTGTGTATATGTATCTGTGTGTGTTTATATATGGCTATGTATATATGTGGCTGTCTGTATATGTATATACCTGTTTGATCTTGGCTTGTCCAGACCACGGAGATGGGATAGCACAGTGTATATTACTCACCACTGGCACGCTCACAGCTACCATCATCCTCTGTTGATTTTGATCGGCATGGACTACGGAAATGGGAGACGGGATATTTTTAGAGTTGTTTCACACTAGGCGGTTTTGGCTGTCCAGCCATAAATCGGACAGCTTATTAGGCATTCCACACACCGCATGAACACGGAGTGACCGCCGTGTTACAGCCGTCTTCACGTATCACTCCCATCTGGCTGCTGCTACTGCTGCGGTGGCTGCTGCTGCGCACGCTCACAACTTTCAACACGGCAAAAAGCTATTGTGTGTGAAAGTCACTGATCACGGGCAAAAAAACAGGTGGCTTATTTCTATTGTGAAATAGCCCTTAAGGAGCCGCTCACTTATTACCAGTTCCGGTTGCTGCACCTAACGTCATACAGGTCAAGGGGGGCACCATCGTCTATTTTGCCTCTGGGCGTCTGGTATGAACTTACGCCCCTGGTAAGAGGGTGATTCACTAAAGATCACTGATACGCATATACATACTTGGCCCTGCAATATCAGCTCAGGAGTTCGAACGCCTCTGCCTGATTGACATACAGAGGCATTCGTGGGGAGGGATGGGGGCAGGAGCATCCAGCATTTGGGAAATGGGGGCGTTACCCCTGTTTTCTGGGAATGGCGAGGCAAAGGACTGCGTAGCGAGATGCAGTTTCCTTGGCCTCACAAGCTGCCCTGTGACAGCAAGGCTGAGAAAGTTCAGGCTCACTCAGCCTGCTGTGACAGAAGAACATCAAGACCGATGGTCACGATCGTCATCTCAGATGTGATCACATCTGCTGCAAACAGCTTTGCAATTGCAATCCTTAGTGAATTAGGCCCTAAGTACTGCAAGTAATGATAATTCACACAGGGGGTAGAGTAGAAAGAAAATTATAGTAGTATTCATTGATCTTGTAGTTACGAAGCGGGCAGGCACAAAGGATTAGCAACGCTGGTGGGCAAGGGATACAGGGGAAGAAAGCCATCCGAATGTCAGGGGTAGAGCTAGGGGGGGGAGGACAAGGGATGAGGGAGCCTACCAGTGAGACTTTACAGTATAGCACCACTTGTCTATAAAGGGGATAGTCTTTTACCTGTTAGAGATCTCCCGCTATCACCATATTAGAACTTACCACTCTCACCCCACCTTGAGAAGGTAAGATTATTTTTGACCCTGAAATCAATGTTAAGAAATATACTTGATGCATTAGATGACATGCAACACGATTGCACAAGGGCTGGTTTGTATGGGTATCACATACTGCCGTTAGTCTATGGCAGGCATGTCCAAACTGCGGCCCTCCAGCTGTTGTGAAACTACATATCCCAGCATGCCCAGACACAGCTGTCAGAGAATACTAAAGCTGTGACTCGGCATGCTGGGATGTGTAGTTTCTCAACAGCTGGAGGGCCGCAGTTTGGACATACCTGGTCTATGGTGTTTCAGGGATGTGTTTTAGGTGGGTCAGAGCCTCTTTGTGTCTTCCCCACGCTTCCTTTCCTTGTTTACTTTGTGTTTGGTGGTTGTTTTACTTTTTGATGTTGGCTATTTGCGGGGTGGAATAGGGAAATAGGGGAGCCACACCAACTGCCACTCCAAACACTGTCAAACATCGCTGTCCGGGACTCAATGGACGTCGGTGTGGCTCCACTATTTGAATTTTGGACTGCGCTGCAGCACCACCTCTGGAGCCACCAATGGTCATGACCCTACTAGTTGGGTAGTCAAGTTATACGGTTGAGTGGATACCTTTGTTGTCTATTTGATATGTGTTTGTGCACCTTGGCCAGTATACGCCTGCAATGCATGTTGTTGTTAGTTTTTTGTACATTATTGTACTGATTTGGGCAGTTCTTTCACCATACTCATTTTGTTTTAATAAATTCATAAATATTGATAAACAGCTAACAGTTTTTAGGGCAAAGTTAAGTCTCCTTGTCTTTATTTTTTATTATTACTTTATTTTTTGCTGTCTTGGTATTAATGTGGTGCACACACATGACACCCCTCAGTCGAACAATGGGAAAAAATCTCACTGGTTGTAATTTGTAGCCAGCTTGTCTGGGAGATTTGTTATTATTGTATGAATAAATATGATAATTTCCTTATAATCTTCTTTCAGCTGTTCTGTACCTACAGTAGATATCCATATGTAAAGTAAAACAAAGCTAATGACATCTTTTTGATGTCACACTGGTATCTACAGTAATAGGACTGGCGATAGTCATGTTGATTTTGACAGTCTAGCAAAGGGATATAGGGACGTAGAATGTAGGGGATCTGTAATTGTTAAAAGGATAATAGGCCCTACACACTGGCCGATAATCGTCAAACATATGAACGATCTCGTTCATTAATGAACGAGATAACGTTCATATCTTTGAGTGTGGAGGCACCAGCGATGAACGTTGCGCGGCCCCGCGCTCATTCATCGCTGGTGCCCCGTCGGCTGTGCATACAGGCCAATATTTGCCTGCGCTGCTATGGAGCCGTGTGACGGGGGGAGTGAAGAAACTTCACTCCCCCCGTCACTGCCCCCCCCGCCGCCGAGTCGCCCATCGCCAGCATCCGCCGTCTGGCAGCTCGGCGGCAGATCTTTAAATGTGTAGGGCCCTTAAGGCCCCTGTACTAAAGCGTCTCCTAGAATTTGGCCCATTCTGTAGATACCTCTGATGGACCTATAAGGTGTTTATTCTGATCCCTTCCATCTGCTGTATTTCACCGTTTTTTTCTACCTGTTCAGATTAAATTGCCTGAGTAGCTATTCAGTTCTGCCTTGGACTAAATTGGAAACATATATTGGAACGAGAATTTGTGACAGGTGAAGATAAACTGCCTCTCTTATTATGCAGGCTGCCTCAGGGTCATGTATGCTTGGAGCAGCATTAATAGCTTGCCAATGACATGTATACTAAGTGAAGGCAACTGCTTGAAGTTTGGTACAGGGTGACTGATTGACAGAGGGGATTGAGCACAAAGATTCTACTGTCTTTCTGGCAGACTTAGAGCAAGGATAAAATATCACAAAGCTCCTGGAATGCCATAATGATATGTGTGTTTTGTAAAAGAATGATTTCCAGTCCTTGGATACATTGCTCCTCAGAACTCTACTAAAAGGTAGCTTCATAATAGAATGGTAGTTATAGAGGTATAAATCACCTGTTTTCCAAAACTCCAGTTACAAATAAAACATAAGCAAACAAAGAAAAAATCCTACGAATTTCTCTGCGATTCCTAAAAGAACACGAAAATCCACAATAATGTTCTCACGGGTCTCGGACACTCATAGAGGGATCTAGATACAGTCATACCCCTTTAAGACTGACAAATATTTCCCAGGTTATTGCACATGAACGCGCATCAACCCGGGAATTTTCTCAGTGTGAAAGGGTTCTGGAACAATATCCCGAGATGAGCGTCCCGGCATTTCATCCCAGGTCTCGACCAGGGTTGAATCCAGGATCGTCCCGGGAAGCGGTGCAGTGTGAACGGGTAAGCCAGGTCAAGGCGACCCGGCACCCGTTCTCTGCATAGGAGGAGGCGGTGCTTGGAGAAGATTATCTCCAAGCACAGCCTCCGGTAACGTCAGCGGTGATGTCACCAACCCGGCAATATGCCGGGTCGGGCCCGAAGTCTGAAGGGGTCTCAAGCCGGGTCGCACCTGGGAAGCACCTGTGTACACATTCCCGAGTGCGATCCGGCTCTTGTCAGTCTGAAAGGGGTATAAGTGTGTTTTGCAGTTGTCATGTTGTTTGTTTGGTGGTTTCCAAAATGTGCAGTCAAAGTAAAAAAATAAGAATTTACTTACCGATAATTCTATTTCTCATAGTCCGTAGTGGATGCTGGGGACTCCGTAAGGACCATGGGGAATAGCGGCTCCGCAGGAGACTGGGCACATCTAAAGAAAGCTTTAGGACTATCTGGTGTGCACTGGCTCCTCCCCCCCATGACCCTCCTCCAAGCCTCAGTTAGGATACTGTGCCCGGACGAGCGTACACAATAAGGAAGGATTTTGAATCCCGGGTAAGACTCATACCAGCCACACCAATCACACCGTATAACCTGTGATCTGAACCCAGTTAACAGCATGATAACAGAGGAGCCTCTGAAAGATGGCTCACAACAATAATAACCCGATTTTTGTAACAATAACTATGTACAAGTATTGCAGACAATCCGCACTTGGGATGGGCGCCCAGCATCCACTACGGACTATGAGAAATAGAATTATCGGTAAGTAAATTCTTATTTTCTCTAACGTCCTAAGTGGATGCTGGGGACTCCGTAAGGACCATGGGGATTATACCAAAGCTCCCAAACGGGCGGGAGAGTGCGGATGACTCTGCAGCACCAAATGAGAGAACTCCAGGTCCTCCTCAGCCAGGATATCAATTTTGTAGAATTTTACAAACGTATTTGCTCCTGACCAAGTAGCTGCTCGGCAAAGTTGTAAAGCCGAGACCCCTCGGGCAGCCGCCCAAGATAAGCCCACCTTCCTTGTGGAGTGGGCATTTACAGATTTTTGGCTGTGGCAGGCCTGCCACAGAATGTGCAAGCTGAATTGTACTACAAATCCAACGAGCAATAGTCTGCTTAGAAGCAGGAGCACCCAGCTTGTTGGGTGCACACAGGATAAACAGCGAGTCAGATTTCCTGACTCCAGCCGTCCTGGAAACATATATTTTCAGGGCACTGACAACGTCTAGCAACTTGGAGGCCTCCAAGTCCCTAGTAGCCGCAGGCACCACCAATAGGTTGGTTCAGGTGAGACGCTGAAACCACCTTGGGGAGAAACTGAGGACGAGTCCTCAATTCGCCCTGTCCGAATGGAAAATCAGATAAGGGCTTTTTCAGGATAAAGCCGCCAATTCTGACACGCGCCTGGCCCAGGCCAGGGCCAACAGCATGACCACTTTCCATGTGAGATATTTTAACTCCACAGATTTAAGTGGTTCAAACCAATGTGACTTTTGGAACCCAAAACTACATTGAGATCCCAAAGTGCCACTGGAGGCACAAAAGGAGGCTGTATATGCAGTACCCCTTTTACAAACGTCTGAACTTCAGGGACTGAAGCTAGTTCTTTTTGGAAGAAAATTGACAGGGCCGAAATTTGAACCTTAATGGACCCCAATTTCAGGCCCATAGACACTCCTGTTTGCAGGAAATGTAGGAATCGACCCAGTTGAATTTCCTCCGTCGGGCCTTACTGGCCTCGCACCACGCAACATATTTTCGCCAATTACGGTGATAATGTTTTTGCGGTTACATCCTTCCTGGCTTTGATCAGGATAGGGATGACTTCATCCGGAATGCCTTTTTTCCTTCAGGATCCGGCGTTCAACCGCCATGCCGTCAAACGCAGCCGCAGTAAGTCTTGGAACAGACAGGGTCCTTGCTGGAGCAGGTCCCTTCTTAGAGGTAGAGGCCACGGATCCTCCGTGAGCATCTCTTGAAGTTCCGGTTACCAAGTCCTTCTTGGCCAATCCGGAACCACGAATATAGTGCTTACTCCTCTCCATCTTATCAATCTCAGTACCTTGGGTATGAGAGGCAGAGGAGGGAACACATACCCTGACTGGTACACCCACGGTGTTACCAGAGCGTCTACAGCTTATTGCCTGAGGGTCCCTGGACCTGGCGCAATACCTGTCGAGTTTTTAATCATGTGGAAGACTTCTGGGTGAAGTCCCCACTCTCCCGGGTGGAGGTCGTGCTGAGGAAGTCTGCTTCCCAGTTGTCCACTCCCGGAATGAATACTGCTGACAGTGCTATCACATGATTTTCCGCCCAGCGAAGAATCCTTGCAGCTTCTGCCATTGCCCTCCTGCTTCTTGTGCCACCCTGTCTGTTTACGTGGGTGACTGCCGTGATGTTGTCCGACTGGATCAACACCGGCTGACCTTGAAGCAGAGGTCTTGCTAAGCTTAGAGCATTGTAAATGTCCCTTAGCTTCAGGATATTTATGTGAAGTGATGTCTCCAGGCTTGACCATAAGCCCTGGATATTCCTTCCCTGTGTGACTGCTCCCCAGCCTCGCAGGCTGGCATCCGTGGTCACCAGGACCCAGTCCTGAATGCCTAATCTGCGGCCCTCTAGAAGATGAGCACTCTGCAACCACCACAGGAGGGACACCCTTGTCCTTGGTGACAGGGTTATCCGCTGATGCATCTGAAGATGCGATCCGGACCATTTGTCCAGCAGGTCCCACTGGAAAGTTCTTGCGTGGAATCTGCCGAATGGGATTGCTTCGTAGGAAGCCACCATTTTACCCAGAACCCTTGTGCATTGATGCACTGAGACTTGGCTCGGTTTTAGGAGGTTCCTGACTAGCTCGGATAACTCCCTGGCTTTCTCCTCCGGGAGAAACACCTTTTTCTGGACTGTGTCCAGGATCATCCCTAGGAACAGAAGACACGTCGTCGGAACCAGGTGCGATTTTGGAATATTGAGAATCCAATCGTGCTGCCGCAACACTACCTGAGATAGTGCTACACCGACCTCCAACTGTTCCCTGGATCTTACCCTTATCAGGGAATTGTCCAAGGAAGGGATAACTAAAATTTACTTCCTTCGAAGGAATATCATCATTTCGGCCATTACCTTGGTAAAGACCCGGGGTGCCGTGTACCATCCATACGGCAGCGTCTGAACTGATAGTGACAGTTCTGTACCATAAACCTGAGGTACCCTTGGTGAGAAGGGTAAATTTTGACATGAAGGTAAGCATCCTTGATGTCCCGAGACATCATGTAGTCCCCTTCTTCCAGGTTCGCAATCACTGCTCTGAGTGACTCAATCTTGAATTTGAACCTCTGTACGTAAGTGTTCAAAGATTTTAGATTTAGAATCGGTCTCACCGAGCCGTCCGGCTTCGGTACAACAACAGTGTGGAATAATACCCCGTTCCCTGTTGCAGGAGGGGTATCTTGATTATCACCTGCTGGGAATACAGCTTGTGAATGGCTTCCAAAACTGTCTCCCTGTCAGAAGGAGACATCGGTAAAGCCGACTTTAGGAAACGGCGAGGGGGAGACGTCTCGAATTCTAATTTGTACCCCTGAGATATCACCTGAAGGATCCAGGGGTCTACTTGCGAGTGAGCCCACTGCGCGCTGAAATTCATTGAGACGGGCCCCCCACCGTGCCTGATTCTGCTTGTAAAGCCCCAGCGTATACTGAGGGCTTGGCAGAGGCGGGAGAGGGTTTCTGTTCCTGGGAACTGGCTAATTTCTGCAGCCTTTTTCCTCTCCCTCTGTCACGGGGCAGAAATGAGGAACCTTTTGCCCGCTTGTCCACGAAAAGACTGCGCCTGATAATACGGCGTCTTCTCATGTTGAGAGGCGACCTGGGGTACAAACGTGGAATTCCCAGCTGTTGCCGTGGCCACCAGGTCTGAAAGACCGACCCCAAATAACTCCTCCCTTAATAAAGCAATACTTCCAAATGCCGTTTGGAATACGCATCACCTGACCACTGACGTGTCCATAACCCTCTACTGGTAGAAATGGACAATGCGCTTAGACTTGATGCCAGTCGGCAAATATTCCGCTGTGCATCACGCATATATAAAAATGCATCTTTTAAATGCTCTATAGGCAAAAATATACTGTCCCTATCTAGGGTATCAATATTTTCAGTCAGAGAATCCGACCATGCCAACCCAGCACTGCACATCCAGGCTGAGGCGATTGCTGGTCGCAGTATAACACCAGTATGTGTGTAAATACCTTTTAGGATACCCTCCTGCTTTCTATCAGCAGGATCCTTAAGGGCGGCCATCTCAGGCGAAGGTAGAGCCCTTACAAGCGTGTGAGCGCTTTATCCCCCCTGGGGGGTGTTTCCCAACGCACCCTAACCTCTGGCGGGAAAGGATATAATGCCAATAACATTTTAGAAATTATCCGTTGTTATCGGGGGAAACCCACGCATCATCACACACCTCATTTAATTTCTTCTAAAACTTTCACTAAGAAGCTCAGGAGAGCCCCTAATGTGCACCCTTCTCGTTCGGGCACAGAGATCTAACTGAGGCTTGGAGGAGGGTCATGGGGGGAGGAGCCAGTGCACACCAGATAGTCCTAAAGCTTTCTTTAGATGTGCCCAGTCTCCTGCGGAGCCGCTATTCCCCATGGTCCTTACGGAGTCCCCAGCATCCACTTAGGACGTTAGAGAAAAAGCAGTTACAAAAGCATTATTTCAACCACAGTGCTGGGTTTGAGACCTCAATGGGCCCGATACATGTTTGTATGGAATTGCACAGCCGCAAGGAAGAAGCTGTGCAATTCCACCTAATTAGAATTCTAATGCAGCAAGAGGTCGTCTGTAGGAGATTGACGCCTCCTCTTAGTGTGATATAACGATAAAGTGGGTGGAGTGGATTCATAACTGAAGTTCAGTCGTATTCGCGGTCAGCTGTATCCACTCTTCAACGATGTCGAGACCAGCGACTATTCTTCACGTCACCTGTAATGCTGGGACAGAAGGACCAGGAGGACCCCGGAAGGATAACCCAAACACAGTATACTCAAGGACCATTACACAGGGAGACGGTGACAACCATTTATTGAACGGAAAATTATCAGTCACCGCTGTAACTCAATTCTTGTTAGGAACAATCATTACAACACCCCAATTTCTCCAGTGTCTATAACAGCAACCACAGCTTATGTATTTCAAAGGCACGACAATGGCTTGGTCAAACAATCATATATATCACGTGCAATAGCAGTCATTAAAATGTAATGAACCACTTCTTCTATTTTAAGGTAAGAAATGTCCTGACAGGGAGATTGGTACACTATCTAAACTGTCCACAGGGTGGCGCTACACCTCAGACAACAATGTTCGTGCGCCTTAGTTGCGTTTGGGGTCAATGCCTCCTTTAATGAAAATTTGTACATTAATAGTGGACTCCTGGGAAGACGTAGGTGGATGTAAGGTAAGTATTTGTAGGAAGGCGTGTAGGATGGGTAAATTGTAATATAACACAGTAACAATGGGGAACGGTGTTAAAAGATATTTGTATCCACGGAAAGGTAAGTAATTTGGCAGTGTCAGGCGCCTCTATGACTGGAGAGGTATTTGTATCCACGGAAAGGTAAGTAATTTGGCAGTGTCAGGCGCCTCTATGACTGGAGAGGTATTTGTATCCACGGAAAGGTAAGTAATTTGGCAGTGTCAGGCGCCTCTATGACTGGAGAGGTATTTGTATCCACGGAAAGGTAAGTAATTTGGCAGTGTCAGGCGCCTCTATGACTGGAGAGGTATTTGTATCCACGGAAAGGTAAGTAATTTGGCAGTGTCAGGCGCCTCTATGACTGGAGAGGTATTTGTATCCACGGAAAGGTAAGTAATTTGGCAGTGTCAGGCGCCTCTATGACTGGAGAGGTATTTGTATCCATGGAAAGGTTAGTGATTCAGAAAACAAAACGACTCTGGATAAAATGTTGCTTAATGTAAATTATGGAGGGTCTGAGGTGGTCTTGGCTGACAAAAGGGGAACGTGAGTTCTATTCCTGTGCCGGGTTTTGGAGTAACATGGGATCAGAGTTCAAGTAGAGTGTCACAACGGGGAACACACAGGTAAGGCACCTTTTATTATCAGGAAGGGACTCCCCCCACGTGTAAAACAACTGACGACAGGGGTGATCAGGTACCTGTATATAGCAGTGGGTGCTCCAGCTGGTAGCTTCTTACTAGTGACTGCCTGTGGCTGCAGTCACAGTCTCTCAAGGGTGCTGACTGCCGGGAGCCTGCTCCATTGACCCCCTTCAGTGTGGACCCAGCAGCCCAGCTGTATTTCCCCTCTGACTTGCAGTGGTAGCTGGCTACGTCTCTTCTTTACCCATGCGGTGGTATTTTCTCTTTACTAGAGATGGCTACTGACTCACTGTCTCAATACAGTGACTCGAATCATCAGGAAGTGTGAATGATTCGAGTCACTCACTGAGTAATGAGTGGAGACAGCTGCAGCAGCCTCTCTCAGCCAGAGGGAGGAAACTCAGTGTGTCCTTCAGTCAGTGTCTTCTGCTGTGTGTCTTTAGCTGTGATTGGCCAGAGGCTATACCAGGTGACACCCAGTGGGAGGGGGGAGGGAGCAGTCACGACTCACCAGTCAGTGAGTGCTGTGCTGCTGTGCCTGAGTCATGTCATGAATCATGATTCATCCTGAGTCTGCAAGTGAGTTGAGACAGTTGTACACTGTGTAGACTCAGTGGGGTTTATTTACTAAGATTCGTATATTTCAGAATCATGTTCAAGTTCAATCGCGACTGACATCGACAGTGTAAACTTGCAACTTTTTGAATTGATTACGACTCATTTACTAAGCGTTCGTATTCGTATTTTTTCAATCTTCCGATGTCGATGTCATTCGTGCTTTTCTGCTGTTGATTGCGGCCGCGTTTGCTATTTCGCGGCCGCGTTGGGGGTTTTTTTTTACGACTGCGTCACAAGTCTGTTACGGCAGTGATTTGGAATTTGCTGCCGCGTTTTGACTTCTAAGTTTCGTTTACGTCACGCGGCCGTGATTGGTTGTATTCGTAAAGGAGGAGTGTCTGTGCATGTTACTATAAAAACGCCCCAAACACTCCGCACCTCGTGGGTTTAGCTAGTGGAGAGGAGAGAGGAAGGTGTATTTGGAGTTGGTGAGTTTGGTGGAGTTTTTGGTGGATTTGGAGAGGAGTTTGGTGATTGTTGAGTGCTGTACTGTGTGTGTTAGGAGTCTTGTGAACTTTGTAGTATTGTTTTTTCCCAGTTTGTAAACTTTTTTGTCCTTGTTTTATTATTTCAGTCTTTTGTCATTGTTTGCGAGTGAGTGAGCGTGTGTTGGCTGTGTGGTGTGTAGTAGGAGTAGTGGAGGAGTGTGTTTTGTGTTTTCATTTTTCAGTGTTTTATGTTGTTTGTCATGTCCGACTCAGAGGTCAGTGTGGTGGCGGAGGTTAGTGAGGTGGAGGCTGGTAGTGAGGTGGAGGCTGGTAGTGAGGTGGAGGCTCGTAGTGAGGTGGAGGCTGGTAGTGAGGTGGAGGGGGGTAGTGAGAGGGAGGAGGTTAGTGAGGAGGAGGAGGAGGGGGTGCCTGTTGCTGGATTTTCCAGTGATAGTGATGGTGTTGTGGCTCCGCAGCCACGCACCACTACCAAGACTGGCAGGAATATAAAGTTCAGCTATGCTGAAAACATGGCGTTGGTACGTGAGCTGATGAAGCACCATCGCCAATTGTTTGGTCAGGATGCTGCCAGGGTGTCCTCCCGCAGGAAGTCTGCCCTGTGGGGGCAAGTTATACTTGCTGTAAATAGTGAGGGTGTGGTGAGGCGGACAGAGGACACGTGCCGCAAGCGATTTTACGATATTAAGCGGCGTGTCAAGGCCAAGATGGCCAAAGAGTCCAAATCTGCACGTAGAACCGGAGGTGGGCCACCTTTACGTGTAAGCTATCGGGACTGGGAGGAGCCTGTGCGGGCATTGATTCCTGGCGAGGTGGTGTCTGCTACTCATGTCCGGGGATTCGGACCGACCCACGCAGGATGGTAAGTTTGTTTTGTATTATTGTTCTTAAAATGTGTGTTCAATTTCTTTAATGTAATTTTTAAAGTTTTAAGGATGTTTTTTTTGGCAAAAAACAGATTGCATGCCTATGCTCCCTTAAGGTGTGTTTGTTTTTTGAATGTGTTTTTTTGCTCCTTGCTTTTTTTTTTTGTTTTTTTTTATAACAAAAACATGTGCAGTTTTTTTAAAGGTTTTTTTTTTTTTTTTTGGGTGCAAATTTTTGCGATAATGCTTGAACATGTGTGTTTGTTTTAAATCCTCAAAATGTATTTGTTTTAAGTAAAAACTTAAAAGCGGGGCAATTTTTAAAACATTAAATTATTTTAAAATTGGCAAGTACTAAATCTCTGCAATATCTGAGTCCAAAATCTTTTAGGTATAAACTTTATTGTGTGCCACATCAAGTACATTTTGATATTCAACTAAAAATCATGAATATAGAAGCTCTTAAGCTTATTTTTTTTTTGGAAACCAAACCAAATAGATGCTTACAGTACATTAATGGTTTTCACTGGTTCATTTGACAAAAAACATGGTAATAATGTTGGGGTCACTTTTTCCACAGTCACACAGACCAGCCGCCCAGACAGGCCTCAGACCAGTCAGGATGATGGTGGTATTGCAGGTAAGTCTTCACTGTAGTCACATATTCTGAAAACACATAGAAGTACAAAATAATAATGCTAAATTTTGCACCTAGGTTCTGCTTCTGGAAGCCGACCTCCTGTAAGGCGCCCATCACAGGGCTTGGGCCACTTACCCAGGAGGCCAACTAAGACACGGCGTCTTGGCTCTGATTCTGCACCTCCATCATCCCCACCCAGGCGAAGACTATCGGCAGTGTCACCCCAGCCACCACTGGCACTATTGGCGAGTTCGCAGAGTGATGAGCCCAGATCACCTCAGTTATCTGGTGAGTAAAAACATAAATTAAACACATAAGCAATAATATACACAGTACACTTAAGATGTTGTTAGTTGGTTTGGAGTTTACATGTTTTCCTCAACAAGCAATGTGATGTAACGTCTTCAATTGCTCAAGGTGCTTTAATAAAAATAGATAAGGTCTTAGTGGATGGTCTAGACAACCTATTTGTATGAAAAGAACAGATTTGAGTATACATTAAGCACACACACGTTCACATTTTTCAAAAATATGAAGACAAATAAATTTTGGCCCAAAAAAAAAAACCCATTAGAGTGTTCACACATCGCCCCTGTCCAGTATGTAGATGGCTTACTTGCTCAGCTCCTCTGGACTATACAGGTAAGTAGTCTATATCGTGGTGAGGGGAGGGAATCTAACAGTGTAATGTTGTGGAGGGAAGTTAGTTAGGTGAGGAATATGCTAATTTGCCAATGTTTGCGCCTGTGTTGTTTTTTTTATCAAAAAATGTTATCAATTTTTTACGTTGCAAAAAACAAGAGCTACTAATGCAAAAATGTAGTTTTAGGAATGTATTAATGTGTTGCATTAGCCTTGACAAATTCTAAAAATTACAACATTGCATGTTGCCTACCCCATACAGAGCACAACTTGATGTCCGCCGAGGACCAGCAGGGACCAGAACAACAGCCATCCTTCACACTGCAATTAACAGCTGTGGATCCAAGCATGCCAATCCAGTTGCAGGATATACCCCAACCATCCAGCAGTCCACAACTGGCACAAGCTCCGCCCCCAAGCCAAATTCCTGACGATTTTTGGGCAAGTTGGACAAGCCAACAGGCCCAAAGCAATGCCACCCTGACCCAACATACACAACACCTTGCCAGTCTGCCCCATCATCTACCGCGTATTAGTCGCAACTCGGGCAGACTAATAGTACAAGTAGGGAGAATGGCTACCTCTATGGAGCAAATTAGGGCAGAAAACAGCCAAATGAATGCTAATTTATCCCGCATTATAGATGAACAACAGCGACATCAGCAGGCACTAGTTCAGATAATTCAACACAATCAAGTGGTGAATGAGGCCTTATCCAGGATTGTAGCCAGCCACACTGCTACAAACACTCAGCTGATTGCCAGTTTAAATAATCTGAGCAGCAATATTGCTATGATGGGTGCTCAGCAAGTTACCTCCAGCTCGGGAACCACGACCCCTGTTCAAACGCCAGTAACCTCCCCTGTCCGGCGTTCATCAAGAGCACGTGCCAGTGAGCCAGCACCCAGCACACACAAAAGAAAAAAATAACATAAAACTTTTTGTGCAAATAAATAAAAGAATTTGTAAAAAAAACACATTCCTGTGTCCGTCTCCAAAATTAAAGAAGCTGGTCTGTATGTATGTAGTTATGTTTTTCAAGGGTAATGACTGTAAATGTTTTGTTAGCATCAACTAAGCACAATGGACACACCACTATAAACAACAAACAGTAAGTAACAGAACACACAATAGAAAGTAGAGCAAAGTGTTTAGTGAAGGATAATTACAGCATAATAAAACTTACCTGTAAAATATCGCAGGATCACTTCTTGACGTACCTGCCTCCCTACAATTGCACTCACACTGTCACCAGATGTATCTAACTCCTCTGCTTGCGGACTGCTTTCTCCCTCACCATGTGCCAGATGTTGACTTAAACACAGATTATGGAGAAAACAGCAGCAGAACACAATTCGAGTCACCTTTGAGGGACTATACAACAAAAGGCCACCAGATTTATCAAGACACCGAAAACGTGACTTCAGCACCCCAAAACATCTTTCTATCACATTCCGCGTAGCCTTATGTGCATGATTATAACTGTGTTCAGCAGGAGAATCAGGTAGGGACAATGGAGTAAGGAGCCAAGAGTAGCAGCCGTAACCCCCATCACCTGAAAAACATATATAGTCAACATTAGGACATATGTTAGATTATTCTCTCACCTCCTCCAAAATCTAGGCTGTGGTTAAAAGACATACACACATAACATTTTCAACATACCCAACAGCCAGCCATCAGGCATTTGTCCCTCCTCAAATTTATCGAAGAGCGATGACTGACTGAGGATGAAGGAGTCATGGCAGGCACCAGGGTAACCTGCAACAACACTCATAATTTTTAAGTTTGCATCACAGACCACCTGGACATTAGTTGATTGATCCATATGCCTATTAGTATATATATACTGGCGGCCCTTAGGTGATCTCAGCTGAACGTGTGTGCAATCTATGGCCCCCAGCACATTGGGCATGCCAGCAAGCTCATAGAAAGCTACCCTGACAGCACTCCACTCCGACTCCTCAGTAGGGAAGCAGATTGAGGCTTTAATGTGTGGCTCCAACACATCCAAAACCTGAGTGGACATTAAATAAGCTAAGGTGAGTGTCATGTTAGGTATTCTCTACAATACTGTGGTGTTTCAACTTACACAAGCAACACTTAGCCATAACCGCATATGTATTTTTAGACTCACCTGCATCAAAGATTTTGAAAAGGTGGGCTGTGAGATCCCAATGACGTCGCCTGCCACAGCCTGGAAGCTCCCAGTAGCCATAAAGTGTAACACAGCCAGGAGTTTGTGTAGGCCTGAGACAGAGCGAGAGCGTGCTGTCTCAGGGTCTATGCCCAGTTTGACAAGGTCATACAGGTGAAAAATGTTGTTTCTATTTAGGCGGAACATCTGTATGACCCTATCATCGGACAATGCATTTAGGTTTAAACGACCTCTAAAAAAACGAGGCTGGCGCAGCCTCCGCGGTACCTGGACAACCTGTTGGCCATGTTCACTTACCTGGTCCTGATTCCTGGAAGCCTCATGGAGCAGTCTAACGTATCCCACAGCCAACAAAAATCCATTGCCACACACCACAGCCGCCATTTCAGAGTGAGAGAAGTTCAGAATGTGCCTGAAACACTTTTATAGGGCCAAAAAAACAGGTGTGAGTAATGGATAATTCAGTTCACATGTAAACGCGGTTTTCAAAGGCTGGCGCGTTTTTTTTTTAGGAAAAAAATGCGAATCGTAATTTTCCGCGGCCGCGAAACCATTTTCGCGGCAGCAAATACAATTACGAATGGTTAGTAAATGACCGAGATTCACATCTAAACAGGCGTAATTTGACCGATGGTGTATTCATTCGTAATTTTTCACTTGGACAAGAAAAAAAATACGAATGGCCTCATCACTGCCGTGATTACTGTTTAGTAAATGACCGAGATGCCACTTAGAACAAAAAACGCCATCACGGTCAAAATCGGGAGCTTAGTAAATATACCCCAGTGACTCAGTGGATGGATCTGATTCATGCAGCATAAGCCTGCAGGAGGTGGAGCCCCTGTGGTACAGGGCTCTAAGCTCAGTGCTCACTGATCCTGCTCAGTGTGATTGTGGGTGGCAAACTCCCTGGAGGCTAGATAGCGGATAATATAATAAATTCAAGACCACCTAAAATCATCCAATTAGCAAAGTATGCAAAATAAAAAAGAACATTTTTATTTGGTTTAGTTACAGACTGAATGATGTGTTTCATGGCTGTTAAGCTTTCTCTCATCAACCAGAAGTAATGTGCATATTCTGTAACTAGTATGCAATAAGTGGTTATTAATAATATATCAACATAACAGTGAATCTATGTTAATATATTATTAACAATCAGTGCATAAGCAGCTGCCTCCCCCAGATACACTGCACAATCACTGCAGCTGAATAACTCCCTCCATGGGGTATATTTACAAAGATTCGTGTTTTGGCCGTTTTGAAGGGTGTTTGAACTCGAATGGTATCGGGTGCATTTTACTGCAACTTTTTGAATCCTGATACGATCATTCACTAAGCTGCCGAGTTTTGCACAATCGTTTTTTCCGATGTCGATGTGATTCGTAATATCAAGCAGTGTTTTACGGGAGTGATGAGTAAAACACTGCCTGACAAAACACAAGGATCTGTGAGATCCGTGCAGGGCTTCATTGTGTACCTTAAAAAGTTGATTAAAGTCTTAAAAATTCTGAAAAAAAATTGCGTGGGGTCCCCCCTCCTAAGCACAACCAGCCTCGGGCTCTTTGAGCCGGTCCTGGTAGAAAAAATATGGGGGAAAAAATGACAGGGGTTCCCCCATATTTAATCAACCAGCACGGCTCTGCGCCTGGTCCTGGTTCCAAAAATACGGGGGACAAAAAGCGTAGGGGTCCCCCGTATTTTTTAAACCAGCACCGGGCTCCACTAGCCAGGTACATAAAGCCACAGCCGGGGGACACTTTTATACTGGTCCCTGCGGCCCTGGCATTACATACCCATCTAGTCACCCCTGGCCGGGGTACCCTGGAGTAGTGGGAACCCCTTAAATCAAGGGGTCCCCCCCTTCCAGCCACCCAAGGGCCAGGGGTGAAGCCCGAGGCTGTTCCCCCCATCCAAGGGCGGCGGATGGGGGGCTGATAGCCTTGTGAAAAAATAAGAATTTACTTACCGATAATTCTATTTCTCGGAGTCCGTAGTGGATGCTGGGGTTCCTGAAAGGACCATGGGGAATAGCGGCTCCGCAGGAGACAGGGCACAAAAAGTAAAGCTTTAGGATCAGGTGGTGTGCACTAGCTCCTCCCCCCATGACCCTCCTCCAAGCCTCAGTTAGGATACTGTGCCCGGACGAGCGTACACAATAAGGAAGGATTTTGAATCCCGGGTAAGACTCATACCAGCCACACCAATCACACTGTACAACCTGTGATCTGAACCCAGTTAACAGTATGATAACAGCGGAGCCTCTGAAAAGATGGCTCACAACAATAATAACCCGATTTTTGTAACTATGTACAAGTATTGCAGATAATCCGCACTTGGGATGGGCGCCCAGCATCCACTACGGACTCAGAGAAATAGAATTATCGGTAAGTAAATTCTTATTTTCTCTATCGTCCTAGTGGATGCTGGGGTTCCTGAAAGGACCATGGGGATAATACCAAAGCTCCCAAACGGGCGGGAGAGTGCGGATGACTCTGCAGCACCGAATGAGAGAACTCCAGGTCCTCCTTAGCCAGGGTATCAAATTTGTAGGATTTTACCAACGTGTTTGCCCCTGACTAAATAGCCGCTCGGCAAAGTTGTAAAGCCGAGACCCCTCGGGCAGCCGCCCAAGATAAGCCCACCTTCCTTGTGGAATGGGCATTTACATATTTTGGCTGTGGCAGGCCTGCCACAGAATGTGCAAGCTGAATTGTATTACACATCCAACTAGCAATAGTCTGCTTAGAAGCAAGAGCACCCAGTTTGTTGGGTGCATACAGGATAACAGCAAGTCAGTTTTCCTGACTCCAGCCGTCCTGGAACCTATATTTACAGGGCCCTGACAACATCTAGCAACCTGGAGTCCTCCAAGTCCCTAGTAGGCGCAAGGCACCAAAATAAGCTGGTTCAGGTGAAACACTGACACCACCTTAGGGAGAGAACTGGGGACGAGTCCGCAGCTCTGCCCTGTCCAAATGGACAACCAGATATGGGCTTTTTTGAGAAAAAAACCACCAATTTGACACTCGCCTGGTCCAGGCCAGGGCCAAGAGCATGGTCACTTTTCATGTGAGATGCTTCAAATCCACAGATTTGACTGGTTTTAAACCAATGTGATTTGAGGAATCCCAGAACTACGTTGAGATCCCACAGTGCCACTGGAGGCACAAAAGGGGGTTGTATATGCAATACTCCCTTGACAAACTTCTGGACTTCAGGAACTGAAGCCACTTCTTTCTGGAAGAAAATCGACAGGGCCGAAATTTGAACCTTAATGGACCCCAATTTGAGGCCCATAGACACTCCTGTTTGCAGGAAATGCAGGAATCGACCGAGTTGAAATTTCTTCGTGGGGCCTTTCTGGCCTCACACCACGCAACATATTTTTGCCACATGTGGTGATAATGTTGTGCGGTCACCTCCTTTCTGGCTTTGACCAGGGTAGGAATGACCTCTTCCGGAATGCCTTTTTCCCTTAGGATCCGGCGTTCCACCGCCATGCCGTCAAACGCAGCTGCGGTAAGTCTTGGAACAGACATGGTACTTGCTGAAACAAGTCCCTTCTTAGCGGCAGAGGCCATAAGTCCTCTGTGAGCATCTCTTGAAGTTCCGGGTACCAAGTCCTTCTTGGCCAATCCGGAGCCATGAGTATAGTTCTTACTCCTCTACGTCTTATAAGTCTCAGTACCTTAGGTATGAGAAGCAGAGGATGGAACACATACACCGACTGGTACATCCATGGTGTTACCAGAACGTCCACAGCTATTGCCTGAGGGTCTCTTAACCTGGCGCAATACCTGTCCCGTTTTTTGTTCAGACGGGACGCCATCATGTCCACCTTTGGTATTTCCCAACGGTTTACAATCATGTGGAAAACTTCCCGATGAAGTTTCCATTCTGCCGGGTGGAGGTCGTGCCTGCTGAGGAAGTCTGCTTCCCAGTTTCCATTCCCGGAATGAAACACTGCTGACAGTGCTATCACATGATTTTCCGCCCAGCGAAAAGTCCTTGCAGTTTTTGCCATTGCCCTCCTGCTTCTTGTGCCGCCCTGTCTATTTACGTGGGCGACTGCCGTGATGTTTTTCCCACTGGATCAATACCGGCTGACCTTGAAGCAGAGGTCTTGCTAAGCTTAGAGTATTATAAATTTACCCTTAGCTCCAGTATATTTATGTGGAGAAAAGTCTCCAGACTTGATCACACTCCCTGGAAATTTTTTTCCTTGTGTGACTGCTCCCCAGCCTCTCGGGCTGGCCTCCGTGGTCACCAGCATCCAATCCTGAATGCCGAATCTGCGGCCCTCTAGAAGATGAGCACTCTGTAACCACCACAGGAGAGACACCCTTGTCCTTGGATATAGGGTTATCCGCTGATGCATCTGAAGATGCGATCCGGACCATTTGTCCAGCAGATCCCACTGAAAAATTCTTGCGTGAAATCTGCCGAATGGAATTGCTTCGTAGGAAGTCACCATCTTTACCAGGACCCTTGTGCAATGATGCACTGATTTTAGGAGGTTCCTGACTAGCTCGGATAACTCCCTGGCTTTCTCTTCCGGGAGAAACACCTTTTTCTGGACTGTGTCCAGAATCATCCCTAGGCACAGCAGACTTGTCGTCGGGATCAGCTGCGATTTTGGAATATTTAGAATCCACCCGTGCTGTTGTAGCAGTATCCGAGATAGTGCTACTCCGACCTCCAACTGTTCCCTGGACTTTGCCCTTATCAGGAGATCGTCCAAGTAAGGGATAATTAAGACGCCTTTTCTTCGAAGAAGAATCATCATTTCGGCCATTACCTTGGTAAAGACCCGGGGTGCCGTGGACAATCCAAACGGCAGCGTCTGAAACTGATAGTGACAGTTCTGTACCACGAACCTGAGGTACCCTTAGTGAGAAGGGCAAATTTTGGACATGGAGGTAAGCATCCCTGATGTCTCGGGACACTATATAGTCCCCTTCTTCCTGGTTCGTTATCACTGCTCTGAGTGACTCCATCTTGATTTGAACCTTTGTAAGTGTTCAAATTTTTTTAGATTTAGAATAGGTCTCACCTAGCCTTCTGGCTTCAGTACCACAATATAATGTGGAATAATACCCCTTTTCTTGTTGTAGGAGGGGTAATTTGATTATCACCTGCTGGGAATACAGCTTGTGAATTGTTTCCCATACTGCCTCCTTGTCGGAGGGAGACCTTGGTAAACCAGACTTCAGGAGCCTGCGAAGGGGAAACGTCTCGACATTCCAATCTGTACCCCTGGGATACTACATGTAGGATCCAGGGGTCCTGTACGGTCCCAGCGTCATGCTGAGAGCTTGGCAGAAGCGGTGGAACGCTTCTGTTCCTGGGAATGGGCTGCCTGCTGCAGTCTTCTTCCCTTTCCTCTATCCCTGGGCAGATATGACTCTTATAGGGACGAAAGGACTGAGGCTGAAAAGACGGTGTCTTTTTCTGCAGAGATGTGACTTAGGGTAAAAACGGTGGATTTTCCAGCAGTTGCCGTGGCCACCAGGTCCGATGGACCGACCCCAAATAACTCCTCTTCCTTTATACGGCAATACACCTTTGTGCCGTTTGGAAACTGCATCACCTGACCACTGTCGTGTCCATAAACATCTTCTGGCAGATATGGACATCGCACTTACTCTTGATGCCAGAGTGCAAATATCCCTCTGTGCATCTGCATATATAGAAAATGCATCCTTTAAATGCTCTATAGTCAATAAAATACTGTCCCTGTCAAAGGTATCAATATTTTTAGTCAGGGAATCCGACCAAGCCACCCCAGCTCTGCACATCCAGGCTGAGGCGATCGCTGGTCGCAGTATAACACGAGTATGTTTGTATATACTTTTTATGATATTTTCCAGCCTCCTGTCAGCTGGCTCCTTGAGGACGGCCCTATCTATAGACGGTACCGCCACTTGTTTTGATAAGCGTGTGAGCGCCTTATCCACCCTAAGGGGTGTTTCCCAACGCGCCCTAACTTCTGGCGGGAAAGGGTATACCGCCCATAATTTTCTATCGGGGGGAACCCACGCATCATCACACACTTCATTTAATTTATCTGATTCAGGAAAAACTACGGTAGTTTTTTCACATCCCACATAATACCCTCTTTTGTGGTACTTGTAGTATCAGAAATATGTAACACCTCCTTCATTGCCCTTAACGTGTGGCCCTAATAAGGAATACGTTTGTTTATTCACCGTCGACACTGGATTCAGTGTCCGTGTCTGTGTCTGTGTCGACCGACTAAAGTAAACGGGCGTTTTAAAAACCCCTGACGGTGTTTCTGAGACGTCTGGACCGGTACTAATTGTTTGTCGGCCGTCTCATGTCGTCAACCGACCTTGCAGCGTGTTGACATTATCACATAATTCCCTAAATAATCCATCCATTCCGGTGTCGACTCCCTAGAGAGTGACATCACCATTACAGGCAATTGCTCCGCCTCCTCACCAACATCGTCCTCATACATGTCGACACACACGTACCGACACACAGCACACACACAGGGAATGCTCTGATAGAGGACAGGACCCACTAGCCCTTTGGAGAGACAGAGGGAGAGTTTGCCAGCACACACCAAAAACGCTATAATTATATAGGGACAACCTTATATAAGTGTTTTCCCTTATAGCATCTTTTATATATTTCTAACGCCAAATTAGTGCCCCCCCTCTCTGTTTTAACCCTGTTTCTGTAGTGCAGTGCAGGGGAGAGCCTGGGAGCCTTCCCTCCAGCCTTTCTGTGAGGGAAAATGGCGCTGTGTGCTGAGGAGATAGGCCCCGCCCCTTTTTCGGCGGGCTCGTCTCCCGCTCTTTAATGGATTCTGGCAGGGGTTAAATATCTCCATATAGCCCCCGGAGGCTATATGTGAGGTATTTTTAGCCAAAAAAGGTTTTCATTTGCCTCCCAGGGCGCCCCCCTCCCAGCGCCCTGCACCCTCAGTGACTGCCGTGTGAAGTGTGCTGAGAGGAAATGGCGCACAGCTGCAGTGCTGTGCGCTACCTTAAGAAGACTGAGGAGTCTTCTGCCGCCGATTCTGGACCTCTTCTCGTTTCAGCATCTGCAAGGGGGCCGGCGGCGAGGCTCCGGTGACCATCCAGGCTGTACCTGTGATCGTCCCTCTGGAGCTAATGTCCAGTAGCCAAAGAAGCCAATCCATCCTGCACGCAGGTGAGTTCACTTCTTCTCCCCTAAGTCCCTCGTTGCAGTGATCCTGTTGCCAGCAGGACTCACTGTAAAATAAAAAACCTAAGCTAAACTTTTCTAAGCAGCTCTTTAGGGGAGCCACCTAGATTGCACCCTTCTCGGCCGGGCACAAAAATCTAACTGAGGCTTGGAGGAGGGTCATGGGGGGAGGAGCCAGTGCACACCACCTGATCCTAAAGCTTTACTTTTTGTGCCCTGTCTCCTGCGGAGCCGCTATTCCCCATGGTCCTTTCAGGAACCCCAGCATCCACTAGGACGATAGAGAAAATGTGAATATTGCTTTTAGTAGCAGTACTACAAGTCCCAGCAAGCCTCCCCCGCAAGCTGGTACTTGGAGAACCACAAGTACCAGCATGCGGTGAAAAACCGGGCCCGCTGGTACCTGTAGTACTACTACTAAAAAAATACCCCCAAAAAAACAGGACACACACACCGTGAAAGTATAAGTTTATTACATACATGCACACCTCCATACATACATACTTACCTATGTTCCCACAAGGCTCGGTCGTCTTCTCCATGTAGAATCGTTGGGGTACCTGTGAAAAAAATTATACTCACATAATCCAGTGTAGAATCAGACCTTTGTATAATCCACGTACTTGGCAAAATAATAAAACGGAAACCCAACCACGCACTGAAAGGGGCCCCATGTTTACACATGGGACCCCTTTCCCCGACTGCCAGGACCCCCCCTGACTCCTGTCAAAGAGGGTCCCTTCAGCCAATCAGGGAGCGCCACGTCATGGCACTCTCCTGATTGGCTGTGTGCTCCTGTAGTGTCTGTCAGGCAGCACACGGCACAGATACAATGTAGCGCCTATGCGCTCCATTGTAGCCAATGGTGGGAACTTTGCGGTCAGCCGCGTTTGAATGATGGTCTATTCATTCGTATTTCTGAACGTTGTCATTCAAACCATTATGAATAGTCCAAACACTGCCGAGATTGGTGCTTAGTGAATTCCCGGATTGGGACTTAGAAAAAAAAACACAAATCGGACAAACTCGGATTCATAGTAAATACTGGCCCATGAGTCCAGCACTGATCTGCCAGCACTGGCAACTCACTGATTCATGTGCAGTCTCTGCAATACATTAAAATACAAATGAGTCATGACTCATGTGCCGAGACACTGACTCGAGACACTTCACTGAACTGAGTCATGTGTCTCAACTCAGTTCAGTGAATCACTTTGCCCATGACTACTCCTTACACCACCGCGCTCTGCTCAGCCGCACAGGTCTCGCTGCCGCCTCTCCTCACTCCTACGTGATGCGGCTTCGGTCCTTCCGGCTGCTTCTGGCCACCTTGCTCTCCTTCTCTTGTGCACACCTGCCGCGCTCAGCTCCACCACGGGTCCCGTCTCCTTGTGCAGCCGCGGCTCTTCACATCCCGTCCTCCTCTCTCCTCACGGTCAGGTGTCCTCCTTCTTCTGTCTTCGCTCCTCCGGCCGTCCAATCCCCGTCCCTCCTGGCTTCCCACGCGCTGTCCTCATGCACGGGCTGCCCTGGGTCCTAACGCCCTCCATCTCCGCTCTGTCTGCGGGTCGTTGCCAGGCGACCGTAGCAGAGAGTTGATTAGGCAGTTTTTTTTAACCCTGTCAGTGCCTTAGTTAATTTTGATGAACTTTCAGGCAGCACTAGCTGTCAGTTAGGGCTGCAATCGCATGCAGCAATTGTGCCCCAAACATGGGTACCACATGGATCCCCAGTGGAAAGTTGCGTGTCCTCACGCATTTGGTAGTGGGCCAAAGTCTCTAACACGAGTCCCTCAATTCAGAAATAACATTAAACGAGTGCAAACGAATTCAATATAAGCCAAGATTGGAAATAGTCAACGATTTACTCTCTATATCTTAAAGGCGGGATGCCTTTTGTGCTTCCCCCCCGACTTTCTGGTCTCGGCCACAGAAATGTCGCCCTCGCTAGGAGCGGTAACTAGGCTAGGCCGATCCTGGCTTTCAACAGGCCTGTTGAACACCGGACCTGGAACTATAGGTGGTGCTGAATACAGTGGTGGTAGACCGCCCATAAACACTAAGAGCTCCATGGGATCGTGTAAGGGTATGCCCCCCAGGGTCTCCTGTCCCTCTACCACAGGTGAGTCTGCACTCTTCGTTGGTAGTTCTATGGTACAGAGCTTGAGTTGGTCTCTTGGCACAATGCTGACTGGACCTTCTGGGCCTCTACGGATTTCGTAGGTATATTGTCCGTCCTCAGGAACACTGACCACGATCTACGGGTAACTTTCCCACATAGCGTCGAGCTTGCTGGTGCGGTGGTTCCGTCTCTTCCAGACAAGGTCTCCAGTTTTCAGTGGCTCAGGTCGGATGTTGGCATTGAAGTTCATCTCTTAGCGATGCTGAGCGCTCTCCACTCTTTTCGTGTACACTGTGGGGACACTCAAGCAACCAATGGTTTATACTCTCTTCCTCCATAGGACATTCCCATAATGAGCTAGAACCATCCCAGACTGACAGCAATGTGATTGTCTGAGTGGATAATTACACTCCTGCCAGCGGTGCAAGTATGCGGGTACAGGTGGGTACGGCGTACCCTTAAGAATTTAGCCGTGGGTACACTGTAACCACACCGACGGGCCGCCGCACCTCGCCACTCCCCGTCCCTCCCTCCCTCTGCTGCTACCCGACGCTCCCCGCCACTCACCGCCACTGATGTGAGGGGAGGAGAGCGCAGCCTGCCCCTCAGTGTCTTCGTTTAATTCAGCGCCGCCCGTGAGCCAATCAGAGCTCGCGGACTGGCAGCCAAGGGTGCCAGAGCGCGAGCTTTGATTGGCTCACAGATCGGCACTGAATTGAACGGAGCCACCCACACCCGCTGGACACTGAGGGGAAGGAGAGGCGCAGGCTGCGCTCTCCTCCCCTCACACACACAGGAAAGCAGCGCCAGCAGCAACGGTGAGCAGCAGGGGAGCGGGGGTGGGGGGGCTTCATGTACACCTGGCACTGGGGGCATGTATACCTGGCACTGGGGGCATATCTGGCACTGGGGGACATCTGGCAATGGTGGCATATCTGGCAATGGTGGCATATCTGGCAATGGTGGCATATCTGGCAATGGTGGCATATCTGACAATGGGGGGACATGTGTAACTGGCACTGGGGGCATATCTGGCAATGGCCCTCATTCCGAGTTGTTCTCTCGCTAGCTGCTTTTAGCAGCATTGCACACGCTAAGCCGCCGCCCTCTGGGAGTGTATCTTAGCTTAGCAGAATTGCGAACGAAAGATTAGCAGAATTGCGAATAGAAATTTCTTAGCAGTTTCTGAGTAGCTCCAGACTTACTCAGTCATTGCGATCAGTTCAGTCAGTTTCGTTCCTGGTTTGACGTCACAAACACACCCAGCGTTCGCCCAGACACTCCCCCGTTTCTTCAGACACTCCCGCGTTTTTCCCAGAAACGCCAGCGTTTTTTCGCACACGCCCAGAAAACGGCAGGTGTTCGCCCAGAAACACCCACTTCCTGTCAATCACAGTACGATCACCAGAACGATGAAAAAACCTCGTTATGCCGTGAGTAAAATACCTAACTTTTGTGTAAAATAACTAAGCGCGGGGGTCATTCCGAGTTGTTCGCTCTGTAAATTTTTTCGCATCGCAGCGATTTTCCACTTAGTGCGCATGCGCAATGTCCGCACTGCGACTGCGCCAAGTAAATTTGCTATGCAGTTAGGAATTTTACTCACGGTTTTTTCTTCGTTCTGGTGATCGTAATGTGATTGACAGGAAGTGGGTGTTTCTGGGCGGAAACTGGCCGTTTTATGGGAGTGTGTGAAAAAACGCTACCGTTTCTGGGAAAAACGCGGGAGTGGCTGGAGAAACGGAGGAGTGTCTGGGCGAACGCTGGGTGTGTTTGTGACGTCAAACCAGGAACGACAAGCACTGAACTGATCGCAGATGCCGAGTAAGTCTCGAGCTACTCAGAAACTGCACAGAGATGTATTTTCGCAATTTTGCTAATCTTTCGTTCGCAATTTTGATAAGCTAAGATTCACTCCCAGTAGGCGGCGGCTTAGCGTGTGCAATGCTGCTAAAAGCAGCTTGCGAGCGAACAACTCGGAATGACCCCCGCATGCGCTCTGCGAACCTTGCACATGCGCAGTAAGTGACTAATCGCAATATAGCGAAAATCGGCAACGAGCGAACAACTCGGAATGACCCCCAATGGGGGACATGTGTATCTGGCACTGGGTGATATCTGGCACTGGGGGCATATCTGGCAATGGGTGGACATGTGTATCTGGCACTGGAGGCATATCTGGCACTGCGGGGACATGTGTATCTGGCACTGTGGCCATATATGGCACTTGGGGGACATGTGTATCTGGCACTGGGGGCATTTCTGTATCTGGCACTGGGGGCATATCTGGCACTGTGGGTGCATTTCTGTATCTTGCACTGGGGGGAAATGTATATCTGACACAGTGGGGGCATTTGTGTATCTGGCACTGTGGGGCAATGTGTATCTGGCACTGTGAGGCAATGTATATCTGGCACTCTGGGGGCATTTGTGTATCTGGCACAGTAAGGCAATGTGTATCTGGCACTGTGAGGCAATGTATATCTGGCACTGTGAGGCAATGTATATCTGGCACTGTGAGGCAATGTATATCTGGCACTGTGAGGCAATGTATATCTGGCACTGTGAGGCAATGTATATCTGGCACTGTGAGGCAATGTATATCTGGCACTGTGAGGCAATGTATATCTGGCACTGTGAGGCAATGTATATCTGGCACTCTGGGGGCATTTGTGTATCTGGCACAGTGAGGCAATGTGTATCTGGCACAGTGGGGCAATGTATATCTGGCACTGTAGGGCAATATATATCTGGCACTGTGGGGCAACGTGTATCTGGCACTATTGGGGTCATATGTGTATCTGGCACTATTGGGGTCATATGTGTATCTGCCTCTCCCCCATACGTGTATCACGCCCCCATTTTCATTGGCCACGCCCCATGTGGCATTTGGCCACACCCATTTTTGTTGCACGCGCCGAAGGCGCGCGCACACAGTACCCATAAGACATTTTTTCTACTTGCACCACTGACTCCTGCTGAATTTAGTGATGGGTGCTCCAAGTGCTTCCTATGGTTTGTTATATTATTCTGATTGCATTGCAAAGAAAGAAGGATTTCTATTGAATTACAGTGGGCCAAGGATAAAGATTTTTGTCTTTATAACAAAGTGGTTACTGGAGTTTTTATTTCAATGAAATATTTATGCCCAGAAATATCAAGGATTGGAGAGTGATAAATAGCACGGTGATAAAGTACCAACCAATTAGCTCCTAACTGTCATTTTTCTAACACAGCCGGTAACATGGCAGTTAGGAGCTGATTTGCTGGTATTTTATCGGGATCAGTACGAGATCCCGGCGGTCGGGATCCCGGCGGTCAGGAGGCCGACACCGGGATCCTGGCGGTGAGCGCAGCGTGTCCCCTCACGGACTCGCTACGCTTCGGGCCAGGTTTCTATTCCTCTCCAGGTGGTGGCGTGGATCACCACCCAAGAGGGGTAACTAGCCGGTGGTCAGAACGCCGACTGCCGGTATTTGAGCTGGTGTCGGGATTCCGGTGTTGGTATCCTGACCACCGGGATCCCGACAGGCGGTCAATTGACTGCTTCCCATTTTATCATTGTGCTATAATATTTATCACTTTCCAAGGCTTGATAAGTGGGCCTCCTATTTTTTAAATAAGTTTGTATGTTTGTCTATTACTTATTTTTTTATGCCTTATTAGTGTAATGAGAAGGGGTCTTACCATCCCCCTATCATTGAGATGCGGTTGCAGGGGACTTCTGCTTTTCAGTATCCTTGCCCTCAAACCCATTTCAGTAGAGGGATGCTTTTTTTTGAAAGTCTCCTTCTTATAAATTTCAGAGTGTTTTATAACACACTCATTTTGCTGCCTTGGAACAAGATATGTGGAATGTGAACACAGCTGGACTAAGAATAATCAGGGTTAATAGGAGTACAGTAGCATGGAAATTTCAAATAAATATTTGAAAGATTAAAGGAGTGGTTAGAAGTGGGTGGGGTGAATTTGAGTACAGTCACATGTGTAGTGGCTAGGGTGGTATTAGTCCTTGATGGAAGTTTGCAAGTGGACAAGTACTGTACCTACATACATTATGGAGTGATGGTGTAGTGTTTGTAAAAAACAATAATAGCATCAGCTTTGAGATTGAAGGACACCGCAGCAGTTAAAGGCAGCGAGTGGTTGCAGACTACCTTTAATCTCCATCTAGGAGTAAACCAGGACAGGACCCACAACATGCCAAGCAGGTCAAATTTCCAGAATGTTCAAACACATTTCCTGCTTCTCAGTCCTTGTGCAAAAGTTGTCATTTCCCTTGTGGGGGACCTACAGGAGAATCTGTTGACAGCACCTGACCAGCAGAGTGGTTGCAAAGGTGCAGCGCCATAAAGCAGATGCGGCCACATAATGCAAGGAGTGACAGGCACTGAGAATCAGAGGAACAGAGATCCCAAGAGGTGCCAAGAGAGAAAGGTATGGCAATGAGGCGCAGAGTGGGGCCCATTTGGTCATACAGGGGAGGAATGAGGAGGAGGAAGAACTTTGTAGAGCAGAGTGGTGGCCCATTCGGTCATACAGGGAAGTAATGAGGAGGAAGAAGAACTTTGTGAGGAAGAAAAGGCTGCAGCAGCTCCCTTAGACCCATGAAGGAGTGTCTCCCAGGCTTACCATATGGTGGACAGGAGAGGAGGTCCATGTGAGTGCCTGGTCCTTGCCAATGACAGTGGATGTTGGAGTTAAAGGAGAACAATGCTTGGCCTCTTTGAGCGGCCACATGATAAAGTTAGTTACTGATATTGGGACACAGAAGAAATTGAGATGTTTTGACTGATCAATAATATTTACTATCCTAAAGAGAATTCAGTGACTGCAGGAATTAGCAAGTAAGTGGGTTTAGTGAAGGAAGTAATTAGCTTGGAAGAACATGCAGTGTAATACATCTCATTTGATGTGGCTAATCAGTGGCTGAAGAGGCTCTGAGCCTATGTCTGAGGTGCATGCAGACGCCACAGCTGCATCTTTTGTTACAACCACAGTTGCGTCCTTATGCTAATTCTCACTGGCGGCAGCACGGCCGCCGGCACTGACATTACTGGTATGGCTGGTAACTAGTATGTTACATGATACTGCACAAGACTATGGTGTAGTTTCTACAGTGCATTGTTGTTACTGTATTACACACTATATTTATAAAGGAGCCCAAACCTTGCAAACTCTAATGGTTTACCAAGCCTCTGCGGCCCACATCCCTAAGTATAGGCCCTTATTATTGCACACACACCCCCACGCCCCCGCGGACGGGCCCATCATGTCCCAGTCCGACACTGCTAATGGCTTACAGTGGGGAGAATGTAATAGAGTGCGAGAACCATGAAGTACAGGATTTTTAAGGAGGCAATCAGTGACACAGCAAAACAAGGTTGGTTTTGCAAAGTAACTGACTGCGCTTTTAAAATACGTGAGAACTCAGACAAAGTCCCGCACTTCCTGGTTCTCTTTTGCTAGCCTATTTGCAGTGTGCTGGGGGAATGTTGTTTGTTTTCTTGTCTAAATTAACCCCTCCCTTACATGCTCTTGAGGTGGGCGATAAAATGATTTGATCAACTACTAATACCGCTTTCACATTGCAAATGCCGGGTCGCACGCAGGAATTGGAAACGGGTCCTTCCAGGGTACGACCCGGCATTGGACCCTAACACTGGCTTCCCTGAGCCAGCAATATGCCGGGTTGGTTGTCATCGGGGTGGGGATCACGGCATAATTGAGGGCAGCGCTGGGAGAAAAGATCATCTCCTCACCGCCTCTCCCTATGTAGTGAATGGGCCGTGGGTCGCATCGACGCGGGTAACCCGTCAACACTGTACCTAATGACCCAAGAATAACCCTTCTTTATTCCCAGGTTGAATTACTGGGTCAGGCGACCCCGGATTTTGGGAGTGACCCTTTCACACCGCACTGTGACCCATATCGACCCGGCAATATACCAGGTCGATACTGGGTTATTTGTGCGGTGTGAAAGGGGTATATTTTGCGTAAGTAGATTCCCCACAAGATGGGAAACCCCTTTACTGTGCAATGAGGCATCTGTTCCACCTGTAATTAGAGATGAGCGGTTTCGGTTCTCAGAGAACCGGACCCTACCGAACTTCACGTCTCGAGCCCGGATCCGAGTCAGGCTCGGATTTTCCCGCCTGACTCAGAAACCCGAACACGGAAAAACATCATCATCCTGAATGGAATCCATATAAGGAGCCGCGCGTCCCCGCCATTTCCACTCCGGCATTGGAGAGAGTAGCGAGAGGATGTGTCTCCGTCCTCAGTGTCCTGCATCAGTACAGTGGTAGTGTCTTGTGCTGCATCAGTCCAGTCACAGTGGTGGTGTCCTATGCTGCCTTATGTCCAGTGCTGCTGTATAAGTCCAGTCCAGTGGTGCTGTGTTGTTTTCAGTCCAGTCTCGGAGAGTGTATTGAGAGGATGTGGGGGCGGGAAACGGGTGGCGAGTCTTGTGCTGTGTTGTGCTGCTCAGTCCAATCCAGTGTAGTCAGTGTATTGTGCTGCATCAGTCCAGCCAGTCACAGTGTTGGTGTCCTCTCCTGCCAGTGTAGCTGTATAAACTGGACTGTCCAGTTCAGTGTAGTCAGTGTATTGTGCTGCATCAGTCCAGCCAGTCACAGTGTTGGTGTTCTCTGCTGCCATATCTCCAGTTTAGCTGTATAAAGTGGTGCTGTGTTGTGTTGTCCAGTCCAGTGTAGTAAGTGTATTGTTCTGCTGCTTCTGCATCAGTCCAGCCAGTCACAGTGTTGGTGTCCTCTCCTCCCAGTGTAGCTGTATAAAGTGGTGCTGTGTTGTGCTGTCCAGTCCGGTGAAGTCAGTGTATTGTGCTGCATCAGTCCAGTCAGTCACAGTGTTGGTGTTCTCTGCTGCCATATATCCAGTGTAGCTGTATAAAGTGTTGTTGTGTTGTGCTGTATCAGACCAGTGGTAGTGTCCTGTTCATCAGTCATTCCAGTGACGATATACGCTGCTGCTATATGTCCACTGCTGCCGTATAATAATAATAACAACCACAAATCCCTTACAGTGTTGTTGTGTTGTGCTGCATTAGACCAGTGGTAGTGTCCTGTCTCATCAGTCATTCCAGTGACGATATACGCTGCTGCTATATGTCCACTGCTACCGTATAATAATTATAACAACAACCACAAGTCCCTTACAGTTGTGTTGTGCTGCTGCTGCATCAGACCAGTGGTAGTGTTCTGTCCATCAGTCATTCCAGTGATGAGGCAGTCACAGTGGTATACGCTGCTGCTATATGTCCCCTGCTGGCGAATAATAATAATAACAACAACAACAAGTCCCTTACAGTGTTGTTGTGGTGTGCTGCATCAGACCATTGGTAGTGCCCTGTCCATCAGTCATTCCAGTGACGATATACGCTGCTGCTATATGTCCACTGCTATCGTATAATAATTATAACAACAACCACAAGTCCCTTACAGTGCTGTTGTGTTGTGCTGCATCAGACCAGTGGTAGTGTCCTGTCCATCCGTCATTCCTGTGCCGCATATTGTCTTATATAACTCCCAAAAAATAATGGAGAACAAAAATTTTGAGGAAAAAATAGGGAAAGATCAAGAAGACCCACTTCCTCCTAGTGCTGAAGCCATGACTAGCTATGACATAGACGATGAAATGCCATCAACGTCGTCTGCCGAGGCTGATACCCAATGTGATAGTAGAGGGCATGTAAAATCCAAAAAGCCAAAGTTCAGTAAAAATAACCAAAAAAAGAAATTTAAATCGTCTGAGGAGAAACGTAAACTTGCCAATGTGCTATTTACGACACGGAGTGGCAAGGAACGGCTGAGGCCCTGGCCTATGTTCAAGGCTAGTGGTTCAGCTTCACATGACGATGGAAGCCCTCATCCTCCCGCTAGAAAAATTAAAAGAGTTAAGCTGGAAGGAGCACAGGAAAGAACTGTGCGTTTTGACATGGTATCACAAATCCCCAAAGAGATGAGGATATGGGTGTTGCTGGCGCTGAGGAGAAAGTTGATGATGAGGATTCTGATAGTGATGTGGTTTGTTTAAGTCAGGCACCGGGGGAGACACTTGTTGCCCATGGGATGACGATAGCCCATTGTGATGCCTGGGCAAACTACCAAAAAGCCACCTCTTCGGTGTGGAATTACTTCTCCACAAATCCGGACAACAGGTGTCAAGCCATCTGTTGCCTCTGTCAATCTGTAATAAGTAGGGGTAAGGACGTTAACAACCTAGGAACATCCTCCCTTATATGTCACCTGCTGTGCATTCATCAGAAGTCAGTGTCAAGTTGTGAAACTTTGGGTAAGAGCGTAAGCAGTCCACTGACACCTAAATCCCTTCTTCCTCCTGTACCCAAGCTCCTGCAAGCCACACCACCAACTCCCTCAACATCAACTTCCTCCTCAGTCAGGAATGTCAGTAGTCCTGCAGGCCATGTCACTGTCAAACACACAAGTATAGTATCTGCACACTCGATATTGTACTAGTATATAGTGGATATATGTTTTTCGTCACCATAAATCCACTTAATATAAACCCCTTTCTTCCTAATATTGAAGAGTATTTTATATAGGAGGGGGTGCAGTCAACTACAGTAATAGTAAACTAGAATTGGGAGGGGAAAAAAGACAAGAAGAAGTCTGTACTGTTGACGCACTTGAGACAGAAAATGATTATGTAATAAAAAATAACCTTTATTAAATATACATTAAAATTGAGATGTATTTATATATTTATCCCAAACTCGCAGTGAAACATAAGGTTTAATAATATTATTTTCTACACTACATACATTGAAACATTCCGCCCAAAGAATCTTAATCGGGAATATGGTTAAAAGGGACATAGAGATATAGTGATCCCTAACGACTGATCAACCCTGTAACTGGAGGTGGGTTAAATTTATTATACCTATCTACCCCCACAGCCCTATTACTGGGAATGATTATTTAAGAATCTACCCTCGCCGGGTGAATAGTGTATAAATAACAAGTCTCACTAAGAATATTACAGTATAAAATTATTACATTAGTAACTTGACCATACACAGGATAAATCGGTTGAGGTGGTCTAGTAAAGAATTACACGTGGACACGCTTCTTAATCTTTCATTCACATTTCTTTATTTTTTCTCATCACCTATATGTTTGTTTTGTGATTTTAAACCTTATGTTTCACTGCGAGTTTGGGATAAATATATAAATACATCTCAATTTTAATGTATATTTAATAAAGGTTATTTTTTATTACATAATCATTTTCTGTCTCAAGTGCGTCAACAGTACAGACTTCTTCTTGTCTTTTTTCCCCTCCCAATTCATGTCACTGGCAAGACTGAGGAGTCCTCTCCTAACCGGGATTCCTCCGTAGGATCCTTGAGTGGTACGCCTGCTGTTGCTGCCGCTACTGTTGTTGCTGCTGGGAGTCGATCGTCATCCGAGAAGGAAAGAGTCGGAAGACCACTTTTACTACTTGCAGTAAGCAATTGACTGTACAACAGTCCTTTGTGAGGAAGAAGAAATATGACAGCAGTCATCTTTTTGCAAAGCTGATAACTGAGGCCTTGACAGCTATGTTGGTGTTAGAGGTGCGTCCGGTATCCACCATTAGTTCAGTGGGACTTAGAGAATTGTTTGAGGTACTGTGTCTCTGGTATCAAATCCCATCTAGGTTCCACCTCTCTAGGCAGGCGATACCGAGAATGTACACAGACATCAGAAAAAGAGTCACCAGTGTCCTACAAAATGCGGTTGTATCCAGTGTCCACTTAACCACAGACATGTGGACAAGTGGAACAGGGCAGACTAAGGACTATATGACTGTAACAGCTCACTGTGTATATTTATGGCCTCCCGCAGCAACAACAGCAGCGGCACCAGTAGCAGCATCTCGCAAACGCCAACTCGTTCCTAGGCAGGCTACGCTATGTATCACCACTTTCCGTAAGAGACAAACAGCTGACAACCTCTTACGGAAACTGAGGAACATCATCGCAGAATGGCTTACCCCAATTGGACTCTCCTGGGGATTTCTGATATCGGACGATGTCACCAATATTGTGCGTGCATTACATCTGGGCAAATTCCAGCATGTCCAATGTTTTGCACATACAATTAATTTGGTGGTGAAGAATTTTTTGAAAAATGACAGGGGTGTGCAGGAGATGCTGTCGGTGGCCCAAAAAATTACGGGCACCTTTAGGCATTCTGTCACCGCGTGCCAAAGACTGGAGCGCCAGGAAACACTCCTGAACCTGCCCCGCCATCAACTGAAGCAAGAGGTGGTAACGATTTGGAATTCAACACTCTATATGCTTCAGAGGATGGAGGAGCAGCGGCAATTCAAGCCTATACATCCACCTACGATGTAGGCAAAGGAGGGGTAATGCACCTGACTCAAGCGCAGTGGAGAATGATTTCCGTCTTTTGCAAGGTTCTCCAACCCTTCGAACTTGCCACACGTGAAGTCAGTTCAGACACTGCCAGCTTGAGTCAGGTCATTCCCCTCATCAGGCTTTTGCAGAAGCAGCTGGATAAATTGAAGGAGGAGCTAAGAGCGATTCCGCAAAGTATGTAGGACTTGTGGATGGAGCCCTTCATTCGCTTTGCCAGGCTTCAAGGGTGGTCAATCTGTTGAAATCAGAGCACTACATTTTGGCCACCGTGCTCGTTCCTAGGTTTAAAGCCTATGTTGTATCTCTCTTTCCAGCAGACACAAGTGTGCTGGTTAGTAAATTGTCAACTCAAGCGGAACATGCCCCGTCAAAAGCTCGTCCTTCAATTTCTCCCGCCACTGGGGCTGCAAGGAAAAGGATAAGATTTCCTAGCCCACCTGCTGGCGGTGATGCAGGGAAGTCAGAAGCGAGAGCTGACATTTGGTCCGGACTGAAGTACCTGCCAACGATTACTGATATGTCTACTGTCACTGCATATGATTCTGTCACCATTGAAAGAATGGTGGAGAATTATATGATTGACAGCATCCAAGTAGGCATGGCAGACGGTCTGTATGTATACTGGCAGGAAAAAGAGGCAATTTGGAGGCCCTTGCACAAACTGGCTTTATTTTACCTAAGTTGCCCCCCATCCAGTGTGTACTCCAAAAGAGTGTTTAGTGCAGCTGGTAACCTTGTCAGCGATCGGCGTAGGAGGTTACTTCCACTAAATGTGGAAAAGATGATGTTCATCAAAATGAATTATAAATTCCTCCAGGAAGACCTTTACCAGCAATTGCCTCCAGAAAGTACACAGGGACCTGTGATGGTGGATTCCAGTGGGGACGAATTAATACTCTGGCTGGACGATGTACACAGTGAAAGGGGTGAGGAATCGGAGGATGAGGATGAGGTGGACATCTTGCCTCTGTAGACCCAGTTTGTGCAAGGAGAGATTGATTGCTTTTTTCTTTTGGTGGGGGACCAAACAAACCAGTAATTTCAGCCGCAGTCGTGTGGCAGACCCTGTCGCTGAAATGATGGGTTTGTTAAAGTGTGCATGTCCTGTTTATACAACATAAGGGTGGGTGGGAGGGCCCAAGGACAATTCCATCTTGCTCCTATTTTTCTTCTTTGCATTATGTGCTGTTTGGGGACTAGTTTTTTTTTGTGCCATCCTGTCTGTAACTGCAGTGCCACTCCTAGATGGGCCAGGTGTTTGTGCCGCACACTTGTGTCGCTTAGCTTGGCCATCCAGCTACCTAATTGCACCTCTTTTTCTTCTTTGCATCATGTGCTGTTTGGGGACTAGTTATTGAATAGTGCCATCCTGTCTGACACTGCAGTACCACTCCTAGATGGGCCAGGTGTTTGTGCCGCACACTTGTGTCGCTTAGCTTAGTCATACAGCCAACTCGGTGCAACTTTTAGGCCTAAAAACAATATTGTGAGGTGTGAGGTGTTCAGAATAGACTGGAAATGAGTGGAAATGAATTTTATTGAGGTTAATAATACCGTAGGAGCAAAATTACCCCCAAATTCTGTGATTTTAGCGTTTAAGTTTTTTTCAAAAATCATCCAGATCCAAAATCAAAATCAAAATCAAAACACGAAAGGGTGGTTTTGGCAAAACCAAGCCAAAACCAAAACATGAAAGTGGAATTAGAACCAAAACCAAAACACGAAAAGTGTCCGCCGCACATCTCTACCTGTAATGGATATCGGAGTGTGTTCTATCATTTATAGAACCTTCATATGCTGTAATAATTGAATAACTGTGTTTGTGACCTGACTCCAGTTCAGCCAGGTGAAGTAGATAACAGTGCTGTGAGATAACGGGCTTGCTTCTACTAATGTGGTACCTAGGTCTTCTATATTTAGTGTCAGGAACATAACCATCCACCTACAGCAAGTCACACGTTCAGAGTTTTTGTTAATTTATTCCTGGTCCCTCGCTATTTCCATTTCCTTTTAATGTGCTTTATATTAATAGCTACAAGCCATGCACAATCTGTGTATGACTGAAAACAGATGATTGAAGATTTCCATGTGTTTCATAAACTTGGGGGGAGATTTATAAACGCTTGGTGAGTGATAAAGTGAAGAGAGATAAAGTACCAATCAGTCCCTAACTATCATGCTACAGGCTGTTTTTGAAAAAATGACAGTTAAAAGCTGGTTGGTGGTTGGTAGTTTATACTTCTCCAATTTATCTCTCACCAAGCTTTGATACATTTCCCCATGTGTTCTTTATTATATATATAATTTTTTTTTAAATCTGCCATTTGATATACACATTACAATTAACACATTGTGAGTTTTCAATATAAATATTACAGACACGGCTCTGTGCAATATTTACATTAATTTCCTTTTATGACATCAGTGCACATTTGGTTTATTAATAATGTCCAAGCGTTTGATTAAATCGCCAAAGAATTGTTGCTGTGTGGCGACTCTCCCTTTTAGAATGACGTCTTTGATTGCTCTTACTAAAGAGACAGCTGCATGGATTAGCTCTCCGGTCACCAGAGATTCTTGCGGAGCAACTGTTCATCAATATGGAATCTTTTTTATCTTTCTTTTTAATACAAAAACATGTTCTCAGTCTCGCCAGATAAAAACAATGACGGGGATATTAGCAGAGACAGGGAAGTATTTAAACGATACACTGGCTTGTTGGATGCTTTTACGTTGTGTGCCAAAACCAGTGGAAAACAAAAAGATTAATAGAAAAAAAGAAAACCGCACATTTCTCAGCAGAGTGAAGCCGAGCAAGTGGATTTTGTACATTTCAGAATACAACAGATTTTGGACCCTGTTCAGGTTGTATTGCAGATTCTGCTAAAAAGCAGAATCCGCAACTGTTACTATCGCTTGCTGGGGAGCCCCCAGCGCAGGGCAAGACCACCCAGCATACTACCCTCTGCCGTTTATACATTGCAGGTGCAGCAATTGTGAATGATCCCCTGCCTTCGCAGCCTGGCTACGAATGCAAGCGAACCGCAGCTGCGTGTGATGGGGAAGCGATCACACTATGAATGCGAATGCATGCATTGTACGGCCGCAGTGCATGCGCAGTGTACCAAAAATAGCTTAAGTTAAGTTTTTCGGTATAACGCGATCCAACCTCAATAGCATCCTTTGTCCAGTTTAGGATGTCCACAATACAGTATATTGAGATTAGCCAATAATAATTGCTGTTTACAAATCCATATCCAATCTGCGAGATTGGGCAGCAGTGCAGGATTGCCGGCAGGGTGGCTGAGGCATTGGCGTTTCTATAATGGGTGCAATGTGTACGGTGCACACGAGACCCTGGGTCCAGGGGGGCCACACCACACACACTGCACCCATTTTAATAATTACCTTTCTGGAGTCCAGCATCGGGTGCTGCGATCGCAGCGGAAATCGACACCAAAATGGCCGCCGCGCATGCATGGTAGCCATATTGGTCTCTGGATCAAGACGGGAGTCATGTTTCCTGAGACCTGCCCATGCGCAGTAGACTCTGGCACAATGCCGGAGTCTACAGCGCCATGCAGAGGAGGTGCACACGGGCCCCCTCCTCTGTTGAAACGCCTAAATCAGACCTGATCATAGCAGCAATTTTTAGCAATTGTTAGCAGATGGGCAAAACCATGTGCACTGCAGGGGGGGCAGATATAACATGTGCAGAGAGGGGTGGCGTGTGTTAAAATAGGATTTTGGTTACCTACGTTGAGGATGCTGGGGTCCACATTAGTACCAAGGGGTATAGACGGGTCCACCAGGAGCCATTGGCACTTTAAGAGTTTGAGAGTGTGGGCTGGCTCCTCCCTCTATGCCCCTCCTACAAGACTCTGTCTAGAAACTGTGGAGACGGACATCTTCGAGAGAAGGATTTTACACAGATAGTGGCGAGATTCACACCAGCTCACACATACAAGGCACATCAAGCTAACTAGCTTGAAACGCAGCAACCGCTGACACTTTACTTGCCAAGTAACAATGCAGTACTCAACTAAAACGAAGTTGTACTGAACCAAATAACGATAGCAGGAAAACGAAGCGCTGGGCGGGCGCCCAGCATCCTCTACGGACTACGAGAAAAGGATTTACCAGTAGATAACCAAAATCCTATTTTCTCTTGCATCCTAGAGGATGCTGGGGTCCACATTAGTACCATGGGGATGTATCAAATGCCTAAGAATGGGAGGGAGAGCGCGGAGGCTCCTGCAGATCTGATTGACCAAACTTCAGGTCTTCAGCGGCCAAAGTATCGAACTTGTAGAACTTTGCAAACGTGTTCGACCCAGACCAAGTGGCTGCTCAGCAAAGCTGTAAAGCAGAGACACCCCGGGCAGCCGCCCAGGAAGAACCCACCTTACGAGCAGAGTGGGCAATCCTGCCATAGAATACACATGCTGAATAGTGAACCTGATCCAGGGAGAGATTGTCTGCTTAGAAGCAGGACACCTAAGTTTCTTGGGATCATACAGGACAAACAGAGTCCAATTTTCTGTGACGAGCAGTCCTCTTCACATATATTTTCAGAGCCCTTACAACATCCAAGGACTTTGATGAAATTGAGGAGTCAGTAGCAACTGGCACCACAATAGGTTGGTTGATATGAAATGCCGATACAAACTTCGGAAGAAACTGCTGACGTATCCGAAGCTCAGCCCTATCTTCATGGAAGTATGGGCTTCTACAGGATAAAGCCTCCAACTCAGACACACGTCTAGCAGAAGCTAAGGCCAACAAAGTGACAGCCTTCCACGTGAGAAACTTGACCTCAACCTCCTGTAGAGGCTCAAACCAGCCCGACTGGAGAAACTGCAACACCACGTTAAGATACCAGGGTGCCGTAGGTGGCACAACTGGAGGTTGGATATGCAGAACTCCCTTCAAAAAAGTCTGAACCTCAGGAAGGGCAGCCAACTGTTTCTGGAAGAAAATGCATAGGGCCGAAATTGGGACCTTTATGGATCCCAACCTCAGGCCCATATCCACTCCTGCTTGCAGGAAGAGGAGAAAACGTCCCAGTTGAAACTCCACCGTAGGAAACTTCTTGGACTCACACCAAGATACATATTTTTTCCAAATACGATGGTAAGGTTTAGACATAACTCCTTTCCTAGCCTGTATCAGGGTAGGAATAACCTTGTTCGGAATGCCCTTCCGAGCTAGTATCTGGCGTTCAACCTCCATGCCATCAAACGCAGCCGCTGTAAGTCTTAATAGGCGAACGGCCCCTGCGGCAGCAGGTCCTCCCGAAGAGGAAGGTGCCTCGGGTCTTCTAGCAGTAGATCCAGAAGATCCGCGTACCAAGACCTTCTTGGCCAGTCTGGGGCAATGAGGATCGCTTGAACCCTTGTTCTCCTTATGGGGTTTAGCACTCTTGGAATGAGTGGGAGTGGTGGAAACACGTACACCGACTGGAAAACCCACGGAGTCACCAGGGCGTTCACCGCTTGCGTGTCCCTCGACCTGGAACAATATTGCTGAAGCTTCTTGTTGAGACGAGAGGCCATCAAGTCGATTTGAGGTATCCCCCAAAGATCTAATACCTCCATGAACACCTCCGGATGGAGTCCCCACTCTCCTGGATGGAGATCGTTTCTGCTGAGGAAGTCCTCTTCCCAGTTGTCTACTCCCGGAATGAAGATTGCTGACAGCGCCAACGTGTGTTTTTCTGCCCAAAGGATGATTCTTGTTACCTCTGACATTGCAGCTCTGCTCTTCGTTCCACCCTGTTGGTTGATGTAAGCCACTGTCGTTACATTGTCCGACTGCACTTGAATGGCCTGATTTCTTGGAAGATGGGCCACTTGGAGAAGACCGTTGTAGATGGTTCTTAGTTCTAGAATGTTTATCGGCAGGCCGGCTTCCAGACTTGACCACCTTCCTTGGAAGGTCTCCCCTTGAGTGACTGCGCCCCAGCCTCGGAGACTTGCATCCATGGTTAGCAGGATCCAGTCTTGAATCCCGAACCTGCAGCCCTCCAGAAGGTGAGGTAGTTGCAACCACCAGATGAGTGAAATCCTGGCCTTTGGTGACAGACGTATCCTCTGGTGCATATGTATATGGGATCCCGACCACTTGTCCAGGAGATCCAGTTGGAAGGACATGAAACCTCCCATACTGTAGAGCCTCGTAAGAGGCCACCATCTTTCCCAGAAGGCGAATGCACTGATGAACCGACACCCGGGTTGGCTTCAGGTCATCCCGGACCACTGTTTGTATCACCAACGCTTTTTCCTCTGGAAGAAACACCCACTGCACTTCCGTGTCGAGGATCATTCCCAGAATGGACAACCTCCTGGTTGGTACCAAATGTGATTTTGGAAGATTCAGGATCCAACCTTGTTCCCTGAGCAGGTGGGTTGTGAGAAGGATGGCCTGTAACAGCTTTTCCTTGGATGACGCCTTTATGAGCAGATCGTCCAGATATTGAATTATGTTCACCCCCTGTCTGCGGAGGAGAACCATCAGTTCTGCCATCACCTTGGTGAAAACTGTCGGTGCTGTGGAGAGGCCAAATGGCAGAGCCTGGAACTGATAGTGACAGTCCAACAGTGCGAAACGGAGATATGCCTGGTGCGGCGGCCAAATCGGAATGTGGAGGTACGCATCCTTGATTTCCAGGGATACCAGGAATTCCACCCTCTTCCAGACTTGAAATCACCTCCCTTAGAGACTCCATTTTGAACTTGAACTCCTTCAGAAAGGGATTTAGCGATTTTAGGTTCAGAATGGGCCTGACCGAACCATCCAGTTTCGGTACCACGAAAAGGTTTGAATAGTAACCTTTGTTTTGCAGATTTGGAGGGACCGGTACAATAACCCGTGCCTCCACCAACTTCTGGACAGCTGCTTGCAGGACAGACCTGTCAGCCTGCAAAGCTGGCAAGCCTGATTTGAAGAATCAGTGAGGAGGGAGATCTTGAAATTCCAGCATGTACCCCTGGGACACGATATCTTGCACCCAGGGATCCAGGCCGGACGACACCCAGACGTGACAGAAAAGCCTGAGTCTTGCTCCCACTGGCCCCACCTCCAGGGCATGCAGTCCACTGTCATGTGGAGGACTTTGGCGTACCTGAAGTAGGTTTCTGTTCCTGGGAACCCACCGCAGCCGGTTTCTTGGATTTGGGCCGGCTTCCCCTAAAGAAGGTGTTGGACAGTCTGGCCTTTCGTGGCTTGGCAGCCCGAAAGGGCTGTGATGCAGTTGAAGAAAAGGGTTTCTTCGTAGCAGGTGCAGCTGAGGGAAGAAAAGGTGACTTACCCGCCGTAGCCATGGAGATCCACGCATCTAACGCCTCCCCAAAGAGAGCCTGACCTGTGTAGGGTAGGGTCTCCACACTTCTCCTGGATTCTGCGTCGGCAGACCACTGTCGCAGCCACAGTCCTCAACGAGCTGAGACAGACATGGAAGAAATTCCTGCAGCCATGGAACCCAGGTCTTTCATGGATTCTACCAGAAATCCTGCCGAATCCTGAATGTTACGCAAAAACAATTCAACATCAGATTTATCCATAGTATCCAAATCTTCAAGTAATGTGCCTGACTACTTTACTATAGCTTTGGCAATCCAACCACTGGGAATAGTGGGACCTAATATAGCCCCTGAAGCTGTGTACATGGATTTTATTATTATTATTAGCCTTTATTTATATGGCGCCACAAGGGTTCCGCAGCGCCCAATTACAGAGTACAAATGCACATAAAAAATAGGAAAACAGTGACTTACAGTTGAATACAATATAGGACAAGTACAGGGCAACTAAGCATAACTACACCAGTAAACATAGAGATAAGTTCCAGGTGGTCAAAAAACTGTTGGATCTGGGCAGTTGAGGATTATTAAAGTAAGAAAAGTATAAGCACATGAGGGAAGAGGGCCCTACTCGTGAGAGCTTACATTCTAAGGGGAGGGGTAGACAGACAGGGATGACATAGATGGGGTACATAGAGAGCGTGGAACAGAGGGTTATGTTGAGATTTGGCTAGGTTTGGTAAAGAAATGGGTCTTAAGAGCCCGTTTGAAGTTTTGTAGAGAGGTAGAGAGTCTGAGGGGGAGAGGTAAAGAATTCCAGAGAAAGGGAGCACGTGAAAAATCTTGGAGATAGGAGTGGGAGGAAGTAATCAGAAGACAGGAGAGACGGCGTGCATTAGCAGAGCGAAGAGGACGGGTGGGAGAGTAAAGGGAGATAAGGTCAGAGATGTAGATGGGAGAGGAGTGGGTGAGGGCTTTGTAAGTGAGTGTGAGAAGTTTGAATTGGATTCTGAAAGGGAAGGGAAGCCAGTGGAGGGCCTGTAGGAGAGGGGAGGTAGACGTAGTGCGTTTGGTGAGGAAGATGAGCCGGGCAGCAGCATTGAGGATAGATTGGAGTGGAGAGAGGTGATTGTCAGGGAGGCCAGTTAAGAGGAGATTACAGTAGTCCAGTCTGGAAATAATCAGTGAGTGAATAATGATCTTAGTGGCATCCTGTGTGAGAAAAGGTCTGATTCTAGAAATGTTTTTGAGATGAAAATGACAGGTTTGTGAGAGGTGCTGAATGTGTGGTTTGAAGGAGAGGGAGGAGTCAAGGATTACGCCAAGACAGCGTACTTGGGGGCTAGGGGAGATAGTCGTGCCATCAATGGATAATGAGATTGTGGGAGGTGAGGCTGTGCGGGAGGGTGGGAAGATGATCAGCTCAGTCTTAGACATGTTGAGTTTAAGAAAGCGCTGAGACATCCAGGAAGAGATAGCAGAAAGACAGTTTGAGGTACGAGTGAGGAGAGCCGTGGAGAGATCAGGGGAGGAGAGGTAGATTTGAGTGTCATCAGCATAGAGGTGATATTGGAAGTTAAAAGAACTGAGTTCACCTAAAGAGGACGTATAGAGAGAGAAAAGGAGAGGACCAAGAACAGAGCCTTGGGGGACACCAACAGTTAGTGGAAGTGGGGGGGAGGTAGCATCATGAGAGGAGACAGAGAAGGAACGATCAGAGAGGTAGGAGGACAGCCAGGAGAGGGCAGTATCACGCAGACCAAGAGAGTGAAGGATTTGCAGAAGGAGAGGATGGTCCACAGTGTCAAAAGCAGCAGAGAGGTCAAGAAGAATAAGCAGAGAGTAGTGGCCCTTAGATTTGGCTGCATGGAGGTCATTGCAGACTTTTGTGAGGGCAGTTTCAGTGGAGTGGAGAGAACGGAAACCAGACTGGAATGGGTCAAGCAGTGAGTGAGAGGAAAGAAAGGCAGTGAGGCGATTATAGACAATACGCTCAAGAAGTTTGGAGGCAAAGGGGAGGAGAGAGATGGGTCGATAGTTGGAGAGAGTGTTAGGATCAAGGGTAGGTTTTTTAACAGGGGAGACAAGAGCATGCTTGAAGGCAGAGGGGACAGTGCCTGATGAAAGGGAGAGATTGAGAAGGTGGGCAAGATGGGAACAGGCAGAAGGGGAGAGGTAACGGAGGAGGTGGGAGGGGATAGGGTCGAGCGGGGAGGTTGTGGGGGGGGAGGAACGGATGAGGGCCATGACTTCCTCGCCAGATACATGGGAGAAAGATGTCAGAGTTGGTAAGAGGGAAGGGGAGGGGTGGCAAGGGATGGGTGGTGGCTGGTTGCTGGTCTGGTGGGAAGTGATATCCTGACGTATGGAGTCAATCTTGGATGTGAAATAAGTGGCAAAGTCAAGAGCAGACAATGAGGAAGGGAGAGGAGGTGGTGGTGGGCAGAGGAGGGAGTTAACAGTGGCAAAGAGGCGCCGGGGGTTGGAAGACTGTGTAGAAATGAGGATTTTGAAGTATGATTGTTTAGCAAGGGAAAGGGCAGTACTGAAGGATGAGAGCATGAATTTGAAATGGAGGAAGTCTGCTTTAGAGCGTGATTTCCTCCACTGTCGCTCGGCAGTACGTGAGCATTTTTGTAGGTATCTGGTGCATTTGGTGTGCCAGGGTTGAGGTGTTGATCTGCGAGGGTGAATAGTGGTTGGCGGAGCAACAGAGTCAAGGGCAGAAGTAAGAGATGCATTGTATAGGGATGTGGCTTGTTCAGGGCATGTGAGAGAGAGAAGAGGAGAGAGAAGGGAGTCAAACAGGGAGGACAGGGATGAGGTGTCAATAGCCTCAATGTTACGCTTCGTGATGGTAGCCTTAGGAGGGAGAGATGGGGAAGCAGAGATAGATAAGTTGAAAGAGAGCAAGTGGTGGTCAGAGAGGGGAAAAGGGGAATTGGAGAAATCAGAAATATCACAGCGGTGAGTGAAAACCAGATTCTGTGAGCTCCCGTTCACATGGGAGGGTGAGGTGGTCCACTGGGAGAGACCAAGTGAAGAGGTGAGGTTAAGGAGTTTAGAGGCAGGTGATTTTGTGGGGTTATCGATAGGGATGTTGAAATCACCTAGAATAATGGAGGGAATGTCAGAAGAGAGGAGGTGAGGTAGCCAGGAAGCAAAGTTGTCAAGGAATTTGGAGGAAATGCCAGGTGGACGGTAAATTACAGCAACTCGAAGATTAGTAGGTTGGTAGAGGCGTAATGCATGGACCTCAAATGTAGAGAATGTAAGAGAAGGTTCTGGAGGTATAAGTTGGTATGTGTAGCTTGAGGGTAAAAGGATCCCAACACCACCCCCATGGCGACCCCCGGGTCGGGGTGTGTGTGAGAATGTGAGGCCCCCAGCAGAGAGAGCAGCAGGAGAAGTGGTGTCATGAGGAGTAATCCAGGTTTCTGTAATGGCCAGGAGGTGCAGGGAGTTGGAAATGAAAAGGTCATGAGTGGGGGCCAGTTTGTTGCAAACAGATCTGGCATTCCAGAGTGCACAAGATAGGGGGTATGAGTTTGTGGGAGAGATGTGAATGAGATTATCAGGATTGCTGTAGCGTTGAGGTAGGAGTAATTTGGAAGGAGAGGATAAAGAGGGTGTGATGATGGTGCTGGGGCCTTGGCTAGGAAGGGAGACTGGATGCGTGAAACAGGGAGGGAGTGCAGTTTGATACTGGTGGAGGAGAGGTGAGGAGACAGGCAGAGGAGGGAGAGAGCAGGGTTGAGTGGTGGGGTATAAGTGGTGTGAAGGGGCAGAAGTGAATTGCAATGGGGAAATAGAAGAGGGGTAGGGAGGCAGACAGAGGAGAGGAGAGAGGATGAGATGTAGGAGACTGTGAGAGAGGGATAGAGGTGGTAACAGGGGACAGAATAAAGGATTAGAAGGACAATGAGTAATGGGGGTTGCCAGCCTGGCCATAGTGTGGATGGTGTGTAAACTGGTAGTAAAATGAGAATAGGAGGAGGAGTGGTGGCTGTATGAGAGAGCAGTGAAGTTTGCAGAAAGAAATACGATTTGCAAGTATTTAAAATGATAATATCTACAGATTACCAGTAAATCAAATATTTGTTGATGTTAGATGGAAAATTACACAGTGTTGGCAAACCACAAGTCAGTGTTACTTCATCAAATATGCTTCTCAATTAAACATTTGTTTTCCAGGTATTTGCAGGGTCAGAGTAAAAGTTGTATTGCAGTTTTTTTGCAGAAAGTGAATGTTTAGTGTCCGGGTAAGTGAGGTTTGGAGAATAATAGGTGTGTACATACATTTGTAGCTGCAGTCCAAGTTTTGGTGGATTGTGATGATTTATTTGCTTTTGTTTGGAGTTTCCATGCAGTTTCCGTCCAGTTAAAGTCCAGTATAAGTCCCAGACGTATCCCTTAGAGATTTTCTCCACACAATGATTCAGCTACGCTAATTCAGCTAAACTACACACTAATATAAAGCCCAAACATGTGTATGTAAGCACATTGATTGATTGGACCCTCCCCTAGCCCATCACCCATTTGGAGCAATAAAACTTAAACAAACAAATGATGTGTAGGGATGAAACCATTACACATTCCCCAAATAACTACAAATAAAACTTGAATAAATCTGCTAATATTTAATACACTAGTGACTAGACATACCTATGGCTAAGCATTCAGGATATTCCTATATGATAATTAGCAGACTCAGTACAGCTTGCTGGGCAGTGTTGTTCCACTAGACATACCTATGGCTAAGCATTCAGGATATTCCTATATGATAATTAGCAGACTCAGTACAGCTTGCTGGGCAGTGTTGTTCCACTAGACATACCTATGGCTAAGCATTCAGGATATTCCTATATGATAATTAGCAGACTCAGTACAGCTTGCTGGGCAGTGTTGTTCCACTAGACATACCTGGTAAGAGAACAATGAGATATGAGGTTACTTCATAGTTCATGCAAATTGATCACAAAAGTAGTCCAGTATAAGTCCCAGACGAATCCCTTAGAGATTTTCTCCCTTTGAGATCTTTCTCCACACAATCATTCAGCTACGCTAATTCAGCTAAACAGCGTATTATCAATTTTACAATCAGACGGCTCTTTCAAGGTGGTGGATCCTGGAACAGGTAAAACCACCTTTGTTGAGAGTGTGGATACAGATGCGTCAACAATGGACGGGTTTTCCCATTTTTTTCTATCCTCCACAGGGAAAGGAAACGCCACCAGGACCTTTTTAGGGATCTGGAATTTTTTCTCGGGGTTTTCCCATGCTTTTTCAAAAATAGCATTTCATTCTTTTGACGCAGGAAAGGTTAGCAAGGCTTTCTTATTTTCAGTAAAGTAAGCCTCTTCAACCTGCACAGGTGTTGAATCAGTAATATTTAACACATCCCTAATGGCCTCTATCATCAACTGCACCCCTTTTGCAAGAGATGCTGCCCCCCTCAACACATCCCCATCACCGTCCTCAGTGTTAGAATCGGTATCCGTGTCATCTTGCATAATCTGTACAAGAGCACGTTTTGGGGAATATACAGCGAGGGGGCCCTGAGGTAACAGAACTGGGCCAGACTGCCATAGAGTTCTGTAAATCCTGAGTTGGAAACTCATTATGTGCAGCCCTAGTAGAAATCTGAGAAATCATAGATTTGATAGAGGATAACCACTCAGGCTCCCTTGCTAGTATCTGTGCTAAAACAGTGCAATCCTAATTACATGGAATGGGATCATCCTGGGAGGAAATATCCTCTGCAGCAGTGGTCTCCAACCTTAATTGGGGTGTGAGCTACTTTCAGAAAATAAAACCTATGAAGGAGCTACCCCCTCCTCCAATGTGCCTGCGTTCCTGCGAAAGTGGGTGTGGCCTCACAACTACAAGTAATGCCCCCCCCGCATAGTGCCAGATACTCAAATAATGCCCCTCAGCAGTGCCAGATACACAAATAATGCCCCTCAGCAGTGCCAGATATTCAAATAATGCCTCCCAGCAGTGCCAGATACACAAATAATGCCCCTCAGCAGTGCCAGATACACAAATAATGCCCCTCAGCAGTGCCAGATACACAAATAATGCCCCTCAGCAATGCCAGATACACAAATAATGCCCTCAGCAATGCCAGATACACAAATAATGCCCCTCAGCAGTGCCAGATATTCAAATAGTGCCCCCAGCACTGCCAGGTACACAAATAATGCCCCCAGCAGTACCAGATACACAAATAATGCACCCCGCAGTGTCCGATACAGTGCCCCACACAGTGCTAACCCTTGCTGGCTTCTTCTACTGCTGCCGGTGCTGCTCATACTGTATGAGGGACGGAAGGGGAGGAGAGCGCAGCGCGCGCCTCTCCTGTGAAGTCCGGAGAGCGGCTGATGTGAGGGTGACAGAGTCTCCAGCGGCGGCGGGCATGTAAAATATGGAGCTGGTAAGTGAGCCACTGCCGGTCCACGAGCTCTGATTGGCTGACGGCCGGCACCATATTAAAAATGAAGGGAGGAGGAGTGCCAGTGACTGCCCAAGCCCATGCGCTCTGTGAGCTACCAAAAATACTACGGCGAGCTACCGGTAGCTCGCGAGCTACGGGTTGGAGATCACTGCTCTGCAGCATATGACACAGTGTCCTTGGAGATAGCTTAATGGAGACCACAGACACTCCACACACACAGGGGAGGGCAGACAGAGTTTCACCCCCAAGAATGGCAAGAGACACACAGAGATTGGAGCCAACCCACACACAGCGCTTTTTAGGTAAAGGGAGACCCCAACCAGCGCTGACTGTGCACCTTAATAGGTTACACAGCCTGTATACAGCCTCCCCCCCCCCCCCCCCCTTCTACAACCCTCTGGTACCGTGAGAGATAGCTGGAGCTGTTCTGGAGTGACTTGCTCTTCATTGACAGTGTTGTGCAGGCAGGAAAATGGCGCTGAACACTGCTGGGTCCGCTCTGAGGAGAAGCTCCGCCCCCAAATGGCGCTGTCTTCCCACTCTTCATAGGATTATACTGGCCTGTGGAATTATGCTGGCAGAGATCCCGGGACCCCGACAGGCTGTGTAACTAGTGTAGTGTTTCGTTCACTGTACTTGGTACTCCTGAAACTGGGCGGATGAGCCCCAAGTACAGGAACGTAATGCTGGAGTGGGAACGGAGTTCCGCAGCAACCCCTACAGAAACCCTGACTCCGTTGTTCCACCCGCATGGTCAGTCTACGCCTGCGAGACTATATTTGCTTGGGCCCACGGCAACCGCGTTTGAAGGGTGGATTATGTCTGCCCAACTCCGATTCCCCCCAGTCTTAGTTGGAGGCAAGGTGTAAACTGAGACAGGGCGAGAACAAGGGGAACCTCTAACTAAACAGAAACCCGAGTTAGGGGCAACTACAGAACTCAAACAAAAGTATGTGCGGCTCAACCGCCAAGACGAACTACAACAAAGGAAATGCTGACCACACGCTGACACAATACTGTTGTGTCCCGGCGATGACAGCATAAGCAGAACCCTCTGCAGAAAATCCAAAGCAAATATAACATGAAGCTACGGCCAAGGCCGTAAGGTGCGACAAAGCCGCTACTCACAACACCGGTGCTAATACAGGCAGGTGAACGGGAACCCCGAGGCCGCAGGCACAGGCTCACAGGAATGGAAAGCTGGAAGGATTCCAGCAACAGGCCACAGGACACCAGGACTCAGGATTACAGGATCAAAGGCAGACAAAACTCAGGATTCCAGGACAGGAACGCTCCAGGGCTGGAAGCAGCTCACGAGAAGCTCCAGACTCTGACAGAGCTGAGTACACAGGATTCCAGTATCAGACAGGGCCAGGACACAGATGCAATACTGGACTAGACACTAACCAGGAACATCCAGGTATAAATACAAACGTCTATCACCAGCTCAGAACTGCATAGCTAGCTAGGTAATAAGGGAACATGCCCCAATCAGGATGGCTGGAGGCCAGGCACACTGTAATGACCAAAATAGCTGCAGGTGGCTCATAACATGTAGGGTGTAGGCGCCGGCTTAGAGTGCCCCTCACAGTGCCGCACTATGGGCCTAATTCTGAGTTGATCGCAGCATCAAATTTGTTAGCAGTTGGGCAAAACCATGTGCACTGCAGGGGGGACAGATATAACATGTGCAGAGAGAGTTAGATTTGGGTGGGGTGTGTTCAAACTGAAATCCAAATTGCAGTGTAAAAATAAAGCAGCCAGTATTTACCCTGCACAGAAACAAAATAACCCACCCAAATCTAACTCTCTCTGCAAATGTTATATCTGCCCCCCCCCCTGCAGTGCACATGGTTTTGCCCAATTGCTAACAAACTTGCTGCTGCAATCAACTCATAATTACCCCCTATGTACTACTGAGCCCTGGAGTGCAGTTAGTGCTGCGCTCCATACCCTGTTGCCGCCATCTTCACACCGGCCCCCAACTTGCTAGGGGGGTTGGTGACTCACTCGCCACCAATCTTCTGGCTCTGTAAGGGGTTGGCTGCATGCTACTGGGGTGAGCGATCCCCTGTGGCGGGGGAACTATCAATCCCCTCAGGAGCTCAGTGTCCTGTCAGCGTAGATAGTGGCTCAGACCCCGCAGGGCGGACACTACCCCCCCCCCCCCCCTTAGTCCCACGAAGCAGGGAGGCTGCTTCTACAGAAGCTTTGTAGAGCTCCCCTAGTTGTGACCGGCTCCTTCGGGCACATTTTCTAAACTGAGTCTTGTAGGAGGGGCATAGAGAGAGGAGCCAGCCTACACTCTCAAACTCTTAAAGTGCCAATGGCTCCTGGTGGATCCGTCTATACCCCATGGTACTAATGTGGACCCCATCATCCTCTAGGACGTAAGAGAAAACTGAAATCTAAATTGCAGTGTAAAAATAAAGCGGGCAGTATTTACCCTGGCGCCATGTTTTCTGCATACAGGATAGCAAATTAAGGCAGATACAGTACGTGCCTCTAAAACGGTTGCATCATGCCTGCGTTATTTGCCTGCCACTCCCCATTACCTCCCCCAAATGGTCCCTTATTGTCAATCATTTGTGATTAAATCTTCACTGTGAGCAGCATCACAAAGGTATGTTGGCGTGTGTGCAGTGCGGTCGTGTTGCATGCGCAGTCTAACGATGATTGCTTAGTTGTGTGAACATCGGCATTGCATACAAATAGGAATCAGGCCCTATGTCACATAAGCTACACATAAAGGAGCCAATAACTGCTCTAAATGCATGCAGGACAGCCGGAGCCTGCCAGCAACAACAGATATGTACAGGAAAGGGTAAACAGTGGCAACGTTTAACTGAATGTAACATGGGTGACACTGTGTGGCTTAGTGTGAATTGGGGAGGCACAGCAGTGTGGCATAATGAGAACTCAAGTGTGCACTACAGTGTGGGTCATAATGTGAATATATAGTTCTTTCAGCTTGTGGCATAATGGGAGCTGGTAGGTACATCGGTATGTGGCATAATGGTACTTATTAGTAGGAGCCTCCACAAGTTAGTTACCTTGGGGCCCCCACAAGCCACAACCATTAATCTGTTACTGATGAATAATAAACAGGAGATTCCTGGGTGCTGGTTTCAGTTCTGGAATACTTTTTACATCTTCTCTAATCTAGCTAAAAAGAAGTGGTACAGGTAGCCCAGGGTTCCAGCTCTGTGTTCATGGGTTTTCTTTGCTGCTTTCTAGAGCTGCCTCTCAGGTCCTACTGCCTGGTGTATTTTGTGTGCAAATTTGGGAAAGCATTTCCTTTTTTTCTGATGAGTTTCTTTCTGATTTTATTTAACCCCAAGAAATTTTTCTGTTTTCATCTGTCCCGTCTGGTTTCTAAGAAAAAATATATTCAGAAAACTTGAGAGAGTACCTTTGCCAGGAGAGTAGCTTTCCCAAGAAGAGTAGCATTCACATGAGAGTAGCTTTCCCAGGAGTGTAGTTTTCCCAGGAGAGTAGCTTTCCTAGGAGAGTTGCATCCCCAGGAGAGTAGCATCCCCAGGAGAGTAGCTTTCCCAGGAGAGTAGCATTCCCAGGGGGAGGTATTAATTTTGCCGGCTGTCGGGATTCCGAATGTGAGGATACCGATGCTGGAATCCTGACACCCGGTGAAATACCCACTTGGGTGGTGGTCCACGCCACCAGCCGAGGGAGATTATATAACCCTGTGGTGACCAGAGGTCGCCAATGGGCCCGAAGCGTGGTGAGCGCAGTGACCCCACGAGGGGACATGCTGCGCTCACTGCCAGTATTCCAGCTGCTGGGGTCTCCTGACTGCCGGGATCCCGACAGCCGAGATATCATACTGAATCCTTCCCAGGAGAGTAGCTTTACCAGGAGAGTATCATTCCCAGGAGAGTAGCTTTACCAGGAGAGTATCATTCCCAGGAGAGTAGCTTTCCTAGGAGAGTAAACAGAACAGCAACAGAAGATAATTTAGATCAAAACCAAATATCCACAGCAACAGAAGATAATTCAGATCAGATAGGCAGAGAAATGAACATAGGCCCTCATTCCGAGTCGTTCGCTCTGTATTTTTCTTCGCATCGCAGCGTTTTTCTGCTTAGTACGCATGCGCAATGTTCGCACTGCGACTGCGCCAAGTAATTTTGCTATGAAGATAGTATTTTTACTCACGGCTTTTTCTTCGCTCCGGCGATCGTAGTGTGATTGACAGGAAATGGGTGTTACTGGGCGGAAACACGGCATTTTATGGGCGTGTGGATAAAAACGCTACCGTTTCCGGAAAAAACGCGGGAGTGGCTGGAGAAACGGGGGAGTGTCTGGGCGAACGCTGGGTGTGTTTGTGACGTCAAACCAGGAACGACAAGCACTGAACTGATCGCAGATGCCGAGTAAGGTTGAAGCTACTCAGAAACTGCTAAGTAGTTTGTAATCGCAATATTGCGAATACATCGTTCGCAATTTTAAGAAGCTAAGATTCACTCCCAGTAGGCGGCGGCTTAGCGTGTGTAACTCTGCTAAAATCGCCTTGCAAGCGAACAACTCGGAATGAGGGCCATAGCTAGGAACAGGAAAAGAACAAAAAAAACTAGAACAGCTATATGTGCAAATGCTAGGAGCTTAGGAAATAAAGGGGGTCATTCCGAGTTGTTCGCTCGTTATTTTTTTCTCGCAACGGAGCGATTAGTCGCTAATGCGCATGCGCAATGTCCGCAGTGCGACTGCGCCAAGTAAATTTGCTATGCAGTTAGGTATTTTACTCACGGCATTACGAGGTTTTTTCTTCGTTCTGGTGATCGTATTGTGATTGACAGGAAGTGGGTGTTTCTGGGCGGAAACTGGCCGTTTTATGGGTGTGTGCGAAAAAACGCTGCCGTTTCTGGGAAAAACGCGGGAGTGGCTGGAGAAACGGAGGAGTGTCTGGGCGAACGCTGGGTGTGTTTGTGACGTCAAACCAGGAACGAAACTGACTGAACTGTTCGCAGATGCCGAGTAAGTCTGGAGCTACTCAGAAACTGCTAAGAAGTGTCTATTCGCAATTCTGCTAATCTTTCGTTCGCAATTTTGATAAGCTAAGATTCACTCCCAGTAGGCGGCGGCTTAGCGTGTGCAAAGCTGCTAAAAGCAGCTTGCGAGCGAACAACTCGGAATGACCACCAAAATCCCAGAACTAATTGCAATAGTGACAAGGAATGATATAGCTATTGTGGCTATTACAGAGTCATGGTGCAATGAAAAGCATGACTGGGACATAGTCATACCGGGATATACTTTATTTAGGAAGGACAGAATGAGAAGATCTGAGGAAGGGTAGCAATGCATGTAAAAAAAAGCATAAATACTACCTTAATACAAAGTATTGAAGAAAAAACTGAGGGTGACCATAGAAATAGGGGAGAAGCCTATTCTTCGTATTGGGGTGATATACAGGCCATCATGTCAGGAAGAGGAACTGTACAAGAACCTATTGCAAGACATCAGTAAAATGGCATTAAAATGAGAGGTAATAATCATGGGAGACTTTAATCTTCCTGATGTAAAGTGGGAGGTGTCTGTTGCTAATTCCACTAGAAGTAGGTACATTTTGAATTCCATGCAGGGAGCATACTTCCACAAATTGGTGAGGGAGCCCACTCAGGATGATGCAATATTAGACTTAATACTTATGTAACACCCCACTGGTAGTAAGTATGCAAAATCTGCAGTCACTGTGTATAGTGCATCACACTTACTCTGCCCCGGCTGGTCATGGGTTCAGGCACGGATACCAGAGGGCGCCCTGAATAATCAGGTGTTTAATTACAAGTGCATTGTGGGTGTGGACTACAGGTGTCGGTGCAGCGCATAAAGAATTGGGCGCCAGGCCATCTCAGAAAAACAGCATAAAGTTTATTTTAACATCAAACAGGGATATTGCAGGGATAACTTGTGAACACTCCTCCAGCACAAAGCATAACAGTTACAGTGGATCACATATCAGGGCACCTCCTCCAGCGCATCGCTTAGTCGCAGCGGCATATATATGGCGAACATCAGTACGTACCAGGGCATTCTGTGACCAGTAGTGCTACACATCAGGTTGCCATCTCTCTCTCTCTCTTACTTAGCGAGGATTCTTTTCCATGGGGGCTTTTAATCACGCCGCGTGGCTTCCGACCACTTCACCCAGATACCTCTCGAGACTCACACCTTTAGCACACTTTTCTCCTGGCATCACCCTTTCACTGGATTCTGCATACTGCTGCTCTCACACTGCGGTGTCTCCCTCTGTCAAGTGCCTTGCTGTGGCCAAAACATGTGGGGAGCCCTCACTGGGGCTACATCTTTCTGGTTAATCCACCACACTTCTGCTAGCTAATACACGTGCTTCTCCTCACTGTCTGTCTGCTCTCTGTTCTCTGTTGTAGTTGTGCACTCTCTCACTGCAGGACAACCTTTTTATAACCTCGCATTCCCAGGGACACATTCCATCTGGGATTTCCCGCTCTGAATTTCCCACTCTCAGTTTCCCGCTCTGAGTCTGCAAATGGGTGAGTCATGCCCTCTGCATTTTGCAGACTGATCTGTATTGCTGTGAGCTGGGCTGTTAACTCCTTCTGTGCTGCAAGCTGTAGGCTGCTGGCTCTGTTCTATATTACACAGCCATGCTGGCACCTGTAGTGCCACAGTTGATTTGTGCTTGCAGTTCCAGGGTATTACACTTACAAATGGTGACAGAATATCTGACGTAAAAGTGGGTGAAAACCTGGGTTCCAGTGATCATCAAGCAGTATAGTTCAGCATAGATACAGAGACTGACTCATCCCATACAAAAACAAAGGTGTTAGATTTTAGGAATGCTGATTTTGTAGGGATGGGAAAATGTGTAAGCGATTCTTTGGCAGAGTGGAGGAACTTGGAAGGAGCGCAGGAGAAGTGGGAAACATTAAAAAGTGAAATATTAAAGGCAACAGCCCTTTGTATCAAAAGTGTTAGGAAAAACACAAGGAAAAGGAAGCCAGTGTGGTTTGTGAAAGAAGAAGCAAGTATTATGAGAGCAAAAAAGATGGATTTTAGGAAATATAAGCAGACACAAAATAATGAAGACAAAGAGATATGTCTTGTTAGACAGAAGGAGACTAAGAAGCGAATCAGATGTGCAAAGGCACAAGCTGAGGAGAAAATGGCCCAGTCAGTGGGTAAAGGAGGCAAAACTTTTTTTTAGGTATATAAGCAAGAGGAGAATAACGAAAGGAGGAATAATACGACTAAAGACAGAGACTGGGAGTCTTGTTGAGGGAGACAATGTGATAGCGGATCATCTTAATTATTATTTTCGCTCAGTATTCACTATTGAAAGAGAGGGGAATGGGCCACAGTTAAGTTGCAGGGATATACAGAAAAATTAAACAAGTACATTTACAGAGGAGAAGGTCCTAATAGAATTCTCAAAGCTGAAAGTGGATAAATCAATAGAGCCAGATGGGATACATCCACACTGAAGCCATCCAGCTCTGCCAATCCAGGGGCATCACACTCCACACCTCCATAACCCCAATCTGGGTCTATGATTACCCAGCAAAGAGCCATATGGAGCATTATTGGGTTGCTACAAGGTAGGTAGCTCTTAGCCTAGATATATTTCAGTAAGGAGCCATTATCATGTGGCTCTTTGCTGGGAAATCATAGACCCAGATTGGGGTAATGGAGGTGTGGGGTGTGGTGCCCCTGGATTGGCTGAGCTGGATGGCTTCAGTGTGGCATACCTTTACATTCTATTAACACTTATCACATTCATTTCTTTAACACTATTTTTTATTTTAATTAAATCTAATTTTTGTATCATTTTCTTTATAGCTTCGGCTTCCTAACACTAATTTATTAACACTATAGTTTTTTCACTGGTATGCTGCCCTGGGCTTTCTGGTTTATGCTGATTTTTGGGGTGCCACACCCTGCACCAAGATATGTCGCTAGGGACCCCCAATATACAGAGAGGCCTTGACGCCGTTTGGGGGCTTAATCATACATTTGTGCAAATATATGTAACCAAGATCTCTCAATTCTAATATTGTGTGGGATTTAAATCTGGTTACTGCTATCATTCAGGGTGCTGGGGGAAACAAAATGCCTTTTTTTCTGACATTGCAAATGACATTAAAGGGAAAGTATGCCTTTTTGCAGAGGCCACCAGTATGGGTAAAACAAATGATTGAGGATTTAGGTAGACTAGAGGAATGGTCAAGAGCATGGCAATTACAGTTGTATGTCAAAAAATGCAAACTCATGCACTTGGGTCACAAAAAAATCCAAAAGCTAAATCTAGTATTAATAGCACTATACTGAAAACTACTGAGGAGGAAAGGGATATAGGAGTCACTATTTCAGGTGACTTAAAGGTAGGTAAGCAATGTAACAAAGCAATGAGGAAGGCTAATCAGATGCTTGGTTGCATAGGGAGAGGAATTATCAACAGAAAGAAAGAAGTAATAATGCCACTGTATAGGTCACTGCAATGGCCTCATTAAGAATACTGTGTTCAATTCTGGAAGCCATATCTTCAGAAGGATATTAATACAATAGAGACTGTACAAAGAAGGGCAACCAAAATGGTGCATGGCCTACATCATAAAACATACCCAGAAAGACAAAAAAATCTCAATATGTATTGTTTGGAGCAGAGAAGGGAAAGGGGGAGGGGGGGCATGATTGAAGGGGTTTTAACAAAGTCCAGGAGGGAAACATTCTTCCAATGAAGAGAAGTATTAGAACACGAGGACATGCACTGAAAGTGGAGAAAGGCAGGTTCAGGGGAAATTTGAGGAAGAATGACTTCACAGAAAGACTAGTGGACAAGTGGAATAGCCTCCCATTAGAGGTGGCAGAGGCTAAGACAGTAGAGAAATTTAAACATGCATGGGATAGACATAAGGAAATCTTTACAAAGAAATGAGGATCAAATAAGGTTTGAGGTAAAAATATGGTAAAACAAAGGGCAGACTAGATGGGCCAAGTGGTTCTTATCTGCTGTCACATTCCATGTTTCTATGTAGCTTTTCCAGGAGAGTAGTTATCGCAGGAGAGTAACTTTACCTGAAGAGTAGCTTTCCCAGGACAGTATCATTCCAAGGAGAGTACCATCCCCAGAAGACTAACTTTCCCAGGAGAGTATCTTTCCAAGGAGAGAAATTTTCCCAGGAGAGTAGCTTTATCAGTAGAGTAGCCTTTCCAGGAGGGTATCTTTCTAAGGAGAGTAGCATTCCGAGAAGAGTAACTTTCCCAGGAGAGTAGCTTTCCAAGGAGAGTAGCATTCCAAGGAGAGTAGCATCCTCAGACGAGTAGCTTTCCCAGGAGAGTAGCTTTCCCAGGAGAGTATCTTTCCAAGGAGAGTAGCTTCCCCTGAAGAGTAACTTTCCAAGGAGAGTAACTTTCCCAGGAGAGTAGCTTTCCAAGGAGAGTAGTATCCCCAGAAGAGTAACTTTCCCAGTAGAGTTTCTTTCCAAGGAGAGTAGCATCCCCAGAAGAGTAACTTTCCCAGGAGAGTAGTTTTTCCAGGAGAGGGTAATTCTGTTATTCCCAGGAGAGTAGCTTTCCCTGATTATTTTTCTCAGGAGAGTAGCATACCCAGAAGAATAACTTCCCAGGAGAGTAGTATTCCTAGGAGAGTAGCATTCACATGAGAGTACCTTTCCCAGGAGCGTGTCATTACCAAGAGAGTAGCATTCCCACGCTCCTGAACGGCAACTCTGTGTTTATCTGCACGTTATCTGGACGTATGCACAGTGCGAGTTAGACGCATGCACAGAATATAAGAATCCCTCCACTGCATCCGACATCAATAGTATTAATAGTAATAATAATAGTGCTGCTTCTTTCCCTTAAGATCTCACAGGAAGCTGCCTCTCCCCTCTTTGATATCCAGCTTCAATGTGATGTGTGAACTGAAGTTGCTATGACAATGCATTTTAAGCTAAGCTGTTTTTGCAGCTGAACACCTGATTGCAGTGTATTCAGGTAATAGAGATAATGGGGGGAGGGGCTGCTTTATATACAGTATGTATACTATATTTTTACTTGAGTGAAAAATAAATTGTGGCTGTGGTTTTCCCTTGAATTCTCAGACCATTTTGGAATAGGTCCATTAGTGGATATAGAAGGCAGCAATCGCCACACAAGAAGCGCCACGAAGAACTTCACATTAATTATTTTAGTACATTTTTACTTGCACTATTTTCACTTAAGTCTATTAGGGCAAAAAAAGGGATATTGGCCCTCATTCCGAGTTGAGCGCTCGCTAGCTACTTTTTGCAGCGCTGCGATCAGATAGTCGCCGCCTATAGGGGAGTGTATTTTCGCTTTGCAAGTGTGCGAACGCTTGTGCAGCCGACTGGTACAAAAAAGTTTTGTGCAGTTTCTGAGTAGCTCAGAACTTACTCAGCCGCTGCGATCACTTCAGTCTGTTTTTGTCCAGAATTGACCTCAGACACCCGCCCTGCAAACGCTTGGACACGCCTGCGTTTTTCCAAACACTCCCAGAAAACGGTCAGTTGACACCCACAAACGCCTTCTTCCTGTCAATCTCCTTGCAATCCACTGTGTGAATGTATTCTTCGTTAAATCCATCGTTCAGCATCGATCCGCTTTGCACCCCTACGACGCGCCTGCACATTGCTATGCATACACATGCACAGTTGTGACCTGTTCGCTGTGCTGCAAAAAACGGCAGCGTGCGATCAACTCGGAATGAGGGCCCTACACTGTAGTAAAATGAGCTTGAACCATCATGCTGTATATACCCTATTATCTCAAAGCTATTAATTCCATAACAATCCAATAACATTAACCAAATCAAGTATTACAATTCTAATAACATGATACTGAAACAGCATTTGGTTTATGAACGTAGAGGAGATTAAGGGCAATTCACTTGTGGGGCCACTACCACTAATGGTGATGGTAATAGAAGTATTATGTGTAAATACTCTCAGCAACACAAGTGCGTTGAATACACTGTCGTGTCCCTCAGTTCACATAATGCCCCACAGAAACCTCTGCTTTTCATATAGCAAAAATCAAAATCTTAAAGGTAAAAAAAAATAAAAAATAATGACATAAAGGCATCAAGAAGGGCATTGTGAATACAATGCATCCTGCCACTGATAGCAGGCATATCGGTGTTTATTAACGCCATATGCATGAAGATGTAAGCAAAGGACAGCTCTTCCAGTTAGAGCTGTACTCTGTAGTGTGGGGACTTCCGGGTTTGTGACCAGGGAGTCCTTCTGCACATGCGTCATATGACGAGTGCGCCGTAGGGGACTCTGGGAGCGATCTGATTCTATGTGAAAAAGAGACCATAGGCTTCTTTTGGGTAATTGTCAAAATGGGGTTGAGGTAGAAAAACTGCGCTGTATAGACTTTAGCTGGCCTAGGGGTGGTCACAGGGCTCCCCTGTTGAGCCCAAAAATAGAAATGGATATATGCAATACAGAAAGAGGACTACTCCTGATTGGCGCTTGTCAGATAACACCCACATAAAACATTGTGATTGAGCCATGATTGGTAGGAAATAAAGCATGTGTCTAGTGTTATGTAAAAACAATCTCTGTTTTAATTTAAACAAACACTTAAAATCAAAACACATATAAAATGGAAGTAGATAACACAGAGAATCCTACCAAGATGGTGGCCGGAGCCGCAGGTGTTATATGCAAGGTATACCCGGGAAAGATACCCTGCATAAGGCTCCGGAAGGCGAGATTTTCCCTGTGGTATAAACTGAGTCCAAAAACGTCCTTGGAAGTCCAGAGCACTGGTAGGCAGACACCAACGCGTTTCGGGACATCAAAGTCCCTTTTTCAAGGTAGTATCTTGGTAGGATTCTCTGTGTTATCTACTTCCATTTTATATGTGTTTTGATTTTAAGTGTTTGTTTAAATTAAAACAGAGATTGTTTTTACATAACACTAGACACATGCTTTATTTCCTACCAATCATGGCTCAATCATAATGTTTTATGTGGGTGTTATCTGACAAGCGCCAATCAGGAGTAGTCCTCTTTCTGTATTGCATATATCCATTTCTTTTGGGTAATGCCATCTAAAGGATGCGTTACACACTTGGCACAAGCTCGGTGCATATGTGAAATGTGGCCAAACCCCTAAACTGAGCTTTGATACATCCCATCCAAAATGTTAAAGCAAGTGCCTAAATTACCGGAGTTAAAACCAATACAACAAATATCTACTTGCTCCAACTATTATAACTAGAAACATTTGCTTCTTAAATACATTGTAGATTATGCCCTCTACCTGTATATATTTACACATATATTTACACATATAGGGGTATATGCAATTGCGGTCAGCCGTTTTTGGATTCGACACAATTCGACAGTCGAATCCCAGCCGACGGGACACGAATGCGACATATTCAATAAAAAACGGATTCGACTGTCCCGCTGTCGAAAAACTGAGCAATTGACGATAGTGTGCGTCCTGGATTCGACTTCATGGACGGCAGAAAAGTGTTAAAAAAAACCTGAAAAAAATTGCCTGGGGTCCCCCCTCCTAAGCATAACCAGCCTCGAGCTCTTTGAGCCGGCTCTGGTTGTAAAAATACGGGGGGGGGGGGGGGGGAATGACATGGGATCCCCCGTATTTTAACAACCAGCACCGGGCTCTGCGTCCGGTCCTGGTGCCAAAAATACGGGGGACAAAACACGTAGGGGTCCCCCGTATTTTTAACAATAGCACCGGGCTCCACTAGCTAGAGAGATAATGCCACAGCCGAGGGACACTTTTATACCAGTCCCTGCGGCCTTGGCATTAAATCCCCAACTTAAATCAAGGGGTCCCCCCTCCAGCCACCCAAGGGCCAGGGGTGAAGCCCGAGGCTGTCCCCCCCATCCAAGGGCGGTGGATGGGAGGCTGATAGCCAAGTGTAAAAAAAAAAGAATATTGTTTTTTGTAGCAGAACTACAAGTCCCAGCAAGCCTCCCCGCAAGCTGGTACTTGGAGAACCACAAGTACCAGCATGCAGGGGGAAAACGGGCCCACTGGTACCTGTAGTTCTTCTACAAAAAAAACCCAAATAAAAACAGTACACACATACTGTGACAGTACAACTTTATTACATACATGCACACCGACATACACACATACTTACCTATGTTGACACGAGGCTCGGTCCCCTTGTCCACGTAGAATCCACGGGGTACCTGTAAATAAAATTATACTCACAACAATCCAGTGTAGATCTGTCCTCTTCTTAGTTTGTAATCCACGTACTTGGCAAAATAAAAAAACGCAAAACACGATCCACGCACTGAAAGGGGTCCCATGTTTACACATGGGACCCCTTTCCCCGACTGCCGGGACCCCCCATGACTGTTGTCAAAGAGGGTCCCTTCAGGCAATCAGGGAGCGCCACGTCGTGGCACTCTCATGATTGGCTTTGCGCATCTGAGCTGGTAGGAACACGTTTCTCACCGCCCAGGCTGCCAAGGCCTGAGTTATCCGCTTTGCAGCAGGATGACTGCTGTGATATTTCATCTTCCTCGCAAAGGACTGTTGGACAGTCAATTGCTTACTGGAAGTAGTACAAGTGGTCTTCCGACTTCCCCTCTGGGATAACGATCGACTCCCAGCAGCAACAACAGCAGCGCCAGCAGCAGTAGGCGTTACACTCAAGGATGCATCGGAGGACTCCCAGGCAGGAGAGGACTCGTCAGACTTCCCAGTGACATGGCCTGCAGGACTATTGGCTTTCCTGTGTAAGGAGGAAATTGACACTGAGGGAGTTGGTGGTGTGGTTTGCAGGAGCTTGGTTACAAGAGGAAGGGATTTAGTGGTCAGTGGACTGCTTCCGCTGTCATCCAAAGTTTTTGAACTTGTCACTGACTTATGATGAATGCGCTGCAGGTGACGTATAAGGGAGGATGTTCCTAGGTGGTTAACGTGCTTACCCCTACTTATTAAGGATTGACAAAGGCAACAGATGGCTTGATACCTGTTGTCCGGATTTGTGAAGAAATAATTCCACACTGAAGAGGTGGCTTTTTTGGTATTTTGCCCAGGCATAACAATGGGCTTTATCATCCCATGGCCAACAACTGTCTCCACTGGTGCCTTTTGAAACAAGCCACTTCACCATCAGAATTCTCATTGTTAACTTCCTCCGCAGCGCCAGCTACACTCATATCCTCCTCATCATGGCGTACTTCTACAGTGACATCCTCAATCTCAATATCAGCAACTGGACTGGCGTTGCACTTGCAGAGGGCGTGCAAATGGTGGTAGGAGCCTCCTCTTCCCATACAGTGTTGTGAAGGTTAGGCATATACATCACAACAGCGGACATTGCCAGCACCCCTGTATTTTCCCAACACCCCTGTAATTTTACAGCATACAAGGTGTACATTTATTCTCATTGCACACCTGTATTTTTACAACATACAGGACCAGTGTGCTTTTATTTTAACAACTGCACCCCTGAATTTTTTACAGCATTCAAGACAGGGCCAGTGTACATTTAGTTTTACAGCAGCACCCCTATTTTTACTGCATACAGGAGGACAGTGCCCCTGCCCCCTGTACAACACAGTGACAGCCAGGACAGCAACACCCATGTACAGCTTCAGCACCCCTTACAGCACATGAAAGTTGAACACCAGTGACAGCTAGGACAGCACCCCTAACAGCACAGGTACACCACAGTGACTGGAGCAGCACCCCTACACTGACCCCACCCGACGCCACCACCAACAGAGAGACAGAGGTCTGTCTCCCTCACTCTCCAAGTCTGGAGTGAAAATGGCGGTGATACTCAGGCTGTTTATATGGAATTCAAAACGCAGAGAATCTGACAGTGGGATGATGGCATTTTGCCACGTTCTGGTTTCCGAGTCTGTCTGGAAGTCCCGAGCCAGTCTCGGATCTGGGCTCAGAACGGGATGTTCGGGAGAGGGGGGTCGGTTCTCTGAGAACCGAACCCACTCATCTCTAATTAAAACCACCATAGTATTTCAGTATCTTTCCGTCATATTTCAGACTTGTGGCCAACCTGTGTCTGCTTCATGTAAAGATTAACCTTTACATACCTCCCAACAATCTTGATTTAAATTAGGTAGTCCCAATTATTGGTTCTGCCCCACAACTGTCCAAGGAAACCATTGTATTGGAGCTCTACTTCATGCTGTGTGACTGTGGGCACTGCAAGGCATTTACTCTGGCCACAGTACAAGGCAACTCGCCTCTGATGTTCTCTTTTCTGAGCAGGGAGTTCAGATCAAGTGCAGTGGAGAAGGATGAAGAGGATACGTCAATGTAAGTATCTATTGTGGTTTCTTTCAAATTTTCATTGGTTGATGTGGTTAGCTGTTTCTTATAGTTATCCTAAGTACTTATCTGGCCCTAATAAATTCACATCTGAATAAATGTTTTCATTTATTCAGATGTGAGATCTGACCACTCAGCCCCTCTGGCTGGTTAATACTTCATTACCACATATTGTATATCAAACGAATCAGCTGATGAAATATTACATATATGTAAATGTATTGAGCTTCTTTAACTGATGGAGCAATAACTAACATGAATTTTGGGTTCAGCCATATTATGAATATAGGAGCTGATACTGAGTCGGGTCTGCGTCTTTATGCAGATGCCGCTACAAAGCCCCTCCCTGGTGTACAACTTGCTTCCAAATGAGCAAGGACTGAGACATCCACTGTATGCATCTGCAGACGCTGACATATAGCTTGGTGCACCTTTAGATGTCACCATCAGTCACACCAACGAAACTTGTGTAATCCCTATGGCAATTGCAGAATCTTCATCGGAGTATGGCCTCCTATATGGGCGGTTCAGCATATTTCTGCACAGCCACTTACCGTGACATGGCTGCAACATGCCTCCGCTGCTGCCAGTTGACATGTGAGGAACCCGGGACACTCCAGCAAGCCTAGACCCGGGAAATTAGTAACACCTCCCTCCCCTCTCTGCACCTCTGCTCATAAGACGTAACATGCACCAACACTCATAAGATGCAACAATGTGCTGACACTCATAAGATGCATCATGTTCCGACACTCATAATATGGAAGATGTGCCAACACATGTGCACAAGAAAAACATAGCTTCACTGCAGCTTACATAGAAGCTGCATCCGAATCAGACCCACAGAGTTTGACTTAGCTGAGGTGCATAGTTTCCATGATCGGGTGGGTCTATAGTATCTCTCCTAACTGCAAACCTGCTATTGATGACCCACCTGCATTGGTGCTTTTTGGGGAGACCTGCTGGATCAGAAGAGGACATCACCCAGGGATCTAGAATTCTGTATGTTATTATAACTATGGGCCTAATTCATATCTGATCGCTGGGCAGCGATTTTTGCAGTCCTGCCATCAGATAGTCGCTGCCTACAGGGGGAGTGTATTTTCACTGTGTAAGTGTGCGATCGCATGTGTAGAAGAGCTACACAAACTGATTTTGTGCAGTCTCTGCGCAGCCCAGGACTTACTCTTCCTGTGCGATGGAATTCTGCTGATCGGGGCCGGAGCTGACATCAGACACCCTTCCTGAAAAAGCTTGAGCCCACCTGCGTTTTTCCGGACACTCCCTGAAAACGGTCAGTTGCCACCCACAAAGGCCCTCTTCCTGTCAATTTCCTTGCGAATGCCCATGCGAATGGATCCTTCACATCATCTCATCGCTGAGCAACGTTGCTGTGCGACGCACCAGCGCAGTGTGGTGCATACGCATGTGCCGTTTGGATCTGATCGCCCGCTGCGCGATAATGCACAGCAGCGATCAGATCTGAATGACCCCCTGTGTTTTCTACTTTACATAAATGATTCCATTCCATAATCTTATGTTTGTATAACTTAATACCAAGTGCAATATTGTGATTGTTCAAAATGATTCCCCAGCCTATACACCATTTGTTTATATATACTTATTTACAGACAACAAAAGTCTGATTGCCTCCACCTAAGTATATAAACAAACAGATGTTGGTTACAGAAGACATGAAGGAATATAAAATACACGAGCTGGAGCCAAGAAACACGTCTTATTCCAATTACTGAAAACATATATTCCATAGAATTCCACTATTATTCACTGTAAAACCAACACAATATATATATATATATATATATATATATATATACACACACATATATATATATATATATATATATATATATCTCCACCAATCTCCTCATCAAGATACGCAGCGTGGTCTCATCAGCTCTGAAATCCCACAGTGTCACACAGATGAGTGTTTCTCTTTTCCTTACTCTTAATGTTAACCCTGCCCAGCTAGATGTTACAATCAGAGTATATGGAATCACACTGTTTAATGTCTTGGGGTCCTCACCCGTGCCTTACGCTGTCCAGGCTTTTATTGTATGAAGCAAAGTCACACCTTTGGGAGAAGGGTCATTGTGGTCTTATATGATTCTAATATTGCTTATGGCTATTGCTACTGGAATCGTTGTGCTAGAGGTAATCTGCAATGGCAAGGGAAGACTCTCCATTGTACTACGCAAAGGCTGGTGCTGGCTACACACAGGCAGATCCTAACCTGAGCGCCCAGTGATTGGAGCAACGCCCACTTTGGCCATATATGTAGTAGCCAAATTGTGGTTAGATCAGATGCATCAAACCTTGTAAAGGTGAATCAGCTTTTACCTGCTGTCTACAGTAAGTGCTTGCTATAATATGATAGCTAGAAGCTTATTGATTGGTTGCTGTGGGCAACTTCTCCACCTGTCCTACTTAGAAGGTTTGAAACATCTCCCTATGAGTGAGATTTGACCATTCAGCCCCTCTGGCTGAGCAGCCATATATCTCCAAGTATAACCAGGGCTTTGTAGTGTGAATGAAAGATAACCACACACCCAGGATGATAGCGGTGATAAAAATTACAGCCAAGTCCATATAATTATTTCAAGTTTATATCATTATTTTACTATGTAAAGTCCAAAATGTGTACAGGATGGATTGTCTGTCCCGCTGTCCCTCCCGCGGGCTGTCGTGTGCCGCAGGGGAAGGGGGAGGGGGCAGGTCGGAGAGCCTGTGATCACTGGTGCTCTGCACAGCAAAAACAGTCTGGGGGCTGCTCAGAGTATGTGATGTGAGGCCAAGCCCACCCACTCGAGGTCATGCCCCTTATCAACAGAAGCCCCGCCCCCTTTCCAGGCTTGTTCAGTTGCTATTGAAGAAACACGTTGGGACTGACTTCAAGTCAAGAATAACCTTAATTGGCGTAGCGTGGGTTTCAGACTGTATACTTCACTAGATACTTAATAGCATGTTGTCATTAGCTGCAGGATTGATTTCCAATAAAGTCTTGTTTAATGCGTCTTTATTTTACATTATTTCTCCTTACGTCCTAGAGGATGCTGGGGGCACTTCAAGAACCATGGGGTATAGACGGGATCCACAAGAGACATGGGCACTTTAGGACTTTAAAAGGGGTGTGAACTGGCTCCTCCCTCTATGCCCCTCCTCCAGACTCCAGTTTAGAATCTGTGCTCAGTGAGACTGGTTGCACAGTGGGGAGCTCTCCAGAGTTTCTCAGAAAAAGACTTATGTTAGGTTTATTATTTTCAGGGAGAACTGCTGGCAACAGTCTCCCTGCATCGTGGGACTTAGGGGAGAGAAGCAGACCTACCTCTGTGAGTTTCAAGGCTCTGCTTCTTAGGCTACAGGACACCATTAGCTCCTGAGGGTCTGAACGCTAGGTACGCCTAGATGCTCGTTCCCGGAGCCCGCCGACACCCCCCTTGCAGAGCCAGAAGTCAGAAGACGGGTGAGTAGTAGAAGATCAGAAGACTTCAGTGACGGCTTTGAGGTACCGCACAGCGGCCGCGCTGCGCGCCATGCTCCCACACACACAGCGGCACTACAGATTGCAGGGCGCGAGGGGGGGGGGGCGCCCTGGGCAGACTGTAAATCCTCAATATGTCCTTGCAAAAAGTGTTTTTTAAGTGCCTAGGCACTGAATCCGGTCCCCCGCCAGTATAAATATTTGCTAAAACAGCGGGCTGAAGCGCGCCATTGAGGGGGCATGGCTTAGCCCTCACAGCTCTCACCAGCGTCATTTTCTCTCCACAGAGTTGCAGAGACGCTGGCCTTACTCACCACTGCTGTACAAGTAACAGGGTGCAAAACAGGGGGGGGCACAGTACACTTGGTGCTATTTAATGTAATATAAAAGCGCTAACAGGTCTGGGGCTTTATATAAAAGTGTTCAGAACTGGGATAAGCGCTGGGTTGTGAGCTGGCAAACTCCCTCTGTGTTTCTCTGACAGGCTTTACTGTGGGTCTGTCCCCTATATGCCCAGTGTGTTTGTGAGTGTCGGTGCACGTGTGTCAACATGTCTGAGGCAGAGTGCTCTTCCCAGGAGGAGACTGGATAAGGGAAAGAAACGGCTGTGGGAGTGACCCTGTCAGCACCGCCGACTCCTGATTGGGTAAATGTTCTGAGTGCTTTGAATGCGAATGTGGCTCGGTTGAATAAAAGATTGGATAAATCTGAGTCTCAAAACCAGGCATGGAAAAATCAGTAGAGGATGTGTTGTCCCAGGTTCAGACCCCCTCGGGGTCACAAAAGCGTTCATTTACCCAGATAGCAGATACAGATACCGACACGGACTCTGACTCCAGTGTCGACTATAGTGATGCCAGATTAAATCCAAAACTGGCTAAGAGCATTCAGTACATGATTGTGGCGATAAAAGATGTGTTACATATCACGGAGGACCCTGCTGTTCCTGATACAATGGTCTGTATGTTTAAAGGAAAGAAACCTGAGGTAACGTTTCCTCCCTCTCATGAACTGAACGCTCTTTTTGAAAAGGTTTGGGAAAATCCTGACAAGAAGTTTCAAATTCCCAAGAGAATTCCGGTGGCATATCCGTTCCCCTCTGGGGATAGAGAAAAGTGGGAGTCACCCCCCACTGTGGACAAAGCTCTGTCACGGCTGTCCAAAAAGGTGGCGCTTCCGTCTCCTGACACGGCAGCCCTAAAAGAACCTGCGGAGACATTGGCCTTTTGGGATCAAGAGCCAATGCTATGGCAGTCTCAGCTAGGAGAGCATTGTGGATTCATCAATGGAATGCTGATGCTGACTCTAAGAAGGCTATGTAGTCTCTGCCGTATAAAAGTGGTGTCTTGTTTGGTAACGGCCTCGCTGACCTGGTATCTACGGCTACCGCGGGTAAGTCATCCTTTTTACCTTATGTTCCTGCACAACAAAAGAAAACGCACCACTATCAGATGCAGTCCTTTCGGCCCAATAAATACAAAAAAGGACTAGGGTCTTCCTTCCTTGCTTCTAGAGGAAGAGGAAAGGGAAAAAGGTCACCGGCTGTGGCAGGTTCCCAAGAGCAGAAGTCCTCTCCGGCACCAAATCCACCGCATGACGCTGGGACTCCTCTCCTGAGTCCGCACCAGTGGGGGCACGTCTCCGACTCTTCAGTCATTTCTGGGTTCGTTCGACCCTAGACCCATGGGTATTAGAAATAGTCTCCCAAGGGTACGATTTTTCAAATCAGCCTTACCAGTTTCTCTTCCGGACAGGGAGGTGGTATGCGGTGCTATACAAAAACTATGTCAAAATCAAGTCCCTGTCACAGTGCCCCCTTCACAACAGGGAAAAGGCTTTTATTCGAGCCTGTTCGTGGCCCCGAAGCCGGACGGCTCGGTCAGACCTATTCTGAACTTAAAATCCCTCAATTTCTATCTAAAAAATTGAAATTCAAGATGGAGTCTCTCCGAGCAGTGATCTCCAGTCTGGAGGAAGGGGATTTTATGGTGACGGTCGACATAAAGGATGCCTACTTACACGTCCCCATAAATCCTCCACATCAGGCTTACCCGAGGTTTGCCGTTCAGGATTGTCATTACCAATTTCAGATGTTGCCGTTTAGTCTGTCCACGGCTCCGAGGGTTTTCACCAAAGTTATGGCGGAAATGATGGTTCTCCTGCGCAAGCAAGGAGTCACAATTATCCCGCTCTTGGACGATCTCCTGATAAAAGTGAGGTCCAAGGAACAATTACTGCAGAGTGTGACGCTCTCCCTGACAATTCTGCAACAACATGGTTGGCTCCTAAACTTGCCAAAATCACAGTTGGTTCCGACGACAAGACTGTCGTTCTTGGGTATGATTCTGGTCACGGAATTACAGAGAGTTTTTCTTCCAGTGGAAAAGGCTCTGGAAATTCAGAACCTGGTCAATCAGATTCTGAAGCCAGCAAGAGTGTCGATTCATCAATGCACTCGGTTGCTAGGGAAGATGGTGGCGGCCTATGAGGCCATTCAATTGGCAGATTCCATGCCAGAGTTTTTCAGTGGGACCTGTTGGACAAGTGGTCCGGATTCCATCTGCACATGCACCGACAGATAATCCTGTCTTCCAAAACCAGAATCTCACTCCTGTGGTGGCTGCACAGCTCTCACCTCCTAGAGGGATGCAGATTCGGGATCCAGGACTGGATCCTGGTGACCACGGATGCGAGTCTCCGAGGCTGGGGTGCAGTCACACAGGGGGAAAATTTCCAGGGAAAATGGTCAAGTCAGGAAGCTTGTCTACACAAAAACATTCTGGAGTTAAGGGCCATTTACAACGGCCTTCTACAAGCGGAGCATCTTCTTTGTGATCTGCCCGTCTTGATTCAGTCGGACAACATAACAGCAGTGGCATACATAAACCACCAGGGCGGAACGAAGAGCAGAGCAGCAATGGCAGAAGCCACAAAAGTTTTTTGCTGGGTGGAAAGGCATGTAAGCGCTCTGTCAGCAGTCTTCATTCCGGGTGTAGACAACTGGGAAGCAGACTTCCTCAGCAGACACGATCTCCATCCAGGAGAGTGGGGTCTTCATCAAGAGGTCTTTGCAGAAGTGACAAGTCGTTGGGGAATTCCTCAAATAGACATGATGGCGTCTCGCCTCAAAAAGAAACTTCCGAGATATTGTTCCAAGTCGAGGGACCCTCAAGCAATAGCAGTAGATGCCATAGTGACACCGTGGGTGTTTCAGTCGGTATATGTGTTCCCTCCGATTCCAGTCATTCCAAAAGTGATAAAGATCATAAGAAGAACAAGGGTTCAGGCAATCCTCATTGTTCCAGACTGGCCAAGGAGGGCTTGGTATCCAGATCTTCAGGAATTGCTCATAGGAGATCCCTGGCCTCTTCCTCTACGAGAGGATCTGTTACAGCAGGGGCCGTGCATGTACCAAGACTTACCGCGGCTTCATTTGACGGCTTGGAGGTTGAGCGCAGAATCCTAGCTTATTCCCGGTGAAGTAATTCCCACACTGCTTCAGGCTAGAAAAGAGGTAACGGCGAAACATTATCACCGTATTTGGAGAAAATATGTGTCTTGGTGTGAATCCAAGAAAGCTCCTTCGGAAGAATTTCAGCTGGGCCGTTTTCTCCATTTTCTGCTCAATTAAAGTACAAATTTCGGCCTTGTCAATTTTCTTTCAAAAAGAATTGGCTTCCCTTCCGGAAGTTCAGACTTTCGTGAAAGGCGTGCTGCACATCCAACCTCCCTTTGTGCCCCCGGTGGCACCATGGGATCTTAACGTGGTGTTGCGGTTCCTGCAATCTCATTGGTTTGAACCTTTACGTAAGGCAGAGTTGAAATTCGTCACTTGGAAAGTGATCATGCTGTTGGCCTTGGCCTCTGCAAGGCGGGTGTCTGAATTGGCGGCTTTGTCTCACAAGAGCCCCTATCTAATCTTCCATGAAGATAGAGCGGAGTTGAGAACTCGTCAGCAATTTCTGCCTAAAGTGGTGTCATCGTTTCACATGAACCAACCTATTGTGGTGCCAGTGGCTACTGACACCTTTGAGAAATCGAATATGTGGTCAGAGCTTTGAAAATGTATGTATCCAGAACGGCTCAGATTAGGAAAACGGAGGCTCTGTTTGTCCTGTATGATCCCAACAAGATTGGGGCTCCTGCTTCCAAGCAGACTATTGCACGCTGGATCTGTAATACGATTCGGCAAGCTCATTCTACGGCTGGATTGCCGTTACCGAAATTGGTGAAGGCCCATTCTACCAGAAAGGTGGGCTCATCCTGGGAAGCTGCCCGGGGGGTCTCGGCATTACAGCTTTGCCGAGCAGCTACTTGGTCTGGTTCAAACACTTTTGCAAAGTTTTACAAGTTTGATACCCTGGCTAAGGAAGACCTCTTGTTTGGTCAATCGGTGCTGCAGAGTCATCCGCACTCTCCCGCCCGTTCTTGAGCTTTGGTATAAAACCCATGGTTCTTGAAGTGTCCCTAGCATCCTCTAGGATGTAAGGAGAAAAGGATTTACCGGTAGGTATTAAAATCCTATTTTTTTCAATGGTCCCAGTCGGCTTGTCCCCCAGATTACAGTGCCAGCATACACGGATGAGGTCTGCCAGGTAAAAATTAATAGTAATCTCCATCTTTAAATGTACTATCACAAGTTACACCAGGGATGTCCAGCTGAGGAGCCCTAGTATGTTCCCCCCTAGGGAAATGCTTTGGGAGCCCCTGTTACAGTGTAAGCAGCTCATCCTGTCACAGCCTAGTGTCAGAAGCAGCTTCTGGGGGAGGGGAACATTCTGTCCATGTCCACGCATTAATAGACAAGTTAACATAGGTTCAGAATGGACCCCAAACACTCGCAGGTATATCACCCGATGATATATACTTACTGTAGCAGTATTTCATTTAGAACCACACTGGCTCTGCACAACAATAGGAACAGATTTAAACTTCAGAAAACTAACTAGTTGGTAATAATTAGTAGTAAGTATATGCGTGAGTACCAGCGATGAAGAATGTCGGCGGGCAAGAACCAACAATGTGGCAAGACGGAGTTCCCCTCTTTGATCCTGCCTAATAGCCATCGCTGCACGCACTATCAGATTCAAGTTGCAGCAGCCAGTGCCCAGCCATCCGGATTCTTGAGAAGGAACGAACTGCACAGTTTTTATACTGTATATCCCGTTGTCATTACAATAATCGCTAAATAAGTTACAGTAATTGGTTAAATGATAATCGCACATCACACAGAAAATAAAGATACACAATACTGTGTGTGTGTATGTGGGGGGTCAAGGAAGGGGTTCCACTAAACATAAGTGTACCAGGACCCAAGATTCCTGTTGCCAGCCGTGAACACATCAAAGCCGTGCACATTGGGTGACAGCTTCAAGCCCTACCCAAAGTGTCGTTCCCACCCCCTCTTCCACTGTTGATGTCTCCCAAGGAGGAGACAGCCTCTTTTTGAATTCAAGATGGACACTGCTAGGTCAGGAAAGAGTAGTTGCACATTGGCCACCTTGGAATGAATGATAAAACCAGGGCTTCCCTGTGAGCCAGCAACAGTGGAGAGGACACAACAGCAGTGACTGCTGCCCGGGCCAGGTGAGTAGTGAATGTCCCAGGTGGGGAGTGGTGTGGGGGTTTATGGGGTTTGTAGGCCTGCAGTGTATGTCCTGGGTAGGGGGAATGGTAGCCTATGTCTGGTGGGGATGGGGAGGGAGTGGCATACACATTGCTGTATGCCACATACGTCATTGAAGTTGCCACTTTTGTTTTTTTTTAAGAAAGAAACAAACAATTATTATTTTGCTTGATCATTTTATTTGTTGGCTTCTTGGATGGTTTATGTTTTTCATTTTGAGAATAAGGGCAAATCAGCCTAATGACAACAACGGAATTGGAGAGAGGAGATAATTGATATTACAGGCAGACACTAGCATCCCGTTTTATTAGTAGCTGGTGGAAACAGGCTTACTGCAAGGTGATAAGAAGATTACAAATGACCAATATTTGGCTTATGGTGACTTTAACGCCTGCAGCAAAGAGGGGCATTGTTAGGAAACAGAACATTGCAGTGAATCAGCAGTATATGGGGGGTCATTCCGACCCGTTCACACGCAGCGGTTCTTCGCTGTGGTGCGAACGGGTCGGAACTGCGGCTGCACAGCGCTCTCGCGTCGTTGCCCAGCAACGCCCTTCGCCGGGCAGCAATGCCAGGACCGATGAAAGCGATTGCAGGCGCGATCGCAAGAAGATTGACAGCGGGAAGGAGGATCGGGGCGTTTACTCACCATTTTCCGGCCGTGGTAAGTCGAACGCAGGCATGTCCAGGCGTTTGGAGGGCGGATGTCTGACGTCACAGCCGGGACCTTCATCGCTGGATCCGTCGCACTGGTAAGTAGCTGCAGGGCTGGTCTTGTTTTGCTTTAAACTTTTTTAGCAGAGCAGGGTTGCACAAGCGATCGAAGCCCTGCTATGCTAAAATACACTCCCCCATAGGCGGCGTCAGGTTGACCGCACGAGCAGCAAAAAGTTGCTACGTGCGATCAACTCGGAATGACCCCCATAGTGCATAACTGGTACTGCTCTAATAGCAAGATGAAATTAGATTTAAAATAATACAAAATTAGGCCCTTGTCCAGGGACAGTAGTTATTTCCATATATTCATAAGAAGTATCTTTTATCTAGCGCTTTGTTAAAATCTTTTTCTTTTTTTTTTACTCTTTGTACTAGAACATAGGATGCTGGTCTTTGTTCCATTTACATACTATGAATAACTTAGTCTGAAAAAAAAAAACCTGTATATTTGAGAGCCTTGAATTCAACTGTGCAAATTAATTTTATTATTCCAAAGATTTGTTTCCAAGAATACAGTGATCAAGAATTTCATGCTTAACTGATTATTTTTATCACATGTTTCTAACGGAATAATTATGCTAAATAAAGACAAAGACAATTACTGTTGAAAAAGTAAGACTTCTTTTCTTTTTAATCCTTGTCTCCGTATTTTAAGCTACAGCAGATCCCAAAATAATACATTTATGTACCCCGACTTTCCATCTCGCTCCCGCAGAAACAGCACCACTCCGTCCGACAGGAACTAAACTAGAGTTACTTAATGAGGACTACAGCAGCACGTACAGCGGAGGAAGCCGGTTACACACCTGTTGGAAGCAGTATCGTTTGCAAGCGCTCAACCACAGCTGCACCATCACCATGGACCTTGCCTATGTAAAAATAAATTAACGAAAATACTAAAACCCTCATCCCAAAAGTGTTGTCAGCACCCACGCCCCTTGCGATGCACCGACTTGCCCCTGGTTATGGTTCAAAGTGTCAACCTAGTTAAGGTTGGCAGTAAATAGGTCGACCACTATCGGTTGACATGGACATGGTCAACAGGTCGACACAGTGAAATGGTTGACATGTGACAGGTCGACACATGCAACGGTCAACATGGCATTTTTTACTGTTTTTTTGTCATTTTTTGCGTAACATGACCAGGAACCCAATTAGTGCACAGCGCCCCCCTCGCATAGCTTGCTTTGTTCGACCATGCTGCGGGCAAGGTAACTATTCCCAACACGTGGATGGTAAAGTATGAAAAAGTTAAAAATCTAATTTTGTTTTATAAAAAAAAGTCATGTCGACCTTTTCATGTTTCGACCTGTCCTATGTTGACAGTGTTAGTGTGTCAATCTTTTTTCCATGTCAACCATGTTCATGTCGACAAATAGTGGTTGACCTACCAACTGTCGACCTACCATCCGGATACCCCTGCCTCTACGTGTACACTTATTTTGCTACTAGCACTGGTGTATTTCTAATCGGTGCAGTATGTGTGGTGCACACAGGCCCCCTGGGGTCCAGGGGAGCCCACACCATGCACCCATTATTTTTAATACTTAGGGGTACATTTACTAAGCAGTGATAAGAGCGGAGAAGTGAGCCCGTGGAGAAGTTGCCCATGGCAACCAATCAGCACTGAAGAAACATCTATAATTTGCATACTATAAAATTATACAGAGCTGCTGATTGGTTGATGGGGAAATTTCTCCACCGGCTCACTTCTCTGCTCTTATCACTGCTTAGTAAATGCCCCCCTTAGCCTCCAGAGTCCTGCGGGGCAGCAGCAGCACTGCAGAAATCACTGGGAAAATGGTGCGGCACCATTTTCTATGTGTTTCGCACATGTGCAGTAGGAAAATCTCTGAGAAAATGGCAGCTGCACCATTTTCCCAGAGACCCTGGGACAGCTCTAGGGTGCTCTAGATTTCCCCCATAGATTTCAACAGGGACTGCTAAAATACATAATTTAGCAAGCTCTGGAATCTGAATGTATACTCCAGATGGTGTTTGGCATCGTAGCCTGTGGGCTACAGAACACAAAAATTACCAGGAGAGGGATCTGTAGGATCCCTCCGCCCAGCAATGTCTGCTCCTATATATGTGATCTGGTGACCGTACTTGAGCAGTAGTGCAGCCGCCTCCATACCAGGAAGTAAAGTGATTACAAATGTGATCACTTTTCTTCTTACTGATCGCTGGGATGGGCCTAAGAGTCTAAGAATAGTACATTCCCCCCAAAATAGTATTCTTAATTTTCAGGGGCTTTCCACTAGTCTTCATAAATATGAACATTTGGCTCTAAGTTACAAATTTGCTTTCTGACCTCCAGTATTCCTCAGAAAGTGATATGAAACTCCAGTTATACCATAAATAATGATGTTACACATTAGCCTCTTCACATGATATTAAGGAGATCCCATGACAGGAGCCATTATTGGGCAGGGGTCACTTTGTCATGATGACAGTTATTCCTCCTAACTGCTGGCAAAAGAACAAACCTATAATATTTAGTGGTCTATTCATGAAGCAGTGAAAAAAGTGGAGAAGTGAGCCTGTGGAGCAACCAATCAGCTGCTCTGTACAATTGTATAGTAAGCAAATTATAAATGTTACTTCAATGTTGATTGGTTGCCATGGGCAATTTCTCCACTGGCTCACTTCGCCACACTTTTCACTGCTTCATGAATAGACCCCTTTGAGCCTAAAAAAAACTTGTGAAGATGCTCCACTAAAGAGCATTGGAATCAGCATTTGTCCATTGATGAAACACGCTGATTCCAATCTTTATCCACTTACCGCTTCATATTGCAGTAATGTGATTGTGAAATAGCATTTTATTCTACTCAGTTCATACATGACGAAGCCCAGAGCATTTATTGCAGCCGTCTCCTTATATCAATTAGATTAGATTACATTCAATAAAAAAAAAAAATTAACTGCAGAGGTAAACTCCAGATACATCCTGCAGCTGCTGAGGGGACATAGATAAGTCCCCTCTGCACAGATCCGTCCCAGTAAAAATCAATGGAAAACATATATTTAAATATCTTTATTTAAAACAAAACATACTTTGTATCATGCTCTCAAATACAAGATATTGATTTGACCTTGACAGACACTTTGGATCTATTTGCACACTATGGGCCTGATTTAAAGGTGCGTCCGCTCTTGTGCCTGTTGCTGGAGTTGTTGGAGCTATAATATGCAAATGCTTGTGTCAGCCTGCCCATATTGTACACACGTGCGTCTGAGATGTTTACTTTCTCTGTGCGTGCACGCTGCTACACCGCCGGTGACTCTGGACATGTCACTATCGCACGCACCATTGACACTTGTACTATCCTATGGTAGGTGCAGTTTCTTTGTCTGAACGGCTTTGCATCTGGGAATGGAACCACTTTCACTGACACCCACAATATGCCCATGAAACTGACTTTTAGTATTCACTTCACGCCACTTCTCAGTCACCACAAAGGATTGCCCATTTCTTTGCCACTCCATTGGCTGTCCAATTTGAGCTACTTTTCACTAGTGTAATGCCTCGGGCCTTTAGCTTGTGCCATGCCCTAGATTTGAACCTTAGGAATGTTCGGGAACCACATGATGATGTCACCTGGCCATGGTAGGTGGGCCCATATATTTTAGCCAGAAACTATGCTAAGAACCTAAATTTAGCTCCATGCAGAGTTTATTATTACTGTTCTGAGTATCAGTGTTCTTAGTGTTTAGAGTGTGCACCTGCATTTTCTCTTTTTTTCTGTGTGGTCCTACAAGTCTCAGCATAGTATGCACCTCTTAGTATGTTTAGACTTAGGGTGTGCAGTCCAGCCCTCCTTCCCCCATACAATCTGACCCATATGCAACAGCACCTTTGTGCATATACTCGGAATAATGCATGCGCTGCCGGGGTTTTCTGAGCTATTCACTCATGCGCAGTAGCAAATAATCAACAACGTGAACATTGGAATTTTGTGGTCAACGTGAATCAAAAGTAGATTTACTTTTTGAAATACCTTTGTGTTGTAGTATATTATAGCTTGCTTAACTGCAGGTCTCATCAGCCTTTTTACCAAACACAGAGAGTGTTGCTGGCTGATCCCACTTGACTCATCTCTGTACTAGCAGACTGTCTATAGAATGTCTATTCATGAACTCAGTGTGACTTTAACTACCACAATAGTAGTAAGGAGGCTTACGCAAATTGAACTTTACTGCTCCATGTTGGCCAACCATACTGTACATCTATTGGCTTGTACAGTGTTTGCACAGCCAGCGATGCAGAACCATAACTTCCAGCCAGCCAGTGCCAAGGATATAAGATGTCACCAGTGCAAGATTTGGATCAGTGACTTTTACTTAGGCTTTAGCTACTTTTGTCTTTCACAAATTATCTATCATAGAGAAGAAAGAATACAGTAATTTCCTGAAGCAAATACAGTATATCCCTATTACAATGGGAACTCGGTAATTTCTTCTTTACATTGACATCAATAAAACACAGCAGAGGTCACCGTGGCAGTATCTTCAGGAGCAGTAAATAGAATCACAAGTGTTAAAGCAAAATAATACCTGGGAAACCAAATGATCCATCACTGTAAGTGTGGGATTGAGTACAGGAGCCTATTTCAAATTAGCTCTGTACTTACATCTTCAGATGGCATTAGTACTGTATGTACCTACAGCAGTCCTGCCAGAGAGGGGTCATGGGATCCGTCTTTGGTAGGCTGGAGGAGATCTGGATACATATCATGTCTTCTTTGCATTGCACCTGCACAGCTGGATAGCGGTGTATGCGAGGTACAGCCGCATGGATGGGTCTGAAACCAGATATGCATTCATAATACTTCTGATCGCTGCCCCGGCAATTTAGAATGATATATTGCCTTGGTAATAAATATGCCCCTTTGGGTTAATTGACTTTCAGTACGGATATGTTATAGATCTGTTACAGGGATCACATGATTTCCATTGCCTATAATGTGTGTATAACATGTGTTATTTATAGCTTCAGGACAGCTCACGTCAGAAACGCATAGAGAGGGGGAGAGCGAGAGAGAGAGAGAGAGAGATGACAAGGTTACCAGTGCTACGTGATAACCATAATGGTCAGGAAAAACACATGATGCATTGTTTCCTATGACAGTTAAATCATATTGGCAGCAGTCTATAGCAATTATTATCCAGCAGTTCTGACATGATGTATGTACAGCAGATACTTAAACATTAAGCCTTGGAGAGTGATAAAAGTGAGAGAGATAAAGTATCAGCCGATCAGCTCCTAACTGCTATGTTACCGGCTGTGTTTGAAAAATGTCAGAAGCTTGATTGGTTTGTACACTATCGCTCTACACTTTATCTCTTTCCAAGGCATAGTACATCTGCCTCTCAGAAACATGTAAATGCATTGCCTAACATGTTACCTTTGATGTCTCTAGTACTGAGAGGTTCTATAAGTGCAGTAGATGCCCAATCATTGGAATTTCTAAGTAATAGCTTATCCTTATCCCAATAGAGTATCCAAATGAGACCCGGTTACTGCGTAATACAGCTAAATCTTCATTTGTTTTTATAATATTGTATTACAGGTTGAGTATCCCATATCCAAATATTCCGAAATACGGAATATTCCGAAATACGGACTTTTTGGAGTGAGAGTGAGATAGTGAAACCTTTGTTTTTTGATGGCTCAATGTACACAAACTTTGTTTAATACACAAAGTTATTAAAACTATTGTATTAAATGACCTTCAGGCTGTGTGTATAAGGTGTATATGAAACATAAATGAATTGTGTGAATGTACACACACTTTGTTTAATGCACAAAGTTATAAAAAATATTGGCTAAAATGACCTTCAGGCTGTGTGTATAAGGTGTATATGTAACAAAAATGCATTCTGTGCTTAGATTTAGGTCCCATCACCATGATATCTCATTATGGCATGCAATTATTCCAAAATACCTCTGGTCCCAAGCATTTTGGATAAGGGATACTCAACCTGTATTTGGTTTTCAGCTATAAAAATACATCATGAGCTGCCATACAATAAAGTAGGTGGTGTGGTGGGATACTGCCAGAAAAGTGTGACTATCCCACCAAAAGTGGGAATGCTGAGGGGTATGGATTTGTTGCTGCAGATTACATAAAATGCATCTTTTTGGGGGCACATTTTATGCCTGTGCCTTTATAGCAAAATGCATCCAATTCTACATCAGCATCAATGGGCCGATTTGGGCGAATCAGGTTTATTACACGGTCAAATCACATTATAATGACCACCTCCTACATTTGATGTCGGCAGCACGTAGCACATGTTGTGCGCTGGCTTGGTGGGTATATAAGGTGTGCGATAGGCCGTCTGCACACATATCACTTGTTTCTGTCATGGGTTAAAGGGGCAATTTATCAAAGTTGCAAAAAGGGATGATTATGCTTTTGGGCAAAGGGTGGCGGTATTTCTGAAACAGTGCAGGTTGTGAACTGTGTGCGTGCTGCTGTGGTGAAGGTGTATTGTGACTGGACAAATGGCAAGATTGCGAATAACCGACGTGGAAACTGCAGAGCACCACATGCCATTAATTTGAGATGTGAATGTCCGCTACGAAGATGCTACAGTGGAGTAGCTAAACCATCAGAATGAACCTGGGGGCTACCAGACATGTGTCTAAAATGATAGTTCAGCCCGCTTACTGCTGTCCATACTGAACACAGCGGTTGCTCTGGCTATTAGCTGGTGGTCATAATAATGTGACTTGACCGTATATCCTAAATATTATCAGAGACATTTTTTGGCAGGGTTGTGTTTATGTCAAAAACACTGAATTTGGTTGAATAAATAAAAAAAAAATAGATATTTATAATAAAAATAGATCCATCCCTAAGACGTAAAACTGTTGGCATGTAGTTAAATGGTTGAACGCAACAAGCTGTCTCTTACTTGACTGTTATTGTACATAACTCATCAGCCACAATAACATCACATCTCTGAGTCACCAGACTTAAAGGTCAAACTGATTAGACTAAAGGTACATGTTGTTTACTTAGCTCTATAAATGGTTCTGCATATGCCCAAGCCTGTCACTGTAATATTGGAGTGTCATAGTGCTGTATGACTGTACAGTACTTAGCCCAGGAGAGATTAATTATATTGACTGCTATTATATTGACTGCTGTTTATCTTCTATCACCTTTTCTCTTTAATAAAACCCACTTTGGTTTGGAGTCTATGTATGGACTAACCTGCTTGTTCACCAGTGGCGGAAGTCCCGGAGGCAGTGGAGTCGATTGCCGCCGGGCTCTAGCAGTGAAGGGGGCACCTTCTCCATTGCCTCTGGTGCCCTTCAATCACTGTGCGCCAGCCACTTATGAGTATAGTCGCTACCACAGCAGCATCATTTCTGTAGAGCCCCTTCACTGTTTATTCAGTGAAAGTGGCGGTGGGTTTTGACGGCAGTGTGCCCGCTTCCTGAGGCTGCCCTACTCCCGTCCACTGAAATCCCTGCTGCCCGGCCCCCGGACAGCGCATATGCCTCGCGATAGCGCGTATGCCCGGCACCAGCTCCCGCATGCAGACACCCCGCTGCCTGGCTCCCTCCACCAGATAACGCATATGCCCGGCACCGGCTCCCGCATGCAGTCACCCCGCTGCCTGGCAATTGGTGAGAAGGGGGAATGACAGGGGAGAGTGCCGGGTTGGGCACAGTGTGTGTGTGTGTACATATATGTCTTTGTGTGTGCGTGCATATCTAGCTGTGTGTTTGTGTGTATGATGAAATTGAGGGGGGGGGGGGGGGCACCATTGGTATTTTTTGCCTCCGGGCGTCTGATAGGAACTTACGCCCCTGTTGTTCACATCTGCTACGCACCCACCAACTTGTAGGAATCTGCCAATAAATACTTGGTCTGGTAATTTATTTAAGCTTTTCTTATATAGTGCAGCATATTCCATTGTGCTTTACAATTGGAACAACAGTAATAGATCTTGCACACTCCTAATCATGGCAGTGTCACATGGGCGTATCTATAACGGTTGAAGGGTGTGTAGTGCGCACGGGCACCTGAATCCAGGAGGGCCCAAACCCTGCACCCATACATAATACTTTCCTCTCTGGCGTCGATGTCCCAGAAATCACGGAGAAAATGGAGCAGCTGCCATTTCCCTGAAGATCTGTACACATGCAGCAGACTCTGGCACAGTTTACGCCAACTGCGAGAAGTGTGTGTGTCTGTGTGTGTGTGTGTGTGTGTGGGGGGGGGGGGGGGTGCACGGGTCATATACTCTCAGAGGGGTATTCTTACTAAAGGTTCTACATATTTTAATTGCTGATGTTACCCATAGCAAACAATCAAATTTTGTCTATCATCTCTCTATTGCATTTTAAAAACAGATAGACAGGTGATTGGTTGCTGTGGGCATCATCACCACTTTTAATTTTTAGAAGCTTTAGTAAATTTACCCCATAAACCATTCCTGCCCTGTCATATCATAATGGGTATTGTAGTCAGCTGAGGTCCAGCTAGACAAAACCGGACAGGGGGATCTTAGATGAATGAGCTTGTTAAGGTTGTGTCCTTGGAAACAATTGTTGGCAACCACTATATCTGCATACAATTGCATATTCCAAATCATAAAAGAAAGCTAAAAAAGATTTGATAAAATCCCAGTGGAAATACAAACAGAAAGTGTTTACAATACACTGCGTACACTATCACCACACATATCCTGCAAGCAGTCATAACATTTCACATGGCCGCATAACACTGCACATTAAACCTTGAAAGATTTCTCAACACATGCTAGTTCTTTTTTTTCTGTTTTACCTCTTGACAGTATTTTGTAATACTGTCCAAGGGCAAATTCCTCCGGTCAAATGAGACCTGCAAGGTTACTAAGAATTAATAGAAGATAAAAATGTTATGCTTGCATAATAGATGTTTTGCAAACCACATGCAGTTACATCATGTAACCTTGTGCAATAAAAGGTGAATTTTACAATAACCATAAGGTCAAATAGCGGTGTGTCAGTTTCAGCCTGAAGCTGATACGTTTCACCTAGAAAAATCATTTTTCAAAAAAATGAGCTTAGTGGTGTCATAATTCCCATTGTGCCAGTTACAACCTATCACTTCCTGCACTGCTAGCCAGGAGGCGAGAGCAGTGCTAGTGCTGAAGGCATGGAGCTGTAGCTGCTAGGGGGCTGGCAGCTGAGGGGGTATCTTACCCATCAAAGGTCAAAGGAGAGATGGGTGTTAGCACAACAGGCAAAGTAAGTGAATTGAATTGAGAGAAAAAGGGATATTAGAGTGACCCAACAGAAATTTGTTGGCCCTTTTAAAATCTTTTTATATTGCATTCAATATTCTATCCACACCCTTGCTCCCCCAAAAAGGCAGCGTGGCTTTGTGGCAACGCCACGAACAGCCCCGTTTTCCATCACTGTGGGATCATGCCCAACGTTCTATGAGCTGCCGACATGCCCCCAGTCCCTCGCACATTCACTGCAGTGCAGCAAGCTACAGGAGCCTCCCAACTCCAAACTACCGCAGGAGAGAGTCCCGCTACTTGTTCATTCGGATTACCAGTGGTCAGGATTCCGGCACTGGGCAGGTGATCCTATTCAGGATGTCGGTGTCGGCATTCCGTCGGAACCTTGACCGGATCCCCTACATTGGTTCAGAAAATAAACTAGGGCACCATTATGGGATATAAAATTAATAACTGCTGCGGAGAGGTGTCTCTCTAAGAGCATTGGGACAGATGCCTTTTTAAAACATGTTGCTATGGGGCCCACAGCGTTCTGGTTACACCCCTGAAAGCTAGTGTTAGATAACTTTTCATGCTTAGTACAATTCAAGTTTAATTAAACGTGTACAAAGCAAAACTCGATATTCTCTTCTCTGCTATGAGATCAACATTTAGAATAGAAATCTGAGCAATATAACACAGAGTTTCCATTCAATGAAGATAAGAGAATTTATTTTGGAAAGCTTTCCGCATACATCAGATATATTAAAAGTGGTGCATTGTGGGTATTATGCAGATAGGTAGACTTTAGTAGCTTGTGCTGCTTCTAGTTTCTGTTGCTACAGTATAAACTCAGTGCCTTCAGCTGCATTTTTGCACACAGGTTTGGTTTCATCTCTGGATGCTGACGTGCAAGTATTGCAGGAGCGTATTTTAGTTTATGTAAAGGAGTGGACTTTGGTCATACGCACACAGCTGCTGCATAGCGGACAAATTTGTTTTTCAAACATTACAAGAAAATTATGTTGCAATGTAAAAGATATCAATGTACGTAAAGGATTTTTAAAGAAACACTAAAACTAAACTCCAAATGCTTTTTAGGGAAGAACAGCTAATCTCATTAGCAAAACAAATATTTAAATGTTCCAAGTGCTCTTCAGGGGGGAGATGTATCAAACCTTGGGAGAGACAAAGTGGAGAGAGATACCATTCAATCATCTTCGAAGTGTCATATGGGCAACACCTCCACTTTTCCTTTTTAAGAAGTTTTTGTAAGTCTACACCTAAAGTACCGTATGTTTCTTGTTTGTTTGTTTGTTTGTTTTTTGTTTTTGGGGGGGGCATCTAGTATTATATCATATGCCACATTTAATGTAGACCAGTAATGGACATACTGATAGACTTCAGGGATGCTTTGAGCTACCACCTATCCTTCAGTATTGCCACACATTACTCTTAATCTCTGTACAAGGTTAAAGTAATACATTTAATCAATACAATAGTCACATATTTGTATCCAGTTTTTGCCAGTGGCTTTGTCCTCGTTGAAGTCGTCACGGGCAACATTCTTTGATTTGAGGTATTTAGACATGTGTCACCCAGGGTATCTGATCGTGGGAGTGTCCCTCATGACCATCAGCCTTAGGGCGGGATGTACTAACCTCCGCCGCAGCATTAAATTACGTTTTCTCAGCGATCTCATCTAACCGCTCCACTGACCGCCACTTCCCCTTAGCTCCCCCGTCTGCTTTCTCTCTCCTCTCCCTCCTCATCACCGCTGCAGCCACTGAAGTTCTCATACCGCTGCGCTCCCCCTGGCCGTTGGCACATGCGCACATCTCAACAGGTCCAACAAGCCTGTGTGCGCATGCCCGGAAAACCAGTGAGATATGCGCATGCTCCAACGGCCAGGGGGAGTGCAGCGGTATGAGAACTTCAGTGGCTGCAGTGGTGATGAGGAGGGAGAGGAGAGAGAAAGCAGATGGGGGAGCTAAGGGGAAGCAGCGGCCAGCGGAGCGGTTAGATGAGATCGCAGAGAAGACGTAACTTAACGCTGCTGCGAAGGTTAGTACATCCCGCCCTTACACAGATTGGCAGTGGTTGCACCTTCACTTAACACAAGATCACATGGCCCTGAGCACACATGGAATAGTGTTATGATCCTGTCTGCAACAATCAAGTTCTTGTATTTCTTACTGGATTTACCTTGTTGCCTAGCCTGCAGGTCATGTTTCCTGTTTGTCTTGTGAACTGTTGCTGTTGGAGCATGTTAGCTGCTTGCATTCCCTACAGTCACAATGCTCCTTGCCTCAGATGACATTAGCAACAAATCAGAGACTTGCAATTCCTATGTATACCTTGTCTGCCTTTTGTTCTGTTCCAGTGCATAAGTCATTCTGACTCCTAGCAAGTCACAGTTTGACTCCCTGGTTCCTGAGTGTATTCCACAGTTCCCAGTGATTTGACCTTGCTTTGCCTTATTCCTGGTCTGCATTGCCTGCTGTCTACAGTTTTTCACTCGGCTTTCACCACAATAGGATTACACAGACTTAAGCCATTAATTTGTACCTTCAGTAAACCTGTAAGCTTCCTGGTTCTCAGTCTGCAACCACTACTGCTTGGTCAAGTGCCTATGTTTCTAAGCTTCACTACAGACTAAAGTTCTGTATAGATGCCACCTGAGTCTGCAGCCTGCTTCTGATTACAGTGCTCACCATAGCCTTCTACAAGGATGTTGTAGTGATCCTGAACTTTGTCATGTGATTAACCTCTGTGTGCCAGTCAGCTGTATTGGTTCAGTGAGTACTTTACCTCCATGTCCAGTCATTGCACCAGAACACAGCAGCACAGTCTCTCTCCACCAACATCCAGTGGCAGTTTGCTCCTGTTCAAGTTCAGCCTTATTCAGTCAGTACAGTGTGGCATCTTATCCTGTTTTATCTTGCACTCTTCAGTGCTACAGCAGTGCATCCAAGTCTGTCTCCATTCCGGTTCAGGTTTCCAACTCCAGTCTGGTCCAAGTCTGTTCCAGCTCAAGTATCTGACTCCAGTCCAATCTAAGTCCAGTTCCAGTCTGCTCCAGTATCCAATTGATTCCAGTCCATTTCAGTATCCAGTTCCAGTCAGACACTGGAAGCAACCCAGTGTCCAGTCAATTCCAAGTTACTACAGCAACTGAACAGGACTGCCTGATGCTGTGTCTGCTGACTATCCTGACGGATCTGGACAGGGCGGATCCTGATCAATAGGTGCTGTTGTACGCAGTGGTGAGAAGATGATGGTATAAGTGAGGGAAGAGGGCCCTGCTCATAAGAGCTTACAGTAAGTATATCCCTGATGGCACTCTACATATAGTCTGAGCACAATTATTTGTATACCTAGACCAGTGATTCTTTAACTCGGTCCTCAGGACCCCACACAGTTCCTGTTTTTCAGGTCACCTCCTGTGGATCCTTGAAATGTGACAGTTGGTCATATACCTGTGCCCGGCTACTGTAGGTGACCTAGAAAACATGTACTGTATGGGGTCCTGAGCACCAAGTTTGAGAACCACTGACCTAGATGAACCACAGTTCCTTATAACTGCTACCACCTGTTCAGGCTCGTCAACCAGACTACCACAAACTAATTTAATAGTGAGGAGTTTTGATTACTTGGTTTTTGAACAGACAGACAGACAAAGAGACTTAAATTCTAAAAATGGCTAATTTGGTCTAGGTACCCTGCCAGAATAAACATTATACCAGTTAAATCACATGAAAGGAAGTACCTCCATAAGTTTTAGTAGGGGGACCCACTGCAAGCACACAGTGGACTCTGGCTCTAATTCAGCATGGATCGTAGATGTGTGAAAAATTGCACATTTACGATCCAGTACTCTGACATGCGGGCGGATGCTCAGCACAGGGCAAAAAAAACATGAAAAACGGCTGCGCTGTATGTCAGAAATATATCAGGGAAAAGAGCCAACGTATATAAAAGAATATTTATTATAAAACTGTTATTATCAGGTTCATTGGTACCAATAACTATGGGTGAATTAATTAAAATAATGGCCCTCATTCCGAGTTGATCGGTCGCAAGGCGAATTTAGCAGAGTTACACACGCTAAGCCGCCGCCTACTGGGAGTGAATCTTAGCTTCTTAAAATTGCGACCGATGTATTCGCAATATTGCGATTACTAACTACTTAGCAGTTTCAGAGTAGCTCCAGACTTACTCTGCCTGTGCGATCAGTTCAGTGCTTGTCGTTCCTGGTTGACGTCACAAACACACCCAGCGTTCGCCCAGGCACTCCCACCGTTTCTCCGGCCACTCCTGCGTTTTTTCCGGAAACGGTAGCGTTTTCAGCCACACGCCCCTGAAACGCTGTGTTTCCGCCCAGTAACACCCATTTCCTGTCAATCACATTACGATCGCCGGAGCGAAGAAAAAGCCGTGAGTAAAAATACTTTCTTCATAGTAAAGTTACTTGGCGCAGTCGCAGTGCGAACTTTGCGCATGCGTACTAAGCGGATTTTCACTGCGATACGATGAAAAAGAACGAGCGTACAACTCGGAATGAGGGCCTATGAACACACAACTTTTCTCACAAGGTGTCAGATGGCCGGTAATCTTCCGATATGATGGTATTGGAAATCAAGGAGACAGTCTATATCCACAGCTGCTAATATTAGCTGCTGTTAAAACACTGGAAAGTCCGTGTTATCGATGCAGTTCCAGATCTAATAGATTGTGCAGCACCCGTAGATAAAGTGATTATTACCTCTCTGGTGGGCTGGTCAATGATCCGGGCGTCCCCGGTCAGATGTCCTGCGTTGCCCACAGTCGCTGTGCAGCGGAGAGGAAAAGCCGCGCCGTATGCAGTGGGCTGGCTGAGAGTGTCGGGATCCGTTGGTGCTTGAAAAAGTCACGTGGAGCGCGACGAAACGCATTAGGACCTGCCTCTTCACACACCTTGCACAGGTGTCCTTGTTAGTACATCCATCAGACATCTTGGACGGTCATATCCCTGTTGCTTCACTGCTACCAGCAGCACCAACGGATCCCGACACTCTCAGCCAGCCCACTGCATACGGCGCGGCTTTTCCTCTCCGCTGCACAGCGACTGTGGGCAACGCAGGACATCTGACCGGGGACGCCCGGATCATTGACCAGCCCACCAGAGAGGTAATAATCACTTTATCTACGGGTGCTGCACAATCTATTAGATCTGGAACTGCATCGATAACACGGACTTTCCAGTGTTTTAACAGCAGCTAATATTAGCAGCTGTGGATATAGACTGTCTCCTTGATTTCCAATACCATCATATCGGAAGATTACCGGCCATCTGACACCTTGTGAGAAAAGTTGTGTGTTCATTATTTTAATTAATTCACCCATAGTTATTGGTACCAATGAACCTGATAATAACAGTTTTATAATAAATATTCTTTTATATACGTTGGCTCTTTTCCCTGATATATTTCTGACATACAGCGCAGCCGTTTTTCATGTTTTTTTTGTTCTTGTTATTCAACTACACATAGTTGGTCGGCAAGCGCAGTAATTCAGAAAATTATTATTCTATTAAATATCTTTGCATATTGCACATGATAATACATCTACAGAGGCGCTGTTTTAGCAGTTAATAGATCTTATTCTGTTTTTGCAATTCAGCACAGGGCAAGTCTGCCCCGCATGCCGGATCCAGCCCCCTTGCACACATGCAAAAGCATCACACGGTGGCAATGCTTTTGCATGTTTAGGGTAGCCCTCTGCCTATGCGGCCTAGTTGCGAAGGCAGTCGGCTGCAAGCCATGTTTCGGGTTGCAGCGGCTGCATGTGACGTCACGCAGCTGCCGAGGGCTGCCCCGCAAATGGTCCGGACACGCCTGTGATGTCTGGACTGTGCCCCCCTAACGCCGCTGCGATGCCCCTTAAATGCCGCATTGACGCCCCTCCCTCTCATCGCATCTCACTGTGTACGCACACGCAGTGCAGCTTCTGTGCATGAGCATACTTCACAGGGCATCAGCATGCGAGCGCTGCCGCAGCAGTGTTCCATGTTGAGTTAGGCCCTGTGTTGTGGGTGCAGGATGTGCAAGGAGCCTCATTGCACTGTGGCCCATGAGCACTGCACACTGCCTTACTTAAAAAGCCCCTCTACTTGTTCAGTTATCACTTTGTATGTTTTCACCTCCTACTGTAGCTTCATTTGCCAGCAATTAGATCTTGAGTTTTAAAGGCCTAAAAAAGGTGCTGCTATAGGTGGGCATCTTAGCTTTATAGGTTAAAGATGCTACTATATTTGAGCATATTGGTGGTCATTCCGAGTTGTTCGCTAGCTGCATTCGTTCGCTGTGCAGCGAGGAGGGAAATAAACGGCACTTCTACTATGTTTGAGCATATTGGTGGTCATTCCGAGTTGTTCGCTAGCTGCATTCGTTCGCTGTGCAGTGATGAGGGGAAAAAACGGCACTTCTGCGCATGCGTATGCAGCGCAATTCGCATGTGCGGCGTACTATTACAACGAACTATGTAGTTTTACACAGGGTCTAGCGATGCTTTTCAGTCGCACAGGTAGCCGCAGAGTGATTGACAGAAAGTGGGCGTTTCTGGGTGTCAACTGACCGTTTTCAGGGAGTGTTCGGAAAAACACAGGCGTGCCAGGAAATACGCAGGCGTGGCTGGGCAAACACAGGGCATGTTCATGACGTCAAACCCGGAACTGAATAGTCTGAAGTGATCGCAAGCGCTGAGTAGGTCTGGAGCTACTTTGAAACTGCACAAATTTTTTTTGTAGCCTCTCTGCAATCCCTTCGTTTGCACTTCTGCTAAGCTAAGATACACTCCCAGTGAGCGGCGGCATAGCATTTGCACGGCTGCTAAAAACTGCTAGCAAGCGATCAACTCGGAATGACCCCCATTAGCTCTATAAGTAAAATGTGCTGCTATACAGCATGTGAGTATATTAGCTCTATTTTTAAAAGGTGCTGCTATAGGTGAGTGTATTATCTTTATTGGTGCAAGAAGGTGTGAGTTGGAACTTGACTACAAACTCGCACCGCATTACATCCCGGCCATGGCCTGTTTTTATTGTTCACAATAAGGGAAAAACCTTTTTTCTAGGAAACGTGCAAAATTAAATGTCACCACCTACAAACTGTAATCCGACCCTTACTAATAATATTAGAAATCCTATGTAAAAACTATTTTAATAAATTATTTTATTTACAAGCAGAGCAACTAAGCCCGGCACCCTGTCTCCCGAGCACACGCTGTAGTGAAGTTATATCAAATGTTTGTGAGATATGAAAAAAAAAATACAGAACAAAATAATAGAAAATCAATAGTGTGACAATGTCATGTAGTATAGTGTATAGTAGTATAAGCATCAGTCATATCTGAACGCTGATTAAGTATTTTACATATTCCCAGCAAGAGACATCAATCTAAAAGTATCTACACAATGTCACAACAGTAGCCAGACTCTTGTTTGATTACTAGGTAGATGGTTACTACACTGCCATACATATGGATGAACACCAAAGAACGCTACATGAGCCATAATAAGGAAAGCACAGACAAAAAAATTGTTAATTATAGGTTATTTTATTAATGTAATTAATGTCATTGTAATGAAAGCTTTAGATATTTCGTATAATTAATAAAATAGAACATTTATTAATGACTTAATTCACTGATTCATACGGTGCGATGTAATGGCGTCCGAGATCGCCGGACGAGCAGGACACCTGCCAATCTTGGACGCTTTTTTAAAAGGGGTAATCATTTATAAGGCAAAACCATGCCTTGTATGGGATTGCCTCTTTAAAAAAAAAAGTCGGAGATTGGCGGGTGTCCCGCACATCCAGTGATCTCGGACGCCATTACATCTCACCCTAAATCTTCATTGATGTTGAGAAAAACATTTAGTGTTGCTGGTGATTCTAAGGACATAGAAACACGCACCAAAAATGCAGGATTACTTGGAATATACCTACTGTAACACAGTAGTGTGTCATTGAGGTGGTAAAGGGCACTGAGGAAAGGGTTAGAATAATAGACTGTATGAAGTAGTGAGTCTTGGGGTGTGTAAGGTGTCAGAAAGTCTAACAGTATGATGGAGTGAGTTCCAGATTATAGGAACAGCACGGGAGAAATCTTGAATACAGGATTGAGAGGAAGTGACCGGGGTGGAGGCAAGACGGTAGTTAGTGGAGGAGCAGGAGGGCTGTAGGAAGTGAGAACAGACATGAAGTCGTAAATGTAGGTTGGAGGAACTGAGGTCTTTAAATGGGAGGATGAGGAGTTTAAACTGTATTCTGAGGCAGCTGTGGAGCCACTAAGGGGGTGGTTGACACAGAATGGCAATAGATGAATGAGCCAGGCAACAGCATTTATTAGAGATGACAGAGGAAGGCTAAAGAGGAGGAGATTGCAGTAGTCTTGGTGGGAAATGACTAGTGCATGAATGAGGGTTTTGGTGGCATCCATGATGAGGAAAGGTCTGATTCTGGAGATGTTGCGAAAGAGGACGTAGAGTGTGAAAGAGTCTGAATATCTGGGATGAAGGAGAGGGAGAATTATGGGGTAATGCCCAGTCAGTGAATTTGAGGGACATAAGTGAGTGTAGTGTTGTTAACATATAGAATGAGTAAGAGAGTCCTGGTTGGGGGGAACATAATAAGTTTGGTTTTAGACATATTGAGTTTGAGAAATCTCTGGGACATCCAGGAGGAGATGACAGACAGTTAGAGATATGAGAGAGGTCAGGAATGGACAAGTAGATTTAGGTGTAATCTGCATAACAGCGGTACTGGATGCCAAAAGAGCTGATGAGATCACCAAGGGATGATGTGCAAAGAGAGAAGAGAAGGGGACATAGAAAAGATTCCTGGGGGACCAACAGGTATAAGAGAAGGAGTAGAAGTGGAGTCAGAGAAGGTGGTGGGATTTAAAAACAGACTGGAGTGGGTCAAGGAGTGAATGGGAGGAGAAGAAGATAGTGAGGCTGCTATAGAAAGGTTTCTCAAAGATCTTAGAAGCAGAGGGAAGGACATATATAAGGTTATAACTGGACAGACAGCCAGGGTCGAGTATTTTTTGATGATGGATGTGATAATAGGATTTTGGTACTTACCGATAAATCCTTTTCTCCTAGTCCGTAGAGGATGCTGGGGACTCCAAAAGGACCATGGGGTATAGACGGGATCCGCAGGAGCTTGGGCACACTGAAAAGACTAAATCTGGGTGTGAACTGGCTCCTCCCTATATGCCCCTCCTCCAGACCTCAGTTATAGGAACTGTGCCCAGGAGAGACGGACATTTCGAGGAAAGATTTTTGTTTAAACTAAGGGCTACCAACATACCAGCCCACACCACAAACATACCGTACAACCAGAGTAACATTAAACCAGATAACAGTATGAATTAACAACAGCAACAAGCTGAAACAAGAAATACACAACCCGTGTATAAACTAATTTAACTAGCAAGAAAACACTGCAAGTAACAGTCCGCACTGGGATGGGCGCCCAGCATCCTCTACGGACTAAGAGAAAATGATTTATCGGTAAGTACCAAAATCCTATTTTCTCTTACGTCCTAGAGGATGCTGGGGACTCCAAAAGGACCATGGGGTTTATACCAAAGCTCCAGAACGGGCGGGAGAGTGCAGACGACTCTGCAGCACCGACTGAGCAAACGCAAGGTCCTCATCAGGCAGGGTATCAAACTTATAGAACTTAGCAAAAGTGTTTGAACCCAACCAAGTAGCTGCTCGGCAAAGCTGTAACGCCGAGACGCCTCGGGCAGCCGCCCAAGATGAGCCCACTTTTCTGGTAGAATGGGCTTTTACTGACTTCGGCACCGGTAGTCCGGCCGAAGAATGAGCCTGCTGAATCGTACTACAAATCCAGCGTGCAATAGTCTGTTTTGAAGCAGTATGATCAATTTTGTTGGAAGCATACAAGACAAAAAGTGCCTCAGTTTTTCTGGCAACAGCTGTCCTAGTGACGTAGATCGTCAACGCTCTTACAACATCCAGAGATTTTGGATTTGCCACAGCCTCCGTAGCCACCGGGACCACAATAGGTTGGTTAATGTGAAATGATGAAACCACCTTCGGCAGAAATTGTTGACGAGTCCTCAATTCCGCCCTATCCGAATGAAAAATCAAGTACGGGCTCTTATGAGATAAGGCCGCCAACTCTGACACCCGCCTGGCAGACGCCAGCGCCAACAGCATAACTACCTTCCAAGTGAAAAATTTCAATTCAACCTTACACAAAGGTTCAAACCAGGAAGACATGAGAAACCGTAAGACCACATCAAGCTCCCATGGAGCTACAGGAGGCACAAACGGAGGATTGATATGCATTACTCCTTTCACAAAAGTCTGAACCTCTGGGAGGACCGCTAATTCTTTTTGAAAGAAAATAGACAAAAAGCCGAAATCTGCACTTTGATGGAACCTAATTTCAGGCCTGCTTCTACTCCCACCTGTAAAAAGTGGTGAAAGCGCCCCAAGTGAAAATCTTCTGCAGGAGCCATTTTAGACTCACACCAGGAAACATACTTTCACCAAATACGGTGATAATGTTTCGCCGTAACCTCCTTCCTAGACTTAATGAGAGTTGGAATGACCTCCCTGGGGATACCCTTACGAGCTAAGATCTGGCGCTCAACCTCCATGCCGTCAAACGCAGCCGCGGTAAGTCTGGAAACACGCATGGACCCTGCAACAACAGGTCCTCTCTTAGAGGAAGCGGCCAAGGATCTTCCACCAGTAATTCCTGAAGATCCGGGTACCAGGCCCTTCTTGGCCAATCTGGAACGACGAGAATCGCCTGAACCCTTGCTCGCCGAATGATCCCCAGTACCTTTGTAATGAGAGGAAGTGGAGGGAACACATACACCGACTGGAACACCCACGGAGACACCAGGGCGTCCACTGCACTGGCTTGGGGGTCCCTTGACCCAGGGACGTGCAGTCAGGGGAGGCAGGGGAGGCAGTGCCTCCCCTGTCATAATGCTTCAAATAATACAAAGAAGATACTTATAACACATATTCTGTGTTATATATATCTTCTTTGCATTTTCCTAATAATTGTTGCCCTGAAACTGCAGCAAAATCGGAGTGGAGGCAGCGAAGAGGGCTGCCTCCCACTGACAATAGTAAACTGCTGAAGCAGGGGGGCGGGGCCAAGCCACGGGCAACAAAAAAGCCCATTGAAAAAAATGAAGAAGAGAGGCAGCTGTACATGTGCCTCATTGGTGGGGCTGTGCCTTCTGCTCACACTAAAGCACACCCCCTGCCAGTCATTGGACAGCAGATCCATCACTGCTTCTGAGGAAATGGTCAGTAGTCATGGGCAAAGTGATTCACTGAACTGAGTTGAGACACATGACTCAGTTCAGTGAAGTGTCTCGAGTCAGTGTCTCGGCACATGAGTCATGACTCATTTGTAGTGGAATGTATTGCAGAGACTGCACATGAATCAGTGAGTTGCCAGTGCTGGCAGATCAGTGCTGGACTCATGGAGGGAGTTATTCAGCTGCAATGATTGTGCAGTGTATCTGGGGGAGGCAGCTGCTTATGCACTGATTGTTAATAATATATTAACATAGATTCAGTGTTATGTTGATATATTATTAATAAGCACTTATTGCATACTAGTTACAGAATATGCACATTACTTCTGGCTGAGGAGAGAAAGCTTAACAGCCATGAAACACATCAATCAGTCTGTAACTAAACCAAATAAAAACATTTTTTTTTACTTTGCATACTTTGCTAATTAGATAAATTTAGGTGGGCTTGTATTTATTATATTATCCACTATCTAGCCTCCAGGGAGTTTGCCACCCACAATCACATTGAGCAGGAACAGTGAGTTGAGAACACTGAGCTGAGAGCCCTGTACCACAGGGGCTCCACCTCCTGCAGGCTTATGCTGCATGAATCAGATCCATCCACTGAGTCACTGAGTCTACACAGAGTACAACTGTCTCAACTCACCGGCAGACTCTGGATGAATCATGATTCATGACATGACTCAGGCACAGCAGCACAGCACTCACTGACTGGTGAGTCGTGACTGCTCCCTCCCCCCTCCCACTGGGTGTCACCTGGTATAGCCTCTGGCCAATCACAGCTAAAGACACTCAGCAGAAGACACTGACTGAAGTACACACTGAGGGGTAAATGTATGAAGCAGTGATAAGAGTGGAGATGTGAGCCAGTGGAGAAGTTGCCCATGGCAACTAATCAGCATTGAAGTAACATTTATAATTTGCATACTATAAAATTATACAGAGCAGCTGATTGGTTGCCATGGGCAACTTCTCCACTGGCTCACTTCTCCACTCTTATCACTGCTTCATACATTTACCCCTGAGTCTCCTCCCTCTGGCTGAGAGAGGCTGCTGCTGCCTGCTGCAGCTGTCTCGACTCATTAAACAGTGAGTGACTCGAATCATTCACACTTCCTGATGATTCCAGTCACTGTGTTGAGACAGTGAGTCAGTAGCCATCTCTAATGGTCAGTGAGTGAAGAAACACCAGCATACTGTGACTATTGCAGAAGCCACCACAGCACACTGACTGCTGCAGCCGGCTGTGTACACATGGACACCAAAGGTTAGCAGACAGGGGCCATTAATAATCTGTCACTCTGCACTTTTACACAGGAGACAGCAATACAGGGTGAGTTATCCTCAGCACTGTAACTCTTTGATTACACACAGGGTAGTGTTTCTCCCTTCTTACTGCACTATGGCCCTCATTCCGAGTCGTTCGCTCGGTAATTTTCATCGCATCGCAGTGAAATTCCGCTTAGTACGCATGCGCAATAATCGCACTGCGACTGCGCCAAGTAATTTTACAATGAAGATAGTATTTTTACTCACGGCTTTTTCTTCGCTCCGGCGATCGTAGTGTGATTGACAGGAAATGGGTGTTACTGGGCGGAAACACGGCGTTTTCGGGGCGTGTGGATAAAAACGCTACCGTTTCCGGAAAAAACGCAGGAGTGGCCGGAGAAACGGAGGAGTGTCTGGGCGAACGCTGGGTGTGTTTATGACGTCAAACCAGGAACGACAAGCACTGAACTGATCGCAGATGCCGAGTAAGTCTGAAGCTACTCTGAAACTGCTAAGTAGTTTGTAATCGCAATATTGCGAATACATCGGTCGCAATTTTAAGAAGCTAAGATACACTCCCAGTAGGCGTAGGCTTAGCGTGAGCAACTCTGCTAAATTCGCCTTGCGAGCGATCAACTCGGAATGAGGGCCTATGGGTGTTATTCAGAGATGGATGCAGATCTTGCTTCCCTCAGCAAAATCTGCGTCCATCTACTCAAATGCTAGGGGCAGCCCAGCACAGGGCAAGGCCACCTGGCATGTGTGTGTGCAATGCGGACTCTTGATGTGTCCGCATTGATTTGAGGTTGACCCCTGCCAGAGCCATTTTTCTTTTTGGAGCAGCTATGTCAGCGCCATAACTACGTGTGTGCCTGGCACACAGCGCAGTCGCCCTGGGGGCGCAACGACCAGCGGCTTGTAATGAGTCAAATTGACTCATTACAAGCCGCCTCTGCTGTGTGCGCTGCGCTGGAGAAGCCGGGGAGCAGAGCAGCAGCGCCGGAGGCAGGGGAGGAGGAGGAGGGAGGGGGACTGGAGCTGCAGCAGCGCTATGTCATTGGTAAAGGCGCCGCTGCAGCAGTCCCCTCTCCTTCCGCATTGGCTGCCCGATGCTGCTGTGAATGCTGGGATGTGCTTCCCTCATCCTAGCATTCACAGCGGCGTCTGCCAGCCAATGCAGAAGGAGAGGGGACTGCTGCAGCGGCGCATCTACCACTTACATAGCGCTGCTATGGCTCCAGTCCCCTTCCCTCCTCCTTCTCCCCTGCCTGGGATCTGCCAGCACGAGGAGCCTGACTGCCAGCGGGGAGAGATGATAAATATCTATCTATCTATCTATCTATCTATCTATCTATCTATCTCTCTCTCTCTCTCTCTCTATCTATTCTATCTGCCGCAATGTGTAAAAAGGGGACGCTGTCTGCGTAATGTGTAAAAAGGGGACGCTGCCTGTCGTCATGTGTAAAAGGGGCTCTACCTGGTGTAATGACGCTGCTGTGCAGCGTAATTTGAATAATGGAGACTACTGTGCACCGTAGTATGAATTGGTATTATATTGTGGCCACGCTCCTTCCCCGTGAAGCCACGCCCCATATATATTTTTTGCGCGCCTGTGGCGCGCACTGCCCCTATCTTGCATAGGAGGGGGGGGCACCTTGCCATTTCTTGCACACAGTGCCAAAATGCCCCTAGTTACGGCACTGAGCTATGTATGACATCACACAGCTGCTCCAAAAATGCTCCTCACAAGCCACCATTTTGCCCCGACGCTCTCGCAACGTCATGTCGCCTCCCTCCCCAACGGCCACTGCTGTCAATCTCCTTGAGGCCGCATCCTGCTATAAGGTGTAGGGTCACGAACGCACACTGCTGCCAGTGTGCATGCGCAGACCCTCTGAATGCAGCCTCTGCATAGATGCGCGGCTGCGTTCGGGTCTGAATAGACCCCAATATATTGTGTCTTTAAATTTGTTTTTATCATCCATCAAAAAGGTCTGCATAGGACCTGATTGTTTGACTGTGTCATTGTGCAGTAACGTTTCAACCATTAGAAAGCACTGGGATTTATACTTGAACGAAATCCTGCTTATATTAACTGCTTTACAGTTATGTATATTTTGAACAAGAAATCTGTGGCAACGTGTGAGGCCTGCGTTATATTGTGGGTTTAGTCACACAAGCAAAACTCTAAAGATGGCACCCCCTCTTTCACCCCCATGTGTGCCTCCCCAGCCACTGACCTCACCGCACGTCACTGCCTTGACCTGGAACAATACCTTGGGAGTTTCTTGTTGAGACGAGACGCCATCATGTCGATCAACGGAATTCCCCAACGTTTTGTCACCTCTGCAAATACCTCTTGGTGAAGAGCCCACTCTCCCGGATGGAGATCGTGTCTGCTGAGCAAATCTGCTTCCCAGTTGTCCACTCCCGGCAGGAAGACTGCTGACAGGGCGCTCACGTGTTGTTCCGCCCAGCGAAGGATTCTTGTGGCCTCCGCCATTGCCGCTCTGCTCCTTGTTCCGCCTTGACGGTTTATATGTGCCACCGCTGTGATGTTGTCTGACTGTACCAGGACAGGTCGACTCTGAAGAAGGCTTCTTGCTTGTAGCAGGCCGTTGTAAATGGCTCTTAACTAGAGAACATTTATGTGGAGACAAGCTTCCTGGAGCGACCATTTCCTCTGGAAGTTCCTTCCTTGGGTGACTGCGCCCCAGCCCCGGAGACTTGCATCTGTTGTCAGAAGTACCCAATCCTGGATACCGAACCGGCGTCCCCCTAGGAGGTGAGGACTTTGTAGCCACCACAGGAGAGAAATTCTGGCTCTGGGAGATAGACTTATCTTCCGGTGCATGTGCAGGTGAGACCCGGACCATTTGCTCAGCAAGTCCCATTGAAACACCCGGGCATGAAACCTGCCAAATGGAATGGCTTCGTACGCCGCAACCATTTTCCCCAGAACCCGAGTACAGTGATGGATCGACACACTCGTCGGCCTCAGAAGTTCCCTGACCATCGTCTGCAGTTCCAGAGCTTTTTCTTCTGGAAGAAATACTTTTCTGTAAATCCGTGTCTAGAATTATGCCCAGAAAAGGCAGCCGAGTGGTCGGAATCAACTGAGATTTTGGCAAATTGAGTACCCAACCGTGCTGTCGCAGAACCGACAGTGACAAATTTACACTTCTCAGCAACCGTTCCTTGGACCTCGCCTTTATCAGGAGATCGTCCAAGTATGGGATAATTGTAACCCCTTGTTTGCGAAGGAGAACCATCATTTCCGCCATGACTTTGGTGAAAATCCTCGGAGCCGTAGAAAGCCCAAACGGCAACGTCTGAAATTGGTAATGAGAATCCTGTATCGCTAACCTGAGGAAGGCCTGATGTGGAGGACCCATCGGGACATGTAAGTAGGCATCCTTTATGTCGACTGATGCCATAAAATCCCCCCCTTCCAGGCTGGCAATTACCGCTTGAAGAGATTCCATCTTGAACTTGAAAACTTTCAAGTATGGATTGAGGGATTTTAGATTTAGAATTGGTCTGACCGAACCGTCCGGTTTCGGCACACCAAAGAGGCTCGAGTAGAACCCCTCCCCCTGTTGGGACGAGGGAACGGGAACAATGACCCTCTGTAGACACAATTTTTGTATCGCTGCCAGCACCACCTCCCTGTCCGGAAGAGCTACTGGTAACGCCGAAATGAAGAACCGGTGAGGGGATATCTCCCGAAACTCCAGCTTGTATCCCTGAGACACAATCTCTAGGACCCAAGGATCCAGGTCTGATTGAATCCAGACCTGACTGAATATTTGTAGACGGCCCCCCACCAATCCGGACTCCCCCAGGGAAGCCCCAGCGTCATGCGGTGGACTTGGTAGAAGCAGGGGAGGACTTTTGGTCCTGGGCGCCTGACACTGCAGGTGGTTTCCTTCCCCTTCCTCTACCTTTTGAAGTGAGGAAGGACGAACCTTTTCCACGCCTGTATTTATTGTGACGAAAGGACTGCATCTGCTGATGTGGTGCCTTTTTCTGTTGTGTGGGAACATAAGGAAGAAAAGAGGACTTACCCGCAGTCGCGGTCGAGACCAGGTCAGCCAAGCCATCCCCAAACAAGACAGTACCTTTGAAGGGTAACGCTTCCATAGCCCTCTTGGAGTCGGCATCAGCATTCCATTGATGGATCCACAACGCCCTCCTGGCTGATATCGACATGGCATTAGCTCTTGATCCCAAGAGACAGACATCCCTCGCCACATCCTTCAGGTAATCTGCAGCGTCCTTGATATAACCAAGAGTCAAAAGAACATTATCTTTATCAAGGGTATCCATATCATTAGCTAAATTCTCCGCCCATTTAGCAATAGCACTACTCACCCATACCGACCCCACAGCAGGTCTGAGCAATGCACCCGAATTAGCGAAAATGGACTTCAGAGAGGTCTCCAGCTTGCGATCCGCCGGATCTTTGAGAGCTGCCGTGTCAGGAGACGGAAGCGCCACTTTCTTAGAAAAGCGAGATAGAGCTTTGTCAACATTTGGAGACGCCTCCCATTTTTCCCTGTCATCCGAGGGGCACGTATATGCCATGTAAATCCTCTTGGGAATCTGTCACCTCTTATCCAGCGACTCCCAAGCCTTTTCACAAAGAGTATTCATTTCATGAGAGGCGGGAAACTTCACCACAGGTTTTTTTCCCTTAAACAAGCTAATCCTTGTTTCCTGTACCGCAGGTTCATTAGAAATGTGTAAAACATCTTTTATAGCCACAATCATGTACTGAATATTCTTAACTAATCGTGGATGTAAAGCAGCCTCAGTGAAATCGACCTCGGAATCAGAGTCCGTGTCGGTATCCGTATCTACCACTTGAGTAAATGGCCGCTTTTGCGACCCAGATGGGGTCTGTACCTGAGACAAAGCTTCTTCCATGGACTTTTTCCACACCTGTGTCTGTGACTCAGACTTATCCAACCTCTTTGATAAAGAAGCTACATTCGAATTTATCGTACTGAGCAATGCGAGTAAATCAGGTGTCGGCTGCGTCGACAGTCCCAAATCTAGCCCAGCATCCGCTCCCCCAATAACCTCCTCTGGTTAATAACATTCAGCCTCAGACATGCCGACACGTAGTACCGACACACAGATACACACAGAATGTCCCAGCTAGGTGACAGGCTCACAATGAAGCCCAGATAGAGGACACAGAGGGAGTATGCCAGCTCACACCCCAGCGCCCATATATCCCGACAAAAGATGTATGTACCCAGCGCTGCTTAATTTATAATGATAAGAAGCACCACACTGCGGCCCCCCCCCCTTCTGAATATCTCCCCGTTACTTGTGAGAGGAATGTGGAGGTCCCGGCAGCGTCTCCTTCAGCCGCGTGTTGAAGGAGAAGATGGCGCCTGTGAGCCGCGAGACGAAGCTCCGCCCCCTTCCCGGCGCGCTTCGGCCCGCCAAATTTGAAAATGAAAAAGATGCCGACGGGGGTTTAAGAAATGGTGCCGAGGCACCGAAAGCCTACTGCCGGTCCCCGACCTCAGTAACATGCTGCCTCGAGCTAACACCCCCCCCCCCCAGCGCCCTGCACCCTGTAACTACCGTTGGTGATGTGTGTGGGAGCATGGAGCACAGTGTTACCGCTGTGCTGTACCTTCCGTTACTGAAGTCTTCTGCCGTACTGAAGACTTCTGATATTCTCATACTCACCCGACTTCTTTCTTCTGGCTTCTGTGAGGGGGTGACGGCGTGGCTCCGGGAACAAGCAGCTAGGCGCACCACGTGATCGAACCCTCTGGAGCTAATGGTGTCCAGTAGCCGAGAAGCAGAGCCTTTAACTAAGAAGAAGTAGGTCCTGCTTCTCTCCCCTCACTCCCACGCTGCAGGGAGCCTGTAGCCAGCAGGTCTCCCTGAAAATAAAAAACCTAACAAAAAGTCTTTTCCAGAGAAACTCAGGAGAGCTCCCCTGTGACTGACCAGTCAGTCCTGGGCACAAAGTCTAAGTGAGGTCTGGAGGAGGGGCATAGAGGAAGGAGCCAGTTCACACCCAGATTAAGTCTTTTCAGTGTGCCCAAGCTCCTGCGAAGAGTCCAGGGCACAGGTAAGGCTGGAGTTTTACAGGAATAGAGCCTGGTCAGGGCAAGTGAGTGTAAAGATGGAGGAGAGAACTGAATTGAGGGATGAAAGGCCAGATCCAGTGTGCTGAGATTGCTTGTGGTGACGGCAGACTTAGGAGGAGGAGACGGGAAAGAAAAGGCTAAAATAGAGTAGATGATGAACCTACTGTAAGACCCCAATAAATTGTATGTCATTACTGGTATAGCTAAAGTATATATAGTATATCTAAAGAGGATGCAAAGTTATAGAAAGCAACACTAGACAATGGTGTTATGTAATAAATAAGGGACTGACTCTTAGTCGCAGACTACTGTGCCCGCTTGATTGTCTTTTGCAGCAGTCGCGTCTGTGGTGTGCAAGTGTGCTTTGTACTTGCAAGGGATGGGGCGCCCACTTTGTGCGTCTGAAGTCTCAACTATTAGAAGCACAACTGGGACTTGCGCCAGCTCCATGCCAGGTGCAGAATCTCCATCAGAGTATGGCCTCTAATGTGCGCAATTTAGCATCTGAGTTTGCAACCTTTCTTGCAAAGCACCTGCAACACTCTCACGCCTCTCACATCACGCCATCAGGCGGAATATCTTCATGCGTTAGCCACCCCTCCAGTCACCGCACAGGAATTCCAAAAATATCAGGTAGGCACTGCTGGTTTGAATGCAGTATATAGTTTATAACCTTAAAAATATAATAATAATCATCATCACAATAATGGTGGTAGTAATAATAATAATAATAATAATAATAATAATAATAATAAAACAATGTATATGCAGGTTGACAAAATTTAATATCTCAAAGGCATGGAAATAAAGTCAGAATGGATCCTGCTTAAAAATTAATGGATTAAGAATATATGACAAATGGCAGAGTTGCAGTTCAGCAGATAATAGTTAAATATAATGATTGAATGTAATATTCAGGCAGCAAATCAATAAGTAAGCAGTCCATTCACAGCTGAAAGGTGTCAGGTATGATGGTGCACAATGCACACTCCAGCAGGTAGAACTGAAACTCAATGGAAACACTCCAATGTTTTTAAGTCTTTATCACTGGCAGTCTCTGCCTCTACCCTGGATAGGGGAGGGTAATACAGGTTGAGTATCCCATATCCAAATATTCCGAAATACGGAATATTCCGAAATACGGACTTTTTTGAGTGAGAGTGAGATAGTGTAACCATTGTTTTTTGATGGCTCAATGTACACAAACTTTGTTTAATACACAAAGTTATTAAAAATATTGTATTAAATGACCTTCAGGCTGTGTGTATAAGGTGTATATGAAACATAAATGAATTGTGTGAATGTAGACACACTTTGTTTAATGCACAAAGTTATAAAAAATATTGTCTAAAATTACCTTCAGGCTGTGTGTATAAGGTGTATATGTAACATAAATGCATTCTGTGCTTATATTTAGGTCCCATCACCATGATATCTCATTATGGTATGAAATTATTCCAAAATACGGAAAAATCCGATATCCAAAATACCTCTGGTCCCAAGCATTTTGGATAAGGGATACTCAACCTGTATATGGTTCTTACCAGCAAGTGTATGGTGATTGCAGCACACTGCAACCGGTGTGGGCTAGGTGCAACGGGACCGGGAGGGAGGGAAGGGAGGGGAGGGGGGGGGGATTTGGGGGTGTGAAGGTGCTAGGACCCAGAAAAATAATAGAAATAATCTGATTTGTTTGCTATGGGCAACATCACTGCTTTAATAAATAATAAATATACCCTTAAGTGTGCACAGAACAGGAGATAAGATAAATGTTAAAATAATCAGAGACTAAGGGGTCTATTTACTAAGTTATGGATGGAGATAAAGTGGACAGATATAAAGTACCAGCCAATCATCTCCTAACTGTCATTTTTCAAACCCAGCCTTTGACATGGCAGTTAGAAGCTGATTGGCTGGTACTTTATCTCCGTCCAGTTTATCTCCATCCAAGGCTTAGTAAATAGACCTATAAGGCACTGATAAGTCTCAGCTTGCATCAGATGTGACAGTCAGTAATATTGTACCATTGTCAATTCAACATTCACCTTACAACAATCCAGTGAGCATGATACCGCTTTCAGATCGCAATGCCGGGTCCCACCTGGTAATTGGAAACAGGTCCTTCCAGGGTGGGACCCGGTATTGGACCCTACACACCGCACTCCCAACCCGGCAATATACCAGGTTGGGTTGCGGGGACGGCGGGGACGGAGCTCGGCATTGGGAGCGGCTGCGGAGGCAGCACTGAGAGAGGAGTTCCTCTATGCGCCGCCTCTCCCTATGCAGTGAATGGGTACCCGGTCGCATTGACCCATGTAACCCATTCACACTGCACCTGACTGGGTACTTACCCGGGAATAACCCTTCTTATAGCCCGAGTTGAATTACCGGGTCAGGCGACCCAGGAATTTGTCCATGGCCCCTTTCACACCGCACAGTGACCCGTGTCAATCCGGCAATATACCAGGTCGAAGCCGGATTATTTGTGGGGTGTGAAAGGGGTATGAGTGTTATAGGGGAAATAAGCGCCTTATGTAATACTTTAGATGTGATATTTCTTGATTTTTGGTAAATTGGCTTTTTTATTGTGCATGCACTGTGACTGACCTGATTTGCCAGGATGCGAAAATTTACTAGCCACATTTTTGGCAAATCTGGACTTTTTTCTGCAAATTCACGAATTACTAAAATCTGTCCAAATTTCAGAATCACATAAATCTTTTTGTTATCTGTGTCAGTCTAATGATGTAATATTAATGTGAGATCTGGTTTCTTAGGATGCGTACGCCGTACAGACCGACATTTACTATTCAATGTGGCCAGAGCCCATGCCTCCCGGTTCACTCATCTCTGTTTCACAGGTTTGTAAATCAAGGGATAAAAGCAGTGGCTGTCGTCAAGATGTTCTTTTACTAACAAGCAATAAAAGTAACTGACATACTGTAATTAGGCTGTGGTTTATATTTGGCTGTGAACCCATTCACACTGGAACACATACAGTAGTTGCCTACCCTCCCTCATTCTGCAGGAGACTCCCTGAAATAGCAGCGATCTCCCTCACTCTCTGAATATACCAGCAATCTCCCTGATTGCACCTTATCCCCATTATGCAGCTGTTACATTCTTGGGGGGAAAAAGAAATCAAGAGATACATACATTCAAATGAGATCATCAGTGCCATTTCCCTGCATTGGTTATAAGGCATAATGAGGCAGATGTAATAACCTGGAGAAGGCATAAGGAAGTGATAAACCAGTGATATGTGCAAGGTGATAAAGGCACCAGCCAATCAGCTCCAATATGTAAATTAACAGTTAGAATCTGATTGGCTGGTGCCTTTATCACCTTGCACATATCACTGGTTTATCACATCCTTATGTTTTCTCCAGGTTAATACATCTGCCCCCATGATCCCTATGGCCACTTACAGTATATGGAACCTCTTTTAAAACACTATACCAGAGCAAATTCTGCAAAATATCAGTGTCTTTTCTTCAACAAATAGATCTTACTAACTTTGGAGCTCATTTACATTTGCATGTAAAGGGGGGTACACACGGAGAGATCCGTGCTTAAAATCTAAGCAATCTTGCTAGATTGCTTAGATTTTAAGCACGGATCTGCCGTGTGTATGCCCCCCAGCGATAGCGATGCGCGGCCCCGCACATCGCTATCGCCGGTGCTAGATTGAGCCTGCATGCAGGCTCAATCTAGCGGGTCGCTCACTTCACCGTTGTGTGAAGTGAGCGGCCCCCCGTCGGCTTTCCCCCTCGCTCAGCACATCGCGCTGTGCTGAGCGGGGAGAGAGATGTGTGCTGAGCGGTCTGTGTTAAGATCGCTCAGCACACATCTCTCCCGTGAGTACCCCCCTTAAGTAATTTCTATTACACGCCTCTCCGATGTAGCGGTACGCACCCGCGCTGATAGTTGTTACTTTCACAGTCTACCTGAAATGCTTTTTCAAAAGTAGGCAAGTATGCTGGAAAAGGGAAGGACATAAAAGATTGCGATGTATTTTACCAGTGCATACTGTAGTTTATAGGGGGTCATTCCGAGTTGATCGCTAGCTGCTTTCGTTCGCTGCGCATCGATCAGGCAAAAAATCAGCACTTCTGCGCATGCGTATGCGGTGCAATGCGCATGCGCATCGTACTATTACAACGAACGATGTAGTTTCACACAAGGTCTAGCGAAGCTTTTCAGTCGCACTGCTGGCCGCAGAGTGATTGACAGGAAGTGGGCGTTTCTGGGTGTCAACTGACCATTTTCAGGGAGTGCTCAAAAAAACGCAGGCGTGGTAGGAAAAAGTCAGGCGTGGCTGGGCGAATGCAGGGTGTGTTCGTGACATCAAAACAGGAACTGAATAGTCTGAAGTGTTCGCAAGCGCTGAGTAGGTCTGAAGCTACTCTGAAACTGCGCAAAATTATTTTGTAGCCGCTTTGCAATCCTTTCGTTCGCACTTCTGCTAAGCTAAAATACACTCCCAGTGGGAGGCGGCATAGCGTTTGCACGGCTGCTAAAAACTGCTAGCGAGCGAACAACTCGGAATGACCCCCATAAAGCGTTAGTTTGACGTTTGTGTCGTACACTGTGATATTATTTATTATGGTAGCTGAAAGGAACAAAAGAGTATAGAAAGAACAGTTATTCTACATTCGGCAAATGCTATAGTACTGCAATTTAAAAAGTTGTTCAAAATCCATACAAGATTTTTTAGTTGTTGCTGTTGTTTCATTGTTGTTGTTTTTTTTAAATGTGCAAGGAGAGGGAGGCATGAGGCATTTAAGAAAATATGTCATTGAGGAAATCATGTACAGTACTGTAATATCAACTTCACTTCCCATTGTGTAAAATAGAGATTGTTATAGTCACTCGTAGTAAAATGAACAGAGAAGCCTTTGAAATGATTTTCTGATGACTGTATTTATTTTACACTGCAAATTCAGGTATCTGAGGTGCTAAGCAACAATTAACGTTTATAGACTCTGACAAATATATTACAAAATTTAGGTATAACGCAGACACGTTGAAGGTAATCACATTTCAAGTATCATGTTATAAACACTCCATGGTGGATTTACTACAAATACTAATTAATGTAATTTATTATGATTTTATGGGTATGATTTTTTTTTTAGATAAGCGTAAACCTAGAACTGAGGCTTGAAGCACCTTAGGTCTGAAAGTGAAAGTTCATGTGAGATCATACTATTATGTGAGATGTTTGTATTGTTTTTTTCTTCCATTGCTTTAATAGGTTTCTGTTATGCATGACACACAAAACCATAATAGTTGTGCTACCACATATCAAATAGAAATTACTGCATTGGGTACTATATACAGTGCTTCCGGAAAGTATTCACAGTGCTTCACTTTTTCCACATTTTGTTATGTTACAGCCTTATTCCAAAATGGAAAAAATAATTTTTCCCCCTCAAAATTCTACACACAATACCCCACAATGACAACATAAAAGTTTTTTTGAGATTTTTACAAATTTATTAAAAATAAAAAAATAAGAAATCACATGTACATATTTATTCACAGCCTTTGCTCAATACTTTGTTGATGCACCGTTGGCAGCAATTACAGCCTCAAGTATTTTTGAATATGATGCCACAAGCTTGGCACACCTATCTTTGGGCAGTTTTGCCCATTCCTCTTTGCAGCATCTCTCAAGCTCCATCAGGTTGGATGGGAAGCGTCATTATGCATGACACACAAAACCATAATAGTTGTGCTACCACATATCAAATAGAAATGACTGCATTGGGTACTATATACAGTGCTTCCGGAAAGTATTCACAGTGCTTCACTTTTTCCACATTTTGTTATGTTACAGCCTTATTCCAAAATGGAAAAAATAATTTTCCCCCTCAAAATTCTACACACAATACCCCACAATGACAACATAAAAGTTTTTTTGAGATTTTTACAAATTTATTAAAAATAAAAAAATAAGAAATCACATGTACATATTTATTCACAGCCTTTGCTCAATACTTTGTTGATGCACCGTTGGCAGCAATTACAGCCTCAAGTATTTTTGAATATGATGCCACAAGCTTGGCACACCTATCTTTGGGCAGTTTTGCCCATTCCTCTTTGCAGCATCTCTCAAGCTCCATCAGGTTGGATGGGAAGCGTCGGTGCACAGCCATTTTCAGATCTCTCCAGAGATGTTCAATCGGATTCAATCTGGCTGGGCCGCTCAAGGACATTCACAGAGTTGTCCTGAAGCCACTCCTTTGATATCCTGGCTGTGTGCTTAGGGTCGTTGTCCTGCTGAAAGATGAACCGTTGCCCCAGGTCCCGGCATCCTGACACTAGTGGCCCAGCCCTCCCGGATCCCACTGTCCCTAGCAGGCCTATCACCTGGACACTAATTGTCTTCAGGAGCCTTGACTCATGGGAGAGACTCTGCTTTAAACCCAGCACCCAGGTGCTGGCTGATGAAGCAGCTTCTTGGGCTAAGAAGCCTATTTATTATTATTATTATCCTTTATTTATATGGCGCCACAAGGGTTCCGCAGCGCCCAATTACAGAGTACATATGCACATAATCAAAACAGGAAAACAGTGACTTACAGTTGAAGACAATATAGGACAAGTACAAGGTAACTAAGCATAACTACACTAGTAAACGACATAGAGATAAGTTCCAAGGTGGCCAAAAAACTGCGGGATTTGGGCAGTTGAGGATTATTAAAGTAAGAAAAGGATAAGCACAGGAGTGAAGAGGGCCCTGCTCGTGAGAGCTTACATTCTAAGGACCTGGTCTGGGCCAAATGGATGGGAACCCGGTCCATCCACACTTCCCATCTACCCCCAGGACTCTGTGTGTAGCTTACAGGTGGCAAAGTACCTCTCCTGCCACTATATATATATATACACAGAGACGTCCACCTGAGTTACAGTATATTTGACATGACAGCTTGAAGCAAAAGAGGGGGTAATTCCAAGTTGATCGCAGCAGGAAATATTTTAGCAGTTGGGCAAAACCATGTGCACTGCAGGGAGGGGGGGGGCAGATATAACATTTGCAGAGAGAGTTAGATTTGGGTCGGTTGTTTTGTTTCTGTGCAGGGTAAATACTGGCTGCTTTATTTTTACACTGCAATTTAGATTGCAGATTGAACTCACCACACCCAAATCTATCTCTCTCTGCACATGTTATATCTGCCCCCCCTGCAGTGCACATGTTTTTGCCCAACTGCTAAAAAATTTCCTGCTGCGATCAACTTGGAATTACCCCCAGAGACCAGTAGCACTCTATAAAAATGGTATAAAACAACTAATAACTAAAATCTTCTAGAACATTGAAGGAAAAACATACTGTAGAAAAAGAAAAGAGAACTACAGTGTTGTAAATGAGGAGTATAGCTCTGTACACACATACCTGATCTTTGGCTTGCGATCAGCCGAGCAGTATGTATCCAGCGTGACTCCGTGAGGCGGCAGCAGCAGCAGTGAGGTAAGCGGCTCCTCTATGGGGATCTGGTGGTCGTCTGTGCAGTACATAACATGCGACTTCCCAATCAGGGCTGTTTCTAGCCAATTTGGCTCCCAGTGCGAGATTTAAAAATGTGCCCCCCCTCCACATTGACATAAAAAAAAAATGCGCCCACCCACTCTAGATATAAAAGAAAAAACCTTGTGCTCACCATAGGCGCGTGCGCTCCCGACAAGGAGTGTGGCCTCATTAAAATGGGCGTGGTCCCATTAAAATGGGCATGGCCTCATCTGAAAAGACTACCTTACACCCCAGTTTTTGACCCTGCACCAACAGATCACGGCCACCACATTACGGCAGGCAAGAGTCCCCATTTTACATATTACGGCAGGCGAAAGTCCCCATTTTACACATTATGGCAGGCAAGTGTCCTTATTTTACACATTATGGCAGGCAAGTGTCCCCATTTTACACATTATGGCAGGCAAGTGTCCCCATTTTACACATTATGGCAGGCAAAAGTCCCCATTTTACACATTATGGCAGGCAAGTGTCCCCATTTTACACATTATGGCAGGCAAGTGTCCCCATTTTACACATTACGGCAGGCAAAAGTCCCCATTTTACACATTACGGCAGGAAAAAGTCCCCATTTTACACATTACGGCAGGCAAGTGTCCCCATTTTACACATTATGGCAGGCAAGTGTCCCCATTTTACACATTATGGCAGGCAAGAGTCCCCATTTTACACATTATGGCAGGCAAGAGTCCCCATTTTACACATTATGGCAGGCAAGTGTCCCCATTTTACACATTATGGCAGGCAAGTGTCCCATTTTACACATTATGGCAGACTAGTGTCCCCATTTTACACATTACGGCAAGCAAGTGTCCTTATTTTACACATTATGGCAGCAAGTGTCCCCACTGAGAGAGAGAGAGAGATACTAATATTTATGTTTTGCAGAGGCGCTTCCCGCTCTTCGACCCACCTCTCCAGTCCCTCCTCGCACCGGCCACCTATCCCTCCTTGTAGATTGGCAGCGGCTTCCCCTCCTAAGTACTCCGCTTGGGGTGGGCGGAGTTTCACGGAATGACGTGGTTGCATAGTGATGTCACGACGCAATTGCGTCATTCCACGAAACTCCACCCCCCGAGTGGGTTACTCTGGAAGAGGGAGGAGGGGGAAGCAAGGAGTCACAGAAGTGCCACAGCGGGTGCCCCTTGCGACTGCATCACTCGCTCACCACAAGAAACGGCACTGCTCCCAATCCTGACCATTGCAGGTGTATTATAAGCCATTTAACGGCTAATGCTCCTGGATGAGCACTGCATGCACACCTATGCAATCATCGGCCGTTCACCAAATGTCGTGATAACGGAATCACTGTTGTATAGGCTGACTGTTGTATAAGTGTGTAACCAGCTTTAACTAAATTGGTGCAATCAATGGTGCCAAGGTCGGACAGACAATAATCTTCTGTTTTATTGTCAGGATGGTAAAAATAAGATAAACAAAAATCCAATTTCCCCTGTATGATCCCTGTCACTAATCTGACACAGATCGGCCATCTTCTCCACCACTGATCCCCCCACCACAGGGAACGCAAGCCTTTAAAACCCCAACCAGCTCCCTAGCTTTATCCTGATTGACAGATGTCAATACCTGTACTATGTATTTCCTCACCAAGTTCAATACCAACCAACTCTCCTAAATAAAACTAATAAGGGCAGGTCCTCTATATTGCTAAATTCCTGAATTGAGTGAAGCCAGAACTACTCTCCTGTCCATCGTTAAAGTCTCCGAGAACAACTGACGCTTTCTTGCAGTGTAGTAGCAAAGGTAAATCGGACTATAATAATATAGACTAAACTACTCTGGTTCCTGTAATGTTGGACAGTGGCTCACAGGTGACCAACATTTCCATATGCTGAACACCGGTCCACCAGGCTCTCTCAGCTGCTGGAGTGTATGGACTGTCTCCAATCTCTTTTGCATGTGGTATGAGCTTAGTCAAGAACACTGGTAGTTTTGTGAACTGTTTTGCACAAAAATCTCTTCAAAATTGCATTAAATCTAGATGGTTTTTATTTATTTATTTATTTGTTTATTTATTAGCAGTTTCTTATATAGCGCAGCATATTCCGTTGCGCTTGCGTTGCACAAACCATTTCTGAAGGACTTTTCTGGAGTTGGGGTGAAGTGAGCTTTCACTAGAAATGCTTTATGCATTAGTTTCCACACAGAACCATTTCTTATGGAGTTTAGTTAGACCACGCTATCTGATCTTTTATTTCCCAAACTGCCAGTCATGGAATTGTTGAGTTTTATTTGAAGCTGTACTGTGACTCCAGTCTAAATAGGAATCTCAAGCTTCAAGTGTCTATAGTCAAGAACCTCCGATTCACCTAAATCCATATAAGCTTGTCAGATCTTGCCTTAGAAAAATTACATACTGTATAATGTCAGTCTGCTTCTTCTTTCATTTGCACTTTTCAACACATTAAATTGCTATCATGTACACCTTGACATCATCTGCTGATGTCATTTTCTGAAAGCACAAGAGGACTGTAACCCCTTCTTCTGTTGTGCCAGTATTAGATGATTCATCATCGCTTGCAGTAGCTGAGTGGCCTTCTGCAGAGTCATAGCTCTTTGTAACACTAGTGTTTGCCGTGTAGCCATAGGTATGCGCAGGGGGGGTGCCTGGTGTGCACAGGCACCCCCTAATATCTGGCACCCCGATCTCAGATGCCTGATGCAGCGATCGCCGAGTAGGCTGATTACTGTCCCCTCTGTGCTGCACCATGTCAGGACTGTATTACTGACCGGACGCCTGGGTTAATCAAGGGTGCCACTGCCACCGGCTTTCAAACTCCCGGTTCCACCTCCATGTACAAAAACAGCGTGATGTGATTACGTCATGCTGCTCGCACGCACACCCGCCACATGCCCACCTCTCTCCTTCTATGCTATGCCAACGCCAGCCACTGATGAGGATCAGCATGCCGTCAGCGTTCCTCTTAGGAAGACAAATTCAATACTGGCAGGCGGTCGGCAGCAGCATTGACACGTCACTAGACACACCCCTCCGACGGTGCACCACCTAATAAAATGTGCTGCGCACGCCTAGGAGTGTAGCAGTAATTTGCTACAGGCCCTTGAACATTTCTTGTATTGTATCTTTTTAGCAGGGGTGGAAAGCAGAATCTACCTTCCCTAAGTATTCTTCTATCAAAGAGAACGCTGGGTCTTCCAAGATGGCGCTCACAAAGTATTTATAGTTTAACCATTTAACTGACATTTTTTTTTTAAACTGCTCAGAAATTGTCAGGTTTATATTATTATTTAAACAAAGTTTAAAGATTATTTTTTATAATATATTTAAATATTTTATTTAATTAACATATGTTTGCACCTCCCCTTCATCCCGCCCGTATCCATAGGCCCCCATTATAAAATAACTTCCCACCCCCATTGGCAATAGACCCCTCAACACCCTCAGTGGTCTTAAATACCAATAATAGTACACCCCCACACACACTCTTAGTAGTAAAAAAAATCCATGTTTTATAAACTAACCCCCCCTATAAAAAGCCGCTTTTTGCACCTCCTCCTCCTCTTACCCTGTGTTCATTATATTTTTTTTTATTATTTAACCCCCATCTCTCCCCTTCAGCATATTATATCTTTATATTGTCCCTTCTCCACCTCAACAGATACTAGATCTTCCCTGGGGGTTACTCCCCCGTACCCCATGGACATATACCTACCCCTTCCCCACATGCAGAGTCAGGGTTGGTTCTAGACCTCGTGGCGCCCAGGGAGAACATTTTCTTCAGTGCTCCCACATTCAAAACAGGGACAGTGCGCACCGAATGCATGCATAAAAAAATCTAGGGGTGTGTCTTCATGGGGAAGGGGTATGGCCACAGAATACTACCAATTTACTTTACACCACACAGTAGTGTCCATCAGTCACATTACACCACACAGTAGTACCCCTTACACACATTATGCCATGTTAGCGCCCCTTACATGCATTACACCATAGTAGAGCAGAGCCCCTTATACACACCAGGTAGGGCCGCTTATATACAAGTTACGCCAGGTAGAAACCCTTATACATGTTACACCAGGTAGAGCCCCTTACACCAGTTATGCCAGGTAGAGCCCCAAATACATGTTATTCCAGGTCTAGCACCTTATACACATTGTGCCAGGTAATGTAGAACCCCTTATACATGTTATAGCAGCTAGAGCCCCTTACACACATTATGCCAGGTAGAACCTCTTATGCACATTGCGCCAGATAGAGCCCCTTAAACACGTTACACCAGGTAGAGCCCCTCTATAGAGAGAGAGAGAGAGAGAGAGAGTGCATATGTGTGTGTGATCTGCCCCGCTGCCTGTGTCCTCACAACTCACCAGCTTTCTGGGTCCGGCTGCGGCAGTAGGTCCTCCGGCTCCTGACCATCCCTCCTACTTCCAGCTGCGGGCAGTTCATACCTCATTGTAGCAAGATGTGACCAGAGGGGGTCGGGCAGTGGTGGCCAGCATGGTGCAGGCAGCGGGCAGGCGCATGCAAATCACATGGCGCTAGAGGGGTCATCCCGAGCAGTTTCTCTGCTAGCCGACACCTAAAACTGCTACTGTGCAGAGGGCAGCGGATCATGTGTCAGTGGGGAATGATGATCAGTCCCCCCTTCTGCAGCTAATCTCTGCACTTGCAGAGATCAGCACAACAGGTATTGGATGCAGGGCCGGATTAAGCCGTGGAGGTTCCTAAAGCAGGGGAGCCCTGGTGGAGGGGTGTATTGTGTGTATTAAAATAAAACCAATGGTGTATAATAGATTTAAACTAATATTTTAATAATGCTTAAGAATGTTTATATCTCCACCAAATTGAAAGTCATTTTATATGTTATAACATTTTCTTGTACTGGAACAGAGACAACTTAAACAACCTTAAAATGCACTTTTAAAATAAAAATTTTAGAAAAATAAAATCTTTAATTTATCATGTCACATGTAAGAATAGCAGCAGCCTCTGTACTACTTACACACTGGGACAGGACTCAGTAGGACTCTGTGTGTGTGTGTGTGTGTGTGTGTGTGTGTGTGTGTGTGTGTGTCTCTCTCTAGATCCTCATTAGATAACAGGTTACACAGGACCCAGACACCCAGGCGGGGGGAGATGAAGCTGGGATCCCTGTGTCAGTTACAGCTCTCTCCACCCTCCTATCTCTCCTCTGTTCAGAAAGCTCTATCAGTAGCTCATGAAACCTGATACCCCTGTGTCTCTGCCTACACTACATACTGTACTGCTTGCATTCTGGCTGCCTGGTTCTGTTACTGTATAAAAGGTAAAGCTAGTGATGTCCGGCTGGGGGCCCCCTGACTAAGGGGGCCTGGGGTACACTGTACCCTGTGCCCCCCTTAAATCTGGCTATGCTTGGAGGGGAACAAAGTTCCCCTTCTCACATTTTGATCCCCACCGCATGTGCTCCAGAATCCTTTATCGGACTTAACAAGATCATGTTTATCAAACTCTCTGATTTTCATTAATACATTTTAATAAACAAATAATCCTTATTGCTGCGATGTTTGGTGAAAAGGAATCTAAATATTCGGGGGGCTTGTCACATTCTATAATAAATATGCCCCTTAATCATACCGATAAATAAAAGGCTAAAGGGTATAATAAATTAATAATGGATCATTTTAATCATATTTAAGCTCTGGTCTCAGTGTCAAGAATGCAAAGTATTGTAATGCTTAGAGAACACATCTCCAGAGTTAGATTGAATCCTCTCAGAATGACTGGCACAGTACATAACCTCCCGAACAGTTTCCTCTCTAAAAACAACTTGTAGAAGTTGAAATTTTACATTATGGTTTCCACCCAGAGCAATCACGGAGCCTTTTCTTAAGAAACAAATTACTTGTTACAAATTTTTAAAAAAATGGAGCGCTTGAATATGTGTGAGAACGCCCATACCTGTGGAATAAAATTGATTAATGAATGTGTACAGCTCTTTTTTGAAGATGTTTAAAAGGGATTGAGTTTTTTTCTTTTTAATGAGCCCGGGGATTCCTATAATCCGGTATAGCCTTGGTTTATGGGAGCAAGATACCTTTCCCTGCTATCCCTACCTGCAAATTCAGCTTCAGCAATTTGATTCAGCCTGATGGCTGCGAGCGCCGGCTTCAGCGGCTTCTGTCTCCTTCAGTGCAAGCTGCGGCTTGGTTTCCCTGATGCAGTGAGACGTGTCAGAGAACGCTGGCGGCTTCGGAGTTTTGATGTTATTCAGCCTGACCAGCTGCGGCGCCGGCCTCGGCGACTCCCGTGTTCCTGCAGCTCCAACTCCGGCTTGGTTTCCCCGATGCTGCTGATGGCTTCACAGAGCACTAACAGGCTGTTAGCTTGTACGTCTCCCTCCTCAATCACAATAGTCTATCCAACGCATTTCGGGCTGGGACGCCCTTCATCTAGGATTCTGAATGTTAAAACTTTGCTTCTTTATGTACTTAGAAAACTTTATTATTTTATCATTAAAACAGGAATTATTAAAAAAGGAAGTATAAATAAACAGCGGCAACCATGTGCCTATTAAAACATATATGGAACATATTAAAAGTGTTACATTATCTTATTTATTTTGGTATGGCGTTCATAATTAATTTGTATTTTATATGATATGTGATGTAAATACAATACGGTGTCAATTTAAATATATTTTATCCTTTAATTTAATTATCTAGCAAAAAGGCATTAATATTAATTTCTACGTTTAATCCTTCGGGTTGTAAGGTCTGCATATAGTATATCCATTTTGTTTCTTTTTTTCTGAGTTCCAGGCATATATCGCCTCCCCTCACTTTTTGTATACCTATACATTTCAGAGTAGATGGATCTCTATCATGGCAATCTTTATAGTGTTTGGAGATGCTGTGTGTTTCCAGTCCTCTTTGTATATTGTATATATGTTCTGAGATCCTTATTCGTAATTTTATTTTTGTCTGACCAATGTATTGGTATCCACACGGGCATTGTAAGATATAAATTACTCCCTCTGACTCGCAAGTAATCCTTTCCTTTATTTTGTAAATTTTCTTTGTTATATTAGACTTAAAATAAGAATTTACTTACCGATAATTCTATTTCTCGTAGTCCGTAGTGGATGCTGGGAACTCCGTAAGGACCATGGGGAATAGCGGCTCCGCAGGAGACTGGGCACAAAAGTAAAGCTTTAGGACTACCTGGTGTGCACTGGCTCCTCCCCCTATGACCCTCCTCCAAGCCTCAGTTAAGATACTGTGGCCGGACGAGCGTACACAATAAGGAAGGATTCATGAATCCCGGGTAAGACTCATACCAGCCACACCAATCACACCGTACAACTTGTGATATGAACCCAGTTAACAGCATGATAACAGAGGAGCCTCTGGAAAGATGTCTCACTATAACAATAACCCGAATTAGTTAACAATAACTATGTACAAGTATTGCAGACAATCCGCACTTGGGATGGGCGCCCAGCATCCACTACGGACTACGAGAAATAGAATTATCGGTAAGTAAATTCTTATTTTCTCTGACGTCCTAGTGGATGCTGGGAACTCCGTAAGGACCATGGGGATTATACCAAAGCTCCCAAACGGGCGGGAGAGTGCGGATGACTCTACAGCACCGAATGAGAGAACTCCAGGTCCTCCTCAGCCAGGGTATCAAATTTGTAGAATTTAGCAAACGTATTTGCCCCTGACCAAGTAGCTGCTCGGCAAAGTTGTAGAGCCGAGACCCCTCGGGCAGCCGCCCAAGAAGAGCCCACCTTCCGTGTGGAATGGGCTTTTACAGATTTTGGCTGTGGCAGGCCTGCCACAGAATGTGCAAGCTGAATTGTACTACAAATCCAACGAGCAATAGTCTGCTTAGAAGCAGGAGCACCCAGCTTGTTGGGTGCATACAGAATAAACAGCGAGTCAGATTTTCTGACTCCAGCCGTCCTGGAAACATATATTTTCAGGGCCCTGACTACGTCCAGTAACTTGGAGTCCTCCAAGTCCCTAGTAGCCGCAGGTACCACAATAGGCTGGTTCAGGTGAAACGCTGAAACCACCTTAGGGAGAAATTGAGGACGAGTCCTCAATTCTGCCCTGTCCGTATGAAAAATCAGGTAAGGGCTTTTACAGGATAAAGCCGCCAATTCTGACACGCGCCTGGCCGAAGCCAAGGCAAACAACATGACCACTTTCCACGTGAGATATTTTAAATCCACAGATTTAAGCGGTTCAAACCAATGTGATTTTAGGAACCCCAAAACGACATTGAGATCCCAAGGTGCCACTGGAGGCACAAAAGGAGGCTGTATATGCAGCACCCCCTTGACAAACGTCTGAACTTCAGGCACTGAAGCCAGTTCTTTCTGGAAGAAAATCGACAGGGCCGAAATCTGAACCTTTATGGATCCCAATTTGAGGCCCATAGACACTCCTGTCTGCAGGAAATGTAGGAATCGACCCAGTTGAAATTCCTCCGTAGGGGCCTTCCTGGCCTCGCACCAAGCAACGTATTTCCGCCAAATGCGGTGATAATGCTTTATGGTTACATCCTTCCTGGCTTTGATCAGGGTAGGGATGACTTCCTCCGGAATGCCTTTCTCTTTCAGGATCCGGCGTTCAACCGCCATGCCGTCAAACGCAGCCGCGGTAAGTCTTGGAACAGACAGGGTCCTTGCTGGAGCAGGTCCCTTCTTAGAGGTAGAGGCCATGGGTCCTCTGTGAGCATCTCTTGAAGTTCCGGGTACCAAGTCCTTCTTGGCTAATCCGGAGCCACGAGTATAGTTCTCACTCCTCTCCGTCTTATAATTCTCAGTACCTTGGGTATGAGAGGCAGAGGAGGGAACACATACACTGACTGGTACACCCACGGTGTTACCAGAGCGTCCACAGCTATTGCCTGAGGGTCCCTTGACCTGGCGCAATACCTGTCCAGTTTTTTGTTGAGGCGGGACGCCATCATGTCCACCTTTGGTTTTTCCCAACGGTTTACAATCATGTGGAAGACTTCTGGGTGAAGACCCCACTCTCCCGGGTGGAGGTCGTGCCTGCTGAGGAAGTCTGCTTCCCAGTTGTCCACTCCCGGAATGAACACTGCTGACAGTGTTATCACATGATTTTCCGCCCAGCGAAGAATCCTTGCAACTTCTGCCATTGCCCTCCTGCTTCTTGTGCCGCCCTGTCTGTTTACGTGGGCGACTGCCGTGATGTTGTCCGACTGGATCAGTATCGGCAGACCTTGAAGCAGAGGTCTTGCTTGGCTTGGAGCATTGTAAATGGCTCTCAACTCCAGAATATTTATGTGAAGTGATGTCTCCAGGCTTGACCACAAGCCCTGGAAATTTCTTCCCTGTGTGACTGCTCCCCAGCCTCGCAGGCTGGCATCTGTGGTCACCAGGACCCAGTCCTGAATGCCGAATCTGCGGCCCTCGAGAAGATGAGCACTCTGCAACCACCACAGGAGAGACACCCTTGTCCTTGGAGACAGGGTTATCCGCTGATGCATCTGAAGATGCGATCCGGACCATTTGTCCAGCAGGTCCCACTGGAATGTTCTTGCGTGGAATCTGCCGAACTGTGTCGTCGGGATCAGCTGCGATTTTGGGATATTGAGAATCCAACCGTGTTGCCACAGCACTACTTGAGATAGTGCTACTCCGACTACCAACTGTTCCCTGGATCTTGCCCTTATCAGGAGATCGTCCAAGTAAGGGATAATCAAAACTCCTTTCTTTCGAAGGAGTATCATCATTTCGGCCATTACTTTGGTAAAGACCCGGGGCGCCGTGGACAATCCAAACGGCAGCGTCTGAAACTGATAGTGGCAGTTCTGTACCACAAACCTGAGGTACCCTTGATGAGAAGGGTAAATTGGGACATGGAGGTAAGCATCCTTGATGTCCAGAGACACCATATAATCCCCTTCTTCCAGGTTCGCGATCACTGCTATGAGTGACTCCATCTTGAATTTGAACCTCTGTATGTAAGTGTTCAAAGATTTTAGATTTAAAATAGGTCTCACGAGCCGTCCGGCTTCGGTACCACAAACAGTGTGGAATAATACCCCTTTCCCTGTTGCAGGAGGGGTACCTTGATTATCACCCGCTGGGAATACAGCTTGTGAATGGCTTCCAATACCGCCTCCCTGTCGGAGGGAGACGTCGGTAAAGCAGACTTTAGGAAACAGCGAGGGGGAGACGTCTCGAATTCCAATTTGTACCCCTGAGATACCACCTGAAGGATCCAGGGGTTCACTTGTGAGTGAGCCCACTGCGCGCTGAAATTCTTGAGACGGGCCCCTACCGTACCCGAGTCCGCTTGTAAAGCCCCAGCGTCATGCTGAGGACTTGGCAGAAGCGGGAGAGGGCTTCTGTTCCTGGGAACTGGCTGTCTGCTGCAGCCTTTTTCCTCTTCCTCTGCCACGGGGCAGAAAAGAGGAGCCTTTTGCCCTCTTACCCTTATGGGGCCGAAAGGACTGCGCCTGATAATACGGCGTCTTCTTATGTTGAGAGGCTACCTGGGGTAAAAATGTGGATTTCCCAGCAGTCGCCGTGGCCACCAGGTCTGATAGACCTACCCCAAATAACTCCTCCCCTTTATAAGGTAATACTTCCATATGCCTTTTGGAATCCGCATCACCTGACCACTGCCGCGTCCATAACCCCCTTCTGGCAGAAATGGACAGCGCACTTACTCTTGATGCCAGTCGGCAAATATCCCTCTGTGCATCACGCATATATAAAAATGCATCTTTTAAATGCTCTATAGTCAGTAATATACTATCCCTATCCAGGGTATCAATATTGTCAGTCAGGGAATCCGACCAAGCCACCCCAGCACTGCACATCCAGGCTGAGGCGATTGCTGGTCGCAGTATAACACCAGTATGTGTGTATATACATTTTAGGATATTCTCCTGCTTTCTGTCAGCAGGTTCCTTAAGGGCGGCCGTATCAGGAGACTGTAGTGCCACTTGTTTTGACAAGCGTGTGAGCGCTTTATCCACCCTAGGGGGTGTTTCCCAACGTGCCCTATCCTCTGGCGGGAAAGGGTATGATGCCAATAACTTTTTAGGAATTATCAGTTTTTTATCGGGGGAAACCCACGCTTCATCACACACTTCATTTAATTCATCAGATGCAGGAAAAACTACGGGTAGTTTTTTCTCACCAAACATAATACCCTTTTTAGAGGTACTTGTACTATCAGAAATGTGTAAAACATCTTTCATTGCCTCAATCATGTAACGTGTGGCCCTACTGGAAGTCACATTTGTCTCTTCACCGTCGACACTGGAGTCAATATCCGTGTCGGCGTCTGTATCTGCCATCTGAGGTAACGGGCGTTTTAGAGCCCAATGATATAGATAAGTGAATACACAAAATGGAAGCTGGATGTCAGTTTGTCTATTGCTTAAAAGAAACTGTTGCTTTAAATGAGATTCTTATATGTTTGCAGAAACTTTGATTTTAGTAGCAATTAAGGAAGTTAGTCTAGCTTTACAGTATTTCATAGACTGTGGTTAGCTAGTATCCTATAGAAAAGGGAAGTCGAAAGTATGTTGAAGGTAAAAGTATATTTTTAATGTAACAGTCATAATCACAAGATGCTGAGCTAATTAATTGGAAATCCCCCATAAGGGGAGTTTATAAATTATAATATATTCTGATATTTGAAATGTAATTGGTCTATGTATATGATTGGCTTGTTAATTTGATTAGATCATGTAATGCTATGATGAAAGTATATAAGATGAAATCAACGTGTCAATGTGCAGTTCATGATATTCTTTTATCGTGAGCCCTGTGAACTTCACAATGCAATAAATCTACCAAAGAGACTTCATTGTTCTTCAATTATTTTACATGACCATATCATTTTGGAGGTTCCACCGAGATCAACCCAACATTGACACACGAAGAAGGAAGGTGGGCTGGAGCCGGGACACCTGGATCAACTGTGGCCATAGGTAAGAGCTGTTATCTTACTTCTGCTCCTTGTGTCCCTGCCTCGGTCTGCTGACTTTGTGTGTTATTGTTGGCTTGTGACTCCTTGAAGTCTTTTTGGAGATTGTGAGTATGGAACCAAAATGATTTTAACTGCATTTTATTACCAGATGCAGTGATTAGTATAGAGTGTTAAGATTGTAATTTCTGTCATTATCATATTTAATGATTTTATGGGATCTTTTGCCTGCCATATCTTGCTAAATTAAGCGTGAAGTCTGTGAGTGATTATGAGTGTGATTGGCCGAGGCTTTACGCCGGCAGATTCTGGACAGGGCCCAGGTAGGAGAGAGGCTCCGGTTAAACTCTCCTATGCTGGATAGTATCAGGGATACTCACCCACTGTGAAAAGCACCTTGTACACTATAAGGCCAAGCTTAGCAGAGTGTGGAACACGTGTGCCTGTTCAGAGCCGTGGCACCTGACGAGGTGGTGAGGTTTCCTAAGTGGAGTAATATCTCTCTAAACAAGGGGAGCGTCCCTGTTTACCATTGTATTGGACATTGAGGCTGGACTGTAAAATAAAGATTAGCCATTACAATGGGTCAAGAGATGTCCACACCGAAGGGCTCTTCTATGTTAGAGATCCCGCACGGCAGTCCAGCGAGTGTGATGTATCAGAGACATGGGAGTGTGGCTGTGAAATTTCTCAGGAGATGGCATGCAAAATACCTTGATAGATCATTCATAGGAACATTTAGCATAGACAAGTGGATAGAATTAAGTAAATTAAGGGAAAAAGGCTGAAGAATGGAAGGTATATACATTATGGCTAGAAACATCTCGTTATATTCCCCCTTCTGCCTATTTAGCATAGATATCATTGAGAAAAATGAAGACAATGAATGTGTTCCACTTAAAAAGGGAAAGGAAAAAAAAAAAAGGGTGCAAATTATGCCAACATACACCCAGATAACATGACTGCAACTGGAATTACATGAAGTAAGGTAGCACAGCAACAAACACTTTTACGTGCTCCACTAAGAGTAGTAACTACTGATGAGGGCAAGTTATGGTCAATCCATGTGCCCTGGACCCTAAAAAAATGTAACCATTACAGGAGAAAGCCAAAGTAAGTTAATCAAGCTAATACGGCTGTATAAGACACATTCATTTACACATAGTAATATGGGCCCTCATTCCGAGTTGTTCGCTCGGTATTTTTCATCGCATCGCAGTGAGAATTCTCTTAGTGCGCATGCGTAATGTTCGCACTGCGCATGCGTCAAGTAACTTTACTAAGAAGAAAGTAATTTTACTCACGGCTTTTTCGTCGCTCCGGAGAACGCATTGTGATTGACAGGAAATGGGTGTTACTGGGCGGATGTACGGCGTTTTAGGGGCGTGTGGCAGGAAACGCTACCGTTTCCGGAAAAAACGCAGGCGTGTCTGGAGAAACGGTGGGAGTGCTTGGGCGAACGCTGGGTGTGTTTATGACGTCAGCCGGGACCGAAAAGCACTGAATTGATCGCACAGGCAGAGTAAGTCTGGAGTTACTCAGAAACTGCTAACTCGGTTTTGATC